>NC_088246.1:18247487-19529987 GCF_036013445.1 Caloenas nicobarica | reverse complement strand
TGCACACCATGTAGCTGCAGCATTTTCTCTCTTGCTCCGTGCCAAAGCAGGACTCTGCTGGAAATGTGCAATGCAATGACTTCAATCTTTTTGGCTGAGAAGACATGTAGCCCCTTGAGGCTTGAGGGGTTACTTTGTCCAACCACTCTCTGACCAGTTCTGGCCTGTACTTTGTCCCAGGGCATGAGACAGAAATGCTTTTGCTTTGCCAACTGCAGCCAACTGGTGTCGTAGCGTTGGTTAGGAAGGGCTGACTCCTGAAAAAAAAAAGCTTTTTTCTGATTCTAGCATAGAGCCTCTGCCTGGCAGCAAGGGTGGCCCCTCACATCTGACCTCAGGATTGCCACTTCTCTCTTGAATAGTCACTTTGTCATCTTCTTCGTTATGGTGCTGCTATGTAATAGTTGCAGACTTACACAGACAGTGGCACTTAGTTTCAGTTGCAGAGGAAGAAATGATAGCTGATAGCTGGCTTTATGTTGAGAAAAAGGAGCAGCAGTGAAACTTAGACTGAGTTTAAGATCAGCTGGATATTATCATCTAGGAATTACTTTCTAGGGTTTTTTTCAAATTTACTTTGTTGTGCTTTGGAATGTGGATTATGTTCTACCATTTAACATCACCTGAGCATTTTAACTTAAGAAATTCCCTACTGTTCTGGTAAAGCTTTTCATTAGTGATGTCTTTGGTTCTTCTTCACAATTATTGTAGCTTAGACTTGCAGCATTTTGCATCATAGGTCCTGGGTTTGGTGTAGTCGTATATGTGCTTTGAGTTAGCTGTGTGAGTAGATGGTTTCTGACCCGGCCACGTGGGCTGCTTGGTGTGGACTCAGTGACTCAGGCAGTCTCTTCTGATGGTAGGGTATGGTCTTATTTGACTTCATGCTGCAGCACAGCGTTGTTGTTTAGTCTGAGCTTTAGCTACCTTGTGTGTGCAGTTCAGAGAAAGATAGATCTTCTCTTATATAGCTCTATATTAGAAAGCCTGTTTTCTTATAAGAAAGGGCTGGCATGAAGGTGAGCCATGTGGAGAAAAGCAAAAAAACCCCAACAACAACAACCAACCAAACAAAAACAAAAAACCAAACCAAAAAACCCAAACCCATTAATTCAACAGTAAAACAGTCAACTGCTTCCAAACTATGAAACATATTATATTGAGCAGGGTTTTTATGCTGTCTCTGAGTTTTAGAGGTTCAGTTTTAATAAATTCTAAGCCAAGCATGTGTCCAATGACAAGGGGTGCTGGCTTTGGGGGTCTGCATGTTGGTGTCTGCCAGCGCTTGTTTCTTATTTGAAGGTGCAACTTGCTGATATTGAGAGAGAAGACACCAACTAGCAGGAAAGGCAGTTACTGGAAAGTAATTGCTGAAATGAGATCTACCTCAAGTGTTAGAGGCTGCAATACATAGAATATAGTGGACATACCCAGATACTTCTTTCCGAGCGCTGTGCGTTACTGTTAAAAGAAAAGCAGTGAGGACTCTCAGATGTGTGCACATTGCAGTGCTTGGTACCCGTCCTCAAATTTGGATTTTGTTTTGTAGAAGAGTCCTTTCTGCGCTTAACAGCTTGAGCTGAGACTGGAAGGAGAAATTAAAAAAATGAAGTTATATTAATATTTGCAACTTGGTCCTGCTCCAAACTGTTACCTCTTCCCTTAGCACAAACCCAGCTGTAACCCAGAGTCTGTGTATAGAGAACGGCTTACAGAAAAGGAGGTGGTTTAGTTTAGGAAGGAATCTTGTTCAGACTGGCTATGGTGGAAAATCTATAGCTCACTGCAATGAAAACACCGATGTTAGGACTACATTTTCTTTCTTCAAATAAGAATTGTACTTCCAAGAGAATTTTCTGGTTTGCCATGTGTTTTCTGCACAGAAGTTTCTGAAAAAAATTACTGTTGGGAAAAAATGTGCTAACCACAGGCTTCAAAATGGAACAGCTCAGTGGAATAAAGCTTCCTGTACTTTAATTTCCATACTTAAATTTCTACTCCAACATGGAATTGTCACCTTCTGGACTGGGAGGGATTTAGTGGAGTGAGGTTATGGTGGAAGATGTTTCTTTTTCATGTTTCTTCTGTTTAGAAACATAGCTTAGTTCCTGAGAATTATTAATCTCATTCCTTACAAAAGAAGGTTTTATCCCATGGATTTTCTAAGTGTGGCTTATGTTTTTTGCTGGTGTTGACAGCAGACCTGCATTTTAATATTTTTAATGGTGAGCTAAGCTGTGTTTTGCTCTGTGCTACCTGCTTCTTCTATCACAAAATAGAGGTAAAGATCTGTTTCTTTTTTGAAGAAGTTGATGGTATCAGTATATGGAGCTTTTTTTCTGACTCACATCCAAACCTCAGCAAACTGTTTTTCAGGAGATTTTATTTTGCTTGTCCCTGTCTCTCTCAAATCACTGTCAGGGGAACCCAAGTGTAAACATCTTTAAATTTATGAACATTTTGTAGCATTCATAAAAACATGGCTTTTTCTGTCTCGCACAACCACCTGCCAATCCCCACTGAAAGGTAAATTAATTTATTCTTTGTATACTGTGGCATCTTGGAGCCTCTCATGAGCATCTGCAGGATGGAAAAGGTCTGTCAAAACATGGAGCAGTTTGGTCTCTGAAGGCTTGGAGCTTTCTGCCTCCAGCACGTTCGTCAAGGCTGGGCCGCAGCTGCGTGTCCCGGACCACAGGCAGCGAGCTGGGCTGTGCTCTGGGGTTTTTAATCTGGTGTCAGAAGGTTCCTGTTTAAAACAGTCACATTCTTCAGCATTTATTAGTCTCTTTTGACCGTGTAAATAATAAGCTCAGGCATAGTTACCTGTCTGAGGTTTTTATTAGGCACCTCTTGCTGTAGATGTAAAATTACTTCATTTCTAAAATTGCTACCTGAATTTGAAATGGAGAGTGGTGCTTTCATGTGGCGATGCTCATTTCTATCAGAGGTCTGGCTGCTTTAGCCTGTGACTCTGCTGGCTGCAGTGTCTGATCACTGAATTCTGAAACATCTAAGTGGGGCTTTCCCCATGTGCGGGGGCTGCTGCTGGACCCTGGAAATTTGAAAAGTTCAGTTTGGCTATCTCCAAACTGGTAAAGCCTTGTGAGACCTGCATGTTTTAACAGTCCCAGCTAGTGACATTTTTTGTTAATGTCGACGTATCAGTTCAATAGCTGCTTTTGTTTCATGATAGATTGCAGTTAAAAAGTCAGTGTTTAATGGTGAAAGAGGGAAGAGTTTGAGGAAGAAGTTCAGAAGCATGAAGTCCTTCTGAAGGTGTTTGGCTCACCGTGTTAACAGCCGTAGTTTTAGACTGATTTCCAAATTAAATACATGTTACCTCGAAATGTATCATGCCTTTCTGCCACTTCAGGGAATATACAAATTGTGAATCTGTAGATACTGATTTATAGGGAACAAATGCCATGCATTTGTTATACAACCTTGGCGACTCACACATTCATCTGCGGACAGAAAAGCAATTGACTTCTCATTTCCTGTGTTTCACATTCTTCTATGAAGCAGAAAGAAGCTTGTGATGAACTGTTAAAACGTCCTGTTTAATGCATATATAAAATCATTATGCTGAAAGTTTAGCTCAGTAAATGTTTCAAGGATGGTTAGCTGCAGGTTTTGTTGGCATCAGTCAGTAGTTCTGTGACACACAAAAATATTTTTGACCTCAGCAATGGGCATAAGAAACTTTACCATTATTTTGACTTCCTGGGCTTTTTTACCAGGTTTGCTATTTGTTTGGGAGCTGATCAGTCTGCACAGGACCACTAATGAGAGTAAAAGTTAGATTGCTTTTCCAGAGATAGCTATTTATACATGCAGGTATGGCTGTTCCTTGGCTTACTCAGATTAGATTACTTGCTGGATAACTGGCTTTGCAAAACAAATTTGTGGGAGGTCAAGATGGGTGAGAGTGATTTACTGTACATAGGGAGTGAAGGTGATTTATGCTCTCTGTTCTCTCCACGTGGCAGTTTGGGTCGTGCCTGGTGACTCCAGTGCCTGTGATAGCTGGAGGCTGTACTTGTATTCTTTGCAGGATCATTTCTCCTAGTTTTATTTTCACATGCTTTTTCTGCAGGAGAGGCACAGAACAAAAGATTTCTGAGTGAGTTAATATATTGCATGGATAGCTGAAATGAAATAATTTGTTGTAAAGCCTGTTTTGTTGTTGTACTGCCTTTGATACATCTAACATATCTCTGCCTTGTTTAGGTCTCAACAAATATAAATTTAATTTATGTTGAGGACCTGGTTATGTTCATGTACCTCTTTATGGTGCCTGTAAACCCAGGTGTGCAACCTCCTTGGCATGAATTGAACCACTCAACTGCAGGGTGTCCTGTAGTGAACTTGGTGAGGAATATACATTTTATCTGATAAAATTTCTGTTGAATATTGTAAATAATTAGTGCACAAGAAGAGTGCTGAGAAGGGCAGTGTATGCTGGTGATTAGGACAGTCAGCCCCAAAGGATGGAGACAGGGCAGGTGCCACGAACGCTGTTGCAGTCTATGGCTCGTTGCTGCTTTGGGGCCAGGAGTCCAATGGATGAGTGTGACAATGTCGCCCAGGTTGGACTCTGCAGGGAAGGTTACGGAGCAAGTCTCTATTTGGGAATTTCTCCAGCACTCAGGGGAGAAGGCTCTGAGAAGCTCTGCAGCCAGGAGGCTGTCCTGACAAGGGGACTTCACTTATTTCTCATCTTATCAGTAATTATTTACCTGTGGCTTTCATTGCCACCAGAGTTAATTATTTTTTGTGCTGGAGCTCCGTGTCGGTGGTTGTTAATGCTTTCTTCCTTGGGTACTCTCCAGCAACCTCTTTAAGAGTTATAGTTTGTTTTCTTTTCTTTCTTTCCATTCATTCAGTAATTCAAGATAAAATATAAATAAATAAATGTAGTTAATCAACTGCTAGATCATTGTTAACATTTAAGAATATTTACATGGATGATATAAATATATATCCCTTTGCTAACAGGAAAGAAATTTATTGAGATCCTGCTATGAAACAAATAACTGGGGAGAAAAAATGTTAGAGCTTACTAGTCATAGTAATTAGGTCAAAGAATCCTCCTGTAGTGCATTAAGCTGTTACCTTCAAAACAGAATGTAATATGACGAAGTTTAAGAACAGGAAACATGAGAATCTTCTGCTAAAATCCCATTCAAATAAGTAAGAAAACCAATTGGATATAACAAATTAGTTTGGACAGATTTAATTTAATCTGTAATCTTATGAAAAGAAGCAATAGCATTCTGATAGTTATAAGGCAAATAATTGTGGATTTCTGTATCAAGGGAATATCTTACTCTCTTTAAAATATTTTATGAGCGTTAATGTTTTGTTTCTAGCTTTATGATGTTTTAATTGCATTACACAGCCAAATAAATATTTAATCAATGTCCACTTTGAATCAACTATGTGTTTTAATGGAGAAATTATTCCACTACATAAATGAAAATAAAACTCAATTTCATAATTTAATTTTCAGAAGCAGTTAACTCTTGAATTATGTTAGCGATAGCTCATTTTGGCACATAGTCAAGAACAGTAACGTGATTTAAGGAAAATAAAAAGTCAAAGTATGAAATGTAGAATTACCTAATATGTCTTACTGCCAGGTGTCTATTACTCAACCTATCTCCTACTAAATATGGTACATTATCACTAAATTTATAAGAATAGTATTTCTTTTATTCATAGAATCATAGAATCATTTTGGTTGGAAAGGGCCATTAAGATCATCAAGTCCAACTGTTAACCCAACCCTGGCACCAACCTGTGTCCCTAAGAACCTTCCTACAGTTTAGCTCCGTTTTATTAACTTAAATGTGCTAGAAGTAATCTTATATGGGGGAAAAATGTGGCTGTCTAGGGCTGGAATCCATGTTTCATTTTTCATTTTATTTACCATGATTTGTTATTTATGTTTCCTAAAACATGAAAAGATAATTTAAAATGTGACTGTGCCCTGCACCTGGAAAATTAACGGTGATTCTCACTTACTGATTTTATTGAGCTCAACAGGTTTAACAGTGTGGCAAAGGATGTGTTTTAGCTTTGGAAATCAAACTTGGCAATGGAATTCTATTCATAACTATAGTATAAATCTGGAATTTAGAGACTGAAATTACACTGATGCTCTTTGGAACTAGACGATATCTTGGATGTTACTTCGGTTTGCGACAGAGGAATCCAGCTCAGTCTTCTGCTTTGGTATGTTACAAAGTTATAGAAACACCTTTTTCATCAAAGTTAGTGGATAAACACAGGAAACAGATTTTTTTGAATGGGAAGTTGTCATGTTGCAGGGTTTTGGGGAACAGATATTATTACTCACACAGGATTTCTGTGTTTGAGGACTTCACAGCAGCACTACATAGAGATCCTGTAACGTGGGTCTTCTACTCAGCTTCAACTCTGAGCAGTTTTTCCAGGACGTTCCTAGCCCCTGATGCTGTGAGGAGGACATCTGTGCCACCACCCAGAGCCATGCCTGGGAGATGTCTTCTCAGTAACTGGGAAACCACCCAGAAAAATCAGCACTAACCCATGTCTGAAGAGGCTGCTCTTGTGGGATGTGGAGCAAGTCTTTCAAATAAGGCTCCACACAAGCTGCAATATGCCCTTGAATACGTTTCCTCTATTATCTTGAGTGACCTCCATTGGCGCAGTCACGTTATGACATACTCAGGATTTATTACATCAATAGAGAAAGTTGAAGTATTTGATAGTCATGCATTGCTGTAAAAGCATAAGAAGCTGAAAGTGTGGTCCTGGATGAAGGTGCGTGCTGTATAATCCCACTGATGGAACCATCAAATAGACAAGAGCACCTGTCACTGCAGATATTTTCATTTCTACAATATTGTCATTTCTGCCACAATTCTAACCCCAAATTATCTGTTGATGTAATTTTCAAAAATTTTACAGATCTTAATGTTAATCTTAATCAGTGACTCTCTCCCAGGCACATTGAATCTCGCCAACAGTTGTGGTTCACTCTGTTATTTTGAAATAAATATGCAAATTCAGTCAAAAGCAGAAGCAGGAACCAGGTTTTTTTTGGTTTTGTTTGTTTGTTTGTTGGGGGTTTTTTTTAGTGTTCCTGTATTGTGTGTCAAGCAAGCAATCCCCACTTTTATCAATTTGTAAAGAAGATAAAAATGAAAGCAAAATAACCTTGCTGAGCTACTTGTAATACATGAAGACATCCTGTTCCCGTTGCTGCCCAGATGTTCAGAGCAGTTCTGCAGTGCCTTTTCAAGGAGACAGCTTTGTAAGGTTGCAGATTTCCTCCTATTACTGAAACAGTGAGATGTGTAATGACTGTCGTTTTTAATAGGATGATGCTGAATAAGAGTAAAATAAATTGAAAAAATGACTCCTGTAAAACTTGAAATAATTTTATAATTAATGTGACAAAATGACTTTGTTTTTCATTTCTGAAATGTTTTACAATAATCTTGTAAAATTTAGTGGAGGTAGAGTGTTAGAAAGATTAAACATTTAATAAAGGAGAAGAGCCTTCCTAAGAGCAATTTAGTAAGTGCTTAGGGAGAAAAGTGTTCAGCGGAAGAAGGTGTTATGAAATTAATGATGGAACATTTTGAGAAGATGCAATTAAAAAAATACTGGTTTTCTACAAATGAAAATGGGTAATGACTTTGTTAGTTGTGGGAAAAATACGGTGGAAAGATACCAAATTGAAAAATATGAAAGCACTTTCCCCCCATTGATATTAAGCACCCAAATAACTAGGAAAAATCTTTAAGAGCCCCCGAAGGAGCGCTGTAGATGACATGTTAAACCTTTCTTAGTCCTCTCCCTGAGAACTTGTTGGGATAATGACACAGTTTAGGAAACTGCCTCAGGACATGTTAGGAAATTATAGGCATTCGGTTGTAAACTAAGCTGTTAAAAACGCTTTTAACATGTCAAGTGGGAGAACACTTGGGCATCCACAGCTTTGTTAAGCGTGGGTAGTGCGGGGGGTCGGGGGAAGAAGCGGTGTTTTAGCCAGAGGCAGGGAGGCGAAGATGCCAATTGATTATGGCTCGAATTTTTTTTTTTAAAAAAAAGTTTTTCTGTAGGAAATATATATGGCAGCCTCAGAATTATCGGGAAGTTTTCAACATAGCAGAACAGCCCTATGATTTCTTTTAAGATATTCCAGCGGGCTTTTGCTTTTCTTAGGAAATTATACCTGCCAAAACTGTCAGATAGCTTCACTGTTTACAGTATACATCTGGGCACAAGAAAACTGTTCACTTTTCCTTCCCGAAGCAGGAACCTGGAGTAGGTGTATACAAAAAGTCCATTTTTATGTGCTTTTCAACCATTCTTGCATCTTTTACTGCTCTGAAAAACAGAGATGATGTGTTTATGATTGACAGAAAAAACTTACAAATGGGTGAATGAGAATATAATAAATACTTAATGTAGGGATATTTGCTAACAGGAATATAATTATAAATTAAAATCCTAATCAAAAAACGCTGTGTGCATTCTTTGCTCTCATAGTTCGTGGCTAAGTGCTAAATAAAGATGAGGGAAGCACCACTGATAGCTCTTTTGGAGGGTAGAGATGATATTTAAAGGATGGCAATGAACTTGATAGGTGATTGCTTTTATAAATGCAGCTAAAAGTAAAGATTAACCCTCTTCCTGCATCTGTCTTGTTGCCTATTGTGAGTTTGTAATAACATTTTATTAGATGATGTCTATATGTGTGTGTATTTTTTTTTCTATGTCAATATATCTTGCTATTAGTAGAGGAAAATATCAGTGGTTTGCATATTCAGGGTATTTAGTAAGGAATTGTGCATAAAGTCCAGTTTACAGTGTAAAAAGTCAAACTCTCAAAAAAAAAAAAAAAAAAAAGGAAAACTACATCAATTCCAGTGATCCCTGAAGTCTAACTTTTGAATATTCAAACAGATTGGATATTATGAAGAGCTGTCAGTACTTCACAGCTATGGATGCCAAAGCAATTATGTTTGCAAACCTTGAGATGCATCAGCCTGGTTTTTTACCCTCTGACTTGGGAGCACGGAAGCAATTTGGCTGAATATTTAGGCAATTAATGTTGGAATTAGCTCCAACTTTTGACTTTTAAGGAGTTTATAAAACTATAACTAGATATAAATGAACCTTCTGGCACTTTGAAAGAATCTCATTTTCTGAATCGGGCATTAGCTTCCGATCAGCAAAAGCTGATTTGAAAGTGTGGGTGGAGGTAAAAGCAGGGCTCTGACAATCCTTCCCTGCCTGAGCTTGGAGCTGTTGTGAGGCACAAAGTCCTGGAGCTCCAGCCCAGACGTCTTTCTGACAGCACCTGGGACCTTGCGGCTCAGCAACAAAATGAGCGATGGGGCCCAGGGGAGATGACTTGGGAGATGGAGGTTTTCAGACCTATATTCACTCTGCTTCCTACCCTGCCTTCCCTTTGGAAAGAAGCTGCTCTCTTCTCGGTGGTTTCTCTGATGTTGACTTGGGCTGTTTGAGTTGAAGTTTTGTAGGAGCATCCCACCATGTCGGCTTCCTTTCACCTCCAGAACATGCGATTAGCTGCCAGGGTGGGTATGGACTGGATCTTGCTGGAGAGGGGACGTACCAAGGCATGACTGTGGGAAGGGATTTGTGACCAGTCATGTCAAAATGCTGCTAGTATTTAATTCTGAGAAGGCAAGTGAAGATTTGTAAAAGTTTACGTATCCCAGAACCTAGAAGGAAATGTCACAACATGATAGAAGACGTACGTCTAAGGTCAAGGCTTTGTTGCTGCAGGCAGCAGAGGAACAGGGTCTTTAGGGAAAGGTTAAAATATTTCTGTAGGCTGAATTTTAGGCAAATAAACAATATGTGAGTTGCAACTCATTCTGGCTTTACCGATAAATGGTCTGAATAGTGAGGTCATGTAAGGGTGTCTTGATCAATTCTGTAGTTATAAATTGCATTCTCAGTTTTTCCAGTATGGTGATGAATTGATGTCCAGGAACAATGAAAAAATAAGTACTGTGACATTAAAAATTGAATTAATTTGATGGATAACTTCCAGTCAGTTGCAACAAGGAGCTATTGCATCATTACAGGAGATAAAGGTCTTGTCTGAATGGTTATTACTGTCTAAAGTTTAGATTCTATGTTATTGGAAATATGCTCTCCTCGCACGCAGATTTTCAAGTTGGAAACACTTGAAGGCTCCACTCAACACCTACTTACCTAATATTTGTCTTATGAATGATTGTATGGCAAGAGAAACCTTTACTAAGCCTGCTCAGGAGTTTGTTGTCAATCTGCCTTAGGTGCTGTGTAGCAGACTGGGTGTGAGTAGTTTAAGTAGAAGTTGATGGAAAGCAGCTTAATTCAAGTGGCACCTCTGATTTCCAGTGAAGTGGGAAGGCTGTAAATGGGAGTCATTTGCATGTACAGGAGCTGGGGAGAGTAGAAGGAAGGACATTTACTGAGCTCAGATGAATCCTTACACTCAGTTGCCTCCTCTTTGAGTATCCAATGACATAACTAGCATCAACCAAAGTGAAGTGTTTAAGGTAGCCACACTGAGCAATTTATATTTTGAGACATATAGCCAAGATGGTCAGTGTGTCCTGCGAGGAACCATGGGGCAGGTCAGGCTCCTACAGCAAAACCCAGCAGTGCTGGCAGGCAAAGCCCGGGAGCTGCCTCGGGCATCCTCTGGTGTGCTCCAAACCACCCAAGGTTTGGGAAACAGAGAGGGGTGTTTGTCTTGGGTAGCATTCCTAAAGTATAATCTCGATACCCGGGTTAAAGTTGCTCTATAATGTCCTGTGAACAGGAATTCATATTTCTTTGTATTGGCTTTTGAGATTGTAAGTTAGATTTTCGTCTGTTAGTGCTAAAGGTTTGGTAGGTGGGCGAGTAGGTCTGTGTCTAAGGAATTAAGTGTCATTTGATTGCAGATCTTACTGCTATTAAATACATGCTTTATGGTTCAGCTGTTTTGGAGTTTAAATATACATGTTCTTAGAAATAATTTCAAGTCCTTTTATTTCTAATAGTAATTTGTAATAACGACTCTTTTTATTATTTAGATGGATGTGAGTGATTGTAATATTTTCACAGAAAAGACTAATTACAATGCATTCAGGTAGTCCCTGGGACAAGTGCGGGGTTTTTTTAAGTAGAACTAAACCAGTGCAGCACAAGTCTTATTTGCCTGCTGGCACTTTCAGTTCAGGAGCTCATGAAATATGGTTATGAATTGTTTGCAGTTATATGGAGATCTTTTGACATTAATCAGTGACACCAAGAAAGAAGTCAATCCACAAATTTGGGCTCAAACAAGCCTTGCAGGAAACACTGCCTGTTCTGATCCTCTCTCATAACTGGTTCCTGAAGTGGCTCAAAGTGTGATGATCCTCATCTGATAAACAGAAGATATTTCTGCTTTTCTTCTCAGCCTTGCAAATCACTTAGCAGGAATCAGTGAAATATTCCAGCACAGAGAAGCCATTCAAAATTTTTGAGGGATGACAGTTTACACAGTTTAGGCTTACATTGTTTTAACATACTATACAGCACCAGTGAAGGTGGGGACAAATGGCCATTTATTTATTGTTCTGTTTTTTCCATTATCCCATGGCCAAATTAAACCCCAGGCTCTTGTGGCCAATATGTTGCTTCCTCAGTATTAGAGCTGTAAGTCCCAGGCAAACTTTTTACGTGGATATGAAATGATCTTCTGAGATGCCCAAGTGAGTTGTTTTATTTAGCATTGGTTTGGTTTTGTGTGGTTTTTGTTGTTGTTGTTGTTGGTTTGGTTTGGGGTTTTTTTTTTAAATTTTAATCTTATTAGAGGGATTTTGTTTGAAAGTGGGGCACACAAAGATAAAATAAACCAGACATCAATACTAGACTTGGACTTTATAGAATTAGAGGCTGGTGTGTTTGAGTTTTGAAAGGATGGAGAAAATTTCAGACACATTTCTAAAGAAGTACTTAAAGAATGTAAGGATATTATTACATGACAACTCTGAACAAAATTATTATACATGGTTAAAGTACAGAACGAGCTGTCAGTATTAGCAAAATAGACATATGGCTGCAAGTAAATTAGTCATCATTTATGCAGTATACAATTATATTTTTCTGGTCAATTATGACAGCAGTTTGATTTAATTTTTTCTTCCCAATTACAAGAGAGTGGAAATGTGATTTTTGTGGGCTCCGGTGATTTAAGGTTCAGTTCCCATTTCTGCCAGGCACTTCCTGCATAACTTGGGAAAGTCATTTCATCATTGTGTGATTTTAGTTCCTCACTGAGTTTATAAGAGTAGTAGTAATGTGAAACCTGTAGCTGACACCCTGTTCTGTTTAGGTATAGGTTTTGTCTGTAGACACCTATATATAAACATTAATTGTGCAACAGACAAATGAAAGTCCATTTTGGCAAACAATACTTGAAGAACCGTCCGTATGTGTCTCATAGTTTTATGTGATGATACATAATGGTATAACTAACCTGACTGCATTTATGAGAAATACTGTAGGAGGGTTTTGAACTTTTTTTGTTTGATTAGAAGAATTTTGACTAATCTTTTTTGTTGATGGTAGAAATTTTATGTAGAATTTGCCAGTGCCGCATGCAAAATGTAGCCTATAATGAATTTTGAAATTACGGTTTCCTCCAAAATACCTGCGACCCACTAGACTATAAGCTCATAAAAACATAATTAATTTCAGTCAAGAAGTGAGCAGAAATTTCTTTTGTAAGATTTGGCTTTACACAGTGAATGGGCAAACATTACTTTGAAATCTAAGAGACTGTGATTGATGTGAAGCAACAAAGAGTAACATATTGAATACTATCACATCAAGAGGTATTAATAATGCATGTAAATCACTTGCTATTTTCCAAAGGCTTAATTCTTTTCCTGTCTAGAAGGATGGAAGGAACAGAGACGTACAGGGTTGGCAGGAATAAGTGGTGGATGATGCTTGCAGGATCCCACTTCAGGTGGAATTGCACGGATGATGGTTTTTGTGAATTCTGGATGTTGGGCTGATCCTGTTGCATGCTAAGAATCAATCTTAAAGGAGAGGGATCTGTTCTCTACATAGAGGAGTACCTGGGTAGAGCTGTATTGAGCTTCAGGAGCACAAAAATACATATAGAAGCACCAGTTGGTACATGTGGCTGTGTCACTTGAAATCTTTTCTGTTACCAAAAGTTCCCTTTGAACCTCAGTAGTGAGATGTTACGTGGCAAAGAGACACAGTAAGAAGTCACAGACCAGGGGAGGGAGGGCTGTTAGGACTGTCTGGTGGTCCCAATATAATCTGCATAGGTTTTCAGTATTATCTGAATATTGTTAGTCTCCTTGCACACTGCAGCACACTTGGAAATCGCTGCTGGTGATATCCAAGTGATCTGTGATTTGTTTCTGGCAACAACAAACTTCTGTCATCCCCATCACTCACCATAGCCCCGTTCTGCAGAGTACCGTATCACAGCAATCCCCGCAGACCTCCTTCCTGAGAGATGGCGTTTTCAGTTCCTCTGTGTTTTCAGTCCATTTGATGTGGAAAAAAGAGTAAGGATGAGGATTTCAGTCAGTGTAGCTGTGGCACAGGAGGTCAGGGTGGCATCCTGCAATGGCACAGGACAGGAGGAGCGTTCCCACACCTTGCTGTACACAGTAAGCTGAGTTTACCTCTTTAGTTTCTAAAACTGAATTAATGATCTGAAGGTAGCGTTGCTAAAATGCTTTCCTCACTATTGTCTTATACTGACTTATACCAATTCTCATTTCTGAATCAACTGATTTATACTAACTAAAATCTGTATTTAACCAAACCTGGTTATAAGCTATTTGTGAAGATCAAGAGATGAGATTTTTTTGATTTTTTGAAGGAATTGTGTGTCTGTATTCCTTGTAAATAATTTTCTGTCACTCCATATAAACTATCTTTTTTACTATCTTTTATTTTTCTGTTGCCAATTTAAACTTAAATTTTCTTTTTGTGTGTGGTCTGAATATGTATCGTTCTAATGATTGTTTCAGGAAAAATATTATCATAGAACAGCTGAGCATTAACAGTGCATATTTATGGCCTGCAGGAGGGTGAGTGGCTGGAGAGAAAGGTTTCTTAGTTCTAAATGCTTGTTGTTTTATTTACATCTGTCTGACAAAAACACCCCATGCAGTGTATGTTTTATGATCATATGTATTATTTAATAAATATATATAAGAATGTTGCCACAACAGACATGTATGACGTGTCTTTAATTTCCTGACATACCCTTCAAGGCACAAACCAGTTTGGTGAAGGGGCTGGTTTGCAGTTGCTGGAGGTTTCTGCGTCCTGGTGAGGCAAGAAGGAGCATTGTGGCTTCTTCCCCTAACATGCTTGTGCAGGCTTCATGCTGTTGTTGTTCTCTCCATCCCTTGAATCCTAACTGATAAGAGCTGTGGAGTTTCTCCAGCCTATCTCCTAGGATATCTCCTAGGGTAACATTTGAAAAGTTACGGTAAGTGCGTGGCACGCTTGAACATATTCATGGTTAAGGTTATTTTAATCTTCTGAAATGTCAGTGGTGACTGGTAGCAATCTGGGACAATTGGGTGCTCTTCTCAAAAAATTTAAGCAAAGGTGGTGAAGATGTTTACCACATGCTTTAAATTGTTAATAGGCAACATTACTCCCCAGAACTCCTCTTATTTCCTGTAAGGCTCTGAGCCACGGCAGTGTGCAGGGCGAGAGGCTTATATTGCCAGGGAAAGGTGCAGCTTTGTACCAGCCTCCACTAATATGAGAACAGAAGATTTCTCCCGGCTTACTTAAAATACGGGAGGAGCTGTATGGAGAAATCCATTTGACTGCCCTTTTTAAATCAGAAGAAAGAGAGATTTATCTGCACCAGATAAGCTCCTGCTGCTACAGTACAAATACCTGAATAATAATGGCTTCAAGGCAAGAAGGAACTGCATTATGGGGATTATTCCTTCTGCGCTAGCTGGTAACTTCTGATGTTTTGAGCTAGGACAGCTCGGGGTTTTGAGTGACAGAAGTTGGGTTACCGCTGGGCCTGTCACGCCGGTTTTGGATGGCAATACCCAGGGCTGGCTCGGGATGGACTCTGCACCGGCCCTGGTGGGTGGCAAATGTTTTTTAGTCTGTGGATGTTACTTTTGGCAGGTTTTCTGTCTGGAGTGGTTCCAAATTTGGCTTATTGTATTCTAGAATAACATTTGGAATCCTTGAACAGAGAAACAGTAATGGTTCATATACTATTTTGAAGGAGTATAGATGGAACGAACCACCAGACTTCCCTCTGCAAATCGATAACCAAGAATATTTCCAGATGGTTTAGGCAATTTTGCCCCAGTTGGAAGCAGCAAGCTGGGAATGGACTAAGCAAAGGGTGGCCAGCCTGCTTTCTCTTTGCTTTAACGGGATTTGTTGAAGTAGGAGACAGGGAGACGAAGGTTGTGATAGAGCTGTCTGACAAACCATGGCAAACCTCTTGGCATTGCCACAGGAGTGGCTTTGGAGAAAGCGATGGTTAGGTTTTTTTCATGCTGCTGGTTTTTTTTCTCCTGGAAAATGCCATTTTCCTGCAGGAAAAAATATATTTCAGTGGTGCTTTGGATTTCTTTTGGTGGGTAGGGGAACAGTGAAGAGGGAGACAGAAGCGGTGTCTGGTTACACTGAAATCACCAGTTGCAAGGTGGTATGTTTCTGTATTTGTATTGACTTTTTAATTTTGAGTGAAGCTAAAATCACCTGAAATAAAAACTTCAGTTTTACCATACACAATACTTTACCTGAAATCCCCTTTAATTTTTTTTTTTTTTGTCCCCAGAAAGCCTCACTTTTGTTAATCCTGATTTGGAATGTCGTTGCTCTTAAAAAAAAAAAAAAAAAAAGAAGAAGTGGAATTTTCCACTGAGATGAATCTCAGTTCTAGCAAATCGTTCATCTTCTCTGTATTGTTCAAGTCTTGAAATAATGAAGTGGGTGGTGGTTTTATGCCTTTAGTATTAACAGGCTAAGTGCAGACTACAATAACATATTATATTAAGGTAGTAATTATCCTCTTGTATTTGTTTTGATCCCCATCAGGGATGGGCATGTGCAAAATGACTATAATGTCATATCTAAGGCACTCCCTTCTTGAATTTTGACTTGCGGACATGTACCAATTGATTAAACTCATTGATTTAAAACTTCTTGATCCCTCGTGAAGACCTTGGAATTATGCATCACCCCAGTATCAACTGCACGTCATCAGCCATTGGAAGGATTTGAAGGATTTATACTCAGTAGGCTTATTTGGTAGGTACTGCCCGTCACAGTACTTTATTTCGTGGATACCTTTAGTGGGTCCAGATTAGTAATGCTGAGAGATGTGCACTATATTCATGTCAGCAAGCTCAAACAGCAGTTGCTTTAGATGACTTAAGTCTTTCGGAGTTAATTTTCTCGTATGTGGGATTCTTGGGGTTTGTTTTGTTTGCTCTTTGGGAGGTTTCTGTGAAGTCCTGGAGACCCTGGCACAACAGCAGCCTTACGTCCTAAGGCTGCTGTGTTGAGTGCGGGGTGGTGGTTATGGATGGGAGCTTGCTGAAACAGAGTTGCAGTCTGGAGCTGAGAAAAATAGATCCTTGGACTCATAGCTTTCATGCTGCTGCCTGTCATTTTCTGCTGAAGAACAGTGTGAGGCCGATAGCCACGAGGCACAGATCAGATGTAGAAACACAAAGGACTGGAAAAGAGCTGTGGAAACATAAATGGTTGGTATTACAAAAGAGACCAGAAATACCCTTTTTTTTTTTTTTTTTTTTTTTTTAACTGGGGCCTGACAATTGCATATTCTGCTTGGAACCGAGCTTGCTGCTCAAGTGTGGAATTTGTCCAGTGTGGGATTAAGCAATGCATTGTTGCCTTGAGAACAGCACTTGAAAAACTGACACACTTTGCTAGTGAATCAGATGGGAATCCTGAAACTTAGATGACTAAGGAGAAAGGTCAAAACCTATGCAGTGCTAAGCATCTACGACAAAAACACCATTGCTTGAAACTGAGGATCTTCAACATCTTATGGAAAGAGATCTGAAATTAGCCACCTCTCTTTAGAGTCAGTGTTAACTCCCTCTATAGTTTCCTTTTTAAAAGCCGGAGTTCTTAACTTCATGCTAGTAACTCAGTAGTCTTAAGCCAAACCATTGTGCTTTCAAATCAATGTGCAAGTATAAAAAACTAGTGATAGACTTGCCAAATAAAATTGGGGCAAAACCCACCAGACCACTACTGAAGTTGTAATCTCTGTGATGGGTGAGTAGGAGTTATGTTCATAAATTGTGTTGCTGTCTGCATTGAAATTTTTGCCAAAGAAAATTTTCTAAGTAGGTTTGGCTCTCTGAAAACTGGTCAAAGGTTGTATTTGCATCTGGATGAACCTGGATAAAGTAGTTTGCAGCATATCCTTGGTGTATTTGAAATGTTATCCCTTGAAAATTACTGGCATATCTAGACTTCAGGCCTTAATTCTTGTTGGTTTGTGCAACCCAAATTTTTTTTTTTTTTTGCAGCTCCAGATTCTCCCTTCCCTCTACCAATTTCCATTCTCTATTGATTTTCTCTTCTTTCTTGCTTCCTCTTTCTTCTCCATCACTGCTGCTTGCACACTAATTTTCCCTCTACCCTTTGCTACCCTTTCCATTAGCTCTGATTCACGTGGCTACGTAAACCAACAAAAATCTCGTGTTGATGCCACGCTCATTTCAGTTCAGTGATAACCTTGTCTGTCTCCTGCTGGTTGCCTCTCTTCTTTCAAACCTCAGTAGCAATTTAGACCAATATTAAGCCTGAGATGGCTGACACACTGTACGTGTGATCCGCAGCTGCTGCGCGGGGCAGTGACTGCCTGTAGAGCAGGCGGTGTGTGTGTTGCTGGAGCATCCTCCTGTGCGGGCTTTGGTCAACTGGTTTGGCTGTCTTTTCCCCCAAAATCTGGCCTAACAGTTTCACGCTCTTAACAACTTGCTCTAACGATATTAAAATGCTCACAGATGACGTATTAGTGAATACAAGTAGATTTTTCCTCCTCTGAATGTTTTCCATTTTCATGTAAAGTTGGTGATTCACAAATACCTGAGGAGAGACACTAGCGTACCCTGAACTGGTGCAATGTGCTGTGCTGGTGTTCTTGACTTCCACTTGACTGTTGGTGAATCCTGTTTCCAGTTTGGCCTGCGTGTTGTGGTGGTTTGGGGTTTTTTGGTGTTTTGTTTTGTTTGGTTGGTTGGGTTTGGGTTTTTTTTGTGTGTTTTTGTTTGTTGTTTTTTGTTTGTTTGCGGTTTTTTGTTTTGGTTTGGTTTTGTGGTGGCTTTTTTTGTCATTGTGTTTATCTGTCTGTTAGCCTGTTGTGACACTGTCAATTCTGAGCAGTAATTTGCTGAACTTAAATAACCCAAGTTTTGAACTTTCTGACCAGTCTTATTAAATGGTGACAGTCAAGGAGAAAAAAACCTGTTCTTGACAAACTGCCCTAATGCTATGAATAGACTAAAATTAGCCCTGTCATTCTTCCTCTTGCTTTTAGCCATCTCCAGGTAATTATAATTGGCAAAGCCAACCAAGCTATACCTCAAATAAGCTGAGCTTTTAATGCATTTTTTTTTAAAGATTTGCCTTTCTAAGTAAAACAGATAATAAAGGTTACGTTAATAGTTGCTTTTTCTTACAGAGTGTGTATCTGACAAACAATGAACCAGTGGTAAATTAAGGGCGAATATTCAAGCAGAATAAAATAATAATCAAAGAGTGGAGTAGACAGCGAATGCAGCTGATGCTAAGGAGGGCTGGGTCTAGTCCCACTTCTGATGCTTTGGTTAGTTAAAAGCTGTGATTATGTTCCACATGAACTGCAACTTCATATATGCATTTTGCATTTATTAGCTATGTTATGAAGATGATACAGACGGAGACAAAACCGCTATGGAGGACTTGGGATGGAACAAACATGTTAATGAGCCTATGCAAAAATGCATCTATTAGCCAGATGGTGAGTTACACTGGCATTAGCTTCTGTTTACCGTCTGTTTAATCCTCAGAAAGAGGCAGGAAAGGAGCTACAGTGGTGTAGAGGAACAGCAAACAGTAATAGTGCAGTAACCTTCACAATATGTCCTGAATGTTCCTTTTCTTAAGTAGACTGAAATACACATTTTTTGTATCTGGCAGTGGATACTAAAATACTGCAAATTTTGTATGTTCTTTCAATGTTCAGTTCTCTCCTTCATCCCCCCATCCCAGCGTTCCCTGGAAAAGGAAGACAAGTAGTCCCTCGTTGTGAGCAAAACACCATCATTTATAGCAAGTTACAGTTTAAAAGAAATGCTTTAAACCACTAAACAATGTGTATCACTGGGAGGAAAAACAAAAAGGTCCTGAATTTAGAGAGAAAGACCTTAAGGTCAACTAGTCCTATCACCTCCTCAATAAAAATGTTGTGTTTTGTTTTCGTTTTAAATGCAGTTTGCTGTCTTAAACTTCTCAAATTATGCAGCAACAAAGTCAGAAAAAATAATTGCTAGAAGTGGTATTGACAGAGTACTGTAGTTTAGGCCAAAACCAGAAAAATGAATTGATTAACATTGTCCTTGTGCAAAGGCACTTGAATGTCCCAGTTTATTTTTCCTTTGTTCACTAGAGGGTAGCAGAGAGAGCAAGCGAGAGCATTTCAGCACAACTTGTGCTCTGTAGAGATGAGTTCACTTGCTAGCTTCTATATTCGCAGACAAATCTGGTGCCCTTCAGGCTTCTTGGCAGAGCAGAAAGGGCACGTTTGATGCTGCAAGTATAAACCAACAGCGTAAAACTTAAGAGCATTCTTAATGTGGTTTGTTACAATTCTATATCATTCCTGGTTTTAGCATTGTTAATAATTGTATTTTTTAAAGCTTATAAATATAAGCATTTTCAAGAGTCACTTTTTCAGGAAGCACATTTTAAGGAGGACTATATTGTGCGTTGGAGACACTGTCAAATTTAAATAGTAGATCATTTTAAAATTAAATTTTAAAAAACCCCAAACCTTTAGTAATAGCAAATTTTAAAACATGATACCTTGACCTTAGAAGGTTACTGCTCTTCTAGGCTGTCTTTGTATATGCTCCATGGAAATAAACACCTGCAGTCCAAAAATTTCTGGTGCCACCACACTGAATGCCTGACAAAACAAGTGGTTGCACTGTGCCCATGGCTCCCCCCTGGTTCACCCCCCCAACACAGCGCTGGGAGCTGCTGGCACTGAGCAGGAGTCAGGAACCTATTGGGCAAACAGGCCTGTATTCAGTGTTGTTCATAATCTGTTTTGACATGGAAGAAGGAATATGTTAGGCTTTCTGAACTGAAGCCTATATCTCAGCACAACTAGAGATCTCTGTGCAATATGCCACAAAGAAAAATTACAAAATGTTACAAAATGTTTACACTTTTTCTTAAAAAAACATATTTCTTATGTCTCCTGTTGTTATGCAGGTGTATATCCCAATATTATGCTGTCTAGTCTTTCTCTCTGCTTTCTTTTTTTTTTTGTACTTCATATCTACTCTTCTTTTTCTTTCCTTCTTAATTTTATTGCATTTTATCTATTTAAATTATCCAATAACAGAGACCATGTGGCATGTCTACTATTACTGCGTGAAAATTCAACAGATTTCAGTATGAGTTACCTGTATCCTTTCCAGAGTACAGATCTCTGAAATAATATAATGAAAAAAGTTTCAGAAACCTGTGTTGAAGAGTAGCCATCTACTCTTATGGTATCAACAGGCAAACCAAAAATGTTGCGCTATAGCAACATACCCCTGCCACCAATATTTATTGTGGTGTCTGCTCTCTGGTCTTTAAGAAAGAAGATTTTAAAGTTATGCAGTTTTATGAGGTGTCGTTAAAGGTAATACTTAACTGACTGAGGCTGATGTTGTCACTATGTTAGAAATAATCGTTTTTTTCCAAAATAATTCATATCGTGGTTTGCCTTTTCCTGTGATGTTGTAGAAAATCGGACCCAGAAAAACCTACTTAAATTTTTTTGCCCATCTGTGTTGTGTGCAACCTCTTGGGCACAGAGTAATAAAAAGGGACATTTCATTAAGTAGTGAGACTATTTGCCAACAAGAGGAGCCATTTGAAGTATTGCTCCCTTCTCAAATAGCACCTGAGGTCCAAAGAAACACCTTTTTGTAATCTGTTTACATTGTTCTTGTAAAGGAAGAGTATGTACCGAAAATCTGTGTTGCCATCCTCCCCCCTTCCTGTCCCCACACATATGCAAAGATGAGATGTCCCCTAATGTGCCCGCTGCCCCTCGCAACCTTTGAAGCATTTGTAGGTGCCTTTGTGCCAGCCCTGCATTGCAGATGGGGAGGCGGGCATCTTCTTAGGTGTTGCCCAGCTTGAAGTTCCGCCCATCAAGTGCTTTTTGTGGGAAAAAAGATATTTGGGAATCCTTTGAATGGCTCATCCTTTTGCATTGAAACCTTTGTCAATTTCTACCTCACTTCTGGTCTGAATTCCACAAAGAGACTGAAATCCACAGAAGGGATTCATAAATGTGCTCCTTATTAAATATTATGCAAAACAAAAAAAGAAAACATGGTGTAGAGAACTGTCCTCCTTGTTTTGCTGGTTCAGATGTTTCATGATTAAGCATTTAGAAACCAAAACTGAAATATAAACTCACTTTGTACGCTGTATAAAAAATTAAATACGGTCCTTTTCATCAAATTGAATTACCACATCAGTCTTCAAAGACTTTGGAGGCTTTGGAAGCTTCGTGTTGCAGCACAGCAGACAGATGTCCTGCCTAGGGTTGGAGCTTTATTGTGTTTTACTTGTGTGATGGATCATGTCTGTGCTCTTTTATCTCTGTTATAGAAGACGTTTCGGACTTTGATGCATACCAGGGAGTGTAAATAATGCAATTGATTCTGATGTCCTCCAGTGAGAGGGAGCCATCAGACAAGCAAAGGCTAGATATCTCATCTGCCTGAACTCTGGATTGGAATTAGCTGCAAAACCAGTTATATCGCCGATTTTCAATAAGCTTGTGCATTTTTAATGAATTCTTTTAAGACGACTTTTCAAAAGAAATTTCTACAAAATTATGACATTCGTATTTACAGATATGCTACTAGTTATTTATCTTTACTATAAAGCTGCTCAGGAAACTGAGACTTGAATAGCAGTTCTGAGACTGCCACTCCACCACAACAGTAATTTGTGCAGTCTGAAGCAACTCCTTACTACCCTTCCCTTCATCGCAAGAGGCTCGCATCTGCTTTCCCCCCATTGCTTTAAGTCTGTGGTTTTCAGCTCCTCCTCCTCCCCCTCTCCAGTCTGCAGGTTCCTGTATAGCAAATGTACAGGAGCCTGCTGACAATGTGCTCACTTGTCTTCACTGAGGATGAGAGGAGCCTAATACTTTCTATTATGGCATTTTTGATTTAAAAAAGTATGTCAGGAAGTGTGGGGAATATAAGCAGCTGTGATGTGTAAGTAACAAGCGCTCACCTAGTGGGTGCTCATCTTGAATCAGGTAGGTTTAAGAACTTCCCAGACCCAGTCTCTGCAGTCATCTGCAGTGTTCCAGTTAAAAATGACTGGTTTGAAGTTCATATTTGTCCAGGATCCTGTTAGCGGTTGTATAATGTGTGTATGTTGAAACTCCAATACCTCATGCCCCAAAACAACATGAGCTCAGTCTCTCCCAGTCTTGGGGAGTTTGGGACTTTGGTGTTTGGGACTGTAGTGATTTGGGGAATCTGTGTTTGAAATATTACTTCCTGCCTCTGTTTTTGTTTTATGATCTTTTCTTCCATCCCTTGACTCTGTGTTTTTTGCCCAGAATTTGCTAAAAGGTAAGCACCAACCTGCTGTGTTTTGAGTCTTGTCATGCGGATTCTTAAACCTTTCACGTAGGCTGAAGGAATCTCTGTTTCTTTGGCTTCTCAAGTGTTTTTTCTACACAGAAGTTATGTATCTATTGTTTAAGGACAACTTTTTGCCAGAAAAGGGTGAAGAGCCAGTGTTATGCATGCCATGATAATATCACCTAGATGACATCAGTACCATTGGACACTGCTGCTTTAAACTGCACTGCTGCTGTGGTTTGGGATCCTGCTTTCCCTAGCATTAGCCCTCTGGTGAGCCTGACAATTTTTCTCCAGATGTTTCCAACAGATGTTGTCTCAGTATGGATGGAAAAAGTGGCCTCAACTTCATAATCAAAGGGCAGCTCATGTAGATACATGGGCCATTCTGCCATATGTATTGAATAGAATTTATGCAGTATCAAAGTACCCAACAGTGATGAAATAGAAATGTAATGATTTCTCGTCATCCCTGCTTATTTATCTCATCTGTTTTTTCCTTCTGTTGTCTCCTTTTTATTGGTCAGTGGGTATGGTTTTTTTGAGGGTGAGCTTGTCCATTTTTGTTTAGAAAATGCCAATCATTTTATTGATACTATCAAATTATAAGCAATAGTAGTGTGGTTCAATACGCATAGCATATGCATAGCAATATTTAAGAATTTTATGCATTTTCTTACACTGTACTTATGAGCCCCCAGAGTATTTTACATGCATTCAGGCCACTTCAGTTCTTGTGCTTGATGTAATTAAACTGGACTGTAAATTTCTTTTAACTAACGAACCTTGATGACCTCTCATTAATAAACAACTTGATAAATTTCTGCAAACACAGACTTATTACTCAAGAAGCTAGTGAGAGTAATAGTTTGGAAAGCACAAAACCATCTACAAAGTTAGAGTTTATGTAAGGATAGCCTAAAATACAGAGAAGTTTCAGTAAAGACTGAAATGTTTTGAAAGTAGCATGATCATGCGAAACCACACAAGGATACAAATGGCAAGTGTGCATGTATGCACATTGCTTCCACAAGCCATTCAACTAATTTTTGCTCAGTGCCAAACCTTGCGTTGCTGTTATTTCCACCTTCCAGTTCCTGTTGCTGCAAATGTATGTTAACTAGTTGTTGCAGTCTTGTTGTTTAGAAATATCTTTGCCTTCCCCTCTCCCCAGTGCGTTGGTGACATGTGAACACCGCACCTCTCCCTTTTTGTGTATCACTTCATCTGAGAAGCACAAAGTCTGACAAGCTTTCACAGTGGGTTTCAGCCTCCTCTGTGAAATGGTGATAGAGCTGATGCCATTTGTTAAATATTTTGATGCCTGCCCCATGATTATCCTCTATGCATGGCTGTGCACTTCAGAAGGAGAGGATGGTGGAGGGGTACAGCCCGGATTAATCCTGTCACAAGGGTGCCCAGCTCCTGCAGCTGAATTTGTGCCAGTGTGAGGCACAAGCTGGATACTGGTGCCCCTTCTCTTCTGCCATCTCATGGGTCCCCTTTGAAATTGTCTTCTGTAAAATTCCTCCAAGGCAAGGTACAAGTTACATTGGTTTGTAAGGAAGAAGTAAAAAGAACCTTAGTCAAACAAACCTCTTTACCTTTCCCAGCCTTATCCACTGGAAACGACAGCAAGTTTTTTTAAAGGATTGGTAGAATCTTGTGTAAATTAGGTTTAATCGACAGATACGTGTATGTGGCCATGTGTGTACAGCCGCATGCCTGAAGTGCATCTCCCTGCTCCAGCTTGCTGTGAGTTCCTTTTATTTTGTTTCCTTGTTACAGAGTGACTGAATAATCTTATTAAAAATTGTCCAAAGCCCTGCACTTTGAGATAGTCCCATTGCATTGCTTTAGGTGAATATAGATATCCTTTGAATATAGGCATCCTAGGGAAACTAGGACAACGTACTTGGTGAGTACGTGCTTCCATGTAGCATCTAGAAACTGAGTTTGGACACTTAATTGATGTCGATAGTGTAACAGGTGATTTCAGTTCTTAACCTTTGAGCATTTTAATAATAAAAACTGCATATATTGTGATCTATGAGTCCTTTTATCATTTGATATTAATACCTTTTTCTGTCTCTCCCTCACTTACGTTTTTGGTTAAGAAGAAATGTGGGTTTTAAATCTAGTAAGTGGCTGATCTCATATAGTCTACATAAATGAGAGTTATGAAAGCACAGTGTGTTTAGCGAGGGAAGGCCTGTGCTGACCTTGCCTCCCTGAGGACGAGTGTTCTGGATGCCATTCCACAGTCTTTCATTTTTATTGGATGTTTGGAATATCTTCATTGAGAAGTTACTGGCCTTTGTTACGGATTTTAAGGGTATGACCTATGAGGTATGGAGGCAGCAAGGATTGTCCACAGGGTGCCTAGAGGTTTTAGTGATTTAAAATGTTTAATACATCGTAGCTGTCAGGAATGTCCAGGGAAGGGAGTGCCAGGGAAGTCACCATCACCAGCAGTGCTTTCTGTGCAGCAGTGGGAGCCCTTATGCAATGGGGATTAGAGAATATTTTGACCATTTTAGTTTTTTTAATCTCTCTTGTATTTATGCATGGGGCAAGTGTATTTGGCACATTGTAAGCAGTGATTTTTCTCAAACAAGACAGCGCCAAATGAAGCTGCACAACGGACTCCAATCCCCGGGGTTAGGTCAGGAAAGTCCCCTTTAGATATAAAGGGAAAAGGGGTATTTAGGTGCAGCCTTGCCTGCTTTGTCTCTGTGGTGCATGCAAAACCGTGGGATTAGCAGATGCAGTTTAAGTGGCCTCATGCTGGAAGTGGCACAATAGTTTGTTGGTGCATAACTTGTGTCTGTTGACCTGGTCGCTGGTGCCTCGGTGCTAATGCCCAGACAGAGGAGTCAGCAGTCACTTTCACTGTGTCTGCTTTGTAAGAACAGTCCGGGGAATAAAGCAAATGCCCGGTGGAGATTAAATCTATACACACTGAGTCTTCATTCGCAAAGTCCTAACGGTGGTGGTAGAAGCAGGAGGGGAAACGACAGGTTTTTACAGAGTTATTCATTCTCTTTTGCTGAGGAAAAAGACAAAATGCAGTCTCAGGAACTTTGCATCTCACTGGATGGTTTCTCATACGAATCCGGTTGATTAATAGGTGATGTGGGCAGTGACAGCTTTCTGGTGCACCTTCTGCCTGCCAGAGCTCTGACATGTGAGTACATGATATACAGAGCTTCCACATCAGCTCTGAATTTCAGCAGTAATTTGTCTTCAGTATCTCAAGATAGAGCTAAATACGTTAATGATTTTAATTTTTCCTGAGTATTTCTGAATCCAGCCCTCATTTATCTTAATGATTTGTCTAACCTCCAGTAAGTTTTTGAAATAACTGGGTAGGTTAGAGAAGCCTCAAGAGAAGTAAGGCAGTTAACTTAATTGAAACTTTGTGGAGTTTGGACACGAGTTATTTATGCCCTTTTGAAAGTCTAATTAGTAGTACTACTTGTTATTTTTCTGTTTTTGAAAGAAGCGGAAAGTAGCGCTGGTAAGTTTTATGTATTCATTTTTTGTACAAGATACTGTATTGCGTGCATCTCTTGGGATCTGTTCGTGTTGCTGCTCTGGCTGCTCTGCTGCAACAAAGAAACTGCTTAATAAAGTTAATTCACTGTTTTGATCGGAAACTTTTTTTTTTTCCTCTCCAAACAAGAATAAGCTCCTTCCTGTGTTTCCTTGTAGTCCTCTTGTAGCATTACAGGCTCCTTTGTTCTTTTCTGTTCTCGCTAGGGAGCTACCCCAGTTTCAGCAGCAAGGCAGACTGCTTGCCAAGCCACCTCCTCTTGAGCTGAGCTCCAGCATCACAGACCAGCCTGGAGTGTGAGACTGGGGAGCTGCTGTACGACAGCAGGCAAAGGCACAGCAAGCAGCAGGAGCAGAAAAGAACTTTTTAAGGCCGTGTTTAAAAATCTGCTATTTGAATGTGCCAACAGATAGGATGTACCCAGAGAAGGAGCAAATTTTTTTAAATTGTTATTTACACTGTCCTTGGCTTTAGCAGAAGATCTTGCTCTATAGACTATTTTCAGAGGTTACCTGGTGACAGTATTGTTGACTTTTCTGAGTAAGTACAGTGAGACCAGGAGAAAAGCAGTAGTGGTATCTAAAATGTGTTGGTTTTATATAATAGTGGGTCCTTTCTCCTGAACTTTCGTGCTGCCTTCTCGGCACTGCAGAGGCATCCCGAGACATTGCTGTCAGGAGCAGCGGAGAGGAGCAATGGCTCCTGCCTGCAAAGGGGATGCAACAGCCTGGCCTTTGGTCACGGTCTGGAGGGCGTAAGGAAAATGTCGAGGAGAAGTATCTAAACAAGGACTTGAAAGAGGTTGCTGGCAACGAAATGGAGATGGGGAGAGGAATTGGAAGAGAATTTCCTCAAAAAAAAAGAAGCTCAGCCAACTCTGAGCCCCTCTGCTTAAGCTGGCTGCAGTGAGTTTCCCATCTGCAGGTTTTCCTTCTGGTTACGAGGAGGAGATTAGAAAGTAATCAGTGAGGGAGTGTGCGTGTGGTTTTAGGGAAAGAGAGGGAAATAGAGAGGGATCCAACCTGTCATGTTCTTCCTTGCATGGGATTTTCCTTGCTAATACATTTAGGAGACCAATAAAATACAATAGAAACTATTCAGTGTCATTAGAGCTCTGTGCCTTCAATAAACCCTGGGGTCATTCAGCAGGTCTAATCCTCTCTTTTTTTAGGCTTTAGATATTCTTGCATTTTTGTTCTTAGGAGCTGACCCTTCTTATTGAGCAAACATTGCTTATAATTATTTACACGCACTTTTATTTCTAATGCAAAGGATCAAAACTTGCTTGTAAATAAAGTAATAACTTTTTACTTTCTTTTAACTACAACTCAGTATTTCCTGTAATTTGTGCTAGGCTTATAGGAAGTAAATATTTGTATCTGTTACATATGTGAGTATGAGGAGCAGTTCAAAAAGTTCAGATGATGGTAGACAGCAGCTATTTTACTTTTTGAAGAGGAAAGCCTCTTATTGATATTTCAGAATGAGTCTTCCAAGAAAGCACAAAATTTTAAGTTAAAGCAAAATACTTTGTACTTCTTTGGAAGTGTTTGACTAGATTGGGTAATCTCATGTGATGACTGCTTGGAAGGCTAGAGGTATATATCTATGTCTGCATCTATATCTGGGGCTATATTATTTATATGTTTTTAAAAATATATGATTAATATCACCACAACAGCAGAATTCAGTATCAATTCCTGATGCAGCTGTCAAAGATATGTTAACATAGTATGCAGGGACATATTCTGCAAAGATTAATGGTCTTTCTCTAGTTTACTCCTGATGTGCTCTTAAGTTTGAGAAAGTACTTCATGACTGGGTTGATATCTAGTTCATATTATTAATGACTTAACTGGAATATAGATACCAGCTATTCATGTTTACATCTTGCTGACTTGGTGTTGCAAAAGAGTTTCAGAAAAATGTCCCTTAAAAAAAAGCAGGGGGGGTGGAAACAGCAGTATCGGTTCAGTCATGTGTAGTCTTTGCCAGCACCCCCTCCCACATCAGCTGCTGCTTACGTCGCCTCCAGGAAAGGGAAAAATGGCTTCAGAGAATGAATGAAAAAAAGGTGGCATGAGATTTCATGACTGCCATAAATCTTCATGAAAAAAGGCTCCCTAGCAATGGCACAACTTTTCTCAATGCACTTCTGAAATATTCTAAATGGATCACCAGTTGTCTGTATTTTGGCACATTTAACTGAAGGCTATAGTTTGATATCTCAGTTGTGCTTTTACTGATGACAGGAACAGTTCTGATAGTAAAGATCTAAATTTTATCAGGTAAACCCGATTTAGCAAGTGTTTAAGAATATAAATTTTAGTCTGTTCCACCATTTTTCTTTAAAGCTAAGAAAAAAATTAAACAATTCACAGAATTGGGATTTTGGATATGTTTTACTTTCAAAGTCAGACATCTAGTGTTTCGTGCTCATCTCACATACCAAATGTTATCTCTTTCTATGAATCACAAGGACTAGCAATTATTCCATTACTTTCTGAGAAAAAGAAAGTAGTATGAAAATATTGTAAACAATTCAAAACTAATAATAATTAAAAACTATGTCTTATCTGATGCTAGCCTGCCAGCAGGCCTAAGTAATACAGCAGAAGTTGAGGTCATATGAACTGTTCACCTATGTGAAGTAAAAGCATACTTAAATTAAAAATATTAAATAATTTTCTGCATCAGTGGCTGAGTGGTTGAAACCTCTCCAAATTTGAGTTCTTAAGACATCTCTGAATTAAATTCTCATCATGAATCCCTGGGGCTGTTGAAAGTATTATCACTGATTTTTAGGGATTTTGGACACCCTTGGTGTCCTGTGGTGGAGCTGCTTGATGCTGAGCATCTCAGGAGAGCGGAGTTGCAACAACACGGCTGGTTCCTTGGAAGAGACCCTAACATTATCTGTATTAATAGACAGGATTCACTCCACTGTCATAAGAAAGGAGAATTTTTTACCCTTTTAACTTTGCACTGTAACAAAAAAATACGTTTTGATTGAGAACACTAGGAGTTAAATGCCGTTTACTGGATAAAATTACACCTTGCATCTGCCTGTTCAAACATACAAATTTTCATTTCCTGAATCCGATTGCCTGAGCCAGACTCTGAGTCCAACAGGTGACATAAATAGAGCTGAGCCATTCAGCATCTTTTGAGAATTGATCCTGTATATTTGTCTGTCTATTAACATAAAAACAGAGTTATGGCTCACTGAAGTACATAAATGGTATTTTCCATTGTTGCTAAGAGTGTATTTTAATTACGGTAACTGGTTGCTTTTGCATATTCCAGTGCTAGGGTTCTTATTTGTTGTGTTTAAGTATGTATTTAATATAAGGATACAAGTATTTGTGGTTTATTAAGCTTTAGATTTGAAAAACATTTGTGAATAAATGTAAGTAGACATAAAAGTGTGCAGTATAGAATAAATTTAAAAGGAGGAAAATGTATTAACATCCTGCAGCTTATGCCCCATCAGTGCAGTTCCTGAGGCTCAGTGGACCTGCAGTGATTCCTCACTTGTATTAGGGATGTAGAAAGTCTACCAGCAGAGTAAAGGAGATTAAACAGGAGATGAAGCTAAAACTCATTTTATTTTGTAACAATGCTTTTTAGCAAAAGCCTGCTTTTATCTGTACTTTGGACAAAACTTCTACATCTCTCCTTGTTTATGATTTGCTCTCAACAAGCTGCAGATAAAGTTGTTGCAAATAACTCCATGCATACCATTGTATAGGGGAAATGCTTCCTAGATTTTTGGTGTCCTTCAGCCATCATTCACGTTCCCAATTTATGTGAATTTAACAGGACTATTCACTTATAAATTTGTGGGATGAAGGGTTTTTAAGGTGTTTTATAAAACAAATATTAGCAGAAATTGAAAGGATTCTCTCTCCCTCAAGAAGTATTTCATTATTTGAGGGAGTGTAGTTGATTCAGCTAGAGACCTTGTCTCAGCTTTTCCCACAGCGTGTTGGTGAAACCTTGGTCTGGTTGGTTTAGGCTGTGGGTTCAGACTGGACCTGGCAGAGGAGGATGTTTGAACTTGCCTCTCCTGCCTCCTGCACCACTCCTGATCTGGGGCTTTGTGGTAGCAAAAGGGCATCGTGGCATGTGCTGGGTACATGGAGGAAAGGCTGGTGTAAGCTCCTCTCCTGGCTTAGACTCGTCCCCACTGAACACACTGGTGTTCACAGGTTCTGCCTGTCACAGGTTGAGTTTCCTCCCTTGCTGTGAATTGACCTGAGGCACCTTCACTAGATGTGGAGAAGCCAAGTGCAACAATGCCCAGCACTAGGATCTCATCCTGTGAAGCTAACTGTAGGCCTCATAGGGACTATGGAATTGTGGTTTTCCCGGCAAATGAAGAAGATCTGGACTTTACCTGAAGAAGCATGTGAGAGTCTCTCGTATTTATTGAGTTGAATGGTGAGATTTAAAAAAAACAACCAACCAACCAAAAAACCCCAAACAAACAAAATAATAAAACCCACAACAAACAAAAAACCAAATCAAAACAAACAAAAAACAAAACAAAAAAATGCAAAACCACAAAAAACCCCAAACCCAAACAACCCAGTATTTACTGTTAATAGGTTAGCTTTTATAATAGCTAATTCTTTTGTAAGCTGTTTTGATGCTTTAGAGTTTCATGTTAGTTCCTTATTTTAAAAGAATATTATTCAGCAGCTGAGTTGTGTATGATGAAGGGTTTGTGGTTGGCTGCCATGCAAAATGGGTTGTTAATTAGCCGTTTTCTCTACCATGTGTAAATTAGCTAAGTGACGAACTAGTTCAGGTAGTGATTAAAACTGAGCTACTTACACACCTAGGCCCATGAATACCAGGGAAAATATGAGAATTTTGGAAAGTGTTTTCTTGGGTTTTTTCTTATTTAGGGGAGGTTTTTATATTTGTTTGATTTTAAGATCAATGTCTATAAATTACATATTGAAGACAAAAATTGAAATTCAAGCATGAAGTCACTTTGCTATAACTGTGTTGTCTCACTAATCCTCTTACAGCTCACGTCCACTGGTAAAACTAAGTGGTGGTGGTTTGGTTTTTTGTTTTGTATTTTGGTTTTTTGTTGTTTTGGTTTTGGTTTGTTTGGGGTTTTTTGGGGGTTTGTTTGTTTGTTTTTCAGGGGATAGGGTGGGCATGAAAAACTAAACAATTTTACTTTCCTCTTTTCACAGCATTTGGTAGTTATAGATCTCATTTTCGGTAGAAATTAAAAAATCATGGTTCAATTAACTAATTGTATGATTTTACTCTGAAAACTCAGTCCAAAATCTGCAGTAAAAAACCCCCAATATTTTATGTTTATGGGATTCTTAATTAATATTCTTAGTGATCTAGAAAAGGATGCAAGCAGTCAGTTTCTGTGGCTAAAGTTGTTCAGAGGCCTTCAGCTTTACTCTGCATTTAATAACATATATTTCTAAAAATTATTTCCCCACAAGACAGTTATGATATAGCACACAGTAATTTTATGTGAGCAGGGATAAATAACACTAACATCTGTTCCAGATGTTAAAAATAGCTAAACCTTAAAATATGAGTGAGGCACAGCTGTTGCACTTGGCTCTCCTGGGGCTGCATGGACATCCCACAGGATGGGATCTAGTCTCTTATTTAGGTGTCTCAAGCAGGCGCTGCCTCACCAGAAGTTTAGGTGGCTTTTGCAGGAGAGTGATCCACTCCCATCCAGCCAAGTGCAACTGCCTGCACCTCCTGGGCAGTTGTTGGGAACCTGTGTCTTTGGAGACATGAAACGGGCAGTCCCACCTGCTTGCCTGAGGTGTTTGCCTTTATCTGTCAACTGTCTAAGGAGCACAGATACCTCAGGGGAACGATCCATGCAGTTTTACTGACATGAATGCCTGCCTGCCAGGTCTTGCATGAGTGTCTCAGCCAAGGGAGAGGAAAGGCTGTAAGCATTTTCTGCTCTTTGAGTTGAGTTGAGGCCACTCCACGGCCAAGGCCTCAATGGTCACAGAGCAAATGAAGGTGGATCCAGGCTCCAAGGCAGGGAGTAGGGTGTTTTCCTGTCTAGTCGCTGTTTCCAAGGCAGTTCTTGCTTTTAAAATGCTTGTGCAGTGATCAGAAGTGTAAAATGCTTACATGTGCTTCCATCTTTGCTGCCACTACTGTAGTCTTGGCCACATCTCATTTTTCAGCATTTTTAAATAACTTAAGCTGTTTGCTGGAGTCTGTGTGTCTTGGAGCACAGCTGATCGGCAGATGCCTCACCACCATAAGCATATGTGTGGGTAATTAAGGTTAACGCACAGGGAACTTTTCCTAGAAATATAAGGTGTCACCTAGTGAGTTGCAGTGCCTAGAAGATTAGGTAGTTCTGGGTAATAAGTGAATCATGTCTGTCCTACCACTTAAGTAGGTTTTAAGTTTCACCTTTGCATTTTATTTCCTTGGCACTTTATCCTTCTGCTCCTGGGGGAGCTCTTAGGATGTAGGGACTTTGTGGCTTCCTTCTCTCATCAGCAAATTACTGGTCATCATTCACACCTTTTCTCATCAAAAGCTGGTATTAATGTATACTACAACTGGTGCTAATCTAGAGTTTTCTTTTTTTTTTTTTTTTTTAAATAGTCAAGTGAGGCACATCTTCGAGACATTTCTGAGCTGATACTCCTAGCTTCTCTGATGTCTGTCAAGGAAGGGGGTGGTTAGGTATTTTATATTTGCCTTGGGGGTGTCATCATATATGTAGGAAGGAAGGAAAGGGGGAAAATGGCAGGATGGGAAAGAGGGATTTTCTGTCGAGTGAGTACCAGGGCTGACAAATGGACATCACTTGAAATGCACACAGCCTTTTTTATCTCTCGTCCTCTGTTCTCACCAGTGTATATGCTGAGAGTGTCCAGGACAATGAATTGCATTTCCCCTTTATTAACTACTTTGTTGTCATATGAGGGCAGTCTTACTAGGCCTTCCTTGCCCGGGTCATGACAAGTAAAGGAGCGAGTGGAGCTGGCATATTTTATTTTAAAGTGGAAGAAGTCAAGAAAAGAAGCAGCAGCAGAGATTGGGTATTCCAGCTCTGCAGATGCTTCTCGTTTTCCTGCACTGATACCCACAGACACTAAAACCAACATCAAAGAGAGAAACAAATGAAGTATATGTGCCCCCATGCTTGTTCAACAGCCAAGAGCGAGTTTAGTATAGTCGTTAAAAGTTATTTATTTTGCGATTCACTAAAATAAAAAACCAGTTTGTTAGTTGGGGGTAATGTTACTTGCTGTAAAATTACTGTTTCATTTATGAAAGATAATATACTGAAAAATATGTAATAGTAAAAGTAATAGTCTGAGGCATCAAATTTTGAAATGATACTTAGATATTATGCCCAAAGAGTGACCTGAATTCATAATGTGTTGGTTGAAATAGCAGACTGTGATGTGCGGATCACTCATAAGATGTGTATTTTTGTATTAGGGTCTGTGAACAATAGAACAAATGCTTTCATTTTCACCTGGAGCGCTGTGTGCAATTCTGGGCGCCACAGTATAAAAAAGATATTAAGCTACTAGGGAGTGTCCAGAAGAGAGATACGAAGTTAGTGAAGGGTTTGGAGGGGAAGCTGTATGAGGAGCGGCTAAAGTCACTTGGTTTGTTCAGCCTGGAGAAGAGGAGACTGAGAGGAGACCTCATCGCGGTCTACAGCTTCCTCACAAGGGGAGAAAGAGGAGCAGGCACTGAGCTCTTCTCTTTAGTGACCAATGACAGAACCCAAGGGAATGGCAGGAAGACGTGCCAGGAGAGGTTTAGGTTGGGCATTAGGAAAAGGTTCTTCCCCCAGAGGGTGCTGGAGCACTGGAACAGGCTCCCCAGGGAGGTGTCCCGGCCCCAAGCCTGGCAGTGTTCAAGAAGAGACCGGACAACACCCTCAGACACATGGTGTGAACTGTGGGGTTGTCCTGTGCAGGGACAGGAGTTGGACTCGATGACTTTTGTGGGTTCATTCCAACTCAGGATATTCTATGATTCTATGATTTATTTCCGGAAGTCTCAGCAATGAAACTTGATCATCATTAACCAAGAACTGTAAAAATTCTTTCCACATTAAGGTTTCGGTTTGATCAGTTTTATGTGCTTACTTTTTATAAATAATGCTAATTTTAAATAAAGTATCATGTAAATATATTTTATTGGGAAATAGTGTATGAGCTAGGATCTGGTTATAAAGTTTTTTTAGCTAGATAATATGCTATAATATCACTCTGACAAAAGGCTAAGTAGAAAAAATTAGATTTAGTTTGTAGAGATATGGTTTGCAAGATTTTGTCCATCTCCAAAGAGAGGCCAGATCAGACATTGGCTCTGTGGTGATACATTTTTATTCAATTCATTTGCAATCATTTCCCTTTATAGTAGCCTGGGACTATAAGGTTTAGGAGAAGAAAGTATTTTTAGGAAAAAATTCAATTTCAGCCAAAGTGAGAAACTAGTATATAGGAATTGTGGTAGACAGAGACGAAGGAATGAAAGTGGTGGAGGAAGAAAAGGGGAGGGATTTAAAATAATAATTAAAAAATAATTAAGGGAGGTCCACAAAAAATATGTCATTTGAAGCACAATGCTAACTAAATGATTACAGGGAGAGACTGGGAAGAAGGAGTAAAATTTCTGCTGTTTTTTATATCTTAGTTAAGGAAAGTAAAAGCTGTAAATATCCCCAGTAGCATTATTGCCTCTTTAAAACCCACTTGGCATGTGCAGTAAAAAACAATGCCTAGATGGATTTCCCCACATTGGCCCTCCAGGTGAAATTTATGCTGTTAACACAGTTGGGTGCTACAGAAATCTGATTTTGTCTTATGCTGTTTTATGAGTGACTGTATGGAGATTGCAATGATGCTAAAGTCATAATTTCTAAGGCGTCACCCCATCCCTCTTTGGATATTGTTGGACTAGTGATCAGCAACTTGTGTCATGAGAACCTTTCAAGGATGATGTAGGTAGGATTGATTGCTGGTAGAACAAGGTATTATACAAATTAACAGTATTTAACAAATATTCAAGTATTTCAAAATACAAAAAATTAGTAAAACAGAGAATTTTAAAAAATCCATGTCACAAATCCTACACCAGAGTTCAGTAAACAAGGTTATTAAGTTAATATTCTGAATTTCTATCTTGATGCTTTCAAAAATAGCATCTAGTCAGTCACCCTTCAGACAAACTCTCTTGGTACTGAAGATGACTCATAAAGAGCAAACATCCTGCTTCTGCATTTGAAAAAGCCAAAGAATTAAGGCATTTTTTCCAGGACAGGGATATTTTTGACTTCATAGGCCAGGAACGGTTAGCTTTGTGGACAGGCTACAAAAGATGCCCCAGCAGTGTGGGAGCACCATGTCCGTGGATGGTGAGACGGTTGCCTCCGAGCAGCGCAGCAGTAGCACCAGCGGCTTCCTGGGGCCGCTCAAGCTCTGATCCCTTGGCTGTTTATTAACATCCTGCTCCGCTGGTCCTGCTGCATTTTTTCTTTACGTACCCTGAATTATATCCATCATTCTTTATTCTTCAGATCTATTGGATTATTTGAATTCAAATTACGAAGGGAATTCCTCAGCAAATAATGGCCTCCACTTTGAACTAAATTAAAACTAATAAAATGCTGGCTGTATTGGAACAGAGAATCAGTTGAATTTGTTTCCCCAAACACAGTACACTTCGTGGATGTTTCCTCCAACTGCAGCTGATTTGAAAGGAAGAAAAACTTTATTCATGGGAATGTAGGTCAGCCAGCAGTACAAACCCCTTTTTTATCCACAAAGGCCCCATATTTGACAGTCTATGTATAAATAAGTAATGATTGCATGTGGACAAAACAAGCTAACCAAGTTATAAAGCTTGGAGGAAAAACAGCTAGACAGTCTCGATCCAGTCGGTGTCTCTGATTCACTTTGAGGTGGTCTCCAGAGCATCTTCCACGAAAATGAGCTATCATTCAGCACGCCTGAAGCATCTTCCCTTGCCTCCCGGGCCTGCAGCCAGTCATCTTGCATGTCCCAGCTGTGTTCGGTCTCAGCATGGGAGCATTTTGCTGCCAAGCCACCTGCCAAGGTCAGAGCCCAGGGGCAGGTAGCCAGTGGGGCCGGGAGATGGGGCAGGTGTACTCATCTCTGATTTTCCTCTTGTGTCTCTGCCTCTGAGAAGTAACAACTTCATCTTAATGAGGATAATGAGGCAAGTCAAAGTATTTGCAGATATCAGGGGTGTGACCCAAGAGATGGGAGAAGATGAGCTACAGCATATTTCTTGATGAGGTGTTTCTGTAGTGAGGAAGTGAAAGGGCTGGGAAGGTGAAGGCTGCAATAACATGGGGCAAGATGTGAATGAAGTGTGCATGGAAAAGGATTATTAAGTTGTGTGAGGATCATAATTCAGGTGGCTAAACTATTTTATGTTGATTCAAAGTCTGTCTTTGCCCCACTGTGCTTTTTTGTGTTCTTCATGATAGATGACTCCATCCCATTAAATCTCATTTGAGTGGGCTCTCCCAAAGAGTCACCCTCTACCGCTTCTGAAAAATGAGATTTACATCCAAGGGGTGCAAGGGTTGATGTGGTGATGTTTTTGGAAATACTTTTTTTTTTTCCCCTTGTAAAAATACTCTTCTCTTGGCCTGTTTGTACACCACTGCATTCAAATCCAATGATTTATGTGACCATAAATAGATATTACTGCTTTGTAAAGTGTGTTGTGAAAAAGGGACCATGTAAACTGACATGTATAGAAATAAACTGTATTGTAAACTAGGACTTACTCTGGAGTAACTTCTGCACTTAATCTACCTGGACAAGAGCTGATGTTAATGGTTTTGTGTAGCATGCTGTGCCTTTTGTCACAGAATATGCATGTGATGAAGTAAGATACACTTTCAGGACTGCTGTGCTTTTCCTTAGCAGGTCATGACAACATCCTATGGGCTGATGTACAGCAAACAGATGAGAAAATGTATTAAACTCCTATGGATCAGTAAAGTGGCAAGTCTGTCCTTGCTACTGCGTCTCATATGTAATTCCCTGCTTCTCCAGATGAATCGTGCCAATTTAGAGGGCAGTTTATGGTACTAGAAGGATGTCAACATGATATCTTCCACTGAAAACTTTGGTGCCAAAATTCTAACATATCTTCAGCCAGTACTCTCCAAATCCCAGGTGCGTTGTGGCTGGGTTATTCTCTACTCTCTCATTCTTTCTTTTTTTCCCTCAAATAATGCATAAACCTTAAAAACAAACAAACAAAAAGCACAACAAACCACCTCATAAACACCATGCGTTATGGCCCCAGTATGCATTCATGTGTATTTCAGCAGGTCTAAGTTTCCAAAAGGTGAGCAGAATGAGATGATGGAGGAAAAGCAGACCTTTATTTATTGACCCTTTGGTTAAGCTTCAGCTTCTGAAAAACCTCTAAGTACACTTCTAAATGGAAGTTTGTGATGCCCAGGTGTTATTGTTGGCCATGCGTAATATGTTAAGAAACATCTATTAGAACTTTAATTTTTTATCATGTGCAACTATAATTATAGTTTATAATCTATGAACACAAGGAGGATACAACCCTTTTGAATTCCTGGCATTAATTATAGCAACTCTAGTCTTAGCCCATTTAAAATGTATGAAGCAAACTGTAGATCCCAACTAAAGAAATGAAAAGAACTGAGTGAGTTCTCTTTTCCTCCCTTGAACTTACGTGAAATGATTGCTACATTTCCTTGCATGCCAGGCAAGGCTTTACAAGTTCTTGTAGACCATAAGTATATGGATGTGTGGCTGAGATGGTGCCTTTGGGCTAAATGCTCATGTAATGATAAATTTGAACAAGGAACAAAGCAGCCCATCAAGAACAGTGCTCATTGTTAGATGTTGGTACTCGAAGGCAGGGAGGGGGTATGGGTTACCTGACAAATGATGAAAATGATGATGTTTACAAGAAGACATCTTAAGTTGTGTAGAATGACTAGATATTTCAATGCAGGAAATTGCACTAGTGCAACTTTAAGGTTACACAGTTAAAAATCATAACAATTCAAGGAACACTGAAGTTAAGTGTCCCATGACAAAATCGTTTCAGGTTCCCTGTGTGCCTGTTTTATGGCCCTGTGTGCGTTCAGTGTTACAAATACTAGCCAAACCTACCCTGCATCAGGTCATGTGCAAGAGGCAAAGCAGGAGTGTACAATTATGTAAGAGCACAGCAGAGATAATGCTGCTTTAGGAACCTTCTTTTATGTTTCTTGATGTAGCAATTAAACCAGAAATGTTCTGTTACTGCATTAACATAGTTTTAGCTTGTCTGATATCCTGCTTCCTCTAAAGCAAAAGAAGGCAATTGCTGCTTTCCAGGAGAAAGAGATTTTTTTTTTTTTGGTAAATAACAAGTGGTTATCTCTGTACAGTGTTCAGCTCCTCCACAGTTACTGATGGTGCTGCAGTACTGCTCACCTAAGAGGTTACACTCTAAATTAACCAAATGATAGATTCTTTCAACATGTGCACTTTAACTGAGGGGCCCTTCCTCATTTTAGGAGTCTAGACTTGTATCCTTTGTGATTGTCTCCCTTTTTGTGATGACAAAGGTGGAAGGAGAACCCAGGTCTGCTTCTGGCTTTGCCTTCCAGGCTGGAAAGAGCAGGTGGGCTGAGCCCTGGGTTTCCCCGGCAGCTTGCTGGCCTTGCGGCATGGCGAGGTTCAGCCTCTATCGCTGAAGCTTTTATGGAGCAGGAGCCAGGCTTTAACTGGGTCATGTAGTCAAGAGCTTCAAAACAGAAGGATGATCTATTATGGTCTTTGAAATGTCTGGAAAAATCGCTCTCCTGCTGACTCTGCATAGACTTCTCTGCCATTTGCAGCTTCTAAGAAGCTTTCCTCAAAGTTCTCTGTATTACTAAGACATTGTATAAACTGTATTTGAACTATGTATGGAAAAAAAAGTTTTGTTCTGATTCTTGGAACAGGTTTTGGTAGTTGTTTACTGTGCTGAGAGGTCGGGTTGCTTTTTGCTTCTATTTGAAGTTTGTCAGAAGTAGACTATAAATGATTCTTTTTCTACGCAGGTGTTGTAACTCCAACATAAATCACATGTGTCTGTAAATGTAATTTTTCTGGGAGGGGATTGCTTGTACCAAGATGAGGAACGAGGGGCTCAAAGGTTATATGGCAGAGAGATGTCTGCTGGGATAAAACAGAGGTGGGTAGATATGTTAAATCTGGTTATGCATCTTTGATAAAGAAACCGTTGTGCTGTTCTGGGCTAGACAGCTCTAAGCAAACACTCTTGGATGCTGAGAGAGGCAATCCTGCTCCGATCCTTTTTTTTTTTCTCCCTGCAAGGTTACTTTGAACACAGACACTAACCACATTCCCCCCAGCCACGCAGGGCAACGGGACAGCATGGGGGCGTACGGCTGGCAGCTGGGGCTGATCGGGTGGCTCTTCTCTCTTGAGACAAATATGTTGTGTCTTTATTTCTTTTTGATGATTGCTTTTACCTGAATGGTGCAAAATTGCAGATACACAAATTCAGATGCCTGGGTGAAATTGCAGGTTTAATTTTCATTTAGTAGAGAAATAGGTAAAGTTTAACTTCTCTAGAAACTCAATTTTTAGAAAATTGCATACAATATTACTTAGTGAAAAGCAGTATGCTCATTTTCTGATAATGTGAAGAGGGCTTGAAATTAAGTACTAATTTAATCATTCGTTCTTTGTGGCCTATAGCTGAAATGTAGTTTAATTTCAATGACAATCTTCAAACTTCTATTTTATCCAAGGTGCCTTCAATTAAAGTGGTGGATTCAGTGAAGAGGAGGAAAAGAAATACAGGTGCTTCTCTTTATCTTGTTGGTTAATAGATTATTCTGGAAGGCAGACAGATAGTAGCAGACTTTTCCCTGGGTTCTGTTTGGAAAGGGACAAAGTGCTGTGGTTGATGATAGAAGCTTTTACAGATTGTCGTATCTCTCTGTTACATGTCTTTATGCAAGTCTTTATGCCTGATTGCTTAGGAGATAAACCTTATGTCTCCAATGAATAGATATATTTCACCACTTACATCAGTTTTGGCCTTTAGTGTCAATACTTTCCCTCCTATACTAAGATTTGTTTAGTGCCATTTCTTTTTCCTGGTGTCTCTGTTGTGAATCTGGGTTCTGCTTAATCATGTACATACCAGAGAGTCTCATGAAAAGTACCACAGTAACATTTGGAATTTGCACAGATTTTGGTTTTATTTACCAAAATGTAGCAAGCCCAAACATAATATTTTGCCAGACTCAGTGGGGATTGTTGACCTACTGCCTGGGATTGCTGTGGAAAAACCTTCTCTGGAGTTTTCCACCCTGTTCTCAAGTGATACGCAGTCATGGTTTGAAGCCAAGCATGTAGTTTTGTTCCTGGGGAGCTGAGAGTGATAGGAGCTCTCAGGTTTACTTGAAGATCTCAGTTTCCTTCCCGTTGGTGGTCCAGGTGATGCCACCAGGATGGCAGGAAAGCTGCTGCCTTTCACTGCATTGTGAGTTACTCTTCATCTGATGAACTCACTGACTGCTCCCTGGTGCTGAATCCTCTTGGGAGAAGCATTAAGTGGCTCTAATTATAGTAGCAGAAGGTGGTAACTTCATTCTTCTTATGTTTAACTTTATGAAGCCATGGAGCGTGCTCATTTTCAGTGCCACAATGACCAGAGACGCTCTGCAGGTCTGGCAAGAAGGAGCTGGTAGGTACGGGGCTGTCCCTCCTCAGGAGAGGCTGCTGCTCAGTTCTGGAGGATCTCCTGCATTCAGAGTTAGACCTTATGACCTGAAGAGCTGCAGGGAAGCTCATTAGTAAAGGTGATGAGTTGGAAGTTGAGTGCCAGGTTTCTGGAAGCCCTCCATCAGTGTGGTTGTCTTCCCAGTTGGCACTTGGAACAAACTAACATAACATGGAGGTGAGTATTGCCACCTATACCCCCTCCCTGGAAGTCCAGAAAGATGAATTGTCGCAACAGGAACCACCAAAAATTGGTATCCTGATGTTCTGGGTATAGTGGGGAGATGCAGCTGTTGAAATGCAGAGAAGCCTGCTGGGAGAGCCAGAAGTGAGGCTAGCTGGTGGTGAGATTATCCTCTGGCTTTTGCAGGTTTTGCTGTCTAATAGGAAAATGCAGAGGAGAATGGTCTATTTTAAATGTCACTTCATGAATGCACTGATTAAAGTGCTTACACTAGAAGTGAGATTTTGGTGAAATGCTTTTCTCTTCCTGAGAGAATTTCAAGTCATCTCCTCTAAATTAAGCGCTTTAGGAATTAAGTGATTGGTGTACTCAGAAATCAGCGGAAGAGTATTTGTTTGCCATTCTCTGCTGCCAGGACTGCTTCTGTATTTTACATTAGCAGAGTACATGTCCATTCCTTTATCTCGCTTCAGGTTCATGCAACTTAGAATCCAGACGAGCCACAATGTGCGGTGTTTTTAAAATAAGCTAGAAACGTTCACGTACACTATCCATCCAGACATTAGTGCTATTCATATTCCTATTGTATTAGCGGTTCTGACATATAGGAGTGTTTCTCACAGCTGTGCTTCTCCATTTCATTTTACCTGAGAAATAAAAAGGTAAGCTTGAAAGTGGTGCTGTCCTTAGTGGGCAGGTTTGGAGCCCTTAGTAATGATGAGTTGTCCTTGGGGCTGCAATGAGCACATTTAATTGCTTGCATGAACAGGGGCTCCTCAGCCTGGGCAGCGGTTCCAGGATTTATCCCTAAAAGGCGGATGAGCTCAGCTAGGAGGAGCAGTAAGTTCTGAGAGACGCTGAGGATGAGTATAAAAGGATTTTCATATTCTATATGCCTAGGTTAACAGATGGCAGATGCAATGCAGTGCACATTAATGTAGAATAAATAATGAATCTTAGAGAAAAGAATAAGAGGAAACATCTGCTGAATTGAAACATGATGTATCATATTGACTGAGAGAAGAAGAGCAAGTTACTGCAGAGAAATTCTCGAAAGAGGCAATGCGAAGAGCAAAAACCCTATTACTGCAGTTTTGTTGTTGTTGTTTAGTTAGAACACAATGTGTTCATCTGTGAGTGTATCATTGCTGTGCAGGAACATAGATATTAGTTTACTGGTTTAAAGAGCTTCCCCCACTTGGGCACTGGTTGTAGAGCACATACAGCCACAGCCCATTGCCTGCCAAGGGTGCATTTCTGAGAACTACTCCAGTGATTCAAGAGAGAGTGAAGCAACTCTTCCCATCTGAATTAACATAGCAAAAGTGAGATGGTGCAGGGGCTTAAGAAATACACAGCTTCAGGCTTAGGGGCAGGATAGAGTAGCTCATTCTGTTGAATCCTTCTGCATGAACCCATAAGTGAGCCAATTTCTGACAATGCTTCACAGTAACCAGGGAGGGACTGATTTTATTATAAGCAAGCAAATTGTTTGAGTCTTTGGTTTGGTGAAAAAGTAACTTCCTAGGGAAACAATGTTCTGGTTCCTTCCAGTGCTAATTATGGTTGTGTACATGTTGGTGAATTTTAATTCTTTGTGTTTCTATATTTAGATTGTGAAATGAAAATGGCATTGATACTGTTGACAGGTTCAATCCCTCTGTCCTTCCTAGTACTGTATAGAAATACAGTGCTGTAGCTGTCTCTGTGTAAGATAAGTGAAAAAGGGTCCATTTCCATCTTGCAAATCCTATGCACTAATAACAGAAACAGTGGTAAAAAACTTTTTAAAAATTATTGAGCCTTAATTTGTTTTGATTTTGTTTTATGAGTGTTAAATCTAAGAAAGTTAATACAATTCCAGTTAACATTAGACTTGCATGTCAGCTTGGAAAAGATACATGTAAACTCATAAATGCTGTACAGCTGTATATTGTTATACACATTTCAGTGCCGATGTTAACATTTAAAGAATGTTACTGTGGTGTTTCAATTTTAATATTTGCCAGAAAAACACAGGTAATGCTTTTAACCTTTGTATCCAGAAACTGTGATTATTTGCAGAATAAATGATGCAGAACTCAGTGAGACAGTGATATACTTATTGTGTATATTTTATAAAGATGCACTGACAGGCATAGTGAGATTCTTATCTCAGTTTTTCCATTTAAAAAATAAATTGGATACTATAAAATTTACCTTAGCGTACTATTAATTATTGCAGTTCCAATACTTGGGTGCTGCTGGACAAGTACCATAGGATGGAAGGGAGATTTTCTGGATTGCTGGGTCCAGGGTGTTCAGTGCAGGACAACAGCACAGCAGAAGGCTCCACGTAGCATTCACTTCGTGATACAACTTCCCTCGATGACAGGATCAAGTACCTGCAAAACTCAATGGTGTGAAGTTGGCCTCGATAGGTCAAATGAAAATCTGAAGTTGCCCGGAGAGCTAAAGGTGCCAAATTCCTCTAGGACAGAGCTGCCATCAGCAGCAGTGTTTAAAAGTGCTTATTTTAGTGGTTCTTTCCTGCCTGTGGCTTAAAATAAAATCAGGAATTATTTTTTAAATAAATAAAAAACATCACAACACCACTACAGTAGTGGGAGAAATGTGTATCTTGCTGCTTATGTCCTCTCCAGTCTGCCCCCATGGACCAAAGAGGAGACACAGCTTTTCAACAAATATATTCATATTCCTGCCTTTGCAGCTGTTCATGTTGTGGTTTGTTTGTTTGTTTTTCTTACTATCAGGTTTGTTTCTGACTGGTTTGCTTATGCTGGGGTAGAATCTGGATTTTGCAATACTGACATCTCTTGTTCTTTCTTGAAAGCTTAATGTGAATTAATTTCTTCATTCAGTGTCCTAACAAAAGAAGTACCACGAGAAGCTGCAAAGCTGTTATCTCTGTAATTTTATAGGCCACTTGCAATTGTGATATCCAATTCAAAACATTTCAAAAAACAGGAATCTGGTACAACTAATGGATTTTTTTTTTTTTAAGAGTGAAAATGACTGGAAAACTTGCTGAATCAGTATGTCATGTTTACTTGTCAGTAAAATGTCTGCTTAAAAAAAGATCAGCAAGCAGGCAAACAAATGTCTGGGATGTCATTCATAATAAATATACATGAGCATTGGATTTAACATTTAAAGAAAGCAGGCACTTTATGGTGTTGAGATAAGAAAAAAATAAATAAAACTAGAGAAATGGAATCATTGGGAAAAGCCAAACTAAATGCAGTGGAATACTAAAAGTTAAAAATAGTTCTTCTGTGTACTATGAATGTTATCATGGTTAATAAATACTCGGACAGAAATACTAAAAAGAATATAGTTCTGCTGAGAGTTGTGAAGTTTTCCTTGGAAAGCAGGATTTGAAACTCTGCAATATGGCAAAAGAAAGAATTTTCATGGATCACTACAGACCCCATAAAAGGAGTTTCCACCAAATGTTATTCTATTTTGAACTCTTAATGTCTGTGAATTATTGGCAGCTGTGACCTAACAATTATGCCATCTTTCCTTATTTATATTTCCTGCCTGGTGTAAAATCTCAGTAGTTATTGTATATCATTTGGCCTTTTCCAGTGCTTTATATTTTTCATCCAAGTCAACAAGAAAAATATTTAAGTTGGCATAACAGAATATTCCCGTAACACATAAAAATGTTTGGTGATTGAATGTACTGAAGAGTGACTAAGACAAAACAGTTGTTTTAAAATATCCCTCCTAATGTGAAAGAGATGCATTTACATTTTTCAAACATTATGTTACTTGGGTAATTCAGTTTGACACGTGGCTGTAAATAAGTTAGTTGAAGACTGAGTTGCTTTTGACATGGTCTGCGTGTATGTGTGTACAAAATGTATTTTATAAATGTATGTGTGCATGGCAGCAAATGTGATAAATAGCACAAAGTATATACATACTTCTATGGTTTTGGCAACTTCAGTTGCAGTGTTAAGGCCACAAGGCTTATTTTTCACATTCCAGATCTCGGAAAGGCTTCAAAGAGCTGCTAATTATAAAACAAGCCAAACCCCTGCTTGTTTTGATAGGTATTTGAGAAATGGCTATGCTCTCCTTCTTCAGAGGAGAAACTCTATAATTTAAAGCGCCCGAGCTGACACGCGGGTTGGCAGCAGCCCTGGGAATGGGGGGTTTGGGCTGCCCCGGTGCCCATGGCCAGGCTCCCGCGCTGGGCATGGGCTGCCAGCACAGCCCCCAGCACAGCCCTGGCCCCGGCAGCCAGGTTATTTATTCTGGCAGCAGCTTTTTCCAGGGATTCTCCCTTGCCGCTTCAGTTTCACTAAATTCAACATTTTCTTTCATGCAACAGGAGGCAGGCTGTGGCTGCCAGAATACGCTGTGTTACCTGTGTAACTGAAAAGAGAAACAGGTTTGAATTCAATAAAACATATCAGAGTATTTCTGTATAGCCATTTTTATCTCCTTTGTTTAGAGGCTCAAAACCATTTGCTAAAATGCAAATGGTTTAATTATATCTGAATAAGGAGATGGAGAATCGCTATCAAATGAAGTTCCTCTGTCATAAGGTAGCTGCTTTATTTTATTGATACTTTGTTTAAGTCTACTTAGTTAAGGTTTGCTTAAAAATATGAACACTAAATATTTGACTGTAATTGAAAAACAGGGTTTTTTCTCCTCTCTAGTGCTTTCAGTTCCATGATCAACGTAAGGGTTGCACTGGTGGGTTTTATACTGGGAAGCTCAGTGTCTCACAAGATCAGGCTTCTTATTATACAAATTTATACTTGTTTTGCTGCCTTGATTTGGAAAGGGGGAAAAATTGTAGGAACATTAGGTAGAGCCAGGGAAGAATATTTTTATAGCGACTGAAAAACATTACACATAAATAATTTAGTTATTTTTTTGCCCAATGTGACATCTTAACCTATTTAACCGTTGAAAGGCATATTAAATGAAAACTCTCTGTGTGCAAAAATATTTGCAGTTACAAGGTACTAGTAACCTTCACATATTTAAATAGTCAGTGTTTTTAATGGATCATGCTTTGGTCAGGGGTTAAAGATACAAGATCTGCTTTTGGTACTGCTACTGACCTTCTGTAAGATCTTGACAGTCCCTTGCTCCTGTTCCTTTCACTGTAATTGAGTCTAAAAGAAAGGATAACGTCTGTGGGGCAGATGGTCAGTCTTCAGTGTTTGAAGCATGTCCAATATCAAACCATCCCAGTCTTGACTGGAACTTCACTGCCATGTGAAAACATACATTGTTATTAACCCCAGAGTAGCTCCTGAAGCTGATCTCGGGTTTAAGAGAGGAAATACCTGCATAAAACTTGCTCTTGGGAGTTACACGATTGTTGTAGGCGAGCTCTAAAGTCTGGCAGAACAATCTCTCACGTTTCAAATAATTAATTAATGTTCCTCTTTACTGCATTCTGTGCCCATATACAGAAGCAGCCCATACCACAGCCCAGGGCGTTTAATGATGTTACAATAAAAGTGTCCTTGACTTGGTTGGGTGGTCGCTTCTAGGAGCTGGCTGGGGCTGGCAGGCTCCTGCCGCCCCCTTTGCAGTGCAAGGCCATGTGTGGCTCCAAAAAAAGCCATGAGAGCCCCTTGGGAAATGGGGGACAGCTGACTTGGGAATTTCCTTTCTTACTCCCTGTGCTTGTCCCTCACCTTCATTTTTCTAGCACTGAGTGTAAGCCAAGCGCTACTGCCCAGGTCCCCGTTGCGCTGGAGCCTGGTGCATGATGGCATTCACCTGGGAGCTGTGCACCCCTGTGCAGATATGCAGTGAGAGACAGTCCTCCCTTCTAGAGCTCGTGATCAAAAAATATTCGATGCCTGTTTAGGATTTTGCTATCTTCAGTCTGGTGCCGAAAAGTCCCCAGCATAAGGCAAAATTAAATAGAAGAGTATTAAACATTGCATTGCTGTGCTGGTTTTGGTACAGCATTCTGTGTGCTATTGCATATGATTACACCGGATGGGCATTACATAATCATATGGATGAAACCTGTATCAGATTTTAATGGGATCGCAGTAAAGGAAATCCATCATTTAAAAGCTGCTGCTTAAAATATGTTTGGAGAGAATAAACGGTGGTTTGTGCGCATTTTTGGTTACATGTTTTGGCTGCCAGAACCTGCTTCTACTCTGGCCTTAGTTGCTTCAGGCTTTGTCCTGAGGATAGTTGTCAGTACTTCAGACAAGTGTGTGCTGTGTAATGAGTCAAATGAGAAATTGTCCTTGAATTAGCCAGGTGACTTTTTTTTTTTTTTTTGCAGCATGGATAATCAAAATGTTGGATTCTCACCCTAATAACAAGCAGTATAATATGTTTCCATCTGTCACTTCTGCACTATACTAGTACTTTGGGGGGATGATCTCCTGTGCTTTGATTGTCCGTCCTCTGCAGGGCATTAGCCCATGCATCTGTAGGCACCCAGCTCAGCAGAGCCAGCTCCTGTCCACTTCTGCTGACGCCATGAAGACAAATCCCTGTGTTTGTGTTTTTCCACAAAAAACACACAGTAGGTGACTTTTGTGCATTTTAATCCACTGCTGCATCATCATCTACCCAGGAAGATCACAGGAGTGTTTGCTTTCTTGTTAGAGCTGTTGTAATTTTTCTTGCCTTTGAAATATTATTTATTTTTTATTGGACCAAATATTTGCTCTGATAACCGCTTCTTTCAGTATCTTAGTTTTGAAGGTGTTAGTCTTCATTTTTGACTGCAGAAGACAGTGAGACAGTAATTTCTCTGTGTAACTTATCTAATTTCAGAATCCCCAATAGGTTTGTGTCCTGCGGGATGTCAGGCTGTTTCTTCCTTCAGTTGCCCTCTAAACTTTCTCTCTGACATCGCTGGGAAGGCTTTGGATTCATTTCCGTCAGGAGTTTAGGTAACACACATTTGGTGGTTGTTCTTTTCAGTGCTGCTGTTCACCTGGTAGAGGTTAGAAACTTATTTTTAGAGACACAGGCCTGACCTAAAGGCAAAATATAGAAATCGGTAGAGCTCAAAATTGACTTTGCTGCTTTTGTGAGCTGTCTGCCTGTGCCACAGTCCCTGTGTTATGCTGGTCTGCAGGGGGTCCGAGCCCCAGCTCTGACGGACTCATCACTCCCCTGCAAGAGGCCACTTGCGAGGACAGGGCGGTGTCACCGGGAGAGGCACACGGGGACAGCATGAGGTGCAAGCCTGCTTGGGAGCACGGAGCCCGCGCCTTGCATTTGTGGGTTGGCTGCTTGCCTAGCTGATAACTTAGACCAGGCTGGCCTAATCTTTGGAGGTAGGTGGGCTGCATTGAGATTTTGGGGGTACCTGCCTTGCCCTGCTCACACCTCCCCAGCACCAGCGGCTGCTCCCTTCTGCTGGGTGTCCGCAGGGAGAGGTGCTGGGACAGACCAACGCGTGCCCTGAGCGGCCCGATGCCGATGCAAGCTTTTAGCAGCGCAGCACTCTGTGGCTTGAAGGGGATTACATTGTTGGCAGAAACAGGATATTTATGATTAATTTGGAACCCAAATCATTATTAGGAGTGTTGCAGTGAGATAGCATTTGTGGGGAAAGAGGTGCTTCTCAAAGTTATCACAACACTAAATGGAGTGGGAATCACTGGCTTTACTGAGCAGCTCCTAGACTTCAGGCTTTCTTTTTTAAATTGGTTGTGAACACCCTAAGTAGGTCAGAGCATATTTCAAACATTTCACCAAATACTAGAGCTCTTAAAGCCTGATTAGGAGAGGTTACGAAATGCTTTCTTTCAATGTTTGCTCCTTCGTTCAATGCATCATTTTTCAGTTTGTGTTCTTTGTATCTTAATACTGCTTTGTTGCTTGTGGAACAGACTGCAAATTATATTTGTTAATGTGTTTCTTAAAATCTAAATAGCTTAGGATTTTTCTGTTTGCTTTGAGGTTTTTTGATATGATGGCTTTTAATACTTGGCATTTTATTATAGAGTGAAGCTTTCTATTGTTTCCTCATTTCTGTTTCATAATACTTTGTGTCTTTTTAAAATGTCCATTAAGTATAATGACTTTGCTTTACTTACTGCCTATATTAGACTGCTGAGACTCATATAATCTTTTCCTTTCCTGCTCATGAGTTGTTTTCCTTTTGGACATGGTGTCTCTTTAGAAGAATACTTTTCCTGTCTGATAACCTTTTTTGCTCTCTTCTTCATACTGTCTTTTGGAGATAGTGGGGAAACCTATTAGACTGCTTCTGTGTAATAGTTTGGGTTTGGTGTTTTTTGCTTACATGCTGTGCAATTACTGTGGCTTTCTTGCATGGTATCTTCATAGAGCGTCCTGGCACGTGCAATTATTTTAGTCTTTTAGTTGCTTGCTTAGATCTTCTTTCAGCTAACTTCCCTGTTTTTGTGTAATTCCTCTCTTTAACAAGTAAAACGGGGACAGGCACTGCACATGAGGACTGGCATTTTCTTCAGTGCTGTGTTGAACAGCAGCTGCTGCAGGTGGGGAGGGAAGACCTGGGCTTGCCGAGGGAGGTGGGGATGTGCTGCGCAAAGGGGAGCGGGATCGGAGGGAGGAGAAATGGCAGGAAAGGGGCAATAGAAAATGCCAGGTTCAAATGATTTAGAAAAAATACAGGATATTTGAGTCCTTGTGAGAAAGGAGGGAGAGACAGAAAGGAAAGAAATCAAAAAGGGGAATTGGAGAAGGCAAAAGCTGATTAATGACACTATGTCTGTTACAGTGGGGATGGATGTTACCTGGGAGCAATAGGAATATGTTTAGTTGTCCCTCCTGAGACAAAACCACTGATAAGAATTTGATGCAAACAGCAGGGCTCTCCCATAGCAGCTGTCCCTCGTCTAAGCTTTGCATAGGATGTCTGCACACAACCTTATTTATATTTGTCATGAAGGAAGGAGCAAGAAGTATTTGCACGGCCCAGGTTAGTCAAGGGATCCTTAAACTTGAATTCTTATCCCTGCATGAAATGCTGTTGGTCTGACTCTAGAGTTGTAGAAACTCAAGAGTCCTCTGGTGGCCTGAAAGTCCACATGAGAAAAAATAAATGTGTATGAGTAACATATATACTTTAATAATATTTATACAGCTGTAACAGTTTTACTTTGCTTAAAAATATCAGCAACTGCATGTAATCCAGAAATATTTCCATCAGCCTTTTGAACAGTGAACTTAAGGTGTTGTAAATGAAAGTCCCAACAATCTTACCCGAAAGCCCACGCACGTAACACATGTTATATTGTGAGCTGATAAATCTGAACACCCGTTCCTTATTACTACCTTTATTTTTTCTTTCTGAAGAGTATTTACTTTGCTGTCTTAAAACTGATATGATAAGCAGATCAATAGCATCAAAGTATGTTCCTGAAAGACAGGATAGACATATATTGCAGCTGCAGATGTTATGAAAGTTTGACAAAAAATGGCTGATAACTTCTGTAGTGTTCAAGGTCACAGAACAAAAATTTCTCACATACTGTAGAAACTTAGTTTTAACCTGTGAGTCATAAAATTGAAGCTGTAAAGCCAGTCTGTGAAATATAGTAGAAGAATATTAGTTGTTTTCAACTGACAATTCATTTTGTAGGTACTGAAGTAGACTCAGCTGTGTATCAGTTCATTCCTGGGGAGAAAGAAAGTGTACGGTCAGCATACACTAATGTCTTTTTATGAAGAAAGGTTTTTATTCCATTGGTACAGTAGGTTGTTGAAATAATAAAATATGTACTCTTCACTTCTTATTTTCATTTCCTGATGTATGATAGCTTGAACTGCTGTTGAGTAAAATTTGCAGCAAATGTTCTTCCTTGTGCTCATTTGATATAGTTCACACTCCATTAATGTCCTGATAGAGAGAAGGACATTACTGTGTAACTTTTTATTTTCCTGTACCTCTGAGATGACTTTGGGACACCATACTGTGGCTGCAGCCAACTGCAGAATATCACACAGGTTCCAGGTAGTGTCAGTGCAGTGGGATGGATTCTACAGGACTACTCACTGACTCTTAATAAACTTGATCATCATATTCTGAATTAATTGTTTTGTTTGATTTTTTTAATCATGAGTTTATAACTAAATTTATCCCATTGTGCACACACTTGTTGGAGCACTCACACTGTGAATGCCACTCTCATTCTGGCAATTATTTTAGCTAAGCAAATCTGCAGGCCGCCTATTTAAAGCAAATTATTTCACACTGTTAAAAAAAAAAAAAATCACCTGTCCACACGACTTCACAGTAGAAAGGTGTTTTCTGTAAAAACCATTTATTTTGTCTATTTCAGGTTGTTTCAGGCAATAAATGTTGTTTATTTTTCAGCTTAAGCCCTTTTTTCATGTTTGTCTTTAGTACGTTCTTCAGCAGCAGATTATATAAAGGCAGTGTTTGTATTTGAAAAATTGTCTCTTATACAGGTAGGACAAAACCAGACTCAGTAAGTCACCTGATGGAGAGGAGGTACTGAATACAAAATTAGTTTGAATACAAACAATTGTTAAGGAGGTAAAGATCTAAAGACAGATACTAAAGGATCTGTGTGCGTGGAAAAGATAGGGTGACATAGATCACTTCAATGAACGTTTCAGTCGAAATGTAAAATTAAAGTGCCTAAACTTGGCACCAAGACATGCTGACTGCTTTTCATTCTTTTTAACTGAAATGAAAATAGAAACTCCTTTTTTCATCTGACAGGGCTGTGTTTATCAATCTAGATACATGGCCTGTCAGAAACAATAAGAATTTGCAGATTCCTTTGAGGTGACTGGGAATTGAGTGTTGAGCAGCTTTTAAAATCTGCCCTGAGTGTCGGTGACAGAGTGCATGAGCCTTGGGGCTGGTGCCGTAAGGAAAGGGTTAATTAACCAGCTCTCTCTGGAGGCAGTTTACTCTTATCCGAGGATCTGCAGGGGTGTGGGGTAGCGTCTGTGGGTGTCTGTGACTCTCTCCAGTCTCTGTCAACTGAAACACAGGACAAGGGAGTAAAATGAGGCTGGAAGGAGCCTGGCTGTGACTGGGGAGGCTGAGATCAAGCAAAGTCAGGGACAGGAGTGCCTTGGAAGATCTCGTTGTTTAACCTAGTCTTTAAATGGGCATCACTCTCTAACGATAAGAGGGGGCTTAGTATCTGCAGTAATGTCTTCCATCACATCACATTGGCCATCCGGCTACGTGTTATTCTTCTGATTCCTTTCTGATTTGGGTACTGGACCGTCAGCTGCATGTGCTCGGAGGAGACCTGAGCTGATGCTACTCTGACCCTCTGCTGGTTTGCCCTGGTTTTTTTAACTGACTTGTCAGACACACAGGCTGCAGACTGGTGCCAAACTGGACTCCTTATCTTCTGTTTGATCCCAAAGCAATATGTAGAAAGTTTCTGTTATCTGCAAAACTAACCACAGAAACAGGCAAACCCCTTTGTGAGGTACCTGTGCTATTGTAACATTTGAGTGTAGGTAATATAAGCAGATTTCATCCCCAAGGTGTGACTTCTGGCAGTAACTCAGCAGTAACAACATTATTGGTAAGAGCTGTTGGCTTCCAAGAAGAATGAAGAGCAGGAAAATAAGGAGGCTGTAAGTTATTTTTTGCTTTGGTAATAAATGTTTTCATTTGAATTGTTCATAAAATTATTTTCTAGGATTTGTATTTTGAATTCCTAATGTCATTTTACAACAAGCTACTCTTAATCAGATTTGAGAGTCCTGAAAATCAGATACCAGTCTTTGTGGCAGACAAAACATGAGGCATTTTGTGTTTGTGATTTAAGCTGACTTTTAAGTTGATGTATTCAAAGACTGACCCAAATCAACCCTAGTGGGAATAAGTCAGAAGGTTCTGATATGGTCTTTGGATCAGATTGTGCTCAAGATGATCTAATTGTGTAAATGGGGAGCCTAAGAAGTCTCACTTGCTTCTAGCAGCCATTTGAAGAAGAGCTGGGACTGTCTCAACACCTCAAGGAGCACCGCAGCCCTTGACTAACTGTTTTCTTGGCACCTTTGTAAGTCTGCCCAGTGTGAAGCACTGTGCAGGGCAGAGAACATCTCCATCTGTTGCCTTGATTGGGCTTCAGTTCCTGTTCAATTACTTTGGAAAATGTCAAGCTTTTGCAAACACATGCTGTCTTGTATCAGTTTTTCATCCTTATTCCTCAAAAACCGGCCAAACTAACTGAGGAGATATCCCAGCCTCTTACATGATACGAAAGCAAAGGCACGTCCATGCATAATGCATGCCTGAAGCATCGTTGAGGAGAGTGTCCTAAGCGGTGCGTCATGAGCATTCTCATGAAACTCGGGATACCAACTTAGTACATACTCAGGATAAGGCACTTGAAAGGCTTTGGAGACTGGGAAGAAAGCCTTGATTTGTCTTCAAGGTTGTCATTGCGCTGTTAGATGAGAATTTGGCTTCATCCTGGACTAAAGGTGAGCTGCAATTTTTGTTAACAAACAGAACATTGTGTGAAACTTCCGAAAAAGCTAGTGAACCATGCAGACACCTTTAACTGATTTATGGCTTCTTTGTAATTTTCTTTGATTTCTGTGTGCTTCATAGGGATAGACAGGAAATAGCAGGTGATGTCCTGATTTTTTAAAAGAAACTTTCTGAGAGATCAGGAGATGTGGCAGACCACCAATTTGGGCTGATTTCATCAGGTGAAAACTCGGTACTTGTTATGCCCATTTTCATTCTATATATGCAATGATACATTTGCTTTCCTATCTCTGGAAATGCTACTTTTTCATTATTTACCCGTGGGGAAAAGTAAATTCATTGGCGCTCCTTGACAGACTTCTGGAGTTATAACACTTGCATCTAACTTAAAGTTTACATTTTCTTCATGATTGAAATGTTTCACATAACTTCTGCTTGTTTACTCTCCTTTTTGTTCTGTCTGTCTGCTGTAGGAAAAACTCTTCTGGTTTTATCTGGCATGATCTTTTAGGAAGCTTCAGTCTCTGGAGTCTTTCTTTAAATTATTTAGTAAACAAAAAGCATTGAATTGTATTTGGATGAAAATTCCTTTTCATCTTATTTTTGTATAATACATGAATTGCATTTTGACTCCTGGAATTTCTGAAATATAACAAATATGGTACTCTCTAGAAAATGATATCTATCAAGCAAGCAACCTCAAAGTAAACAGTGCATTTGCTGGTACTGCAGGTTTTGAGTCCATGCTAATAAAATAAGTCCTGTCCTGGGGAGTCAGTCCTGTTCATGACAGTCGTCTCCTTCCTTTTGGAACACCTCAAAAAATGTAGTTCTTTCTTTCTGCTGTATTATCTCAAGAAATTTCACTTGCTTGAAAATTCTTGCCTTTTCTGGAAGTTGGCAGGCCCTTACTTGCGTATATCTGCCTACACATTTTTAGCAGTGATGCTGTGTTGTGACTCATCCATCCTGCACCACAGCACCGCAGACCTGACCCTCGTGAGCGGGGCGGTTGGTGGGAATGATGAGCTGATACCACGCGGTCAGTCTCATTTTCATCAGAGTGCTGGAGTCAAAGTATCACTAGTTTGGCTCAAACTGAACATCACCTGTTTCTCCAACCTTCCAGATGGTATTTATTGTGAAAAAGGGTCTAAATGACCACCTATAGAAGATGTCGTTGAGCAGCCACGTGGAATATGTCAAACCACTAGGAAAATGACCATTTTTCATAAGATTAATAATGCCAGAAAAGGAAATGCAGCCTTTGTGATTGAAGACAGCTGTTTAATGGGGAAACATAATCCTGGGGACAGCTCGTAGGAGCCGAGTCTTGCTCTGGTTTATCAGCATGGCCTCTATGGCAGTTCGTTATGAAACAGTGGTGATGTTCTTGCCAAAAGTCATGATGCTAAACTTGCAGAGTGTTTTTATTGTCAGTATTATTCCTAGTGACCTGGTGAAAAAGGGTGCAAATGAAGTACCAAGAAGTGTTTGGACATATCAGATGTTGCTGGTGTCCTGCTGCCCTGACGGCACAGAAAGCAGTCTGCAAACTTGTGGCAGGACCCTCATGCCCTTCTGTCTGTCCTGGACTTGTGAGGAGCCCTTTTTGCAGGGGCAGTAAAAAAAACCTGAAGAATTTTGAAGGTGCCTCATGCCAGAAGAAAACACATGCCTCAGCTCCGTGCCCCAAGGTACTTGATCTAACTCATAGATTTACTTGCAAGTACAGCATCGTATATTTCATTGAGGTGACTGCATTTCAGGCAAAGATCCAGCAGCTCACATCTGTCTGTCTATTCTTCGCTGACACCTAAAGAACAGTATAGAAATCCCACAGGCACATAGGTTTTGTGCAAAGTTGTGAGTATAATGCCACAAACTGGATCCAAGTTGTGTGGCACTGCATATTTATGCAAATGTGCTCGTTGCATAGGAATTAGTTAATTAATAAAGTGTTCATAATAATATTTTTATGTTACCTTTATTGTATGTCTTCCTTATAGTCTCGGAGGATCTTCAATTTGCTGCAGAGTTTAACTGTCTGGAGGAAGACTGGTGTCTGCATAGAGAAAGCATGTATGATGTGTGGCGTTCAGCAAGAAAAGTTTAAAATCACAGAGTAAAGCATTTAGTGATAGTTTAAGTTTGACTTAGGGTACAGACTGATGTTATATCTAACCTGATGAAACTATGGGCTATGGAGAAAATGGGCCCATTGCTGAGTAATCCTTCAGCTTCCCTTGGGTTAGATGTTGTGCTCATGTGGATTCAGGGTGAATCAGTTAAACCAGCCAGGCGGGTGGGAAGGTGGCCACCAAGAGAGGGATCGAGTGTTTTATGGTTTGTTTTGAAGGTTAAATAGAAGTCTGGGTCTGTCTTGGAGGAAGGAGAAAAGCAGATCTTGCTTTTTAGCAGTCAGCATTTGTTCTATGAAGTATGTGTAATGTAAAACGTCACGATAACAAAAGCAACAACATATTCATATACCAATTTGTCATTTGAATGTTACCCTGTGAGTCAGGGGACTATAACCCTTCTTCCTGCTCCAATGAACCCCACTTCTGGCATGTGGTTGCTCAGCCACATTTTTTAATAATACTAGATATACACCTACATAGATATATATACTTTGAAACCTTCTTATACTACATAGTCCAACAAGGCATTTGTAAAATTTGCACAGTCTAACCACTGAATATACAAAGGTTCAAAGCACTTGTGCTTCCATGCTGCTGGCAAAACAAGAATAGCTCTTGAATAAATTCTATAGAGAACTACTGTTTAAAAAAAATACATTATTGTGGTTCTGTGGAAAAAATATAATTCCACATAGTACAGAAATTGTAGCAAATTTAATATGTTTGAGTTCCATTTTATGCAAAATATTAACCTTTTGAAAAAATCTACACAGTTTACCAGTTCTGGGTGATAGCTGTTTCTTTCTCAATAGCAATTTTTTTCTCACACTCATGCTTAAACAGAGAAGTTGAAACAGTCCAGATCACATCATCAGCTTAAAATCTCAGCTCATTGACTGATAATGCCAAAGCCACAAATACACAAAACTGTTTGTCATCTGGTATCTGATCCTGGTCTAGGAGATGTTGTGTAATAGGAGTCTAATAGTAAAGGTCCAATTTTTAAATATTTTTGAAATTACTTTAATATGCAATGCATTTAAATAAGACCATAAATAATGGAAAATCTTATTTCAGAAAAATAAAAATATTGTCATGTAAGATCAGTTTTAAGTACATCTTTATTTTATATATGGTTCATAATTTTTTTGTGATATTCTCAATTGGAGAATGCATAAGACTCTCATTTAACATAGACAGGAGCTTATATGAGGTGCTGCACCAAAGAAGGAAAAAATAATCTCAGTAGAGCTAAAATGAATATCAAATAGTTTGTTCTCTTAATAAGAGGATTTATGCTTTTTTCCTAGTGCTTGAAATTCCCTTCCTCTTTGTCTGTTGACATGTTTAAGTTTACACTCGAACCTTGAAACATCTCTGAAAATACATAATGCTGCATAAAGAGCTGATCCTGGGCAGTACTCGTTCATTCATTCTCTTCATCTCTCCTACAGCCTTCGTGCTTATTATTGTGATAACTCCATTAAAGACTGTTTTCTTATGTCACCTTTAGTTTAAATTTAAAAGTTTCATAATCATAACTGAGTCAAATGTCCAAATGAAAAAGTGTTTTTTCTGTATGCTTCTGCCTGCCTATTTCAGAAGTTTTTGTTCAGGTGGAATTTTTGTCCTACCAAAATCAATAGTAAAAACGTGTGGACACTTTTTTGGGAAAAAAAAATCTTTGCCTGGCCTAATTTTTCATGATTTCCGTCCATTTTTCTTATCTGTCATTACCATGAGAGACATGTCTTTGCTTATTTTGTTAAGTTCTATAGCCAGATATTTATGCTTGATCAACCCAACTGTCATCTGTGGCAGAATGACTGGATTTGGGGATGAAGGCATAGCTGTCAACATCATGTATCTTGATGTTAAATGGTTATTCTATGTTGTCTCCCACAGTATTTTTGTGCTCAAGTTGGGCCATGGTCGGGGTGGGCAAGGCGATGGTGCAAAGGTGGGGCTGGGGGGAGCTGTTAGTGCCTGGAGGCCGGTGGCAGGGTGGCCCTGCTAGGGCTCCGGTCAGACTTGTTGTGTTTGGCCTGTCTATCAGGACCTAGAGAAGGCGATGGAGAGCACCTTCATTGAGTTTGGAAAGGACATCCAGCTGGGGGGACCTCAGGGGCAGGGCTGCCATCCACAGGGACCAGGAGAGGCCAAAGAGATGGGCCCAAGAGGTACCCGATGAGATTCAGCAGCAGCACATGCCAAGTCTTGCCTCTTGGAAAGAAGAGCCTCTTGCAGAGCTCCAGGTCCTGGTGCCGGTGAGGGAGAGGGGCATGCTCAGGGGATTGAGGGGAGGACTCATCTCCCTCTCCTCAGCCCTCATTAAACCTCATCTAGATACAGGTTGGCTGCACGTTTGCAGTGCAGGCGTTTCTGAGTAATCTCTGCGTGTCTTTCACACTTCACTGTCCCTTTTAAAAAAGTCTGAGTGGTGTTATGTGTTATCTTAAAAGTTACTGCAAAGCTTTAAAGTGTACAGAAAGTCAATTTAAATGAAGTGGCATGGGGTGTTTTCTTATCATTGATTGAGGTGTTGCTGTGATATAGGAGTGGCATCACTGGCTAAACACAAGTAACTTCCACAGAACAGAGGGTGTATCTAGCATCTAGCATGGGGCACTGCCAACAGTGGTACCATCAAAGGCTTCTGGTTGCTTTTTACTAAGCTTGAAGTTAATGAAAAGTTAATGAATTTTAATTAAGAACTGAAGGAACCGAAGATTCCAAGTTCCTGAATTCTGCTTGGTGAATAACAGTAATTGATAAATGCAAATGTATTGATTTATCCTTTATCCTAGTTGCTATTCTGTGAATGGAATGGGCCTTTCCCCCCTCAATTAATAAAAATCTCTTTTGAGAGTTTAATTAACTGTTCTTTGAATTCTCCATTCATCTAAAATTAAACTTCCATGACAATAATGCAACTTAAAAAAATTATTCTATGTAACATAAACTACGGAGGCATACGATGACTTGGCAGCATACTATTATCTTGCAAATGGAAAGACTTATGGCTATAAAAATCCAGTTGCACCTGTTGTTTTCGCTGAACAAATCACCCTGAAGTACACCATCACTCCAGCCTGCTGCTCTGTCATTTGTATTGCTAGGAAAGTTTTTCCTCATCAATAGTGTATATTTTTAGAAATTAGTAAAACCACAAAGTTCCCTGACGTCTAACTGGTATATTTATGATTTTAATAGGGTCTTATGAACCACTGGTAAAACAATGCACTTTGATTCATGAATAATATCAGCTATAAAAAAAAAGTGTCTTAAATAAGATTTTAGGTTCTTGTTTTGTGTGGTTTTGTTGTTTTTTTAACCTCTCTGAACAATCCAAGATTTGTGCTCTGCAGATTGCATGTGTCCATTAGCATCATGTTGAGATTTGACCTTGTTTTTGCACGGCAACCAAAATAAAAAGATTATCCAATTATAAACTTGCTGGAAATAATGGGTGGTAGTCACAACTGCAGTCAGGAAGGCTTCAGGGGATCACATTTATGTGTTGGTTGAGCGTAGTTTTAAGTGAATTTTGTGCTGACCTGGGCTGATCCTGAGGATTGTTCAGGGCTGTGTTCCACTGGGGATGTTGGGGTGAAGGGGGCCTCTCCCCTAATGCTCTGTCAGGAATTTGGAAAGGGGAGAGGGTAGAAGCTGCTCCCCCAGGAAATCCCCAGGGCAACTCCCCGTGGTCGTGTGGCAGATGGACATCTCGCTCGCATTTCGACAAAGCACGTTTCTGTAACAACTTATCATCATATACTCTCTTCTACTTGAAAATTTGCCTAATGTGGTATGGCCATGCTAGTTGGCAGAATTTTCCCCCTCTCATCCTAATCTCTGCCTTCTGATTGCTGAATCTTTGCTTCTTTCCCCTCTTCTCTGCCCCAAATTGCCTCCTTGTCACCCGCAGCCTTCCCAGGCTGTGCCAGGGGACCACTCTGCACGGGTGCCCACCAGGCTTCTTCACCATCGCATCTTGGGAGCACCTGATGGCTGATACCACCCTGCAAACTGCCAGGCTCCCTTTTGACAGGCTTCACAGCATATTTAGCGCAGTAAAACTTGATGCTCAGATGGGAAGAACAAGTAAAGGAGCAACTGTAACTGCAGAGTGTGGTGGCTGAGATAGAGATGGGACCAAGGCTGATATATAGTGGAACAGCTGCTGTAAGATAATTTAAATATGCCGTAGTGCACTTGGAAAGTATAGGATTAAATCCTCAATCTGGACCAGGCTCTTGTTATGTGGTTAGGTTCTGCCTAATTAAAATTACCTGTGCAATTACATTTGAGTGTAGAACCCTAAATGGGTGGATTTAATCACTAGAATGAAATTGGTGGTACAAAGGGATAAGTGACTGTGATCTTATTAGCTGGCGAATAGACAGAGGTAGTCACTGCTAGTGGAAGAAGACAGCTAATTTGTTTGTGCTGGAGAAAATCATGGGGAATATTGGAAGGAAAAGTTTAGGCAGAAAATGTTCCAAACCATTGTTAATGAAAGAAATATGTTTCTTTTCTTTTTTTCTTTTCTTTTCTCTTTTTGTTGTTGTTGTTGTAAAATATTGTTCTTCAGAAGTATTAAGGTGTGCATCATAACACTTTGCAAGTGACTGAGAATGGGATTATTTTATTCAGTTGAAGACATCATGTGAAAGATGCATTAATTAAGGTCTCTTCTTTAGACCTGGAGGGGTTACTTGCTTGAAGCTAACTTTGTGGTCACTGCTTCTGTTTTTGCTGTGTTTTGTGGCTATTAGCATTGCAGAGTTGTTTTATGTAAAGGAGAAGACAGTAGTTTTCTTTAGGTTCATGCATTATCTGAGAGCTATTTGAATTCCCAGTTGCAAAACTTAATGTCGATGTGGGAGTAAATAATTTACAAACTGGTCTTTAAAGGCCAGCAGAGATGGAGAAGGTCCATTTAATTCTAATGTTAATAAGGAAGTTACTCAGGTCTTACTCTTCCCCTTCAAAGGAGTCTTTATTGAGGTGAGAAAACTGATTTTCTTGACTCAAGTTACTCTGGACTTCCCCCCGTACAGACCTTTTCACTGAAAGGCGTTTTAAGGAGTATTAAAATGAGAGACATCATGAAAGCTTGCTCTCAGAATTTATAACATTAATTTTTTAATAACTTCTGAATTATTCTGTTTATTTTATGGTTCATATAATAACATGGTAGATTTGGTGGTTGTATTTCAGTGCAGGGAATTCAGGTCAGACTTGCTGAAGCCTCCCTGGTAATAGACTGGTGCCCATTCATAGCACAAGAGGACTTGCTGGTGGAGGGTTATTTTTTTCCTTTCCATTCTTCCTTTTTTTTCTTTTTGGCTATTTTATTTCTGTCTCTCTTGGTTGGCATATGTTTTCAAGTTCACATACTTGCCTGTCTGCTCTTTATGTAGCAGTCCTTATAGCATCATTTTTATTTTAACCCTTTAAGATCAATCAAGAATACGTTGACGTTAACTTTTTCTTTTTTTTGATTAACGCATCAGAACAAATGAAACAACTTTGAACTAAGACGGTATATTTTTAGCTCTTTTAGTCATTACAGCCAACCAATGTAGCAACAAAAAAAAGCCAGATAACAGAACATGGTTTGGTAGAGCGTAGTAAATAATGTGCTCTTTGGGAAATTGAGTATGCATTCAAAACACCGTTTTACCAATTTCCTTCATGGTTCCATGCGGAAATGCTAGTCATGCAGTGTCCTCTTTATTTTACCTTATGTTAACCTGCCTTCACAAATGACCATTGAGCTTTTTTTCAAAGGAGATTTTATGTTTATGTATTTCACTTGACATGGTCACCAGTTTAGTTTTCCATGTGGAAAATAGTTTGGGGTTGTTAATAATGTACTTCATAGACCCTTATGTTTTAGTGGTAGAGCTATTGGTTCTTTTCAACGTTTTTCTTGGCTGGAAAGACTAATATTTCAGCTTGTTTTGCTCCATTGCCATCTACTATTGTCTCTTGTTTGATCACTGTATTGGATTTTCCCTTTACGTTCCTGATGAGCAATACCTAATGATGGAGACTGGTAATGAGCAGGGTAACCTGGACACCACCGCAAATATATGCCAGAAATAAAGAAAACAGCAGTTGCTGCATTCCTAAAGTATGCTCTGTGCTGCAGCCTTTTCAGGCTTAAGTGCTAGTAATTGAGACCATTTATTGTCATTTATGTAAATAAGGTAATGAATCATCAAATGTGCAAAGTAGGATATTAAGTCATCTGCATAAGATCTCCAGATTTCAGAACATTCAGTCTGTACAAGTATGGGTAGACTGAAACCAAGACGTGTCTTTCCAGATGACTTGAGCATGTGAGGATGGACTGCCTGGGCTTTTTAGGGGAGTAGTGGTAAACTCAGATTACTTGAACCATCACATAGAGCTATATAAACACAAATAAATGGAGTTGCAGATTTCTTTATTGTTGTTTTAACAAACATGTTCATCTCTCCAGAGTTGCTCAGACAGCAAGGGGTTGAGCAGCTGACTGTTCGTAGACAATTTACTCAAACCCCTGAAATCAGCATTATGGGGCACTTCTTACAGTGCTATAAGGGCAGTAAGTGACAGAAGGGATTGAATTCAACACCAGTCACTTGCAATTTTGACACAGAAGAGAACTTTGTGCATCATATATATCGTATTGAGTTAAGTAACACTGTGCAAAAAGTAAAGCTTGCTGTAGTGTGATAATACACATCTTAAATGAGACTTACAGGAAAGACACTTTTAAAAACATTTTCTGTGGTGGGCAAAAACACACATGCAAAAATACTACTCCTGCGTTTTCTTCCTGTGTCTCTCCCCAAACATCAAAAAAAGCACAAAAATCACAGAAAACTGATCAAATTAGTTTCTTGAAATATTCATTAATGCATCTCTGAAAAAAAATTGCATTTCACAAATAGACGAATACATTTTTGTTCTGTTGGATGCTCCTGAGAAAAGGACACTGGACTGGTATAACACTCTGTGTGCCTGTTTGCAGTTTAGATAGTGACTCCAGCTAATTACTTTTGCTTAAATTAAAAAAAAAAAAAGAAAAAAAAAAAAAAAGAAGGTCCTAAAATGAATTCTCGTCTGAGTTGTTACTGTAATACCTGATTTATAAAAAGTGCTGTATCTGCTTATTTGCCATCCTATTTCCACAGACTTGTTGAGATTTTTCTTTACATCCAAGGTTTGTGGTGGAAAAAGACTGTGATAGTCCAGCCAAGACTGCCAGAGCTATGGCTGCCCCAGGCAGCTATTCCTTCTCACCACCATCCTCAGAGGACAACCATTGTCTTCCCATTGTTCTGTTTTCTTTGTAGTTTGGCTCCTCCTTATGAGAGCGTTCACTGCAGCACCAGTTCAGGGGTGTTATTGGTGGGACTTGGCTGGATGAGGAATAGTTAAAATTCTTCATGTAGGATATGAACTTCACACCTGAAGTTTGTCTTCTCTTCAGTCACTTCTTTTACTTGCTTTTCCTATTTTGTTCGCCCATGTGAGCAATGTAGAACTTCAGGATAAAAGAGGAATATTGAAACTATGGGAATGGTTTATCTGTGTGTTGCCCATATGTGCAGAATTCTGTCAGTCAAGGATTGCATTTGTCTCCTGACATATCCAGTCTGTTCCTGCTTCCTACCTGTTTCCTCTTCTCTTGATTCCAAGATTTTATTCAGACCATCATATGGACTGATTTTCTGTAAGGCATATTTTGTCTTCTGTAAAACTTTAAGCTTTCCATGTTGAATTGTTGGTGTGTTAGTGCTCTTTATAAGGATCTTCTTTTATTAAGTAGTGATCATTTGAAAATGATGATGCAAAAAGCTAGAGAGGGCTGCATATATGCTAAAACAAATTAGCAATTAACATTAGAAACAAAGACTTTCTCCAAAGTAAAATGTCAGTGTAGTGTTTTGTGTTGTTCCTCTCCCTCCCCTTTTTATAGTGGCATTAAAGACTAAGGCAGCCATAGTTTCACTTACATAATTTCAGAAGAGATTTTGAAGCTTGGGCACTTTTCTCTTTTATTAAAAAAATACCAATGGTATAAATTTGACAAAAGATATTTTTGTGCACATCTTTAAAATGTTTTAAGAATCTAATGTGAAATAATTGTAGATGTGGAAGGCATTATTCATACGATATTAAACAATGAACTAATAATGGTAATGATCCACTGTGATTTATAGCTAAGGGGTATTCCTTTAAGAATGTATTGAGCCTAAGTTCTTATTTCATTTGATTAAAACATCAGAACAAGGGAAATAATTTTGAACCAATTTGTATAAATTTTAGCTCTTTGAGTCATTACAGCCAACCAGCGTAGGACCAAGAACAGCCAAATCGCAGAACACTGTTTGATAAAGTTTAGCAATAATTTACATATGGAATAAACATTTGAATTTTGTATTCTTCTGTGAGTGGTTGATGTATAGAAAAAGGTAACATTCTGCAAGACAAATATTTCTTATGAGTTGCATGGGCTGCTGCTTGCAGCTTATTGCTCCTTCTGGAATTGCTTAGTGATTAACATAATCTCATCAGGATAATGTACCCAAGCCTGCCACCACAGTTGGCACCAAGTGGAAATCAGTGCAACTGTCTTGGCAAATAGTTCAAATGTTACTGGCTGTGTTTGCATGCAAATGTCCCACTGCTTTGTTCTTCTTCACCATCCACCCATGGGTGGATGCAGTTACCTGTGTGCACATGTGCTTAGGCTTGTACAACCCTTCGGGGGGAAAGGGAACCAAGTGTGGTCCTCAAAAGGCACCCTGAGGACAGACAACACCAGGTGAGGGTTAGTAGTCATGTAACTATTCTGGTTTAGAAAAACTATAACCGTGATATAGTTCAATATGTGTAAACACTTTATTAGTAGGCCACAGACCGGTGTACAAAGTCTTGTATTTGCCTGAGAGGTCTTGAACCAAAGCCAAATATAAGATGCAGAAGTGATAGAATAATAAAGAAAATACATTCTGTCCTTACTGATGGTATTTCTGGTTTTGGAGCAGAATAGGGTGTTCAGATTCTACAGCTGTAAAGATTTCTATCCATAAGAAAGCTTTTGATATGGCTTAATTTCATAAAACTTGAAGAAAAGGAATTAAACTAGGCCTGAAGGTTTTGGGGTTTGGGTTTTTTTGGGTTTCGGTGGGGTTTTTTTGAGTCTTGAGGCTGAGATTAAATTTTTATGGCTGAGTAGTAAATCTCTGGAATAGGGTTTTCTGATAGAAATGACAACTCTGCTTTAATTATAGCATCTTCTAGGCAGCTATTATATTACAGCAGGACCCTTAACAGACTTTTCTTTTTAAGACCATATTAAAGAGTAACTTGCCATAATTACAGCTTGCTTTCTGCTGGGGGGTTCACCTCTCACTGAATGACTGACTAGGTTCCTTTTGCATGGTTTGTTTTTTCAGGAAGAATGTTCTTACATTTGTGTGAAACGTTTTTAAATGGGTCTCAATATATTGAATGTGAAACGCCTTCTGTATTATGCAACTCTTTCAGAAATCATATATGGAAAAATAAAGCAGCAGCGCAGAGTTTTAGGAAAGCTTTAACATCTGCAAAATTAGCTTGTCACTAATTTTGCATGCTTCAGTTACTAGAAAATGTACCTCTATGAAACACTGAACTTTTTTTATCATATTACATACCTATCTGTGACTTGCATCTAAAATTTTTTTCATCACTGATCTTGTTCTTTTGCTGCCTATACATTTATTTCTCATTTCACGCTGAAAATGTTATGCCATCTGGTTACTTGCTCAATTTTGTAAAGAGAAGACTTCATTAATTCACGGTTTTAACTTCTGCACCTGCAACTTCCATTTACTCGTGTAGCAGTTGTTGCCTCTCAGTAGTTTAGAAACAGTCTGCTGAATTTGAAATATTTGGGTATGCATTCCTTTCTCTTCTTTAGACAGTTGCAGGCCAAAATATGGCAGAGGATCTGGTGAGGCTGAGAAAACACTGCGTCCTGAACCCCATGGCATCAGCTACCACGCGTTCCTCGTTCCCATGCAAGGGATCCTCTCCCTTCCCCAGCTCTTTATGTGCGAATGTAAACTAGAACTTCATGTGTGCCCAAAAAAGGAAATTTCAAGCTTTGCAAATGCTTTGTTTGGATTTATAACATCTCTAGTCGTGTTTCTTTTATCCCAGGGGGCACAACCGTTACCTACGTTAATAGGAGTATAATAACCTTTTTAATATGCTATGGTAAAAATGCCGTCTGTTAGCGAACTCTTAACAAATTCTTGTTGTCATATTTCAGCAGTTATTTATTTTTCTATGCAGGAATGAGGAGACCTGTATTTTGAAACTAATAAGACATTGTTTTAAAGAGTGTATGGACAGTGTATGGTTACAAATATGTGATTATTCAAAAGCATAGACTGCACTGTTGGTCCCTTACTATCAATTTCTGCTGTGTGAGGCAGTGACACAGTCTATTCACTCCCTCAAAGCACTAGAAAACTTCACACACTACTTCACAAAAACCTGACAAATGGAACTACATTTTGATTAATGCTATGTTACATCAATATGATGTCTCTACCTAGCTGAAGTTGGCTGGCTGAAATCTAAGGGAAAAGGGGTTGAGTGTGTTTTGGGGTTTGGTTTTTTGTTTTTGTTTTTGGTTGTTATTTGGTTTGGTTTTCTGGATTTTTGTTTTGGTTTTTTAAGTAGTTCAAAGGAGTACCTCAGGCTTCAGAAAGCCTAAGACCTGATGAAAGACTTGCTGCCTGGGGAGCTTCGTTAGGAACCTGTGGTGGAGGGCGTGGGGTGGCAGGGAGGGACATACCCTGCAGCTTGGGGGAGCCCAGGGCTTCAGAGGAGCTGTGGTGGGCAGAGGACCTCTGCTGTTGGGATGCAGGTGACGGGGAACTGGCAGCAAACCTGGGCTGGATGCTTTTGTGCTGTTTCATCCCATGAGTGAAGCGATTTACGGTGTCTAGGTCCAGCCCAAAACACAATAATAATAATAAGCAACCTGGGCTTATGTTTTGGTATGATTGTGGGTTGGTTTTTTGATTGGTTGGTTGTTTTTTTGTGGGTTTTGTTTGTTTGTTTTTGAGAGAGGCTTGATGCTCATGTTTGGACTCACCAGCTTCACATCTCAGAGCCTTTAGAAGAAACAAACAGTTAAGACCTTTTTTGAGAACATCGTGTCACGGATGGCAAGAGGCTAAAAGGGAGTAATGACCAGGAAGGAAGCAAATCCTCCCAGAAGTGACACTCGGGCATGGGATAGTTTAATTTCTGGGACACTGGAGAAAGAAGGTTGGGCATCTACTGTTGAACAGATTTAAAGATGTTGAAGCATCCAGATTATAAATAGGCTTTGAATATATTTTGACAATACAGAATCACAGAATGGTTGAGATGGGAAGGCACCTCTGGAGATCGCCTAGTCCAACCCCCAGCTCAGGCAGGCTCGGCTATAGTGGGTTGCTCAGGGCTGTGCCCAGTTGCGTGTTGATTATCTCCAAGGATGGATGTTTCATGACCTCTCTGATCAACCGGTGCCAGTGTATGACCACCCTGGCTGAAAAAAAGAACAACGAAACAAACAACAACAAAACCTACAAGCAAACAAACAAAGACAACAAAAAACCCCTACACCACCACCAAAAAAGCTTTCTTTTACGTTTAAATGGAATTTGTTGTGTTTCAGTCTGTTCCCACTGTCTCTTGTCCTCTCTCTGGACACCACTGAGAAGAGCCTGGCTCCATCTCCTTTACTCCCCCATCAGATATTTGTACACACATAAGAATCATAGGATCATAGAATGTCCTGAGTTGGAAGGGCCCCACAAGGATCATGAAGTCTAACTCCTGTCCCTGCATATGACAATCCCAAAATACACACCAGGTGTCTAAGAGTGTTGTCCAGTCTCTTCTTGAACACTGTCAGGCTTGGGGCTGTGACACCTCCCTGGGGAGCCTGTTCCAGTGCTCCAGCACCCTCTGCGTGAAGAACCTTTTCCTAATGTCCAACCTAAACCTCCTCAGGCACACCTGCCTGCCATTCGCTCGAGTTCTGTCATTGGTCACCAGAGAAAAGAGTTCAGTACCTGCCCTTTCTCCTCTCCTTGTGGGGAAGCTGTAGACCACGATGAGGTCTCCTCTCAGTCTCTCCAGGCTGAACAAACCAAGTGACATAAGGCCCCCTGTGACACTTTTCTCCTGCAGGCTGAACAGTCCCAGCTCTCTCAGCCTCTCCTCACATGACATAATACCATTAGGCACCTGATTGCTCTTCAGGCACCAAGATACTACTGAAACTGGTTATCTGTGACTGACCAGGGTATTCTGGGCATTTCACGTGTTTGAGGAATGTGTTTGATTCACCCCATTTCTGCATGGCTGTGTCTCTGCTGTGAGACAAAGAGCTTCTTCCTTGTCAAAAATGAATGTCGATCAAGATGTTGCTGCTGTCTCAATGCAGAAGTGTCACCTTGATATCTGAACGGACAAGACTGGACAAGGGCCAATGCTTTTCCTGTCCGAAGCAGATGGACAACGTCTCCGGTTTCCCATCTCTTGTTGCTATGTTACTATAGAGAGAGCCTTAGGAAAAACTTGAATTCATGATGTCCTTGCTTTGCTTAGAAATTAAATTATTTTAAGTTTATTGGTAGCATGACCGTCTGGTTAGACTCCTGCTTCACAGATGAGGCTGCTCTTTCCAAGAGGACCCTTTGCTAAGGCTGCTCAGTTCGAGTGAATGTGCAATGTGCAGTAATGTCAGTAGGATTTTGCCTTAGCAGTATTGATTTGAAAACCGAAACACCATAGTTTATGTTGCCAGAGCTGGATTTTATATCATAATTGTCCTGCGTTTGGGAGAACTAAAATATGTCCATGCAGTATCAGAGGCATTATTATCACTGCTTAAAAACTCTTCTTAAGCATGGAGTATTTGCATTTGGTAAAGAAATCATAGTGGAAGTTCTTCAAAATAACTGTTTGCAAGAGTCCAAGACCTTTAGAGGAAATGACAGTACAACTGAGCTCTCAGATATTTATTGTCTTTCACTTCTTCACCTCCTTCTTCACTCATTGCCCACTCCAGTTATGTGATTAACTCTGTCTTCTTGTTTCACTCCTGCTTCTGTTCTCCATCTTCTTCTGCATGACCTGCTGTGCCTGAGCACTGCAAACAGCACAGTTACTCTCCTGTCTGTCAAGTCCCTCATTGAGAGTTCAAGTCCTCCCACTCACTTAGAGCTCCTGCTACGTTGATAAAATAATGTGCAGAATATTATCAATATCATGGCAAGGCTTGCTGTATTGCACTTAATCTGTCCCATTCTTGATGGGGCAATAGACAATATGCTTTATAGAGGAAGCATAAACAATTACCTCTTCAATGTGACATTCTTGAAAAAATATGGAAATAGCATGCAAAAAATATTTTACTGCATTGCACAATTGCCGTCTCAGAAAATGAGGAATATCTGTAATAATTTACTTATGTTTTCCTGTTGTTTTGCTTGTTAAGCATTTATCCTAAGTAACTATTAGTTCTTTAGCTCTGGTGGTATTGATTTGCTTATGTTTGTTCCAGCTTTGAAATAAAATGGTCCCTTGTACACACTGATACTCATTGATACAGCATACTGGCTGCCTGGGATATTGAGGAATACATTTTAAAATTCAGCGTGAAGATATTACTGTAACTGTAGCTGTAATGTTTTCTCTGGTTTACACTGTGGATTTTTTCTTTAGATGTTGTTGCAAAATTATGGTGAATGGAATTTTCTTTTCATGTGACCAAGTACTCTGAGTCTTGGCAGTGCTCACAACCACAGGGCTGGCAGAAGAAGTTAGGTAGACTTTGCCTAGGCAGTTTCAAAGAAAAGCACCCAGGAACCGAGGTTTAAAATAGCATAGCCTGAGGTCAGGAATTTTTTCTTTGGAGAGTCAGTAAAGAACACGGTTATCTGTGGTGTACAAGAAGCCAGGGGATTTTTAGGTGTATATGTACCAGTGAAACAGGAAAGTATAATGGACAATAGTCTGTGCGGTGTTATTTCTTAAGCAATGATAGTTAATAATAGGGGATTTGGGCCATTTTTCAAAAAGAAGTGATATTCACTGTCAACCCTTCATTTATTTTGGTGAGTTAGAAAATACATTGGTAAGAGAATATGCATCATTTATTCCAATTTAAACTCACACCATGCTTAACTCAAAGACAAACGGATTCTTGACATTAGGCATTTACCATATAGTGCTGAAGTGGTGTGGTTTTGGCACACGATGAAGAAATCTGCTTAAAGAAGAAAGCATTTATTTTAGAGAGGGGGTTGGGAGAGGAATGCAGGAAGGTCCTGTGCAGAGGTAACCCCGCACCTGGGTGGTTTTTCACCTTGTACCTGTGTAGGTGGGACATTCCCCTTTGGCTCTGGCGCTGCCCCGGGCCCCTTCGGTGCATGCTGGGGGCTTGGTACCATCCCTGGAAGAGCATCTGCTCCCCACGGCGCAGTGGGGACACAGCGCTGCAGCACAATCATCTGTTCTCCCCCAGCACACATTTACATTCCACAGGTCTGGGAAACTGTCTGTGTGACCACCCAACGCCTGGTGTTCAAAACTGATGGGACTGGCAGCACAGCACTTCCCATCCAGCTGCGCTGCACACGCTGGCTCCCCAGCCTCTGTGCTGGGAAGTGACCTGGGAAGGATTTTTTTAGAGATTGCTTTTGAAGCAGGTACATTCCTGCACAGGCACAATGTCCAAACCCTCTCGCTTGGCTCGACCTTTGTCAGCTAATACGGCTCCTAAATCGTCTTTATCTAGGAAAGAAGATTTTAACAGCCGATCACGAAAAATTAGGCTCAGTGAAAAGATTTTGAGAGCTGGCAGCGAAGGAAACCTGGTTAAACAGCATCAGCAAGAGCAGGTGGAAATCACAGAAGTGCTTGTGCCACGGAGGGCTCCTTTCCTGAAAGGTAACCTGTTATTTCGTGCTGCAAAAGAAATAATCAAATGCATTTGCAAATGCTGCCTTTTTAATAAACCCCAAACATCAATTATTGTAGAATAGGGGGTGTGTATGCATGTGTGTGTGTGTGTGTATTGTTTCTAAATGACAGATTCTGGTACATAAAGCATTTATTTTGAAAATAAAAGGGCTCAAAACATTTTTGTTGTTCATTTGTGGCTGGGTGCTGTACACCAACTAAAAATGTTGGTCTGTCAAAGTGATTAATCACAATCTTTTACAGTCTAAATGTGACCATGTATCGTGAAGCTGTATTTGAAATGATAATTTGAAATTATTAGCAAGCATGAGAAAGATTAAATAATGTGAGAAAATAGACATCAGTGCAGGCACAGAATCTAATTCAACCTTGCAAGTGAAACTCCTGTTGGTGGATCCTAAGAGAGCTGTGAGTTGATTTCTTGTATAAAAACTAAACGGATCAAGTGTATTTGGAAAAGCTTATATGCTTTCAGCATGCAAACAAATGTGGAGGATAATATAAGACTACAATCTGCTTTCACTGATCTGTTTAGCAGTGGGCTGCAGGAACATTACCATTGTCTCTTTTTAACTTAGTTTTTGCAGCAGTACTCCTTAGAACTACATTTAAAAGTAGCCATTTAATCTGGTAAAAATGAGGGTAAGTTACCATACTATTAGGAAATAAAAGTAGTAGTATTCTAATTTGACTTTTAATAGGTTTTATACTTAAACATGAATGAGATGCAGAATCTTTTCTATCCAGAATAGAAATTGCTGCCCCTCCCCCCACATCCTAAATCCATAGGGAAAAAAAGTGTGAATCGTAGATCTTTGCAACTTGAAACTCTGTATTTTCATTTCACATACATCCAAGGTAACAGCTTTTATTCCTGGCTAAATAAGTTTTAAAAGAATTTTTTTTTTCATGCAGTATGACTTTTATTATTTCACAAAGAAGGGAGAAGTGGTGACACAATCTTACTCAGGGAGATGGATGATCTGTTTGTTTCTACAAAGGAAACTGAGTCTGAAGCACTTTATTAAAGGCAGAAGAGAGCAAATAGAAAAACTGGAGGTGGGAGGGCTTAGACTGCTGCTCTCTCACACACCTTCTTGCTTATTTAGCGATGTAATGTGGAAACTAATTTTTGATCTTGTGATGTATGCAATAAATTAAAACCTTTATTCCAAAAAAAGCAGATGTACGAGTTTTTCCGCCCTGGTAAACAAATCTTTATTGATGCTCTAGTAAATGATGTTTCCCCGTCAAGTTTTATAAAATTTGAAAACTTCCATAGAAAACTCTGTAACAGTAGGGTTTTCACCAAGTTAAATGTTTTTAAATAGTAGTTTGTCTGATTTTTGTTCTCTTATTTATTTGGTGCCTTGAGAAAAGGAAATTATGTGGGATTTACAGAATAGCAAGTGTGCCCTTTTAAGGGATGTGATTTTTATGGAGCTCTTGCAGCCTGCTTTTACTAGTTTATTTAAATGTTTTGGGGCTATATAATGCTTTGCAACTAAAAGCAAGGGTTGCACTCACTGCTTAGTATTTTAGGTGAGATTTCTCTAAAAGAAAAACCTAGTGGCTATCAGTAGTGCTGCAACCTGGCAGGCACTTCTAGTATTTATAGCATTACGCTTACTGTTTTCTGGAGCATGAATTAATCCCTGTTATGTACTGGCTTTCTGCATTGGGATGATTTATGTACGTTGGACAATATGTTACTGTGAGTTGTTTTTGCAAGAGATGATGAAGAACAAATATCGATACTTCTGAAGGGAGACTATTATAAGGGTGATGGAAATGCAGAATACCTGGCTTTTCTCTGAAAACGAGACTGGCTGGGTGGCCCCCAATGGACACTAAGCTTTGGCAAAAGGGGTTTGGCAGATGTTTGTGAGAAGCGGGTGTAGAACTGGATGCTCAAGGGGCAGCAGCTACAGCAGAAGCCAAAAGAAAGAGTGAAGGTACAGGAGCCATGGGGCAGTGCCCTGGGGATGAGACTGAGTACGGCAAGAGAGCGCAAGCAGCAGCCAGGGGGTGTTGGAGTGGTCCTGAAGAGGAAAAAAGGGAAAGTGGGAGAGGTGCTAGAGGGCAGGTACAGGCTGGATGTGACGGCTGAAATAGGGAGCGTGGTGAGAGGAGACTGAGAGCTCCCATGGGAAGAGGACTGGGGCTTGGAGAAGGAAAAATGGCAAAGGAGGGTTGGATTTTGTGAACAGGTGGGTTGGAAGGGCTGGGATGGGGAAATAGGAGTAGGATCTTCTGTCAGGTGGGGAGCGGGGTCCTGAACAACCTGACGTGGAAGATGGGGATCTATTTGACCCACCTTCATCTGTTGTCATGTGATGCGCATGAAAACCCGTGGCCCCGTGTGTGCATTACCCCTTCAAACCCCCCTCTATTCACAAGAGAACAACCTGCAACCGCATGACTTACTCCTACTGCATGTCATCATGAGCAACACGATGGCATTTCTGGTTTCTCTGAAGGTCTTTTACATTAAAACCAAAGAGAGAACATGCCTGAATGGTGTCAACAGACAGCAATCCAGCAGAACTCAGTGCTTCACAGATAGGAAATACAAAATTGCAGTTACACTTTTAATGGGACTATAAAGCATGATGATTCATTTTAATTATGGTTGTATGTTGGGGTTTTTTAATGCAGGATCCCTGCCTTGCCTTGTGCATGTGATGGATTGTGCTTAACCAGTGAGTTGGATTGTGTGGGCAGCTTGTGGCAGAGAGAGATGAAGGCCTTATAGGTAAAGCCATTAAAGGCTGAAGTGGGTGTCTCTGCCACAGAGCTGTGTGTGGTATCAGACGTACTGCCTCAGCCTTCACAGGGGAACGCTGCCTGTGTGGATTTACTTCTTGTTTTAGTTTTTGGATGTGCAAGTCTGAGCCCATGCATCTGGTTTGCAGTCCTGAACACACATAGCAGAAACTGAAGTCAGTGTCAGCTGTGATTTTATTGCATGAAGTGCTGTCTAATACAAAGGACTCAAAAAGGTCACCTTGTACTTAAATGTTGCTCTTCACCTGAATTTAATGAACATCTTTGACCATAATTGCCCTGGATACTAGTTTCTCATCTCACTAAAAAAGGGAGGAAGGGGTAGAATAAGATCCTTATTTTATAGGGACTGTTGTGAGAATGGCATTTCACAAATATTTACCTACTTTAATACAGTAATGAGGAATACTGAGGTCTAGGCTACAAAATGTGTTGCTTGGCCTTCAGACCAAGGTCTGACAAGCATGTGGTCTGTGAACCCGAAATCCACATCCAGGATAGTTAAGACGAAGCATTTGGCTCCCTGAGTGTGAAATGAGTCCTGCTCATTTTGTGCAGAGAAGGAGATGTGCACGTGGGATAGGAAACAGGGTGGCTGAAACAGTCTTGAGTTTCGGTATTTCCCACCTAGCACATGACTATCCTTGCAAACTCAACATCATTTTAGGATTTGCTGGTTTGAAATAAAAATGGAGATAGGTAAACCTTTCAGTTTTCATTCTCTCTTTCAAGACTGAATCAATTAAAATATGATTTTTTCACCTCTGGGATATGCTACTGATATGAGAGCTTTATGAATTTCTGCCATCCATACTTTCCTCCAAGAAAAGCAGAGACTATACTAATGACTGTCTTTTCAATTTCCTTTCTCTGTCCTATTTTATTGAGTTTTGATATTTGCTTTATTATTTGGCTTCACATCGTTCCACTTTGCTTTATTTTTCACTCTGTTTTTTCCATTAGATTTTCCTCCCCAGTTTCTCCTCTGCACTTTACTTTGCAGACTATGGTAATTGGAATGCAAGGCCGGTACTTTTAGACTAAAACTCTTGGTATCTCATATTCAGTTGGATCCAAAACTAGACAAAACCGGTTTGCCCCATCCCTAGTTATTAGAAAGGGGCCAAAGGACTTTAGGGGTATAGAGGGATTAATATCTATGGGCTCTTTATGAAAAATGAGCAATAACAGCACCAAAAAAGAGGAATTATGTTTTCCACTTTTCATTTTTATGACAAACTTGAGCATAACAATGACTATATAACCCATGTGTGTATTACTAATTATCTCCAAGCTTGTTGCGGCTTTTAAATAAAGAGATTGTGGGCAAAGTTTGGAAATTATTCTTTCTGACATTCGAGTAATATCTATGGTATTTTTAAGGCCAAGGAGTTTATCTGTCAGGAACTTCCATTTCACAGCATTTCCTGACAGAGATGTACCTACAAATACAGAACACATGTGAGATTAAGGGTTACCCTTGCAAGGAAGTTCAATATTAAAAGAATAGCAAAGCAAAGAATGTTTGTATTTAGCCTAAAGTAGTTTTGTTTCCTCTGCAACTGTTTAATATTCATCAAGACAGAGAACGGAGATCTTATAAGTACTTGTATATACAAATGTTCATTGTCTCACAGATATAATGCTAGCTGTCTTTTTTACTGCCAATACAATTTTTTTTTCTTTTAAAATGCAGAGTTTTTAGTACAATCTTAAATAAAAAAATCTGAAATTTTACTGTCTTCTACAGTAGTCTGAAAAACTATAAAGAAGCTAGGGTTGGTATCAGATATGTGCATCCTAATAATATTAATTGTTCACAATTTCGAGCTTGAGACACATAGATTTGCAAGTTGATAAGGAATGTATTCTTTATTTTTAGTGTATTAATATTAGGAACAAATATCATGGACCATTAGATATCAAATTACAAAAGCAATCTAGATAAAAACTTTTCAAGCTGGAAAAGAACATTATTAAAATAACTCTTGGCATTTACAATTGCATTACGGAAACAGGGATCAGGTATGCAACAACAGTCATTCTCTCATTACCCGTGTACATTTATTTCTATAGCTGTTGATGTATGACTTTACCTGGAGGATGAATAGGGCAACTGAACATGCTTCCTTCCAGTTAAAATTATGCAGTATATAAACTGGAGTTATGGTTATTGAAAACTGAATGTCTGGACATTTGTTTAGGTAACGAATGATGCAACAGTCTCTTATTTGCTATGAGATCATGACTCAGACCCAAGCATAAAGTATACTTTAGCTTTTTTTAAGCATGATTTCCCACAAAAATTGGGCATGTCAAAATGGCCTGGCAGGCTTTTCTTCATCAGTAACCTTTTTACCCATTACCTGAATTTGTGCAATTATGATGGAGAAGTAACTGTCTCAAAAATACTGCATTTCTCTGATATACTGTATACGCTGTTGCTGTATAGGATGCTATGTTCTGTACCTGTCAAATACTACATTTCTATCTTTTTCTATAATTTTGTGGAAATTTGCTGGCTAGGTGGAAAAGGAAGACCTGATTAATATGATGTTCAGAGAAAACCTGCAGTGCATGCTTAACTCTTCTTACACATCAGAGAGTTCACGTGTGGGTGAGACCCCATGCAGGCCATACCCCAGGGACAAGCTCAGTTTATGGCTCACAGCTCAGGCAATTCACCAGAGAGGCAAATTCAGACTGTGGTGCAGACTGCTTGAATTCCGATGGAAACTTTTTGGAGCTGAATGCATGCTGAAACCTAAGCATAATTCAGTTTATGAAGTCAATAGTCAATCACAGAGAAAAAACAAAAGGTGCATTGGAAACCACGTTGCAGTAGTCACACTGCTTACAGAACTATTTTTCAATTGGAAAAGCATATCCACTTTGAAATCTCTCTGTTTAGGACCTTGAAGGAAGGAGAGCACTACACATCCTCTTGGGAAGCTCAGAATCTTCTGTTTCTTATACTATAAAGGCTAATAAAATGGGATGGGAAAAAACTCCACTAGTTCCCCTCACAACTCAAGAAAAGCTTAAACCATCTAGATGAGGGAATTATGGAGAGCCTACAATTTTGTGGAAAACTAGGTATAATTTGCTCGAAGGTTTATTTTTCTTTAAATTGTGTACCTCTGAAATCAATCAGAAGTTTTGAAGTTTAGAATAAATTAAGGAAATGAATAGGTGGCACAGGCTGTAGGTACTTAAATGTTCCCCATTAGTAAATCCCCGTTCCATAACTTAATGTATTAATTTCACTTTGCTATATGTAGGATGTAAGTATAGATTTCATTTAGAATATATAACTTTGTATGTATATATGACATCTATAATGGTTTAAGAGTATAGCGCACTATTTAAGTGCCATGGCTGAATTTGAACCATAGTATTTCAGTGTTAGAGGTTTCAACAGATAACATTCAAACAGTACCAGTTAAATCTGAACTAATCTTGCAAAATTAGGATGAGAGGACTCAAAAATACTAGTCCAAACAGTCAAAAGCCCGATCAAGTCTGGTCGTTTCTGCAAAATATTATTTTCTGTCCAGAACTGACTCTTTAAATTGAATCTGTATAATTTTTTTAATGTGTCCTGTTATCAAAACAACTGATAGAGTTTTGAACTGAAACCATAACTTCCAGATGTATGCCTTCATTTAATGTTGTGGATATTCTAGTAGATTAAAATGTTACTTGTGAGTTCAGTTTTAGTAAGTTTATTTGTATGACATCAAGACAGGAATTGTTCTACACTTGTTTGAAAGTGAGAAGAACATCATGCAAATGTGATAAAAAGAAACAGTAATGCCTATGTATTTAATATCCTTTGTACTTGATACGAATTTGGATTCTGAGGCATCTCAGAGGACTCCGGGAAGTCTGTTGGTGAAAACAGGCCTTGGTATCCATACACAAACAGTGACGTTGATGGAGACTTCGGCATCACTGAGCTCCTGAAGAGTCCCGTTGCCACCCTCCCGAGTCTCTCAGGGTAGCCCGCATCTCCTCCAAAGTGGGATTTTCAAAGCTGGATGCTATACTTCATCACTAAGTGGAGTGGAAGGATTATGTTACATTCCTTGCAGACAAATATTTGTAAATCCTAGTGCAAGTACAGTTTTTGCATGTTGGCGTGGTAATGTTTTAAGCTTCTGATTAATTCCTAGAGCCATTTTTGCTGTTAGTCATCTTTTCAGTCTTCTGGGCATTTACAGGGTTTCCCCCTGTCCAGGAAAGATGATCATCCTAGCTGATCTTAATTCCTAAATCCTTTCTTGTGCTTTAAGGGTAGGCAAGACATTGGCCCTTTTCAAATCTTCTGGTATCTCACCCATTCAGAGTGAATTCAGGTAAATATTAAGAACACAGGACATTACATCAGTTATTAATAGTTTTTGGAGTGCCCTAGGATGAGATTCATGAGACCCAGCACGCTGTCTGTTTCCATTCCTTCTCTGTTTAGATTAATTACGAAAGATGCATGGTCACAGCTGACTCTCTTAGTGAAGTCTGATATGAGAAAGGCACTCAAAAGGCTGCTTTCCCCTGCCATTTGTTAAAAACTGTCTTTTCCCACTGAGTAATGGATCAGTTTTTGCTCTTCCTCTGGCTGCTAAGTCATTTATGCAATAAGTATTCACCCAGGCCTGCTGCTCATTTTAATCAAAGGGAGAAAACTCAGGGCCCACTCATGATTTCGCCTTTTTTCCTCTCTCTGAAAAGAAAAAAAAAAAAAGGCAAAAAAACCCAAAGCAGTTACTAATGCTGCTTAAAAAAAAAAAAGGCAGAGCTGCAAACATATGAAAAATCAAAACATCTGGAGTGCACAGCTAGTTGGCTGGACATATCTAGATATTTAAGAACAGAAAAGGTTGTACTACTATTGGGGAATGTGTGTTTTATTATATCCATCTCCTGCTGAAACAGGCCGTGGATGTGTCCTGGTTTAGGTAATACTTATCTTGAGCCTGATACTTCGAGTTTTGTTTTTGCTGTGGCCCAGACATAGAAGGAGCATCCCGGACAGTGAAAACTTTGGAGGGAGACCTCCTCAACCGCTTGTCTTCCAAAACGTGGATTCACCTGCAGCATCTAGATGCGAGACAGACTTAATTCAGTTGTTCGAAATCAGATTTTGGAAGCACCTCTTGTTGGAAGACACAGGAAAGGAGGTTTAGGCAGAGCAGGTGAGGCTGCAGCCCCGCTGTGTGAGCTTCAGAAAGAGCTGTCCTGGCGGCGTCTGGGCCATAACCTTGCAGGACCTGAGCTGGCGGTTAGGACCTGTCATTTCCTTTTGAGGCTTTAGATTTATCTTTTGGCGATGATGTTCTCCCTGGCTGGAGATGCTCCCTCTCCCCCATTACGTATGGTTTCCAGTGCTCGGCAGTTAGGATCTGTCTCTCTTTCAAATCTCAGTTTCATTAGGGCGGGGGATAAATACCAAGAATAGCTTTGGTGTGGATTATTGAATAGCGTCTCAAGGGGTTAAAATTAACCCAGAAGTTTGAGGTGAAAAACATTTTCAATGCAACAAGGCCTGTGCTGCCCCATAAGTTACTATTTTTTAACACAGATTTACCAGTGAAGCCATGAATGCATAGTAAATAACCTCATGCACATGCTGGACATTCCAGGCAGTACTAAAATCATTCATTCAGTTCATGCACTACCCATGTAAACTCACGTGTAGCACTTGGCCATTTTCCAGCCCCCGTGTGTCAGGGTGCAGTGTGCTTTTTGTTCTGGCCACATGGACACCCTTTATAATTAATTGAGGCTCATCTGCCATCTTCCTTGTGCTTCATGTTTTTATAGTGTATATAGCCATGTGATCCAGTTTAGCTATGTGCTGATTTACCTCTTATTACCATTTGATCTCAGCTCAGATAATTATGTTTCTTGTTCTCCGAACTCGGAGAGCTGAGGTATCATGTGGAATGCCAGGCTGACAGCAGCGGTACTCACTGACCTTGTCCTTTGCGGGGATCTCCAGCTCACAGCCCCACGTTCTGCAGCAGCTGCATTGGCACCAATATATCCCTTACACACCTGTTTTATCTTATTTGTAATCCAAAATTAGCCCAGGATAGTGCTAATGGTGTAGGTTTTCACCAGTGGAAGGATATCTCTCAGTGAGGGGCCATTCTGTTGCTACTTCATAGAGACTGGTGGAGCAGGTGGCATTTGGGCACGTGTGTATGGGATCACAGTTGCCTGTCAATATCTCTGTATTGGTTCCTGCATTGAGTACAACACCCACGAAGGATCAGAGGTTGCAGTGAGGTTTCAATCTCCTTTTTCTTCTGCTCTAGAAACCTTCTGCTATGTTAATATCCTATATAACACAACAGAGGTAATAGGTAGCATGATGAAAGATACTAAAATAGCTCTGGAACAGAATCCTTAGATATTGAAAGTATTATTTGCTTTATAATCTCAAGCTAGAAGAGGAATGGCTGCATACCTAACCAAGAAATCAGTTAAAAGGTTTTCATCATATATAGTTAAGGTTAAAACAGTGACTTGGTAATTTCACCTGAAAACTACAATGTTTTCCCATTGCCTGAGGAAATGTATGTAAATGAATTTATTCTCTTGGTTTTATAAGTCTATTTTTTTAAATATCATCAAATGATGTGTATCATGGCATGTAAAGTCAATAGAAGTGCAAACAGTACTTGTGCCAGGTAAGCTAGTTCTGTATTTTTACAGGAGTTCAGAGCATTATCAATCGTAAAAGTATTTCTTCATGAAAGATATCTCCGTTCTGTGTTCTCATAAAATCAAAAGCATAGCAAAGACAAGTTTAACTTACATAAATATTTTGGGGTTGTTTTTCTATGGTCTGACAAACTTGCCGTTGCTAGAAAATTGTAACAGGGTTCTGGAGAGTGATTGTAATTAATCCATTGCCATGCTTGTCTTCACAACTGGTGAAATCAGTGTATAGTCACACTTAGCATCAGGGCAGCTGCTGCTAGTTAGTCCTATAGTTTGTAGCAGACAAAACAAATCCTTCCTGCTTGACTGGCAAGTTATTTTAGTGTAGTGTAGATGAAGGATCTCAGTGGTGTTCCTAGCTGCATGAAATCCCCTTTGGTACCTTGATGACATGACCTCCTCAAACGTAAGGCTGATCTTGTTGCTTGTTCTGGGTGTATTGGGGTAGCTCTAGGCCATGGAGCTGCTCCCTGAAATCATCTAGGAGCTTCGTTTAGCAATATCGTCCTGTTCCAAGGACTAGGGGCCAGTGGCAATAGCCTTGATTTCTCATTTTACTCATGTGCTAAGTCTATCCTGTGCATCCAGAGATAAAAATGGTGGCCTGTAGTCATCTTCTTTATTTAGTAATTCCTGTTCAGCCTTGCATGAAAACTGTAATTTTTCCAGAAGTCAAAATGGACTGCATATTTTTGAGTCAGCTAATCACTGCAAATGCAGAAAATCAACTTTTGTCAAAAGAGAGAAGTTTCTACCAGTGCAAAGCTGAAAGCTTTAGGGAGAAAAATGTGGGAAGCTCCAGGCTTCTTCTCTGGCACGTGGTGCGGAACATTGCTCCATCACAGCTGGCCCACAAAGATCCACAGAAGTGAACTACAGCAGTAGTTTAATAATGTTTTCTGTATTGTCCTGTCAGTAGCAACACAGGACTTGAATTTCAAATGGTAAGTTACAACTAAAAGCATCAACTTGAATTTCTTTAGTCTCTTCCCTTTCCTGTTCATAAGCACAAGTCTTGTTGCAAATGACCTGGTACAAATTCTTTCAAGCCCTCTGTGAAAATATTGGTAGCACGTAGCAGGTGCAATCTTAATTTTCCCTGTTGATCACCAGTTGTTCTTTTCACTTTTAACACCAGTTGGTCTTTTATCTTTCTCAAGAAGTTATGTAATGCTTATCCTTACATTGACTTAAGCCATGTCCATGACAGTTGGAGCTGTTCTGTGCCACTCTGTGGCACGTAACAGCTCGTATCTTTGTATCCTATATAATCTATATATTTATTACGTGTAATAGTTCTGATAAAATGTCATATCTTGAGTAGAAGCCTTGTCATGCTACATATTTGAAAGTCAAACCCAACGTTTACTGATCGTTTTACAATGGTGCTGATAGGATGTGGGGCTGATGAGCTTCAGTGTTCAGTAGTTTCTCAGACAGTGTTCTGGAGAGATAGGAGAGGGAGTTTGCCCAAGTGTCCTTATCTCTTCAGGAGGCACATTGTATCTCATAGCAATAAGGAAATGCAACCAGCTGATGGGACTAGATATTCTTGCATCATTAAAGAAGCTAATATACAAGATGAAAGATCTTTTAGATTGTGACTGCACTGTTTAGAGTTTCTTAACCCTCTAAAAAGGTTCTGAGTAACTTTGGTTTTGGTTTTTTATGTATGCTTGCTTAGAGGATATTAAAAGCAGGTACAGATGCACTTACAGTTGTGTTTGCTGTAGCTGCCATGAAGATATGAGATGAAGGAAGAAGGAGGTGCTGCAGGCAGCATCAGTGTCAAGCTGCAGTCTACTCATTGCCAGGTTAGAGGATCCCTGGTCAAAAGATGTGTTTGAAAAATGTGTGCTTCAGTATGTGAAAATATAGACACAACCTGTGTGGACAGAACAGCGAGGACTCCTTCACCTCAGCCTGGCACCAGGGTGCCCTCAGGAATGGGACTCCCGCAGTGGCAGGGGTTGGGTGGCCAGTGGAAGGTGCTGTGAAGGAAAGGGATGTGAAGTGTGTGTTAGGAAACTCTTTAAAAGCTGAATTCTGACTGAGTCAGAATTGGTGGCAAAATCTGTGTCTTCTTTTCACTGTGCTGATATATGGTTGAAGCTACTTGAAGCCTTTGTAAATGTTTCTGAAATTTTAAAATGAAAGCTGATATACATGCAGACAACATTACTGATACTCTCAACTGGAAAACTGAATAAGTGTCTGATAACACTTGTGTTGAAGATGGTAAAAATATTTTATAAGTTCTCTTTTAAATTGACATTAAACTACTCCTACAGAAATTGATACAAATACCCTTTTAATCTTCAGTGATTTTCTAAAGAACTGGTTCTAACTACTTCAGCTCTAATTTTCTGAATTATGAGAAAAATTAAATGTTCACCTTTTCCAAGGATTGAAAGAAGTATGTCTGAGCCCTGGGCTTTTCTCTTTTACTTTCTCAGCTCACTGCAACTGGGCTTAAAATAGACTTGAAGTGAACAAAGCAAGCACCCTCACCAGTTATTATATTAGATGATCTTCACACAGGCAAGCCTTGTAAAATTAGCAGTGCGTTTAAGCCCTTGGGAACCTGGTAGCTAGGGAAAGGTAAGCAAGATATTTATACATTTTTTTCAGAAAGAAAGTGCTATGAAACTGCCAAAGATTTTCTCAGTTTTAAAAAGAGAAAAGAAAAAAACAACAGACAACCAAAGAAAATATTCTTCGTTGGATGATACAATATGAATCCTAACCACACTGGAACTAAACATTCTCATAAATGTTATTAATTATCAGATGATTTTACTAAACCAAAGTGATCTGTATTCAGTAGTGCTATTAAGTGGTCATAGCCAATATTCCCAGATAAGTGGATTTCATTTTTTTAATGTATCTTGGTGTCTGGGACAACCAACTGTAAAGAGGGGAAGATGAATTACTTGTACTAGCTCGTTTAAATGGTTACTCACTAGGCTATTCACTAGCCAGCAAAATTTTTGGACTTGGTATACAGGCAAGTCTGAGTCCATAGGCTTTGTTTTATAGTGAACAAGAATGATGGTTTCTCCTAGCCTTAAAAAAATAAAATCTTCTAGAGCAGGAGCAATGTGATTCCTTATTCATCTGTCTGGTTTTCTTTCACCTTCATCTACCCATAGAGTTGGGGTACCCATCATTTGTAATTAGCAGACAGCCTTAGTGCCGAGTTGCTGTGCATAATTAGCACCGTTTCAGCCCTCCTGTGAGGTTGGGAGCTGCGAGCACGTTTCGCCAGCTGAGGGATGCAAGGACTAGTGTCTGCATTGTGTCCCGTGGGCAGCAGTGAGTGATGTTTGCAACCCGTCCAGCTTGCCACAGCCTCATCTGGGCAGTTAATGGGCGGCAAGGTTGAGCTATGATGAGGACACTGATGCTTTACTGCATGTAGCTGTCTAGCAGGTGTGTATGTAGTGATAGTAAATAACACTGACCAGCAATGTATCAACATGCTCAAAGTGTCCCAATAATATAACACATCCTGGCTTAGGGTTTATTTACTGTCTCCAACATCAGTTTTTAAAATTGCAGCTTGATTAATCTAATGGTATGGTTGTATATTATGAACGATTTCCTCTTAATATGGTAACATGAGTATTTACCTGTAAAAGGTTCTGTTATTTCTTTCATCCTCTTTCCAATATGTTTGACTCCAAAGAAAACCTTTTTAACTGTTTCTGCAGTCTATAAAGAAATGTGTCCACTTATTAAAGCCAGACATGCCATTTATTAAGGGAATTGCATCTTGTGAGGCATCCTGGAGAATGTTCCTTTCATCTTTTAAAAACTGCTTCAGCTAAATAACATGGGTATTCAATCTCCCGGAGTTCACTTAATTAATGTTGTACTGTTGACTTTAAAATAGGTATTTGGAAAAAGCATGTTCCTCCCTGCTATGCTGAAGTTCTTGTGTTTTCAGTATGGTGCAAGATGCCTTTTAAATGTATCTGGACAATTCAGCATGATGCATCTGAAGACAACTCTTCTGGTTTCTTGAAAGTCTTCTCACTGTAAATCTCTATTCCTTGAGAAGTCATTATGGAGGGCATCTCCCAGCCCTCCTCTAGTCTGATAATAGAAAAGTAGCAAAGCAGCAAAGCAAAAGTTGTAACTCATTAAATGAAATTCAACTTTTGTTTAATGCATGTGGAATGTCATTGTAGGTACAGGACTTTATGATGAGCCACTTGAGAATAGAGTTTTGCCTTGGAAGGTGATGGACGGCTTTTATTATAAGCAAAAATACAATTTCACTTCAATGAGAAAGTCATGTAGGCCACATAAATACATTGACTGTCTGTTGTATATTTTGTGGGCACTCTGTGGCACTTTCATCTGAAGATAAAATGGTGTTCCCAAGACCAGAAAGGAGAGCAATATGTTTTCTTTCACAGCTGCTCCTTGGATTTGTGCAGAGCATTTGAGAAATGTGTACTCTGAAGACTGCTTCCTTGTTGGGTGGGTTGGTTTTATCCTGTCTCTCTCAAAGCTCAGATGAAAATAAGGAATGGGAACTACAGGGATTTGCTGTTTGTGATTGGTCTTAGTATGTATATGGAGGAGGCTGCCGTGAAGCTTGGGTGTGAGGTGTCAGGGTGATTGGAAGAGGAGCTGACGAGCTGGACTGTTTTCATTAAACCTGTGCTACTGCTGTGGGCACTCACAGCACTTCAGTGTTTTTTTAGATCCAGATGCAGCATTAAACCTCTCAGGAATCAAACCAATATTAAACATTGTCTGTAGAAAATTTTTTAGAAGAATAAAGAAAAATGGTGTTTAAAGGAGTAGGGAATCCTTTTTGGAAGGTCAGTTAAATGGTGGCTCACACTGTGCATCCCGGGTGAGCACCCAAATTTAATTCCTTATCTGTGTAATGGAAGCTGTTTTTCTTCTTACCCTTGCAAGACTCTAAAGGTCTTCCCGAAGCCTGGCATTCAATGTGGGATGAATCATCTTTAGTAAGGTATAAATGTCTCGGAATTGAATCAAGGTGGGGTTAAGTTGGGCTTAAACTCACATTAGCAAAATGTATGAAACAATGAAACTGTTAAGATATATTTCACAGGAAAATTCAGTGGTTCCAGCAGTACACCATTGAGAGCTGCCAACATAAAACATTCAAAAACTATCTGTTAGAGACATCAAAATTATTAAACTGCTTAAGAATTATAGTATTTTAAAAATGTGTACACATTGGGTTCTTCATTATATGTTCTCTGATTTTGAGGTTTTGGTATTCCTACTTGAGAATACCATACATGTACTTCATCCGTGATATCCAGAAACTTACTTTAAAAACAATGAAAAAAAGGTTAAAGAGCACAACTGAAAAGAAGCTGATATCTAGTATCACCGCATAGCTTACAAGTTTAAGCTTGAAGAAAAATGCTGGATACTTTAAGGCTCAGGAAGAATCGTAGGAAGTTCTTAGTACTGTATCAAAGCAAAACTGGAAAATGCATGGCTACATTTGTTACAATATTGTACTTGCATCTTGACTGTGCATTTAGCAAGAAGAAATTTCCCATTAAAAAATTCTAGTCTTTCGTAGTTTTGTGCTGTTCTGTCTGTATGACTACATTGGTATAATGTAGATTTTAACATATTTGAATATAGAACATATTTGAATATAGTTGAGTTTGTGCTGAAGCCATTGCTCTTACGACATACCAGCCCAGATGGAAGCAAGAATTTGTATTTTTAGTTCAGTTGATCACAATGGCTTGGAAATCTGAAAGGAGTTGTGATTTGGATAGTAAATAGTAGAAAATGTGACTGTTTCAGAAAAGGTAAAATGATACCTAGAATCAGGCAGTAAATGTTTTCTTTCCTAGCCCCAGTTTGAGGAACCTGGAGCGTGAGGCACTACCATACATTTGCAAGTGCAACATGAGCTGGATGGTTGTTATGGGTGATTCAGTAATAGATAATTTTGCTGAAAAGTTACACAGAATTATTGAAGAGAATTGCGAAGTTGATAAGGAGGAGAAATGTAGGACTCCTAAGAGAATAACTGTAGAAAGAAGCCAAGGAATTCTCAAGATTTGGGGGGAACAAGAGATGAGAGAAGGCTTCGGGATCATACAGCTAATTACATCTGATAAAGTCTAGACTATATTGAAGGGTTAGTTTGAGAACTGGGTTACTTAATGATAGTACTGATAGATGACTGTAATTGGACTCAGAGATGCTATGATGAAAAAGGGAAGTAAAGAGCACAGGAATTTTTGTCCGGACTGTGCATCTGTTGTGGTGGTATTGTCAATGCATTAAAATGTTATTACTTACTGTATATGAATAGACCCATTGTTTTAAAATTATTCAGTGGTGTTCTCTCCTGTTGCCAGCATTTTAGTGGATTAAATTACATAAGGAAATAAAATTAAAATGTGATCACAGGCATCCAGCTGAGTTCCTGGATGTCAGATTGATGTCTTGTACAAATTAAAGCATGTGTTGGGTTAAGATTGTGATCATTATGGATTACTTTAGTGGACAGCTGAGCACACCAAAGGGAATCTGGAGAGTAAAACATTTGCTGCCTACAAGGATATGAGATACCTGAACGGAGGGGGCGCGAAACAGACGCAGAAACAAAACAAAACTAAAACCACAGAGAGGAATTGGAGAGGAATGGGAAAAGTCTTTACAAACACTATTTGGAGTGATGACTGACTTTGTGACTCCTGTTGGAGCAGATCAAGAGTGACTGTAAACAAATCGGGAGTGGCACGGTTGAGGGCTGAGATGATCTCCAGTAGAGTCTGTCAGCCTCTAGAGAAGGAGCATGAAGGCATGAGAAAGTTGTGAAATGAACTGTGCAAAGAAGAAAGTTTTGGGCTGCTTCATTATTATATGTCAGTAACAAAATAAGGTTATTGTCAGTGGGTGGACAATGTACAGCTTCCTCATTTTATGGGATTGATGTGAACAGTTTTAAACTGATTAAGTGGGATACAGAAGAAAGTGCAAGAGACCCACGTGATGCCTGTACAAGCCTTGAGGGCACAAGGAAATTAAAATTGGATAAATGAGACTACAGAAGTGAATGAAGGAACAATATTATTAGGCGATAGCAAGAAAGAAAAAATAAGTCACATTGTTAGTAAAAATTGTGACGTTAAGATATAGTTAGTGAAAGGATCTCACCTCATCTGGATGGGAGTTTGGGTAAGGTCAGCAGGAATCGGGGAAGCGTTGGTCCATCAATGTAAGGATCCAGGCAGGCGCATGGAAACCTGAGGGCTATCTATGCCGAAGGGAAAAGAGAGTTATCCAACAAGTGGCAAGGTGTCCAGGAAGACTTGTACTGGCAATTGGATTTGGTAGGGTGTCTGTGCACACTAAAGGCATAAAGTTTTGAGAAAGGGAAGATGGGATAAAATAGAACTTCCTGGAATAAAAAGCATTTGGAAGAAAAACTAAGTTAAAAGCTCTACTGAAGTGATGTTATAATAAGCCAAAGGTGGATGGGAATACGGACAGGGAGAGAATGACTCAGGAACTACCATAGATCTGTAAGGTTTCCAAAGGACAAATATTTGAGAAGTTGCACACAGTAGTTAATTAAACTGGGATAAAAGTGAAGGGACTCCTAGGTAAAGCAGACAGGAATGTCATCTTTAGTCGAAGGTTAAAAAAACTGCTGGAATTAATATACATATACAATTGCTATACATTATTTAAAAGTTCCCCATATTTCACTGGATAAAATAATCATCATAAAAACAGTATTAAGCATAAGTATAGAGTCTGCAAGGAGTGGAAAGAGGATTGACCGATACAGAGAACTGTACCTTAAAAATCAGAAAACATGGGCATGAATTCTAAATTTCTAAGAATCACCTAAGACTTAAATATTTTTTTAAATTAAAAATATAGAAAGTAAAGAAGAATGGAAGTGCAGTCAGTGTAAAAAGATTAAAGTTTTGACATTAGCAGTGATATAGATGGATAGGGTTTAGACGTACTAGGTAGCATTCGTCATATTTTAATGAGGCTATTGAACGTGGGACAAATGCAGGGCAGTTAATAGGAATGATTATGCAGAAATGGAAATTCTCACCTCCAGGGGGAAGCAAAACTTAAATTATGTAATTGTTTAAATCAGAAGAGACCATATAATCCCCATCCAAGAACTTGCATAATATAATTGCAATTTCAACAGCAAGTACTTTTAATAAATATATCACATCAGGAATTGGTATTATCTGGGGGAATAAATTTAAAATAGTACTTATATTGGAAAAAATGACTCAGTTAAATAGCATTAGTATGATCTCAATAGTATGCAAATTCTTTTACAAAAAAAGTTTTAAGGAGAGAATGAGCAAATGACACAAAACATGATAAATGAGTTAATATACAATGTAGAATCTCCGCAAGAAGGTCATGCCTGACTAAGCTGATATCTTTAACTGAAAAGATAGCTAGACTAATTCTCTAAACAAAAGAAGTAATCCTATATCAACTCCATATGGACTTTAGCAAAATACTGTGTTTGTCATCTGCTATGTAGAGATTTGTTAACATGGGAATTAAGAATGAGTTGTAGGAAAGGAAAGAGGATGAAAAAATTAACTAGAGGCAAAATAGGAGCTGGATGGTGGGTTGGAGGTCGCCAAAGGAGTTCCCAGGGACTGACTGTAGGATCAGTCTAACATAATGTCTCCATTAGTGATTGTACCACAAAACCAACAATATTGAAAAAAAAAAAATCTTGATGACACAAGTTATCAGAAGGATTATGCTGAAGACTGGAGTTTCATGTAGAAGAAATGGGATGAGCACCTAAATTGGAACAATAGTTCAAGTGGTTCGAAAGGCTGTGGTCAGAAGTGGAGGGTTGTGCAGTTGGGTGTGGGGAGAGACTGGACAGACACTGCAGTGCTCATCACAAGATAACTGAGGCATCAGAGTGATACATTTGTGGAAAACTGACAGATTTCATTGTAGCATGCATTATCTAATATCTGGCAGTGTTAGGAAGTATGTTTCCAATGTAAGGAAGCATTAATACTGTTTCGTATAGAGTGTGTGTAAAGTATAACATGGAAAAATCTGTGCCAGTGTGATCATATGTACTTAAGAAAAGTAAATTCAATCTGGATTAGGTGCCAAGGCAGGTTTCTAAAATACCTTGGGGAACGGGAAGACTTTTATGAGGGGAGATTAAAATCCTTGCTTTGTCTGACTCTGGGAAAAAAAAAAAAAAAGAGAGGAAATAAAATTGCCATCTTACACCTAGGAAGATTTGTATATAAGAGATAACATCAGCAGAAGAAGAACTAATTACAAACCGATCTTGAGAATCTGTAGGGTGGAAATTTAGGCAGCTTCCAAACATGAAGTGTGGTGGTACAAGGCACTGGACTAATTTTTAGATGAAGCTGTGTTGACTCATGAAAAAATTGTATGTGATGTAGTACCTGCAGGAAACGGACTTGGTAATAAAAGGGATTTCTCTTGCCGATAAAAAGAGACACTGGGAAGATGGAGAGGAAAGACTATATAAAATAATACTGGTAGAGGTAGTGTGGTGATATTCTTGTAAATTAAGAAATTCATGTGTTTTGGATTCAGAAGGGAGGCAAAGCCCGTAAATCTCTGATTTCTCAAAAAAATACACAGCAAAATTGCTTTTTAAAATAGAATTTTGCTTGTTTGTGGAGGCTTATTATAATTTGGTCTCTTTTTACTAGGCTTCCCTTTAACAAAACTACCCACGTATTTGTATTTCTAAACACTTTCATTTTGGAATTTTTTCCCACTTTATTTTGGTAAAAGTGATTTTTACACTCTGCATCTGAAAAAAAGCACAAAACTATACTGCAGCTGGCATTGGGCTAAATTTTTTCACATATAACCTTGATATGTGCCGAGTGTGACTGTATTTTGCTGTATGTTTATAACAGTAATTATTTTTGATGTTAGCTTTCTGCAGTAAAACACAATTCCTTGCAACTTATGGGAAGCATAAACTTTATGGTTCTCATATTTAGCATAGAGAAGAAAATCTCATAGCAAAAGAGCAGTTAGTGTCTTGTATTAGTATTTCTATGATTAGTATGAGTAGCTGAGCTGATTATTTTTATAGCCTGATTAAAAAAATAGAATGGAATAAATGGGCTTAGTGCAGTACTGTGTAATGTAATCCTCGTCACAGCAGCAAAGAAGGAGGAAAGGTTTCTGCTGGAAATGGGGTTTGGTCTAGCTCGGTAATGCATTCTTTCCTTCAGTGCACAAAAAAATATTGGCAGCCTTAGGCTACGTTTCATGTAATGTCACTTTAGTTATTCAGGTTTTTTTGGACTTCCTTTTTCAGCTTGAAGGAATTAAGTCCCATTGAGACGGAAAAGATCCATATCTGAAATAGCGTAAATTGTTTGTTGATTTTGTGAAATGTGTAAGTCATAACTATGTGAGCAAAAACAAACCTTTAACTTTGATGGCATGCTGCGTGCTTTTTCCCTCTGCCAAAATGTTTGCCCTTGGAGGTGATACATGTTGGAAGCCTTCTAAGGGTAGAGATAATGATACAGGGATCTGTTCCTGGGAGTAAAGTATTGGGTTAAGTGCTTTGCTTGGTTTTGGTTTGGGTTGGTTTTGGGTTTTGTTTTGTTTTTCCCAATTAGTTTCAAGTAAATTATGATAATTTATACAGACTTAGCAGGTTTGGTGCATAAATGAATCCCAGGAAAATATTAGGCTGTTGCCCATAGGCTTGTTTAGAAGAGTGAGTGTTTTCAGAAGAACAGGATGGTTCCTGCTGGAAGGTGGTGTTTGTGGTGGCTCCGATGGGGCAGGTGCCAGCCGTGAGCTCCTCGCTCTGCTATGCTGCCTTTATCCTGGCGCTTTCTCTGTGAGTAGTCCTGCTCCACGCATAGTTGCCCTTTGGATTTCAGCTGTATCAATGCAATTGCATTGCTTTCAGCTCAGTTGTGACGGTGTAGCTGAGATGGGAACCTGGCGTAGGGCCCTGGCGCGGGAAAGATGCTCCAGCGCCAGCTGGCTTGGCCCCGCTGCCCATCAGCGGCAGCATCCCTGCTGCGCTGGGCACCGCTGGGCAGGGGAGAAGTGACCCGCCTGCAAGGCAAGTTCTCGACCTCTGGAGGTATGCAGAACTTGATGTAGCATTGCTCTTGAGTCACAGTGTTCTCAGTCTTTCTGCGGGGTCACCGGCAGGTGTGGGCATGGGGAGGATTTCCTCTGGAAGGCAATGGTGATGAGTCACCAGTGGAACCCGCTGCAGGTGGGAGACTGCCTGTTTCAGGAGTTACGAATGAGAAACTTGTTAATAAATGTAGGTGGAATAGGGATGGGCCCAATATGAAGTTAGACTATTTGCAAGATTGCGATTTTCTCGATATTTTTCATTTTGAATGTTCAGACATCTCTGCATTTCATAACTAAGTATGTTGGTGTTTTTGTGTTATTTCCTGCTTCGACATAACTAGGGCATGTGGAGGATCCTGGAGATCTGAGATAGCTATCATCTGAGATTTCTGTCCTCAATTTGCAGACCATGCTGCAGAACAAAATCTGAATATTCATTTTGAACATTTGGGGGTTGCTTTTCCAAACTATTTGAAATTCACCAATCATTATCAAAGCTTAAATCTTCTTCTCTTTACTTCAATTACTGAGAGAGATTGCAAATTCTTACTTGGGAGAGTAGTCAGTATGGGGAGATGTACTACATAGCTCTAACCTTGAAAGTGGGACAGTTCTATCAAATTCTATTTTTTGTTTAAAAAGCCCCCTAAAGCAAAGGAGAAAGGACATCTAAAGATTTGCATTTCCTTTTTGGAATTTATAAATAGAGGCGATCCTGCCTTAGCAAACTGTAATAGCCAGCTTTGCTATTTGCTCATTTATTTGAGTAATGATGAAGTTACATAACTTTTCTTTAGGTAATACACTCGTTGATATAAGCAAAGTAAGTTCCTGTCTTTTATATCTGGATTTCCACTTTTCCCATTTTGCCTACTTCCTATATATGAATTACATAGGCTTCCTATGTGTAAATTACAGTCTTAGCCCCTGAATAACTGAGCCTCAAGAGTAGAATATGGTATCAGTGGAGTACCTAGCTCGGCATCACGTGTGAAAATAGGTTTGTATAATAAAATTTGTGGTTGCATGTGTCACGGACCATCAAAATTTGTCTTGTATTCAAGATTTAAAAGTCTTATTTCTGTTCACTGTGCTCATGTTTTTCTTTCCCTTAGCTTTATTTCATCTTACTTTCTTATCTTGCCTCTGTCCTCCCTCATCTCTCCCACCTCTTATTCTCCCCATTGTAAAAGGTTTTATTTCCCCTTACTGCAGTGGCTGGCTTCAGTTTTTGCTGTTTCTGCTGTTTCCTATGCATGTTTTTCTTTCTGTCATTAATGTTTACCCCATATTTCTTTGTGGTATGGACCACTCTGTGTTTGGATGCACTGAGAATGAGTGAACATGGTCCTAGCAGTGAAAAGTTAAAGCTGCTTTGATGGCCAAGTCCATAGCTATAAAAACAATGTGGTCAGGCTGAATGCTGTGGAGGCCAGAAGACAACATATTTCCTAAAATAATGGAGGGGGGGAGGTTTGCCAGTTTTCTTCCTGTGATTGCATAATATAAAGTTGGTTGCTCTTGAGGGAGATCAAAGTGGCTGGATGGATTTTGTCTGCAGCCATGGTCTGGGCAATGGAAAAGCAGAAGAGCACGTGTGTGACACAGGAGGCTGGTGGCAGGAAAGAAAACTTTGAAAAAATTAGAGGCCAAGGGGAAGGTTATCTGATTCCTCAAGAGGAAAATTACTGATTGTTGCACACAGTAGGGTGCTGGTACAGGATGGCGGGACAAGCCTCTTCAGGACAGAGGTGTGGAGCCCTCTTTGGAAAGGTATCCATTGCACTGGACCATGAGTTGGAAGGCAGGCAAGGAGGGGGTTTTCCCCCTGGTTTGTATAACTGCATTTGAAAGACAGGCCTTTGCATCTAATTTCAACTCTGTGCAAAACATAAGGAAAAAGCATTTAAAAACTAGTCAAAATAAGCAGTAGAAATTTCCTTTGTTTTCAAATGACCAGGCTGGTATTGCAAAGACTAGAGAATGGGGATGGTTGTTGTTGTGTCTTTTGTTTGGGCTTTTTTGAAGAGGATTTTTTCGTTTACTTTCTGAGAGTTCAGCTGCATCAATATGACAGACCATGTTGCTTTGGCAATAAGAATTATTCTTGTGCTGGGATGTGTGCAGTTTTCCTTTTGCTCCTGTATGCCAGAGCAGGCAGAGCCCCTTCTGTTTGCAAAGTGAAACACATCATCTCCAGAAGCAGAAACATATTTGTGATGGGAGAGAAAAAAAAATAATCTTTTCAAGAATTAATTTTCCAGATCATGCTTTTGCAAGGTACTGTGTGTAACCTGCAGCTGCTTATCTTAGATAAGGATAGAGGGGAAAGACAGAGGTCTGCAAGCAGGAAAGAAGAGAAACAAACAGTGAAATACAGACTCAAGGTGCAACACAAATATACATTTATGTGTTTTTATAAACTAAAATGTGATTAGAAAAATCACTAAGTTCTGAATGTGAAAAATGTTGGAAGGCAGAAAATGCCCCTTTGGTGTTGGGGATGAGCATTGCACAGGACCAGGGAGGGCACAGAAGGCAGCAGGCGCATCACTCCGTTGCCAGGCTCTGCTCTGGGTGCCCGTGAATGGACATCCCAGGCGGGTCAATTCCTCACCGTTGGAATCTGTGCCTCGGTGGGGAGGCAGCAGCAGGAAATCCTTTCACACACACAACTTCAGAGCCTGTTTCGTTTTCCTTCAGATGCCTCACACTGCTGTAACATGATGTGAGGTGACGATAAATGTCACTGGGAGAACAAGGCACCCATTCAAAGGCTCAGGGTGACTCTGCTAGCTTACGTTTTTATCCATTAGACAGATACATATTTTTAATAACAGTTGTTTTTTTTTTTTTTAAGCTAGAATGGGGTATGATGAGAAATGTAATGTGAAGAAGCTCAGAAGATTTCATGACCCCCTAAGGAAACAAAAAACCCAAATAAATCTCAGGTGCTTTATATTTGTTTATTAACTGGAAACTCTGGATTATTTTAACAAGAGAATTGCAAGTAAGTACTTTTTCTTTGGTCTTCTGCTGCTGAAATAGTTTCCCTGTACAGGAAAGGATTATTTTGCGGATTCATTAGTTTTGTATACTGAAACTTATTTTCACATTTCTGATGATGAAAATGGGTAAGCTACTTCAACCTGTCTATATACATATATTAAGTAAGAGATTAGAGGATAGGCACATACTGCTAGGTTTTGATTTTTTTTGGCTTACACTAAAATAAAATTCCATTTTAAAAGAGAATATGTTTAATGTGTCATTGAATGTGATTATAGCTATCTCAAGATAACAGTCTAACTTTTACTTGCAGCTGTATTCATCAAACACAATGTCGAAAGGCAGCATGAGAAATTAGAGTAATAAAAGAGCAGATACTTTGCTTCAGTGGGAGACTATGTGTGACCTGCCCTGGTGAACATAAAGAGAAAATTGCCTTCCTGCAAGTACTTAACATTAGTATGGTGTGTTAGCAGCTATCAAACTGATCCAAAATAACAGACATTTGGGGAAGGAAATTTTTTAAATTACTTATTAATTTATTTTAGTATGACTGTGAACTCATAAATGCATTGTTTTAAGTAAGCCGTCTTTGGTGTCGATAGAAAAAAAAAATCTCATGTCTTTTTCCAGCTTTTGATTTTCTTGGTGTTCCAGCAGCTGGAATCATAAAAATGGATTTAAACCTCTGATTCCAGGAGAAGAAAGAAGAATCTCAACATCAGAGTTACAAAATAAAAATGGGGAACTATTACCTTGCTGTAACTTAAATACTCAAAATCCAAGAAGCAAATGAAGAGTCAAAAATTTACTTTGGATTTCACAGGGGATGGGGACAGGGACAGGGATATACTAAACTCAAGAACTTCTTAGCCCTTTAGGTTCAAATGCCACAAAATATTTTCAAGGGCTTCTACTTCATCTACTCCCCACACCTCCCACGTAGGATGGGGATTTATAACAAAAGTTCTGTGAAAACTGGTGGAAAAAATAGGAGTTTTGAGCAGCTTTAACCCTGTTCTCTGAATTCATAGAAATACATTTGTAATATGTCTTTTCATGTTGTCTTTCTACCTTCACTAAATACACCATTGAGCAGCTTCACAAGAGATCTAAAGGTGAGGAAAAACACAGCCTTTCTTAGAGAAAATGTCACTTGTGCCTGGGAGGATCTGGGGGAAGAGAAGGACCCAGCCTGTTAACCTGTGTTACCTTGCTTCGCTTCCTTTGGAATTGTCATCAGCTTTGCTTCACAGAGTTCCTCCGACACATGGGGAGAGAGGAGATGCCATCCTCTTCACAAGTTGTTTTGAGATTTTCCCCTGGTGTCCATGATGTGTGATGCAGAAAATGTGGGCAGAGCCTGCAGCGTGGTGGGGCTGTGGTCTGCCGAGGTGGACGTGATTTCAGCCTGGCCCCACAGAGTGCCTTGAGCCCAACTGAGCCCACTCCTTCAGCAAGGGAGCACAGTGCCACCGCTCCTCACAGCGAGGATTCGTTAACTGTTGGGGTTTTTTTGCCCAAGTGGACATTTTCTTCCTACAATACAAGCAAATTTAGTTTAAGTGGTCCCAAATTCAGCCACGATTACTTGTACGTACAAAGAAAGGAGGCTGAGTTAAGACAAAGCTTTAAAGATAAAAGTTTGGCTTCTTCCTATGCTTGGTGGGACCAGCGCCAATAGCCAACAATTCTTGGTGATGCTCAGGTTAGTAAGCGCAGGACCACTTCTCCCCTCATTCCCCCTGGCTACCTCCTGGTGCTGTGCTATGGTGAGATGGGGCAGGGGCTGTCCCTGTCCCTTGCTATGGCCTGGATCCCCAGGGCAGAGCGGGGGCTGCAGAGGTGCTGGGGACATGGCCACCACCTTGGCTTATGGCCCCAGTAGGTGGGTTGCTCTCACTGAGGGTGAAGGATGTAGGAATGTGCTGGCAAGAAAAAGAGCAGGAAAAGAGTGACTTTCCCACTGTGCTGGAGCAGAAATAAACTCCACTGAGTTTTTGGCCAGACCCTGTGTGGGGAAGAGTCCTGGTCCCCACCAGGACACAGGAGCTGCCATAGCCGTGTGCGCAAATGGGATCCCAGTGCAGCCACAGAACTGCTGGAGCTGGTTACCTGGGGACCATTACCACCCAGCCAGTGATCGGCATTAGTAAGGTCCAAGTGAGAGCTAGTCGCCCGAGGATTTATTTCTGTTGTTTTGTTTCTTTTTGGTTTTGTTTTGGATTTTTTTTGGTTTTTTTGTTGTTGTTTTTGTGGTGGTTTTTTGTTGTTGTTGTTTGGGGTTTTCTTTTGGTTTGGGTTGGTTTTTTTTAAGTTAGGTTAGTTTTTCACTGGATGGTTCCTTGAACCAGTTGTCTGAGCAACCACAGAGGTGGGTGGGAGTGGGGAGGTCCCAGATAGGAGCAGATCGTGGGCTCAGTGGTGGCATGGGCTTCACTGGGGCATGATGGGATGCAGGGATGCTGGAAGCAAAGAAGGTCTGCTGTCCACAACAAAGGCTTTGCTCCAGCATGTGCTAAATCCCTCCTCTAAGGTCCTTCCAACTGACTGTAAGACCCTCTCATCCTCCAAAAATATATTCTCCTCTGTGATGCATCATTCATGCTGCAGTTTTCATAATGTGATCATCCTTGTCACAGACGGAATATTTTACAAAGTATTCTGTCTATAATATAAGAAATATGCTAAACATCACCATTATGCTGCATTTGAAATGTCAAAATGAAAATATAAGTTGAAAGGTGGAGCTATTGCTTCTGCTGGGTTTATAGCATGCTGCCAATCGGAGTTGTTAACCCTAAAACCTCCTGGGGGCCACTCGTTCACTGTGGGGATAATGCTGGAATAGAATTAAGGGTTAATAAAACGTAACCAATTGAATTTTTCACAGCTATAGCTGACCATTATTTTGCAAGTTCTGTGTTAAAATGGTTTAATGCAGAACTGCGGTACAAATTCTTGCAAAAATAAATCTGCGTGTTAAATCCCACTTTTGTTTTGATTGAGGCAGAGTCAGTTATTAAATGCATGATCAGAGCACAGACGCTGAGTCCTATTCTTTCCTTAATTGAGAATTGCTGTTACAGATACTTGACAGTGGTTCATAGTGGCAATAATCCCTTTTGAAAATGGTTGTTGTTCTAGTTCATAAGTAGCTGAGCACTAACCCCAGCTTCACCTCTGATGGTTAGGAAAAGAATCTAGTCGGTAGTTGGTGGTGATGTTTAGTGAATATCCTACTAGATGATTGCCAAAGTAACAATGCAAGAAAACAGAAGTTTTAAAATATTTTACATTACCTTTGGTTAGAAGGAAGGTATAGGCTGTGAAAAATACTGTAACTCTCATTGTTCAAAATGAAAATCCGTTGCTTACTGAGAGTGCTGACTTAAAAATTCTTGCACGTCTTTTGTTGATCTTGCATGCTGATGCACACGACCTGCTAATGCGATGCTTGGCTTTCCATACAGAGGCATTCATCCATGGTAGATGTGAATGAAGCTTCCTGGTTTGTACATGTGCTGTGTCACATTCCTCTGGTTTTCTAACAAAGCTTTTAATTGGTATGCTGTGACTAATGAGCATGGAGTCCCAGAGGAAATGGAGCAGAATTTTCCATTATCCACTGAGATGAGCTTCAAGCACATAGATTATCAGGGCTTGAACTCCAGGATAAACCAGGGTCAAAGGCTCCAAGTATAATGGAACCTTGTAGCTGAATATTTTGCTTCCATAACATTAAATTAATAGTTTCTCAGCAAAAATGCATTGTCTGTCTGATGGCATTGCACAAACTATAACTGGCATTTTGCTTGGACATCAGATCGAATCCCTGACCCTTCACTGTTAAAGTTCCCATAACACTTGAGTGCTGATGTCCTGCCTTCGTTCCGGTCTGGGTAATGATGTGTTGCATACTTTTGTGGGATAAATCTCTCTTCAGTTTCAAGCAGATAGCTTCCTCTTCATTCTTCTTCTGAAAAACTATTGTACAGTGTTGCTGACACAGGATTGCTGCCATATGGTGCACCAGAAGTGGTTACATTTTTGTGGGGAGTAAGAGCTTTGACTCAGACTTGAGCATGTTCAAGACTGCTTTGCTTTTGAGATTGACAAGATTCGATGTAGTGAGACCAGCAAACCTACAGGCTATATCTGCCAAGTAGAGCAAAGTAATTATTTTCTGTGCCTTACAGTCAGCACACCTACTAAGTGTCCCCAACAGGTGCAATATCAAAGAAAATGTAAATTAACTTAAAAGCATAAAAAGAGATTCATATTGCCACCAGAACTGGTGGGGAAAATTACAGTTAGCTTTCCAATAAAGTATATGGGATAATATTTTTACCAATTCACTGTTTTAGAATTTAACCCAATTTACAATTAATCATTTCCTCCTTTCTAATAGAGTCTCCGTGTGAGTTATGTTTTGCAGTGAAACCACCAACCCAGTGGGCGGGGGAGGAAATCAGTTTTTTTCAAAAAAGGTTAGTTTCGGCAGGGTCAGTTCCCTGACCTGTCACAGTTCACTGTGTGGCTGTGCAGAAGCTTGCGGGGACAGGGACTGGGAGTGAGCGGCTGAGAGAAGTGATGTCATCTTGTAGTGACATGACCACCTCAAGCGAGATTAAAGTTCATGAAGCTATGGCTTATGTCTTGGGAGCCCAGAATTTAAAACAAAATCATTATCTAATTTCTCTTCCATATTGAAGCTCCTCCATTGCAGAAAAACACCGTGGGGCTGAGTTGGGGACAGGTTGTGTGGGGAAGGTCAGTCCTTGTGCAGGTGGCTCCCCAGCAGCCACATCTGTGCGAAAGCAGCCTTCAGCTTACTTCTCTTTTACACGTCTGGTTTACTTCATTTCCTATCTCTGGGAAGGTGGCTGCCTTTTGATGGGCTCTTGTAGATGTTCTCCCTTCTCATCCTGGGGGTGCCATCAGCCTGTGCCATCATCTCTGATGCTTGCTGTGCCTGTGCCCAGTGTCTCTGGGTGGCAGACGTGTGTGTCACACAGTGTGAAATGCAGTAAGGCAGTAGACAAGGAGTTCTGTCCATCTTGTTTAGAAATAATATGGAATTTGATGCTCCGGTAGTACCTCGCCCAGTTGTTTCACAATACAGAATTGTTTTCTTTTCTTTGTCAGTACAGTAAAAGGACATTCTATATAAACACTGTATTAATAGGATAATAATGTTGTATTATTAGATTCAAGCATTACCAAATGTAAATACCGAGAGCAATACGTACATTGTGTGTTTGCATCATGATATATTGCCTTTTTATGCCATGAGGATGGGATTTATGCTTCCTCTGTAATCAGGAGTTCTGTGTGCACTATTAACCATGGATAGCTGTAAATAATTGCCTGTCCTTACTGTCACATGTACCAAGGGGACAACCTAACTGTGCACCAAAGCACGGTGCTTCTTATTGCTTTCAAGCCTAATGAAAAGGGAAGGGGGAGGGTAGTTTAAAGGTTTGGGTTACGTTTGTAATGCAGGTAAGAAAGCGGAGCTGATGTACTGTGGTGTGGCACAGAGTCCATCCGTTTACTCATCCAGGTCACTGTACGTGTTGTATATAAAAACAAGGGAGTTGCTGTGGAGGTCAGTCCTGAGTTTCGTGGAATCTGTCAAATGCAAATGAAAAGCAGAGTATGGATGTCCACTATGATTATGGTGCAGGCTGTATTGGGTGACCCTAGTGGTACTGCAAATACAACACAGGTTTCATCCGTAGAACATCTTCTGACCTGCAGCAGTGCAGGGTGCCTCACAGTTCTTCTGGGCTGGGGGATAGGGAGGGAGGGCAGGATGGTGCCAGGGGCTGCTGGAGCTCCCCAGCCCGCATACTTGGCATTAGGGCTGCTCTGAAGTTCTAGCATCTCGGGTTTGTTTAGCAGTCCACAGCTGGAGGAGGACTCCTGTGTCCAGTCCAACCCCCTTGTTTTCCCAGACAGCAGCCATTTGGAATCGCACTCACAGATTTGCCAGTTTCCAACTCAAAGACCAGCTCAGTTTTCATACTTACTGTGCACATCAGGAAGCTGTTTGGTCCATCGCTCCTTTCCTTAGCCAGAAATGTCTCATTCCTGTAGTGCAAAGAGTGTTTACCCCTCACCACTTGAAACGTCTCCTGTACTACAAGGGTTGAAATGGCTATGGCCAGCATGTTTCTCTGTTTGGGAATATTGTCCCCCCATCTCCCATGTGCCATCATGACAATCTGGAGAAACTTACTTTTGTGTTTTTATTTTCATGAGGGTGAGAGGGAAGTGATTAAAAGTGTGGTTTGGGACCCATCCCTGGATGTCCCGTGTGAAAAGCATTACGCAGCAAAGGCTCCAACCTTGTGACTTTAAAAAAACAAATGTGTTTTCCCACTGACTTCAACAGGTACCCAAACACATAAAAGCCTTAAAGAATTGTCAGACAACAGCAACGATCTCAAAAATCGCTCTTCGCAGATCACACAGTTGTATTTCCCATAAAATTAAAACCAAGTCTTTTTTGCAAATGGGATTTTGGCAGCATTACAGAAATTACCTTTTTCCAGTCAGCAGTTCAGCTGTTCATAAAGAGGTGTGTATGGAGTAATATCAGTTCTTCAAGAAAATAAATTCTAATATATGCTAGATGTCTAATATTTTCACATTTCTATTGTTGGTTTTATTCTTTTCATTAAAAGCCTTAAAACTTTCTTCTGGAGTTTAAACTTACATTTTAAGGAACTATAAAGCTGTAACATTTAAGATTCTTATCCACTTTACAAAATGAGGGTAACAGTGTTAGCTTTTTTAGTGCTTTGAGAGATATTAATATTCTAGTGAAATATAGCAAACTAGTTGATCTGGAACTTTACTAAGCAAACGTAAAAGTCAAACTTTTTAAAAGAGTGAGAAATACTTGAATTTTTAACATCTCTCTGAAATGAGACGCCATCTGCTACTTTTTAGTGTTTGGTTTGTTGGGAAGACCAGAAGTACAACCTTTATTGACTTAGTCCTGTGCTGAGTGTAAATTCACACAAACAAGGGCAATTTAACATGTGACTGACCTTTTACAGTGTGAAATGAAGAAATGCACTGTTAAGGTTACTGGAGTGTGGCAGGATGTTTAATCAGCTTCTTCGCTTTAAAGAACAGTAGGAAGGAGATGATGTATTAAAGATGATAGCTTCTTGTAGATTTTAACTCGTAATGCCAGGATCTGAGTACAATAGCAGATTAAATCTCTGTAGGGGAACTTCCTACTGGACTTTCTATTTTTAGATGTTTGTGGCTGCTTCTTCCTTCGCTTCTCAGTAGCTGGCTTTTTCTCCCTTGAAGACTTGAGTTGCTTTCTCTGAGATCTGCTTTCAAACTCTAATAATGTATTTCTGTTTAGAGCAATCTTTTTTTTTTCCTCAGTTTTGTAGTAAAAGGCAAAAGAAGACAGCATAAATGGAGCCATGCGTTTTTCCATTGTACGTTAGTGCACACATGAGGTAAATTCATGGCTTTGAGCACTAAATATTTGCAACACTCTTATCGTGTGTGTAACAGCACTGCAAACTTCCATGTAATAATAATAATACTAATAAATCAACCTAGAATTGCTTTTGCAGCTGGGTAGGTAGGATAGTCTGGTGCCCTGTGCATTCAGGCTGTCCATCACTCGTGAAAAATCCCAGTAGCAGCTGGTGCCTCATCCAAGGCACGCACGCGTCTGTAAGTCAGATGGGTGGTTCCAGAATAGATCTGTATTTCAGGAACTGCATCGTTCTTCGCTGCCATGCTTTGTTCCCTCTCTCGAGAGATTTACAATAGGAGTCCTGTTTCTAATCCATATCAGATCCAGCACATCTGGAGTTATGATATTGATTTTAATTACAATTAGACATTCTTCCTCTTCTCTGCTCTTCATCCTCAGGACATTGCAGGTTCTGTGCATCAACATTCACACTCCCCTTCACTCCTCCCCCCATTTCTATTATGTCTTCAGGGGTCACATCTCTTGCATTTCACTGTCTTTCAAAGGTCCATTTTTGTGTCCATTCTACCTCTCTATTCTTATTCAAGTGATGTGTACACATTTTCTGGAAATTTCAGTAACCATTTATTTATCTGTAATTTGTATTTTTGGATCACACATTTACTACTGAGCTTCATCCTTATGCCAGTCAATGTCCCTTATTTTTAATAAGGTATATTAATGCAGTAAAACAATTATAATGTTACAGAAATATCCTCATAATAGTCTTGTACCTGAAGAAGGATGCTCTTCTTTTTCACTGTAATGAATGTTCAATTTATTGTTTTTAAATTTTATTTATTTTGTATTATTGTTTTTAATGGATCATCTTCCCAGGCTCCTTTCTCTCCTATGTTTTGTTCTACTTCAGTTGTCACCAGTCTAAAGCAGCATTTGGCTTTTGCTTGCTATTGAACCCACTCCTGGAATTCTCTTTATTCTAGCGGGCTCTTAAGTTACAAGATTTTTCCTTCCTTACTTTGACAAAAATACTCGAAGTACTGTGCAGCTCCTGTGTCATTTAATAGTGGCTATATTTTGTCCTTGTCTGTTGTGGGGATGCAGCCAAATCAGAGCAAGAATTTAAGTTAAATGACTCTAAAAAGCTTGTAATCTTAGAAACCTCCTTTTGAGACATTCAGCAGTCTTTCTTTGTTATTATGAGTCTCTAGCTCTGAGTAATGCCCACATCTTCAGCATCACATTTACTGCCATCCTCTTGCAGAGCCCATCAATCCCGCACCAGCAGTGAGACAGAGACAGCTGGTAGTACCCACACATGGCATGTTTTAAATGCCTCAAATCCAAGAGAATAACCTGAGCATCTGCTTCTTGTCCTGTGGTCTTCATCTGCTCTTGGGCTGGAGAAGCTCCAGGTACTGTGCTGTCACCACAGAACTCACCAAAGCGCACACATTTTTGTCACTGGGCTATCCTGTGACTGGATTTCTGTCCGTGGCTTTCCCTTGCCATGAGTTAAAGGGACTATTCTTGAGAAGTTCAAGGTTACATCTTCAAAGGATATTTTGGTAGCAGCTGTGGCAAAACATGCATGTGTAGTCCTAGCAGGTTGTCAGAGGTTACACCAGTAGAGGGGAAATAAGGCAAAACAGGGACACATCAGGTTTCTGAGAGAACTGGAATGAAACTTCTGAGTCTCCATTTGAGCTGCTTCTCCCCACCCACGTCCTGGCTGTGTGCAGAGTGGCTCTCACAGAGAAGGCTGCAGTCAGGAATGGTTTTCATTAAAAAAAAGTAAAGTATTAGCAGCAGTAAACAAACCTTCTGTAACTTCACAATCAGAGATAACATGATGAGTAAAATGAGGCTATTGTAAAGAGTATTATGGAAAGTTTGTTCACTGCTAAATAGCAATTTCATGCAAACTGTGGATGCAGCCTGTTCCTGGGTCCTGCCATGACCCTCTTCCATCTCTCTTCCAAGCAGGGTCAAAATCCATGGGTATAGGAAGGCTAACTGCACTCTCTTTACTCCCCAAAGATGTTTTCTGGGCACTGTAAAATGAGATTTCAGTTTTGCAGAGACCTGAGTAACCTGCGACAGGCCCTATGGAGCTTGGGACCCTACTTTGGGAACGGCTGTCTTGGATTATAAGTGTGAAATCAAGACAGCATCTGTTAGCATTTAGTCTGGTATTTAGATGAACATGGATTTTGGTATGGAAACTAATTAGTCTGAGACGGCACTCCTTTTTCTCATATGAAATAAAAGTCATCAACAACTGAATAGATCTGTAACAAATTTTATTGACGTTTTGGGAAGGGCAAACATCGCCAGTGTTAATTAAAGTATTGTCACATGTTTTCCCAGGACAGGATTTCAGTATGTTGGTGCATTTTGATACTTTCTGCCTATATGGTAGGAGCTCTCACTGCTAATCAGATGGCAGGTAGCCACGAGCCATCAAACACCTCTCCCTGCATTTCTCCTAGAAGCATGCTCAGTGTTATTTCCCTGCTTCCTAATGAAGGATTTCTTTGCCAGATACCTTTGGAAATATTTTTCCTGTATTTCTTCATACTTTTCCCAATAGAGAGTATCTTTCAATTTCAGCTCTTTTCCTTTGTCACATTGACCCCAACACTGTTCTTTCTGGATTTCCTGCATGCTTTGTTTTTCCAAGTTTCTGTTTTCAGTTTGTGTTCATTCTTTTTGCATTGATGGAGCATCTGCCCATAATCTGCATTTCTCTATTGTAAAAAGGCATTTTGTTACATTGAGGCTTTGAATCAGGGATGAATTCCAGTTTAGTCTGTTATTCTCAAAGATGATTTCTGATCATCTAACTTCAATGCCTGAACAAGCAGCCTGGGCTCCTGACAGAGCAAATAAAACCTCCATAGAGAGGTCCAGAGGACTTTTATCTTCCTGATCATGGATCAGATCGTCCTAAATTGATTGGGTGCGGGGAGGACTGTGTGTCCTCAAGAACTTCCTTTATCTTTTGCTTTTTATGGAAGGTGATGGTTCTGTGGTGGTGTTAGAATACTTCTGTCTTGCATATAAATATTAAAAGGCTAGATCATGGTTTCTCTGTTTCTCAAGTATATAGCAAGGTCAGAAAAAGACAAGAGTAAGGGACTGGTAAACCCAGAAGTAGCATGATATGTTGAGGATGCCTGTGATTGTCCATCCAATGCTACTGAAAATTTTGTGGAGAACTTTCTTTGTCCACACGATCTCCATAGAAGAGTGCTGGGAAGGTTACATCAAGGCTGAAGTGCTCATAGCACAGCAGAGCTTCCAGGTTTCATTATCAGATCCCAGGGTGAAGGCAGGGACTACCCAGAGGCAATTCTGGCCTTCTACCCTTCTTAAGACTGTAAGTGATGCTGATGTTGCTTTAGCTGGGGCTGCAGCACCAGCCTCTCTTTGCTAAAATCCCGTAATGATACAGAGGAATCTCTAAGTGAGAGTCTCATGAGCGGAGATGAATGGATCTGGTCCAGGCTGAGGAAACGAAGAAGAGACAGATAACATTGTGTCTTTAACCGAAACCCCAAACAAACTCAAAAACCCAAGGACCCCTGTATTTTCTCAGTTACTGAAGTCAGCAGTGTGACAAGTGGGCTAATGCCCACCTCTCATCATTGCTGTGGACAATGCTGACCTCAGTCTAGCATATGGGTTAGCTATTGACTTGATTTCCCTTTAATTGAGATCTTCAAAATGAGCATCCTCAATGCTGTGCAGTGCACATTTATACAGCCACTCAGTAGACATTTTGCCTTTTCCTTGCCTATTAATGATAGCTGCTTGCAGTAAAGTTGTATGGAGGCTGTTACCACCTGAGTCTTGTTGTTCTTTGTTTTCTGACTGTTGCCCCTATCACATGGGGTACATTTCCAGATCTTGCCAGGGTATGTGGGGCTGATGTAGAGATGTGCATTTAATATTCATGGCAAAGGCATTCTGTCCACTACTGCCCTCCATAAAGTGTCACGTTTATTTATAAGACTGGTTTATAAAAATATACATACAGAGTGAGTGAAAACTTGTTTCCTCACTATAAGTGATCTTAACAAAGAGCTTTCCGGACTTGAAAGGAAAGACAAGTAAGCTATACGCTATGATTTAGGTTTCTGCAGTAGGAAGTCTTTTAAAGCAGCTCATAGAGATCTTTCTTAAACGGCTGTGTTGACCTTTATTAAAGTGGTAGCCAAAATTTTGGGAGGGGGGTTGTTTTTTTGGTTTGTAGTTTCTTTTGTTTGGGGTTTTTTGGTTTTTGTTTGGTTGGTTGGTTTTTGGTTGGTTGTTTTTCTTTTTTTTTTTTTCGTTCTGAGGTTGTTCCTGCCTGTAGGTTGAGAGTTGCTTCCTTTCGCTGTTGAAGGCTGGGGTTGGAAAGGAAGGCTTACTGCAATCTATTTCAAGAATAGTCTGAGGAGGAGGAAATTCCCTTCTTGTTGCTAATAGCTGGTGCAGAACGCTCTGCTGGAGAAGGAGAAGAGTTCAGTAAGTTAAAAAAATTTTGTGAAGTTTTGATTTCATGCATCTTGTTATTATCTAGAATTTCATTGTATTGCAGACATAGTATATTTTATCTTCTTTGTTAAAGGGTGGGGAAACTGTGGGAATCGTGCATAGCTTTGAACTCAGTAGATACTAATTTGGTGACACCACCGGGGTGAATTGCTCAGTTAGAAAAGAAAACGGTAGCAGATCAGTTACCGCTTGCATGACAAAGCATCGGTTTAAGCTGATGAGGTACCTCCAAGAGGCATTAGTGCATTTCATTATCCAGAAGCTTGGATTGAGAGAGGTAATTTTGCCCATCCACGCATCTATAATGTCCTTACCTTTTCAGATGTTTCAGGTTGCTTTAGGGTACTTCCATCAATAATTTTGAATCAAGGGCCCTGTTTAAATACCAACAGCAGGGCAATCCAAACCCTCAAGGCAGAGCTAGGTATCCTAGGTGAGCGTATTAGGAGAGTGTTTGTCTAGATGCATTTCTCTTTCACTTAAATTGAAAGTGGAGCAGCATTCGGGGAACACCCAATTCTGTGCGGTACCCAGCAGTGTGTGCTGCTGTGCTGGGAGCAGCTGGCGCTCGGGGCTGTGGGCAGCGGAGACGGGGGTGATGGAGACGAGATGGAGACCCTTGTGCTTCTCTGTCGCTCAGTGAGGGGGCTCCTGGTGCTTCACGGGGCTGTGCTGAAGCAAAGTGGGACCCCTGAAGTCCCTTTGCTCCCTCCTTGCCCCGCACAGGGCTTGGCCAGGGAGGAGGAGGCTGCATGAGTGAAGGAGACAAAGCCCAGGATCTCAGCCAGGTCTGGCACCATCTGGTCCCTGCCAGCTCCTTGGCTGTCCCTGTGACATTCGGGAACCCACTGCTGCTAACAGACCCCTTGTAGGAGCTGTTATGCAAATGCCAAAAAGGCTCTGCACCTCAATAGTCTCGAACTGTGGAAAATTCACATTTGTTCTCCTTTTAAACTTTTGTGCAGCAGAACTCAAAAGAAAATAATTAGTAAAAGAGGGGGAAAAAATTTAAAAAGCAACAACAAAAACCAAAACCAAACCAAAATCCAAACAAAAAAACCCCTCCAAAAATTAAAAAAAAACAAAACAAAACAACCAAACCCCACAAACCTGGAGATGGAAGAAACATCTTCCACCAGATAACTTATCAAGGTATTCTTTGCAAGCCCTTTCAAGCCAAAAATGTTGCTGCAGGTGTGAAGTTAGTTTGCTCATGAAGCTGCTTATATACCCAGGTGTGCCACCCTCACATACTGTCTCTGTCACATATGTGCTACCCTTTCAGAAGAGACGCATTCTGGTGTTGAGTGTCTCATCCCATCCCACATTCTGCTTTGGAACTTGGCCAGGTGGGATTTGTTTTCACTTTTATCACAGACAGTATCACCTGCTTTGAATTTCTTAAAGATGCCTGTCAGATGTGTATGCCAAAATGAGATACTATTAATGTTCGTTTCATTCATGCAGCCATTTAATAAGATTATTACTACTTTAAAATGAAAATTAAATATTTAACTGAGAGAGGATTTCTGCAACCCGTTTTGAAGTATCATTTATTATATTATGAGTAGTAGCCTGAAACCCATACCAGAATTCAGCGGACCATTATACCACATGCTGTACAGGAAATTCTTGTCCCTCTTGTTACAGTTTATAATTTAATCGATGATGAACCTTATAGAGAGGGAGCGACATGCTGTGAAACGTGATTGTAGCTTTATGTGTTTGTGCATACGGTTGTATATATGGGATATTTCAAAGTTCATTAATAAATTGAGAATGTCATATTGTTTTCCAGCCTATCTATATGACTTTATACATTTTATAAATTTTTTGAGAAGTGTCAAATAACTAAAGGTTGCAGTATTTACTTTATTTCACTTTTTTAACATAACTTTATTTTCCTGTAACTTTGGGCCTTTGTATTTCTTGAGAATGAAATTCTGGTTTTCAACTTTTAAACTATATCCTAGACAAATTTCAGGAATTCATGTGCCTTACTTTCATTTTTATCCTGCTGTTTGAAATCCTGAAATAAAATCCGTAATTTGTCTGTAAAATGTGTTGGGTGCTTTTATTGTGTTTCAGGTATTCGGAATTTTTACAATTGCCTCTTTCTTTAAATAGAACTGCATCCGTTGTCATTCCAAGCACTGAGAAGTGTATTGAAAGGCAATTCTTTTTGTACTTGTAAACAAGCTTTCACATGACAGTACTTTGAAAGTGTTTTTTAAATTGTTCTACATCTGTGTCTGATGTTAAAAGCATTAAAGAACAGCCAAAACCCAAGACCTCCTATCGGCCTCAAAATGCAGAATATGTAGACACCATAAATATTCAAAACTGCCTATCTTTAATTTAAATAGCAAACATAACCCATAAATGCCCCCCCTAAGCTTTCTCCTCAAGCTTTACTGCTTTATAGACTTTCTCTGCCAAACTTCTTTGTTCTTGCTTTCACATCTGGGAAGAGACAGTCGTTCCCTTCCACACTGACTGGAGCTATTTGTGTGTCACCTTGTCTGCAGAGTGACATGACAAAATACTTTCACTGCTTGCCGCAAAGCCCAGAGCACCTGGTGCCTTTTGCGCCTTCTTTCCTCGCCGCTTGTCCCCCTGCCTGGGGCTGGCACTGCAGGAAGAACCACAGCAGCCAAAACCCACCTGTCTGGGGTGCAAAACCATTGGGTTTAATTTAGTGTTGGAGGAGCAGTGCAGATGGGGGTAAACTGCTGCAGCAGCCTGTACGCAGGGTCTGCAAAACACCTCTGGAGAGCAGGCTGATCACATCGCTACGTGGTGGCCAAGTAGCAGAAATCACCAGCTGGCACTCTGACGGAGTGGTGCTGGGTTTGTGCAAGGTTTGTGAGAGTGTGAATGGACTTGCACAGAATTTGTGTAAGGGTGGCAGAAGCTCTTAAGGCCCAGCAGCTGAGGATTGGTAAAATAAGCCAGCAGGAGACTGAGAGAGATCAGGTTAGTAGAGCAATACTGGTTTAAAACTTAAGTAAGTGTGTAGGGTTCATGAAAAAAATAAACCTTGATTACATTTTTCTTTTTTTACCTAACGTGTTTAAAGTATTATATTGTGTGTAAGTAAATTACGCTGTCTTTTTAGGACACAATAAGGCCTTATGTTTATAAAATAGAAGTTAAAACACATTAATAAAGTTATATATATCTGGGAACCACCTTGTGTAGATATTACCGAGCTACATTAAATTTTGCCTTTAGAGTTTCGCTTTGCCTAAAAATCATAATGTATTGGGTTTTCAAGGGCTTTAAGTCAAAGTCAACAGAATTATTAGGTTGTAATTGTGCAATAAATTGTGATTTTTATACAGACTAGTGAGGTTCAACATGGTAACAGGAAATTAATCCATTATTGGAAATGGTGTGAAAATGAGTTTTACTTATTGTTTGGATTTAAATTGATTCTCTTTTTATTTCTGTGGTTATTGATTAATGTAAAGTATAGGAATAAAGATTACTAGGTTATATTACAATGGCTAAACTTTGACAATAGTTCTGTAGGAAACAGACCATGTAAATGCAAAATCAGAACGGTGTGTTTTCCTGAAGTGATACCATATGTTAGTTGATTAACAAGTTGTAGGAATATTAGAAGACCTTGGCTGCTGGTAAGAAGGAGCATCTGTTTTCTAAGACTTTTATCTAATATGTGTAAAGACTTTGCCAGGTCAAGTTTAAGCATTTTTTCTCCTTTTTTTTTTTTTTCTTTTTTTTGTCTTGGTATACTAGGTATAAATTCCCTGGGTATTTTTCTTTCCATAGGCAACACTAACACGTTCTTGTGTCTTAACTCCTGTTCCTGTGTCTTAACTCCATCCCCGTGAAGAAAATGCAGTAATGTTAAGAAGTAATGCAGAATGTCCTAAGTGCAAGTATTTTATACGAGCAGTTCAAAATTCTTCCAGCATCACAGCTCGTATTGGGTGTAAGACTTCATGTTTTATTTTGTTTTCATCTTCAACCAGACATCAACCCTATTAACTGAAGAGCAATTATAAAAGTTGAATTTTCCTTCAGAACTTAGTAGTCCACATTGAGGTCATTGCAGTGAGGGTGCGAAGTGCCAAGTGTGCGTGCCTGCATGAATCGTCAGCATAACGACAAAAACAAGTGTCCCGAGTTTTTACAGAGTAAAATGTACCATCTTCCACTTAAGACCTATTTTGAGATCTTAAGCAGAGTTTAAGTGGTTAATTAGTCTTATTATACTGGCCTGCAGCACATTCTCTTGTGGCCTGGCCAGCTTTGGGGTTGTGTTGAGAGCCAACAGTCTGAGGCTTCGCGCTGAAAACAACTGAGGTCTTAGGGAAAGACCAGAGATTTTAAGTTGTTTCATGCCTGCCTTATAAAGAACTTCTACTCCTTTGTGTTCAACAACATCACAGTTTGAGGTTTCCCAAACACAGCATCTAAGAATAACTTTAATTTTTCTTATCCGGGACTTTTCTCTCAGGTGGTAGTCTTACCTTAGCAATCTGCTTTGATGTGATTTCAGGCTTGGGTTTGGCACAGCACTTTGCACAGTTACCTGAGAGGAGAAGGCTGAAGCAGGAGCTGGCTGGGCAGTAGATGCTGTAGACCAGCAAGGACAGACGGTAAAAGCTCTCTAGAGCTGCACTGGCTCCCCATCTGCTGAGTCCTACAGTGTCTCTGATTTATGTGATGCTGCATTTCATCCTTTGTGGTTGGTTTTGTTCTGGTGGACGAAAGCAGTAGTTGAGGTTAGATGAGGCTTCGCAAGCCCCAGATTTAAATATCAAGAGACTTTTCTCCTGGTCTCAGGGAACCTGAGCATGTTGACCTTTCAAAGCGGGTGCGAGCCTTTGGTAGAAGGAGTAAGTACATCAAAGAAATAATTTCCCTCAACATGTTTTCAGTGGGAGACTCAGGTTTATGGAGAATAACTTTGTTTTGGATCCAGATGTAAACTGGCTGGGAATGTTTCTGGTTTGTTTGTCTGTCTGTTTTTAATTTGATTATGTATCCTTTTCCATGGGAGAGATGTCTTACAAATACAGCCAGAGAGACCCCTCTAGGAGCAGCCTGTCTGTAATCAGCATCTCTCTCCTTTGGCACTCGCACCCTTTCTGCTAGCTACAGTGCTAGCAGGGTCAGTCCTTGCCTTGCCTGTCTTTGGAATAACTTCACCCTCGGTGATAATTTCATGAATTGCGCAGTTACTGCTGAACAGCTGAGCCAAGGCAGAGCCGGCCGGCCAGCCTGGCTGGGTGCTGCCAGCCCTTCGCCTTTCTCTTCACTTCCCTTTGTGAGATGCCACCCACCGCCTCCCAGAAACACAGGACGGGTCCTGCAGGGCTGTGACCCTGCTGGGCGCTGTGCCGGGGGGGCTGCCCAGGAGGGGGCAGCAGCGCTCCAGCTGCCAGCCCCCGCGCTGCCATCCTGCCCACTGCCATCCTGCCTGCTGCCCCTTGCCCACTGCCCACTGCCATCCTGCCTGCTGCTAGCCTGCCTGCTGCCTCCTGCCTGCTGCCCCTCTGCCCGCTGCCTGCTGCCCCTTGCCCACTGCCATCCTGCCTGCTGCCCCATTGCCCGCTGCCTGCTGCCCCTTGCCCACTGCCATCCTGCCTGCTGCCCCATTGCCCGCTGCCTGCTGCCCCTCTGCCCGCTGCCCCCTGCCCCTCTGCCTGCTGCCCCCCGCCTGCTGCCCGCTGCCCTCTGCCTGGGCAAGGCTCCCACTGTTACCAGCTGCAAGTAGCACGTAGGATGTGCTTCAACATGTTCTTTCGGGGGGGCTCATTTGGTTTCATTGAGGATGAGAAGGAAATGCAAATATTTTAAAGATTTTTTTTTAAGAGTGGTTTGCATGTTGTTAATAACTTTTTTGGCAAAGTCTTATTTCTCTGTTCATCTGATTTCCCCTTACTTTCATTAGAAGGCTGTAATTTGAAGCTGTGAAGGAAGTTTTGAAACAGACAATGGGTGGAGAGCAACCTATTTGCTCAGTGCTTTGGGACTTTCCATGGTAGGAAACTGTTTGTTTGGTTTTGCAAAAATTGCATGTGTTTCATTGGCAGGACATTGAGCATAGCCATCTGATGACCACAAAGTGAAAGCTAGGACAAGCCTGAAGACAAAGTAGCAAGACGGGAAACTGTTTCCCTCTCCTTCTACTGGGCTGTGTGCTTTAAGGGACGGCAGCTTCAACACCGGTAGGAGGTGGGTGCTCGCTTTCCCTGCAGGGAGTCACACTGATGCTGAACAGCCTTCAGTTGTTCTAACTCCCCAGCCCAGCTCTCTGCCTCTCACTAGTCCAACTATCCATTCTGTCCAGCTACCAGCAGCTTTGAAAGCTCGACCTTTTAACTATGCCTTCATCTCTACATACAGCTGTAGCTTTTCTTGATTTGTTTTCCATGGGGGGCTATGAGGGGCAAAGTAAGGTATTTTGTCAGGAAAATATGTTGTTGGCGATGATGAGCCGAGAGATGAGAGAAGAAACAGGTAGACAGGCAGTCACAGCACACGTGTGTGTGTTCATGTGAGAGAAAGAAGTGTTACCTTCTCTGTGTGGTGCCATATGCTGCACTGAGCTGAGATCCCGGCGCTGCTCAGTGGGGCCCCGTGAGGATGGCGCGATGTGCCTCCATGGGTTGGGGTCAAAGTGTAGAAGGAGGAAGGGCTGTTTGCAACTCTTCTGGCACAGCCACAGCAGCCGCTCGTGAAGTGTTATGGACAGAAGTTTAAGAGCAAGCTTCATGCTTCGGTTTTCAAAGCCTGGCCAGGAATCGTGCAACAACTCCATCTGGTATGGGATTGCAAACAGAAACGTAGTGCAAGGGAAAGACAGACAGTCATCAGCCTTGTAAAACTGCATTTTATGATAGTGAGAGTCTCCTTAGAATATGCTCTGGATTGGATTGTTTTGTTTCAAGAGAGAAATGTTTAAGAAACAGATTGTCTAGTCTGCTGGCAGAAAAACAGTATGACAAAAGTGTTGGCCAAAAATAGAAACAGGAAAGTCTTCATACAGAAACTTTGGAACATGAGCCTAAAATTTAGGATTAAATATATGCTTGGCTCTTGAGGAAAACAGTCTACTTGGGAATCACCCACTGTCCAAAACATTGTGGAAATGTTAAAGAGAGTATTATAAGATATTTCCATGTATAGACAGTACCTGTTTTTCCAAAGAAAAAAATGATTTTATTTTATTCTCAGAACTATTTAAGGAAGTGTGATACCATCCGAAAAGCCACATGTGCAAATCTTTTCAAGAGATGACTGCTACCTTCAATAGAGAGCTGCCCACTGAACAATCAGTGCTCTGCTCTGCCGTGTGTGTCACCTCCTGTTACACTGGCTTCATACGTGTTGGGCATTTAGTCTAATGTGTCTGCTGCTTTACAGTCATGGAGAGATGTCTCAGGAGAGTAATTTTCCCTGTCCTAAAATAAGCATCTAGAATGAGTGGGCTGAGTAACCTTCCGCAGGTTCCTGTTTCACCCCTGTGGTTTACTAGGTGAATGGCTTACACTAGTTGCTTACATTTTTGGTGGCTGAGACTGGGTGAGGTGAGACAGGTTGTCTTCAGAAGGAGGAAGCTCTGGAATTCTCTGGCGATATCTAAGGAGAAGTCCCATCAGCTAGAAAACAGTACTCTGATTTTCTCTTATTTGCAGCATCAATATTGCAGATGGGCGTAAAACAGCTCTAGAACAACAGATGCTTTTGCCAGCCTGCAGTCACCTTCACAGGTCCGCATGCAGGGGCCCTGGTCTCCAGCAGAGGACAGATTTGGCTGCTCTGACCAAACCGCAGTACGCAAAGGTTGCTTATGCAAGGTGTTGTGAACTGTGTGCACTCCACACCCATGAAGCTTTTGTGGTTATTTTTTAACCACTTCAGATTTTCTGGGTCAAGTGTTACTGAGATGCATCACTGTGTATCATGTCATATGTGCATCATTCTGAAAAACAGTATTTAATCATGCAAATAAAATGTTTACCAAGAGTCTTCTGCAACATATCCCATCAGCTCCCTGTTACTGCAGCAGCTACCGGTGCATGACACTCCTTACTAGTCTGATGTGTTTCTGCAGTTAACACAGAAGTACATAATCTCAGGTATGAAACTGCCATTGCTTTCCTGCAAGTTTGATAATTCAGTAAGAACTGCTTTCTAAAGTACTGAAAATCTAATGAGATTCTGGATAGGCCTCTTTCAAGTCAGCCAGTCATAACATTCCTTGAGAAATTGCTAGTAAAGTTTCTTACTGTGCATAGCTGCTTAATAAAAGGTGTATTATTCTTTGCCCTTGAAAAATCTTCTGACTACCAAAACAAAAAAAGCTCTCCTAAAGCTCTCCTGTTTTCTTGGAACAAGAAAGCAGGGAAGTGGTTAGACATCTCAATAAGCCAAAGAAGTAGTAAAAGCAAATTTCCAAAGAACTACAGGGACAAAACATCTGATGCCTTCATGGCGAGGCTGTGTGCAGTAGCGTGGGCAGATATTCAGATTTCATGCTTCTAAATGAGAAAATTGCCAGTGATCCTGCTGCTACCAGATCCCAGTGGTGGGTTGTGGAGTGCTGTGCACTGATCTGAATAGCCTTGCCTGCCTTTACCATGGGTCCTGTGTCCCAGAAAGAAGAGGATCGGTGAGGGAGGCTCGATGCCACCCTGGGCCTCAGCCTGAGTCACGGCACCTCAGGTCCTCCAGAGTGGCCTTTCAGTAAAGGGGAGATAATGAGGGTGGAAAGATGATCTCAGCCCCCCCAGGCTGTACTGATCCCTTGTTCAAAAGGTTTAACTGCATTCTGACACTTGGTGGTAGGCAGAGCTTCCGATGCTGATGCCATGTAGGATTTACCCTGCATTGTCCACCACCTCTGTGGAATAGATGAAGCACTGCACATTTGTTCTCTAGCTTCCACTACACTAACTTTCCTGTGCAGACAAATGTTTAAATGTTTTTACAACAGATGAGATGATATGACTTAACGTATTGTATGCCATTCATTCTCTCCCAGATCCTCGCTCCAGGAGATTTCCATATGATTCTTGCTACCCAGCAGAGTGTTTTGATTAGATCTGGGCGTTTTATTTTTCTGTTGTAATGTAAGTGCTTCTATTTCTTTATGTTTAGCAAGTATTACAAAGTGTTACTGTCAGCATTAAGGCATCTTGTATCTCGTCAAGTGTAAGAGCAGTTGTAGCAGGTCAGACCAGAGGTCCAGCCCAACAACCACTGAATGATGATGGTTACCTAGGGAAGAACACAGGATCAAGGAGAGTATGTGGTGATACTTCTGGAATATCCTCCCAGCTCCCAGCAATATATGATTAAGAGGTTGCTTGGAAGAAACCAAGGATTATGTTATTTTTTTTTAACAGTACTCAATGGATTTTTTTTTTCCATTTACTTGGAGTTTTGTTTTTTTTTTTTTAAACTCCTGTAAACTCAGCAGCAGCAATGTCCTACATCAAGAAGTGCCCTATCTTACCAGTATTTCCGTAGTGCTCTGTGAAGTTAATATTCACATCTATGTATTTTGGAACCATTAGCCTCGTTTCATTTGATGACCCTACAGTCTGTATTGAGACAGACAATGAATAGTCTTTCCCTATTCAGCTGCTCTTTGTCACTCATGTTTATAGACCTCAAACAGATGTTTGAGTCATCTGTTTTCAGAATGGAGAGTCCTACATAATTTAGTTGTTCCTTGCACAGAAACTGTTCCATAACTTTGATCATCCATGCTGCCTTTTTCTTAACAGTTCTATTTCTGCTGTATCATTTTTGACCTGGAGTGAATTAAAACTGCATGCAATATTAAAAATCTGGGTAGGCTGTGGATTTGTAGAGTAGCATAATGATATTATCTGTCTTGTTCACTATTCTTTTCCTAGCATTTTCTAACATCTAGTTAGTTTTTTAATCACTAATGAGCACTGAGCTGAAATTTTCGTAAAATGGTGATACCTTCAAACTTTCTTTTTGAGTAGTAGTAGTCTATTCAAAGTCAATGTGCCTCACTTTACATTTATCTACATGGGATTTCACCTGTCGCTTTACTGCCTACTCAGTGAATCTTGTAAGGTCTTTTCTTCATAATCAGCCCTTGTCTTTACTTCACTGAATATCGTAATGTTCTCAGCAAGCTCTGTCACCTCACTTATAACCCCTTTTCCAGCTCACTAATGTTGAGAGCTGCCTGGACCAGTGCATTCTCTGTGATGCCACTGATAATCTCCATCCCCTGGGAAATTTGTCTTTTGTTCCTACCCGGTCTGTTCTATCTTCATTCAGGTTTTTAATGATGGGAGGATCTCCTCTATTTTTTATTTTACCAAGGGATGTTGCCGCATGCCCTGTGGAAATCCGGAGGAACCATATCTGCTGGCTATCGTGTCTGTTCTTTCACTGGGTTGGGAAATGGAAATGAAGTTCTGCTTCTGCTTTCCTTGACCCATATGATCTTGTGTTTCAGGTTCTCTCTGCAATATTAAATTATTAATTTCACAGGACCACATTTGGGTTTTCCTACTCATCCAGCATGTTGTCTGCATGCAACGTGTCAAGAATCCTATTGGGGACTGACATATGCTGCTTTCTGAAGTTTGGGGGAAGCGTTTATGGTTCTTATTTTAGCTCCATCAGCAAAAGAAAATTATGAGCAATAGTGCCTCTGTGGCTGAATTTGTGGTTTATTGAAAACTCTGGCAAAGCCCACAAGATGAGGAGAGAAAATAATGCCTGATTTTATATTTCAGCTGCTGACTGCAGCTGCAGCTTTCAGAAAGCTTTTCAGCCTGGCTCCTGCCTCATTTTCTCCTAGCTTCCTTTTACTGCAAGAGGAAGCTGAATTGCAGTACTGAACACTCCATGACTTAGTTTTTCAGTATGCAAACAACTCAGACTTTACATGGTATGTCTTTGAGTATAGGTATTATCAGATGTGCATTATTTAAGAAGCGAGTGAAGGTACAAAAAAAGATTTTTTTAAAGTCAGAATGTGTAGCAATGTGTTAGATGTTTTTAGAAAAACAGAAGGTGAATGATTTAAGCTGTCTGCAAGGGGCTGAGATTTTATGTTTATGTTTTATTGAGATATCACTCCCTCAATGAACTAATATTAAGCCTCGGAATTCACAGTTACTTATCATGTATCAAATAAAGCTGCTATGTTCTTACAACTGGTGACAACTTCTGCAAGATGAAGGGGAATTAGTATTTAACCAAATAAAGAATCCCTGCGGCATGGCAGTCCCATGCTGATGAAGACAACTGAGGGACTGAAAACATGCTACCTTTCAACAACCGAGGCTTGATTCATGTCTTGAACACACTCCTGAGATTTGCATGGAGCTATGAAGAAAAGGTAGTTAGCGATGATTTGCAAAGCACTGCCACAGTCTTAATGTCTGTGACTAAAATCAAGTACACTGTAAGACAGCATTGAAAAAGGACCTCATGCTGCCCAGGAGGCCCCGTGTGGCCTTGTCCTGGAGAGAAATGGTTCTCAGACCCTTAAAGTCAGAAGACCACCCAGTCTTTTCCTTGTAGGGTGGGGAAAACAAACAAATTACCTTCTTTGATGATTGGGAAAAGAAAGTGATTGATAATTACTGCCTGTAGCATTTTACCCCCGTAATTGTGGTATTTGGCCTGTATTTTCTGGCTGCGTTTTGGCACTTCTTTAGAAAACTATTCAGTTTTGATTGAGGTGTTTCAAGTGATGTCAGACCCGTAAAGCCCTCTGTCCTAATTTCCATTCTGCAGGCTGTCTTCTGCATTTAGGTTTATTCCCATAGTCCTGGATAGAGGATAGCTCTGGATCAAGCTTCTCTACCAGAATCCAGCTATTCTTGATTTGAGCTCCTACAGCAAGACTCCTTGCGAAAAACCAGACTAAAAGCATTGAATGAATACTACTCATGGGTTGCAAACTCATCCTTTGCTCACTCAGTGCCCTCTTCCAAGGGCATTCCTGCGTTACTCTCTGCTGTGAGAGAGGATTTATAGGAGCTTATAAAACTGAAATGGGGGCATGTAAGTAATATTGTCATCTTGTCTCAAAGAGATTTTAATACGTCTTTCCTTCCAGCACTTTGCCCATTATTTCCTCTACGGGTAAAGGATTCAGCTCTCATTCCAGCTGCAGTCTTGAAGTACTGTCTTTTAATGGCAGTTGTAGAGCGAAACAGCAAAAGAGAAAAAAAGAGGAAAAAGAAGTGTGACTTTATCACTGGACCTTGTTATGTTAACTACGAAAAATTAAGGCAATAGTATGAAAGTCATAAATAAAAACAACTAAATCACAAAGTTATACGTTTGCAGATGAGTATTGGAAATCAGAGTACATGCATATGCATTAAAAGCTGTGTTACCAATTAGTATTCAAGAAACTTTTCCTTTGAAGTAAAGAAAACCTGCCATTGTCACTACTTACAGCCTGTTCCCTAACCCTAGCTATGCCACTTGTAAAGGCATGTGCTATATTATGAGAGATATTTGTATATCTCAGTGCGGATGTGCAGTTTGTAAAGGGAGATAACTAATACAATGTCATTTTATGTTGTCAGTGGAAAGCTCACCTGTGAGTCATCATATTTTTTGAAAAGTTTTTGTAACAAATACAAAACCTTGGAATTTAATTATCTGGGTTATGTATTTATTCATGAGAGAGACAGAGGCTCTACCTCTGAATAAGCTTAAACCTTGCATGACACCTTTCTGTGCTGACGTTGCTTATTATTGCTTTCAACCCTGGGCAATTCTGTACGCTGCTTGGAGCTTGATGAGACGAATCATTGTTACTTTTTCTCCATTTTTATCTTCTGCAAAAGTGTTGCACGGAAGGAAACTACTTCCCCTTGTAGGAGAAATGGGATGTGACACTGGAGTCGTGTCACTGCGGCTCGCTGGGTGCTTGGGACATTTTGCCCTTGCCAAACCTGAAGCACATTCTCCCTTTCTGGGAGGAGGTAGCCGTGGCCACAGGCTCCCTGCCCTGGCTGGGGAGAGTGCTCCAGCCTCACACCCCTTTCCCTGGGGCCTCTGGTTTCTAACCCAGTGTGGATGGTCACAGGTTGCTGTTCACAAAGCTTTTATTTCTGCTCCTTGGGGAGCACCAGCTCCTGAAGGCAGACACAAGAGCAGAGGTCTAGAGCAGAGCCTTCACCCATGTTTTCAGAGGTAAATTTAGGTCACGTACTCCTTTATCACTGCTTGTATATTACGTTCAAAGAACAGGCTCTGATAATCCTGCTAGCTGTACTGCAAGGAGGAGATGGGAATACTAGAAAGAAAATGAAAAGAGAGGCAAAGGCTTGTTTTCCAAGCCAGAGTCTGAGACTGAGGTATAATGCAAGTCTTCAGGAGCTCAGCTGATGCGATGGATGGAGGAGGAGGCTGAGAGGCGGCTTTCTCACCCAGCACACGTCCTGCAGCACTAGTGGGTCTGGCTGACAATAGGAATAAATCTGATCACTCGAAACCCACGCTGTCAACTTTACCCTGAAGAACTAGGAAACTATTTCTAACACTGATTGTAATTAAACATCAGTCAAGTAACTATAACGTAGCCTGTGAAATGAGAATATTTGCAAAGCCATGTTAGCCCAGGTGCTGGACTAAAGCCCATATTTACGGGGGTGGTTGTTGCAGGGCGGAGGGTTGTGGCAGTCCTGCTGCTGGAGGACGTGCTGTGCCTGAGCCCTCGGCTCCATCAGCCACCTTTGTGGGCAGATGGGCCGAAATGCCCTCACATAACATGCTTGTAACATTGCAGTTCTGTATTAAAGACAGTGATTATAATCAACTATTGCACTTCAGCCTTTCAGCTGGTGATGTGTAGTGTTCAAGAGGATCTGCCCCCCTCCCTACACAATGGCCTAGGTACGTTTTGAGGTGCTTTCCTTCCGCCTCCACAGTTTTTTTCATGCCTAAGAGACTGGCTGTGCTGGACACAGTGACTGGATGTGTGCACCACAGCTCTGAGGGTTTTTTTAAGCTGGATGTCTGATCTGGGAAACTAATGGCAAAGGAAAGAACTTTCCTCAGGGAGTCTGTTTGGAGCTTGATGTCCTTCACTTTCCTATGCTGATCATCTGGGTAGGTGCTGTCACATGGTGTGGTGGGGTTTGAAACAAACACTGGTGCAGATGCAGCATTGGTCTCCTGTGATCAGTAACATCTTGTCCATCTCATTGAAGTGTTTGGCTTTGGTGTGAGGACCCCACGTCAAATTTAATGGCTTGTGATAGATTGGACAGAAGTTGGACAAGATAATCAAATGGTCCCTGTTGTCGAAAAGCTATGAAACCCTAAATGCTGAAGAGTGGATTAATAAGCGTGCATCCCAGCAGAACAGATTGGGCAGGCCTGAGAAAGAACAGAGTGCCTCCGCTGTCAGCTCTGATTGCTTTTATTAATCAGCAGTCTTAATGATAGCATCAGCATGGTCTGGGAAGGTCAGAGATGCACTTCGAAGGAAGGGGATGTATATAATGTTGGAGAAGTCATTGATACGTTTACAAGTAGGAAGCTCTCCTCTAGCCTTCTGCTCTTATGTCTGCCTTCAGGAGCTGGTGCTCCCCAAGGAGCAGAAATAAAAGCTTTGTGAACAGCAACCTGTGACCATCCACACTGGGTTAGAAACCAAATCTGCACGAAAACAAAGCTGCAGGAATTTATTCTACTTGTCTTTATCTCCTTTCAGACATTCAGATTGTTGTTTGCTGTGTAGCACTGCCCTTGGTGGCAGAAGCCAGGGAGAAAATATAGTAAGAACAATTGAAAATGTCCAACTCATTAAGTCACAGTGGCATTGCCCTCTCCTGTGATTTTAGTCTGAGTCTCAGAAAAATATCTGGTTCTTGCCAGTAACATTGTGGAGAAAAGTCGAAGAGATGAATAAAATGCATAGTGTTTCCAAAAAAGTAACTTTTCCAGAAAGACCATCATAATGAATTGTGTGAATGCTGTGGGCTGGCAATACTGGTATCATTGTGTTAATTTCTCATAATTATTTACTAATTATTTTATTTAAACCATTGGTTTTAGTAGAACATTTATCAGAATTGCTTGTTCATAGGTAAGTAGTTATGGTAATCACAACATAATGTGAACAGTTGTGTTATTTTTGGACTCAAGCTCCATCAAAGTACACTTTGTATTTCCTAGTAATTCAAGCAGTCACCTGACAATCATAAACTGCATGTGTACTTCGTAGGAGCTGAAAGAATGAATCTCTTGTGATCCTTTTTATATATAAAGTATATACAAATTATAATTGTACTTTGCAGAGAGCAAGTCTCAGTACCTTTGATCAACCAAGCATGCCGCCTCGTACATTTACGACCTAGAGACATCTGTGAAAACAGCAACAGTCAGTGTTTAAGGCATTAAGTCTATTGTTCTGGCACTGCTAAAAAGTTGGACCAATTTGAGTCCAAACTCTCACCAAAGATATGTTTAAGTGAATTAATCTAAAAGGGAACTTACCAAAACCAAAATGCTTTACACTGGAGAGAAAAAGAATTTGAATGTAGAGCAGATGGACTTAAAAGTGACCTTCTCCCCTCCTTTTCTTCCACCTCCCTCAGAAACAATTCCCTGCACTGTTCCTTCCCACCCACATATTGCTTTTTATTTGATTAAACTCTAGTGATCGAAATTTCCACAATGTAAGGCACATTTTCCTTTCACAGAGTTATTTGTTTGGTACCTTACAAAAACAGATGTTCATAATTTCTATTTCTGTGTTTGCGGGCTGATCTCATTCCTTACCGTAGGTGATCCTGTATGGAAAGTGTGATGTGTGAAGGGCTGGCCAGGCTGGCGGGTGCAAGGAGGAGCTGTAGCCTGCCAGGGTCTTCAGTTCGGAATTGGCTGCGCTGATGGCAATGTACTGATCTCAGTGTTAGCTTGGTACCACAGGATGACCACAACGGGCGGAGGAAAAGTCTGAAATAAGGTGTTGCATTGAAAACATGCATTGTTTAATTATGCTCATTTAGCTCTCTTCCATCTTACCATCGCTGGCAGGAAGGGAAGTAATGTTAAAGTGTATCGCGAGTTAGCTTTGTTGGGGTTGTCCCAAATTAGAGAGGGAGATAAAGCTATGGATGAAAGAGAATAATCACCTGTTTTTTATGTCCCTGATTGAATGTTAGCGCTTCTTTGTGATGACAACAGTCCTTTTTCTCAGTTTGATTTAGGGCATGCAGAAGTGTTTACTGCTTTCGGACCTTTTCATGTATTTAAAAAAATTGGAGGGGGAGGAGAGAAACAAGAATAAAATTCGGAAAACAGAAAACCTAACCTATTTAACATCACATAAGCGTCCAGGTGTGATAGCTGAGAGCTTGAGCAAAATGTCTTTTGGAGTGAATGAAGGATGCTCTGTTACTTTGAGATATGTAAGGCACTTAAGAGCGCGGCGCTTGTCGGTGGGATGTGGGCTGGCACACTGCATCTTTCTTCGCACCCAAGAGCTCCGTGATGCCAAGTGGCAGGTGATTATAGCTGCTGCCCAGAGCTCCATTTGAAATGGAATTGGGAAGATTCTGCCTGAATATCTCATGTTCAGCCTCTTAGTGACTCTTTTTAATAGTTGTTTTAGTGATTAAGGCTGGTGGTGGCTCTTGGCACCACTGTCAATTTCTGAACTTCTCTGAAGAGCTGAAACACGTAGGTCTCACAAGACACAATGAAATTCTGTTGTGGAGATGTGTAGAGAAGCTCATACTCAATTTTATTTTTTTGCTTCAGCTGGAGTGTTACCATTTCACTCTTTCAGCTGATTTTTCCTCACAAGTATGAGAGTTCTTAACTGAACTGGAATGTACAGAGTATAAATATTAAAACTCTCTACAGATTTTTTAACAGCAAAGGTAATTTCATGATAAATAATCCCAGAGGTTGTATTAAATTGTTTGTCATTGTAATTTTTAAAATCAATTTCAGATGTTTTCCTTTAATTTAACAACTGAATAGTTTAACCACTATCCTGCATTAGAAATAGGACTTAGTTTATTGAAATCCCTTACTAAGCAGATGAGACCAAATGACCATAGAACCCCCCTCCACATCTTAAAAATCTATGATTCCTTGTTGTACAATACCAAATCAATAGAGAATTAATTTTAAAATACTGTAAACCTCTTTTCCCCCAGATCTAACTGGATTCTTATCAATGGACTTCAGAGATTTTTCCATTTTGCTTGTACAAGCTAGTGGCTAGTATTATATCATCTTTGATAATATAGTATCGGAACACAGTCCTTTTCTTTTAGAGGTGAGTCTTTTTTAGTTTTAAGCATTGAGAGACCACCCTTAGGAATGCAATAATCTCGCTGAGCACAAACAAGAATAGAGATGTGCTCAGATGAAGTGCAGCACTGCAGCTGCTCTGCTGCCCGAGGTGCAAATCCGAGTTTCACCACCTTCAGTGCTGTTTTTCCATAGTTAGTTAAAGTTTCTCCATTTCAGATCTGACCGATTGGTAGCAAATGGCCACCTGCAACTCCCTGGCATGGAGGGGAGGTTTCCTGACCCTCTGGAGCATCCTCTTGATGTTCCCCTCCCCAGCGCAGGACCAAGCCATCTCTGGCTGTGTCATGGCTTGGAGAGGTGCTGCCGTGACCCTCTTGAGTGCTTTTAATTCCTCCCAGACTTCTGCCTCACTGCTCCAGCTCTAATATTTATTTTGTTTCTGGACTATAATAGGCTAGACAGTGTCAGGCTGGTTCCTGTGGAGAGTGTCATGATGTTTTTCTCAGTGGATACATGATTTCACATGGACAGTGAGACAAGTCTTTAATTATGGGATACTTCTTCTGATTTAACTATTAATAATTAACTTCTCAGTTTTTTAGTTGTGAATAATTGCTAGAGCTGCGGAGTCATTGTATATTATAAGTTTGACTAATTGAGAGCAGGCAGTATTTGTTAATTGTTCCTTTTACACATATGCTAAACCCAGAAGTGTTTAAGTCGCTCTGGGACATCAATTTTAAATACAATTAAAACAGCGTAACCTGTTAGCAATTATTCTCCCTGCGTTGTTTTGATATTGATGGGTCCCGATCTGAGCACAGTAATTAAAAGGAGCCACTGTTATTGTTGATCCCGCAGATAAACAAATGCTGATTGCATGCTGTGAACTGGTTAATCAAGTTTATTTAACTTGTTGTTTGTGATTCATCCCAGTGACTGAGCCTAACAGTATAATGGTTCTGTCTCCAGTTTCTCTGCTGCTAAAGGAGTTTCACTAATTCTTTTAAGTAGACTTAGGTAACATCTTAAGGAATGGTATTGTTAACATATATCAATTAAACCCAGTGTAGGACCAAGGACTTTTCCCTTAAAGTGAGAACATGCTTTGAGACCTTGCTGTCCCAACTGTTCACTGTCCAGAGCAGCTGCAGAGGAGATTATGCTTTGTTTTGTCTGATTTTGATGCTACTGAAGCCTGCCAGGTTTAGTCTCACCTTCTGCCAATGCTCCTTAATCCTGTTTGAGAGGCTACTTCTGCAGTTGCAGAAGTTCTCCCGAGGAGACACCCAGTTTTCAAGTCTCAAGTCCACAACCAAATAAGCAATCTCTCTTAGATCATCTCTGCATTTGGGGAGTCCATGTTGCTCAGGCCTCTCAGCAGCATCAGCAATACCATTTACACAGCATCTTGCTGTGGCCAGGCTGGCACTGTCCCAAGGGGCACCTGGCTGCTCAGCAGGAGACATCAGGCAGGGAGTCAAGAGACCAACTCTCTGTCTTGTGCTCTTGGCTGTGGAAACTAATGGTGCTGGCTAAACATAGATATTTTCATTTTAATGATATATGTGTATATATAGGGAGTTTTTTTTAGTCTTAAACTGATTTTTTTCCCCCACTGTGGATGGAGGTAAAGTCTCCTAAGGGGCTACAGTGCACTGATTTTGATCTTATCAAGGCTCTTGGTACAAACTATAGTGGTCTCCAGAGCTAACCTTGTTTTTGTACAGGGCTGCAATATCACCTTCTCTTTAGGCATTTTGTAAGCAAGTATGTTTTGTGCTTTTGGGTTGTCTTTTTAAATGCCATTAGTTTCCTAACTTTCAGTTTCGGAGCCCTGTGTGCAGGTAATGTCTTGGTACAGCTTTCACATTGCTGCTCCAGGCAACGGCACTGTCTTTCCCACCAAGGGTTTACAAGTTATTTTATATTTCTTGAAGTTGGTGGTGTTCAGTGATAAATAACTATTCCTGTAAGAGCCATCTTCTCCTTCCAGCTGTCTGTGAACATAAGTTGCAAGAGGCTCATCACGCTTGTCCAGACCCTGGAAAGCCTCAGTGTTAAAGGAACATTCCTCCATATCTCAAAAGGCAATATCAGAGAAGTGCGATGGTTGGCCATCACTTTTCCTCCTAAAATAGTCCACAATTGGAATGAACAGGAGGAACCCAAGGCCAGTAAAAACACTACTCTAAATACAATGTGTATCACACTGTTTTCTTTATATTGCAGGGCAACTATAGGAGTATTCTGTTGGGAGCACTGTACTGCAGACCTTAAATAGCAGTGCTAATGTTTAGATTGTATTTTCATCTTTTCTGTGTTTTCCATGGCAGATTTCTGGGACCTTTGCCAGGTTCCATGACCATATAGAATTAATTGTTAAAAAGGAAAATAAATATTTCTTAAATGCTAGAGAATATATATATCTGACCTAACGAGCAACAGTTTTGTTCATTTGTCCATAGTTAATTGTAATTTACTCAGATGTTTCTTCTGTCTGGAAGGGAGAGGACTGAGGCATGAGAGAGTGATTGTTCTTGAGCTTCTGTATTGAATTTATATATATACAAAACATTTCTGCATGCAATAATGTAGCTAGACAGGATGACATTTCTGTCAGATAGAGATGTAGAAGGAAGCATAAGGGAATTTTCTTAGCCTGTCTGGACTGGGTGGTTGAGAGGTCATTGCAAGCAATTTAGCTGATGTTATATTGAAGTCAGAGTTGAAGGAAGTTTGGAAGTCCAGATTATGCTAGATCTGTTTAAAAAGACATCCAATCTACTAACTTGTTCTCTGGTGTTGCAGTATGACATTCATTTAAATGAGAAATTGCATATTTTTATTAGTATATGAGTTACTCTTTGTTCTTAACCTAATTCAGAAGTTGTCTGTGGATAAACTTTCTGATCTTGACGCTGTAACTCAACACTCGGTTTGTTCCACCATCTCTGGCTCTGTGTTATGATTTTGATAGACTAATTCAGTCTGATATTCTCCACTAAATCAACACATGTGGCATCTGCTGGAATCTGTGGGATTTGATCTCATCCTTCTCAGCCACATTATTTTTTGCCTCGCAGCCAGGTGGATCTATTGATTCTCATGCAGGCTTCCTGCCGCTCTGATCTGCCAAAAGCGAATTAGTTATATGTTTCTATATGCTTTGCTACCGAGGCTTCAAAATCCCTCTTAACCAAAGTCCCTGCTTACATATTACTACCATTCATTTTTATTGGCTTCACTAAAGTTGAATTCCTCTATCTTGATTTTTTCCTTAATTCATTCTCTGAGCAGCTTGAAAGAATTCAACAGAAAACAAAACCTCAAAGCACTTATATAATGAATTACTTTTAAACTAGACGCTCAAAAAGACAGAGGAGCATTTATCAGGAATGTTTGTGGGCTTGGTGGTTACGAGCTTAAGAAAATATTCTGTGGAAAGGCTTTTGTCCCATGACAGAGATTTAAAAGGCTGCGGATTCGGATTCCAGCGGAGGCTCAGGCCTGTAATCACGTTTGAAATGTTCCCTTTCACAAGGCTCCCCGGCTGCCGCGGGAAGCCAGCCGGCTAGGGGCTCGGCTCCCGACGAGCCCATCACCTGTTGAGGCCCCCGGCCCGGGGACGCGCGGGCCCCGCCGGCGCTGCCCCGCACAGCGGCCCGGAGCGCGGCCTGCGGGGCGCCGGGGGGGCTCGGCAGCGGGCGGCGGGGAGTTTCCTTCCTCCGCCCCGAGACCGGCGCTGACAGTCCGGGCGCTGCGGCTTCCAAGTTGGAGAGGGGAGCGTGTGCGGTAGACAGGGACAATGGAGGAAAAGCAAAGCCAGAAACCTGAGCTGTGCCTGGCTTGCTCGGCAGACAGCAGACAGATGAAGGGTAAGTAAGAGAATCAGGCAAAGATGGAGTTACATTTAAACATGCCCCTCGCTGCCGCTGCTGCTTTTTATTAATATAACTGGAGGCAGAATGCATGGAGGGGGGAAAAAAAAAAAAAAGGCAAGCATGTCTTTCTTGTGCTAATGGCTCTGCAGATTTTTCTAATACTCCGACTCTGTGAGTTTAACTTTCTCTTTAGAGAAGTTTCTGTCTAGCCTCCAGAGCAGGAGCACGCTGCATTGCTGTCACCGTTTGCGGGACGCTGGCTGGGGCGGAGGGCGCTGCTCCGCCGCGGGGGACAAATAATGTCACCTTCCCTTTAAATGCTCCGCGTGCTTCACCTATGGCAGCGAAACAGCGCTTCTTTCATACAAGTGGGTTCGAGCTCATCTTTTCCTCGGTGTGTATGTTAAAAGTGGGAGATTCACGGCAAATTGTTACAGGGTTTAGTTTGCTTTGTGTGAAACCAGTTGGGTTGGTTTTGGAGCGAAGCCAAGAAATTATAAGCGTGGTTTTCACCGCGGGTCAGCTGTGGTGCATTTGTGCAATTACTGTTGCACTGTATCTTTAGTAGAAAAGCGAATGAAAGCTGTTTTCTGAGGAATTTTACATGGGCTGTTCCACGTGGAGAGTAACATTCAGGTAGCATGACAGATACCTAATCTAATCTATAACACAGTATTTGTGGAGCACCTGTGAACGTTCCTAGTTCATGCGTGTTGTATTTCTCATTGCCACTTCAGAAAAAGTTGTGTTGCTGTGTTTCTGTGAAACAAATAGTGCATGGTAGAGTATATGTGGTTTAAAAAAAAAATCACATGAGTTTATGAGTATGTAATACTAGAAAATAGTGCATAGAAAACTTAGGAGATTTTTGTTTGGTTGGTTCATTTGTTTGTTTTTTCTCGGGAGCTCATTAATTGTTTGATGCTCTTTTGAATCATTTTGTAAGTTAAAATACTGGGCAGTGCAAGTCACCTGTATCTGTGTCTGTATATGTTTATGTTTAGTGGGACTGAAGTCTTCACTTAAAGGCTGTGTCTGAATAGGGAAAAAAAAAGCGCCTTCGGTAACATTTCTTCTGTATGGGTTGTATGAAGCTGCCTGAAATACATGTGGAGCTAGAAGAAGAGAAATCTGACCAGACCAATCCTATGATTTTGAATGCTGAAAGCTCATAACCAAATGTAGTAGTTTTGGCCCATATCCAAAATTTACATTTGAAAGTTACTTGGAAAGAGAGCTAATTGTAAAGACAGTGGAGTAAATTAGAAAGATTCCAAATAATGTCAAATTTGCTGCTAGCATAAATACAGCAGAGGAGGGTTTGACTCATGATGTTTAACATTTTATTATTTTTTAAACTTTTTTTAAACTTTAAGTATTGAATGGGGTTTGCTTCAAGGCTCACTTTCATAGTGTTAGTATGGGTCATGTCTAGACTTGTTCTTTTGTGAAATTATTCTGAAAATGTTCTTCTCTTATGTCACCTGGGTTGCAAAACAGGACTATTAAAATCTTCCCAGTGTTTAAAGTAATGAAGCAAAGTGACTTTCCTGACCTTTGTAGACTTCATGGAGGGTGTGACTTGGAAGAATTGCATACCAGGACATGTTGCTGGACTTTTTTTAAAAAAAATTATTTTTATTTTAAATTTCTAGTTCACAGTAATTAATCTTTCATTATAATCTTCCTGGTAATCCTAGGCATACTGCTTCTACAATGCAGACCTGGGCCTCTCTTCTATTTATATCAACTGTAGTAATGGGTGATATTAAGAAGTCTTGAAATCTGTTTTCAGATCAGAGAAGCAACTCAAGTGTAAGAGTTACTCAAGCCTTTGGATAACCAAAGCCCTCTCCTGTCAATCAGCAACTCTTGCTTTTTGTTGCCCTCTACACTTGCTACTTTATTGAACAGGAAGACCTTCAGCTTTTAGCTTCTGAATACGAGGGAGGGAGGGAGGGAGACAAGCTTATCTTGCACCTCTCTGTTTTCCCTTGGCTTCTCTTTACTCCTTTTCCAAGGAGGGTACTTGCATAATTTATCCTTTTGCTACTCTTAGCTCTCTTCTGGGAACCATCACATGATCCTTCACACATTTCACAGTTATCTGCGGGGATTGATTTGCTAGGCCTATTATCTTCACTTGGAAGATATGGACAGTTTGCCCACGCTGTTATTGAGCAACTCCAGGATCCAGAAAACCTCTCCCAGTTTCTCCTCCCTGTAGCACTGTGGCCCACACAGCAGCTATGGAGCTTACATGCCCCAAGGTACCCAGGAGGGGTTTCACCATCCCAGCTTTCAGCCTTGCCATCAAAGTCACTCGTCCCTACCTAGGAAGTGGGCAGGGAAGATTTTTTTAAGCCATTACTAGGGGAAAGACCCATATTCAAACATGACAGAGAGTTTGCTTTGCAAAGAAAGGCACATGCTGCTGTGTGCTGTAATGCTGCGGGATCGTGCTGAATGCCCAGGTCAGCTTGCTGGGAAGACTAGCAACTAGTTTGCATAGTTTACATTCCTTTCTTTTCACCGGTATTTATACAGTATTTTCCAAATATATGAAAGAAAAATAAGAGAATTTGTTGATCTTTCTAATACAGTATAAGAAAAATATGTTATTTTTGATTCCTTCTCAAGGTTTCACCCAATAACAAATAGTGGTAAAACACTTCACTTGATATGTCTCTTTATGTTCCAAATAATTAGCTTTTTCTTAAACTGCTGAAATAACTGAAGTGCAGAGTAGGGAAAGACTTTGCAGGAGAAAAATTTATCACCTGAAATACACATTCATGAGCTTTCGGTCGTGTTTGTCCATGTAGGTTTACTTGCCTTCTTGTGGAAGTGCCTGCCACCAGTTCAGTGATTGAAACTGCCGCTGTGACCATACTTTAAGGGTTTATACCAAATTGCTGCATTCAGTCACTCATGCACACGCTGACTCCCTTGAGCTCCAAGGAAATCCCGTATTTATATCTGTTGCCTTTGTTCCAAGAGCCTCAGGGACATAACCTCCGGGTTCTCCGTGCAACAAATTAAAGATGGTAAATTCCAGCCAGCCCCATCCTACCTCTTTTCCCTCCTGTGTACAATCCATTGAAATGACTGCAGCTTTCAGAAATCTTTTTGACTGAGCATATCTGGAGCAGCCACTTCTTGCAAGCTAAACTCTTTTTTTTTTTTTTTTTGCCACTTTTCTCAAACAACCTGTGCATACCTGGCAGTTGGTGCTCTGAATTTTCAGTAATCGGTGAGGATGGATGGTTTTTAATTAAGTTCTGCTTGGAAAGGTTGAGTGTGTGTGTGTACGTACACGTGAGGCTGCCGCTCTGAAGGTTTAACCAGGATTAAAGGTTAAGAAGGTCTTAGAAGGTGCTGTGGAGGTCAGAGATGGCATTTTGAATCTGTGTGAGAGTAAAACTTTCTTGTGAACCAAACCTGTTTCCAAAGTAGTGTCTGGATCTGTGCTCATCAAAGCATGGTGCCACCTTCAATCTGAACTCTTGTGTCTAGTTCTGCTTTTGGAATAGGTTTCCATGAATGCAACCGAAAGGCTGTTGTTGATATTTTGGAGTCCTTGAGCATTATAGGGAGCTTACAGAAACATGCAAAGTCTTGGAGGACCTTCCAGGGCCCAGTCCTGTTGCGAAACCCGAGGGAATTGGTTCCCCAAGTGAACTGGTGGGACATCCCATTGGCAGCAGCTCCACCGATAGAGGATTTACTTTATTACCAGGGCTTGATGTTATGTGGGATGTGGCAGGCAACTGACAAAGTGTACCAGAAAGCTGAAAAACCCTCAATATAAAATCCTGAGCCAGGTGGCAGGCAGGGTATAAAACTGGCTGACTGAACCATAAAAAGACTCAAGTAGGTGCCTGTTTCCAGACAGCAGTGCCGTGTAAATGACAGCACATGGGGGAGACAGTCGCTGGGAGGATAAAGGGCTCTGTGGCAAAGTGTCAGAAGGAGAGAAATAGAGATATGTTAAAAACATGTAGAGGAAAGAGCTTCCTGCTCCTGAGGATGTGCCGTAAAGGGTTAACACTCGTACAGATGTTGGAGGCTGCTTAGTAAAGATGGGGAAGCCCAGATCAGGCTTGGAGAGGCCTTTTGAATGCTTTGGGTTCTGTGTTTTGTTTTGTTTTGTTTTTTCCTTTGCTGACAAAGGAGTGAGGGGTTTTTCAAAGGTATTGGGTAACAAGGCTCCGGACTACACTTCTTCATGCACCAGAGGGTTGTTACGTAGTTACCTGAAGATAAGCCAGCACTTACATACCCTCAATGTCTATCTCTCTTTACAAATGTTGTCATGGTCTTTGGTCTTAAAGTAGATTTTGAAGTTGTAAAAGTTAACTGAGTTGTTTTGTTGTTGTTCTGATTTTTTATATTACACAAACCTTACTTTTATTCTGTTTCTTAAGAAATGGTTTATTGAAAAAGTGCTGTAGTATTTTCCAGTCTGCTGTCCTGAGACATATAAAATCCAAGGGAGATCCATGAAATTTAAAACCAGACTACAGCCAGAAATCAGGAGAAAGAGCCTCCAAAACTCTCTTAATGTTTCATAGGTGTTTCAGAGCATGTTGAAAACACACTGAAAAAAGATTTAGGATTTCAAATCTGCTTTGTCAAAGGCATTTCATCAGTTGGTATCCTTAAGGATACTAGTTACAGGGCCATTAAGTGTACTGGAGCCTATTGAAGAAACCTGTTCCTTCTGTTGGAAAACATCCTGTAGATTTTAAAGGTCATAGAATAAGGGCCCTGTCAGATCATCTTTTCAAGTCATGTAGTGGTAAAGATGATATAAAAGGAACATCTATTTCAATGATGTTCACTTTACAGAGAGGCGATACTGCAGTTGTATGTATAAAAGTACTGTGCATCGCTTATATAAGTGATTATTTCCAGGCCGCTTCTTATAACGTACATATGCCTAATGATGCAGAACACTACCTGACTTTCAAATGAAGCTAACTTTTATATCAATTATTTTCTTTTTCTAATTAATATGATTGTTGGGAGCAAGTCCTTCTGATATTTTAATTTTTTTTCCAGACCAGGCAAAAACCGGTTTGCATGTAACATCACTAGATGATGCAGAATGTCTCCGATCTAAAGAGCTCCTTTCGACTCCAAACAGTCACACTTCTAATTCAAAGTCAGCTCGCCACATCCCTCGAAGACATACAGTAGGTGGTCCTCGCAGTTCCAAAGAAATACTGGGAATGCAAACCTCAGAAATGGACAGGAAGAGAGAGGCTTTTCTTGAGCATCTGAAACAGAAATATCCCCACCATGCTACAGCAATAATGGGACACCAGGAGAGACTGAGAGATCAGGTATGAAAGTCAAATTCATATCTTGCTTTTTGTTAAACAGTCCTTATAACTCCTACAAAATTGAGTGTTACCTCATTACAAAAGGTGAGAATGTAACAGAACATTAGATTTTTTTTCAATGTAGCCTAAGATTCAGTTACTCTCTTGAAATGAAAAGAAACAATAATAAAATGAAACTATTCAATATTACCTTGGAATTGTTTGTTGAAACTGGCATTTTTGAAAAGCTTTTCATTTTTTTTAGAATATACACGAAGAAAAAGATGAAGGTGAGACTCTTGATCTTAGTATATGGGTCTCCATTTACTTTTCACAGCTGAAGGGAAAATATGGAACAGCTGTTAACTTCTGTTACACTTTCAGTATTAACGCAACTGCTGGGGAGAAAAGAAAATATCTGTAAAGTGTGTCCGTGTGCTTTAGCTGGCTCTGTTACCCTTTCATTTGCTTTCTTTTCTATTTTTGAGTCTTTTAATACAAACAGAGTGGATTTATCCACAGGTATCTGCCTCCTCCAAGCTGTTTTGACATCCACGTAGGTCTGTCAGCAGCGTACCTTAAGGTGGTTTGCTTCTCGCTTGCCTCTGATTGCTTTTCAGCAACAAAAAGTAGATGTAGGGTCAGAGGAGATGTGACCTGCTGATGTATATTTCTCAGAGCAGGTGGAGGCCATCCTCACGCTGACCTTCTGAATTCAAGCAATGCCGTGCAAGGACGTGCAATTCTGGGCTCCTTTTTTGGGTGTAATGTTAGAGTTTAATCTGTTCAGCTTTACAGACAATCTACCTTGTATTCCATAATTCTTTAAATCAATCAGAATTTAGAGTTTAGGCTCAAAAATCTTGTGCTTCTTATTCTCAGTTTAACAAATGATTGACAGCAAACCTTTTATAATTTTTTTTCTTAGTGTTTTGTTGGTATTTCAGCACTAACAGCAAATTAATTTTAATTAAGGAATGGGAACAAGTTGGAAAAATACTGTATTCTGTTCTGGGAGTTTTAAGTGAATTCGCAGCCTCTTTTGAAGCCTTCCAAACCTTTGGAGATTGTTACAGGTTTGGAAAGATTGTCATTTGGTAACTCCCCCCTACAACTTCACTTTGACAGGGTCTCTAGACATCCCAGGCTCCATCAGTGCCTCAGAACACAACTGCTAGAATCCATATGTATCCAGCTAAAATTGCTGCAAGACTTCAGCTCTAATGAGGATGATCTATTCCTTATTTTTAAACAGCTTTCCTCCTTTCCTTTGAAAGTCTTGATTATTATTTTTTTTTTCTCCTCACTTATCTCTTCCATGAACTTTAGTGACTGTGTGGAATGTGCTGGGTGGTAGATAAAGATAGCATACAAATTAAATAAAGGAGGTGGGAGGGGGGTGAAATCCAGAGATTAGATCTTTTGGAGACATGTAAATATTTAGTTCCAGTGTTGCAGACACTGCAAACCCAGTTTGAACAGCCTGCAGCATTATACCCTTCACATTTTGTAATTTGAGCCTTTTCTGAAGGCAATAAATTACAGAAGGAATGCAGTAACTGTTCCTGCTATTTGTTTAAAATGTGTCATCCTTGCTAATTTATTGAGGGTAAAATTCATGCGAATTTCTTCTATTTTTTGATGATTAGACATATGTATTGTATGTAATGAGTGTGAATTTTAAAACAAAATAACTTTAAAATTACTATTAGAGCATCTTTCTTGGGAATGAGGAATACTGAAGACTCCATCTATTCAGCATAACTTAAAAAAATAGATAAATTGAAGAGAAGCCGCATTAAAAACATGTAGAAATAAGTTATATCAGTTGATTGTAAGAAATTTGCTTAGTTGAAATGTATCAACAGTCTTGCTCATCAGATGCAGTAACAGATGATTATGGTCATGGCATTACAGTTCAGAGAAGTTTTCTTTTACCAGTTGTGTCTATGAGTATGCACACACATATCTGTGTATTTTGTGTGTGTGTTTGTATGTATGTATACATATCTCTGTGTATAGATACACATAGGTATCCGTATATATATATATACACACATAGCTCTGTGTGTGTGTGTGTATATATGGGTATGTATAACGCACACTTATTTAGCTGCTCCATGAATAAGACCATAATATAATTTTGCTTCAGAGGGTGTGTATGTGTGTAGCATACATACGTCCTTCCCTCCCACCTTGTACATGTATGTGTGTTGCAGTGGCATAGAAGAAAAACTACATACACATGTAGTAGGTGTGTGCATGTAACACATATGTATACATCACATACAAAATCTGTAAGATGTATGGGAAGACATGAACTAAAATGCCACTATTTATTTTCCAGGTTAGTTTCCTCCCTTCTTACTTCTCCAGCTGCTCCAGTATCTAGAAAGTGGCAACATTATCCATGGTGGGATTTTCCCCACTGGGGAGGATCTATTAAGCTTAGTAGCCAATGCAACACCACTTTTTAATCTCTATGTCAAATGGTGCTTCTGGAACATAAAACATCCCAGTATTTACAGTCAGGAGATAGTCCCTTGGATATCATATAATTTTTCTTCTAGGATGCTCTAAACCCTGTCAGGTCCATAACTAACAAAAATGAGCCAGAAAACCAGGATTGGTAGTTGTCTCTTTTTTGTGCGGACTTTCTTCTCTTGTCTGTTTTAACCATCACTATCTGAGTACGGCAAACTGACCCCCAGCTTGCTGAAAATAAACATCAGGAAAAAAATGTTTGATGTTGTCAGATCATACTGTATCACCTCCACCAGCAAGGTCAGCTCTGAATGTTTTTGGTATCTTCCACTATGTATTAATGGTTTAATCCTGGCTTCATTTATTCAGATAAATCCCTCCCTGATGTGCCTCCTGAGGCACCTGGTTCTGCTCTTGGTGACCTGCCACAAATCAGAAGTACAATTGTGGCCAGGTAAAATGCCAGCAAGGGTTACTGATGGTTAACTAACGTGGTGACCTGAAACCTCCCAGCTGTGCACACAGATCATCCCTTTTCCACCCCACAGGTTTGTCGCCCTGTTGGTGATACCTTATTCTGGAAAGGAAGGCTCACAGAGACAGGGGCCGTCTTTGTTTGCACAAAGATACAACCGCAAGGCAAATAACCTGCAGCTGAGCCGCTCTGTGTGGTAGTCTGGGGTGTGAGTTTGCAGCAGCCGGGGGGTGCAGGTGTGCTGTGCCTTGTGCACCCCAAAACGCCCGCAGGGGAACGCAGCACCCTGCAGCCGCAGCTCCGTGACCCGCAGCCCAGCAGCTTGCCCTCATGCTGCAGGTTTCCCCCCTCGCAGACAACCCCGCAGCTGGGCACCAGAGCTCCCTCCACCTGGAAGCCTGGAAAGCCGAGGAACAAAATCTTTTTTATAGGTAAAGCAAGATCCTGCAGGAGCTTTGGACACCTTGCCTCTGCCAAGGCTGTCTCGTCTGAGTTAATGAAAGGAGGGTGCTAATGTAATCCTCAGGAAAGTGAGAAAGCAAAAAGAGAAAGGAAGGAGGAAAACAGTCTTGGTCTTCTGAAGCTTGAGGTGGTGTGAATCATCTGCTGCTGAGCTGACGGCAGGACGCGGTCGCTGTTTACGTGGGGTTGACTCCGGTCAGCAGCGAAGCAAAGAACAGGAACAAGTATAAAAACTGGGGCAGCGGCTGCAAGGGTGAAAAAGAGTTTGCAATTAAGAGGTTAAAAATGCTAACCTGGCTGTGGGAGAGGGGTAATCCCTGCCTTGAACCTGTTTTACAAGTCACCCTGCTAAAAAAAAACCAACAAAACCCACAACTTTCTGAGGGGCAGAGAGCAAAAATGAGTGTATAGAAGTTTTTCAGAGCACAAGCTTTTGAGCCTGCCTTTAGAAAATGAGCTGGGAGATATTTGCTGTGGCTTTCTTTTGTTGCTGTTTGACTAGAAAATAAACTGGGAGATGTGGAAGAGTTGAGAACAGCTCTAGCATTTCAGACAGTGCTCTGTGAAGAACAAATTTATTGGCAAGCAAAATTAGATTTCCATCAATTTAAAACAAACAAACAGAAAAAAACCCCACCACCACCAAACCTTCTGGTGCCTGTTAATAGGCTCAGTGCCTAGAAAATGGTGGTTGAGGCTTTTTTTGTTATGTTCAGTTAGGTCTGAACATGACAGGTAACTCTGGCATCTGGGCAGGTGTGGTTAAGGTCACCATGGAGATCCATGATGTCATGCTTGATAGAGCGTGTCAAGACAGCTAATCTAACATGTAGATGTTCAAAAAGTCCCATAGGCCAGAACTAAGCTTTATGCAAATAACAAAGTTACACTGTAAAAGGGTGAAAGAAAATACAGCTGAGATATGGCGTGCGTTTTACCTGGCAGCTTGAAAGGATTATTACAGGCTTCATCGTAAATTGAAACTTTTGGAACTAAAGGAAGAGGATTTCAGACCGTCTGTGGCCTCACCTGTGGAATCTCACATTTCGGTAAATAAGCCTCTTTCTCTCTCTCCGCCCTTGCTGTAAAACAATGCTTTTGAAATCATGGAGTTTGCTTCACCATGTTGTTCTTCCTGGCAGCAGGGCTGAGTCAATAAAGCAAGTTTTCTGGCATGGCCCTTTTCTGTTTCAAAAATGAGTTTTTTATTGAATGAACTGAGAATTCTGAATTATTTGAAAGGCTTTGTAATGTATTATGCTGATTATATGAATCATGCTGCAAAAATGTCCTAGGTAGTGTTTTGGAGAAGAAACTAAGAATTGAGACAGTGCATTTATTTGTAGATTATTGCCAGATGTCTCTCCTTTAACTGTTAAAATAGAACACTAAAATCACAACAGCATTTATTCCAGCATTTGATATCTGCAAAAATATCCAGGCTTTTTTTTTTTTTTTTAATGGATCGTAGTATCAGTTGGTTAAACAGGCTTTGATATATGCTTTGATATCATAGCGTAACACTGGGGCATTTCTTAATAGATTTTTTTCTGGGGTAAAAATGCATTAGTAAAGGGTAAACATGTTTCGAGGTAAAAGTCCAGCAGCAGAAATACTATTGGGACTTTTGGGTTTTAGGTATAAACAAAAGGGGATATTTTCAGTCCCTCTGGAGGGAGAGTAAAATCCCTGGGTTCTTAGCTGCGACCACTGTTGTGTGGGCATCATCACGCCAGATCAAGTAAAATCGATCCGTAAGGGGTAGCCCCCCCGCTGGCACTGCCGTGGTGTGGTAACGGGAAGTAGGTTTAGGGCTACAAAGTTTAGTTGGTTCAAATAGCTCAGTTTGAGCGGGGTTAGATTTAGGTGGGGAAGGGTGGGGACTTACAGTAGTTAATGTCTGAGCCTAAAAATGTGAAAGGAGAAAAATCATAGGTTCTGCCTAGAGACACCTGAGAAGTGTGAAGCTGAGAGAAACTTCAGTTCAGTGTAAATCCTTTGTAGGATTTAAGGAATGAGGAGGCTGCAGAATATGGTAAGCACATTATCTAATTCTGAGTGAAAAAACTGTATAAAGGATTTCTGACGTTCTGCATTGCTTGATCAGGCAAGGCTAAGGAAACTTTTTTTGAGAACATGTATTGATTATTAAAGTGAATGGATTTGAAAGGAGTACAAAGTGAAGAAGTCGCTATTGATTTTTTTTTTTTTTTTTTTTGATCACAGCTCTTTTGCTTTTACACTCCTAGTTATACCTTGAAACTAAGCTAGTAACGGGAATATTATAGTTATTTCAATTTAACTTTTCTCCCAAAGCCTGAGTGTTCATTATTTAGTACTAGAACATGTACAAATGACAATGTGTCAACTCAACTAGCATATTTTGCATTAATTACAGTGTTGTTGGTTGATGTCCTGGATTTGGGCAGGGAGAAGTTGATTTAGTGTTAATATTGTGTGAATAGTTTTCTGCTTTGTACCAGTTAAAAACCCGAGTTAAAAAATTACGTTTAATTTTAAAATGTACACAGTGTCTGTGAAGAATGTGGTTTTGATCTGGATATATGTTGCTGCAGATTTTTCTGGTTGAGAAAATCCATTTCGTTGCATTACTACTTGGTTCACATACTGCTGTATATAATGTGTCATCAAAAAATGCCTATTTTTATCTGGGAGGTCAGTGTCATACAGCTAGAACTTGCTGTTGTGTCAGCATAGACTGCAGGTATTTGAGCAGGGGAAAAAAAGTTCCAGAAGCTGTTTCAGGAGATTTCTGCAAGTTCCTGCCTCCCCTCGGCCAGTGGGTCCTACCTCCCTCCCCGAATGAGGCGGCAATTCCCCCTCCTCCCTGGATGGTCTTTGTAAGCCCAGCAGAGCAGGTTGCATGTTCAGGACAGGGGGACCCTCCGCAGCATCCACACGTGTCCCCTGTCTCGTGTACCGTCTGGTACAACAATTTATTGCTTTCCAGTGCTGCTGCTGTATGTTAAGGGCAACTGCTCTTATTTTTGCCATGTTAAAAGCACCTAAGTGAAACAACGAAACTGAACACATGAAACATGATTACGAGCGTAAATCTCTGCTGGAATCCAAGCCCTTAGCTGTTGTTTATGGAAGGACATGAGGTGACATGTCGATTTGTTTTGAGTTGAAACATGCTCTTTAGCCCCCAGATAATGCTATGATTGCGAGATATTTATAAATAGCTAGATAGATAAATGAACAAAGAGCTAGTTCGTTAGCCAAGTAAAGTGGATTTACTTAGTGTTCACTAAAAGAGAAAATGTTAAGGAGGAAGAATATTTCTAGCAAAATGTCTCAGTGGAAAGTCTTTCAATTTTACTCTTTAGTTTAATAAAGTAAGGTAACATATTAAGGTACATATTAAACTACTAGCCGTAAGGTATCTCTGGGAGTAAGTGGAGTTTAACTACAGTGATAATACTTTACTAAACATAAGTTTATTAATTTATATCTATCACTTAAAAGTAATTAATAAAAGCTATTCTTTTGAAAAAGCAAACAAAAGAAAGCTGCAAAAAGGCTAATAAAGCAATTCCTTCTCTTTTTCCTTCCCTCCCCCCATGCAAACCACACACCAGCGCAGTTGCTTTGCCCCGACAGGCTTAGTAACTTTTCTTCTGTGGCAACGCCTCTGTATTTTAAATAGTGTGTATTGTTTGTAACTCAGAAGTCCCAGGTAGTTGTTATACGCTTACCTTTGTTCATGTGAGCTTTGTATATGTATTTTTCTAACCTAATTTTATGAGAAACAAAAGTATTTTTAGAATCTTTTGTATTCAGCTGAGTAAATGCCTGCAGTAATCTTGTTTTGGTACTTATGATTAGATCCAATAAAGAATCTGGGACTTAGGTCTCTGTTAAAGCAGAGTTCAGGCGGCTGCATTCGAGAGAGTTGCCCATGGAAACCTCTCCCAGTTGTTGTAGACACCTGAGATTCCTTAGATTTCAGAAACTTAAGCTTTTCTGGCCAAAAATATCCTGAGGCATTTATAAATGTGTTTTTGCACATACTCAGTTTACTCATGGTGCTTTCTGGATTGCCCCTGTACACGACTACCAAAAACTGCACAGAAGCCGTCAGCATGGCTCGTTGGGTGGGTGGGTTCAGCGCAGGACTGACTCCTTCAGCGGTGACAGAGGGGAGCCCATGTCCTGCACAGTGGCCTGGCATTGACCACCCCTGGGGCAGAGGCCTTCCTGCCTCCTGTGAACCTGGGCCTGATGCCCTCCTTTCTCTGGGGACGCTTGGAGGAGTTTGGGGTTGGCAAATCCTACATTTTCCCTTTTGAAGTTGAGCCACTGGGCAATGACGTGTTGCAAGGTTTGGTCTCCGTAGCATTGTGGTGAGCCCCTCAGGCCAGCTGCTGAATGAGCCTGCTCACAGGACTGCAGAATTGAGCTCTCCCAGGCCATGAGGACCTTGTGCTTCTTTCTTCTTGGTGGCAAAGTTTCAGGAGTCAGTGATGGAGGGGAGAGGCCTGGCCCCGTGTTGCCGTAGCCTGGTTATCAAGGTCCTCTGCCAGAGGTGGAGGGAGATGTGGCTGTAGAACGTCCTTCAGACCAAGGCAACCAGAAAGCCGGATCTTGTCCTTCTTTACACATCCTGCAGAAGTAGATTGGTATATGAAGGGTGCTTTGCCACTGCTTCCTCTTCCAACTTTACTTTTAAACCGAAGCACCTCAGGTTGCTGTGCTTCATGCTGAGCTCAGCTGTGAAAAGCATGGGAGGCGTCCTCAGAGCACCATTCTAGATGGGGCTTGTCAGCGACTCCAAAGTTAATTTCAAGCCCTTATTCACTTATAAGAGAACAAGAAGTGAAAATGAAGCCCTGGTCTACAGACATCTTTGGCTGTGCTGGTTTTGAGCAGGCGTTCTCTCTCATCTGTAGGTCTGGAGGTATGTTACAGAAGGTGTGAGGGTCACTTGTTTGGCAGATGAGGAGCATCACAGGTAGCAAAAGTCTTGGGTGAGGGCAACAGATCATGCCGATGGTAAAGCTGAGGCTACAGAGCAGCTTTTGCTCGTCATTGATCAAGGGTTCCTTTCTGTGGCCTGTGATAAGGTGTAATATTTATGAATATTTGCTGTGTCTCAAGATCATTTCCCTGCAAATGGTTATGAATGTGCCTCAGTTGTTCTCTTTTCAGCTGCATAGTCCTGTTATCTTCCCACTGGGAACAGTTTTGTGCTATTTGCACATTGTCACTTGGGAGAGGAGCATGTATTTCTGTCAGTCGTTAGCAAAGTAAATGCACCTCTGGACCACTGTTGCTTGCTTTATTACATCATTTTTCAGTTGATTTTCTAACAAAGGCAGATTGCACCAAAGTCACTTGATTAACTGGCTTGGTTTAATCATCATCCCTGGGATTTAAATCTCTTTTGTGGGCTCAAATAAGAGAACAAGTGTAAATAAGACAAGCAAATCTCTTAGGAACATATATTCTAGTTTCTGTGATTCCTTCAAATGAGTTGAGCACACCAGGAAAAACAGTGCTATTGTTAAAATTGCAGCCACCACCTGTGACTCTGATGGCAGCCACTGAGATGTGTGTTTTAACGTTCACCCAGGCTTGGTACTTGCACCGGTTCAGTAAATTCAGAATGTGATGTTATTAAGTTTTGCATCTTGACACTTCAAACCAACACAGCAGCTTTTGGTTGGGTGAGATTATGTTTTGAAGGGTTCTTTTTTGTTTTTGGGGGGTTTTTTGGTCATTAATTAGTACCTTCTGTGTAATCTCTTGTGTCGTGGATTGTAGTGATTCCATTCATTCATTAGGACAGGGGTGTCAAACTCTTTTTCACTGGGGGCCACATCAGCCTCGCGGTTGCCTTCAAAGGGCCAAATGTCATTTTAGGACTGTATAAATGTAACTACTCCAACATTTATACTTTTGAAGGCAACCGCGAGGCTGATGTGGACCCGGTGAAAATGAGTTTGACGCCCTTGCACTGGGAGATTGCTGCCTTAGTAAAGACTGAGTGTTATCCTTTGTTTTAGTAAAGGTTTTCACTGGCTGATTAATATACTGCTGTAGGTGCACTTCACATAAAAAAATATTAACCTAAGATCCAAATTAGTTGTTAAAGAGAGGAATAGAGAAGCTTTTCTCTTAGGTTATGTCTGAAATCTAGGAAGACCTATGATATATTTTTCACCATGGTTTCTGCCATGGCTTCTTAAGGAGGGTCTAACAACCTCTCAGGAGGTGGATAATTGGCCATGCACATCATGTATGTTCTGATCTTTAGATTATTTTGTCCCACAACTTGAGATTTATCTTCCAAAATTATGTTCTTGTTAGTTGTAAGACTGGATCTTCTTGATACCTGCATGAATGTCCAGTTCTGTTTTGGATTGCTAAATGCTTGACTGTGTTAATGCCTCATCACTGTAAATTCCAGAGCTCAACTAAGTTTTAAGAATATTTCAGCCTTTAAGGGGTTTGCATTTCTTAGATATACATTTAATAGACTCTCTCCATGGTCTTGCATTGATTTAATTCAAAATAGAAAAAGTAATTGTAATTCCATTTCAATCAAAGTTAAGTATTTCTTCAGTCAGGAAGGAGACATCTGTATTCCAAGGAAGGAGAAAGGCAGCAAGAGGAAGAAATAAACAGTGACAAACCAAAGAGTTAAAACATTTTTTGTATTTGAAAGAAGTTGAGTCTGATTTTAAATTTTATATGATATATTCACTTCCAGATACACTGCCAGATGAATAAGCAGAGGCTTTTCCAGTTTGCACTTATTTTGTGGCTATGTGGGTGTCTAAAGTCTGGAAACAGACCTGCTGTCAATGTCTATGTTTGAGCTCTGGGCGTTCTTTCACTGCGCTTTGAAAGTGTAATTTTAGTTGCATTTATTCATTTGTAGCTCTGTTTTTAGTAACACCATATACCACGCATCAGACTGTTTTAATTAGTAATAAATTACTCAGAGAAAGAACAAATATTTGACTTTGATTAGAACAAGGAAGAAGAAATGTCACTTATCTCCCATTGGCTGAATAAATAAATAATTGAGTGACATTGGTTGGTTGATTTAAATAGCAGTAAATATTGTTTGAAAGGAAGAAAAAATATTTGGAATAATGTAAAAAAATAATTTAAGAATATGTAATGAACATGTAATACAAACACTTCAATTAAAAATGTGTACCTGAAAAGCTAGGACATTTATAAAATTTCGAACATCTACAACCCAGGGATATGGGAGAACCTCAGTATTCCTCTGTTCTTAGACGGGAATTCCCATGGTATCTCAGGTACCATGATTTGGTAGTGACTACTGGCAGGTTTTGTTTGGTTGGTTGGTTTTTGGTTTTGTTTTTTTTTTCTCTCTACCAAGGATCACTATTGTTTCAATTGTTTTTCGGCCGCTGTTCCAAGCTGCCATCTTTTTGGCCAGTGCTCAGCCCAGCGCTGGGGACACAGGCAGGATGGTGCCTCCTGCAGCCCCTGGCACGCTCCTGTGTGGGCGAGCGGGGCCGAGAGGGTTTTGGCACTTCGCAGCCTGGGGACACTCTCTGTTTTATCATAGGCAATTGATTCATGTCTGTCGCTAGAGAACTTAAATGAAAATGTGATAGAAACAGCATCAAAAGCTTTCTGGAAATCACTGGAGAACTTCTCCCTTCTGAGCATCGCAAAAGGGTGGGGTGGGATGGAGCGAGAAGGCACAGATCACAAAATGTTTTTCTTGGCCCGCACGGCGCTGTTATCGATGTCAATAAAAACGTTCCTGCTGACCGGAGTACAGTTGGCATAAACCCCTGGCGGGTTGCCTGACCCAAGTGCTCTTCCTCTGGTATCAGATGCAAGCATTTAATTCCTGGCTCATGCGTACTTCCCTTCTAGTTTATTTTTACCAAGTGTTTCCAGCACTGGACGCTCTGGCAGGTCCTGGAGGCACCTGCAGCTGCTGCTGCTTCCCGGCAGGCCGGGCGCTCCCGGCTCCCTCGCCCCGGCAGCTGACGGGCGCTGCTGCGGTGACAGGGCTCCGGGCGCAGCCTTCCAGCCCTCAACAACTGCGTTAATCCCATACTGAGCCTGGGACGCTATTACAAGCAGGAGTCAGGTTTCCTCCTGAGGCCAATGAATAGCTTTCTGTAAGGCAGGACGATTGCGGAGGTCGTGTATGATACTTGGTTGTTGCTGTAGCTTAATTCCGCAAGAGATTTCGCCATAGCATTAACTATTTGTAATACTTTGATTGCACTTCTTGTGTAACTTTTTATTGTGCATGTTTTACCCTCTTTTTTTTTTTTCATTGCTAAATCATGACCTCCTCGTCTTGAGTATTAATCCTGTCACAAAAGGGTAGTTCTAGCCCATGTGCAAATGTGTATTTATTTTACCGCCACCCGTATGCAAGCATGCAACCATGCGAAACCGGTATTTTTTTATATATGAGTCATTCATACACCCGGATGCGTAACAAAATTTCACATCAGATGAGGCTTTGCTGCATATGCACACCTATAGAAAATCTGCCCCAGGAGGAAGAGGGACTTGTGCTGCCTTTGGTTGCGTTGCTCCATGCTGGCGGCAGTCTGCTACCGAGGGGATGGATTTTGAGGAGGAGGTAGCCACTCGTGCTCCTGTGGCACAACCAAGAAGAAAAAGGAGCCTTTCAGCTCTCTGCTGCTCATCTGGTGCCTCTTCTGCCAGCCAGGTACAGTTTTGATGAAGAGCCAGGGCTTTCCTCTCTGGAGCTTGTGGAGAGCTAATGGAAACTTTTGGACAGATAACTTTTTTTTCAGAAGACTGCTCTCTGTAAGAAGGAATGTCCTCATGTGTTCATTATTATTATCCTATTGTTTATGCGTGTTTCTAGTTTGATTTTGAAAGGTGCGAAAAACTTTGGGTTACTAAAGTAGTTATCAGATGTTTTTTGAGAGGGAGACTGGCAGTCTACAGAAGAAAGGCTTCCCTTGAACCATGTTAAAATGCAATTTGATGTCACCTCGCGGTTTCAAAATTTGTCATATGCTGTCCAGAAACCAAGATGCTTTCTTACCTAATTATAGAGAGTGTTTATATGTAAGGATTAGTCTATCTATTGGAAGTCTTCCAGAACTCTGGAGTAACTGCTACTTTGTGGGCCTCTTCTGAATTGAAGGGGTTAGAAAACAGTAGAATGCTACTCCAAAGATACTTGGACAGTGAAGATGAGCGAGCTACTTTTTCCCATGCCTTCTGTTGCTTCTGCTGTAATATTTTGGGTTTGAGATATTGTTTTTCCTCGTGCTGTGACAGCAAGTTTTGTTTTGTTTTAAAGAAACTCTGATCTTACAGGTTCAGTCTTGTTTCTACATGACTTAAACCTGTCTCAGAGATGTTATTTTGCCAAGAATAGTTCCACTTTGAATACATTAGACGGATTTCTTTGTGATCGTGTTGTATAGGGAAAGCCAACTTGGAATTTAGGGAAACTTTTAATATTTATAAAAGGAGATCTGAGGAAATTAGGAAAAAAAAAGTCCACAGGCACTCAAACAAGTACTTAAGAGATGCTTCTCATGTTGGGTTGGGATTTTTTAATGTATTTCTGTGGCTTTCTCACAATACTCATTAGCAATATATTACTAGAAAAAGAAGGGATTGGGCGTTTTGTGATATATCACAGCTATATGATTTTAGTTGTAGAAACTGGGGTAAATAATTCTGAATTGATATCAAAAAGATTTTCTTTTTAAGATGATTTCTCTCTGTGGGGACTCTTTTTCCTAAGGAGACATATAACCTTTTAGATTAAATTTGCTTGCCATGTAGCATTTTAAGCACCTCGGAGTAAAATTAATGTGGGGTAAAACCTATAGATGTATTGAGTAGCCTGGCAAAACAAGAGCAGCTTAGATAACTATTCAGTAGCTTATTGTGGTAAGATAAACATGGAATTCTAGGTATTTTCTACAATAAAAGAACTTACGTGTTCTTTTGATCTGTGCTTTCTGCTGCTGCTTGTCAGACTTCCCTGGATACTGCCAAAATGTCTGTACTTTTGTCGTTCTCTTTCTCCTTTTTTTTTTTTTTTTTTTTTAAGTATTTGATTTTGAGAGCAGAGTAGCTTTTCTAACTTGTAACTTCCTCTGAAAAAAGCAATCAGACGAAAGTTATCAAGCCTTTCAAGTGAGGTTTGTCTAGCCACTGCTCCTTTGTTTTTGCCTTATCTTCCCTGTGGTTTGAAAGCTTTCTTCAATGTCTGGGTTCTGCGATCCTTCAGAGGTCTTATTTTAAAATACAGTCATCATTTCAAAATGTTCATTCTGCCTTCAAATGGTTTCAGTGGAGATGAGGGCAATGAGCTAGTTTTACTTAATATATGGCAAGGACCTGTGTTTGGAAACATAAGCTTGCATATTGTTTGACTGCTCATTTAGCTAAAAGAGCCAAACTGTTTTCATATTCATCTCTCTGCTGACCCACAAAATCACCTGCATTTGTTCACCCAAATTTAGCGAAGTAACTGAGTCTGGTGGCAGCCTGTTGCAATAGGCAGATTTAAGTTATTTTATCTGAAATGTAAAAGGGAGGGAATGTTGAATAAGAGTTATGTTGGGAAGAAAAGCCTTGATTAGCTGTGGAAAACATTTTGCCTTTTAAATCAGAGGCTGATAGTTTAGGAGCCTTTTCTGATTGCACATATGGCAGCAGCAGCCTTGAGTCAGTTCTAGGTGTGTTGGGCGTTGCACTTAAGAGCAGAACCATTAAAGTCCTTCTGAAAACTAATGACCAGCACAGACTGATGGGCACCAGCATATGGTGATATTGTGCTCAGCAAAAACACATGATTTGTCTTTTACATTACCAGACTGCCTTGGTTCACAAATAAAGGGAGAATTTCCAGTTTTCTTGTTAATAGCGGAGTCATGTAAGCAGTCATAACCATAGCTCTACTATTTGATAGTCTGAAATTTCAGGCACCAAGAAGCATTGCAAAGAATGAATCTACCCAGCCCACGCGATCTCTCTTATCTCTCCTTTGTTCTCATCAAGAGGAGGATCAACCAGTTGTTTCTCTTCTAAGCCCCTGCTTAGATGTGTTGCTCTCATGTCCCCCATGGAAGTGAAGCTGGTTGTCAGCAATGTAATAAAGGCACCCTTTTTCCCCATTGCCTTTCCTAAAAGCTCCATGTATGTGAAAAGGCAGATGGTGTGTAATAACCAAGCTCTTCCTAGTGGAAGGTCTTGATATACAAACATCAAACTGACATCACCATCCCAGGTGAATGTTTGGGTTAGGTGTTTTTCATTGTAGATGATTTCAAGAGCATCTGATTAAATTTTTAATAACACAAGTACTTGTTTTCAGCAGTATTTTTTGACTAATAATATGATTGCAATTTGGTTCTGTGAATCCAAAGGGCACTGATCAAAAGAAAAGTGACGCTGAGATCTGGAGACATCGTGGGAGCTGTACTTTTCTTCAGTCTAATCCAAGAAGACACAATTGAAACAAGTTAATAATTTATCATATTGGAAAATTTCTTAAATACTGTACCACGAACTCTGACTTGAAGGAGAGCAGCTACCATGCCTTCACTTAAAAGAGAGGGAGATATTCCTTCTTATCGGTAGAGCTATTTCTTTCCTGCCAGATTGTACTGGTCGGAAAGGATAAGGGATAAGATCACAGGCCATGTAAGAGGGCCTTTCCCCACTTTTTCATAATTAGCAGTCTGAGAGTCGACAGGACAAAACCGGTATTTGTTTCTCTGACACATTGCTGTGCTACTGCATATGAATGCAGTGCAGTCTTTATCTAAGCAGTTTTATACAATTTGAATTAATCCAAGCATTAAGAACAAGCTCATTGTTTAAAGATTTGCAGATACTGTTTCACAGGCCAAGAAACTTCACAGAGTTTTGTTCAGCTATGGTATTAGATAAACAAAATTAAAGCAGTCGTTTTGCTTTTTCTTTCTTTTGCAGGGTATTTGTTTGTCTTCCCTCTTGCATTACACACTGCTACAAATCATTTGTAAAGTACAGTGACCTTTACAGAAAGTCTAGTAGCAACAAGTGCTTAGGGATCACTGTCTTGGTATCTGGAGAGAGAAGATTATTGTAGCATCCAGGAAATTATCTAAAGGTTGAAATATCAAAAAGTTACAGATTCCTCCCAACCTCAACCCCTTGTAGAGGATCCAGAAGTGTATTAGCCTCCAGCATGGCTGGACTGTTGGAACAGGTCATCTGGCATGGTTTTAGTCCTGGGAAATAGCCGGTCAGTGATACCAGCATAGTTTCTACTCCTCCTCCTGGAAAACTGAAATCAAGAATGTGATTTACCTGCAGACTCAGGCAGGGGAAGGCCATCATCTGCATGTTTCCCAAAGGAGGTTTTAAGGAGAATGATTAGGGTGCCTTTGGACCAGCACACGGAGAAGTAGGTGACATTGAACATTTTAAGAAATCTGTGGATTGCTTCAAAGGTTGGTAATGAAGTGCTCTCGTCTTGGTTTGCCAACTTGAGTTTAACGAAACTTTGAGTTTGGTTGCTCAACTTCATTTTATATTTTTTATAAAATTGTGGTGAAATGAGTTCATGTGAGAGGAAGTTAATATAGCTAGAAGTTAATATTTTCCATATAGAAGAATGTTAAATGTGGTCACCTCTTGAAAGAGTTGTTGGGAATAGGTTAAAAGGCAGACTTTATAGAAATTTAGCTTTTTACTGGGATCTAGACTTCGGTGAAGAAATACGCTGCTTAGGCTGCCAAACAATTGTATTGCAATCTTTTGCCATAGGAGTTTGATATATTGTCCTGTCAGGCATGCATTATCTTGTTACAAAATCAGAGTGTATTGCAAGCTCAGAGAGCATATTTTGATATGAGATTATCTTTTCTTTCCTAAACACTTTATCATTAAAATATACAAAAAAGGTTGGCAAGTAATTATTTAAAGATATGAAGAGAGACAAGTGTTAGAATGGTGATTTTACGAAGGAAATTACAAATAAAACAGTTGAGGAAAGATTTTAGTCAGATGTGTAAACAAATCCTTTGGGCTGAGAGGTAAAGCCAGAGGTAGCGATGTGTCAGACTCGAGCAGCGCCTTAGGAAACGTGCCCGCGTGTTTGGCACAGAGAAGCGTATGCCCCACACACGGTCCCTGTGTGGCTGAGTCTGCTGCTGGTGGTGTAGGAGCACGCAGCGGCCTGCAGCATCGCTTTCTGGTGCTCAGGAGTAGAGCCAATTAGTGATTATGAGAGTGGTGTAAATACATGATGTATCTAAGATAAATGTTCAGTAAACTGCAGTGCTACGTTGTTTCGAACTTCACAAGCATAAGAGCTTAAACGAAGATACCGAGTTGGTATTGAGAGAACTAGCAGTGGTGTTACAAACCTATGAGGCCAAATAATTTTGTAAGCTTTTGCCTTATCTTTTGAAAATTTTAATGGAGAATGAATTAACTCCCTTTAAGCAAGCATGTGATCGTAAGTCCAAGCAAAGCCTAAGTTGGAAAGGACTTCTGGACACCATCTGAATGCAGGGACTTAGGTTAGGTTATCCAGGGCCCTGTCAAGCGGAGTCATGAATATTCCCAGTGAAGGAGATCCCACCACTTCTCTGTGCAATTCATTGCAGTTTTTTGTTGTTGTCATGGTGAGGCATTTTATTTTCCTCATAGCCAGACAGAATTTCCAAAAATAGAGTAAGCCGTAGCCTGGAAAACTGTAAGTCTGGAAGGAATTCAATGATCTTTTGAACTGCAAGTTCACAAGAATTCCTAGTGTGACACTATCGTAAAAGGAGTTATTTTCCAGGAGGACAGTGATGAGGACTCAAGAATAGCCTTACCTCTGTACAAACCCTGTGGCAAGAGCTCGTGCTATAGTTTTTGGGTCAATATTGTTGAAGGGATGTAGAACCATGGGAGCACTGCAGAAAAAAGTCACCCAAAATGGTCTGAGATCTGGTGAAACTATTTCTCTCAGAACCGTGAATTTTTAATTTGTTGACCCTATCAAAACAGAGTGCCTTCTTGATTAAGAAATGTTAAGTCTCTTGGAGCAGGAGAAAATATACTGGTTTTATATTGGCTCTTTAGAGCAGCAATGAAAATCACAACACAAACTAAAGATTATAGCTGGAGAGTTGGGCAGATTCGAATGAGGAGTAATGCACAGCATTTTTCACAGTAGAAATGATTCATTATTCTGACAAATTATTAAGCGAAGCAAGAGGTTCTTCATCTCTCTAAATCTTCGAACTATGACAGGTTGCTTTTCTAGCTGATATGCTTTAGTCAAACAAAAGTTACTGATGAATAGGGCTAACTGGCAGAGATTTATTGGTTCCTCCTTGGCCTCAGTTATGCAACTGAGGCTTTTGGTTATTCATGCAATTTTAATGTTTCAAGGATTCTTCATAAGAAACTGAGTTTGACCCAGCTGCTTTAGAATATAGCACTGTAACATGAATGAGCTATTTCAGAAATTTTTAAAAATTGCTTTAGTTTTTAGAAGTTTGGATTACTTGAAAATTTAAGCTACAAATAGGAGTTGTAAGTGAAATATTACAAGAAAAAGAATTAGAGTGAATAGAGTTAGAGTAAATAGAATTTACCATTTATAATTAAAATAATAATACGTATTTTCTGATTATCCCAGTCAGGGTATTGATATATAGCTGTCGTAAACAAGAACCTGTCAGGCCTAAGTGATCACTGTCTCAAAAACTTCCCAGACTTAAGATGCCTTTCATTCAGAGGAATTTTCTACTTTGACTGAAAGTCCTCAGCTATTCCTTGCAAAAACTCTTGCTTACATCAGTGAAAGTTTTGGCAATGTTAGAGATCTCAGGATCGGTCCAACCTGAAATTGTTACTTTGTCAGGTACCACCTAAGTCCCCCATTCCTTTGTGTACTGTTGCGTGCAAGTAATGGATCTGGCTACAGTGATTTTTTTTCTGAACATGAACAAAACTACAATACACCTTAAAGCAATCAAGAAACAACCCCAAATCAAATTATTTTGGGGCACGGTGAGATAAGGAAGAGGCAAAAAACCCCTTCACTGGAGCAGTGTTCAACAATGCATAGAAGTGTACCTGTAAATGGGACATTGCACCATATTGAGAGTTATTTGCTGGCACAGCAGAATGAGAAAAGGGAGTCTGTGGAGGAGGAAGGTGACAGAAATCAGAATGAGTTTTCCAAGGGAGAATGGGAAAAAAGTGACATAGTCTCAGAATGAGGAACTTCTGCTAGGACTAAGGCCAGAAACAAAAAAGAGGCAAATGCTACGTTTGCTAAAGTAGTAAGGGAAATCTAAGCAGAAATTAATTCTTGATATGCTTTTATAATCATAGCAGTATGTTAAAAAACAACAACAAAACCAAAACCAAAAAACAACAACAAAGCAAGGGAAGCAATGTATTGCATATGTAGTGGTTTAGACTCAAGGCACAACACGAGTCTTGCTGAAAGGCATGGACAGTTTTAGAAGGGGTTAAGTGAACTCCTGCTGTGCTGCAGAGCTGACTGCAGCCAAAGAGCTGCACCCAGTGAACCCAGTGACAGAGGTGAGTGCTGCACAAAGCTGCTGGTGCTCAGGAGCCTGATGCTTGTCGCTGGGAAGGATGCCCTCAGTGATGTACAGGCGGTCTGTATGTCTGTGCCTGGGGTCATTAGGTTGTGTATAGCCCAGCTGGATGTAGGTGTGGTGATCTTCACTCTATGGATAGTTTGGGTTTTGGAGTAATGGTTCCAGAGACATTTACATGTGAAAATTACTTGTTAACCAGCATGAGACAGAGGGACTGAGGTTGTAAAGCTCCTTGGAAAGCATGCTGGAGTGCGAAATTGTTTGGTTTTTTTCCTCCATCCCCTTGACTCTGTTACAGACCCAGCACAATCTCACTAACCATCCTCTCCACAAATATCCACCCTGTGCTTTCTTCCACCACTTGGTGAAGCCTCAGTTTCATAATCTCTGGAGGTTTCTGTCCATTTTCTCATGGTTGGAAGGGATCAACACTGAGTGTGATGCACTCTTTCTTTCCTGGACCTGTGCTTGGCTTGCATGGCTCTCTCCTGCCATGGAGCACTGAAGTGAGGCTGACACTTGAGTGCACGCTACCAAGTTTTTCTCCAAAATGCAAGGACATCGTGTATCTGAACTAACACCAGCTCATTTCCGCATAGAAATGGCACTTTCAAGCTATTTGCCTCATAAAATTTCGAAGGATTCTGCCTCCCCTCGCCGTGGCGAGGCTGGAGAGCCCGGGGCGGGAGGGACAGCTGTGAGAGCAGGGATGAGCCCGGCGCAGCGGCGGGGGCTGCCCAGGGACCCGGCCTGGCCGCTGAGTGTGGCTGGGCAGTGGTGACCTTCGGTGTCCCGTGGCTGTCCCGTGCTGGTGGCCAGAGTAGTGGTATCACCATGTGACCTTTCTCAGGGGAAAGCTTTCTCCCATGGCGTGTTTTTGGAAGTCTCTTGTGTTCAGGCTTGGAGAAAAGGGGAATTTTGCCCTCTCTTTATTCTAAGGGAGTAAATTTATGATTGCTGCCAGTGAAGCATTTTGCACAGCATAATGCTATTTGCATAATAAGATGCTGAGATGAGGACATCAGAGTCCATAGCACTTCTATAGTTCATGTAATTCTTTTAAACACTGAAAATGTTACTTCAAGGAATATTTGTGTGCCGTTGTGTCACAACAGCAAAACAATAGCATGTTTTGCTTGAGACTTTGAAAATATTTTCCTCTTTCAAATAAGACTGAAATAACTTTCCAGCCACTTGCCTGGAAAGTTGGCAAGAGGCTGAAGAACAGTTATAGATTTTTACTGTTTAAGTTAATTTATGTGATCATGTTTGTACCTCGATGGAGAGACATTACTTACTCAACTATGCAGAAGGAAGTCTCGACCGTGGGAAACAAATCTTCGAATGTGTTTATTTTTCATTGTTTTCTTCACTGAAAGTTGAGGAAACTCGTAGTCCTGAATTAAAATGAACATCAAAATGTCACTCAATGTCTTAAAAAAAAAAAAGCCAAGACATGTTTCACCACACCTACAGCTCGTGGAGAATTTTACAAAGATCTGTATTGTAATATGTGGTGGTTTTTTATAATGAAGGCAGCCATCGTTTTAGAAGAGTAAAAACAACTATTAAAATCCATTTTCTGCCTTGATTTGCAGTCCATGCATATCCAGAATTTAGGGCTTTAAGGCATATGAATCACAGAGAATTTGACATTGTCACACAATGATTTTAATAATATTTTTATGTTCCTCAAAAGTGGTGACCAGCTTTGTATTCAGTCTTTAAAATGTAGGAACGGTAGCATCTATTGCAGATTTTATTTTAAGCTTTGCGAAATGAGCTAGTACTTGTTCAGCTGATGGGCCATGGCATGGAGGTCTTCTCTGCAAAATAAAAGGAAAAATATAACAAAATCTTATCTAGATAGAACTGAGCCAAAGATGGATATTCAGGGCTGTGAGCACAACAAGGTTGCATTTGGATAGGAAGAAGGGCATCCACCTGTCAGCTTCAAACACTTCTTGTTCCCAGGAAAGACAATTTTTTGTCTTAGCTCTTCATCCAAGATCAATAGGTAACTCTTGAAAGTGCATACAGCAATGTTTGTGCAGTGGGGGTTCAGGGCACTGTCCAAGCAGCCAACACACCCATGTGAGTGAAGCATCCCAGGTGCGATTTTGACTCATTCCTCTGACGGTGCAGATAAGCTATAAGCCATGACTAGACAGCAGGAATTTCTCCACTGAAGGGCAGTTGCCAGGTGGTTTAAAGCCAGTATGTCCAACTTTACCCAATTTCCTCTTGGCAGTGCCACAGGATGAGCTGGAAGGGTCATGGCCAATGCTGTCACCGTCTGGTGGTCCCTGGGTGGCGGCAGCTTCCCGGGGACAGCAGTTGCTTAGAAAGCTCATGACCTGTCACGGTCATACCAGGGGTCCCAGATCAAGAGTTTATTACAGGAACCCAGAGGTAGTTACCTCCTCACTCAGCTCCCTGAGTTCAGCCAGGTCTGTGGTTCATGTAACTTTAGTCATGATAACTTTAAGAATATCTGAAAAGCTCAAATATGGTTCATTGAGGCAGGGTAGTTACATCTGACAGGCACTCAAATAAAATGGGATGAGAACAGTATAAAAGCCATGGAACTAACAAATCTGAAAATATACTAGAGGATCTCTACTGAAAGCAGAAAAAAAGGACAGGGTGATTACTCTTTTTTATTAAAAAACAGCAAACAAAACATATGGGAGACATCCCAGATTGTGTCTTCCTAATGTGAAGCACCAAAGGGTATTTTTTCTGGTTTTTGTTTTGAACATGGGGGTGGAGATAGATTAATGGGTTTTGGTTTAGCCTCTACTTCTTACATGTCTTGCACTTGAAAACAGTGTTTTTACCCTCCTTTATACCAGATGTTGCACTCTGGAGAATAATTTCTTAGTATTTTCCAAGTTCAGTGAACTGCCTTGTATTTTAATGATATTGGTCAGGAAATGTACCCGTTCATAACCGAAGATGTACCTAAAACTGTTTATAGACTGCAGTACGGGATCCATCACAACTGAAGTGGCTTAGGAAGATGAAACTTGATCCTTTTGGGCAGCTGTGTACTTGCACTGAGGGGGAGCAATCAAAAGAAGAAGGATGAGACTGACTTCTTTACGTGATTAGAAGTTTGGGAGTTTGCAGTTATTTAAATAATTTTTCGAGATTTACGGGATCTGAATGATCCGCTGGTAGCAGGGCAGCAACACACAGCAAGTTCAGGTGGTTGATGACTTGATTAAGCTGGGTATGTTAAAGGTAATGTAGATAATATTTGTGAGCATTTTGTTTTTCTTTTCCAGGAAAGGCTTAGTGAAATGTGAATAATTTCCTGATGGATTTTATTTGTATTGTCTTTGTGGACAGGGTGTAGCACTAGGCATTTCTCTGAAATTCTCAGTTCCAATTCCAAGTATTATTTCCAGCAAACTAATTGTGAGAGATCGTTTACTATTACTCACTCCATTACACTTTTTGCTTTGTTTTGCAACATGTTTCTCTGCTTGCATCTTTCACTCTCTTTTATGTACCCGTTAAGCCCTGAACAAGCTGCTTGAATAAGTTTGTCCCTTCAGATTTTCTGCCTTTAAGTTGCTCTTGCAGACTGGCACATTCCTCGGTGAAATCTGTGCGTACCATGACACCGTAGTGCACTAACCCAGGGCAGCTGCATGGCTAGTTAGCGCAAGCAATCTCGCTAATTAATAGAGGCTCCCCTTAGGGAGTGGAATCTACAAATCAGCACTCACCCTGAAGGAGTTACCTAAAATGGATCAGATGACCTGGGTCTTAAAAATGCCCTCTGATTTTTAAAGGAACCCAGAGTGACAAGCTCAGCTGTGGGAATCTACAATGTAGGTGTCCCGGGTTTGGGAAGATCAGTGTTTGAATAATTTTGTCTTCCAAAAAATTTTAGTTAGTGGGGTTAGTGCATTGCCATTCTTTACTTGTTTTTCTTGAAAGTTTTAGCTCTGTGGGGAAGGGACCATCTATCTTCTTGTTTGCCCAGTGCTGAATGCTTAGTGGATACTGTCATGATGTTAGTTAATTAGAGTAATAACAATTTTTAGAATTTGAGGTCAAGGCTGACAAAACCACAGGTGTTACAGGGCAACATAAGGCCTGCAAAACTCAGTTCAAAATTCAGAATTCTTACTGTTTCATGAAATATATTGAGATACCTGTGGATCTTTTAGATAAATTACAGTTTATAAACAACTGCATCAAGCAGGTTACAAATAGAAAGCGTAACACAATGTGGAATGGTACATTTCCTTTATATAGTGACACCATTGTGGTAGTAGTTCAAAAAACAGTAGCAAGAAGAAACAAAATATGGTTGGGTAGTTCAAATGTGAGGATATATAAAATGTCACACAGGGCATAGAATCAAGTAGTAGCTGGGAAGGATGCCAGAAAGACTTATGGTTTCAGTTCAGAAGTGCTTTTAGTTTCATGTCTTTTTTTTAAATTAAAGTACTTTTTTTTTTTTTCCCTGTGGCCTTTCCTTCAAGGGCTTCTCATATAGTTGTTTATTAGTAAACAGCTGCTTGCAATGAAAGATGATTACTTTGTAGCTGTGGTGGTTTCTGCTAGATGTGTTTGTTGACTGGGAACTGGTTGCACTTCTGTTTGTTCTAATATAATCCAGATAAGAATATGTAAGTATTCTTAAACTGAGCATATAACTCGCTGAAAAACTACATAGAGACCAGATAATAACCATGATTATCCATAGAACTTCTGACCTTCAGAAATTCTTAAAGTAAAATAACTTATTAAAGTGTACTAAATATACATGCTGGTATGAATGTTTTTATACATATGTAATTACCGTCTCTATATTATCTGCCTATATTTTTTATGTCTGTATATACATATAAAAGAAAGGATTTTTCCAAACATATTTATTAAGGTCTCCCTGTGAGGTTGGTGCTTGAGAACACTGTGAAGTAAGATATTTGCTTGGTATTTAGGTACAACAGTATGAGAATTGCTGGTGTTGCCAGTTGGTGTCTTGCTTGTTCAAACTGTTTAAAATATGCAATTTATTGGAGATTGAAATCTGTAAGATTCAAAGAATTAAGAAATCCGTGTATAAACATATAGTTCAAATCTATAAGATTAAAATTCATTAAATTGCAGTTACATAGTAACTAGTCTTTTGTCAAATATTTGGGGCTAGGTAGTTGCAATTGAGTACCTGATATAAATTGATCTTTCACTTGGGATGCTTTTATTCAGTGTAGAGTCGAAAGGGGATTAAAATCTGGGAGTTTAATATTTTGTATAGACTTGAAGCTTACTAAACAGATGAAAGATGCCAAGCTACAACATTACTCATGTTGGTCATTTAAGTGTATTCTCACAGCTTTGAATAATCAGGAAAATATTGTCTCTAGGATGTGGGAAATACAGTTTAACACAAACAGGTCACTGTAGCATCACTTGATTTGCTTTACTGAGGTACAGAGGATAGTGGATATAGTAACCTAAAAGACGGAGCTTCTATGAATATTATAATTAGACTTTTATATTCTGGTCTGTAGATGATCCTCTGACATGCTCTTGTTTGAACTGTTCTTAGAGGGTGCTTTGACCATCTGCTTCCATGAGTCAGACAAGCAGTTTTTCCTTTTTTCCAGTAGCTGGTCTGCAGTACAAATTAAAGCCTGTTTGCATGCAGGCAGCTTGCTCTTTTCCAGATATGAAAGTCAGAGGAGTGGGAGGCAAGAAGGTATTGTTGAAAATTTTCCAGGCCCATCCATCCTTGTGTCACACTGGGTTAAACTCTCACCTACTTAGTGACATGCAACTTATATCATCTTACATATGAGCTTTGACTTTGTTCTGCTAAATTGAGCTTGAGCTTGTGTAACTTAAATGTCAGAAGGCTGGAGCAGTTCAGAGCAGCAGAAAAGCATGAGCTGAAGTTGGCCATACTATCAAATTTGTGCTTTCTTATATACTGTTGCCTTTGAAGAAACACTGTTGACTAGGAATTTGCACTTTGTCTTGAAAAGATCATGCAAGTGATAAATGAAATCATTAGACAGAAGACTTAGAGAAAAGTTCTCTTTTTATTTCAGCATATTTATCCTCCTATTGACATTTATTTTACATTTGGTCAATATTTAATCACTTTTTTGTTGTTGTTTTAGGGGGTTTTTTTCAGAATAAAACATAACTGTAAATCCACAGCAGTAATAGGTAACCCAGTAGTCGTAAACTACTTTTCCTTTGTTGACGTCTTTTGAAAGAGGTGGTGTCTTGGTACCGATTCAGGAAGGGGACTGCATTTGCATAAGTAATTACAGATTCAATGTAGAATAAATTAACATTACTTAATGTACATTTATAATGCTAATAGGATTCAATGGTCTGGCTTCTCTTTCTCCCCTAAGAATGCATATTTAAGCAATAGAAAATTTGTTTTGTATATATTTATGTAAGTAATCTGTTCAGTAAGATTGTTATCCACACGCAATCTATGTATACTTTTCGATACTTGCTTATGGGGGTAAAGACCTTTCCAGGATCTGCTTAGTGTCTCTCTGCTGATTTTCAGCACTTTGTCACTGTATGTTGTTTAGTCACAGAAGGTCATCGAAACGCAAATGAACTGGGCAAAGAATTTGGTTGTGACCTACAATATCTTTCTTTCTATGGACTTACTTGTAAACTAAATCTTCCTTTGATACTAGCTGATCAAGAGTAGCATGTGGAATTTAAATCCTTAGAAATTATTCTAGCTGTAAAGCAGGAAGAATAAATGCATGTTTCGTGGCCTGCTTACTCTGAATAACTTTGCCTGAGATACCTGATTTGTAAACCTGGAGAACGAGGAAGAGGAGCGTTTCTGAGCTGCTTTTGAGGTTTTGTGGCCAAGTGCCTTTCTGGTTCCCATTCCTGGAGGTTTTGTGGCCAGCAGGGAGTTAAGTGGGGGTTTTGACTCCTAGTGGTCAGGAACATCATGTCAAACCTTTAAAAAGATGGAAATAGGTAAAATAGACAGTAGTTTCTTATATAGCTTAGTTTAGTTAGGTCATAATTCTGGCTCTTTCTTTTTAGCGTGTAATTACATCCAGAAGTGGATGGTTTTCAGCTGTGTTTAAATTGTTGCTTGCTACTTGAACATAATAAGCCGCATGCAAAGTTGATTCTTGGTGTAAGCCTCACATGGTTTCTTCTAATTCCAACTTGAAAACAGAGTCTGCTGTTGAGCACACGTGCTGTACATTTCTTGCTCCCTGAGGCTCTTGAACTGATGCTTTCTAACTCCACAGCTTCTTTTTCCTGAGATTGCCTCAGAAGAAGTCTCAACCAAGGAAGGCTTTAATGACATGTATAGAGGAAGTGCAGTAAGATGTGAGGGAGAAAGAAAATTCATTAGTTTTCAAAAATAAGAAGAGTCCATTGCTATTCCAGGTCTTGGAAATCGTGTCCAAGCTCTTGTTAATGTCGCTAATTAAATGCGCATGCAGCATCTTATTTCCAGCACTGTTTAATCACCAACACTAAAGATCCAGTCTGACCCCTGGGACAAGCAGCATCCTTCTGGCCAGCTTTTGTTAGATTAATAGAAAGAAGGAAGACTTACTACTCACATCTCCAGTGAGGCAGAGGTATTTCCCATTTCCAGAAGAACACAATGAAGGAAGCATATTCCTCTACTTGTCTTTTTCTGCCTTGTGGGCCTGCAGCTTCCTCCTTCAGCAGCAGCTGCAGCCTTTAACTGCATGGCCTAGCTGGCCATCACTTACATTGATACACCTCTCCCACTATATAAACCCTAAAGCTCGTCATAGAAGCGTGAGCTAAGCTAGATGAAGTTTTAACAAGATTTAGTGATACGGAGTGAGTCTTTTGGACAGGTAGGTAGGCTCAAAGGGCAGGAATGGAAAGATGCCCAAGTTTAAAACTGCCTTCTTCTTCCTGTTCTGAGAACAAAGGTGACCTGCTGTTTGTGGCTCAGTCATCTTGAATAGTTCCTCTGGAAGAAAGAGAGGAGCAGAGGGCAGGGACAGGCTGCCTTGCTTGGTTCCCGACTGCTTGGTAAGAGAGTCAGGCTCAGACCAGTCCCTTGGCCACATAACATTGCTGGGGAGCAGGTCTTTGGGGAAAAAAAAGCACAAAATAGAGAGGGGGTTATAGAAGTTTTTTATCTATTTTTTTACAGACTTTATTCATGGGAATGTCTTAAAGAAAATAGGCCAAGCATGCAGCTTACACTCTGATACTTCACTGCGCAAAGGGAAATTCCTCCTCTGTGCAGTAGGAAATGCCATAAATGCATTCCCTGTGAGGTGTAACCATTGTACACAGCAAATACAAACCTGAACTTTTCAGGAAAAAACATGAGCCTTCAGATGGATGGTTAGAACAAGTTAAATTTAATCCTTTTCTAGCAGCACAAGAAACACAGCCTGGCTGCACTGTGTAGGTCATTGGTTAGTTCCTCAGGTGGTTCCCGGAGGCATTTTGTCTTTGTCCTTGTCTCTCCAAGGATTTGCAAGGTGAAATTGCACCATGTCCTGTGGCTTTGCTAGCTTTGCAGTTTGCAAGGTGTAAATATGGAGTCAGAGGATTTGATTGAAAAAGAGAGGCTTGGACATACTTCTGCATATTGCTGTGCGCCAGGCTGAAGTGATTAAACCTCTTTATTATCTGCTAATGTTGGAAACAGAAAGGCAATAACTTCAGGGTGGAAATAAAAGGCAAGTTAGAAAACAAATTATGCATCCATATTGTCTCACTGGCTGCCTTTGGTGAAGTGCTGAGCAGTGGGTATGAAACTGTGCCCTGCATTTGCTCACCTCACTTCTGATTTGCAAACCTGATGGCTGAATGGCAGGTCACTGCCTCCGTGTCCCGGCAGGAGCACCTCTGTTCCCTCTCCTCTTCAGCCGCTGCCAGGAGCCTTTCCAGAGCGTGCCCTTTGTCTGAGGAAGGATGCAGGCACTGAAGTGACGATATGTGCAGCAGAAGCACAAATGGGGATGATTTAGTACAGTGGGCAGGCTCACTCAGGCCTGTGACAGGGAACTTAGCATTTCTCTTTCTTCAAGAAATTTATGTCTGGTGGAAGTGGCTGTACATGGCACTACTGCATTTGCTGCTCTTGTCCTCCTGTTTGCCTGCATTTCTCATCCTCACATGGATATCCCTTAGTCTGGGACAGTATTGGGCTTTTAAAGAGGAAATTGGGTGTCTCGTCTCTTCCTTTGTAAAGAAGGACAATATTGCTGAGTAAGAACAAAGCGTCTTGCTTTGGAGTTTTGTAGAGATGCTCCAATGCTGATGCAGACCTGAGGGAGGGCACTCTCACTTACCACAAAGGTGGCTGGAAGGATTTGGAAGTTGGTCTTTCTCTTGTCACAGATAAAATGTTCAAGATGTGCTGTCTTTGCCCTGGTCTTTAGATTTTAAGATCTACTCTTCTGCTGCAGTTTGAGATAGCTGATCTGTGTAGCAGTTGAGTGCACCATGTCCCTGAGATAGTGGCATGGGGTTTGGGAGGATGCTAGGCAGAGAGCATAACAAGGTTGCTTCCTCGCCTTCAGGGGTTCTCATTCAGTAAAAGATCACAGGATTGGCTTAAATGTGCTTTAGCCTGGCATGGAGCATGTGGAAATGAAGAGGAATACCAGAACACTGACAGCATTAGGCTGAGAGAAGAAGGTTCTTATTCAGTGTTCTTCAGAAACTGAAGTGCAACTTAAATTTTAAGACCTGAAGTCTAAAAAGTAAATCTCTGTTACGAGAATAAAAACAGGCCATCACTTACCAGTGATCTTGGAAGAAGATGGCATGGGGGAGGGGGTCCTGCCTTCAAACTAGGCAAGTCCTCAAACATATTAGCATCCAGTGGAGACTGAGGAGCTTGCCCGCTGTGTCTTAGAATGCTCTGGATTAGCTAAAAATACATCTCAACTATTTCCTTGGGCCATTTCATTCAGATCTCCCCAGAGCATCCTCTTTAACCAGATTTAAGAATCTAACTCACCTTGAGAGGATCTCAGGAGCAAGACAGGTGACCTGTAATCCACTCTTAAAGAAAATGCAGAGACAAACACCAGGCAGTTTGAGGACTTGCCCAAGGACTCTAAAGGAGAAGCAGCGAAGGCGGGCGCTGGGCCTGCTGCACACCCTAGGGCAGCACCACAGCATGAGCAGAGCTGGCTCCATGGGACCATCACCTCCAGGGGCATGGAGAGTCCTCTCTGTCTCCTGCTGCTGTGTTTGTCTCACCAGAGGGACCACGAGGTCTGGGAGCAAGACCCAGAGTAAACCAGGGTTTCTGACCCGGGCCAGTGCTGTGACAAGGAAGAGGCCAGCTGGTCAGCCTTGTCACGGCCCTTTCAGATCTTGCACAAAGACTTGTAATTACATTTGGGTTGGACTTAAAGAATACATGAAAAGCCAAGTCTATGATTGTACATTTAAATACAGCAACTACTCTGCTTTTCTGGTTTAGTGAGGATTGTGTTAGTCAAAAATACCTTACTCATCTGCAAAAAGGCTTAGTCCCAGCAAATCATGACTTTAATTACAGGAAATAATCACAAACTACTTTATATGCAATTAAAGACACTTTCTTTTGGAGATATTTTTGTAATTTGTATTTTTTCCTAAAACCAATTATCCAAAATAGTATACTCTTTCATGCCTACAGTGCAACTTTGACTTGCATATAAATTGATTTTTTGAAATGAAACTTTCTTTATGTATAATTGAAACTTGAGACTATTTTACCTTTATCTAGGTAATTGATTAATAGGTCAGATTACAGTTGCTGGTTAGTAGTAGCAGCTAAGAGTTTTATGCTACAGTTTGCTCTCTTTTGGATAATTGTATTAATTTAGAATGCAAATCGACACAATTACAATGGCATTTTTTAAAAATGTCAACAGCTTTTATGTTAATGTCTAATCAGTGTTTAATCAAATGCTGAAACTGTTTGAAACAGAAGATAACTTTCACACTGAAATTTAATGTAATGCTGGTCCAGAGCCCATTAGTCTCATGGGAAGATCAGTGTTGGCTTTGGACCATACTCATAATTTTATCGATCTGTTGAAACAGAGCAGCCCATGAAGAGCAACCTTCAAATTCAGACTGAAGAGCGGTGCAGCCCAGAGCTTTCACAAGCAGCTTCCAATGAATAACGGAGTATTGCATGGCAGTGATAGACTTGAAGTCTAGGAAAATTGTGTCCTGAAGGATATGTGCCCCTTTGGTGGCTACAACCCATGACATGGGAAGAAAAGAAAGGAAGAAGTTTTGTCTTGTTCTCAAAGTGGCAGTTCAGGGAAGACTCTTCACCTGTAATGAATATCTATGATTCAAGAACAGAAATTAAGCAAACATCCAGCAAAATGATCCTTTCTGCTTAGCAGCCAGGATGAGGAGCCATGCTGCTTTCAGCCCAGGTTCTGGTTGGAGCCCTGCTGATGTCTCCCCTCCTGCCCCACCTCTGGCAGGGGGCTTCTGTCCCTCATGGGTGATAGGTTACGTTTCCAAACTTAGCTGTCCACTTTAATGAGAGAGATCACCCCACAGAGAGGCGGGCATGGAGACCATCTTGGGAACTTGTGGGCTGAGGGGGAAGAAGCAGCACATCATGAAAAAATGGGATCCCTTCCCAGAGAGCTTTGATACTGGAGGTGTTTGATTGTTCTCTGTAAATTTATTAGATGGATGAAAAAGCGGGGCACAAAGGGCCTAGTTAAAGTGAAGGACAGTGCTGGTGTAAGGCCAGCTGGTATGCGATGGCTTGGGTGAATTTAGGCAAGAGGCTCTCGCTGCCAGGGTAGCTGAAACACTGTTCTGGAGCAGTGCGAGCAAAGAGGTTGCTTCCAAAAATCAATCACCTCCTGTGCCTGATTGCCTGCAAGGAATGGACATGATAATCCAGCAAAAGTCGTTATGCCTACATGCTCTCCTGGCTGTTACAGCTGAGCCATCCTGGTGCCATCCTCCTTAGAAATACGTGACTGGATTATTGAGAGGATATGGCTGGATGATGGAAAAGCCGTCACAGTTTTCTAGAGACCGCCTTGGGAAACCTGCTTCAAAACCCGGTCTGCCCGTGAAGGGAACTTCACAGCGCCACATTGCACCATCAGCCAGTGCCACCACCAAAGTGCTGGTGCCAGCGCGGGGCTCGGCCGCCTGAGCAGGGCAGGAGTTCACACGCCTCCGTGAGTACTGCTTGTGCTTTCCATCAGTCCTCATCTGAGAGGTGATTTGAGGAATTTACACAATCTTTTAATTCAGCTGTCAAAACTATGCAAACTTAATTATAGGCTGGATTTGGCATAAAAGCGTAGACACAGTGTTCTCCCTCAGCATTAGTATTTGCTGTTGGAAACACTTCAGCCCATAAATCTGTGCAGATAATGCCGAGAGGAAAAAATCACTAACAAAACATAGTTTTACAGGTAGTTTTAGGTGAATTTTCCATCAACTTTATGTGCCTGTACCATATCATTATATTCTTTTCTCAGCCATTAACTTCTGCTGCAAAGCATGAGATATTGGATTCCGTCTGGCTTTATCGTTCACATCTGTCGCCCTTGCGTACATGCCTGGTTAATGCCCCTCCATCCGCGGGGTGCCCTGTGGCCCCTGGATGGAGTGCACAGGTGGGGATCCCCACAGCGAGAAGTGGAGGTCCCCACAGAGGCCAGGGTAGAGGTGGGCAAGAGGGGACAGGGAAAGCGGAGGCAGCAGCTGGAAGAGACAAGAGGTGGGATGTGGCCACAGTGGCTTTGTCTGTACTTGACATGAGGAATACCATGAATGCCGGTGATAATGGCCTCTAGTTAAGGGAATGAGAGCTCTCTAGATTTTACTTTCTTAAAGGCAAATGGCCAATGAAATGTATCTGTTGAAGGAGAAAGGCACAGGCTTCCATGAAGCCTGTAAGTGCAAGCTGGGAGATGAAGCTATCAAGGGCCACTGAATTCCTCTTTTGTGACTTTGGACAAGCCATTTATCCAATGAGTATAAATCAGCCATTTCCATTAATTTTTACTGCAGCAAGGCTAACTTAGGGTAAAATTGCACATTGTGGTTATACTGATCTAACAACCCATTATCCTTTTTTTCTGCTTTTCTCACACACTAGTTAAGGACTCACTGAAACAGGAGAGTTATCTTTGGTGTTGGGTAATGAAAGAAGGCAAACTGGGGAGTTTGGGGGTACATAGCTGAGATGGGGGCAGGAGAATTGAGGAGGAATGCCCCCCCTTCCAGCTGCACTGAGCTGTTAGATCGGCTGAGCCATAAATATGTGCCTTCAGCCTTAGATTAGTTCAGGATGTAATCTTTCGGCTTTGGTCTTCCCAAGCAGTCACTCCTAAAGTTCTTTTACTAATAGCAAAAATATTTATTCAGATACAAGTATAACCATTTGTTTCACTTGTCCCACCAGAGACACGAGTAGATCCCATTTAAGTAAACAAGTGCTGCACACCTAATTAGAGACAGAGTTAGGTTTGCAGTCTTGTGCCAAAATGCTACATCATCAACTACGATTCATGGAAACTTAATATAGAGTCACAATTTATTTGGTATATTTAAATCAGATTTTAAAAATTAAGTGAAAGCCAATACACCAAAGAAAAGCCTGTAATCCAGGCTGTAAGAGTAAATCACATACTGGCATCCTCATGCAGATGAGGGTAAAATTTTAAGTGCATTGTCATTAGTGTCATAGTGCCTCTTGACTTCAATGCGTCCAGGATTTCTTTGGTAGCGTGCTTAGAGTCTTAATTTACTAGCAAAGTAAGTAATTTGGGATTTCCTGTTTTCCCCCCCAGCCACTGGTGATGTGATCAGCTCCTGGGACAATATTAAAATAGACTCAGCTGGATTCCTCTGTCAGCATCAGCTGTCTGCTTTTTTTCATCTTCCTCCCAAAGCCACTTTTCTGTTTCTTGCTGACCTGTCTGCAGGACACAACCTCATCAGGCGCACTGGCTTATTTGGCTCTGAGACTCATTTCCTAAGAGGAGCAAGGTTATATGATTGCGTGTCTTTTTGTTTGCAAAACTGTCTTGGACAATTTTATTAAAGTTTGAAAGGAGAATAGCTATCCTAAAGGTCACTGAGTAGAGGAGGCAACCCCAGGTGAGCACCCTACGCTGCTCCGAGGCTACCTGGGGAGGGCAATGGTGCAGGCAGCAGTGCAGGCAGGACTTCTGTTCCTCCAGGTGGTGGCAGGGGTCTTCCCTTCCTCAACAGGGATGGTGGGAGAAGCGTGAATGGGTTTCACACTGTCTCGGTGGGTAGATGAAGAGGGGTCAGCAAACAAAGGGCATGAACAAAAGGTAAAACAAGCTTCAGGGTTATGTGCTTTGCAGAACTCCTCTTTTTTCCACCCCTTCCCGACAGTTTTGTTTCCTGTGACTTCAATTCCTTCCATTGAATCATGGTGACACGATGATCTTTGCCAAAGTGGCTGATTACATTTATTTAAGAGTTGTCTAGTGATGGTGAATCAATAACAACAATTGATTTGCAACTTCTTCTGTGCTTTGCAAAAGGCATGCGAGTTTCATTTGCACTAGCTGATGGAAACAAGTGAAGAAAAAACAGTTCATAAGTAATAATTATTAGTATACAGCAATAAAACTTGAAAGACTTATTTCTTGAAGAAAATACATTTTTAATTACATATTACATTACCATACATAAATGGTAATTCATTTAATGCCCTTGGAGATATAAAACAATATGGAAACCTGCATAAATACTGCAAATATGTAATTTTATTTACTTTTGTGCTCAATTATTGACATTGGATTGATGCGGAATATCTAGTAGTGTGTTGGTTTAGCTGTAGCTTAAAGCTGGTGCTTGTGAGCTTGGAAAAAGGTAAGATGTATGCATAGTCTGTATCTTCTTTTATTGCCAGTGTACCCATATTCTCATTGCCTTCAAAAATATTTGCGGATGTACAAAAGGCTCAAGAATGGCTACTAATGTGCTGACTACTCCCTCTTATTGTTTTGAATGGTTTAGCAACTGCTTTATAGAGACTTTTTCATTCATTCTGTGTTTTTTCCTGGTCTTACCTGAAGTCCTCATTTTGCAGGGTCCTGTACATGTGTTTATCTTTAAAGGTACCAGTATTATAGTACTACAGATGCTAGGCAGGTTTCTTGAGGTTAAGCATATGTGTGTTTCTGCAAAGTTTGAGGAGAGGGAGACATTGAGCTGACACCTGAATAACAAATACCTTCATTTTCAGTGGAGGTGAGAAGTGAAATGTTCCTTAGAAGGCTGCAGACAGGCTTCATGGACAGCAAATGCACTGGGGACTGATCTATGAGGACCTTTTGTCTGCTAGATCAGAGCATAAATATGTTTATTCTTATATATCACAGTAATGAGGGCAATGCAGTGGCAAGCAGACACGTGGCTGACCTGCAGATTGATGGAGTGAGGAGAAAATTCACAGTTCTTCTTTGATCTTGTAAACCAAGCTTATTGTTGTAGCATGCCTGAAATTAGGGTAGGAAAAAAGGACATACTGGGAGTAATCAGAAATTAGATTGTAGTGGTATGTTACTGATGAAAAGGAGAATTCAGTTATAATGTTTATTCCGTTTTAATTTATTTCCTTCTCTATAAGGGACTGTTTTCTGTTTGGTGTGTAGGATTCATCTGTAGTCCAGCTTGCTTGTCCTGTCCCACCCGGCCAATCTGTGTGTGTCGGGAGAAGGGTCCTACATACAGTTGTTCCTGAACAAAGTCTTTGCTGCCTGCAAGCAGCAGTGAAGAGAGTCATTCCTCTAGAGAAAAGCTCCTGCCTCTAAGGTCTTCCTTCCTGATCTTTAATTAATACCCATTTTATTTTATTTTGGGCACCAAAAAGGAAAAAAAAAAAAAGGTAGAAGAAAGAAAACCCCAAAACCAGCATGAAGATAAATGGTTGCTGTTCTCCACATCGCCTGTTTTCTAACCTGCAGGTATGAGCAGAATAGTTTGTTTCCACAGGAAGAGTAGCCAGGGGCCTTTTAGCCACTTACTGCAGTGGCGTGTAGACCACAGCAAAAGAGGAATTACTTCTGTCTTCCATCGTGAACGTTAACCACTGCTGTGCCACACAAATGGACCTTTTCTATTTTATCTACTTTGCTTTTCTAAGGAAATGAGAAGTCTTGAAATGACAAAGCCTTGGTAATAATGAGGTGAGTTATCACCACATGGTTATTATCAAGAGGTTTTTCTTTTCATACTAATGTATGTTAGAGAAGAGTCGTGTCCCTTGTTTGCCTTGGAAGGGAAGCCACTCAAGTTTATTCTTGTCAGATTTCTGGGAAGAATAAAACGTTGTTATTGTTTGTGAAATGAAGATGGCCCAGTCAAACCTGGCCCACCACTTGTCTTCCTGGAGGCCGCACGTGGTCGTGGCCCTTGTCCTGTCGAAGGTTTGTCTAATCCTACTTCCCGCTCCTCTTTGGGTTCAGCTGCTGGCGCTGACAGTCAATTCTGCATTTGTTATCTATCTCCAGTAAAGTTACCTTATTGGCAATTAATCAAACAGTGTAAAAAAAGTTGGAGTTGGCTATTTTGTGACCAGCGTAGACATTACCTATGAGTCAGGAATTCTTTTACAGTGAACCACAGCGGTTCTCCTGTAGAAGTTGGTAAACCTGGACATGAAAGACACTATTAAGCACACAGTATGTCTCTTAAGTAAGGTTTTAAAGTACATCCCTGTTCATGGTCTGATGTCCTTTGTGCCACATTTGGAGTAGACTGACCATAAACAGAAGCTGACGTAAATAGAATTAATTGCAAATAGACCATATACTTATATTTTATATGATAACAGCTGCAGAGAGAATTTGTAAATCACTATTCGCTGTGACTTCTGCATTAATCTTTTTTTCATGCAAAACCCTGTAATCATGTTTTGCGCATCCATCAGTGAGTTTTCACTGAAAACAGCCAGATGCGTAAGGACCTTTGTGGTGGTGCTGTGCTCCAGAGTCACTGGCACAAGCTCAGAGCCATCTGTTTGAAGACTCTCGCAACCTCTTTGTTGAGTTTGAAGCATGAAACTGCATTTCTGTCCGCTGAAACTGTGGAACAAACCAACAAGAGCCTTTGCAGTGTTACACTGTAGTGTACACTTATAGTGTAGTGTTACACTAAAATTAGTGTTACACTACTACTTTGTAGTATCAGCATGCTGCAAAACTAATCACAGTGTATAAATTAACATATGAGCTTTCCAGAATTGCATATAGTATAATAAGTTCTAGTTTAAACTCATTTAACAACATGGATAAGGTGGCATAGCCTGTTTAAATATCTGTGTAATGTTGTCCCTGTCTGCTTTTAACATAGTTGCTCTCAGATGCTTGTGGATGCCATGTATAAAGCTTTTATGTACTATAGGACTTGTATTAAGCATCTCTCTACGCCCAGCAGCCTTTACAAGAAGTAAGAACTTAATTGAAAATAGGAAACTTCCTAATATCTGATAAGGGATTGTTTGAAATTTTTTTTCAGAGAAAAAAAGCAAATTCATAAGAAGTTTGTGCCACTTTTAAGCCTAGCAAAGTAACACATTTTGATTCTAAAGCTAATTGGAAAGCGGATTTTAGTAATTGTTCGATCGTCAAGAACAAAGGCACTTAAAAATTGACAAAAAAGAAGTGCAAATAACTTTGTAAAGCTTTACAAAAGCTTTATAAATGTAGACCAGTTACTGCATGGATGGATATGCTGTCATAAAGGATCTGAAAGACCTACAGAAGCAGCAGCTCTGGGATTCTTCCAGATGTGTTTAGTAATGCCTTGCATTGTTATGTGGGCAAGGCTGTTTTTCTTGGCCATCATTTAGGAAGGATTTTGTATGTTATCATCAACAAATTAGAACTTGAATAACAAATCTTGGATATAATCTTCATAATCTGTTCCTGTTGGAGAGAGACAGGAAGGGGAAAAAAAGCTTATTGTAAAATAGTTTAAATCTATTTGATGAAAAAATATGTATCACTTGTTTGCTTAGAATAGCTCACCATTTAGGTGGATTTTTTCCTGTTGAGTGATTCATAATGATCTAGTCTGCTTTAAGAGTTCCTGACTCAACCGCAGAGCAGCAGTGAACTCTTTGCACTGTACTACTTGGTATCTCTTGTCTGCTTTGAGTTCCATACTGAAATGGACTAACTGAACATGTCAGACTGTCCCATAAAGCAAAAATTAATAAAACTGATTGCAATGTGTTCTCCATATTGTGTACCTGCTCTAAGAAATTGGTTTTTATAGGTCTTTGGAACACAGTGTAACTGCAGCTTATATACATTCACATATATATATGCGTATATCCATTTATGGATTGTTTTTTGCTTGTGTCACTATGTATGAGAACTTCCTCTTGCTCTGTGATTGTGAGTATTCTTCGAAAGTGCATATGTGAGTGTGTCAAGTACTTACCCATTGTTGAACCTTCAGGCACTCAGGTGGCATTTGTTAGTTTTCAATTTAGAAATCTGAAAGGTGGAGCGTCATTCGAACAATTATGTGGATAAGCTGGAGATTTTGCAGAAAAATGACTTTTGCTTTGTCTGGGTAAAAACTGAGAAGGCGGTGAATTTCTAATATGTGGAGATGAAAGAAATGCAAAGTTGTGAGCAAGAAGCAAGAGGGATGAGAGACGTGTATATATTCTTATTTGCACTATATGGAATATCAAACATAATAAATAGGAATTACTTCTGTTTCTTTACTTGCTTTTTTCTTCCTTTTGTTTTTAAGGAAAAAACATCATTTAAGTGAAAACTATTACATGAACTAGAACCTTTTCACTTATTCTGTCACCCAAACAGACTCGAATTCCTCACTTTCCAAGCCGTTTCCATTTTGAAACTGATGACTGAACTTGCATCCATTTTTTCCCAGTTGCACCAAAACATAAAATCTGCATTCTGATTCAGTAACATTTTCAATAATTTAAAAAATGTTAGTACATTGGTTTGGAGGAAGGAAGTGGCTTGTTGAAACTTCTTTTAAGAGGCTGACTTAGTATAACACAGTCATTAGAAATACTAATTTATTGGTCTTTGGATGAGTCTCTTTAGTGCATGCGGGTTTTGTGGGGCACAGTGCTGTGGGGTCGTTCCACAGTTGCTTTCATGTACATGATTTTGGTCAACTGCATTTCAGATTCAGAAGGATTTGCATTGTTCTGCTATGAATCATAGAACTTCATTATGACATTTGCACTGACAGTTATGGGAGACGTGCTGAAAGTCCCCAGGGTACATCAACATTTTCAAACTCCTACATGCTGCTTCCCATTTTTATTGGGATCTCCTCAAAGTCGGTTACACACCCTCTTTCAGACTGTTCTGTGTAACTCAGGTCTGTTGTGTTTTCTATACAGCACTCACAAATGACTGAGCAGATGGAATGCTAATTGCTGCCTTACTGAACTGACCAATACTGGTGTGTGGTGTTTTTTTTTTGTTCTTGCAACCTTTTTGTATATTCACATTTTCTCTTCGACCATACATTTTATTTATTGTTGCTTTCACGTGAATTTTGTTGCTGCCTTCTAGCTTTGCAGTGTCTGTGCGAAGCACCTTGCACTGTGAGACCTAGTCCCCAGCTGAGAACTGTCCCTAACAATGCTGTAAAAATACATTGTATTTCAACATTTTTGGTTTTAATTTGGCCTCATCCAAAAGAGATTTTGTTGCTCTTTCTCAGTTCCTACTTGGCATACTGGTTTTCCAGTGATTTTGTGGATATTTTAAGCAGTTTATTTGAGGGAACACGATTCAATTTATTACAAGTAAGCCAGTACAGAGCATAGGAAACAAATCCCTGTATATGTGGATTAGGGGGTTGGTTTATGGCATATCTCTGTACATAGTACACATTAATCTACCTGAAAGATCAGATGTGTGAATTGCTGCACGTCTTAATAGCTTTGCAAAACGTGGAATTGAAGATCTGGGCTAGTCTGCTTGTTTGCTTTCCCATGTTGGAGTGGTAACTGTATACCCTTACTGTGTCTTACTGTGTTTAGAAAAAAAGGGACGAGAACATTTTCGCTGCTCTGTAAGGCTTGTGGAGCAGGAAAAGCAAGACATCATTTAAAGCTGCTATTGTGCTGGCGGTTTCTGGAATGTTTGGCATTGTATGTTCAACTTTGGCATTTTGTCATCAAAAACTGGAGCAGAGCACAGGCTCTCAAATATGCAGTCAGGCCTCTTAAGCTCCTGTAAAAATAAGCTGGCAAACAAACCCCTTTAATAAAACGCTGATGCTGGAAAAGATACACAGTCATCACTTTGTTATGCTACTTTTCTCAGCAAGTCTCATTTATTTCCGAAAGTAAAAGACAGAGATGGTTACCAGATAAGCAAGAGTGGTGATGAGGTGAAATCCTGGCGTCACTGAGACAAGGGACAGCTCAACCACTGGGTCAACCTCTGAGCTATGAAGTGTCCCGGTGACCTGGCCGGGTCACCGGTTTCAATGGCCATTAACTGCCTTTTGGCCAAGGCAGTTGTTTCTTCTCTCCTTGTGCTCTTATGGTGTCCGTTGTTCAGTGATTTATATGGAGCTTATGATTTTTAATTTGGGCTTTTAATTACTCTGTGGCCAGTCAGAATTCCCCCCTGGAGCTTCCCAGGGCTGGAGCGCAGTGGGGAGGTGAGAAGGGGCTGCTGGTGTCAGGATTGCTTGGGCATTGCACTGCTGCTGATAACCCGGGTGGTGACAGTGCTGCAGAAAGAGTCTGAGGATTTGCTGCTTACTGCTACTGTTACTTTTCCTAGCAATTTTTCTCAGGATGGTTCACTTCTAACTTTTGACTAAGTGCATTTCTTGATTCCAAGTCTATATAGCGACTAGCCATACTTGCAACATTTTCTTAATTATCCTGCTCTCTTGCGTTCAAAATGTGTTTTTAACATGAACTGTGTGGGATGCCTGTGTAGGATAGCTGAAGGAGGAAAAAGGAGTAATGAGAGCCTGGAAAAGTGAAGTAACAGAATATTTAGTTATTTAATTCATAAATTACATTTCTAGTTAAAAAAATTGGATTCACCTGTTAGACTCTTTAGAGTCTATGTGTCACAGTTCGCTAATAGTAACAGTAGAACTTTCTTGAATACAAATAAAAAGTGAGGGTAGATAAACATATTTTAAAACAAACGCTTTGTCAGTGCTGAAAATGGTAACTCCAGTAACGTTATAGAAATTGCAGAATCTTTGCTTTCATACCTTACTGGCATGTGGGAGACTGCAGTAAGAAAAATACTGACTTGAGAATCAAAATAATTTGTTGGAGGGAGAGTACATGGAGAGACCATGTGTGGCAGACCAGGTGCACTAACAAAGCTACCTTCCAAATACTCTTCTGTCTGACAGTGATCAAGTAGGTTCAGAAGAAAATAAGTTTTTATGAAACTACTTATTTTGAAAGGTCCTTATCCTGCTTTCTGTTTCCAACTGAAACACTCTTGTACTTGCCCTGCCGTTTCTCTGGCCAGCTCTGCCAGGCACCCGTTGCTGCCCCAGAAGAAGCCCACGTGTGCCCGGCAGACTCAGCGTGTTGAATGAAGGCAGAATCTAAATAATGGTTGTCTTTCCTCATTAGGAGAGTGGTACTTGTTAAACTGCTTTAAATAAGAAGGAAACAGTACTTCCAATCATCTGCAGTGACATCTTATATTTTTCATTTTGCTATTCAGGTATTGGGGAAATATTTAACCATTAGCAGCTTACATGTTTCTGAAACAACTCTCTTTGATCACATATTGTTTTGCCTCTTCAGTTTTGAAAATAAAAAAAAAAAAGTTGTCTATCAGGAAAAAATTATTATTGGGCCTCTAACCAGTAATGGTTCTGTGTGATCAGTTACATCAGTTACATCACGGCTTCTTTCTTGCTAAATTCAGTAGCTGTTGTCTCCCAGGGTATTGAATAACATAGTTTGCATGTGGTCTCTGCTGCTCATACAAGCAGCTGCAGGGATTTTTTTAACTGGTATCTTTTTTGAGGTCCTTGAGCCTGGCTATGTTAAGCTCACAGGAGTACAGCACGTCCTGTGTGCTGCACTCTCCTCATCACGTCTCAGAATGGCTCTGGGAGTGCACAGACACCTCCTCTCTCACCTCTCATGGCTTCTCCTGTGCAAGCTGTTTTTTGCAGCCAGCTTTCCTCCTCCTGTCTTCTGGAACAGCCTCTGGTGTTGGAGCAGGGACCAAGACTCGAATCTACAGAGCTCGACTAAATGAAATTTCCAGTGAGTGTCCAAAGATTGTGACATTGTATTTGTGGTCACAGCCAGATGTTACCCTTAATCCTGTATGGACAAGATTCCTGGTATCCCAGCTGTGTTTGCAGAATGGGGGGAACCATGGACCCCACCCCTTTGGGTCCCAAAGCTCCATGAGGGGGTTGAAGGCTCTTGTGAAGCTTCAATTTGCTGTACATGAACTGCCATTGGAACATTTTTAGGGAACTGTAAAAAGAAATTCCTCAAGTTTGACACTTTCAAAACTCAAATAGAGTGGTTTTGGCTTGTTAGCAGTGGGTGAGATGAAACGCAGAAATTTCTAACATTTTCACTCCCTTTATCCTCTCTGTGGGAGCCCAGCAGGCAGGACGTACAGTGATTTGGAAATTTCTGTGTTCAGTTCTAGAACAGCTGAGTCAGCTCCAGGGTTTCTCATGGCTGCGTCTTTAGCTGTCTGTTACATAGATGGTGATAGGACCACGAACTGCCAGTGATGATAAAAACAAATATATATTTGTGGCAATTAGACATTGATGTATCTGGAGCTAAGCGGTACTATTGTTGGCAGGATTACAAGAGCTGGCTTGCTTGGAGATTTAATGTTCTCGTTGTGGCTGTGGTAGAGCAAGACTGAAAGCTCATAAAACTGAAGGCAAGGCATATCAACAGAGCAATTAAACAAAGTGTGTATCATGGATACAAATGTTTGCGAGCTGTACGTCTTACACAGTAATCATTATTTTTGACCTTTCAGTATAAACTCCATGATTCCCTATCACTTTTTCGTGCAGGATAGTCTGCTAGAGAAATTGCTAGCAGACATGACTTCATACAGTCCCTGACTTTAGTCAGAATTCTGCAGTCCTACTGATTTAAACCAATTTGGCTTTACTGGAGTGATGTAGGAGACAGAACAAGCCAAATTTTCCTGTCTGTGGTTTTCACTGTGTAGGTTGTCTACAAAGAAAATGTGGTTTTCCCAACCAGTGTCCTTTTTCCATTCAGTTTCATTACTAGATTGTTGCGTCTGGCTGAGTGGCATTTGCTTTAGTTACATATTTGCAGGTTGCACTGTCGTCTTTTTGCCAGGAGATAGGAGAAGGTCTAAGGATTCTTTCTGCAGCCACTGCAACAGCAGCAAGATAACTCTATTTGCAACTACAAGGCTGCTAAAACACAGATAACTTCAGAAGTCTACATTCAAAACAAACTTCTCTGTCTCATCAGTTCCTGACCAATTTCTAATGAAGTTAAGCTTTAGCTCTTCTTTTGTTCTGTTTGCACAGAGGCTTGTTTGCATGATGCAGATGCAAAGGAAGTACCTGTTTAGCTTCACTTTGACATTTCCATTAAGACTAGACTCAGTATAATCTTACTTCACAAAAACTGATTCAAACCAAGGCAGGGCTTTATTTTGCAGTAGAAGGCTGCTGAGTCCAACTAATGAGCAATGTTCTTAGTTGTTTTGAATTGAAGAGGAAAATGTGCAAATTTGGGGCTTTTGTTGAATCTTTTTTTACTGTGTTGCTAGCTCTCACTAAAACCAAACTCAGCCAGAAAGGCCATGCCTTGATACCAGTTGAGAAGGTCATTATGGTCCTGCATATTATCTTTTTGTGAAATCATAATCGCAAAAAAAATATAATACTGGCCAGCTGGCAGCTGACCTAGCATCCTTCTTTACAATGTATTTTCTCTCTGACTGTGTTCAGTGGAATATGCAGCTATTACATTACTAAAAGCTGTTAGTCAAGTACCTTTAAATGGCATTAAACAACATTATTGAAAAACACAAATTACTTGTTGTACTTTCTTCTGTCTCTCTTGCTAAACATCTTAGTTAAAATGTTGCAAGTCACTACTTCCTTTGTGTTCTCCATTATGATTTTCTTTTTTTATAATACCATGGCAACCAGACCTAGCAATAAGTAACAAAGTATGATGAGCAAATTTCAGTTCATAGTGCTCGCTTTAATAATATGAATTGAAAGCTAATCCTGTCATTCAGATTTTTGTCCTGATGAAGTCTTGACTCTTTCCATCAACTATAATCAGGGTTTCACCTGCAGAAACGTAATCTAATATTAAAAACTGTACATCTGTACATTTTAGGACCAAACTGATTGCTGTAAATGATTTTTCCCCCCCTCTCATACTTTTTTCTTCTGAATTAAAGTATACTTTTCTATCAGAAGTTTCTCGTAGGTACTCATATTACATGATCAAGTAACTTTTTCATATTCTTTTGGCTAAAGCCTGCAGGGAGAAGTTCTTTGGCATCTCCCGTAATTCAAAATTTTATAGCTCTCTTCTGAATGCACTGAAGTTTTTCAACATTACTTTTGAAATATATATACAAGAACTAACCTTGCATTATTTTATGGTCCTGTCAGAGCCATACAGAGTAGTAATGCTGCTTTCCTATTGTTACTTTGAATTTCCCTCATATATCTAGAGGTTGTATTCATCCATCGCAGCACTGGAAGTTCATGCTCTGTTGTTTTGTTGTTTCATTTTTTTTTTTAAACCATTACCTTAAAGTTGGTCATTTTTCAGTGACAGGATGGGCAAAGGTCTCCCAAATTTCCCGAACTTAATTATGGAAGGTGGGAAAAAATTCGACTCATTTAGTCTTTATTTAGCTTTTTAATTAGCTCTTTAAATTACTAAAGCTGTTTACATTACTAAGCAAAACTCTTTAACTGATGGCAAGGCATTTCAGTAATCATATAACCAGTAATGTAGTTTATGATTTCCTTAAGGCTTTTGGCAGGTGTCATGGCCAATGAAGAATTGCAGTCCTACAATATCTCTTAGGGAGGGAAGGTGCTGTTTCATTTTGAAGTGGGGAAACTGAGGCACAAGTTTGTTAATGGTCAGAGTGTTGATATACCTGTACCGAACCCGGTTTTACCGAGTCCACAGCCTATTCGTTCATCCTTCTTGGGCTGCTTAGGTGAATAAATGTTTTATATTTAACATCGCTCCATCATGATGTTATTCTGAAAGTCCTTCCTTACATGTGGGGGTCATACCTGTTCTTAGGGCAGTCCTGTGCAGGTTAGTGGTCTTATCAGAGGATGAGAAGGATTGTGGCAGCATGAATTGCATTGTGCAACAGCTCTGCATCCCGTGGCACATGGAGCACGATAATACTACTGGTGTCCAGGCCTGCTGTTTTCATAGACCTGTGTTTCCACACTAATAGCTTATGAGGCAAATGTTTAAGTGCTCTTTGTTATGTGTTCTCCTTTTATCTCATTATTTATAGAGCAACTGTTAGTTAGGGTTGTGAAACTATTATTTTTTTCCTTTCTGAAAAATGAGATCAAGCAGCGAAAGATGAAGACTTCGAAGTGTGCGCTTAGGAGTTTGTTCCCAGCGACTGTTTTGTCTCCTGTGGTTCACTCCTGGCACTCCTTCAACTTAGCATCCCATGATCAGTAGAGCCTGCTGTGCTCCACTGCCTGAGCTCCTACAACACCTCCATGTCCTCACTGAGAATCGTCAGACCCTGGTAGATAGATGCTCTCCAACCCTTAGGAGTCCTGTCAAGTCTACTAAAGCATCGTTTGATTTTTATGATGGAGAACACAGACGCTAAGTGTTTCGCAGGACTTGCTCAGTCCTCTCTTGCGGCTCCTTTTTCTCTTTGCTATAAAGATATGGGGCTCAGGTCAAGTTTCAGCATGGGATCCGCATTATGGAAACTTTTGTACTCAAAGGAAAAGCTCACTTAGTAGCTACATTAAAAGAATAACTATTTTAGGAACTTTGGGTACTTCTGTTGGGCCAGATGGTGTGCATCTCCTGGGGAGCAGGTTGTTCTCTTTCCAGTATGTGTGTTTTGCTGCCGTTTGTACCTGCAGAGGGTTTTTGCTTGAGTGTACTGGATGCTTTTACCCTTCCTGATCATGCAGTAATGCTGTAGCAAAGGACTCCATGGGATGTTTCTTGGTCCGTTTAGGAGACCGGTTGTTCTTCTGACCACAGCTGATTCCTTGGAGCTCACTTCGGACTGCAAGTCCTCATCTCACCTGGAAGGAGATTGCCCCTTTCTCCCTTCCCAGTCTCCTGCAGACAGCCAGATTTACCTCGTGGATCGGTCCTCCACGCCTGCCCTGTCTGGAAGCAAAGGAGGAGATGACAGGAGTTGTTCAGGTGGCTGGAGCTGGAAAGATGCTTGTGCTGATCCTGGAGAAGCTGAAGGGATCCTGTTCTGAGGGGTTTTCCTCTGAGCTGCGGTTCCAGCCCCTCTGTTCTCCCCACTGCCACTTTGCCAGCACGGGGCAGAGTGAGGGGGTGTCCTGCTGCCTGACCCCCCATGGCTTGGCCTGCAGCTGCCCCAGGGCAGCGACGAGGATTTTCTGCAGCTCAGGGAAGTGTGCGGGAACCTGACATGGCCTCCCCGAGCCCGGCCTCCTCTTCGCTGCCCGTGCTGATCTGTCGCTCCAGGGCAGACCTTGCGATCTCGCCCATCTCCCAGGCTGTCCTTTCCAACGTCCCATTTGCTAAGAGAAGGGAAGAGGCTTTTAAAATCATTATTTTGGGACTTTTTTTTTTTTTTCCTCTTCAGAACGTGCACCAATCTCTAGAGGTCTAGAAACTGAGGCCCCATCTAAAACATTACATTACTGCCCTGACCAAGCCCACATTCTCAGCCAGTGGTCAGTCCCATGGCTCAGCAGGTCAGGATCCTGCCTTCTGCATCTACAGACCCAGTGGTCCACCACTACAAGAGCCTCTTAAAGAAGATAGTAATAAGCATTTTGGCTAGGGAGTGTTTGGTTGCTCTGTCCTCCTGCCACTCATCCTTGATCATAAGGTTCCTAAATTTTTTTAGTTCTTAAGTGTAATTAACAGGGTTGTTCTAAGACATCTTCCCTTCAGACAGAGCCCGAGTATTTGCAGAGGGGAATGCCGCTTGCTGTGTGGCCCTTTCATGGCTGTAGTCACTGCTGCGCTATGGCGTCGTTACCCTGTGTTTATTTTAAATGTCTGAAGTCCAAAGATATGCTGGTATGTTAACCCACCACCTTTGTGTAGTCTGGAAATGTTAAAACTATAAATTATTATAAACAAAGTGCCTTTAGGGGAACTTATGTATTGTGGTTATTCAAGTAGTCCTATAGATTTCTGCCTTGGTGTAGTGCTTGTAGAATGTATATGTGATCAGAGAAATTCTCCGCAGTTCTCTGAAGAACAAAAGTATATTTAACAGAAGATGTATTTCTACAGAATATATGCTTTTTTAATTAGAATTTTAACTTTAAAAAAATAATTTCAGCTGGATTCATCTGCTCTCCATATGTAGCTATTTCAGCTAAAACACATCACTAAAGGTTTAATTGAGTCAGTGCCATAGTATAAATACATAATTTATCTATATGTACATTTCTCATTCTGATAGCTTCCAAAAGATAGCTAAGTGACCATTAGAATAATTTAACAAGAAAAGTATTTTTAAGTGTCTTATGAGACATAAGTTCTGCTGCATAAAATGTGGCATGCTGGAGCTAATTTTCATAGCATGTTTATGGTTAATGGTCAAAATTTTTCAGTCTGTGCAGAACCATTTCCATACCACTGACTTATCTGTTTTAGGGAGACCTTGTCTTGAATAATACATGATATTTGGTCATTGAGGAGGAACTCCCACAGTCCAATGTATACTCAGTGCATCCTTGAAATACTTAGTCCTTGGGTTTGAAATGTTCAGTGTTGCAGTCTCTAGGCATCTTTAGCCTTCAATGAATATTTTGCCAGAAAAGATAAAGTGGATGCCAAGTAAACTGCTATGGTTTCCAACCACAGCCATAAGGAACAACGCGAATTAAGGCTGGAGCCTAGAATTTCTAGGCAGAAGTAGTAAAACTTCTCTTTTTTGAGGTTTTAGATGCTGCTTTGTTCTCATATGCCCTGGTGAAAAAAATGTGTCTTTTAAAAATATATTTTACAGACACTTAATCTTGGTTGCATCTAATGCCTTTCAATATTTTTAAAAGAAATTCCAAGTGGATGAGTTATTTATGTGTTTAGCTTTTATTTTCCATTATGTCTTTTAATAGATTCCAGATCTCATCCATATTGTAATGGCTTCTGTGTTACGGAGCTACACAATTTACTGGATTAAATACCCATTTTTCTTGCCTCTCTGACATGAAAGTGTGATAGACCTATACTATAAATTGTTAACACATTTGTGAGCTTGAATGTCCGTACCATCACCCTCACTGTCTGCATGCCGGCTCCACCAGACATGAAGAGACCCCGGTGCACTTCAGCACACCTGGAAGCATCATGTTATTCCTACTGTTGAGGTTAATGTGCTTGGAAGACACTATGATTAAAGGCTGCAAATGAAGAAGTGTTCGGGCTTGAATTCTTTGCAAACTCACTTCCCTAAGCCAACATGTCGAAGCACATGTAGAGCGTAATTTTATAGATTTGTCTGAGACCTGGTGTGTGGAGATGGAATATGTGAGGTGATGGAAAAAAGAAGAGAGAACTCAAACTGCTGTGTTTGCCTTCATGCCCCTCATCCTCTCTTCCCCAGGCATTTCTTATTTATGCTTTTGTTTTTTCTTCTCTCTCTCTTTTTTTTTTTTTTTTTTTTTTTCCCCCCTTCCTTCCTTATGGCTGGGTTTATCTGAGTTTCTGGGGAAAACGGGTGGTAGGGGGCAGGAGCGGGTTTGAGCTTTTAGTGTCCTGGAATTGCCACCACAAATCCCTGATATTTTTTTTTCTCCGTTCTCTGAGAGTATAAGCTCCAGGAATTGAAATATAGTGTTCTGCACTCAAGAATTATTCCATAGAAAATGTGAGGGAGCCTATAATTAAACACTTGTGCACAGATAGCAGTATTGGAAGAATAAATTTGGTGCCCGTCTCTCCAAAAATGGTTGAAAACTATAAATCATGTATAGAATGGATAATCACAGATATAACAAACTGTAGCTGCATCTGCTGATTATTTTCTCCTCAACCTCTTGTGTACAATTAAGAATTCAGATTTAACAGCTGGGAATGATTTTCAAATGTTGATCTGAAGCAGAAAGTTCTATTTAGAAACTTTCAGCAGTTCTTTTATCTTCCCCATTCATTATTTTTTCTGGAATAGGTTAAAAAAGATAGTACTTGACCTGTTCTGCATTGAGATAGAAAAGAGATCATTATAAACTCAGATATGGATTTATGCTTAATGATTCATCTTCTCATGTGGCTGAGTTCAACAGCAGACAGACTGAATATCTGTCAACAGGCTAAACTTTCTTTGGTCAAGAAACTTTTTCTGTTAATATTTTATTTTCCTAGTTCAGCGGGGAGACGTTTTTCAAAGATTTCGTGTTGATAGTTGTGGCAGAGAAACTAAGGTATAAAGCTCAAAGTGAGTGCCTGTCAAATTAGGGATGATACACAAGTGAAAACTTTAAGAAACTGAGGGTAGATATTAATCCAATCACACATCGTTATATACCTTGATTAGTGTAGAGTTCTATGTATAAATATACCAAATGCTGAACCAATAGGTGTATGTGGACCATGTGTACATATAAAATTCCCACAGAAGGGTCTCACCTCTGTCACTGTGCTCCATATGCATGTGAATTCAAAGCATTTGGCATTTAGGGAGTCAAAAACAGCTGTTCCAGCTTTAGGACTGAGGATTTATATGTTTGTGTTTTGTCTGTGTTTTTGTATTCTGCCAGTAAAACATCTGTGTTTAATGGACCAACAAACAAGTACTGGATCTGTTATCTGAATATGTGTGAATGCGCACTTACGTTCTTTACAACAACAGATACTCAGAGATCTTTCCTTGGCCTAGTAAAGTGAACCGTAGTGTTTCCTAACAGGAGGCACTTAGGGCATGAGTACTTCAGGAGTAAATATTGATAAATTTATTCTCATTAGACACCTACAGTAGCTTAGGGAGTTTTCTTCCTATAGCCTTTGTGTGTTTGGTTGGTTGTGTTGTTTTTTTTTTTTCCAAATGATGGAGACATAATGATTTTTTACATAATTTTAACAACTGAACACTGAGAATAAAATGACTATCTCAATGTTAATTGAAATGTCCAGTATTCCAGAAAATTTGCACAGAATAGAGGAAATGTGTCACACTAATTTTCAATTTGTCCAGTAATTATGGGAAGTTTTGCTCATGAGAGTCTGTGATATTTACTGGTGTTTCAGCTGGAAGAACACGATAAAATCAGCTAGTGGGGAAAGTTTGCAGATGGTACAAGATGGGGGTATGTAGCCAACAATGAGAGAGTTCTTAGTACAAAATTACCTGGATCGACTGATGAACTCAACCCAAAGCAATAACATGATTTTCAGTGCAGCCACATGTTACTAAATGCATCCAGGAGCAATGAACATGGGCTATGCAAGATGCTGAGGACTTGGACCTTCAAAGCACTGACTTCAGAAGAAATGAAGAGTTGTCAATAGAAATTCAACTAGCGGTGACCTCCTGTTATGGAGTGGGAGAGGCTGCATGGCCTTGGGTTTATAAGAGCAGAAGACTCTTGAGTAATGCTGGGAAGATGACACTGCTTACCCGACTGGAATTGAAGGAATTACTCCTGGAAGATATTTTTTTTCCAGTTCTACTTTCCACAATTCAACAAGAGTGTTAAAAAATGGTGAAGACCCAGAAAAGCCTTCTAATGAATAGACTGAGGAGATGATTCATCAGAGTACTTGCTTGGTAAGCATGAGTTCTCAAATTTAGCAAAGATCCAAACAGCTGAAAGTTGAGACGAGATGCATGTTGTTTGCAGTCTGTGTTTTTACAGGAGGAAAGCTATCCACTGGAATAGCTAGCTAGGGGATGTTGAGAAGTTCTCTAGCATTGATTTTTTTTTTTTTTTTTTTATCAACATGATTATTCTCTTTTGTAAGATGTGCTGTATTCTAACAGAAATTAATTTGGCTTAGCTCCATTGCCTGGGTTCAGACTAGTGTGTTCCTCTTAATCTTGGTTTGTGTGGTTGAATTTTCAGGAAGAATGTGAGCATGTCTAATTTTCACCTATTTAAGTAACTAGAAAATTTATAATAGTAGTTTGTGGGATACTAGCTTTTCTGCTTTTCTGTCATACTTGGAGATGAAAACTTTTCAATAATAGGGTAGCAGGCTGGAGAAACAGTCTTATGAACAAAGAACTGTTGAACCCTTTGAATTAAAATAAAAGCAGCGTTACTATCCACCTTAATCAATACAAGGGGCTGTTTGGGCCATAGGGTTTTTATATTTCTTTTCTGTTTTCAGATTTACAAAGAGAATTTTCAAAAGTTGTCTTCAGGTCTTCCTTCAGAGTGCAGTTGCAATGTCAGATATATATTGGGAAAAAAAGATAGCAGTGGTGATGGTTTTCAAATAATATGTTTTTATACAGCAGGAAGAAAATGATTACTGAAAGGTTAGCCTAGATTATTATTCATGAGTTTTCTGAGCTTTTAAACAAATTGTTGTGCAAATGTTCATAACCTCATCATTTTCTCTCTCTCAGAAGGTGTTCAGATCTCCACATGTGTGATAGATCGAGCGTGCTTCCAAAAATATGCACGTTGTTTGTGCTTGCTATTCCAGATGATCTTGTTATGGCAACGGGGTCTGTGCACGGAGCTGTGTGTGCAGAGCTGTGTGTGCGCTGCCGGGTGCTTTCTCGCACCGTTCCTCTGCAGCTGGGAGCTGCTGCCGGGCTGCACAACAACCGGCGCTTCTTTGGGTGCAGTACTTGGTTTCAAAGCCAAATGCAATAAAGTCATTCTGATTAGATCATTAGAGCCTTCAGTGAAATCTGCTCAGTAACACGCCTGAACTTTCGCTGTGGTTCCAAATGAATAATTTTTTGGTATTTGACTTTGCTTTGAAATGTGGAGCTCCCTTTGCCCGAAGGGGTATCTGGTTTTGTATAAACATGGAAGGTTTCAGACCATTTGAGGGACACAGTGCAGAATAATTCAGATCTGAAGTATTTCGGCAATAGTATTAAGTGTTCTGTGTCTGCTTCGTCTTTTGAAAATTTTACAAATTGGGGGCCTCCTCACAAACACGTCTGGTAGAGCTTGCCAGGCAGAACTAGCTGGGATCGCTCCTTCCTGTATAGCCACTATATATGACCCCATGTACATTCGGCACCAGCCATAATGGTTTTTTTACGGCATCTCCCTCCCCAAATGCTTCTGGTCCTATGGCGCTCCAGGGGCCATCAGGATGGTAACTGGGTGTTGCAAAGCATTGAACACTGGATGTTGAATATTTTCAGTATGAAAGCTGGCATTGGGGCGTCATTTACCAGCAAAGGTTGATCCTTAGAGAAAAGAACAATTAGCTGTGAAAATTAGGGTCACTTTCACATGCTAGGTGCCATTGAGCTGCTTTCTGTGGCAAGGCCCTCCCGTATTGCAGTGTCCATGGGGATGGACAGCCACCAGACGCATGGGCCATTTATACTTTGTGTGTCTTCATGGTATTGTAGGGGTATGACATGGCCCTAAGAATTGCCAGTTGAAGATAATACAGGGAGGAGAATGAAGGCAATAATGAATGATGAAAATAGAGATATAAAATTGTGAAGACAAAATATACAGAAGAAATCCCCTAAACATCTGATCTGCCAGCTGCGCCTCCACCTACTTGAAAGTAGTTGAATCGTTTCTTGTGAGTGCTCTGGTTTTGTTTGTTTGTTTTCAGTGCTAGAAATTCAGAGAGATTTGCTGTGGGATTAAGCAGTGCTCGACATGAGTTAGGCTAGCAGAATTTGACTGCCTGACAATATCTGAGAACCAAAACAAGCCTCTGATTGAGCTCATGTACATTGCTGTTACTACCTAGTCTCTGGTTTAGTAAACAGGCTTTTTCTTTCTTCTCTAAGATCTGAATAGTTATTGGCAAATTTGGCCTGTCTTGTTGGGTCCTGGATAAGGCAAGCAGTTACAGTTGAAGCATAAATTGTATGATGGGATTTGCCTGCTTTATTTAGCAAGTAAATTAAGGCATATTGGTGTAAGATCTCTTTGTTGGAAACAAAACAGCCGCTGAAAATTCGAAGTAAAGGCTGGTTAATAATCCACACTTACTTTTATTCCCCATGGCATCAAACTAATAATTGATAGTTAACACAAAGAAGGCATTTTTGGGTACTCTTATTTTAGAAGCCAGACTGTTAAAGCTACTTATCTTCAGAGGGCCAAGCTTTTGTTTGCCGTTTATAGAAGTACATTAGTGCTTTAGATTTTACATCAGCTCTGTGCTACTGAATTCAACTATATGAATAGCCGACTTCTTCCTTCCAGCAAAATCTGTACTTCACGGCAAGCATTTTTGTCTGCTTTTCTGAACCACTCCAGTTAACATAAGAAAATCAAGAAAAGGAACGATAGCCTGAAACATAGTTCACAAGGATTTTATACTTTAATACTGAAATGTGTTTCTTTCACCAGTAAATTTACTAAAATTCCTTTCTTTGAAACTACAGTGCCTTAAGGAAGATGTACTACTTGCTGCAGAGGTCATACTTATTAACCAGAAAATAGTAATTGGAAAAGAGATGAAGCATTCTCTGTTGCTTTAGAAATTATTCTTTGAATAGGCCAATTTTCAACTGTAAGGAGGTCTAGAAGGATTTTATCCCATTTCTGCCTCCTTTCCACCCCCCCACCCCACTGCACCCCTACCCCCCCAGTAGCACACTGATAAAAGGTTTCTTGTGACGCTTCTATTTTTCCAATAGACAGAGAAAATCTAAATTGCCCTCTGGGCAGTTTTGTGGTTCTAATGAGTTAAGCCTGGTCTGGAAAGAATACACACAAAATGGAGAGATACAGTTTGGAAATGTGTTTTGCTGTTAATACAGGATGTTGTGAAATAGCAGATTCAGGCATTAGGAATGCAGCACTTTGAGGTGGTAGGTTGTGACGGTACTTGCAGCAATTTGCATAGCATTTTCTGCAGGTCTTTATCAGTTTACTTTTATTGCTATTTCATTTCATTTTCCCAAGAAATGGAAGACCCCCTTCTGCCAAAGAAAATAACCTTTGGAAATTATGCTGCCCAAAGGAAGAGTTGTCTTCTCTGATCCCACTGTTCCATACTGACCATAAAGATTTTTAAGTTCATAACAGTTACTGGTTTTCCCTTCTTTGTGCTGCCATCAGTTTCCGTGGAACCATATTTGACCATCGAAGAGACACACTTTATCTTACCTGAAAAGAGCAGATTCTTAGAAGAATTTCTCAAGTGCTATAATGCATTGTGATTGCACTTTTAAAATACTACTTTATTATTCCTTTTAGCCAGAAAGGAAATACCATATAATTTAAGGCACATGTGAAGGCTAGGTATGGTCTGTCGTGTTCTTAGCTATCACCCACGGGGGGTTCGTGGCAGTCTAGAGAGAGAGAAACCTGGCTCTTCACATGTGACTGACTTTTCTTCTTGCACGTTAATGAAACAAAGCTAAATCTATTCCATATATTGCCATATAGTATTTTCCCATATAAGCAATCATAACATTTGATGCAAGCAATGCATTCATGTGCAGTTGAGGAGATGCCATCACAGGGGCCCTGACGGGAAGAGCTGCTGTGCTGTGCGACAGAGGTCCTTGTTTCTCTTGATGACCTGCCCTGCACTGACATGAATCAGGCAGCTTGAGAGCTAGCAAAAATTTCTCCTTGGAGATTTGCCTGTAGATCTAAACGTATGCAGCCCTATAGGTGACACTCAGCAAGTGAAGGGCGTAGGGCTGGAGCTGTCTTCCCTCGCTGCTTGTAACCTCCTTCAAACTGCCCAGCGTGAGGCAATCTAGGAGAGCTCTGTAGCCACCTTAACTCATCTGATCCACAACACGGCTTTTATGGTCTCAGCTTCAAGGAGCTGGGGACGTTCAAAGTGCCTGAGCACTACTGGCCCTTGTCATCCCTGCAGCTGAAATCAGGCGTATCCCATCTGTTCATGTGTGGTCTGGAGTTTGAGAGCTCATCTGAGAAGTGGTTCATTCACCTTGGGAAGGTTAACATTTGGTAGGGGTTTTTGCTTGTTTACTTGCTTTCTTAGGGTGTACCTTTGACAAAGTAACAGGAGCTTGCGAACGGTTTTACCTGTTACTTGGACCGCGTTGTTAATGCACCTTTCTCAGTCCTCACACAATAATGCTGTAGCTGGTATTGCGGGCTTTAATAAGCTAGTGTCTTTCATAGATCCTCAGGAGAAAGTTTTCAAAGGGTAAGTACTGTTTTGTTCCTTCCCTCTTTTAAATGCTATCTAATAAGGATTCATTCTAGACCATATGTTATTGCTCTTTGTCTAGTATTTACTAAGGCATAAAGGAGAGTTGCCCACTTTCAGAATAGTTTTTTTCCAAGTTTCAATGAAGTATTTTGTGTAAACAGGACATGCAGACTCTATTAACTCAGTTGAAAGGGTTCATGATGGGAGAGTGTCTTTCAAAATCAGCATTGTCTATAAAATGCTTTTAGAGACATCTGTGGTTTTTGTTGTGCTGTTAGGTCACACTAACTTTTTTTTTTTCATTTTCATTTGCTTTTCAGGCAAGAAAAAAGAGTAATATCTAGCTAATTTAGAAACATACTTTTCTGGATGTCCTTCGCTTGCTTTCTTTTTTCTCTGTAATATTCAATTGTCTGCGTTTCTCTCATTCCTCTAGGTAGAACAGTTTTAGTTTTCCTTCTACACAGAATTTATTTTTGTAATCTCCAACATAAGCAATACTGCTGGGGAGCTCTATCTGCCCTTATCAGTCAAACATTTCCTAAAGAAGGGTCTACCTTTTAATAAAAAACCCCCCATTTTTGGTAGCATTTTAAACCATTCATTTATAAATCATATAATCTGATACTGGATTGTCTCCGTGTCTTACAAACAGGTAGACACATCATTTGTACTTCACACCTTTGAGTTCTGAAACTCAGAAAATGTTGTCCTAACAATTATTACTATTTAGAACCTAAAATTCCTCCATGAGAATTTTCCTAAAAGCTTTCAATTTTCCAGACAGGCAGATGTAAATGAAATTTATAAAAAGGTAATAGATATTAGGAAGGAATCTAAACCATTCTTTATGAAATCAACAGATAGTCCCCCAGTTCACATCCCAAAGGGGTCTATGGAATCATAAATTTCTTGAATTATACCAGTGAATCAGAAGAGCCAACTGAGTATTGCTGCTGCTGGGTCCTTTTGCTGCGCCCTACTTTTTTCCTGTTACAGCTCTGGCAGAAAGATAGATGACATGAGATGATTTATTAATAGCTTCTGTAATAGCCAAATGATTATTTCTTTTCAGAATTCAGTGTTCCTTCAGAAAAATGAAACATAAATTTATTTCTTTCAACAGTGTTGTACAACTTATTCTCTTCCCTTATTGGATACTATCAAAGTTACTAACCATTTATTCAATTCCTGAGAGAAGCAGACCTGAAAGCTCAGTCAGTGCATGTCAGAGCCAATATGATCATTTGCTAGACTTTTTTTTTCCACTTGGCTTTCTTACACTACCTAACTTTCAGTGAACTCCCTTTAACATCTGCTTTCACAGGATTCTCCTTAATCCACCTTCATTGTCGGATTGGATTTTCAGTTTGATTTTTAGAAATAGAGAAATAATGTTTCTTCGGGGAATTTCAATGACTAGAGAAAATGACTGATGATGGGAACTCATTTAAGAGGGTTAAAGGGATATTAAGGTAACACAGTCAATGTGAATAGAAGTCTGGAATATTTTCATGTCTTAATAAGAACTTAGTATTCCCTCTTGAGTTACTCAGATCAGAGTAGCTTTTCAGTTTTGAATTACTTTTGCCCTGAACCTTCAGGACTAAAAAAAAAAAAAAAAGTTCCTCAGTCTCTCTTCTGCATGAATCTGTTGAAAGATCCTATAGAATGGAATATTTGTCGTATATCTACTATCTGCAACATAAACCATCTTTGCATCTCCTTTCTGTGTGGATGGGAATAAGAGCTACATTTCCTAGCTGGTCAAGCTAGAGATTATTCCTGAGACCAACTACACCTGTGGCATCAGTTTTTGTTGTGAACACCGTGTTGAGCAGTACAGCACTACTGAGTATTTCTCAGGGTCATCATCTCAGTTGGAATTGATGCAAGTTGCAAGCAAGGTAACCTTTTGAGGACACTGAAGGGAAAAAATGCACCTCTACAATGCACACTTAGATGCTGTAACCTACCATGCACAGAGTTTTCCTTACTAACAGTTACATCAGAGCACAGGAGGTTTTGATGTTTGGAAACAGAGAGTATGCATTTCACTACTGTTTGGAGAATAAAGGTGTATTTCTATCCAACAAAAATAGTACAATGAATGATGACGAACAAAGACCGAAAAAAAAAATTAGAATGTAAGTATTGCTCCATGGCCAAAACAGGAATTATTTTCTAGTTTCCAAGATAATACCAAGACAGAGCAGGCAAAAACTACCGTAGAATGTCAGCAGAGTCTGTCAACACATTTATTTTCACAAGGTTAGGCACCTTCACCCATGTTCAGACACACATAGAAAGGACCACTGCCAGTATGATTTGCTTTAGAAGTAATTTCCTACAGAATCACCTTTTGGAAACTGAATTATTCTCAGAAAATTCCTGAAATAACAATACGTTAGAACCCATTCTTTCTTCACTTTCAGTCTTTCAGATCCATTTCTAAGGCCCAGAGGTACTAGAAGAGAGTGATACAGTAGGGATGAAATCCCAGCCCTCTTTTAATGCTGGTAGCGGAACATATTCCATGAGCTTCTGTGGAGGCATGGTTCCTTTTGTATGCTACCTCTAAATCATGAGATTTTGCAGTTTCAGTAGCCAGGCAAATCACAGAATGTTAGGGATTGGAAGGGACCTCGAAAGATCATCTAGTCCAATCCCCTCGCCGAAACAGGAACACCTAGGTGAGGTTACACAGGAAGGCATCCAGGTGGGTTTTGAATGTCTCTGGAGAAGAAGACTCCACAACCTCCCTGGGCAGCCTGTTCCAGTGTTCCGTCACCCTCACTGTGAAGAAGTTTCTTCTCAAATTTAAATGGAACCTCCTGTGTTCCAGTTTGCAACCATTACCCCTTGTCCTATCATTGGTTGTCACCGAGAAGAGCCTGGCTGCATCCTCGTGACACTCACCCTTTATATATTTATAAACATAAATGAGGTCACCCCTCAGTCTTCTCCAAGTTAAAGAGACCCATCTCCCTCAGCCTTTCCTCATAAGGGAGATGCTCCACTCCCTTAATCATCTTCGTTGCTCTGGACTCTCTCCAGCAGTTCCCTGTCCTTCTTGAACTGAGGGGCCCAGAACTGGACACAGTATTCCAGATGTGGTCTCACCAGGACAGAGTAGAGGGGAAGGAGAACCTCTCTCAACCTACTAACCACCCCCGTTCTAATCCACCCCAGGATGCCATTGGCCTTCTTGGCCACAAGGGCCCAGTGCTGGCTCATGGTCATCCTGCTGTCCACCAGGACTCCCAGGTCCCTTTCCCCTACACTGCTCTCCAACAGGTCGTTCCTCAACTTATACTGGAACCTGGGGTTGTTCCTGCCCAGATGCAAGACTCTACACTTTCCCTTGTTATATTTCATTAAATTTTTCCCTGCCCAACTCTCCAGCCTGTCCAGGTCTCGCTGGATGGCAGCACAGCCTTCTGGCGTGTCAGCCACTCCTCCTAGTAATGAATAATGCTCGAGTGTGAACCTATTGTACATCATGTTCTGGCTACAGTGTTTATTGGGTAGTGAAGACTGTGCCATGTAGTTAGAAAAGACTGAGGCACAGCTTTTTCAAATATTTGTGTATATCTTTTTTGTTTGAACAGATAACATTGCCTTTTGCTGAATTTAGGGGAGGGGGGCACTGAGGAATATAAGGTCACTGAATGTTCATGTAACAGCAGAAAAAATCATGTACTGCTCATCTGGTTTTGTCTACTAAATGTTACTTCATTTCAAGGTTTTAATCTTTGATTTGGTAAATGTTCAGCAGCTCTAAGAATACTCATGCATATATGCTAAAAGTAAATCATCAAAGACAAAATGTAAATGTACATACTCTTTTCACTGCATCTCCCTCTGATTTCCAGAAAATATATCCATTGGCTCATATTAGGCTCGCTTTCTATCAATTTTCAATACTTTGTCATTTATGAGTGGTGCTAGCACTGTAACTATAAAAAAAGCTTTTTGATGAACAAAGATGTTAAAAAGTAAAGATCCCAAAGTGGGAAATGTTTAAGCATTTGAAGAGAGGACATGTACAATACAAAGAAACAAGATTTTAGAAAGACATCTCCCTTTGTAGCACATAAGAATATAGAATTGCACATTCCTTTCTGCATGAATGTGTTATATCCCCTCCCCCTAAACTGTATTGCAAATTGTTACCCACCAGCACGGGGCCTGGACCCCTTACAAGTTGGAAAATGTTTTATATGCTGTGGATTCTTTTCAGTTTTAAAGCCCTGTGTTGGCTCGTGAACAACGATGACGTCAACTCTTGAAATCCAACTCCAGCTCTATCCCTGCTCCGTAAGGCTTATAAAGCCAGTAGCATCCGTCTGTTGTTTCCAAATGGGATACATTTAAACTGACATTTCTGATGAATGAGCTGATATGTTTTTTTTATTATTAGTTTTTCATTGTATCCCCTAAATGTGAGTAGATAATTTTGAGAAGTAGGTTTTGCAATATGTACTAAAACATTTTGCAATAAGGACATTTGAACAATAGATAATATTTGAATATCTCTCTCTCTATAAAAATATGAAATTGAAATTAGTATTTAAATTTCCTTATCAATGAAAACGTAGTATTATTTTGCAATGGTGATGTCAAGATAGTTTTACATAAGCTAATGTTGGCTGGTGTTAATTAGCCCCTAGTATCATAGCAGTGATATCTGATTGTATCAAAACCAGGATTCACTCAGGACCTTGCAGAATCTCACTGCATGTAGCATTATATGTACTTAATATTTATCTCACTGATATGAGATAACTGATATTATGAGATAATGAGGCTGAGTTATTCCACTGAATTCCACTCAGATTACTCTACAACTATTCAAGTGTAAGCTGGTATATGCTGCACAAAGGCATTTCTGAGCTCATGTCTCTCTTGTAATTGTGTAGATGACAGGTATGTGTTTAAGAAAGGGTGAAAGGTAATAAATTCAGTTAATAATAAGATAAGTAGGCTTTTTATGTTTGATGTTGTAGTTCAAAGTTTTAGCTTTTCTAAGAGAAAATGTAGGAGATTGTGGTTAACAAAACCTGACTACTGTGCTGAGTCTTTGTGATCCTTACAGGAGGTTAAGAGCAAATTTAGTGTGGTATATAAATGTGATACTTTTCTATAGCAGTTTTCCCTGCAGCGTGCTGGAAACTGTTCATGAGTTAATTATTGCAGAAGCTTTGTAAGATAGATGGGTGTTGTGACTTCTGTTGTATATGGTGGGCCAAGGGCAAGAGAAGTGGTTTTGTAAGGACTGAAATGGGAACCAGATCTTGATAAGTCTCAGATCATAGAAAGCTATGATTTGCCATCTTTGCGAGCCTACTTCAACAAGAATTTTGGGTTTGCGTTTTTGTTGTTGTTTTGTGGCTTGCTTTGTTTTTGTTTGTTTGTCTTTTGGTTTGGTTTTTGAAAGACATTGGATTTGGTGTGGGGGGAAAGGATTAGAGCATGTTTGGGAGATTACTGCTGTATACGGTTTAAAGTGAACATGACCAAATTTATTCACACATTTCTCTTGTGGTCAAGGGAACTCTTATTAATGAAAGTTTTCTACGAATGCTTTAGTATATCAAGAACTAATTGGTCAGAGAACACTCCCCAAGGAATAGGGTTGCCACTACAGTTCTGCATTGATCTGTTCTAACCCAGATTACCCTTGATGAGTGTTCTCTAGATTGTTTCTGCTCTACAACCTATTTTCTTAGAAGATATTAGGCCCGTTGGAGCACGTAAATGAGGTAGTTTACGGCTTTCCATAAAAGCTGAGCAGAAAAACAGGTTACTGGGTGCCATCCTCTGGCATCTGGACATAGACAGGTACTGTACTGCACAAGATCTTCTGTGAAGTTGTCTAAGTCAGTAGTTAAAATGGTGTTCCTTGGCAGAGACCTGCAGTTCCCATCACTTGGAGTTGTGGGGATTAAGTTCTTAGAAAACCTGTCCATTAGTCTTGTTTTGTCTTATGGAGGAGCACAGCATAAAGGTGGAACAAAATGCGTGTACCACCACATTTTTGTTTATTCTGTCTTGAGAATAATTGCCATATAATTATTATTTTCTTTTGGGGTGGGAGCAAGTCCTGTAACCTTATAATTTTGAATAGGAAATAATTGAAATTTTGACCACTTTGAGTGGCTTTTATAAGGTTTAAATGGATAAGCTGATCACAGCCTAGAAAATAAGGTATATTTAATCAATAGCGAAGGCCAAAATGAAGTCTAAAAGAGAGAACTTACAAAAGAAACATTACAATTAAATCTGAGCAATGGAAGATGACAAGGCCATGCATTTTTCTGCATTTCAGAGGATGTTGTTCTCAGTAGACCATCAGTTGTCATTGCATACACCATACTGTGCTTTTCAGTGATGGTTGTTGTATGAATCACCAGGTCAGCCAGTAGTTTAAATAAAGCTGGGAGAAACATACCAGAGAAAAATGAGAGAGGGGAACAGCTATATTCTTTAAACATCATATTTTCTCTATTACTCTTACTTACTTTTAAAAGTACTGGAGACAGCTCATGAAAATCTTTTCCTTCTTAGGTCATCATTGTTTCTTTATTCCTCTATAAAGATTCGCAATAGGTTTTTATTGTTTATCTTCAGCAATATACTGCAGTTCCAAGAAGAAATAATAACGATAGGAGGAAGGGAATTAATAACAGGGGAGACAGACTATTGGAAACAAAGGTATTGTGTTTGTCTAATTGTCCCCATTTCTAACTGTAGAACAGACACAGAAAAACGGTAGACAATATTCTTGCCACTTAACTTAGTAAACTTCAGTGTCTGAATCAAAATTTAGACTCCCAGATATCTCACAAGTTACGTGTCAGTGGCTGAAACCCCCTAATTAAACCGCTAATTCAAAATTGCTCTGTTCCCTGCAATTCTTACCAGAATTAGTAGGAGGTGCGGGGAGGTACCTCCTTGTAAACTTGTATTCCTCGTTAGACAACCAACTTTGAAATCTTCAGCCAATATTTTTTCATTTTGCCATGTCTGTACCATGTAGGCTTTTTATTTACAGAAGTTAGCATCACGGAACAGTGATGATGGTTCAGATTCGCAGTTTCAAATCAGGTTTGGATTACCTTAGAGAAATTAGACCAAACCATCTTTTTTTTTTTCCAGCCTGCACCAACCAGTCTGGGTTTGCATGTTGCGTTGCACAGTGATACTTAAACACCGTAGCAGGGGACAGACAAATCATAAATACAGGAATGATTTATTTTATTTATTTTCTTGGTTACTTTTATGTGAAATGTGGAAAGTCAAGAGTCTGATGGGCACTCAGGGCCCAAGAACAACCAAATGCATAAGTTTGTTCACAAAAATAGTCTCATGGACTTCTTATATGATTCTTATTAATTGCGTGCTTAATTACATACTATTAAGCATAAATCTATGACAAAGACTGAAATATACTATACCAGGCAGGATCTTGCTTAAAAACCCCTAAATTTATAAGTCATCTAAGGTGAATAAGAAGTTATAGTTTTCCTTGATATTACATGTAAACTGGAGTATAGATAAAATATTGTATTTCTGTTGAGATAGTGCAAAAATATGGAGTTTCAACATAGCATCTCAATATGAGTGGAGAGACAGCAAAAGAGGGGAGGCTGTGTGACCCTGGAGAACTTCCAAACCTCTTGAATACCAGACTGTTTTTTACTTTAGAGGTGCAACTATTTTATATCTCTAAAAAAGTGTGATTTGGAGTATGATCTGGGTTCCCTTGAAAATTTTAGAATTTGTCTAGTTCTAGTTGTTTCATTTTAATGTTTGTTAAATATTACATGAAATTACATAAAATATGATCTTAGCTTTAATCCTCACAAAAATTAAATGAAACACAAGGTGTTAGAAATTTTTTGACAAAAACTGAGAAAAAGACAAAAACAACAATGAAGAGGAGACTCTTCTTTGCTTTTTTGTTGTTGTTGTTCGGAAATGTCTAAAAAATAGTTTGCCAAGTTAACATGTGTGTCATTTTCAGCTGTAATGTTCAATGAGTTGGAGCCAAAGAACATATACAGTTTGAGGGATGCTGTACATGCAGAGTGTGCTGGAAAACGCAAATCCTGAAACATAAGAACTCCTAATGTTTTGTGCAGATCTCCTCCTTTGTTCTTGTCTCTCCGACTGCATTCCTGGTTTACATTTCACCGGTCGTCTTGTTTCCGTGCTTCCTTTTGAACCATTTGTCATTGACCATCTCCGTTTTTTCTGCAGTTGCTTAACTGCTGCCTTGCAGATGGCTTGCAGTTGATACTGGACATTGACTCCGCATTTTCATGTGACAAAAGGCTTCACCCTTTCCCTTCTTTGGCAGTTATTTGTGCACTTAAAATTTCTGTTGGAAGAAACTCTTTGGCGTGAGCCCATCCTGACGTTTTCCCATCCCAGCGTTGTTGAGAACTATCACTCTCTTGCATCCTCCCCACAAAACCATTTTGCACAGGAAATAGGCAGTTGATCCTCATTTCCTTCCTTCACTTTCAGGCTGTTTAAGAGGACTTATGAGTCAGCGCTTCGTTTAGTCGTGTATCATCATCTACATACTCATCTTAAGCTTTTTCATTATCATTTCCCTCGAGCGCTGGCTGATTGCATGTCTCTGCAGGATCTCACCCAGAGACCATAAACCGAGGGAAGACTAATTGGTATTGTAATGTCCTGGCTAACCCGGCTTTGCTTCACGCTGTACCCATGCATTTCTCTGATTTTAGCCACTTCTCGTCTCAGCAGCCATGTCGTCTTCCTGGGTGGCCCACGATAAATGTAACGTGTTTAATGTATTCTGCCTTTGTAAGGACTTCCCTTCTGAAATCCATCAGAAGCATAAATTGAAGGCGTATTACATGGACTTGAAAAAAAAGGAAAGCTTAATGTGCTCCTGGATTTCTCCTCTTTCATGGCACTGCCAAGTACCTCAGTGAAAAGGCACTTGGCCTGTATCGTCACTGGCAGCAAGAGCAGCAGTGCTGCATTCCTGCGGTGGGAGCATATCGCAGTCCTCACACCCTTCCGTGACATTATTTCAGGCTGACTCAGGGGGACAGATGTCACCTACTAAATCACCAACAGAAGTGTCTCAAGGATCTGTGTTTTCCTTTGGAGACTTAGCATTTCAGTGTGCAGCAGGCCTGATCCTGCATAAAATAGTGAATACTTTCCTTTGATCTGCTTAGCAAGCAGATCCCACAAGTCAGACGTACAGTTCATTCACCCTTGTTTTGAAGGCCCTGGGATAATGACTAATGCAATCAGTCAGCCCCAAGATATTAATCCTTGTCCTCCCTAAGTTACTGCACACTAATCCTTTGGGTACTACCTTACAAGTGGTATTCACCAGACTTTTCTTATGACTTCTTTTGATGACATTCAGCACATTCCTGGCATCTTTGCTTTCCTCCTGTGACCTTTAGTTTTCGACACCTTTTTCCAGGGCCACCACTCACTCCATTTAGGTTTAAAGTTCAAAACCAACATGTTTGGCAGCTGTTGCCTTTGCTCCTGGTGACTTTCTTGTTACAATAAAGACTGGCTCCTGAAATCAGTTTTTCTCCGTTAACACCCTGTCTTGCTCAGACTTGCCATTAGCGAGGCTCTACAACCATTCCATGAGCTGCACACTGTGTCCCAGCCTTCATTTTCACTTTCCTCTTGGCCTCTTTTCCCACTTTTTTCCAAAGGAAATTACTTATGCTCTTTTGTTGATTTTTTTTTTTTTCCTCCGTATTACCTTTATATGTCTACCAGCCTGTATTAATCTCTTTCTTTGCATGCCAATCCAACATGGACAGGAGTTGGTACCCCTTTTATTCTGGCTATTTGCTTTCAAAATTCATGAAGACTTAACACTAGTTTCAATAGGAGCCTCTCTGCTCTGAGATCTTTGGCGACAAACTATGGAAATCTCTGTCATTCTTCCAGCTCACTGGGACAGGCCCACCTTTTATAGGTTGTCCTCATGTTGTTCAAGCTGGTCAAGTAATGTTCATTGCAACCACATTAAGAATCTGCATTTTCTTATACGGGAATGAAGTCATAGGCTCTAAACAGCTCTGTTTAGGAGGAAGCATGGGATCCCATCTGCTGGCCAGCAGAGGTTGCTCAGAGCACATTGGTTGAGTGTTCTGCACTCTACAGCTCTATATTTCTTAGTAAGTCAAGTCTGGGGTTTTTTAATCTTCTGTGGGATTTGCTCCAACATCCTGTTTCTCCCCTCATGCTGGAGATGCCTCACCTCTCTGGAACAATGATGGAGTTGGTGAGGGAAGCAGGAGACAGGGGATTGTCCCAGGAATTTGTCACTGGGTGGGTGAGATTGCAGCCCTTGATACATTTGGAAATTGCAAAGCTCTCCTTGAATTCATTTCCTATCATTGTGGACTATATATATCCACATGCATGCCCACAGACAGAAAAAAAAATAATATTCCCCTACAATCTAGGAGGAAAGGAAGAAATAGATCGTTATTGTTTTCCTTCTTTAAATACCCTTGAGGTCATCAGAGTGCTGATGAAAGCATCAGTGTGGTGTTGAGTTTGGAAAGGAATATAGAAAGTTAAGAAATATTTTGGAAAGTTCCAAAGGAAGCTGTGCTTCAGGTTTGGATTCAGACCCAAATGTCTTCAAATTTCATTCATAATAAGGTCTTTACGTGGGCTGCAGTAATGGTCTCGATTATATTTCTCCCATATTGGCATGTTTGAATCTGCTTTAGGTGATCCGAAGTTTGCTATAGAACACTGTGGTGGCTTCGTTTACCTCCGTGTGCTACCTTACACAGTAATCGGTGAAGCCTGCTGCTGCACTGCAGCTGTGGTTCTGTGTTTGTGCGTGGTTCGTTTTACCTGCCAGACTGTGTCTATTCAGAGAATGCTAACTCTTAATCCTACATTGCATCCGTATGAGTTTAGATCAGCTCCCGTTAGAGGAGGGAGAGACTTCTGGATCTAGGTGGACTAGTTTTCTATATTTTAACTGCAAATCCTTATCTATCTACTTGCTTTAAAATTAAAACAAATACTGTGTTATGATAACGCTCTGCTCTGCACTGGTGCAGCCTCACCTGGAGCGCTGTGTACAGTTCTGGGCGCCACAGGATAAGAAAGATATTAAGCTGCTACAGAGTGTCCAGAAGAGGCCTATGAAGTTGGTGAAGGGTTTGGAAGGGAAGCCGTATGAGGAGCAGCTGAAGTCACTTGGTTTGTTCAGCCTGGAGAAGAGAAGACTAAGAGGAGGCCTCATCACGGTCTACAGCTTCCTCACAAGGGGAGAAAGAGAGGCAGGCACCAAACTCTTCTGTCTGGTGACCAATGACAGAACTCAAGGGAATGGCAGGAAGATGTGCCAGGAGAGGTTTAGGTTGGACATTAGGAAACGGTTCTTCACCCAGAGGGTGCTGGAGCACTGGAACAGGCTCCCCAGGGAGGTGTCACGGCCCCAAGCCTGACAGTGTTCAAGAAGAGACCGGACAATGCCCTCAGACACATGGTGTGAACTGTGGGGTTGTCCTGTGCAGGGACAGGAGTTGGACTCAATGACTCTTGTGGGTTCATTCCAACTCAGGATATTCTATGATTCTATAAGAGGAGGGAGAGAGGTAAGGATACAGGCAACATTTTCCCTGGAGTGAGAGTGGGAAGTGTTGCTGGTGTCGTCAATCATCCTCATTTTGTTACCCACCTTTAGGTCAGAATTGATGTTTCACTTCTTTGGGAGTAGGAAAGTCCAGAAAAAAGGGACACAGTTGTAATTCCCCATGAGGTGACAGGGTTTGAGGAAACAAAGTATTATAGCTCACGTTGATCCTATGCAATGGCTTTAGGGAGGACAACTGTTGCACTCTTTTAATTCTGCCATTGTACAGAGTCGTGTCCCTTCCAAAGCATGGTCTTGATGTGTAACGATGCCTGAATGTCAAGCAAACATGCAGTATAAATTTTTCCTTTGTAAGTCTAATGTATTTGACATTGAGATACAATTTAGTCCTTAGAGAATCCATAACTTTTTTCTTTTTAATCAGGAGAATAGTTTAATTAAAGGACAAATAGAATTTCTGGTTTGCATGTGTGGGGTGGTAACATTATAAAAACATGAAAAACCCTAGTACAGTTTCAGTATTACTGAGACATTAGCAACAGACTGTTTTGTCTTTGTGGTTTGGAATTGGAATTTATCCAGTTGTTGCCGGAAGGCTACATTTAATTTGTACTGTGTTTGCATAAAGAGCTTATTTGTAAAAATTGCATTTTACTTGAACAATTCTAAATGATGCATTTATCATAGGGAGAAAAATGATCTATTGTTCTCTTTAAATAAAACAGTACTGCCCTTCCAAAGTATCCAGTCGACAAAAACATGCAAAATCACAGCATACTTATATGATGCTTAGCTCATCCCCAGAATCAGCTCTCATATGCTCATACCCCCTGGGTTTGTAAAATTCAAAAGATTCTTTGAATTACTCTCTTAATTATGATGTTGGCATTATAATGACTTGCTAAATAAGATTCTTTAACAACGACGTCCTTGTTATCAAAGCAGTTGCGTTTCTTTGCCGGGTATGAATAGCTGTATGCTCTGAACAGGGCAGCAGCAGTTGTCGTGGGAGCCTGACTCCAGCTGAAGGAGGAATCGATTGCTCAGAGAAACTTGTTCAGAGCACTATACAAAATCTCTTTTACCCCCACCTCCACTCTGCAGGCAAATGAAGATTAAGGAAAACATAGAACCTCCATCTATAAGGACTTAAACAGCACCACTAGGCAATTTCCCCTCCAATTTGCATCTCATTCATGTGCTGGAGGGAAAAATGTTTGGGATTTTTTGGCCCTTAAACTCCTTTTAGCACGATTTCACATTTTGTGTGCTTTAGTATAATGTAGAATAGTAGAGATGTGATTGGATAATACCTTTCATTCATACCATAGTTTATCTTTTATTCTTTTTAACGTTGTGGTTAATCAAGAGTATTACAATATTTCTAAGTTCTGCTTGAAGGATTCTGTGTCTCTATAAGTGTGAAACCAACACAGAAGTGTAATTTCTTAAGAGTGCATATTTTGCAATTTGTTGTCAGATATGGTTGCTAGGTATGTTTGAATCTGTGTGGCTCAACTCAGCCATTGACTCTTACATTAGAACATTTTCCATTTCTTTGACACACCCCCACACATAGCACATCCGAAACGAGTCCAACAAGGGTTCTGAAAATATTGCATATTAAGTATTGATAGAGTGTATCGTTCCCTGGCACACGTGCCTTTCCTGCATTATTTCTCAGTGCCTTCTCCTCTCTCCTTCACTATGTACAAGTTATTCTCTTTTCATGTCTATTGGTCTCCTTTTTCTTTTCCTGTTAACAATTATATTTCCCCCTCCCCTTCTTTTCTCTCTTTGATCCACAGGTTTTGCAGTGCATGTTGGTCTCCCTTCATTCAGAACTTGACATTCAAAGGTACTTGATGAAAATTGAATCCTCTCAGAGAGTTAGTACTGTACTTTCTTTTTTCTGCACTCTGCTGTGAGTTGAGTTTGTTACCCTTTAACTATGTGTGTGTTGTTTCACAACTAGCGTTCTCAAATAAATATGGATCTGCATGCTTTTTTCCCTTTATTTCACAGCAGTGAAGTGTCATTCACATAGATTAATTGTATATGGGAGTGTGATGCATGTGCATCCTTTGACAATTTTTTAATTCTGACTTTAATGGCATGATAGACATGAAGTCCACACTCTTTTGTGCAGGCTTTGAAATCCACCATAATTCAGTGGGGGGTCCTAGGTAAATAAGTGATCCCTACCAGCTGTCCCAATTCTAACTTTATTTCTGTATTTATACATACTTGGAACTAGCTTAAGGGGTAAAGGTCTTGCTGTGAAGTTAAGGACAGTTCTGTGGGCACAGGAGGAAATATTTTTGTATTTGACATGCAAAAAAAGCTTAGTTCTGCAACTTGCAAAATTATCTTATATGTACACTGTGCACGAGTGAAGTCACCTGTTTTGTACCTTTCTTCCTGTTGGGCTCCTCTTCCATTTCTGTGTGGCTGGTAGCGTCATATAGAACGGAGGTCTACTTTTTTTCCCCACGCAGGCAGTGCATGTGCACATTGCCTTTTAGACACGTGTGTAAAAGGTGCCTCTGCCTGTTCTGTTGCAGTCAAAGGCGCAGTCACAAAAGCACCAAGCACTTGCCGCCAGCAAGGGATGAGGCCTCGGAGCATGCAGAGTGCACAGCGGCTTATTTGCTCCTGATTTGTCACTTCCTGACTTGTTTTGTTTCCACTTACAGGATTTAAGCAGGCAAATTAACATGCCCACCACAGGAAAGGGTAGGAGAGGCAGAGGTGTGGAGAGCAGTAAGGCTTCTCCTTCCTTTGCCAAGGAGATGGCCTCGAGGGAAAAAGAAGCGAAAAGAGCAAAGTGACAAGTTGGAAGAGAGGAGCTCCTCTCTTCTACTGCATCTCTCCTGCAGCAGCCCCCGCAACTCTCCCCAGGTGACAGAGCAACAAGCTCTTATAAGCACTTCATCACGTTATTTCCATGTGTAGAGGCCAAAAACAAGTCGTTAGCGTGGATGTGCTGCTGCTGGAGGCAGCTCTGCCTCCACTCGCTGTTCCCAGCGGTTGTTCTTGCTGGGACTGGCAGGACCCAGCGGCTGCTGGGCGGCCCGCACTGAGGGCAGCTCACACCCTCACACCTTGCCTGGAGACCTTGCCCCCACTCACCAGCCTTCCTGTCCATGCCTCTTTTCTTGGTTATTTTTAAAATGGCATGTTAATGAAGAACTCCTCCTTCGCTTGTAGAAACACAGAGGAACCGGTTTTTCCAGGACAGCTGCATCATGTTCCTTTGCGTTGGGAAACAGATATCACAAAAACAGACCCTCCTCCTATTTTCCTCAGGGACATGTGTGGGAGAACAGGGATGGGTAGATAATCATTTTCTTGAATCAGAACACACTATCCCCTAGGTACATTTAGGCATCTGGTATATATTCTTTTTTTTTTTTTTTTTTTTTTTTCCCTGACCCTCCTTTTTGCATGTGGTTTTAAGCATGTAAAAATCTTTCCCCTTTAATCAGCATAATGACAGTTTTTGTTTAAATCACCCTTTTAATCTTCAGAGTTCTCATGACGGTTTTGGGGATTGTGTAGGTAGGAGTTACCTCACCCTCTGCTGATGAAATGCAGCCATCTCCTGGATGGAACAAGGGGTCATGCTGGCTCATGGATACTTCACAGTAGGGTTTTTAGGAGGGAAAAGAGAAATAGCTTCCAACTGAAACTGCCGTAAGATTTTAATTAAGACAAATGTTGACGTTGAGGCTGGAATTTTATGGATAACTTATTTAAACAAGGTAATAATAAACTGAGCCTCTGATGCAAGAATATGACAGAGACTGAAAGAACAAATTTTGCTGTGAGCAGAATTGATGGAACCATAGAAACCGTTGCAGGGAAAAAAATAGTGAGGTGATCAGTCATTTTTTTAAATTTATCTATCATGTATAAATAAATACTTCATGTCACAAAGCATTAGAATAAAGCAGAGAGTTATATGATTTTATTTTAAAATGAAAGATTTCTTTATTCAGTGTGATTTTTACTTATCACCAATGTGTGACTATTGGTTTTATCTATCCTTTTACTTCAATTTCTACCCTAAAATCTCAGGCTGGCATTTGTAGAAAGAAAAAACCTTGGATTTGGACAGAAACATACTGAGAAATATTTTTACACTTTAGCGTGGATGGCTTGTATTTTTCTGATATTTATGTATTCCAAAGAGATGCCACAGCATGTTGCATATTTCAGTCTGGACTTGTCTGGACCAATTAAGCTGTTCTTAGATGGGCTGCTGAGTTCCTTAGGGCAACGTTTTCAAATGCAAGTTCTTCCAATTAAACATCTGAATAAGAGGTCTGGCAGAGTAAGTGCTGAGCACCTACAGCTTTTATTGCTTCTAATGAATATCTTTACTGTAAACACGCAGCTTTCCTGAAGAACAGGCTTGAATTTATCTAGGTGCTTACGGTTAGGAACCAAAGTTGGAAAATGTTGCTTCGTGTCATTTGTAAGAGTTTCATGAAAAACTTTCTCTGCGGACTCTGGGGATCGCCCAGCTGAAGAGTGAGCTGTGGTCTTGTGAAGGGCCAGCAGGAGTCGGCAGCCTGTGGATGTCCTGCTTAGTGATTCACAGCACTCAGGATTAAAAGAAATGGGGTTTGGCGGCTTGCCACAGCAGGGAGCATGCAGCTGGACACCAACAGGAGCTAGCAAGGCTCCTGGGAAAATGTGCAGATTTTCACGATTATTTAAATATCATTCCAACCTAAAAATACAGCAGATAAATTCTGACACGTCATTAGACCTGTCTTTATTCTGCTGGGTGAAAGAAACTGGCGTCAGCATAAGCGAATACAACAAGTGGTGATAAAGATCCTGTCATAAGCAGAGAGGAGTTTTGCCTTCAGATAAATTAATAGAAATGGGTAAAATAACCAGTCAGTGTGGTGTCCCGACTCCACCGTAGCAATGGGCTCGGGTAACGCGTGGCTGTGGCTGAGCATTACTGGGTTTTAATGCATCACCTTCCAGTCGCAGCTGGTACCAGTGGCTGAGTTATCTTCCCCGCCTCCCCATTCGTGCTGGGAAGGAAGGGGAATGCTTGCCCTACGTGGGAAAATTCTTCTGGGTCTGTTTCCTCCCTTCCTCAGCATGTGAAAAATCTGCATCGGGGCTGTACCTCAGGTTCATGTACGCTGAATTAATTGCTTTGCTTAATTGCTGCACTGCAGTCGACCCGGGGAGGGCTCTGTGGTTTGTGCTCTTGCTTTCCCCTGACGGTGACTATGGTGAACTCAGGCTTTTCACCCTGGACCGCGGGCAGCAGGAGGAGGCCGGTAACGCTGCAGCCATGGGGAATCTCAGCATCCAAGGCAGAACATGCCTCAAAGCCAGGGAGGCTGCAGGCAAGCTGGGTAGCTTGGTTCAGTGCTAGGGACGGTGGGCAACATGGCTCAGGTGCTGTGTCTCTCCTTGTCAAGGAGGAAAGACTTCTGGCTGTTCATACCATAGAAATTAATATTTCCACCAAACTGCAAGTGCTTGTGAGCGAGGACTGGCTCTGTAACTCATTCTTATTGATTCAACAGAAAGCATTGAAATGTTTGTGTTTAAAACACAGAAATAAAAGCCCGAGACATCTACTAGCCCATGAGCAGGCAACAGGGAAGAGTAAAACCAACTGCAACGGAGTCGGCAGGGTGTCGAGCGGGAGTTGCCCTCCTGCTCTCAAGAGCACAGATGCTGGCGTGTGCCTGCTCCTGGTGTGGTACTACCTCCAGCTGATGGTGTCTGAAAGGAACAGGCCACAGACTTCTCCAACTCATAATGGTGAAATAACACAGAGGGAAAAGTGCGCTTGTCATTAAAGATGATGGTTTTATGTTGCATTCAGCTGCTGAATTACCTCCCTGCCTCCAGTTTCGCCAGTGAGAAAGAGTATCCAAATGCATCCGTTGCACAGATGTAATACGAACTTCAGTCTGTATAGACATGTATAAGCATTTAACTTTTTTGAGAAAGTGCTGTGGAAAACATTGTTACAACAGATGCTTAAAAATAAGAACATGTGGGTAGTATTTACTTTCTAGTAATATGTCTAATAGCATGTCCAGACAAGTAAAACCCTGTAGTTGTGATAATATGGAACCCCAAAGACTCTGTATCTTTAGAAAAAGCAGATCCTTCCTTCAGACAACTGTAATTTGGATTTGACACATGTGAGAAAGAAATATTATTGTTGCAGTAATAAGAGCTCATGTGCTGTGACAATGTTTCAGAGTTAATAAACTCATCATACATTAAACACAGCCTGTTTATACGTGTATTTGCAGTCTGTCACATACCCAGTAGCCATCTTCAGCACAAGTCACAGGACAAATAGTTTGCTTGAAGCTCAAGAAAAGCAGGTTCTCATTTTTCTTTTCTTCCTCTTTATTTGAAATGTCAAGAATACACTCATGCATTTATGCCTATGCTAAGTGTGTTCTTTAGAGAACATGATTGGAAAGAGTTCTTTTGCTAGTGGTGTATTATTTTTTGATGTCTTTGCTTGCCATTTGTACACTGCCAGGAGTGCTAGCAACTTCAAAGACGTATATGATAAGATTCTTCTCCTGAAGAGAAAAGTTTCTGTCAAGATAAAGGATAAGGAAGTTCCTGGAGACAGGAAATAAAAAGTGCGAATTGATCAAGAGATGAAATTAAATCCTTCTTCAGGTCATGGGATTTTTTTCTTAGGTTTTTTTTTTTTTTTTTGTCTGTGAGAATGTGTGAAGCAAATTTGCAGGAGAGATATTTTTAAAAGGAAAAGAAGGAAAAAGGTTTCCGTTATATAGATTAGTATGGAAAATAACTGAAAATGAACATGGAAGGCTGTTATGAAGAGCAGAGCCATAAAACCGGGTAGAACAAAAGGGTAAGAGGCTTAGTGGAGGCAAATGTGAGCAGAAGACCAGAGGCAGAAGTATGCATGGTACTTGAAGAACATCTCTGGTGCCCTGTGGCTGCTCACTACATTGGCATCTCTGCAGAATTTCACTTTTCCTTATTCAGGTACCTTCTGATTTCACTCCTAATTATTTGAAATTTTATTGCATTCAAAGAGCCTTGCACTTTTTTTGCATTTTTTTTCTGAGTCAATGAAAGAACTAAAGCAGATATATTAAAAGTGCGTACTTTAGACAAACTGTAACAGATAGCCATCAATGGTGAGGAATGATTAACGACAGTTTTAATTCTCAATCAAATCCCAAGAACAGTTGAAAGATACTGGATCTTCTGTGACTGCTGCCTCCATGTGCTACACTTAAATATGTACCTTGAAAAGGAATTTATATCCTTGTATACTAAGAAAATGAAATAGTAATATCAAAGCACTAAGTAATTATATGTACATTTTCAGCAGAATCGTTCATCCTCATTTTATCCTTTCCTTTCTGCTGAGCTTCTCACCCAGAGCTAGCACGGGCAAGGTCTTTTATCAGAGAAGTCCTCCAGGAGGTTCAGCTCTACTCAGCTGGCTGAAAAATCAACCACATTGCAGAACAAAACATGCAGGAGGATGTCTCCTAACACACAGCTGTGGGGGGAAGACCATGGCTGACTGAGGAAATTGCAACTGAACTGCTATTCGTACAGCAGAAGAGAGAGACCCACTGCCTGGGTCTGAGCCCTCTTCTTTTTTCTGGCATTTATCCCGGAGGTGTGGCTGGGAAAGTGCTGGTGTTTTCTCATTTTCGTGTGCGTGTGTGAAGTATCAGATTACAAATGTCTTGAGTTTGGATGGTACTGCTTTGTGACCATGTCTTGAGTTTTCTCCTGTGTTAGTTTTTTCCCCTTTGCTAGCAGATGTATTGATAGATCAGCCAACCAGGCACAGTGATGTTCTATTCGCTGCATTCACCAGATTTATACAACACGCAGTTCCAACACATCCTGGCTCTTTGTAGCAGCAGTCCCTGTTGTGATTCTGGTTTTGCTCTGATGGGTCCTGAAGCATGGGCTTGTATGATGAATATTCATTTTGTAAATCCTTATACTGCACACTGGTTCCTGAAAGGTGGGTATTTAAAGGGACACTTCCTGAAATATTATTTTAAGTTTTTGAATATTTTTAAAATATGTTAGTGAACGTTCTGTGGAAAAAAAATATACATGGTACGATTTATTGAATGTTTCTTTGCCATCTGTCTTATTTATCTTATTTGATATTGGAATCAACACATTTAATAAGTATTACAAGGGTTGGATAATGCTGAAGATTTCTGCCCTGCTTTCTTCAACCACCTTTATGGGTCCTTGTAGGTTATGGCTCCATAAATATTGCTTGTCCCCTCCCCACTTCATGGTTTGGTTTTCGTACAAAGTGCTGCCTAGGAATCCACTGATTATTAAGTAGTATCAAGCCTAGTGCTCATTGCCAATAATAGAAATGGTTTCCTATCAAATATGCACTCATGTCTCTCAGTTACTTGAGTAGCCACTGTTCTTGCTGTGTTTGAGGATTTTGTTGTTTTTTTCTGAATCTGTTTAAAATTCAGAATTAATCCTGAAATGCAAGGTTTATACTAGTTGAGCATGACAAATAACTTGGAGCCTTTCATAAATGGTACGTGTATATGTGATAGATCTCATTAAGAGCTTGCATTGGTTTTACATTTGTATTGCTCTGTTTACTTGAATGGATCTACTGTGGATTTACACTGGTGTATGTTAAGAGGAGGACTGGGCAGAATCTGGGGTGTACCTCGGCGTGGCTTTGACAGGCTCTGGTCAGCCTCTTGGGGCTGCAGTGTTTGGGGTGAGGAATGAGGGCTGCCAAAAGGTCTTTTTTTAGTCACGTAATGCTGGCGTTATCATCCCAGGGATCTAGGATGCTGTATGTTAGGTCCTAAAGAAATGTCCTGGGGACAACCACATGAACACAGTGTCACTGAGTTTGGCTCCATCTGTGCGTTGACAGGAAACGCTGGGCAACTGCAGAGCTGAAGCTGTGACTATTGCTTCTGGTAATGGAGTATCCACTTACTGCTTAAATATGCACCTGCTCATATGTGTCCATAAACTATACACACAACTGCATATCTCAAATGACATCTGGGGATTCAAGTGAAAGAGAAACAAAAATAAGCAAAAGCAAAGCAAAATAAGCTTGATTCATATTATCAGAATATTTTTTCTTAAAGAAACAAAAGCAATCCTCTTCCCAACAAACTGTGAAGTTTTGCAGACTGATTTGGTGGTTTTTTGTAAAATTGCATCTTGTTTTATTTTTTGGTTATGATTTTCTAGAAAGTGAGAATTATGTGCCTTCTAGCTCTCTATTAATGGATACACACAGATAAGTTATCGATCAGTATAAGGAACGACAAAGCCGTAATGACTTGGCTTGATAGTACTTCTGTAACATGCCTGTGTAAATAAAATACTTCAGCAGTGACGGTTCGCAAGCCATTGTGGAAAGCTGAATGAAGAACTACTGACTAATCAAATTCTTTCTCTGTGTTTGCAGGTCACTTGTTACCTTTGTAAGTTTGCAGGCACAAGTCACTGTATTTATAACCTGCAGTGTCAGAGGCACTTCAAAGCATACTTTAGTTTGCTGAGAAAAAATGTTGTTAGCTTTAAGTCCTGCAAAAATTCATTGCTTTGGAACAATTTCACTGCAGGACATTGGATAATACTGAGTATTTTAATATTAGCATTTCAAAAGTGAAAACTTCTGGAGGATTTAGCTTTCTTGTGAGGTATTTGTAATTTATCATAGTTTGTGAGCAACTGCACAACTTGGCAACAACAGGCCTCTGTAGCCAGCTGATGAAAATCTAATAAAAGTTAAGGTGCTTCATACATTCAAGGTCACACAGGGAATATTAGGTGATCTGTGCTATTGCTCAAACAAGCTCACCTCATTTCACTTGAAAAACCACTGAAGGAACCAGATGTCAGCAAGACAAGTCATCTTGGCTTTCCAGAAAGAAGCAAAACCTTTTCTGGATCTCGATAGAATCTTCAAGCCTAGAGTTGAAACTGATTTTAATACAGAGGGTTTTAATGTACTAGCATCTGACCTTAAATAATAGGGAAGTGGAAAGCATATATGTCTTATGACATCTTGTGCCTGGTGCTGATTAAAGGCCTTCGTAAAGTTCATATTTACATATTGGTTTTAGGAGAGTAATCTTCCTTTGCTTTGAATTTCTGCTTGTACAGTGTCTGTTCTAGTTTGTTGTGATACAGAGTTTGCTTGAGAGACTGGAAAATTATTCTTCCAAAGTCATAGTAACATCTGGTTGAGAGAGTTTCACTAAACAGCATTGAGTATTTTTCTTAAAGCAACCCTTCTATGTAGAAAGCACATACAATGTAATTTATATTAATAGTTAGCAGAAACATTTTCAGGATGTTGTATCTCCTACTGAGGCTATTTTTATTGGGTAGCTCTTACAATGAAGAGTAAGTAGAAGTGCATAAGTGAAGCCATCTCCTTTCCTGAGGGTCAGCTTTTTCCAGATACTGTGTTTAGCAATTTACTAGTGTTATTGCACAGTAAAAATCATAGTTAATTTGGTCAGTTAATGAAGACATTTATGATATATGCTGAGGCAACAAACAGCAAAATCATTATTTGTGACTTCAGCTAGAAATGTTGGATGGCTGTTTTGGCCTTGCTGCATGAGCTGTACCTTTCATAGATGGCACAGCAGAATATACTGAAATTGATATCTTAAAACTACATCACAGTATTTGTTTTCAGAGGTTTTTTCTTAGTAGACTTGTCAACTTAAGTGTTTGTGTGTTTGTGGACATGCCTACGCTATAGTGGCTGTTTGAGCAGCAAGGAAAGGCATTACCATACACCATCTCAGCACATCTTACCCTGGCAGCCTTTTTAGCAACAAAATTTGCAGTGTGAATGTACAACAAAAAAACCCTTAGCAGAATACTCAAGGACACTGTTTTCTTAAATAATCTCCACAGAAGTGACCTTCAGCATACCAGTATTTGATGAAGCTTGGACTTCTTCCATCTTTTCTTTGTTGTTGGTTTTGTTTTTCCCCTATCCCCTGTGTTCCTGTTTCAGTAGACCAATAATGAAATACTCTGTTTTGCAGACAAGGAGCCCAAAGCTGTCCCAGAGCCCACAGCCCAATTTGGGTGACCAGACAGAACATCTCTCTGAAGCATCTGCCGATTCCCTAGAGGCCATGTCGGAGGGTGATTCTCCAACCCCCTTCTCGAGGGGCAGTCGCACACGGGCAAGTCTTCCTGTGGTGCGGTCGGCAAACCAAACAAAGGAAAGATCACTGGGTAAGACCCTGCTTCAATCCTTCTCCTCTCTGCTCTTAGACTGTGTTTTTCCTTTGTGCATTTAAAATAGTTTTTCAAATAGTTTGGGGTTTAAAAAAAAGTAAATATTTTGGTAGCACATTATTTTTAATGTCAGGTTGTTCTTTGGAAATGTATGGGGTACTGGGTAACTTGGGGGAATGGTGAAATTCCTTTCATAAAACAAGGAGAAAGATGCAGACCCTGACATGAAATCTTGACTAATGGTTAAAAACCAATGTTGCAACTTTTTGCCAAGCTTGCACACTATGTGGCAGTGAGCTCACCAGAAGGTTGCACCCTCATTTTCAGACAAGAGACACAGTTTTTTTTACTTTATCATCTCTTCGACTTTATCATCTCTTCAAAGACAGACCTAGTTGGAAGAAACCTAGAGATATTATTGCCTGACAGATCCAGCTCTTAGTGAAACAGTTTGGTATTTGCGTGGTAGTGGTTTTCCAGGCAGAAAATCTGAATGGGTAAGCTGACAGAGATGCCCTTTACTTTGGGGCAGTGCCCTTTCATCTGCGTGGTGACATGGGTGATATGTTAGTGCAGGTGGATGGCTCTGCTTCCCACGTTCTTCCCATATCTCAGGGTTGAATTAAGCCCAGCTGTGAACCAAAGCTCCTTTTATGATGGTGGATTTTGTCCTGGAGACTCTGCTCTCAGCTGATGGATACTACAAGTAAAAGCTTCTTTTTTAGAGGGAAGATACCAGAGGGCAGTTAAAGTGCCATGAGAAGGTGGTGTAACTTGCGTGCGGATTGCTGAGGCAGGCAGGGTTTTGCTCAGAGGTAGTAAACTGAAATGCTGCTTTCCTGCAGACCCATCTCCCAACATACAAAGTGACATAAATGAAAGCCAGGACTGTAAATCGTAACATGCTTGTAAGCTTGTCACTGTGGTTTACTTGTTCCTCAACAATCTAAGACAGTTTCTGTCAAGAGTATTGTGATATCTGACAAACACAACAAAGAAGAAAACGGGGCTGGAAGGGCTCCCTGCCACCCCCAGAGCTGGCAAGTGCAGAGCAGTGGGACTGGGAACAAGGGGCTGATCCCTGCCCGTGTCAGCTCACAGGGTGGCACTGCCACCCTCCCAAAGCCAGTTGGGCCACCAATATGTCGGCTCTTTGGGCAGAAATTTTGAAGATTCCAACCTGCACAAAACTTTTTGTTTTAGAGGTGCTTTTAAGAGCAACCGTGTAACACATGTATGTTTACTATGCATGCAGAGGATTCATCTCTGCCTATATGTCACTGCGGGCTAGGGTGTCCTCAGAATGGCTTGTTTCACCCCAGGGTTTTTTGGAAGCCATGTATTTGCTTCAACATGACGAAAAGTGGATTAGGCCTTTGCAGGTCTGTGTGCGACTTGCAGTCCAGCCTCACCATGTGGATTTTGGCAGGCGTTTGGTGATTACCCCAGACCACGTAGGGTTTCTCAGGTCTGAATTTCTGGTTTGGATGTGAGCTGAGAATCCATAAAACAGCTTTTGGGAAGCTTTTTGTTGGCATCAAAGGGGGTGGCCTGTTGTGCACCAGTGCTTTATGCAGTGTTTTGTCCCTCAAAAACTGAGCTAGAAACAACTTTCTCATTGTCACCGTGTACATCTAAAAATAATACAACCCTGCTTCTGAAGAAGACTGTATGCCTTAGTGCTCAGAACTACTAATAAAACTGGTAACAGGAACATAGAAGTGGCCATACTGGATTAGACCCAGAGTCTGCCTGCCCCCGTGTTTTGTCCTCAACAGGGACCGGAAGCAGCTAGTCCAGGCAAGAGTAAGAACAGGGTAAGTATGTGTATGTATGATTCTTCCCTCGAGTACCTTCCCAGCCTCAAGCTGTCTTCACCTTAGGGATTTCCTGGTTATGGTTTCTGCCTGGGTAATAACCCTCAAGAGATGTCTCCTCCAGGTATTTGTTCACTCTCCCTTTGAACCCATGTAAATTGTTTGCACCCGCAATGGTGCAGTTGTGACTTGGGCAGCAAGTTTCTGTTGGTTTACTGCCCAGCCACGGCTTTTCTCTTGCTTTGTTTTGTATTTGCTTATCTGCTCTAAGTTACACCGCCGTGTCCTTGTGTTGGAAGTGACAGCTAACACTAGATGGCTATCTGCTCCTCCTGGGCCTTCTCTGATTTTGTAGGCCTGTCATTTCCCTCAGGTCATCTCTTCTCCAGGCTGAGAAGCGCTGCTGTAATCACTTGTTCCTCAGCCAAAACCCATCCTGGACATTTGATTATCATTGTTGCCCTTCTTTGCACTTTTTCCAGTTCAACTCTTGTCTTTGCTGAGATGAGAGAACCAGAGCTGCAGAAGCTCACTGTTAAGTAGTCCTCTCTTAAACCTTTTTTTAGCATCCATTGCATCTACTGAAATGTGTTGTTCAGGTCCTGATGGAGGACCGTCACATGAAGATGCACCATTTTATTTAATGGCCAGGATTTCACATTCTGTGAGGCACCCTTTCTCAGCCTGTCTTTCACAAGACTCTGGCTTATCCCAGCACAAACAAGCAAAACGCAGGGGTGGGGAGGCGGAAAGGAAGCAGCGTAATATGAAGCATTGGAGCTGAGAGGTTTTAGATTTGAAACTGGAGCAAAACTGGCAATGTGTGTGGCCTAAGGGATCATCGCACTAGCCAAATAAGAGATAATATATTGTCACCACCTTACAATCTGTCATTTTTAATTTGTTCCAGGAATTATTAATAGCAAATAGTTTGTTTTAAAACAGTCTAAAAATGGTTCTAAAATAGTTCAGTTTTAGATTATTATTCTTCAGTGCATTTCTTTTACAATAATGTGCTTCTCAGTCTTTCCTGCCAGTGTGTTCTAACACTACCATGAGCAATGTTCTGAAATTTTCTATTTGAGACTCTTTGCAGAATGTGGCCCTGTTAGGATTGTTTTTACTTCCAGCAATACAAGGGGAGTATCTATTTTTAAAAAACAGGAAACTGTTTATAACTTCAATTTTAAAAGTGTCATGAAAATATTTCTGTTCACATGATTTTAACAAGCTATGTATAATCACCTCCCTTTCCATCTCTATTAATTTTTAAATTTAATATATTTTAAATACAAATTATGTTTTGATCCTCAGCCAACCTAATTTCAGTGAGGAAAATGACCAACTTTTGTGAATTTTTATTAATTTTACATTTAATGTCTCACTAGCATTGTTTAAAAAACGGATATTTTCTTTTTGAAATTCTAATTCTTCTATAGGTTCCTGTTTTACTAACTGCATAAGACTCAGTTTGTTTTTAAATTGTGGTCTGAATTAACATGGACCCTGAGAAGGAAAACCAGTAATGCATTTTGGCTACCCTAGCATCATGGTTTTGTCAGTCAGAACTAATCTAATATGACATGGTATTTTGACATGCGAGGCAATCGCGTGCCATGTGGAGTCGACCCAGAAAACAGTATTCCAGTTGTGTGCCCATTTAAAATTTCAGCCACAGCTTTTGAAATGAAGGTCTTTCTTGGCTAGGAGGTCTATCAGAAATCGCCGCTTGTCTCGTCAATTTGCAGCCTGGAGACAAAGCGAGATATTAAAATAAATTAATTCACTGTGCAAGAGACAATTAAATGTATTTTTAAATACCTATTTGAAAGCTGGGAGTATTTCCAGTGTGATAACTGTGGGAAAAAATTATCTAGCAAAACTGTCAGAGTGAGAATCAGCTGAAACCTGGAAAGTGCTCAAAAGCTTTTAGCCAACTTCACTTGCAATTTGCCTGGAGGAAGCAGAGCCTGACAAGCGCCCGGCGAGGTTCTGCCAGCCACCAGCCTGTGCCCGCGCTGCAGCTCACTGCCGTCGCTGCGCCAGTTCCTCTGCAAAGAAATGAAGCCTGACAAATATTTCTACTTGTGGTCCCTCACGTGGCACATCTGTACAAACGATGGGCCTGATCCTTTGAAAGGGCAGGTGCTGACACCCTCTGTGGTGACCGAGCGGTCGGGGCGATTGATGCCATGGGTGGCAGCCCCGAAGGGCAGGGTGTGATTACAGCCTCCAGTTGTGGCAGCAGCTGGAGGTGCTACCGCAGGATCGGGCTGTACAGGCAGGACTGGATAAAAGAAGAATATGGTATTAGGAGAGATTTCCATAAATGTGCAAGGATTTGGGTTGGAGAAGTCACTGAGGAGGATGGGGCTTTATGGCTTGTGGTCTGCAGGAACCTTCTCTGTGTCTTCTGGGCAGGGTGTCTGGCTGCTGTGGTCCAGGTGAATAAGAAGCAGAGGGTGACTGGGCTCCTCGCTGGCAAACCTGTACCTGAAATTACATGCCATGGAAAGGCCTCTGCAGAAATGTCTGCTCCAGCCAACATTTGCATTTTATTTGCTTTCAGAGAGATTACTTACAGGAGTAACACTGTACAAGCACTTAGGATTCGCATGGGGAGGGTCTTAAAAAATCATGCAATATTCTGAATGTTATTTGTTAGCCCCCTAACCCCAAGTTCTAGCAGGCATAGATTATAGTGTCTGATTAATTAGTTTGCTGATATCTTCTATGGAAATAATGTTATTGATGATAATATTAACAACTGGATCTTTTGTAGTATTTCCTGCAGGTGTTTCTCAAGGGCTGTGAAAAAGAGAGTCGGGGCCATAGTTAAAATTGTACACATAGGAAATCTTTTGTAGAGAGAGGGATAGTGACTTGGTTGCTGTCACCTGACAGTAGAAATAACTCTCTATACATTTGTGTAATGTACTATGAAACTTACATAGAAAAATATAAATACTAAAGGTAGACTTATGTGCTATATTGGTGGTAGTTAATTGTTATTTACTATTTACGAGCTCAAATTTAAAATAGGCAACTTAAATCAGGTGTGTGAATGGTCATAGATTTTGTAAGAGAAGTGTGATTTGCGAGCAGTAGCACTGCCCCCTCAGATTCCCTAAGGCATGATTCAAGCCTGATGGAGTCAGCAGGATCTTCAGTTTAATTGGTGGGAGAGGAACTGCCTGGGAACTGCATTTCAAGTTAAGGCTGAGTATAGCTTTAATGTATTCAGTCATCTTAAAGAAATTTTCACTATCTTGTCTTTTTAGAGTGTATGCAAAGCAGCTAACATGCAAAAAGTTCATGTAAATTTTTGCTGTCATGGTCAGATACATTAACATGGTCTGTCAGGTCTATAGGAAAAACAGACTGAAACAACTAGTTCCAATTATTGAATTGAAACAAAGATCCTAGGAAATTAAAATTTTCTAAGGTAGCAGTAGTTTTCCTGTCCAGCTTTTCTAGATTTTACCTTCTTTCATATTTCTTCAAATTATAGCCGAAGTTTTTGGACATGGAAAACAAAACAAGACAAACCCATCTCTTACCTGAAATATTTTGTGTCGAAAAAGCAAAAGAAGGTAAACAATCATATTGACATATCGTAGTGCTGGGAGTTTTTTCTGTTTCATTTATTGTCCTTACATGATTTGTGAAAGACAGGTATATGGAAGAGTGAAATAGGGGCTAAGACTTGTGCACTGCATTCAGTTATTGTTTACTTAACACATTCTTCCTCCTATAAGAGAATGTCTTGTGCGTACCAGAAAAAAAATGCTTCCAAGAAGCAAGATCTTATTTAGGACATACTGTTTCAACAGAAGCACATTCTGTCTGACACTAAAGAGCTGATAAGCAGTATATTTTAGATTCTGTGTCACAATGGAGCTGAATTTGACTCCATTGCAACAGGCTGTATCAGCATGGATCCAATGGGTTCATTGCACCAATACTGGAGTAGATGTGCAGTGTGCTGAAAAAAGCCATTAGCTATGCAAGTCTGTATCTGTCACTGCTATATCTGTTAAATATTTTTGGCATGCAATCTTTAGTATTTATTTGCACTGCAGTAATACTAAAAGACCCCAACTAAAAATGAGACCTCACCATGTTGGGTAATATACAGTGAGAAAATACTATTATTGCAGGACCTTGCAACATGAATAAACCCAAATGAAAAGTATTGAATAAAGGGAGAGGTAATTAGGGTCCAAACTGATCAGCTGACTTAAGCTGTGTCAAGGAGGCAGTGGCTTTCTTCTTCATCCCAAATCATACCTGCACAGAAGGTGCAATGTCTTTGTCCTGCTCTACCACTGCTTCTTATTCTGATTTAGCAGCAACAATTGGGGCTTTCAGCATTTGGTGTCTGCTGGAAGAAGGATTTAGCAGCTGGAATAGCTTGTACAGGCCAAACTACCCTTCAGAGGAAAGGCAGGAGGCCAGACGGAGCTGTCCCATGGGTCATCTCTGGCACAGGAGCTATCACTTGGACAAATTTGATCTAGTTTTCACCTTAGGTAAAATGTGTAAGTGTACCTCTGATACAGCAAGTCACACAAACACCAGATGCTTCCATTTGCACAAGGACATGGAAAGAAAAAAGTGTATTGCAATTCCATGCTTTGCAAGATGTGCAAGATTTTGGCCAAGCAGAGGAGCATAGTACTGGCCTGTCCCTCAGCACACTGTATTTAGGATTTGCTGACAGTGCTGACAGCAAGTCCCTGAATGAGGACAGCTCTTGGATTTAGTCATTGCTCTCAATACTGTTTATATATTTAGGTAGTGATTCTAATGCATAGTTACTTTGCTGGGCCCAAGTTCATGAGTTCATGTTTCTGTTCTCAAAGGGAAATACCATCATCTCTGTGGTATCATAGAAGGTTGTCTCTTGTTTTTGTTCTCATTCTCTCTCTCTTTTGCATTTTTGGCTATAGAGTAACCAAATTTTAACAGGATAAGAGGGTAATCACTGCATCAGAGGCTTGTTGATAGCCTGATGACTAGGGTACTCTCTTAGGATATTAGGGACAATGGTTTGAGCAACTTTTAAGATGGGAGCCCTTCTGGATAATTTTTAACTGTTTTATAGAAGACAAGCACTCAGTACCACTGCTTCTACCCAGGTACCATCTGTGATGAATAGACCAGCAGTAGGGATGAGGGCAGAGCAGTGGATGTTGTTTATCTTGGCTTTAACAAGGCCTTTCACACGTCTCTTATAGCATCCTTGTAGCCACACAGGGGAGATATGAGTGGCCATCGAGATGAGTAGGACTTAATGCTTTAAAATCTAACTGGCAGCTGGTTTTCAGTGGTCTTCCTCAGGGGTGGGCTCTGGGGCCAGTAATTTTTAACATCAGCAAGCTGGCTGTGGGGACGGAATAAACTATCAGCAGGGTCAAGTCTGACACTAAATTTCGGAGCTTTTAATATGCTGGAGGGTCAGCCTGCCACTCACTGGGACCCCAGTGAGCCCAAGGAATGGGCTAGCAGGACCTTCCTGAAGCTCCAGAGAGGCAAATACAGTCTTTTCAACAGGGACAGAATAGCCCTGTGAGAGAAGATAGGCAGGGGTAGACTGGCTTGGCTGCAACTTTGCAGAAAGGACTTAGGGTCAGACAACATGTGTTAGCAGTGTGTACTTGCAACAGTGAAAAGTGCATAGCTGGCTTTAGGAAAAATATAGCCAGCAGGTTGAGGGAAGTGATTATTCCCCTTTTCTCAGCATTCATGAGGTTGCACATGGAGTATTATGTTCAGTTTTGGCTTCTCAGTACAAAAGAGATAATGACAAACTGGAGTGAGCTCAGCAAATGGCCTCCTGGCATTCTTCTCCTTAACCATGCTAACTAAGCTCCCAGGTCCAAAATCCTGTTAAATGTAGGCCATACCAACTTAACAAAAAGTAAAGCTGCTTGTTAGAACCCAAGTAGGTGAATTTCTGGTGTGATGCTCTAACCAGCTGCATTCTTACAAGCTGATGGCTCAACCCCTAAACTTGCTACTGTCAGTCGTGAACTTTTTAGAAATGAAATAACTTTGGAAATATTGAAGAGAATTCCCACAGTAAATACAGAAAATTTGGTAGATACAGCAAAACTACAAAGTCATGCATGGCCTTTGTGATTGTAATGCTTTATCACTATGGAATGCTAAAATGATCCCATTCTACCCTTGAACACATCACTTCTACATGGTGTACTACTGAAAAACAGATTTTCTAAAATAGTCACCACTCAAATGATGTGTACTGGATACAGCTGATTTATATGGGAAGGAGATACAATTGGGTAGGATCTATCTCTCTCTTTGTGTTTATTCAAGAGGAAGAACATGTATTCCAACAAATCTCTGCTCTTCTCAAGATGATAAAAGTAACTGTCTACATTGATGGACTCACTGACTTAGATATATGGACAAAATTGTCTTTTGGCAATAGGTTATTTCATATGTTTTACCTGCAATCAGATAGAACAAATACCAGTTTTTCTTTAGATAAAAAGGTGTTCATTTTCTTTTTGGTTTTTGCTTTTGCTTCTTAGCCAGCTAAATGTATCTGTAGAAGAGTGCCAGTGTTACAGTGTGAGTTAAAAATCTTGATTTCTCCTAACACTTTGGTAGAAATTTTGTGTGACTACTGAATTTTCCGTGTGTTTTTTTCCTTAGGTAACAGATCTGTTGCAGAATTACAGCAAGTCACTGTAAATTGCAGACAAGGATGAAATTGCAATAAGAAGTAGTACTGGACTAAATTAAACAGTTCCCGGTTTTACTGAAATTGTCATCAAACAACTTAATACCTTGAGCAAAACTCTTCAGGCTATTCCAGAAGAAAATTATATAAGTAATTGTTTTTATTTTGTGAAAAGATCTACTTTTTGGTTCTCTCAGTAGTTGAAGACAGCTAAGCATATTTATAGACATTTTCTGGATGTGGAGGACAGATTAGCAGCAGGGAGTAGCTAATGGAAACTGGTACGAGAGCTTCAGGCTAGAAATACCACAAGGATCATGGCAATGACCTCAGACTAGTTGAAAATGCATGTGGTGAAATAGGAGAGACAAGTCTTGAGGGTGTGGAAAGTAAGAACTGCGTATTGAGGAATTTCTTCCACACTGTAGGAGTTGTTACTGTAATAAACTTGTGTCTGCATAACTTTTGCAGAATTTAATGATAAGGACACCAACTATGTGTTATTTCTGTTTATCTGGTATCTGTGGGGCAAGGGAGAAGAATACAGGCCTATGCCACCCTTATAGTCCTATATATTACAATTGTGTCCAATAAAAATAAAAGAAAAATTGGAAGGATCTTGGCATTTTGGTAAAAAAATAATAATTGTGAACTTGATTTTGAGGAAATGATTGACAGTTTTTATTGTGATTCCCTCTGAATCTGAAGTGTCCCAACAAAAATAGCTATCATCAAGATTATAAAAGTTATCCTTAAATTTTAAAACTGATACATGTCTCAACTAATGATTCAACATAAATATGAATAACAAACCAGGGTGCCTTTTCTCAGTTTTACTCCTTGGCATTGCTGCTGACTTCAGTGTGAGGGAAGGTGCAGACAGAGCTAGTGACTCAGTCAGCATTTGGTGGAAGATCAAGCTAAACCAGCATGAAAAGGCAAAGGCTGTGCATCATCTCAAAAACATATGGTTAACTGATGGATAGGTAAAAAGGCAAATCTAATGACGACTTCACCAACCTCTAACTCAACATTGTGTTATTTAATTTCCATTAAAAAGCATAGCTCGTCTTGATTTCTGGCAGTTCTTACTGTTTTACTCACCGTGTACTCCATATTTCTTCACCTTAAGATACAGCTTTCTTTGCTAATTTATCTAATTTTCCATTCCGTATAGATCCTATACTAATTGCTAATATACTTTTTTATGCTATTTTTCACCCAACAAGGTCTGGAGGCCTCCTGTACATATTTTCCTACCTGTTTTAGTTATACCTAGCTTTGCAACTTTGATTTAAAGAAATTACAGAACTTGCAATGTGTCCAGGTTTTGATTGCTGCACTCCAACCAACTTTATTAATTACTTGACATTTTCAAATTGGACATGAAATTACCAGAGTATACATAGAGTGGCTGGGTCAGAAGAGAGTAGCAGTGCCTTGTTCATGCCAGTGATTTCTGGTTCTGTGGGCGAGTTTCAATGCTCTAGCACCAATGCACCAAACCAGCCACACACAGATACTGTTAATCATCAGTTAATACTTCTCTTCAGACAGGAGCCCATGGATTAAGGTGCTATTAAATGTCAGTAAGATTTTTTCAGTGCAGAAATTTGCAGGATGTATTGCCTACACAGAGAGTGTCCTGTAGCTTCACAGGAAATTCATGAACTCCAGTTTAAGCTTTGACTGTATTTTATTTTGTAACACTGAGGAGTTAACTACTTTGCCTCAGTTTTCTCTTCTTCATTATGAGAAGAGAATTATGAGAGGATTATATGAATACCGGTATTTTTACATTTAAAATTCATTGTGTGAGATAATTAACTGATATCTGTAAAGGTCACAGAAGATGACTCAACCATTTGTTAACTTATTCTTGATTTACAAGGTATTTAACTTTTCTTTGCTGTTGTATGCTTTGTGTTTTTCTTTCTTAAATGACCTGTTTGCAAGGATAATTCCTGTTCTGTAAATGAAAGCAGGTTGTGATTAAAGCTCTTCTAAGCATCTAAGCTGCCCAGCACTGAGATCACTGTTAGTATAACCATGATAATTTGGTGCTTAATCGGGGTTAGGTCAGCACAGCTATTGGATGGAGGCGCTGAGAGATGAGAGCTGGTGTCAGGCTGCCTGCATAACATTAGCTTTTGCCGTAAGGAGTAAACCTTCACCAGTTGTAACCAAGAAGTTATGATCCTACCCGTATGAGTACAGTGCTGAGCCATTTTGGTTATGCTCCTTGCTTTAAAGCCAGCCTGGACCCATGAGTTCAGGTATGTGGTCATGTCCTCAGCTGGCAGGTGGGTTTTAAGCCCAGTTAATCTGAGCCGAGTACCTCACTGTGCATTCGGTGTGTCTGTGTCAGCCGCGGCCATGGTAAGGGCAGTGCCCCAAGCTGTGCAAGCTGGACTAAAAGTGCAGGATGGCTGCCCCGGGCACCGCTAAACCGGCGCTGATGGGTTCAGCTTGTGCAGGAGGCACTGCCTATGTAAATCAGGTTAACAGCACATCTTTCATTGCACTGTGTTGCATTTCATGTAGACCAGCCCTGAGAGAAATGATGAACTATTTTGCAAATCCTTCTGTCACTGACCATGGGTATAATAAATGTGGAGCAGAAAGTCGTTTGGTTTTGAAAGAGCTCTGTGTGCAGGGAAGGAAAGGGTGATCATGTGGTGTGTTCGCATGATCATCATCAGATCTAGGTTTTATGCTTGTAAACCTTGCTTTGAACATGTCCTTTCACCTCTTGGGTGTTTAATTTCCCTACTATAAAACATACCTTTCTGTTGACAGGAATGTTGTGAAGCAATTTGTAAAGAGGTTTAAGTTTCTAAGGCCTGGCTTACACATAAATGTCTTCTGCTATAACCTGTGGTTAATGCTGTGGCCTGTTGCCCATAGGGTGAAGAAAGATCAGAAATTCCAGAGTTATTTCTGAAACTGAATTATACCAGCATGACACAGGGGAAAGCTTAACATCGCAGTTTGCCTTGTTGCTGTTGGAAAGCCCAGGGCTGGCAGTACCTACCTGGAAGTGGAAGCCACAGTGTGATTTGACTTGCAGTCTCAGAACAGTTGCATGGTGTAGTTTCTTTGTTCACACTGATCTTCATGCCTGTCTTCCTAGAGTAGCAAAGCATTTCACAGTCTTGTGTGTTTTGTGTTTTATAAAACTTGGCACAATCTTCATGTTTCAGGTAGATCCACTATGACAGAAGCATAAGTGTGAGAAGGACTTCAGGGTACATGGAGACATTAACATCCATTCTGTTTAACTTTCCTTCCAGCAGCTTTGCTGGCATATGTGCTGTACCCTAACAAAAGCCGTGCCTGAGTTATATTCTATTTCTTCTTGCTTTAATTCTCCATGGGAGTAATTTTTTAGCTGAACGTAAAACAAACCTTAAAGCTCCAGCAGTTTCCATGAAGTTGGGCCTGTGGGTATTGCCGGTGTTCAGAGTTTCAGCCCAGCAATGTGTCAGAGAAAAATAACATCAATGTCTTAAAATAATGGATTTTGAGTCTCTTTATCCTGTCACGCTGAAGCTGGATTTTTAGAAGTGAACAGTTAGTTTTGTCAAATAGCAAATGCCCTGAAGCATTGCTATATCATGATATGGATCAGATAACTCAAGAGGAAAGGCAGTAAGTTTTTTTAAGAGCATGTGATTTAAGGGAGACTAAGGAAAAAAGAATTTATTATGCCTTTGAAAATGTCTTTTACCCCTACAGTTAGATTGTGGCCAAAACATTTCTCTGAGTTGTATGTTAAAGCTGTATATTTTAAGGCATGATCTTTTTGGATAACATACATATTTGCTTTGAAAATCCAAGACCCAAAGATGACTGTAATTTTGTTTTGGATCAATATTTTGTGGGAGTATTGGAGGACAGACAGAGTCAAGACTGTTCTGAAATGATTTAGGCTTGTGTATAAGGAAGGTTTTTAAACTCTGCCATTTATTTTGTGTTAACAGTTTCAGTAGCTCAATATTCAGCATATTTTTAGCATTTTCTGCATTCTGCATGGACTTTTAAACTAGGCAGAAAAGAAAGTCACACATACTTGCAAAGCCGATATGCAAAATCTATGTTTTTAGCCAAAATGTAATTTTTTGCCATTTAATCCAAGAAAGTTTCAAATTTCAAAATCCAGAAGGTTCCTTCTGTTCTTGCCAAGAACTAGAAGCTATCATCTAAAATGAGTATGTTTATGCACATCTTGGGACAGCGAAATAAATACAGTCGTTAAAAACGTGTACTTTATTTTTTTACAAATATAGTTTCTGAATTCTAAAGAATGTTTAGCTTCATAGAATATTTGAATGAGCACTAAAAAGCCAATTTTACCTAGAAGAACATAAAGAAATAAATTATGGTTTTGTTTTGTTTTTTAAAAAGGAAAAGAGTTTAATAAGCCATTAAATACTGGCATTAAAAATAAAATTTTTAGCAAAATTGCCCCCAGTCTTTGAAAGAAAATTAGTGACTTTTCAGTCTGAATCCAATTTTTCCACTGAAAGGAAAATGGTAGTTTGTTGTAGGATTCATAAAATGTCTGATTTCAATCTTAATGAAAGAAAAAGTATCAGCTCATGATAGTAGTAGGAAAATTATGTTAACAGCTCCATTTAATGAAAGCAGACTAGTATTAAATAATGGTTAGGTAATGTTGAGTAGTCTGTTTAGTATTCAGAAAACTGAACACCTTCCTTCCCTAGGTGCAAGCACAATTATCTGCCCACTGGTTTTAGGAACATCTGCCTATTCATTCCTCTATAGCAGTCATGGACAATATAGGGACAAAAATACTGAAGACTAAAGGGAGCGAGGGCTCATCTTAGATTAAAATGTCTTAACTTCTTTTCATTAAATGCCTTTGTATTCTAGGACCTTAGCTTTTCCCATTGCTTTTGCTCCATGTTTGTATCTCAGGACTATGAACTGCCTGTCCCATTGCTGATGACTTTCAAGTGACAATCATTGAGTTACCATCTAAGTTTTGTCATTTGCTGAGATTTGATGATGACTGATGGTAACTGCATTGAGGACCTTGTGTTCGCAACTCTCCTGTTTATATTGGCCATGGGAGAACAACATATGGTGCAGCTACACTGCAATTGTCCGTATTTTGCAACTCGGCATCTAAGATTACTCATGTTTCTCCCTGAGTGCTAAGATGAGTATTAATGCTGCTGTGGAACTGAAAGGATCTGAAATTGCTCTTGTTTTTGTGTGAGACCTCAGTTTTGCTCCTGCTGGGAGTTTCACCTAGGGCTTTATAGTATACAATGCCAGCATATTGAATTATGAACACAAAATTGCTAGTGCTAAAATGGAAATCTGGTTGTGGGGGGCTGTTGGGTAAGCACAAGTATAAAATGCAAAATTTATGTGTTAGGGAAACTGGGTGATATAAAAGCATAAAGTTCTTCCTCAACTGCTTTAAAAAAAATTACCTTGTGATTTGCCTTCCACTGCAGAGCATACTTGGTGTGTTTGGGATTTTCCATTATCCTTTCTGAGGTAAACTTCTGATTTATCTAGCTGAAGAACATTAAAAATAGGCTTTTCAGCAAAGTGCAGTACTGGAGCAAGCATACTTATCAAGGCATAGCCGTATCATTGTTCTGTGCTCTATTCCACCAGCATGTTGAAAAGGAAAATGTTGTATGTGCTCCGTGAGTGAGGAGTTGATTTTTCTCTACTCATTATGGGCTTGGTCTGTGTTCCCCATGGAATTTGAAGCCCAGATCGTTCCTGTGCGCTTAGGAATATGTAACTTGCTATTATATTTTTCTTGTAGGTGTTTTGTATCTTCAGTACGGAGATGAAACAAAGCAGTTGAGGATGCCAAATGAAATCACAAGCACAGACACAATTCGTGCCCTTTTTGTAAGTGCCTTCCCCCAGCAGCTGACAATGAAAATGCTGGAATCACCCAGTGTGGCCATTTACATCAAGGATGAGAGCAGAAACATATACTATGAATTGTGTGATGTGAGGTAAGTAAACATTGAATTACGGCTGTTGGGTTTTTTTGGGGGTTTGGGGGTTGGTTGGTGTGTGGGGTTTTTTTGTTTGTTTTGGTTTTTTGTTTTGTTTTGGGGTGGGGGGGTGGGTTGTTTTTTTGTAGTGCATTTACAGAATAAAAAGGAGTGGAGTTGATAAGTATCTGACAGATAGTGGCCTGACACATAGAGGCATGTTCCGTGGTATCTGAGTAATATGGGAGGTTTGGTCTGACACTGCATTCAGCTGTAGGTGCAATATCTGTTGCAAAAGCCACTAATAAATGGCATGCCTTGTTCAAATATTCATACAGTACATGCAGGTTCGCATATTTAATATTTTATTGAATTTTAACTGAGACATAAATGTTTAAAATACAGAACACATTTACAGAAAAACTGGTTTTTGTCTTTGCTGGCAGAGTAAAGCCTGATCCTTGTGAGCCTGAAGTTACGAATATGAATATCACCAATGTCCTCAGAGCAGTGCCAATTATTCATCATCTGGCACTGCTAGAGATCTGTGGCACCGTTGACCGGCTGCAGCAGCCCCACCACCTCCCTGTGTTATGTCAGGATGCAGCAACTGATGCAGTCACTTCCCTTCACTAATTCAGAGCTTGGTCAATAAATGATCTAACATCTGGCTGCATCTTTCTATCCTTTATTTTGTGGGAGTGCAGCTGCTTAATTAACCATGTTCCTTTAGTCCTGATGTCTATGATCTTTCAGCAGAAGGACCAGGTTCTCAGGGTCCCTAGAAAATTCCAAATCACGTAGCAGCAAAGCCCTCAGGCACACGCCAGACATGTTACACTCTAAAACTCTGCAAGGAAATATGGTGGGCCTTTGTGCCATCCCTTGCATAAGAAGTTATGTGGTAAAAAGAATTAGACAGAGGAGCATAAGAGGATGGAGAAAGCAGAAAAGGTGTTTCCTCTCCGCCAGTCTCCTACTAGTGCAAGAAAATGGTCTGAAAGTAAGAGAAGTGTACTGTCTGCTGCTGCCTTGTTTCTTCTGGAGATCCTGTGGCTCAGGTCCTTCTCTGTATCATGTTGTAGTTAAAAGAGCAAGTTGAAGCTTTTCTAAACTTGCCACTTCCAATTCTCCTATTCCTCCTTTTAATCTTGGAACAGCACCTCACTCCATTTTCTCTCCTCTATCTTGCTCTCTCAGGCTGTCTATCTACTGTCTTGTAATTAGCCAGCCTCTTGGTTTCTGTTTTTTTATCTTCCTTGCTTTGCAGACTCCCACCCTTCTGTTTGGCCACTGTAATGCCTATGTTAAGACCCATCTGATTTTTTTGCATCATCATTCATCATGTGTTCTAGTTTCTTATACATGAAACAGTTTATTCACAAGATTGCATGAACCGATTAAATCAAGATATGGGTTACTACATCTCTGTTGCCAAGCACATTATTGCCAACCATCACCTGGCCCATCGACTCCTTCTCTCTCACTTTATCCTTCCATCTTCCCTAGAGTTTCAGACTAACAGTTTATGAGTTCATCTCCTCCCTCCCCCTGAGAATGTGGTTGTTGATTATATTAATACCACTTCACCTTTTTTCCCCTTGCTCCCATTGCAGGCGTCACTCTGCCAACCTCAAGCCTGGCTCAATCCCAACATCTGCTTCCTCTGTTCCTATGCCTGTATTGTAGAGCATTTCTAGAGGAAATCCCACGACCCAGCTGACTTCCTCCATGACAAAATTCCCTCCTTCAGTTCTGCCACCCTTCTCACTAAGGAAACTCTGCAATTCCAGCTTGATAGAGTCCAAAGCATGCACTACCAGCTGCATTTTCACCACTTTCGAATAGTTTTCACAATTTCTCCATTTCTGTTCCTTATTGTTCACAAGATCTTGCCAGTGCCTCCCCTCAGAGAACAGATGAAGTATCATTTTTCTCTTCTTTTCTTGCCATGTCTTCCTTCAGTTCTCTTATTTCTTCCTTGTCTGAAACACAGGTGTTTCAGTTGACTCTTAAAGCTCTCCTCCTCCCTCAGAGGCTGTCTTGTGTTCCTCTGTGCCTTGCATCCCTTGCTTTGTCTTTTTAACAACTTTTTTTTATTACTCTATTGAAGTTCCTACTCTTACTTTGCTAACGTGTTCCTGTGCCTGCCAACAAAACTGTCCCTGAACACAACAGACATTTCCACTTCCCACCCCATCACCTTTTTCTCTTGCACTGAGCAGTCACTACAACTGTTGGCTGGAGTTTTACTCTACTAATTTCGTTCTAGGCCATTTCCGACCTGTTTGGGGTTTTATTCTTCTAAATCCAACTTGTCTTCTGTTCCCTACTGTTCCATTGAAGATGTTGAAGTCCACAAACGGCCACCTTTTATGGACACCCTTTTTCTCCCACATCTCTCGTGTACTTTTAATGTTTTCTTCTTATCTCCCTTTGTTTCAATGGCTGTTCTTTCTTGATTTCTTCCTGTCTCTCTCCTTTCAGGTATCGTTTTAGAGGTCGTCTTCTCAAACATTGATTTTCTGTTGTGTTTTTTTTCAGGGCTTTGTCCTGCTGCTTTTTCCTTGTCTGTACCTGTCTCTATCATCTTATCCCTGTAGATTATTTGAATTATATCTATCTGGATGACTCTCCCATTTATTTTTCTGTCTCTCCTTTACGATGGGACTCATCTGACCAAATGGAGGTTTTTACATCCACATTTTGAGCTGGTTTTGATTAATCCTACATGCCTACAATCCTAAATTATGTTAATACATGCCAGGGAACCTAGCTGTTGATGTCTTCTCTGTGAATGTCTGTAGCTGGATTGCATGAATCTTACCTCTTCTGTGCAAACTAAAATCTTGATTTTCTCTTTTAGTATAGTCTCATGGACTATAGTTTCAGCCTAGCTTATGTTCTCCTTCATTAGACTGTCACACTCCTTCCCCCTTTTTTTTTTTTTAAATAACTGGGGACTATCTTTCTACTGTCTTTTATAAACCCATAACCTGGTTCTTTTCTTAAAGTGGTTCAGGGCTCTGCATCAAGTGTAGATTTCAGATTTTTACTGCATAGCATCCCTATGATGCAGCCTTTCCTTTCCTACCACGTAGTGAGAAGCCACTCAGCTAATTCAACAGCTTTTTAATAGCAACGGCTATCTTTTCTCTGCAGTTGACACAGGTAATCTTGTTCACTCTTACCTATTCAAATGAAGCTACAAAGATCATTCTCCTAGTTTGACAAGCAGACTGTTTCACATGCATTTTTTTCATTTGTCCTCTGGCTGTATCTTTTCCATCTCATTAAATATAAACTACTTGTCTTCATTATGAGGGCTCCTCCAAGCCCACTTCAATGCTACTTTTCATTTCTTGTTCAGTACCAAGTGCCATCTGCTTCCACTTGGTGAATAATGCCAGCTTTCATTCTACGTGTCTTCAATTTTCAAACAAGCGCCTTCACGCTCTCTCAGGCAGCCCTCTAATGTGCTTGGATGGTGTCCTCCGCGAACATCCACAAAGCCACTGTGCTGGTCTCCTTCCAGTCCCACCTTCCTGCTCTCTCCATTGCATTGCCTACTCAGAGCATGCCCCCGGTCCCAGGATCTCTTTCTTGCTCCTCTGGGTGGTCTTCTCATTTCTTTTTGTTCCTTTGTCTTCCTGCAGTTCTCCTATTGTCTTCTGTGTGTTCTATTCGCCTTGTAAGCTGGTGAAGAGGTTGTGTTCCTGGGGTGTTTATGTGGCACACACAGATCAATGAAGCCTCTGAACATGCCAAGGGCATCTGGGAGCTACAGTAATGCAAATAATAGTAATAATAAAAGTACAGTAATATATGCCTGTTATCAGTAATGTTTATCTTAGAACAGCAACATGAGGTGAAATAGAATTCACTTCATAGATCAAATGCCTAGTGTGTTGGTGCTTTGCCTTGCAGCAATGTTTTGCTTTAAAGTGTAATGTTTCTACAAGAAATATTTATGGAGAATGCTTTTAAAACAAACTCCAGTTAGTTGAGGTGCCATCTCATAGCCATCAGACAGAAAAGACAGCAGATGAAATTTATTTAAATGAATAACGTACCATTTCTTGAACCGAAGATGAGAGCGCTTGCTTTGTATCAAAAAGAAGATATTTCGAAGTCTGAGGCAGAAAATGGTAACTGAGACTCCCAGTGCAAGTCTTAAAGCAAAAGGGTCACATTTGCAAGATGGAAAACAGTTTATGTTACCATAAATAATTGAAAAACTTGAACTTGCCGCAAGGTAGCTATTTTCCTATGCAGTCTACTGTATGTAAACACTCATAAATACTAAACTTCTCATCAGCCCTGCAGTTCTTAAACAGAAGGTACTGATCTGCCTCTTAAGCTGTAGGGTTTCTTTAATAACTACTTGACATCTACAACAGCAGTACAAGTTCTGACTAGCTACCCGTTCAAAGCCAGCACTGAGTGTAATATGACAGTGTAAAAAAAAATTGGACCTGCCCCCGAATCCTTTCCTTCAGTTTTAAATGATAATCCCAGTGATTAAGATCAGTTCACTAGACTTGTAGCTGCACCTGGAGGAAAGGAATTTGGTCACATGTCTAAGTAAATTCTCTAGAGATCACTACTGGGAAATGACAGGAACCACAGCTTTGAAAGGATGTAAGTGAGCATAGATTGGAGGCTTTGCTGCTGATTAAATGTGAGCAAGAGATCACCAGAACTCAGTGCAAATGTCTAAGCCATAAAATTACTGGAAGGTAGGTTTTGAAACAAAATAGAAAAGTACTGTCATCGCACTCTTTCCTAAATGTAGTAGTTGAAAAATGAACTAATCAATAACAAAGTATTCGGTCCTAATTAAATGAAAATATGCTCTTAGGGCTTTCCGTCTAAACCATTTCTGTGGTAGCTTTCATCAAAACTTTATCTATAATATAGACAGGTTTTTAAAGGAAAAAATAAGAACTACAAAAACACACAAGTTAAAGTTTAGAGGAAGGATTTATCTACTACTGAATTTTTAGCTTTTGTGGATTTTTTTTCAGGTTTGTGAACAAGCAGTTAATTGTAATTGCCTCAAGAAGAACTGCAGTTAGCAAGACTGCTTTTCTTTTGATATCCTCACTTCTTAGAATAGCAAAAATTCATGTGGGCTGACTACACAATAAAACATGTAAATATTAACTAAATCCTTTTGAGTGCCGTGTAAATGTTGAAACTCTATTGTCTTCAAAGTGTTTTCATTCTTAAGGCAGGATCTTGAAAGAAAATTAACACTATCTAATTTTTATGGGTGTGGAGTTGTAGCAAAAGAATGATACTTCCCATGGGAAAGAGAATCAAAGTAGGCTTTTGTTTGTTTGCGTCTAATTTATGGCATTTAGATTTTTCTTATAGGTCGGTTGCAGACCTACTGTGTTGGTCTGTTACCTGAAACTTTCAGCAACAAAGTAAATAAAACTACTTTCATCTGTTATCATTGCTGATTCTTTTGATTCCAGGAATATTCAAGACCGATCTTTCCTTAAAGTTTACAACAAAGATCCTGCACATGCATTTAATCACACTTCCAGAGCTGTAAATGGAGATATAAGGGTAAGTACTAGTGCTGTATTTATACTTCTCTTTCCTCTAGCTTTTACGTTAAATGTTTAAATTCTTAACTGAAATTTGTACACAACAATTCGTTAAATCAAGGGCATATTATGACACGTATAGAGAAGAGAGAATTGATCATGCTTGCCATAATGTTTCTTAACTGCTTTGTTTTATCCAATTACTTGCATTTACTGGGGTTTTTTTGTTCTTGTTTACTAGCATTAAAGCACGTGAATCAAAACATAGCCTTTAATTACTTCTTTTGGGACACAGACAGTGCTCAGAGTTTATACATCTTCATATGTCAGTTTCCAAACCCTCTACGGTGAAGTATGTCATGGTGCTAGGTCACTCCAGCAAGGCTTCAGCATGGACTGGTTTGCAGTAGCTAAACAGCTCTCTCCCACCGTGTTACCCACAGCTAACGCTGCAGCAGAGGGGGGTGGTGGTGAGGTCACACCACCTCATCTCCTCCCCACACATCCTGGGTCTGTCCCCAGGACATGGTACAACCAAATGAGCTCGACAGGGCCAGAAGGGAATGCCACTACTGTCCCACCTGCTCTGTGGCTTTTATGTGTGCTCCAAAGCTGATTGAACTACACAGAAAATTTCCTGTGAAGTGATTTGCTTAATTGTACATTTGCTTCTTGGTTTTATTATCAATTCTGAGCATGTCACACTGCTTTATTATTAATATTTCATGTAAATGCTTCTGCTGTTTCAACAGTTTAGGGCCTCATTATTTTAGAAAGATTGCAATAGTTTGTTTACAGGCACTATTCTCAACCACCTCTCATTTATGTACTTCAATTATGAAATGGTCCTTTTGATAGGTCAGAAATCTAATTACTTGATCGTTCACACTGCTGCACACACAACATGAGAGAGCAAATAGATGTGCTTCAAAGGGCTGATGTGATAGTTTTTAGTGTCTTCTTTAAGGTCCTAAAATTCTTCAGTTCTAGTTATATTCCTGTAGCAGTAACTGGATGTATCCAATACATCTCCTTCATATTCGAAGGTATGACATACTATCATTGTGCATGATGACATTAAGTCATTTAACAAATTCACTACGGCTTTATGAAGTTATGCTATATTTTTCTTGTTCCATGTGCAGTGGATGTTGAATGTATCTACTGTGGCTTTATTTGAGTGCTCTAGACCTGTTTTCAGCTATGGTTAACTGCTGTGTTAGCTACATATACTCAAAAGTAAAGATTACTTCTTTGGCACTCTTCCAGGCATTTGCTGCCTAACAGAGTTGTTTTGAATACAGGCGCTGCTTCTGTGCAGAAACCGTGATAATTTGTATTGCTTTTTTCAAAATACTGTGTTGTACAACTGATATGCACACTTCAAACCTCCTGATTATGGCTGAGTTGTTGCTGTTGGGCCATAACTCACAAGTAATGGTGACACAGCGATGACCTTTGCAGAAGTGGTGGTTTCATGGTAGAATATTGTATTTTGCTCTGCTGAAATGCCAAAGATGCCGTTTCAAATTTCTGCCTATCCAACAAGACAGTTATTTTCTCATTTAGCTTTTCCTTTGCATTGGGAAATTTCTTGTCTTTCTGGTCCGAGAGGTGAAGTCAGAGCCAAGATGTTCATAGGGGCTTTGTGGAGAAACATGCAAAAATCTTCCCTTTGATCTGTGTGCACTTCTACACTTCAAAGCATGGAAACAAGTGATTTCTTGAGTTCCGGAAATAAGGAAACCTGTTCGTCTAAGGATGTGTGTCCGCTGGTTGGGTTTTATTTGTGCAGCAGTGCTCAGATCCTAACTGAGGCTTTTTCCAAAGTAAAGGGATTTAGTAACACCCTCTCTGATCCTCATTCTCCAGAGTCTAACACTGGAGCACACACTGCAACTTTTCCTCTATTTGGCACAAGTTCTGTATGATCGTCTCTCAAATCTCTAATTCGATTGAATTTGAAGGGACATAGTCATCTAGTGGTTTCTAACCTTTGGTTAAATCTGGTTGAAATTTGTCTGCAGAGTCACAGTTATTAGGGGAGACAAACACCAATAAGCAGATGGATTATCTACCCCTGTTTCCTCAGCAAACCGGATTAAAGGGGGTGGCAATGCAGGGGGAGTGAGAAACATGTACATTTTGTGTGCTGGTATTGCATGGTACCCAAAAGATTGTGGACAAATCTTTGCTTCTCATCTCTCCCTTTGTGTTTGTGCATCTTTGCTTTGGGTAAATATATGTTCTTCAACTTCATATGATATAGGAGTGCTAAATTCATTACAGTGGGAAAAAGGGAGTAAGTCTTGTAACCTCTGTGCTCTGCATCATGGTCGACTGTTTCAAAAAAACCCACAGAAAAGCAGCTTATTGCCAGACTGGTTGAAATAACAGTATTTAGAATATCATGAATTAGCCATTGTAAGTACATTTTTCCATGGCAATACAGAGAGTGTGGTTGTATATCCTGCCACATGTGTGTTAAAGCTTTGTTTTTTGACGTTTGGGAAAGTTTTGCCTTCAGAGATTTTTCTACTGTTTATGTTCTTGTCCCTTTGGAACCTTTATCCCTGGGTTTGATGATGTTCAGGCTTCTATTCATGTGATTTATAATCATTTCCATGTAACAGACCCAAAATAATCTCAGAAAATAATGTTAGCTGCCAGCTCGGACACCTGTTTTAACTACCAAACAGATGTGAGACCTGTATAAGAATTGGCAGTAACACTTGAAGTATTAAGTATTATCCATATGAACGAGAAGACTCAGAATTTGTGAGATGAACAGGAGATCTGTGAGTTTCAGATCTCCTGTCAAACCACTCAGCTTTCATGTCTATTAATTCTAATTTTCCTGGTCTTCTTTCTGTTTCGTGCATTTTTCTGAATGGATTGTGTCTGAGAAAAGGGTTTTTGCTTGGGGTCTAAGCAAGTTCTAGAGGACAGTTTCTCCTGAAACCCCAGAGTGCCTTGCTTACTGATACTGCACCATGACCATTTACGTCTTGAAGAGCGTGGTTTGTTTGACAGATCTGCCATGTCAAATGCTGTTCAAGCAAGAGGTAGCCACATAGTGCTGTCTCACTGCATATTTATGTTTGTGCTCTTCCTTTTTTGTTATTCCTTTCCTAAAACATATGCTGAAAATCTGCAGCAACTGTTTTCTTTGGAGAAATGTATTTTCACATTGCTGCATTTCATTCATTTATTCCTTAGTCTGAGCTGTAACATGTTTCAGCACTTTCTAGCGCTCTGTGTAACAAAACTTTCTTTTGAGAAAATACTGTCTTGTGTCCAAATGTTCAGATGATCTTTTTATTCTCTCTGGCTTGGTTTTGAATTCCAGTGCAAATGCATGTACACAGCCATGCTGGTCTGTTCTGTTAGAATTAACGTTTGTGATTCGCACAGATTCAAAAAGGAAAATGATTTCTCAGACTTACTTGGTGTAGGGTCTAGGTTGCCTCATGTTTAGCCGTGATGTATAGACTCAATACCAATAGATGACACTAAAGAACTGACAGCAGATTTTTGTATGCTGCTGAACGAATTGAATTTCTTTGGAAGTGTCACAGCTCCTTTTATCCTGGGCTGTTGCTGGGAGCCCCTGGTGACTCCAAGTGGAAGTGGTTCCCCCACCGAATGTGTGCAGCGTATTTTCTGTCCGCGTTCCCTACACTCTCATTTTATGGAGTGTCTAAAAGGGGAAGAATCTTAAATTATAATCTCCTCCTTCTGTCGTTGCAACTTGTCTGCATTTCTGGTGGCACAGTTGGATGCTAATAATGCTGGTTTATGCAGTGGTTTGTTCTGGGCTTCATCTGCCTGCCAATTTTGAGAACTGGGACGGAATTTTTACTTCACAACAAACCAGCAGCTATTTTTCTTGGCAATCTTTCTCTTCCCAACCACCTGCTGTAAAGTCTGTGGGTGGCACTTTGTTTTAAAATGTCCTAGACCCACCATCTTTTTGCTTAATTCCCTGACTTGCATAGGGCCATAGCAGGTCAGTGCTTTATCCCAAACCTCTGCTAGGTGGGTGAGGCTAGAATATCCGAAGAATGTTTGTTGTGTCTGCTGTTGTATTGAGTTGCACTTTCAGGAGTTTTGGGTTTTTTTTTGGACTGTTTCTCCAAGAAAGAGGGGTGCATCCAGCACAGCATTGCCAGCCGGGCAGGGAGGGGATTGTCCCGCTCTGCTCTGCACTGGTGCGACCTCACCTGGAGCTCTGTGGGCAGTTCTGGGTGCCACAGGATAAAAAAGATATTAAGCTACTAGAGAGTGTCCAGAAGGACAGGAAGGGCTATAAAGTTGGTGAAGGGTTTGGAGAGGAAGCCGTACGAGGAGCGGTTGCAGTCACTTGGTTTGTTCAGCCTGGAGAGGAGGAGACTGAGAGGAGACCTCATGGGGGTCTACAGCTTCCTCACAAGGGGAGGAGAAGGGGCAGGTGCCGAACTCTTCTCTTTAGTGACCAGTGACAGAACCCAAGGGAATGGCAGGAAGACGTGCCAGGGGAGGTTTAGGTTGGACATTAGGAAAAGGTTCTTCACCCAGAGGGTGCTGGACACTGGAACAGGCTCCCCAGGGAGGTGTCCCGGCCCCAAGCCTGACAGTGTTCAAGAAGAGACTGGACAACACCCTCGGACACATGGTGTGAACTGTGGGGTTGTCCTGTGCAGGGACAGGAGTTGGACTCGATGATCCTTGTGGGTCCCTTCCAACTCAGGACATTCTGTGATTCTATGATTCTAATTAGGGCAAACTAAGAGCTGAGTTGAGGAATGGGGAGTACAGGGAAACTCCACATTTTCTGAGTTAAAACACCAAAAAGTTGATGATGTTCCTAGCAGTGATGGGAGTTTGGGCTGCCAAGATGAGAGGGGATGAGTTAAAATGAGATGTACAGTAAAATGAGACAGCCACTTGGTAAGGTGGGCAAACTGTTGCACTAAATAGCTTTTATTACTGAAATTGCACAACAGCAACTTTTCATTTTCCCCCTGAAACCGTCTGGCTAGCAGGTTGCTAATATTTTAACTCTTTAGAGTTAGATGCTATTTGTGAACTTAAGAGAACCCCTGCGTGTGCTATAAACCCTCAGACAACTCCCCAATAATTTAAAGCATCCAAAGGGCCTGAAATTCAGTGCTGGTTTGCAGGAAAGATAGATAATAAAAGCAGGATCATCCTTCTATGTTCTTAAGGTACCTGTAAACATACATCCAGCTTCTTTGAGATGTTTAACTTTTCGTTGGATTGATTGTGATCTTAACATCAATACACATAAAAGCTGCAAGTGCTACCAAAATTACATTTGGTCATTGCATGTTGCAGCTGAAAAAAAATGAACAGCTCCCTGAACTACGTAGAGGTATTTAGAACAAAAGTATTTATTGTAAAAGAATTCAAGCAATAAATCGGATGAATGCATTTTAGTGCTAGGATGCCTATAGGACAGCATTTATACACGTTACCCTGTGTTTGCCTTACTGATCCTATTACTATAAAACTTCATTTTCTTTTGAGAAGAAAGAAATAAGAAAAAGCAAACGCTAATACCTCTATTATCTGATAGAGACCTTCCAAATGATACAAATCTCATCTTTCCTGCTGTTTTGCTGTGTGCTTTTTCTAATGCTCTTTTTGTCATTGAGAGGTTATGACAACATGAGCCATATTGTATTTATAAACATCACGTGTTTCCTTGATATGACTTGCAGTGTCTGCCAAACAGAACACATGGAAGAAACATTTCTCATTAGCTCAGCATTGGTTTTGGTTATACTGATTTCCGGGACAGGAAAAATGCCGTCCTTACTCAGACTTAACTTTCATACAGTAGAAAGAAAGCCTCTGAGTGTCCATGAAATCGCTTGAACAGAGACGCTGCAGCTCTTTTAGCCCACATACTTTGTCTGAGGAAAAGGGAAAAAGCGGTTTATTTTAAAGAGAAGATGTAAAGGTGTGTATTGCTGAAAGTAATTCTAAATGAAAATACCTGCCAAAGTCGTCTAGAAACGAAACTCAGCAAGGGATGTGAGGTAAGATGATGCTTATGAATAATGAAAGATATATAATTCCTTTTCTTCTTTTTTTCTTTTTCCAAAGTAAAAGACATTTTCAGATTAACTAGGAATTTAAATCAGAACAATGAAAACTCTTTCTTCCTCCTTGAGTCATATGAGAAAATAAATGTTTAATTGCTCTCTAAATCACCAGACTCTACTCTCAGATTTTATGTCTAGTTTCAAACCTACTTATTAAAAATAAACAATTCTTTTCCAACTTGCGATTACAAATCTTTCTCAGATTTGAACAAAATATATAAATGAAGTCTCTGATGTTCTGTTTTTTTTTTTTTTTATTACAGATACAGATTTTTATACTGATACGAATGGGTTGTCAGTAGTTGCCAATTATTTATGCTACTACAGAGCTGCAGACACTGAGAAGTAGCTGCATCAAATCAGACTGTGATGAAAGACTGTAAATGTACCTGTTCTCTTTCATTCATATGTCCTTTGATGTACACTACCTACTGCTTTATAAAGCCTAACATAGTGGGAAGTGGATAGAATTTTAAGGAAAAAAAAAAATTTTTAATTTTAGCTGCATAAAAAACAATATATAAATCTCAAATGTTATCTGGCAAAAAGTCAGTCTGTTTAAAGATACAGATCCTGCATTATAGTTGGATGGATACTGCATTGTGGCTTTTTTAATATGATGGCTGCTTGCTTTGGTGTTTGATATTTATTTTGCAAACATCGTGTGTAAGGAATATAACCATGTAGATTCTATTACCATACCAACATTTTAAAAGATACATTTTTTTTAAAATTTTCCAAGAACAAGGATGGATTTTAAGTTTGTATCAAGCTGGCCGTTGAAGGGAAGTGTCATGTTCTTGATATTAAACCGTACAAGGAACATGAGCTTGCCGCACCCACACAGTAACCTTCCAGTTAGTCTAAGAGGAGTGTTGTATGGTAGATGGCACACACCAGTTACCTGGAAACTCCCAGAGAGTTTCATCTGTGGAAATAGATCAACTTGCAACCACAATACAGTTGTTTTAGTGGAATTTTTAGGGAGAGAGTTCGTTATTTCACACTAACAGGCCCCTATTCAAGCCAGCCTGCCTTTCAGGTTGAGGTTTGCTTAGAGCTTGCCTTGGAGCTGATGGAGTTTCATAATGACAACATATGATCTGTCTTGTGTGAAGATCTTTTCAGCCCTTCATTAAAATTAAAAGTCTTATCTCTCTCATAAGTCTGAGGTTCTCAGGCAAAACTTTTCCTACCTTCACTGGGAGCTTGCCCTGAATAAAAACATAAGGATTGGATTTGAATCCATTTTTATTGTCTCCTAGTTTCTGGTTTTATTCTTACTCAACCTTTCTGGTTTTATTCTTACTCAACCTCTTTTTACATAAAATTTCCTTGTTCTAATTCTTTAGATGTTTTTCTCTTTTTTTTTTTTTTTTATCACTACCCTTGATTTTAGTAAAGCCATTTGCACTAATTTGGCTGGTTTTTTCCTTGAAATTCCAAAGTAGCTGGCAGAGTCAGATGTTGCCAGAGCTCCCTAAACACATTGACAGATGATAAAAATGCTCATGGCTGTGACTTCCTATATTAGGAGGGGAGGGTTCTCCTTTACATCTTTTGTAAACCAGGAAGCTTATCAGAATTGCTGGAGTCCTGTAAGTCAAAGTCCAACCAAGCTTTATGACTTCCAGTTAGCTTTCCAAATGAGCTGTTACTTGAACAGGGATTAAAAATCACTTTGTGGAGGTAGATGTTTCGGTACCACGGTTTCTAGAACCCAAGTAAAGTTAGAAGCAATGTTTTTTTCTTCTTCAAACCTGCCATTGGCTTGTCTTTCAGGACCTTAGCTTTCCAAAGAAGTTTTTCACCAGTCCAAAATGTGATAACTTCACGATCATGACCCAAATTCTCTGCTTTCCAGTCAGTGTTCGCTTCAGTATATTATTAGTTACCTGACTCTAGATAGGCCAAATGAATACTAAAAAGAATTAATTCTGTCCCTATCTTCCTTGTAACAAAGAGGAGTTAAGCAGTACCTGATGTTTAGGAGAACACAGCTACATATCCTGATTCTTCTTTGTGTTGGGTTGTACTTTTTCTAATAATGGCTCTGGAAAACTAATCAGACTTCTGCAAATATGAGCAGTAAAAATATCTTTTCTTGGATACATGTTAAGATCTGAGGTTAAAAAAAGCCTCAGCTGGCAAAAGCAAGACAGTTGCAAATATCAGCAGGCAACAGGACTCCATGAGAAATGATGTGATGCTGAAATTATTTTTTGTACAAATATATGCCTTTCTTACATCATTGCAAATTAGAAGTCCATGTGACTAAGTGAAAAGATTGAAAGGGTGTGTTGGGTAAAGGGCTAGTCCCTCAGTCATTTAATATTTACTATAGATAGCTTGACCTTAGGATAGACTAGGTTGTTTACATAGTCATACTGACCAATTTGTGTATCTTTTTGGATAGAAGGAAATAAAATCAAAACAAAATGTAGGGCTAAAACAGTATAGGAAGAAACTTGTGATCTAAGAAAACTCTTCGATGGGGCACTGATAGCACCTCTAACATTCCAAAGAATATACTTAAAACTGCAAATACTGCTGGGCCTTGCAGGTGTGAGATGCGGTGCCACTTGGACACTTGCAAAATTCAGCTGTATATAAGGCTTCCCTGACCATTTTTCCTGCCGATAGTGCTGACTCTAAAATTCAGCACAGCAACTTATTTCTTCTGATTTGCTATCTCCTTATATTGGAAGAAACAGCTGGCTACAGGTGTAAACACACTGCTTAGGTCTTTTAACTGTCAGCTCTGGTTTATAACATTTTATTTATGTCCAAACCTATTCTAAATATCTGTAATATAAATTGTGTTTTGACTCAGTTGTTTGGTAATGCCAGATGAGACCAAGGTTTATGCTTTCCTTTATGTTCGTTTAACCATATTAACTTGTTCAGTTTTACTTGGCTTCAGTGCAGTGAGAGAGATACAAATATGGAACAAAAGTAAGAGCTGAGTCGTTAGTACAGCGAGTTAGAAAGCCATGCATTTATTTTGATTTATGAGTGCAGTTACTAACAGTATTTCTTTTTTTAAAGAGCAGAAATCTGATATACAGTATATTTAAACCAAATAGAAATGCTGATCTGTACCAGAACTGTACGTGTTTGAAACTATTCCTTTTTTGGAAAAAAAAGGGATGACCCCATCAGTTCAGTGGTGCCCTGAGGAAGTGCTGAAATTGAGACTGGTCTGAAGGGTTTGGCTCTCTGCGTTGGTGGTGGCTGTGTCTATGTGATGTACATGATGTGCTTGATCTCTTCAAGCAGGATGAGGAGGAGGGAGGAACTACTTGCTTACATCTTCATGAATTACATGACTCCTGTTTGTTCTCAGAAAATCCTACCTAAAAAGCAGCTGTGGAAAAGCAAAAGAAACAAGCAGTTGGTCTGAAAGCAAGAGAAACAGTTGGTTTGTACGGAGCACTAGTTATGATGGATGTCATAATGTTAACTTTAAAAAAAAATCAGTAACAGCTTTTATATGTTCAGTCCAAACAGTCTAATAGCTTATGGGATGGGTGGGCCATGCTATACTGATGAGATAAATGTGGATATTGGCAAACCAATGATGTAATTATGTAAATCCGACCTTTTTAGGATTGAAATGTGTTATGTTTCAGTGTGTTTATATTTTTGTCATTTGTGATAACACTCTGAAAAATCTTGGCTGAAACACTAAGAGGTTTCTTAGTGTACTCACCACACTATTCTGTCTGGAAAGTACACTAGGGAAGCATAGGAAAATCAAACATGAGAGATTGATTAACTTCTCTCTGCTTAATTGGATAATTTTAACTTTTTTTTTTAAACTCACATTCCATTTGTTTCTGGGAAATGAAATACACTCGTAAATACGCAGAAAAGAGTGCCTGCTAGGTTCACTGATCTGTGTGTTTGTCTTGCCAATCAGGAATAGAGTAATGCAGACTGGTAGCAGGGAGATAGCTCCAAGAATGACATGTTGCTGGAGGAATAAACCTCCACACAGAGGCACTGTGGTTTCAGCCTGACCAATGCAAAATGTGCTGCATCTCATGCATTATTTTGCTGAGGTTGCCTAAAGCGTGGCTAGACTGGAAGCCCTCATGGGTCTGCTCTGGGTCAGGCTCTACATGGCCTTATGCTCCCTTTCCTTCCAGGTGGAGTTCACCCAGTGTGTCAGCAAAGTTGTCTCATTGACAGCTAATCTGTGACAATGTCAACTAGAGAGTGTTCAACAGGTTTGGTACAGATGTAACCAGGTGAGTCCAAATGTAGAATCTGCTTCTCTAGCTAGATTTAAGCTGATATATTTTGTAAGCTCAACATTTTATGGCAAGAAGTGCAATATTGCTTTCCGTTTATCTTCGGTTGGATTCTTGTTTTACACTTTGTCTTAGTCTAGGAATGGGAAGGGCTGTTGGACACTATGATGGCCAAAGAGGTCTTGATGTGCAGGTGTGCTTAGGGTCATAAGTCTTTGTGGTCAGGGAGTTGATAACACAATGGAATTGATAAGGGAAAGAGTTTTGTGAGAAGTAAGGGCTGCATGCACACACATAGAACATGTCTCGCCACTTGTCGGAGCTTGGTGGTGATTTCATCAAACCAGAATTTCTGTTGTCCCCCACTAAGGACCAGACGTGTGCAAAGGGCACCAGCCACCTCAGCGTTACCTCTCAGAACTCAGTCCCACTGCATGTCCAGTCTCGGAGAAGCTGCACAAAGGCCTGACTTCAGAGAGCTCTTATTTTCTGCATCTTCTGGAGGAGATGAAGCTGTTTCGAGCTGTAACTATATCTCCAGTGGGAATGGCTGAACTAAGCACTATGTTTCAAAAGCCATTTGTAGCTTTAAAGTGCAGCTCAAATGTCTTTGCTTTGAATATGAGAGTGGATTGCAAAGGCAAGTGATGGTCATAGTTTCTTTGCCCATGTCCTCAAGCATTCACAGGTCATTCCAGGTGGCATTTACTGCTGCTCACTTCTTTCCTAAAAACCATCGTCATGTTCTGACCCCTCTGCCAAAAACCCCACAAAATCTCAGAATATTGACCCAAACTGAAGAAGATCATGTTGGGTGTACTTTCTTCTTTCTGTTCCTCCTTCTTTCTCCTTATGTCCCATGCCTGCTATGCTAGGCTACGGCTTTGTAATAACAAGAACTAAGGTAAAATCTTCTAGCCTTGAAGAAAATTTGCATTAGTTCATGTTTTCCACTGTCATTCTGTTTCTCATTCTTTCATTGATTTGTTTTTTGTTGCATTTCGCTTCACATGCTATAGCCTCTTTAACTCTTCTTTTTCTTGTCTGTTCCTCACCTCCTAGCTTAGGTCTCCTATTTTTGTTTCTTTGTTATTTATTATCCCTTTTTTGTTTCCTTATTTAGTTCTCAGCACTCCATCTCCAATATTACCCTCTTTTGTCTCTGGCCTCTTTCACAAACTCCTATTACTGTCCTTCACCCTGTCTCAGTCCTCTTTTGCTTTCTCTTTTTTCCTCTTTCTTCTGTAGTTTGACGCTCAGAATTCCCTGTTACCTTCCCATATAATTCTTCTTTACCTACTTTATCACTTCCCAACTGTCATAGAATCATTTAGGTTAGAAAAGACCTTTAAGATCATCAAGTCCAAGTCATGAGTTATATATTAGTTAAATGTTTGCTATTTTTTGTTAATATTTCTGCATTCCATATGGACTAAGTAGGAAAAATTTCATGCTACAATCTCAGTCCTCTACATTTAGAATTTAAAAAGTTCAGGCATAAGTAAATGTGCTAATGTTAGGACAGAGGAAGAGGAGAAAAGTGGAGGTGCTTCTATATTGGTCTGTTGATAAATAAATAATTTTTATTACCAGTTTCGGCTAGACACCCTTAATTCTTAGTTCAGTCAAACAGGAACCACAGGCCAGGGCGGATCCACCAAGGTGGATCACAGCAAAGTCCATCGCCTGGACTAGCAATCAGCAGCTGGAATGGGGCTGCCATTATCCCTTCTCGCTATATTATAGTATCTCAGCTTGACTCATGAAGAAAAAAAAGGAAAGAAATAGGATGAAAACCAGAGCAGAGACTGAGCTAAATGAAAAGACGTATGGGCAGGCTCATTACAGAGAATTAGGAAAAAAGTCTAATCCTTATAAGCTAAGGGTAGAAACTGCCGCCCACTGCAGTCAGTGGAGAGAGGTGGGGAACGCCAGGAGCAACTTGTCCCACCCGCTGCAGAGGGAATGAGCTGACTCTGGAGGGTGCCAGGCTGACTGTCCTTTAACGCAGCATTAGGTGAGACAAGTCCTCAGTACAGAGCAACTAATAGCACCGTGTTAGCCGTTGAGAGGTGCTTAATGCATGTACATCTGCAATACATACTGTGATACTTTCCTATAGCTGGGAAAATGTGTATGTTTAAATCAGTACAGAAATGAGGGGGAAGCATGAGGTTTAAATTACAGGCTAGAGAGACAGACTGCAGACCTGACGTAATAGTTCAGTTTTGCAGGACCTTCTTCATGCAACTCCAGTGAGAGTTGGCCATATTTGCTCTAGTAAACTTTAAATAAATTTTGAGAGGCTTATAGTTTCCAGCACAGGATTTCCCACTTGTACTTGCTTGCCTTGAATTTCTTGAATCCCTAAAAATCTCAAATTCCTGATTATGTTTATCTGCCGTCATCAAATGATAAGCCAAAAATGTACCGCTGGTATGCAAAACGTACATGTATGAATGCATGCATGTGTACGTAATGTTAATATCCATGTTACAATGAAGCACTGTCCTCTTGGAGCTCAGATGCTCACTCATGTTCTGGTTCAAAAGCTTCAGGTAGAGGTTGCTCTACACTGCAAGCACCAGCTGTCCTGTCGAGTGCGGGCCTTTGCCAGCAATGAAGCTGTGGAACTGCCTGTCCCCTTTATAGTGGTTTATTCTAGCAAGCAGTTAATGTGCTCCGTGGTGTGGGAGGGCTTTCTGGTTGGTTGTTTGCATGGTTTTTTTTAAGAACTAGGGAGTTTGGAATAAGTATAAGAGAACTTTAGGGTACTTGTGTCTACCTCAAGGCATATCTGTCTCACTGCATCCCTTCAGAATCAGTAAACAGAGGGAATAACAAACAATATGTATGTTTAGGAGAAGATAGTGTAGTCTGTGCATAATTTCAAATCCAGTGTGTGTCAGGCAGCCAGAACTCTTCTGTTCCGCCCTGTTTGTTTAGCTTGGCCTTTCAAATTCAAAGAGCTTCTGTAGGAAGGGGAACACCACGCACATCCTTGTAGGTATACATATGGGCAGTGGGCTGGAGAACTGATGTGGGAAAGTTGAGGCCAATTTGAAAGAGTTATTCAGGCTCATGGAGAGCAGCGTGGAGTGCAGGGTGGCACTGGCACAGCCTGGCTGGGTGCTGGGGTGCGTGTCACCTCAGTGACTTTGTGAAGGACAGCAAGTTGGGGGTCTGTGTTCTGTTCCCCCATTTTTGTCATGGGGAAGCAGCTGAGGCTGAGGTCAGATTGGGTATGACCCCTTTTTTCTTCCTCTGCTGAATGTTTGGAGGCAAAGGTAGGGATTGATCTCTCCTTTCATTGCGGCAAGTGAGTAACCACACTGAGAGGTATCTGTCATGGTGCTTGCCTAAGCAGGGGGACGACAGATGCTGATGGTGATTCTCCAGCTGCCTTCAAGAGTCTTGTGTATCAGAGGCTGCAGATTTAGGACATCCAGCAGACAACTCCATACATAGGTTTTGTCCTCCTACACTGTTAGTTTCTTGGATCAGAATTAGAAGCTGAGTGGACTATAGGACTGGTGAGGAGGCATGAGACCTTCCACGGTGAAAAAAACTGCCCCCAAAAAACCCAATTCCCCCAAAAGAAAGCCAGGAGAAAAGAAGGCTTATTTTGTTATACAGCTAAAGCCATCATCAGCAAACTGTCTTCCCATTTGGATTCTTCTGGACTGAACTAACTTGTCGCATGTAAGCAAAACCCCACTGACTCCATCACAAGCTTTGCTCTGGAGCGCTGAGAATGAAACCAAGTCCTGAGTTAGTGACAAGCAATTCAGCCTATAAGTGATTCCCTGTTTTCTGTCAAGGAAATGGTTGTTTACAGCAGTACAAGGCATTAACTGCTTAATTATTTCCATCCATGAAAGTATTATTAAGGGACTAGGAAGCAAAAGGGCCGTTACCAAGAACAGAAAGAACTTTGATCAGTGGTCAAGCAATAAATTACGTCTACACCACATGTGTGTATTCCACAGTAGACTTCAAAATATTCTCTGACTTTATCATTGTGTGTTTTGCTGATGTTGTGTCTCTAATAATTTTTCTCCTTAAAAATGAGGGAAGCAAACAGAAAATAATTAATGTGATGGACAAATTGATGGAAGGGTCCAATGGACCAACATTGTTAAAAATGTAGAAGAAAGTAGGGTGACGGGCAATTTAGCTGAGTGGTAACTTGGGCCTATCATTAATGTGGACATTAACAGTGATTTTAAAGTAATTAGCTAAGCTAGACTTCCAGGCTTGATCTCAGTGAAGCATGGGGTGCTGTGGCTCTTAGGAGCATGTCCTTTGTACAGGAGGTTGAACTGAAAAGGAACTCTTGTTCTGTACAGTACGTTAGAAACAAATGTATGGCAAGTAATTAAACATAGGATTATACATGGCAAGTTAGACAAGGCTTGAGGGCTCTGATAAAGTAATTGAAATGGAAAGTGATGCTCGAATGGTTTGTATGCATTGTTAGAACCTACAAATTAAATTACAGCCTTGGTAATGATATATCTGTGCAATATTTATGATGTTGTGCCTGATGTATTTTAAAATTAAAACAAGATTCATTCCTCTCATGAAAAACTTTTTGGATGCATCAGACGTACTTGAAGACTCCTGCGTATAGTGCCAGATGTATGGAGAACTAGTTCTAGTATGTCTGAAGTTCTAGGATATACTTTATCATGCTAGAGTCCAATTACTGAAAATGTGCATCCTACCAGCTTGCAATTCATTGCAGAGAAACTGCAGTGAAATAGAGGTCTTTTTTTTATCCTGCATATTAGCATAATAATGTGATTTCTCACTGCAGGTTTGTTAGCCTGTAAGGAAGAACATGGATGGAAGAACATACTCTGCAACCGTTAGAAAGCACGTGTAGCATAAAAGTGTACCAGGACAATTTGCTTGTATTTTTTGCTCATGATGTTTTTGAGTCTGGTTGGTCAGCAGACCTAAGCAGCTTTTTAACTAGGTCAAGATAAGTATATACATCCATTCATTAAAAGGGGATGCTTGACTGGTTAGTTAAACCTGCCAGATACACACCAGATGCTTCAATGGTAAATACTCCTTTACTCCTATACTGCAAGAAAAAAACTTTGATTTAATTTGAAATAAAAATAAGTAGCTTTAACATTGTTTCTGTGCAATAATAATACTTTATTATTATGCTAGTGCAAATATTTAATAATATTTTAAAATATTTTACAGTGAAACTGAAAGCTAAACATTTAAGACAAAATCAATACTGTTTACATTGTGAAAATACTATTTATATTGCACTACATATAAATTTTGTGACGTTCTGGTCAAGACTAATAGTGGCACACAAATTTACATTACAAATCAGAATACACAGCAGCTGTTTACAAAGGTGGAGGACTTCTCTGCTGTTGGGCTGGGTGTAGTAAGGAGTGGAACACCTGGATTTTTAGTTTTGGCTACCAGATCTGCTCTGATCTTCGTCCTGTCACTTAAATGCTTTGTGTCAGATTGCCCTTCTGTAGCAGAAATGAATGATGCCTCCTTCAGTAATGGCTGAGAGACTGAGCAGTACTGTGAAACAGAAATGTTACTCCAGTAAGATCCCATTAAAGGTTCTTTACCGCATGATTACCTCATGGTCATGTGCTTCAACTGCATTTTGATTCTTTTTGAATACCAGTCAGGATGATATAGGCAATTTTTTACTCGCACAAAAAACCCCTCTAAACCAACAGCAAAAACCCCAACCCTCCAGAAGATTAACTGCAGGCCTGGGAAGTGCTTGTGTCATGAGATTTTCCACTATGATATTTAAGTGCCATCTCTTTTAGGGTGTACATACTGTATTTTTTTAAGAAGACATTTTCTGTATTCTGTGAGATTTTGGTGTGAGGGGATGAAAGGAAGGGAAGCATCCTTTCTGTTATGTTTTTGGTTTTGGTTTTTTAATATTTTCCTTCTCTATTGTGCACACCAAACAACTAATCATAATGACTAGTGTGGTGTGCTGCAGAGATAACAATGAGATTGATTTATAGAGGCCCCAAAGTTCAGGTTAGCCAAGTGTCTCAGGTGCCTGGTTAATGAGTAGACAGTCTCCTCCACGGGAGGGGCTTGCGCTTCCTTCTACCAAATATCACTACCAATCTGAGTACGCAAAAAGCTTCTAAGGTTTATAACTCCTGTATTTTTTTCTAGAATTGTAGGTACTGGGTTTGCTAAATAATTGGAGGTCTTCACCTGCTGGGGAATTAATATGGATATGTTTCATACTGTTGCCTTTGAAATGCGCTCTCTTACCTAAATGGAGGTTACTCACTATTTTATTTATGGCTTTCCCCTTTGTGAGTCTCTCTTGTGCTTCATTCCATAATGTTAGCCTCTTTCTATACATCTTATAGGCACACATTAAAAAATGGTTGAGCGATTGAATCACATGGCGTTGCACAGTTTGTGACTGGGTGACATGCCAAGGAGGTTATTTAGTGACTAATTTCGAAGGGGAGGAGAAATTGCAAGCTTGTCATGTGGAAAAGTACTTCAGTCTATTGAAGCAGCGTTACTTCTATGACCGGGTGGAGCAAGATGGCCTGTGCCTCTTGTGAGCGCAGGGAACGAGGAACATTTTTACCATTTCAAAACCTTTTCCCAGAAGGCATGGATGTACAAAACTTTATACCGTAGACTGAGGATTTCGATTTAAGGCTGAAAACAAAAAGTGCTTTATTAGAAGAAGTGGAACCAAATGTTCATCTTGCTGCTGTAGCCATACAGGTGATTTCCTTAAGTAACAGTAAGTGGCTTTAATTATTTCAGAGCAAAAAAATCTTATCAAAGATTGTTTTATTTGTCCGTAGGTAACAATGTTGTCTAGGAGTGTGATAACAGTGCTACTGTTTTTAATTGTAGAAACAAATACTGAGAGTAGCATCAGAATAGCTGGAGAAATTATGCCTGAAAGAGCAGACTGTGTAGGATTTGATCTGAAACTCTCCTTTCTGCTTGTTTGCATGATCCATCTTCAGTGTTCACATTGATTTAAAGGCAAAGTGAAGCAATCAAACATTATTTTTGATATTACTGTTAAATTTGTTTTGTGGTTAGCTTAGAATTTTATGGATCTGTTTTACATTCAGTAAAAAATGAACCAGGTATTCTTTGTTTTCCCCACTGGAGCCTTAGGATATGGTATGAATTAAGTTTATATGTAGTCAGGGATATAAAAGGACATACTGAGACATGTAAAATACCTTGAGGTAAAACATTTGGATTGCTGTAGGGACTGGGTTCTTGCACAAGGGTTCATTAAAGATACAGGTATAAAATACAGGACAATAATGTTAAGAATGTGTTTGATGCCCTGTGGCATAGAAAGGCAAGTGATGCGGTGGCTGAGCTTGAAGCCAGTGTATGGGCAGTTACAATATGGTATCCTAAAAGTTCTGCTTTTGAGGATGAAACAGTGCTTATGCCATAACCTTTGTGTACACCTGCACAACTGGCAGAAAGGTATGAAGACTGGATGTCGCAGCAATATTAAGTAGGATGGTGACAAGCCCTGGTTAAGCTTCACTCAGGATGCCTCCTTTCCGGAGGGTCATGTTTATGTGATCTAAATTCCATCTCCTAGGACAGTGAAACATCATCTTCTGGTTCTCCTATTTTGTTCGTTTCAGCCTTTAGTCAGGTGAGCCTGGCACAAAAGAAAAAAAAATTATCACAGAAGCTGGAGGACTGGATGGATTCACCATCATTTACCATCACAGGCTCATGCTAAGAAACATCTTATGTTGGCTGATTGCAACATTATTGATCAAGGGAAATAAGACCCATGGAATTAAAAGCATAAATGGAGGAAGAGACACCCGGGAATTCTCTTGCTATATCAATTTATGTCCAAATAAGTATTCTATTGTGGTGTAATCAGACATTAGAATCAGAAAATTAAAGTTTCATAGATGTTCTTTTACCTCAACTCTTCTTTCATTGTACTACAGAGATTTTACAGCTGGACATATACCAAAACTGTGCAAAAGGAGCTAAGGAACTGAAACCTAGATGCATTATAAGAATGGGAAGTTAATGATTATAAATGCTAAGATTTCTCAGGGGGTTTTGCAACTCCTTGTCTGGAAAATTATCCAGGAAAAAACAATGGAAATATGTGGGACATGTTAAGAACAGCTAGCTGGGTCTTGGAGTTCCCCATTCATGGGAAGTTTAAACATTTGAAATGAGTTTTATTTTACCAGCATGTGGTTCCCATAATGAAAAACAATTGTGAACCCTGGAAGCTCCTAAAGCCTTGTACCGTGGGGCCAGACTCAGCTGAAGCCAGATCTCCAACTTAGGCTAGGTCAGCTGTTTCATAGTCTGAACTCTCTTTTGGGCATCAGGGGGTCCATTCTTAGCCAAAACTGCTAAATTAGCTTCTAGTCTGGAAGCACTGCTGAGAAGTGATGGCCATTGAAACCCCTGGCATGTTTTACTACTTGGTCTAGAAGATCACCCCAAAACTACCAAGTACCTGCTCTGCTGAAGAGACCATGGAAGAGCTTGAGTCCCTACCCCAGGGCAGACTCTGACCAAGTTGCCCCAAGCCTATGACTCTGGAAAGCCAAAGCTCTAGAGCACTCCAGGCATGTCTGATAAGAAATAATGTCAGTGTTCAAATGAAATCTGCTGCATGTGTTTTGGGCTTTTTTTCCAACATTTGTCTTTATCGAGGTTTTTGCTGAATGTTTCAGCTCTTTTGGATTAGCATTCTTTGCTGAAAGTATTTTTCATTTGAAAGTTCCTGACCAGAAAAAGCTAAAAATTATGCAAATGTGTTTGCAGTTATCAAATGCGGTGTTGGGCAGCTGGAGTAACCCACAGCTGCAGCCAGCCTGTTTTTTGTTTTGTTTTGGTTTGTTTTTTTCTGTAATGACCCAGTATAATGGGGAAATTTAGAGGAATTAGAAGGCTTACCATAAGAAGGCAAGAACTGACAAGTGTGACAACCTCTCAGTGATGTCTGGTAGCACAGGCTTTAGACAGATAGTCATGGTACAGATACTTAAAAAATTTTATTTTCAGACTTTACCAATTCTATAGTTTTTGAGTGCACTGTTTCTTATTGTAAATTATTTTAGAAATATTAAAACCATATATGACAGGTTTTTTGAAAAAGCAGATTCGTGCTTTCAGCTGTTGAAGCTCAACCTGAATGAAAGATCAGTCATGACAGAAGTGGAATCATATAGTATAACTAGCAATTAAACTGAGGTTTTGGGACAACTGGTACAGTAAAGCTGCCAATTTCTTTTAAGAGAAAAGCACAAACGAATGGATTGTTATTGTTGTTGGATTTGGGGTTCTTTAATTAAGTCTTTCCTGATTAGAAAAGTGAAGGATTGCCTCACTTCTTGGAGGATTTTCTTCTGGTAAGCAATTTCCATAAAAGGCCTTTTTACAGCCAGATTAATTTATCGGTATTGTATCATTATTGAGTATTTCTGTTGCTTTTTCATCAAAGGCACTCCAAGCTGCACGTGTCCTGTTTGCTGTTGGGTGTACTTTCCTCAGGGAAACGCAGGGTGTCAGCGGGAAAGTAAGAAAAGTAACGGCTTCACATGCCTGAGAGGTGATTAATGGAGTCTGCTGGGAACTCCAGGGTGTTGCTGAGAGGGTGCATGGATAAGCTCCATCTAGGGAACATGTTCTATGTAGGTATTTTGGCAGGCTGTAATCCTTGGGGCAAAGCCAGTTGCCGTGTTCTCTGTTGGAGTAGATGAGACCTGGGAGAGCAACGGGAAGGGCTGCCGGGTCAGAAACTCTGGCCTACTTTTCCCTTTGCCTGTGTTTTGCTATGAGATATTAGCAGATAACGGCATGAGTCAGGCTGTACCTCAGGTATCCAGCTACGTGGTGAGGTGAAGGGTTGGTGTGGTGCTGAGGAAGCGGTGGTAGGCTCAGTGCTTGGTGCGAGCAGGCACGGCTCCACCTGCCCTGTCTGGTGTGTGCCACAGAGGCAAATGATGTGTTGAGACAGCTGGAGAGACAGAAGTAAGGATAATTTCTTCCCTGTGAGATGCCTGTGTTGGAACAGACCACAAGAGTGACCTATGAGACAGGACAGCCCTAACAAATTTAAAGATCAGCATAGTGATGTATTGGTCCTGAGGGACAACACGACAGACTGGATTGTACTGCAGAAATCACCAGCTCCTGAAGCACCGAACAGCAGCTTGCTCTTTGCTATCCTTACGGTTTATGGTACCATGACTCTGTCCTTCTTTGAGGGGAGCGGTGCTATTTGAGAGGCCAGGAGCTGCCACCAGCTTTGTATTCTGCTGTATGCAGAGACACTGGGTCTGCCCACCCTTGTGTGAGCTACCACAGGCAAGACTCTTTTTGGGTGGATGGATAGCTGGTTTGCTACCTTTCTGCATATAGTCATATTCAAAATACAGCAAGTTATTGAGTATGCCAACTAGTTTTGAAATAAAGAACGTAACTGGTTTTATATCTTGTTCATTTTTCAGTATATAGAGACACTCTTCAGTGTCTCTATTGCTCTGGTTTAAAAAAATTCCAGATCTCTGTCTTACAGACTTAAGTGCTGTTAGACTGACCAAAAACTTCCACAGGACATTTTTTTTTAATTACAGAATGTGAAAGATTCTTAGTGATGCCTTTTCCCCTCAAATGTTTTATGCAGAAACTGTTGCTAGCCGTTTGCCGTATTTCAACCAAAGGACTGACAAAACAAGTTTCTATTTCAGGGATGTAAAGTCTACAGGCAGTAAGAACAAGGAAGAGCTATATACTAAAGAAAACCACACCCTCAGGCAAACATATTACATGACTGCAGTCGAAAAGCACAGGATCCTGTGCTTGCAGTAAAAAAATCTTCTTTCTTTGTCCCTCAAACCAACTGGCTGTGATAGCACCTGGTATTTAGAGGCTCAGATGAGCCAAGTATCCCCTTTCTCTGTCCCTGAGTCATGCAGTTGAAGTCCAAGAACATGAGGCTTAAGACAGCCTGTATATTAGACTGTGTGTTTTCATTGAGCAACATGGAGGGTTTGTGGTGGAGGACAGAAGAATTACAACAGCACGGAAAGTGGGGTGTATATGAGAGTGAGTCGTGTGCCTTGACTATCACACAAAAGATGTAGAGATGAGAAGCAAGGAGAGACCATCACTCACATGTTTAAAGTTGCCATTAGCAAAGAATCTGGAAATTTTGGAGAAGAAACAAAAGAGGAAAGGGAAAAAATATGAAGCAGGTGGCAGAAGACACTGTAATCCAGCCAGTAAGGCTCCCGGTCACCAGCTTGTGTCCCTGCCCAGCCCACCTGCCCTGGGCACCCTGGGCTCTGTGGCTCCGGCTGCTCTCCCTGTCTGCACAACCCACCCAGGGGCCGAGTCACAGCTTAAAATAGAAAGTGAACCTTTTAGGAAGGGATTGTCTGCCCAGGCGTTAGTGCCCTGCCCAGCCCAGTGGGGTCATGATTCAGGCTGTGTACTCCAAGTGCTATTTTAAAGGAAAAGTCAATAGTATTATATACGCCAGTACTCAGACACAGGGTTTTGAACAATAGCTAAGCCCTGTATTTCAACTCCTCATTTCCATCTTAAACTATGGCAATATGTTAAGGTGGAAACCAGGAATATTTCTTTGACAGATTTCTTTGTTTTATGATAGATGAATGAGCATTTGCAGGAATATGAAGTCCAGAAGTTAGGGGAAATTAAACCTGTTGCTTTCAAAGCTTCTCATGGAAATTTTTGTCTCTCTACAAGGTAACATTGGAATTTTCCCCTCACTGCATCCCAGCATATCCCAATGTCTCTGGTTTCTGTGCTAGATACTATTGCATCTGTTGTAGCAACTAAACAGGGCATGGTATAGCTTGTACAATAGAAACCAAGGAAGATTTTCTTTCTCTGGGCTCTTCTCTCAGTGCAAAACATCTATGGCTGCCTATCCCTGGAGGCACGATCCCAAAGCTGCTCAGGTCTGTAGGAGTCTTTTTGTTCTGCTGGCCCAGGTCCAGAGTCTGAACACACAATAGAGCTCAGTATGTTGCAGTGTTTCTTCAAACCAGGAGAAAACTATGTTGAATGCCCACTGATAATTTTATTAATACTGTTTAGTATATTTTATTTTAAAGACCAGGCTACAGTAATTCTCTGTGCAAATGAAAATATTATCCCCTGTTCCCCTTTGGCTTGATGGCTTCTGTCTGGCTTATTTATGACCCATCCCAGTGCGCTCCTTTGTTCTGTTACACTTATTTATTATTGCTGCTGCCACAGTCAGGTTATCTCTTTTCTTCTTTCTGATACCTGATCCTCCAGACTTTTGATCTCTGGCCCTGGGGAACATCATTTGTAATTCCCAAGTGTGGAGCCTGCCGCGATGAGAACAGCTATTGTTTATATACCGCTATCGCAATTCTCTTACCAGTGGAAAAACCTGTGGTGGGGCAGGAATAGAATATAATTTTTTGCTTTATCAGCTGTGGATCACAGTAAGTGCAATGAATCTGGTCACATTGCCAAAGCAAGAAGTGAGAGGGGAGAAAAATGGTGAAGATTTCAGATCAGCAGCTTCCACTACACATTAGTGTGTGCTGTCTAACTTCAGGAATGTGTAGTCAGGCTTGGTGATGTTCAGTTTTCTACAATCCCAAGGAAGTGATGGAGAGGGAAGCTGAAGTTGCTGACACAAGCTTTAGAAGCTCTATTTTTTTTTTACTATGTAGCTGGTGGAAATCAGCTGACTTTTTCATCTCCCTCCTTTCTACCTTACCCTAAGGGCACCAGAGCAGGCACTTGATACTTGCTAGAGGGAGAATTTCTTCCGTGTCTGTCATTGACAGTGTTCAGCCATGTAGAGAGGTGATTGCTGGGCAGCGAGATGCTACAGTCTCAGAAGCACATGTAGCCATTGCAGGTTTTTATGAAAGCCTCTGTTAACAAAGCACTAATGCGGTGCTATGGAAGTCTTCTCTTTCTTTTCCTTGCTTGCTCATTCCCTACTGCTGGCAGCTACTGCTGCTGCTTACAGAACTACGATAAAATATTTGGTGACTTTCTGAGTGTGTACTCCACAAACTGTCTGAAGCACTGTTATCTTTGCAATGAAGGAAACTGTGGCATATTTTTTATAGGGTCAAACTGTTTTCATGCAGCTTGACTGTGTTACAGTCAATAAATGTTCGTGTGTGTTTTCCTCCTATACTTTGTGTATCATTTGTGTAATAAAGAACATATCAGGTGGTTAGCAAAAGGCTAAATCCTGCACTGAAGTGAATGGCAAATTAGTTGCAATATTTTTCTTGTCTAAGGACTTCAGGTCTATTTGTGATGCCAGAGCATCAGCATTTTCTTCCTGGTTTGGAATCAGTGAACAATAGCCTGTGTGTCTGATCAATAAACCATTTAAGTCTGTCACATGTACTTCGAACACCTGGCACTGAAACCCCTGACTTCAGCTTCAGCAGCTGTGAATACCAGCTTGGGGTAAGGTGGTATTTGCCTAAGTAAACACATTTTTAAAACTCTCATATTCCTTTAACATGCAGCCCCTTTTATTGCTGCTTATAGGTGTTTTTTTCTTTAGGCACTGAGGTCCCAAAGTGTTTTATTTACACAGATGACAAATTATTTCGTCTCCAGGGTTAGGTATTTCTCCCTTTTTTTTCTGTGGAGGTCAAGGTTGTCGCAACACGCATGATGTTCTGCTCATTCAGTAATTTGGTATCTTATATGTTTTTCCTTTTCTTTCCAGATGCAGAGAGAAATCGCTTATACGGGCCGAGATGGCTCAAGTGCTTCCCGCCCCGGATCTGCCACGCACCCTCCACACGCGATGCCCAGCTCTCCGCCCTCCACCCCAGCGCCCCACTCCATGCCTCCCTCTCCGTCTAGGATTCCCTATGGCGGGGGCCGGCCCATGGGTGTGCCAGGCAACGCCACCATCCCCAGGGACCGGCTCTCCAGCGTGCCAGCCTCGCGCTCCATATCGCCCAGCCCAAGCGCCATTTTGGAGAGACGGGACGTGAAGCCAGACGAGGATATGAGTAACAAAAACCTGACCCTGATCCGAAATGAAGGTCTCTACGGTGACCCCTACTTGTTTCATGAGGGGAGGATGAGCGTGGCTGCACCCCACTCCGGACACCCCCTCGATGTCCCCGATCACATCGTAGCCTACCATCGCAGTGCCATGAGGTCTTCAAGCACTTACTGCAACCCCTCTATGCAGCCCGAAATGCTGGAGCAGTCCTTGTACAGACAAAAGTCACGGAAGTACCCGGAGAGCCACTTGCCCACTCTCGGCTCAAAAACACCTCCTGCCTCCCCACACAGGGTGGCTGACCTGAGAATGATCGATATTCATCCTCACCATAGCGCCCACATTGCCCCTCACACCATCCAGCCCGACAGGTCCTCCCCCAGCCGCCAGTCCTTCAAAAAGGAGCCGGGACCGCCGGTGTTTGTGGACGCGAAAGCACGGAGCGGCCTCGGCCTCCCGGGCATGGCCGAGGCGGTGCCCTCCCCGGTCGACAAGCAGGCTTTTGGCTATGGGTCACCTGCGATGCCCAAGGACAAGGAGACAAGGTAAGGCAGGGCCGGGGCTTAATTTATGCAAAGGAGCAACGTTCCTAATCTGTGCATCTTGTGTCGTTTAACACCCAGGAGACAATGTAATGTGTAGGAGGCTGCTGCGCTGGGCTGCAGTGTTTATTAGCTGTCTGTCAAGGTAGTTAGTAATTTAGAGGAGATGCAACACCACCCGTTATTAATCCAAAAGTATTGTCAACCCATGATGAATCCCTAGTTATTTTCATTTGTGTAAATTTCAGTCATTGGAGAAAATATAATAAATAAAATGATTAACTAGGATTTTTCTTTCCAGGCAACCAGATCATGTTACAAGAACAAATAATGTTCTGTCCCTGCTAATAAGGGAATATATTTCAACCCCCGTTAAGAATGACACTCTGATATTACAATTTTCATTCTTTATGGAGTGGAGTTTTTCTCATCTAGTGTTAGGAAATGGGAAGAATTTATCATTACTGTCTTATCTCCTGTAAAACATGAATTTGCATAAAAATAGGACAGTTGTTTATAATAATGTTCCTCAAGGGGAAACTGCTGAGAAGAGCAAGTCTGTCTCAGGGAAGAAATTGAAAGACGAATGCTGTTCCCAGTGATTTTTCCAGCATCACAAATAGTTGGTGACCTGACTGTTGTTGACTTTTGTGTGCTGACAATGATGAAAATGATCTCTCCTGTCTTTTTAAGGATCAGATTTATGCAAAGGTCTGTGAAGGCTTCTCCTGCCATAGACCCTGCCCTAGGAGAGAAAAATCCTTACGCTGCCAGTCGGTTGCTGTGTATTTGTATGAGTTGCGCTAATCTCTAGCGTATTGTTTGTGCTGTTAACTTTTATAGAGCTCTTTAGGGAAGCGAAGATGAATAGCTGGAAAGTGCTGAGCTCACAGAGGCCGAAGGTAACTACTGACTGCCTTAACCACTGGGGAGATATGGAGCTTTGTATAGCCCCAAACCTTCACCCTGAGCAACTTGCTCAACAATTAGTCACTTCTGACCATGCTCGGCCCCCAAAAAGAATGTGTTGTGAGGTCCATTGGTGGGGAGAAAATGGAGGACAGAAGAAAACCAGCCATCCGCAGAAATTACAAGTTTATAGCTTGGTAGTTATTTTGACACAAGGGTATGAGTTAGGGTATATAACAATCTAGGGTCAATGAAACCTGATTTGTATCTGTTTATTTCCAAGAAAAAGACGCAGGTACCTGAAATTTCAAGCTTCCATTATTACAATTAGGAAGTAATTTAAACTATATTTGCCAATTCTAATCCCAGAGATAGCTTTGAGATCCAAAATTTTCCAGGGTTCATGTTACAGGGTTAAATTTAAAGGGAGGACACCAACAACTTTCCAGTTTGTGTGACTTTCTTCCTCCCATTTTGGCATCTCACCTGCTCACTCAGCTACACAGACATGCACAAGGCTGTGTATTTGTGAATGTATAAAGAGTGACTGTACAGATAGTTCTGCAGCTCCTGAGGGGGAGCTTTGCACCAGGAGTTTTAGTCCCGGTCCCAGAATATATTTACAGTGATGAAAATAACATTTGCATAATTACACTTCCAAATAAATACATTACCTTAAAATTCAGCATGGTGAGTATTAGCCACACAGTACTGAAAAAATCATTCTGAAAGCTGCCCTTATGGGTTGCAGGGTTTTTTAACCTTGAAAAAGTGTGACCTTTCAAAAAGTAATTGTAAATACCAAAAGCAATTTATGCAAATTGGTGTGTTTTCTAACCACTGCAATATTAAGAATCTGGTTTGCGTTCTACAGATACAAAATGCTCTGAGCCTTATTTTAACTTTGTAATAATTTCATGAACTTTGAAAGCAAACACGGTTGAGATTGTGCTAAACTAAACAAGGAACACTAAGGATACCCAAGCTGAGGTGCTCTTTTCCTGCTTGTGCAGGGGCTGAATTGTTACAAGGTTGTTATGAACACCTGAAAGGTGATATATATAATGGCAGAAAAGTATCCTGTACCTCCTTGTGTAGGACTTACCCATACGCAGTACAGCTGGGCTTGCTTCTGTGAGTAAGAATATTTGGGGATTGGAGAGATGAGGCTGAATTCACCTTCTTCCAGGCATGGCAAAAATGAGGTGTGTGCTGCTCTGTCATGCATGTTATCCACTTGCTGATGACTGTGCAAGAGCCTAAAAACCAGCGCACAGAAAGTGGATGGTGGCGTGTTCAGACAGCCAGCGTGCAGATGCTGTCAGGCGTGGGGTAGCAGCCGAAGGGCAGATGGAGTGTGTCAGCTGTGGGGATGCTGGGAGGGCAGGTCTGCAGCATTGCTGCACTGTGACAGGAGAGACCCCCATGCTGACCCATTCAGGAGTGGGCTGAGGACCCTGCAAGCATCAAACCCGTCATCTCAGCACTGTTGTTCCTTCAGTCCCTAGTGGAGCGTGCTGAAAACAAAGAAAACATCTCTTGTGCCATCCCTTTGTGGAAATTACCTTGAAGCGGCACTGTCACAACCTCAGGACAATGCATAGTTTAAGTCAGAGAAAAAATTAAAATGGATAGTGACAATGCCAGAAGTTAAACTGAATCTGTCTTCCCCTGTTAATTCTTCTTCAATTTTTCCAGTCCAGGGCTGAAGTGGGAGATATATATATATGTATGTATATATACATACTTCATCAGAATATGTTGGGTACTTACAGCAGATCGGATCTCTAATTGGCCATATCCTGGTTTTGTTGAAGAAAATGGGTCCATTACCTTTGGAATGTTAACTGCAGCAGATTTGGGTCTACAAAAGATGAAAACCTGTATTTCCTATCTCTTCTTTTGGAGTTTCCCATCTCAGTTTTGCATTGTGGAAGCCAGTCTTGTCAAGCCTGTTATTTAAGCCAGACTTGAGGGGTGTTCAATTGCTTCATGTAATTTTTTCTTTTAACTGTTCTACCTTGGGTATTTTCAAGGTAGCTACTCCTGCAGTATGAAGCATTGAATAAATTCTCCCAGTAATTCATTTACCAAAAGAGCTCCATATAAAATGCTTTTACAACAGTGAGGAGAAACAACTTCATGGAGATTTTAAAGAATAAAATATGTTAGTATTCGTATTCACCAAAATATCAGAGGTTGTAACAGGTTGCAGCAGTTCATCTTCAAGGGGTCATCATCCCTTAAACCTGAGGTTTACAGGATGAATGAGCAAATTTTTGTGAGTGAGCATGAGTTGTTTAAACAGTGGTTTGCTATCATATTTTTGGATGGCCCATTCATGTAGCTTACGGTGGACAGTTCTGGAAGTTACTGCAGGCAAAGCAGATGTTTAGATGTTGATAAATTGGAAAAGAAGCTGTTTACCCGAAAGTGCATTAAATTAAATGCCATTTAGCCTACGTTCTTTGCATTTAAAATACACATTGTGTTGCAAAATTCTAGGCTATTTGATAGTGCTGAATATGTATACAGTAAATGCTGCTGCTCACTAAAATACAATCCTTAGAATAGCAAGGTAGCTCTATACAATTTTTTTCCTGCAAAAGTGTTTCAAGAGTGTACTGTGGTTCTCTTCTGCCTGAACACAACTTTTGTCCTCTTCTTTTTATGCCACATTAGTGAGAAAAGATGATGGTAGAGCTGGGCAAAAAAAGGTGTATGCATTCTCAGCTTGTGGCTTTCATTACACTGAAGTGTAATGGCCACGTGTAGGTTATTGAATATTGTTCCCATCAGAAAACCACTTTATTATTTGATATGTTAAAGTATGGATGAACTCTCTATGCATTAGGAAAAAATGGTTATACTCTGTAAAGCCACGGACAGCAATGAGAATTGTATAAGAAAGGTGGACCGTGCAGAAATACCCTCTCAGACATTTTCCACAGGGCCAAAATTGCATCTTCCTTTCTGAAAGATGTTGACTAATCAGGCAGAAAAAGATGAATGCAGGTGACCAATGGAGGATGGAGGGAAGGTAAATGGTACTTCAGCTTCCTTCTATTGGAGGAACTGTTTGTAGGAAGATGAGATGCAGGCTCTTGGATAAGTGTTGTCAAATAGTATCACAGCTAGCAGTGCTTCAGAGCTTCTCTTTTCTCTTTAGCTTCAAGATGTAGAAAGTTTGAATTTAACCTGATTCTTAAAAGACTGAAATATTCACCTGTGTGTATCTTTCCCTTGCGGGGAGAGCAGAGTACAGAAGAGTTCTGCTGCTCTTTGCTTCACACTCTTCCAGGATAGCCACTCTATTGTTTTGGGGGGACTTTGGGGTAAAGTCTGCCTATTCTACTTTCACTTGGTTCTAGAGAAGCCGTTGGGAAAGATAACCTACTCCCTTTTCCTTTTTTTTTTTTTTTTAATTTTTTTATTTCCCAGTGAGATAAAAAAATTTCTAATGAAGTCTTTCTCTTGTAGAATAATATAGAAAGAAACGTAATTTTCCCTGTCTCTGACCCTCTTTTTGATTACTATAAGGACTTCACTCAGAGTTTAACTATAAAATATAAAGTCACTGAAAATCTTTCTCCAGGATAGGATGCCAATTAGTTTGTGGCGTCAGACTTGGTATTTGAGTATGTCTGTTACAGATGACATGATGCACAGCCTAGGGTCAGATAGGAACATGAATGAACAGTAACAGAGCCCAGTTCTAGTTTGTGTCTGTACAAAGTGTCTTCTCAGTGATGTGAATATTAAAGATGGCTCTAGGAAAGGGAAGAAACATGCAAGTCATGGTTAAATAGCATCACAGTGAGAAGTGGGTACCAGTTCAGCAATACACTGTACCCTGCTTGGGATTACTTCCATCCAGTTAGTTGCAGTAGAGGGAATAACACAAAACCCCTATGAAGCTGTAAGGAAGAAATCTGGTGATGAAACCTGATGTCTCAGTGCACGGACCCTGCAGAAACAAGGGCTTGTTATTCCCCTGCTGCATGTGGGGAGCGAGATGCTGGGGCAGGGCCCAAGTGCCCAAATGTCCCCGGGGCTGTGGGTCAGGCTGTGGGGGAACAGGGCTGGTGAGCAGCTGGTCCCTGCCTTGCTGGCCGAGGTCTGTGAGGTGACAAAGCCAAAGCCAAGTGTGACCAAGAGGCCTCTCAGAGCTGGGAGTTGCTGCTGACCTTGCTCCCTCCTTTCCTCCCCAGTGTGCCACCGCCTCTGACTCTCCCAGCATTCACAGGAAAACAATGCAAAACAATGCAAAACAATGCCCTTCCTTGCTCAGGCTGATAAAACAGCCATTTCTTTCCCAAATGCTGTAGCAGGGACCCTCCCTGCCCTTCCTGGGTGGTGGAGAGATGCAGATTTATCTGGGAAATTAATCTAGGAACAGAAACGGGGATTGTCCTTCTCTTGCTACCACCACCAGCAAAGAGGCACCGCTGCGGTTTGTTCTGCCAGACCCCAGTGCTCCGCATCCCCCCCTGCCCCGTCCCGTGGGACCCCGGCCCACCCAGCGCAGGAAGGAATAGCAGCGAGAGGTAGAGAGCGTAATGTTGAGAACCAAAAATGTACAGCTGCCACGATAGTGCCGGCATCCCCGATAGACTCCAGGCCGGCAGAGGCTGAGGAAAGCGTTCATTTTCTGCCTCTGGAGCTGGTGTTGCTCCAGCCCTTCACAGGGAAGCCAGAGGGGAAAGAAGTGGCTGAGGACCCTGTCCCGGCTCCACCTGAGCCGTGTGGCCAGACTGGGCCACCAGCCCCACAGCCACGTCAGTCCAGGGCACGGCCCTGCCCCGGGCCAGCCGTGTCCCTCCCTGCCTCCCACCGCCTTCAGTCAGACCGCCGGGTCTCTGAAAATCAGGTCGTTTTATTTAATGCCTAAAAGGTGCCTCCTTTCAGACACCTGTTTTTGAAATGTTTGGTGCTGATGGCCATAATGAGTCTGGGTATTACAGTGAAACGATTACAGGAAAAATCCTGCCTTGTCTGTAGCAGAGTAACTCCAGAGCACATGTGGATTCTTCACATTCTTAATGCTTTTACCATATGAAAAATAATGTGCTCCATGCAATTGATTCCAGTATTTCATTCGTTTTTCATCATCTCCTATCTCTGGAACATCCCTCTCCCTTTTAACAACATATTTTCCTAGATTTCATGGCAAAGGACAAGATCAGCTTTGTGTTACCGTAATCTCTTTTGAAGCAGAAAATTGTTTCCAGATTATCGAATGTGGGATGGAAAAAACATCATATTTATGAATCGGTAAAACAGATAGACTTCCAATTGAGTTTAGTTCCAAGAAGGGTTAGTGATGATTATCTGGGAAAAAAAAATGTTTTCATTATTAAGTGTCAAAAATGCTGCATTAAAGTTTGTTAGAATATATTTATCCCAGGCTTTTAGTACTTGTTTTTGTTCCAAAGGTTACTGTAGCCTGAACTAGTTTCTTATTTTAAAACTTATAATAGTGGAAATTCTGTAACGTGTTTCTTGATTTGAAATGAATTAGGTCAGATTCACTAGTCTTCTCATCACCGTTCAAAATACCTTTCAACATGAAGACAGAAAAGTAAGATGCCCACGATGTATTAAATCACAGTGAGAAAATGTCTGCTGGCTGGGGACTGACTGAATGCTGTCCTCTTCCCTGCTTGCGTCTGTGTTTTGCTGCCCTGTATTCTCAACATCTCGGTGTCTTGGAGTCTCTCCTGGCTACGGTGTCTGTGCTATCTCAGCAAACCTCTATTTCATTCCCTGACCGTGAATGAAATAATTAGCCTGGATAATGTCTGGCTACAAGCTGGGCTGGTTCCTCGCTTTGTATCATGTCAGCTTGCTTTTGCCTGGAATCGGTACCTTCATTCGGTTTACATGGCCCTTATTGATTGGAATTATTGCTTTGACCACCAAACGGCAACTGGGGTTGGGGGTCGCCGGGGTTCGGCTGCTCCCACGTGCGCAGAACGCTGGTGGTGATGGATGCCCCTGCGGCCGGCTGTGACCGGGCCTGCGTGTGACTGTCCCATCATCTCTCATCAGCCATTGATTGCTGCTGGTCTTAGTCACTTGCGTTTTGAGTTTTGTTCCCGGTCATCTTCCAAAATCGCAGCCCGTGGCTAGCGTTTGCTTTTGTGTGTCTCCCCGGTCACTTAACTGCTGGCATGTAGGGACACGTTTGCAGAAGGTCCTGTCTGAGTTCCCATACTGATGTGTGTCTGCATTGTGGTGTGTCATTGACGTACTGGCATGTGAAATTGGCACCTGTGTGAGCAAAAGGCTGTTTTGGAGCTCACCAAGGAAGTCACCTGGTACCTGACTAATATATACATTTATGTGAACAGTTAAACACACAAATGTTAGCCTTCTTATCAAAAAAAGTAATTGTTGTTGTTTAGTGGCCTTTGGTACCTATGGAAAACACTGACCATACCTATTACGGTTCTTCTTCTCTTCTTCTGCTGTTTAGGAATTTCTCAGGATATGTGCATCAAAGCAAATCTGGTTTATGGTGATGTTTCTGCACAGTCTGCACTTGGTGTCCTGTGCCTGTCCGTCACATTGCAGTCTGTTAGCAGACAGTTGCGATGTCAGGTGCAAAGGATTTGGGCTGGGAAGCAGTCAGCTTGGACAGATTAAATGCTTCTCAGAAAAAAAATCTGCGTTTGGGAAAAGTAAAAATAGGAACAAGAAGTGTAAAGTCTCTAATCCTGAAACCTTATGTACAGGCAAAATTATTGGCACAGTGTAGGTAAAACAGAAAATACATGTAATGCTGAAAAAAATGATTTTCACTAGTTCTAAGGGGCATTAACTGATTGGTTTAGGTGCCTGTCTGGTGAGATCATTTGAAGTTTATTATCTGGGTGGTTGTTTGTTTTGTTCTTTTTTAACCAAGCAGATGTCTTTTTTGTTGTCTGTTACCATGCAAAAGCTCTCCAAGCCAAGATGCGGTAAGCTGCTGTAACAAGGTACATGCAAACTGGTACCCCTGAGCCTTTGCACGGCCTCTGTAGTGTCTTCCCAATCCTGTGGTAATCATTCACCTAGAAAAACAAGTCTGAAAGCAAATATATCTGGCTTTAACAAACGGTTCTCTTGTCTTACAGAGAGAGGATACAAGCCATGGAGAAACAGATTGCCAGTTTAACTGGTCTTGTTCAGTCTGCGCTTTTTAAAGGGCCAAATACAAGTAATAGCAAAGATGCTTCTAGGTAAAAAAAGAATTCATTAAATCTGTTTCTCTGTAATGATCATAGTAATCAATCAACAAAAAATAACATTTGAATGTAATAGTAAAAAACCCCTGAATGCTGAATCATTTTTAAATATCTTTATCATCCCCATGAGAATGCTAGGTAGAGAGGAAGAATGTGCCAAATGATAGATGGAGATAAAATGCATTACTCTTCTTTGCGTTAAAAAGAATTAATGTAGATACATCTCTGTGCTTTCTGCTGCTTTTACTCCATTCCTTGCTTAACTTGTATTAAAAGCTGATTTAAAATAAAACAACTGACAAGCTATTGGTGATTTAAATTTAAAAAAATATATGCTAGACAAGGCCATTTGATTTGCTGATTATAAACCCCACTACAGTTTTTTTGTTAGTAAGTTAAAATTATGATTTTTCTTTTTATTGCTTAGTGAGAAGATGATGTTGAAAATTGTGTCCAGCAAGAGCAGCATTGACACTGCAGGTAAGATAATTCATTTTTCATTTACAAATTGTTCAGGTTTAAATGAATAGCTCTAACATTACTACCATCCCGACTTATGGAAATGTCAAATTTACTTAAATTCCCATAGCTGTAGTGTCAGTTTAAGTTCAGGATATGGGAGTCAATCACATCTTTGTTAAGAGAGGAATTTCTGACAGGTTGAGGCGGACTTTGGAATTAATTTCACACCAGCGCTGAATGATTTAAATGAGATACAGAGTCTCTGCATATGGTGAATCTTCCAGTGACTCATCCTGTCACAGTATATATGTGTCACTAAGTCCAGATGTATCCAAATTGCTGTAGAAGGCTAAATATTTCATTCCTATTCTGGTCACCTGAACTTTTCTCTAAGGTTCTTCTGTCAGTAGGATGCTATGGATGTAGTGCTACTAAGGAATTTCGCAGTCAGCAAGATAGCACTTTCCCTAATTAAGCCGTATTGATCTGTTACTAATTATTAGCATGCGCCTAAACTGTTCTGAGCAAGCATCAATTATGAAGCCAATAAGAGCTGGTCTTATTTTAGCTTCCTACTTGGGGAGCTGTTAAGGGTTTAAAAGATGGAGTTAAGGCAGTTGTGAAAGAAGATCTCCATGTGACTGGAGCTCTTTGTGTATGGGCAGCTGCTGGAGAAGTCTGCAGGGTGTGCGTGTGTTTATTTGCCTCCTCTTCACCCTTTGTCATGCACCGAATGCAAATAAAGGCAGTTCCCTTCTTCCCGGTAATGCCGTTCCCACAGGGAGGTCTGTGCTGCAGGTAGTAAACCACACACATTTATTAGCAAATCTATTATGCTCTTAACTAGCCTTTCTGTTGGAGCTGTTAGTTCATGTTCAGGATTCCTGTTTATCTGGAATCGCAGTGTGTCCTCCTAACCGACAGAAATCAAACCAGACCTGGAAAATATCAAGCACATGCGTGAGTGAGCGAGCTAAAGTCCTGGTGCTGGAGCTTTGCTCCCAAGCCACTCTCTGGTCCCTTTCCAACTCTTTCCTTCCCACTGGCCCCTGGATGGGGAGAGCAATACTTAAGGCTGTGAAGAAACAAGTTGTAATTTGTCAGTTACAGACAGCTTACTGAAAAGCCCATCATTTTTCAAAACAGCTGCAAAATGCTCTTAGACTTTTCCTTATTTCAGTGTCATTATACATGGAGAATTTATAGTATTTCCCACTTGCACCAGCCTTGTCTCATACAAAGCACCTATGAAGCCATCAAAATCTGCACATATGTTGCCTTGTTTTCCTCTTTGTGTTGTACTGCTGTTTGGCTTTTCTGCTTTCCCTGTTTTTGTACTAATTCAGAGAAGCACTTTGAGGGGGGCACTGAGCTGGAGATCTTGGGCCCTGCTTTGAGTGGGAGTTTGGACCAGATGGCCTTCAGAGGTTCCTTTCAACCTAAATTATTCAGTGGTGTGTATGTGTGTGTACATGTGTGAATGTTCTCTCAATAAAATGAGAAAAGAAATGATATTCATTGGGAAAACAGCTCTACACAGAGCAAAGGTGGGGATTCTTAGATGTGGAAGCTATGCCCAGGCCACCAGAACAGCATGGTTCATCTGACTGGCAGCCGTTTCCTGCCACTGTTGTTCCCAAAGACTCCTCACTACCTTGTTGTGTGACTGAGGGCATGTCCCTGAAATGGCAAAATTACATAAAACAGCTGCGTGTCCAAGCGCACGGCGCGGAGATGGGTGGCACGTGTAATTTACTGTCACATACTGACAGAAACACTGATTTTGTCACATGGCCATGCCCACATCCAGCATGTAAGTAAGGATACCAGCATTCGGGTTGGGCAATAGGTGCCTTTCTGATCACTTCGGAGACAGGGACAGGGCAGAGGGCCAGCCATGCAGCCAGTCGTCTGCAAGGATCCCTATCAGAAGTATGGTTGTATCTCCAGCATCTGCATCCCTAAATCCTGTCCTTGCAGCATGACTCAGCCACAAAATTAAACTATAGCGGGTAAGGGAAACAAGGCGTGATGCTTACCTTAATATGCTACAGTACTGTAACGCACATCAGCTATTATTAAAGACTGCTATATAATAGAATAGTCCCGTATAATGGAATATTTTGCTTTTTCACCAGCCTTTGAAATTGCATGTAACAGGGTCTAATGAGTCAATACAGTCACTGCTTACTTGCAAATTAGGCAATCTGCCAGAATATGCTACAGAATGTTTCTCCTTTTTGTAAATATGCTTGGGTTTAAACATCCCAGCAGCATCTAGAAGCAGACTTGCTGACCACTGTTTTGTTCTTCAGTTCACCCCAGTCCTTATTAAGTATAGACATTTAGACAGTCAACTCTCTTAGTATACAACTCCATTTGACAACTGTGCACTGAGATACCGGTTTTAGCAATTTCAAAGTCTATTTGAAAGAAAAAGTGGTATAAAATGTTGATTGAGCAGTCCTTTCTGGAGCACTGGTAAGCAGAAATGTGAATTGCCTCCCATACTGAACAATAAAACATCTGTGCAGGATAAAATTGGCTCATCAATGTTGAACCAACATTGTATTTTATAGTATGTGTTCCAATGATAGGCGACTTCCATGCAAAAAATAGAGAACTATCTCACTTGGGAAGGAAAGAACCCAAATTTTCTAAATACTGCATAAGTCTAGATAGCTAGATTACGAATACTGTGTTTGGTATTTCATATCAACCAAATCATTGTATTTAACATGTTTTTGCTTTGCCAGTCTGTAGCGGATTCTTTAGCCTCAGATATTAAAGAACCTAAATAAAAATGCTTTTTCCCTGGGGAAAATGAGCCTGTAACGATCATGCTTGTCTGCATTTCTTATGTTTTATTGCTTTAGGCTCAGTCCATTCGTGGGGATTGGGTTCCAAGAGCAGTAACCTTCCATAGATTAGCTATGTCCTCTCTAGTAATATTAGGAGAAATCTCGTGACTGAATCCTTATAACCTTTTTCAGTTCACCCAAAATGAATTGCATCAAGGGGCTCTTCACTTAGGCACAACATGTGACTCTAAAAACAAACCATACAAGGAAGAGTATCCTTGAGATTACTAACAAATGTGTTGAGAAATGCTCGCCTACTCTCTTTCCTGTCATACTTTGTTCATCAAGTGGTGAGAGCGATAGATTCCATTCTGAATTCATTGCTTAAATTGAGATCAATTGTATCATGGATCACCAAAAAAGCAGTAGTTCTTTGCTGCCTTGTTGGTAGAGGAAGACGGACATTTCAGTATTTCCTGAAATGGGATCAAGGCACCTTTCTGCACTACCACCACCAGTACAAGCCAAGGGAGGGAGATGGCAGCAGGGAGAAGTATCACACGTGTGGGGCTCAGATTTGATTCCCTACTCTTCGTGAACTGTCTTGTCATCTGTGCATATCTGTGTGCCTTTTTCACATACATGACTCTTGCTGTGATGATCTGTGAATTAAAAACATTGTCCATATCTGCTTGCTTATCTCAGATTCAAAGATAGATCACGCCAGTCTTTGAACTCTGTCAGCATTTGCAGGTAAAACATGATGCTGAATTCATTCTGGATCAATGAGGTGAATTTGTGCACTAATATATATAGAATATGATATTCTTTTAAGGGTGCTTGAGTGCCTGGCCATAACAGCTTGTTAGTAATGGAACTGCAACCTTAACATTGCATTTGCCTGTTTGTTTAGTGGATTCTAACTGGATGGTGAGAGAATGAAGCAACTGTCATGTCTCCCCAAATGATGGTTGAAAAATGTTCTGGCTCTTTAATAAGGAGATGAGTAATTTATTAAAAAACATCACTGGGGTGTCTTCTGGTGGCCTTTTTTTTCTAGTCTACTTCAAAACAAAATCGTAGCATTTTAGAAAGAAAAATAAAACCTGGAAAACAGGAAGAGAATGTCTTGGCAACCATAGCAAAACTCAAGTGTCAGGGAGTGGAAATTGTGTTCTTATCTTCCTGAGCCTGGGCAAATAACAAACTTTTCCCCTTTCCACACATCAGTTCTCTTTGTACTTTAAAAACTGCAGCTTAGTTCATTAGCCTTTGTAAAAAAAGTTAACATTTGTATTTTGTCCAGAGTATTAGGGAATTACGGAGGGTTTTTGCAGTCAGGCCCCCTTACCTAGCTCCAGCAAGCGTTTATTGAAAAAGCTGAGAGCCAGCGCTGTTTCTTTACCTTCAATCTGTTGGGCCGTACACCTAATCGCAAAGCCACAGCCTGGGACTATTTCCAAAAGCGAGCTATACTCCCTAGATCGAAGCAGGCCCTCCTCATTCAGCTGCCCTTTTATTCCTTTTTGATGAAAATATGCATCTCTGAGAAACCCGTGTCTGATCCTTCCTGCGTGCCCGCGCTCACTCGCTGACCGTGGTTGTGTGTCCCACCCTCGGTGGTCCCAGGTCATGCTGCGCGGGCTCTGGGCACCTTCTGCAGCAGGGACGTGGTGGCAGCTGAGAGTTCCTGACGTGGAGAAGAGGTGGCTGAGGCAGCAGCAGAGGAGGAGGAGGAGGAGGAGAGCTGCTTCGCAGGGAGTCAGAGACATCTATTGTTTACAGAAGCAGATCACAGTCCATCTACACTAAAAGGAAAGCAGGCACCCCTTCCTGAGAAAATATGTGAATTGTCTGGGGTCCAGCATGGGGGGAGAGACTGGCGGGGGCTGATTCATGCCTTGGCTGCATCATCACAGGGTCGGGGGCTGAGGTTTTGGAGCTTTTGCTTGAGGCAAAGAATAGCAGAAAGGTAGATGTGCTTTCAAAAATAGTCCAGATTTGTGGCTAGGGATCAGAACTCTTGGAGGCGTACCCACATTTTTCAGGCTCTCCCGTGGTTTCTGTCTGTAGGCTTTATGAACTAAATAACCTTTTCTTAAAAAAAAATGCAAAAAATACTGCATGTGAGAGGGAAATGGATGCTTGACTGTAGGAAAAACTGCGGTGTACATGTAGACAGGTAAGTATTAGCATATATTAGACTGAAGCATGGAGTGGGTACAGAATGGCAGTGAACAAGGACTGTTTATTTCTTGAGTGTTGCTTTCTGTTAAGCAGCTCTTTGAAAGTCAAGAGAGCATTGAATCATACTGGAGTACAGCAAAAATGTGCAGTAGCTTGCTCAGCAGTGAAATGAAAAGTGCTGTTGTTGAAGCACTGAGCAGATCTAGCTGGAGCACGTTTAGGTAAGGTATAGCATTACAGTGACCAGCACTGGCCCAGAACAGCTTTTTGTTTGAGCACGTCTCCGGAAGCCCAGGGCATGGCACACCGTGTACAGCATGGGTGCAGCCAGAGGGGCTGTGCTTTTGCTGACAGGAATTGCAAATGTAGCTAAAGCAAGAAACCCCATTCTTCAGAAGCCTTTCAGCCTATTTTTAAATAAAAATAATCTGGCGTAATTTCCATCCTTTAAAAATGCTTCCTCAGATGAATTTTTCGAAGGCTTTTTTTGAGGTATCCACACCTGTTGGCAAATTAGTAACAATTTGTTGTCATGCTGAGCTGTACTCAGGCACATTTGGAGATGTTACTGACTGAAAAGACCACTAGAGATAACAGGGTGGGGATAAACCTTACCACTCTTCTGTTCATACTCATTCCAGCCTTAAAAATATGCATGCCCTTTGGTGCACTGAGAATTTGCCTTCAACAGGCAAGGAAAAGCTTCCAACACTAGTTTCTGCTTTGTTTAATTGAACTTGATAGAAAGTGTGCTTGTGGGAACAAATGATGACCAAAGTCCCTGTGCAGATCCCTTGATGAGTTATTTTCCTCTTCCTCAGATTTTTTGTGTTGTTCATAGAGAAGGAAGAAAATGAAGTGGGGAATGGCATAATGCAATAGCTCAGGGAGTAGCAGCCATCTGAGCCCAAGGGACAAGGTGGATTCGGTACTGTGATCAGAAGAGTATGCAGGGCTATGTAGTGCTGGACTTAGAAAATGAAGTGTGTCCTGCTGACAGTCTGTCGTTTTGCCTGTTGACGATGTGAAGGGGAAGGGACACATTCGAAAGAAAATTTGAAGAATATGAGTATGTCAGTGCAAATTGCCAGAGGAAGCTGTAACATGACTATTAGCTGATGAGCTGGAATTTGTTCGTACCCTGTAAATACAGCTTCTTCCCAGGTACTTGAGACTGAAAGAACAAGCTTGACATTGGTGCTGTGTAGAGGAGCAGCGTTAATTAACGATGAAAGTCTTGTGAGGACACTTGGTTATTGTCAGACTGTGGCTCAGCTCATGTCCTTGTGTTATGCTCTATCCTCTTGTAAACACAGTCCTGAATAAATGACAGATTGAAGGGGAGTGGGTGGATGCAACATGGCTGGAGAGCTGTTCTCTGCTACACCATAATTTCATTTCTCTTCTCCTGGTTTACACATTAGGTGTTGGAGACACCTGAGAGAAATAATGCAATTGTACTTGAAGAAGCAAAGCAAGATTGTCTACAGAAGCCTTTTCCCCACACTTGGCCGTTTGACTGAATCTCTCTCCACTGATAATTAATCAACAAATACGCAGTTCAGGAGTCCAGTGAATTTGCATGAGCTTGGTCTCAGATGGCTCCTGGGAGGACAGTCCCAAAACTACTTTCAGTATCAATTTGATTTGCTAATGTTTGTGTAATCAGCAGTTACAGCTTATTATCCCATCTCCACTACATGTGGTTGGAAGCAGTCTTGTCATAATGCAGTGCTCTGATACAGCTGAGGTTCAAGCACAGATGTGCTCTGATATTGTTCAGTCTTCCCTCAAAATATATTGGATAAGGAGGTGCCAGTCCCCTGCTAATACTGAGCACTGGCAGCTGTACTTTTCTTGTCCACCTGCATGAAATATGTGTGGATTCAGTGGGCAGAGGAAGGGTCATGTTTGTACCTTCTCTGCTGGTGAGCTCAACCTGTGCCGCTCCTTATTGCAGGCGCTGCTAACATACCTGGGGGGAAGAACGCGCTGGCACCTGTGGAGTCAGCTGTCACCCATCACCCTGCTGCAGCTCCATCAATGCACGTCAGCCTGCACGGCATGAAACGCAACGTGTCGGACCTGCGGCTGCAGCTGCATCAGATGAAGCAGCTACAGGTATGCTTGTCTGGGTAATGCTGAGAAAGTGGGCTGTCAGCAAATGCCCTCTTTCTCCCTTCCCCTTCCCCTTCTCCTTTCCCTTTCCCTCCCCCTTCCCCCCTTTACCTTTTGTACGAGTGATTCTCAGTAGCAGAGTTCTAGCAAAGGGAAGACCCAAGTATTACAGACACAAAAGCATATTCTGCTCTAACAAACCCCAGTTGCATAGTCCTAGAGGGAAGAGAATTGGCTGTTAGCTACTGCTGCTCAGATATTGAAAAATAACTTCACTTCTAGCTTTGTTTGATGGCTCTAGACATTAAAGCGGTATTTATATTATAGTAATATCACGTCTGATTACAGTTTGGACGCTGCTGTGCTATGTGCTGTATAAACATGTAGGAAGAGCCATGTTCCTGCTCCATGCTGTTTAAAATTGAGACAGTTTTTACGTTCCTGAATAAACAACTTTGATGTCAGAAAACCCAAATGTAGCTGATGATCAGTAGACATGCATTAAGCCAGAGTTTCAGTCCTGTATGTACAGAATCCAGAAGAACAGCAAACATGAGCAGCAATGAAAAAAGATATTTCAGAAGTTGCTGCAAAGATTTGTTGTGCCCTACTTATTATACATTCCCATTTTACCAGTATCTTCCTAATACACATCAACACCTGCAAGAAACAATGAGAACAATGAAGAGTTAACCAAAATGTTCTGTTGACACATACCATCATGCTGCAAATGTAAATATACGGTGCTCATCTCAGATACTGTGAAAACAAGCGTATGCAGCTGTACAGGTCTTCAGCCTTTCACTTAATTGGAAACTGAAGAGCACTGTGTATTGTCTCAGAAGGTGTAGAAGGAGATAAAGCAATTTCTTGTAAGATAAAGTGGACAGCAGGGGAAACTTCAATACCCTACCAGTCCTCCTTGCCTGGGAAGTGAGATCACATGTTTGGTATTGCTGGGCTGCAGCTACTGCTTTTACGACCAAATTACAGATCAGAATTCAGAGCGCATTTTGCCTTCACTTCCTTGACTAAACGAAATTGAATTATGAACCAGTCTCAGGGCAAGGGAGCAGAACGGTGACGTAAATATCAGGATAAAGAAAACGTGACCGAGACCAAAGATGCTGTGACAAAGTTCTGTGCTCACTTTGCTGGTAAAGAAGAAATGGCAGAAGGTATTTGGAGCAAACAGTTGTGTCAGCCAAATGACCTCTGTGTGTAACACAGCACCCATGTATTTACATTTTCAGTTTAGGATGAATATGTTCCTATAGAAAATTTATCTTTCAAAAGCTGTTCCCAGCAGTGCTGCCTACATGCCAGCCATCACAGTCCCCATCTAATTTCAAAAGTCTACCTTGGGATTCCTGCCCCGGCTCATTATGTATAGTGCGTATTCTTCCACATCTGTGCGGCAAACCACTGCAGCCCCTCTGTCCTTCTGTAACCGCACGTACCAAACACAGCTCTTGGCAAACTCCTGCGGTCTGGCCACCAGCTGTGCTCAACATGTGGCCTCGTGAGGTGGGATGGAGGTCGCAGGGCTGCGCTGGAGGCAGCGAGCGCATCGTTCTCACAGGGCCTGCTCACCGAGGAGGTGGCATCTCCCCAGCTGCACCATGTCTCCACAGCCCTGCCTGGGGCGGTAACCTTGCTTTTGATCAGTTATAGCATTACGGCACGCAGGAGTGAAGAAACTTGTACCATCTGCACAAATTGATCCTGCCAAGGAAGTCTCGAGAAGGCAAAAAATGACATATCCCGAGTGTGCTCATTAACTCCGGCTGGCTTCCCCTATTTTAGAAATGATAGCAAATTTGTTGCATCCTGTCAGTAGGGAAGTGGGCAAATTTGTGATAGCTGGATGGAAGAACCTGTAGCTCAAGGGAAACTTTGGTATATTATGTATAAATTACATTCATGAGAGTGTGTTTTTGTCATGGCTTTCCTGAATGGGTGGAATGATTTTGAAAAAGAGCTCACAGTTTGTAGAGCAGCAAATGAAACAGGTAGTGTTTTAAACTGAAGAGTGTTGAAATATCACACTTCTGATGAAAAAAAAGTCTTTTGCAAAATAGTTCTAAGTAAAGGAGAAAAGTGGGTTTTTTCGAGGTTGTTTGTGTAATATATTTGACAGTATTTCATATTTTTCACTTTTGCTGTTGCTTCTGGGTTGGCAGTCAGTTTGTTTCTGTTTGCGTGAATTTTTCACAGAGTGACAGACTAAAAGAAACACTTCCAAAGAACTGAAAAAGATGATTGCACAAGCACAAAAGTTGGCAGGATAACTGAGAAACAGGAACGAGACATAAAACTATATTTAATACTGTCTGTGGTTCAGTTTTCAGTTAATGATATCACTGTGAGTTCTTACTCATTTGCTTAATAGAATCAGCAAAACACATGATGGAAAAGACCCATACGTTCATGTAACCTTTGTCTGTGCTGGCAAAATCCTCTTTTTAAAACATATCCAGCAGCAATTGATCAAGATGTATTGATTCACACACATAGGTTACCAGACGCAACTAAAAAGTCAAGACTATTTCAGTCTGTGGTTGGATTTTAACCAGAGATTTGTGAAATAAACACATTTGCATTGTGGCTGTTGCTAGAGGTTAGATACACTTCTTGCTACTCCACTAGCATCTTCCTAAGCACTCGGATTTTCAGAGGTACTGAAGATATTAATGTCTATTAATACATGACTCCGTGGCTGGTGTCACCTCTGCAATTTGGGGTTTTTTTGATAATGGGATGGCCCACACAGTATCAGGTTTGCTGGCATCAGATGGGGTTCACCTTTCTCAAAAGGGGAAGAGGATCTTTGCACATGAGCTAGCAGAGCTCATCGACAGAGCAGGGACAGGTAAAAGGTAAAGGAAGGTCAAAGGAAGCGTGCCCCCTCGATGAGCAAGACTGGTAAACTGATAACAACAGACAAGGAGAAGGCTGAGGTACTCAACAACTTCTTTGCTTCGGTCCTCACTGGCAAGCTCTCTTCCCACACTTCTTGAGTGGAAAATGAACTGCAAAGCAGCAACTAGGGGAGCAAAGTCCCTGCCACTGTAAGTGAGGATGTGGCTTGTGACCACTTAAGGAAGCTGAACATACAAAAGTCCATGGCACCTGATAAGATGCATCCTAGAGTCCTGAGCGAATTGGTTGATGTAGTTGCCAAGCCACTCTCCATGATATTTGAGAAGTCTTGGCAGTCAGGTGAAGTCCCTGGTGACGGGAAAAAGGGAAACATTGCACCCATTTTTAAAAAGGGTAGAAAGGAGGACCCTGGGAGCTACCAGCCTGTCAGCCTCACCTCTGTGCCTGGGAAGATCATGGAACAGATTCTCCCAGAAGCTGTGCTAAGGCACAGGAAGGACAAGGAGGTGATTTGGGACAGCCAGCATGGCTTGACCAAGGGCAAGTCCTGCCTGACCAACCTAGTGGCCTTCTACAATGGAGTAGCTACATCAGTGGACAAAGGAAGGGCTATGGGTGTTGTCTATCTGGACTACTGTAAAGGCTTTGACATGGTCCCCTGCAACATCATTCTCTCTAAATTGGAAACGTGGATTTGATGAGTGGACTGTTTGGTGGATGAGCAACTGGCTGGAAGGTCGCACCCAGACAGTAGTGGTCAATGGCTCCATGCCTGGATGGACACTGGTAACAAGTGATGTCCCTCAGGGGTCCATACTGGGACCAGTACTGTTTAATACCTTCATCAATGACATAGACATTGGGATTGAGTGCGCCCCCAGAAAGTTCGCGGATGACACCAAGCTGAGTGGTGCAGTTGACAAGCCTGAGGGATGGGATGCCATCCAGAGGGATCTGGACAAGCTTGAGAAGTGGGCCCATGTGAACCTCATGAGATTCAACAAGACTAAGTGCAAGGTCCTGCACCTGGGTCAGGGCAGCCCCCAGTATCAATACAGGTCGGGGATGAAGGGATTGAGAGCAGCCCTGCCGAGAAGGACTTGGGTGTACTGGTGGATGGAAGATTGGACATGAGCTGGCAATGTGTGCTTGCGGCCCGGAAGGCCAGTCGTATCCTGGGCTGCATCAAAGGGAACGTGGCCAGCAGGTCAAGGGAGGTGATTCTGCCCCTCTGCTCTGCTCTGGTGAGACCCCACCTGGAGTCCTGTGTCCAGCTCTGGAGCCCTCAGTGCAGGAAAGACATGGACCTGTTGGAGAGGGGCCAGAGGAGGCCACAAAGATTATCAGAGGGCTGGAACGGCTCTGCCGTGAGGACCATCTGAGAGAGTTGGGGCTGTTCAGCCTGGAAAAGAGAAGGCTCCTAAGAGAGCTTATTGTGGCCTTTCGGTATTTAAAAGGGGCCTGTAAGAAAGATGTGGACAGACTTCTTATCAGGGCGTGTTACAACAGGACAAGGGGTAATGGTTTTAAACTAAGGAGAAGAGATTAGGCTAGACAAGAGGAAGGAATTTTTCACAATGAGGGTGGTGAAACACTGGCCCAGGTTGCCCAGAAAGGTGGTAGATGCCGCATCCCTGGAAACATTCAAGGCCAGGCTGGACGGGGCTCTGAGCAACCTGATCTAGTTGAAGATGTTCTTGACTCAGGAGGGTTGTTCATTCTGCACTCCCAGATAATAAGAACTCTTAATGGTAGTTTTGAACTAAGCCTTAGAGTACGTATTCATAGTATTTATCATTACCTTATTTGTACATTGGATTTTTTTTTGGTCTATTCCTTCTGTTCTTTAGTGGAACACATTTTAAGGGAAAACAGTTAGACCTGATTAAGGTTAGCATTAGGAATGTGTATGCATGCATGCTTCTGCTTCAGTCAGTGTATTATTTGCAGGGAAATGAGTGCTGCAGAAAGGATAGAAAATATAATAATACTGTCATAAATGGTATATGATACTCAGTCTCACAAGTGTAACTTTGAATTAGAAATTCAAATGTTTTGAGCTGCATTATAGAATTTGCAGGACTACGTTTAATCTATGTATGGTAACAAACTTTAGGAAATAGATAATTAAATTCTACAGAGACCCTGAGCTGCAGGCAGTCAGTCCCTGTTTGTGGCTCTGCACTGCAGTGTGTGGGGAGGTGGGAGGCCCAGAAACCTCTCCCAGCAGGGCCTGGGGGGCTCCCACTGGGCAGGTCATGCTTGTCTTGTAATGGGAAGTAGGGCTGTGAACTGATAGTTAGTTTTCCAGTTACCTGTCTCATAGGTAATAATTGGTTCAAAGTGAACTAAACTGGTTATCAGATTATTCTTGAAGTGGGTGCCAGAGGCGATGTTGGGGTACTTGTGAAAGAGCAGTGATAGATAATGGCTAGAGAGCAGCTGAAGAAGAGGGACAAGTTAGGTATCTGGAGAGTTTGATGAGACTGGGAGTGAGAACCAAGGGTAATGAATGTTGGAGATGTTGCTAAAATTCTGAAAAAAAGGTGTTAAATTTATTTCTGTTTGCTGCTTCCAGTTATAAGTCAAGTTAACTCTAATTAGTGAGAAATTGCCATTTGGTGGTGACAGGAAAGCCTGCATTGCATTTCCTTACCTTTGGGCATTTGGCTTTGGAATTTGAACACTGTTTCAGCAAAGTTTCTTTTCAAGTGTGAATGTCTAAGATTGTTTATTTGGCTTGTTTTCAAGTAAACTTTAAGTAAAAAGTTCTGCTCTGTGGAACCAGAATACTTCTGGCAGATCCATGAAACTCCTTCCACTTGAGGTGGTGGAGTAACTGGCAGAGGTAGTCTGAGGGTGGGGTGTGCACTTAGCCAGGGAGTCTCAGATCCGATACCTGCTGGCAGAAGAAAGGTAAGAATCAAGTTCAGTTCCAGAACGTGGAGGTAAATGTGAGGTAGTGGCCAGAGACTGGCCTCCTCTTCCTCACCCACAGCCGTTCTTCTCTGCTTCTGCTTGTCCTGCCTCATGTTGTCCTTTGGCTAGTGACTCTACCCTGCTTAAACTCACAATTACTCTTCCTCCCTAGTTCCTTCTCTTCTCTCTCTGCACCCATCTGTACCTCTCCCTTCTCATATTCTGTCCCTGTCCCCCAAGCATGAACAAACCCAGGTTCTCCAGAACTAGCGAAGTGTTGCACGCTTTTTCTTAGAAATGGCAAAAGCATCACTTTGATACCAAGATGAGTCATTTCCCAGACTTTAAGAGCTCACTCCAAACATTGAGGTTTGTGAGTCCTCAACATACAAGCTTTCTGAAATATGAAATTGAGTTGAATTTTCATTCCTAATCTTGTTATCAGGAATGGATGAACTTTTATGACTGAAACTTTCTAATACTGTTCAAGCACTGCATAAGTGGAAGTGACAGGAACCTTAGCTGTAGGTGTCACTATAATAAACATTGTATGTACCCCTATGTACCGCCATAACAGAAAAAAAAGCATACCACAACCTCACACACACATTCAATTTTGGTATTACTGGAAGTCACAGTTACCAGCTGAGGAACAGAGAGGACTTAAATTCTGGACACCTGAGACTTAAATCTGGCTCTGTTACCGACCTTCTCACTGACCTCAGATCAACTGTTTCACATTTCCCAACTCACTTCCCTGCGTCAAATTTCCCCACTTTTTAAAGAGATATAAATAAACTGCATGACTGAAGTGCTACATGCTTGTTCACTCATTTATTCATTCATTTATGTTTTGCCTCTTGAAAACATAGCACGATGAAAGAGATGTATGTCTCATGTAGCTGTGCTGGCCACGCTGTAAGAGGATTTAATTTATCAAACCCAAACGTTAATCCCATAGTGGGGGAAAAATACACATATGCACTGTCTTCAAAAGAATCCAGTCTGGTATAAAGCAGCTGACAATGTTTATAAATCTGTGCTGTTTCAAATGTTTTCCAGCTTCATTTTTTCCCCTAACTGCTAACACTTATCTTCAGCTGAGTTTTGAGCGAACACCTCCTGCTTGTCACAGCTCAGGCCCCCCCACGCGCTGTCAGTGAAGTGTCACCCTCCCTCTCATCAGTCGTGTCGCTGGAGGAGGCAGAGTTGGGCACAAGGACTGAAGAACTGGGAAGGGAGAGATGAGTTTTTTCCCCTAATTCCCATACTGATTGGAAAGAATGACCTGAGCAAAGCCCCCCCCCCCCCTTTTTTTTCCTCTGATTCCTGTGAATTCTCCTAAATCAACTTAAAAAGAAGTCTTATTGCCTTATAGTGTCTTGTAGGTAACGAATTTTTGTGATTCTTCCTATTAGGCAGTGGGTTTATTTCATATGTTAAAGGTGCTTTGGCTGTTAAGCCTGGATGTTTAGGAGACAGTTGAAAGATTGGTTGCTAGTTTTAAAACTGGAACTTTTTCTCCCAAGTGACCCCGGTGTTTTTAAAAATCTTTCAGTATGAGATGGCTGCTAGGCTAACAGACTTGTGTTCGTGTTGCCTGTATCCCAAAACCGTGACTAGATGGAGCCCTGCTTATCACTTTGAATCTTGTGATTTGCCTGGGAGACTTAAACAGGTTTGGTTTGTGTGCGTGTGGGGCACAGCTGCTCTAGGGCCGCCCACAGAAGAGCACAGTCTAGTTTGCTTTTTTAGCTATGTTTTGCTCTGCAAACTTTATATCAGTAGGACAATTAATGCTTTAGGTACTTAAGGTAAGGCTAAGATAAGAAAGCAGCTGTGAATTTTACAGTTCTCTGAAAATTACCATATTTTAAAGGGGGTTTTTTTGGTGGATGAAGGAGGTTTTATGTATTGCAGATGAACTGTATGTCTGTCACCAAATTACACTGGATGGCACAATCCTTCCTCTGCCACTTGAGAGACTGAAAAATTCCATTGCGAGAACAGCAGTGCGTTCGAGCCTTGTCATTAATGTGTGGGATTATCCACCAGGCGTGTATGGGCAGAGCAGTGCATGGGCTTACAAGATACGTGCACAGTGGAAGTCGAGCTTCCGGCATTCTCGTGAGGTGTGATTAATTCTTGATTCATGCTGGACTGAGCAGAATAAAGGGGCCACAATCCTTGCAGAAGTTACGCACTGAAGGTGGTGTACTGATCCCAACATCTTTTGTTCATCACTTTGCAACTGGAAGTTAGATATATATATCAGAAGTTAGTCACATTTAGGTTTTTCTCACTCCTAACGCTTCCTCATGGCATATATATATAGGTAAAGTTAAAGACAGAAAAGAAGAAGGTAGAAACCCTCTCTCGCTGTAGGACTGTGTTTATCCCAACCTATTTCTGAGCTCTGAAATGTATTCTATTGCTGGGGATGTCAGTCAAGCAGGAAAAATTGAAGTTGATTTCTTTTGTGCAACAGCTGCAGAACCAGGAGATGCTGAGGGCAATGGTGAAGAAAGCAGAGCTGGAAATCAATGGCAAAATGATTGAAACAGTGAAAAGGCTTGAAGATCCTGTGCAGCGACAGCGCAACCTGGTGGAACAAGAAAGGCAGAAATACCTCACCGAGGAAGAAAAGATTGTAAAGAAGTTATGGTAGGTTGAGACACATATCACAATTTGTTGCTTTTGCCTGGCTTTTCTTCCCCTAAGCTGTAGCTTTCACTACTGTCTCCAGTGAAACTGCACCTGTGTATGCTGTTGTAGCTGTGTTTCCTTGCACTCGTATTGGCTGTAAAACTGTGTCTGCGTTGTACAAGGCACTGGTCCTGACTGGGAGTCCTTAGCATAGCCCACTGGGTAAGTCCCACCACTACAAAGAGTTTCAACCTCTTCAAAAGCCTCCAGTAAAGGGAAAGATGACTACAAAGAATGTGACCACCTCCTTCTTCTGAAAGCCTGCCCCTACCCTGGTTCTTGCCTTCAGCTTTGTGTATGACATTTTAGGGAAGGAGGAGGGAATTTCCTCAAGAACAAATGGATGCAAAGGGAGGTAACGCGTTTAGCTTTAGGTATGAAAATCGGGTTTCAATAGCAAGTGCTTTGACTATTGCATGAGAGATGTGCATGAAGCTCCTAAGTAGGAGATTGAAGTTTAATTGTAATCAGCAATGCCAGTCTCCATCTAAAATTTTTAGAATTTTCTTACACTAAACCGCAGTGAAAAAATACTTTTCTTTTCCTGTTGTTGTTGTGTAAAGGCTCTTTCTAAGACTTTTTTCCCCCAGAACTTTGGCCTACCAATATTGGTGGGATCCACTTGTTTGTTTTAGTCCATGTTCAGAGTCAGCAGGAGACAAGATGAAGCTGAAATCAATAAACAATTTAACTAGTTCTAGCCCTCAGACACATGGTGTGAACTGTGGGGTTGTCATATGCAGGGACAGGAATTGGACTTGATGGTCCTTGTGGGTCCCTTCCAACTCAGGACATTCTATGATTTTAGCACTCAGTTTGTAAGATGCTATGTAACTAATTATTTCTCATTACTGCATTTAGTTCACGCGTGAGGAATTGCTTCATAATAGAGCTAAACTTTATAGGCAGCTCGTCATTGGCAATGATGATCGAAGAGCCATAGGAGTACAGCTATTGACAGCTAAGGAGAGTAAATTTTTTTCTGTTGATCAACATGTTTTCAGATGAATAAGACTTGCAATAGAAATGGTGCATCTATAAAGACGAAGTAGAATGTTACTAAGAGAGTCTATGTTTTCTGTGAAGAGAAGTTGAATGCTGGTTTGTAGTTTTAAATAACATTGAGTTGTAGTCTTAAGTAATTACTCTTCTGTTCATCACTTCACTCCTGTGTACCTGATTGCCTACTTTCTAGATTGTTTGTTCTCTGTGAAAAGAACAATTTGTGTGATGGCTGGTGATCACATTGCCTCATAAAATGGATACTGAGTGAGGTCAAGTGCAAATGGCATTAGTTGTTACAGCTGTTCATTTAGGATACAACTTTGATTGTGATATGATCGTGTTTTATCAGTGCTTAGAATTTTTTTCTGTTCACAGATTTCTGCTGCTTCTGTGCTACTTCACTTGTTAATGTTACAGGAAAGTGTCTTACATAGATAATTCATACGCTATAAATGTTAATTCAACCCTTTTAGAGACATACTATAAACAAATGTTAAATCACGAACAATTATTTTTCATCAGCTGTGTCCAGTGAGATTTGTCACATATGTGCACATTTGCAGGATCAGAGCCCAAAAGAAAAAGCACATCTGACAACAATGCTTTAAGTTCAACAGCTGATGGCTGTTAATGATGAAGAGCATACAGTACAAAATTACATATCAAATGTCACTGGCAGTATTCAGAAAAAGGTTAACATTCCATATAGGCACTTTCAATTAAGCTGATCCCAGTACAGATGTATAAACAAATGCAAAGCAACAGGGCAAAAAAATTACCATTTCTTAGTCTTTCAAGTGTTGCCCTCTTGACCTTTCCTAAATCACAGGACTGAATCACTAGACTGGCTTCATGCAAGACAAGGGAGCTTAAAGATTTCTGCAATACTTACGAAAGTGTATTTACTATTCTGTGTGGTAAATCTCAGCTTAAAAAGCTCCCCTTTCACCAATTCTCAAGATTATCACTGGGAAATAAAGTAAAAATATTGGTGGTTATAAACAGCAGAAATGTTGCTGTACATTTTAGAGCAAGTTTTCTGTTGAGCAGCTATTCATGATGGTACATTCAGAAGTGTCCCCATGTGTGTCACAGCTGCAGTAGGATTACAGTTCAGAGGTATCTAATGAAATCTAAGAAACACTATTAAATGTAGTGTTTATTCACATGTGTAACAGTGAAATACATACTCAGAATTAACTAGGTAGGCTTTTTTGTATCTGGTCTTTTGATTCAACGTTAGAGATGTCATATATGATACTTTTGGGGTGTAGATACAAATCTTAAAAATTACTTAACCAAGAACAAATTATGATGGTATGACACATCGACTAATGGAGTATTTATGTTGTGAGGACCATGTTACAGGTGTGACTACTATATGCTGTAGATTGTTGTAAGCATTTTAAGAGAGGGCATTTTATAAGCACAGTATTTTAATTGTAGCCACATCGAAGCAGTCTAATTGGATATGATCCAAAGTAAGTTACAATTTTTTTTTTTTTTTTTTTTTTTTAGGAAAAGTAGCAGACATGTTTATAAGAATAATTGTGCTCAGTGAAAAACACAACTACACTTAGCAGTCATGGAGAGCCACTGGTACCATTGGTACTTTGGAAAAGGATATAAGAACATGGAAAAATGCTCAGAGTGCATCTCCTTGCTTTGAATGACTTATAGCTCAGGGATTTTCCAAGTCAGACATGGTATCTTGATATGCAAAAGCTCTGCATAGATTGTTTACTTTTCATGAATTTATGTGGGTTTTAAAATTTATGTAAACTTGGTTGTGTACAGCATCTAGGCGCAGTGAATTCTATAGAGTAATTCTATTTTGGGTAGAAAGAACCTCTTTTTGTTTGTTTTTGAATCTTTCATCTGTCAATCAATTCCCAGACTCTTAAATTATGCACGGTAGAATATTCACCCTCTCCGAGCTTGTCGCAATGTTAAATATGCTCTCCCACTCCATTTTCTGTTCATGGCTTTTCCAACCTGAAAAGTCCTTGTCTGCTTAGTTACTCCTCTCGTAGAAGCCATCCTATACATTTTGTCGTCCTGTTGTCTTTCTATATGCCCTTCTAACTCTAGTGTACATCCGTGGGATGGGGATGGGGAGAGAGGAGAGCCCTGCAATGGCTGTACCTGACACAGGCACACCATGATTTCATGCAGTGGCATGGTGATGGTCCCCTGTCCTCAGGTTCCACATGATCTTTCCCTTACAAGTCCAACATCTCACTCAAAAGGGATGATTATCAGTTCAGAGTTCTTTACTGTGTATAAAAACTTCGGGGTTTGGGAGGTTGTTGGTCAGAGGTGGGGTTGGTTTTGTTTTTATTTCTCATCTTCTCATGATCATTACTTTACATTTATTAGGGGTTTGTTTGTTTGTTTGTTTCATTCCCCTGGTCAATTAGTATCAGACAGTCCATATGCAGCCCTCTGCAATCAACTTTCATTTGCATTGCCCTGAATAATTTTATATCTTTTTGAGATTTTTTCTATATTATTTATCATCTTTTCTAAATAATTTATAATAATGTTGAAAAGCACCAGCTCTAGCACTGATCCCTGTGGAACCCACCAGCAAAATACATTGACTGAGTGAGCTGTCATTGATCCCTTCCCTTTACATCTAGTACTTTATCCTTGAGAGAATTTCCTCTCTTGTCCCATGGCAACTTTGCTTTCTTAAAAGCTTTTGCTCAAATACCTTGCTGAAAGCCTTTTGGGTTGTAGCTTGTCCCCCTGTTTTTGTTGTTTCCTTCTGGATTTGTGAGACTTACCTTCTTTCTTTGCACAAATCACATTAATTCCTCACTAACACAGCATATTTATCCATTGGTCAACTAATTCTTTATTGTTTATTCTTTATTTTGGTATCTATCAGTAACACCAGTCTGGGTGTCAATGTCAGCAGAGTACAGTTCCCTGGATAGCCCCATCCCCTTTTAAAAAACGTATTTGTCTCATCTATGACACTTTCCACTACTCTGGTGCCAAAGCAGTTTTAATCAAGAAGTTGGATACTTAGCATTAGTAGTTCAACTGTTTCACCCTTGAGCTGCTATTGAGCTCTAGGGCAAATACCATCTGGCCTGGGTGATTTGCTATATTAACTTTGTCAGTGTGTTTTGTAACCCGTTTTACTGATACTGCAATATGAGACAGATCCTCTGATGCTTTTTTGCCTAAAGAAAGATCTCAGCATAAAAGTTTGCCTCGGCTCCCCTGTGTAAAACACAGATGCAGACAAATCATTTACGTTGTATTAACTTTCTGAAACTGCATTAATGTGTCTTGTTAACTGGGTTTGCTTAGTCTAATCTATACAGCCAACTTGTTTCGTCACTTACAGAAAAGAAATGCTGGAGACCTTCCCATAAGTTTCAAACTTTGTCTCCTGAGGGCTGAAGTTTCTTTTCCCTTGTAGTTAGCAACACCAGGCAGTGTAGTATGGTATCCCCTGAGTAATTTCAGGATCAGTTGTCTTGTTTGATAGTATCACTGGAATCAAAGGCATTTATGACGACCCTTCTATTTCTGGTCAAAGAACAAGGGGGAAGAAAGCCATTGTCAGCTACCTAGAAGTCTTCCCTTTATCCCTACGTTTCCAACCATCATAAACCTATCAAAACATTGTAATGTTGTTCTGTGTTTGCTTCTTTCTCTTCTTTCCACCCATGGACAAATATAAGCTTCTGCCCTTATCTTTGTCGCCTGCTGGATGTGAATATCTGAGCAGCTGCTTTTCCAGTGCTGATCTACAAAGTGGGGAGGGGTACCCTGAGATTCCCAAAGTAGCCCTGCCTGAGTGTGGGCATCATGGCATTATGAGCAGGGAGGATGCCTGACTGTAGCGCACCATTCTGGAGAGCAGAAGCCTTGGCATTGTAGTGAGAGACAGAAAGCTGAATTCTTTTTCCAGCTCTTTCTGAGATTCTGTCTGTGCCCTTTATGGCAAAGGCAGCTACCGGGACAGCAGATGTCTGCATCACCGCAGTCTCTTCCATGGGAAAAATACCCCAAGAAACGTTCCCTTGCTGCCATCGTGTGGTCCGTGGGATTGCTTCCTGCAAGTGTGCGTGGGCCCCTTGCTAATCGTGACTCCCCCATCTTTCTCAAGGCAGAGTCTTTGAAGGAAATGGTCTTAAAATGGGAACAGGATCATTTACCTCCACGTTCTGATCTGTTCAGAAGCAATTTATGGTTCTTCGTTCAAAATAGTTTTATAGTTTTTAAAGTTATTTGTCTTTGAAGTGAACGCTTTGCTGTGTGCACCTGATGTTCAGATCCTATTTCTGTTTCTGTGTTATCAGAAGTACTGTTGTATTACCATTTATTGTTCTGTGTGACTGTGTTTCCCCTTTAAATTGACCTAAATGCAGAATGGTGCTGCAAGGGATTTTCTCTGTTTTATCCTGTTACTGGCCACCTACTGCTCTCTTTTCTTCCCCATGTCACCTCTCCATGAAAATGGATCTAGGAAGTCATCTGGCTGAAAATAAGTAATTTTCTGCTGGCACAAGGGAAATGTGTGGAAATGCAAAACCTGCGGCTGGTGGGGAAGGCAGGCTTCCCCTACCTCTTTTCAGGAAATCAGTCTGTATGTTGGTTCTTTTACAGCAATTGCAAAACTGCTACCCGAGTGGATATAAGAAATGAGGCCCAAAATCAGGCTTAAATGAGTGGCCAAATTGTCAGTTCAGAGTTTGCTCTGCATAGTTTTCTACCATGGAATTAAACTGTTTCTCAGAATATTACTATTAGTAAATTTGGTATGTTAATAGAGGCAGATCTCTCTTAGAATAAATATTCAAGAGATGATCCTTTTAAGGTATTCGCATGGGTGTTTGTATAGCTGTGCATAATGCATTTCAGGGTTTTTTGAGAAATTTTTAAGTTTCTGTGCAGAAACTCCAGCTAAAGCAATGTGGTTTAGCCTTAAATGGAAAAAAGTGACTCCCTGCAGAACAAAAGTGAAGTTTATTTGTATGAAGGATTGTGAAAATTTATGTGAAGTCTGTAAGCACTGGGAAGAGTATTGGAAAGGTGGTAAGGAAGCATCAGATGGAGCCGGAGGAAGCACAGGACAGCACTGGTTGGAAAAAACACCAGAAGTGATTCATTCGTGAATCCAAATGCTGAGTGAGACCTGCGATCAATGCACACTTGCTGTTTCAGTCTGGCTATTTGTGGAAACAGGACCCTGTATCCTGCCTAGCAAGACCTGGCAGATAGCAGGGTTGCATCAAGGGGCCATGAGTGCTAGTTTTGGGTGGTCACTTGGCTGTTTGGGCATTCCTTTCCCTGGCATCAGCAACGAGAAGGTGCAAGGTGCAAACCAGTACTGGATGTAGTGGCACAGTGTGTCTGTACCCTTGGAGGACCTGCATCCCCTGAGGGCTGGCTGTTAGATGTTTCACCACCCCACCTGCCCTTTATAGTGCAGCTGCCCTGAGGTCGATGTGCTCTGCACATCTGCAGCCTGTCAGAGACATCAATGACTTGGACAGGTTACAAGCCCGTTCCTATGCTGTGGTTGAAAGTGTCCAGCCTCCTCACCTTGCCTCATGGTACCCTGCTGTTTTTTCAGCCTGTGGTCTCACATTCAAAGATGCCACGGTTGAGGTTTCTGGTCTAGATTAGTCCATTAATTTCCATTTATTTGACTGTTGTGTGAAAGTCCTGCTTACATTTTATGTCCACTTTTTTTGTTTTGCCAGTGAGCTGGAGGCATTTGTTGAAGACCTGAAGAGGGACTCCAGTGCTTCCAGCAAGACAGTTACACTGAAAGATGTGGAAGATGGAGCCTTTCTTTTGCGTCAGGTGGGGGAAGCTGTTGCCACCCTGAAAGGTATGCACTTTTCCTTTTTACTTTTGGTTCTTCTCTTTGAACCACAGTGGCTGAGAACAGTTTTGCCTTTGGTCTGGAGGAATTAACTTTCACTTCCAAAAAGATTTAAAGTTGGGATTAAGGAGCTTGTTGCATGGTCCCTGGAGAGAGTGAGACACTCAAGTGTTTGACATTCACCCCATCATCCATTTCTCCCCAGGGCTTTTATCATTTCCTTTTGAGCTTCACAGTTGTTGTCTTTGCAGGAGAGTTCCCGACATTGCAGAATAAAATGCGTGCGATCCTCCGGATTGAGGTAGAAGCCGTGAGGTTCCTAAAGGAAGAACCACACAAGCTTGACAGCTTGCTGAAACGTGTGCGCAGCATGACCGATAGCCTTACCATGCTCAGGAGGTGATTATTATTTTTTTTTTCAAAACTAAAGAATGTCCTCAAGCAGCTTTCAGGTTTGTTTTCTCTGCCTCTCCTTAGGCAGTTTTGAGCAGTGCAACTTGCTTGCAGTATTTTATAGGTTCTTCCTTGAGCCCTCTCAAGGTGAATCAAATTAGCCTTTCCTGTGCTTTGTGCAGTGGTTCTGTTCTGACCAACACCCCCACTTGTTGAGATCCTCTGATTGAAGGCAACTCCGTTTGAATTCAGCACTTCCACATTTGGGACGTGCCTGGATGAGAAAGCTTACAGAGTGGCATCAGTCCCATATCTGAGCTAATTAACTGTGGGCATTAACAGAAAACTAAACTAATAGAAGTATTCTCTGACACTGAAATCTGTATCCCCCAAAATTTAGCAATAAGAAATAAAACAAGGAGAGATTCTAAGTGGATAAAGATATCCTAAACCTTCTGAAAGAAATATTTTTCAATATGCTTGTGAATTAGTGCAAATTCTTTATTCTGTTCTTTGCAAGGAAGATGTGTTAGAGGAAGTTGAAATATTAGATAAAATTTATGTCCACTAAGTGCCAGTGTTTAGCTATGTTTGTCAGAATATATGAGCAGCAAATGGCTGCTGATTTATATGAGGCAATAGGCGTTGGATTTAATTCCTACTCAAAACCAGTGAATCAGGCCAAACTGTCAGGGATGGTGGTCTCAATTTTACTTCAATTACAAGAAAATGTAAGTCATAAGCGTATTGTTGCTACCATTATTCTAAGGAATGTAGGGTTGTCATTGTTTCCGTATATCCTGGAGCATATGTAAAATGGATTTGCCAGTACTGGCAGATGGATAAAATGGTTTATGTAACAGGTCTTCTGTAAGCCGTCACTTATTTTTCCATGTAGATAAAAATCTATATCCTTTCATATTAGTTTCCTTTTCTTAAAAATGACTACAGTTATTTCCTGTCTCACCCTGTTTGGGAAAAAAACCCAGTAAGCTACGCATGCCAAAGTTTTAGCCAAGTCATTTTTTGCAGCGAAATTCTGTATTAAGCCTCATAAAGTCTGTTTCAGTAATGGAAATCTGATGGCATTTCATGGCTACCTACACTCCAGAGCTCAGACATTTCACAGGTAGCTGCCACAAATAGTTGACTCTTTACATCTTCAGCTCATTCTACCCCAGACTCCCAACAGACAAAACTTTTGTCAAGTGTCATCTGAAGGCTTTTTTTAGCAATTTCCCAAACTGCTACTTCACATTCTATGTAACTACCACTTTCTGTGCTAATAGTCCAGGAAGGTCCTGTTTAGCCATTTTAGAGCGTATAAAATTTAAGTCAAGTGATTTCCATTCTTCCTCTAAAATCAACCCACTGAAACTTATGCTTTGGTCAAAAAGTGCCAGTGTGTCCATGAAGGTTTGTAAACATTTTAAAAGGCAAACCCATCTTAATTAGAGTGGCCTCTTTAAATCTGAGTCCCTGATTCTGAGAGAAAAAGCTATAAAATCACAGAACTGAGAGCATCAGGAAGAAAAAACATCATTTCGATGTTTTTGATACAGGTGCTTTTCCCTTGCAAAAGTGTATTATTAAGTGTTGCTCATGACTCGCCTGTATGCTAACTGTGTGCCACACTGTTGTGTTCCATTTGGCTGGGCAGACATGTTACAGAAGGACTGCTGAGGGGTGTGGATCCATCCCAAGCCGTGCAGTACATGGAGAAGGCAACTGCAGCTGACACTCTGAAAAACCAGGAGGATCCCAAGCACGCCCAGGGACATGCACAGCAGAACCTCACAGCAATCACATCAGAGTCCCAAGTGTCATCAGTCAAGTCAGAAGTCATCCCCTTCTCAACGATGACGGTCCACCACGTGCAGAGCTCACCTGTTGTCATCCATCAGTCTCAGCACTCATCAGCCCTGGTCAACCATGCGCAGGGTTCACCCACTGCAGCCAGCCACAGTGAAGGTGTGCCAGCCACTGGCCACCCCTCGGCCACCCCACCAGCCCCCCCACAAGAGCCCGCAACAGGATCCCAGCCCACACAAGCCACACCAGCACCACAGGTCTCTGTCAATGGCACCACCATGCAAAGTCTTTTCATTGAGGAAATTCACAGTGCAAGTACCAGAAACCGAGCTGTATCCATTGAGGTATGGTGTATTCTGCTCAACCAGTTGTCCTCTTTTTGGGTCTGAGCTCCCAGTCTCACTCTTGAGACTGCAGGTGGGATTTTCAAATGCATTTGGAGGATTTATATGCCTTACCCTTAACTACACTGTGCACTTCTGAAGATACATTCTGATTTTAAATGCAATACGATAATAACATGTAACCAAAACTAGTAACTGTGTTTTTTAAATAACTTTTATTAAAAAAATAATTTAAACATATTTTTTAGAATACCTTGGTTTTGAACAACAATATATGATTCTCTGGCAACACTTGCATCAGTGGATTTCATTCACTCTTTAAATCTCCATATCCCTCATTATGGAGAGGTAAAAGTGAAAGGGTGTGAAGCTTCAGTGGTTTCACACAGAGATACTGAGAAAAGCCACAAGTTGTCTCTCACGTCTTACTACAGGACATGCAGTTTAATCACCAGTGTGATAAAATAAGGCAGTGACCCAGATTTAAATTTTGCCTTTGTTCCTTTAGTGAGCAGTGGCCACTGTCAGTCCGTCACATGTTTGTGCCATATCTATTCACAATGGAAGTCAGAACCAGTGTACAATTAGTGTTAATATATTTCTTGTAGTTGCTGACTAGAACTGAATCTATCCATATTGACCTATAATTTTTACACTTTTTTTTTAAAGTAAGCGATCATAACAGAAATCAGATTAATAAATATGTGCTTTACTGTTTTTGTCCAGAAAGCTGAAAAGAAATGGGAAGAGAAAAGACAAAACCTTGATCACTATAATGGAAAGGAATTTGAAAAGCTCTTGGAAGAGGCCCAGGCCAATATAATGAAGTCCATTCCCAATCTGGAGATGCCTCCCCAGCCAGCAGCCCCACCTAAAGGCGATGCAGTGGAAAAGCTGGAAGTCTCAGGTAAGGTTTGCTAGAGTAAATGGTGCTAAAAAATTGCGTATCTGGGAAAAAAAAATAGTTATTTTTCCTACTTTCTAGAATGGTTTCAGTTTACAGATTTTTGTGTTCTTCATCATATGTGTATGTCCCTGAGGAATACTGCAGGTCCTGTGGACAGGATGCAGTGATTTTGCTGATGTCAGTGTGGGTAACCAGCTGAACACAAGTTTTCCATATTGCTACTGAGAAAGTGAGTTTGACCTCTGGAGATGAAGACTCCTCATGAGCAGGAGAGTAAGAATACTCCTTGCTTTTGGCAGAGAAGAGAGTATCTGTCTACAATACTGTATCTGTATCTAGTATTCTGTGTTCAGTTTTGCACTTAAAAGTTTGGCATTACAGAGGGTTCTGGAAAGAACCACAAAGACTTTGAGCACAAATAGTCTTACTATCATAAACCTAAAAAGCTCTTTTTGTAGATATATTTGTTGTCAAAAGAAGATCAAGACATGCCTGAGGTTTTTGAGGGTGAGGCCTTTAACTTTGCAGAACATGTTCTGGCAAGTTCCAGCAATTGGAAGTTGAAGCTAGAAAAAGCCACATTAAAAATTAGCTGTCAGATTTTGAAATCTAGAGTAACTAATCACTGAAGTTTAATTGTGAACTTACGGGTTTCTCTGCCACTTCAAATCTTTAGCAATACTGTGTTTCTTCCTGACAGGCTGCCCAGGCACAAGCTCTGTGAATGGTGCAGGCAGGACCTCCTTTAAAAAATCCTTGAGCCTATGTTAAGTGGAAAGTCAGACTATTTGATCTTAATGATCCTTGTTAACTTCATAATCTTAAACTATAAATGCAACTAATATTTTGAATGAGTCCCTCAGAGGTCTGAAAATGACCTGTGATGCTACGTAACTTAGTTGTCTTGGACAGATGTGTAGGAATGAATGACAATTACTTTCACAGTAAGTATTCTGGCTGTCCACAGTCATTATATAGATATACTGAGTTTCAAGTTGAATGTGAGTCAGACTGTGACCCTGTAGAAAGAAAGGCAAACTGCATAATGAGGTGAACAGGAATATCTACAGGACACTTGAATCTACTCAGCAGTGGTAAACTCTTACGTAGAAATTCCCAAAGTCAGTGTTTTGGACTTCAAGGAACAAATAGGAGGGAGTCAAGAGGGTAGTGATGATAATGACCAGGGCTCTAAAGAAACATGATCTCTGGGAAACAAAAAAGAAAGAATTTGTTTTGTTTAGCATGAGGAAGCGAAGGCTGAGGAAGGACAAAGCAATCTCTGAATGCATGAAAATCTGTTTAAAAAGGAAAAGACCAGCTTGCTTTGTGTGGGTAGAACAGCAGTAGAAGTTGACAATTGCAACCAGGAAGATCCAGGTTAGGTATTAGGGGAAAACCTCAAAATGATATGGAAAGTGAGGCACTGAAGAAGCTGTATGAGGCAATGAGGAGGATGTAAGATCCCCATGGTTGGAGATAATGGCTTAGACTATCATTGATGAGGAATTATATATGTAGAGGTACTTTGTGGTAGCAGCATGATGGGGTGTCCTTCCAGTCCTATTTCTTTCACAATTTGACATACAAATCCATGTCTGAATTTCTTCAAAGTTAAACGAACAAAGCAGATATCTCAGCCAAACCTTGGATTTACCTCATTAGCCAAATATGAGTCAGCTGCAAAATCCTTACCCAGCTACTTAAGCAATAGTCCATCCAGTTCAGCAGTCTGTCAGTGATGGAGGCAATGGGAGATACTGTCTGTGGGCAGCATAGAACCTGGTCACCTTTTCCAGTCTGCTGGCACTCGCCCCGCTCCTCCAGTTGATATTAGAGGGAATATCCTGGCCTCCTCCTTTTCATATTCATTATAGACCTTTTATCTGGTAATTCCTCTACACCTGCTTATACCATTTGCATCGCCACTGCTGTAGCAGCAAGCTCCAGCTCACTCCCCGTCCTGTGAAGGAGCTTCATTGGTTTTAAAATGATGTCATACCAGCTTCACTGGGGTCCCCGTAGTTCTAATATTCTACCTGTGGCAAACAGCAACTCTGCATTCGCTTTATAAAATCATGAAGGCAGTGGATGAACCTGGACCATGTCATGGAGGGCTCAGCCTGCCCTGTGGGCTCCAAAGTGCAAACTTGGTCTCTCCACCTAGGCCAGCTGCTCCCTCCCAGGCTGGTTTCAGCTGCCTTTCTCTGACTGCTGTGTCCTTCTGGAGCTGTGGAGACCAGAGCTGCATGCTGCACTCAAGGTGCTGGCAGCCAAGGCTGTAAATAGCTGCAAAACGATGCCCTGGGGCTTGTGTACACAAATCCATAGAGAATCTGGGAAGAGTGTTTTTAGATCCAGCATTTTGCTCTGGGTGGGCCTTTAGCACCGGCAAGTTGTGGTTCCTTGAATGTTTCACAACATACATGTTTAAAATAAAATTCTGTTGAACCTCATAAAATAATTTTAGCATTCTGGCACTGTTCAGTGAGGTTACTGGCTATCAACACAATTATCTTGTATAATGTGTGGCATAAATAGAAAATGTCAGTGAAAATAAATACCATATGGGTGCAGTGAGCCGTGACATCGTAAAAAGTGCAGAACACAATAACAGAGAAGTTTTGTAACTCGCATAGTTAACTAATCCACTTTTAGAATACAATTTTGCACAGTGTGTAGCCAACAGATTTTAAGGGGAAATTTGATGAGATTGAGACATTTGCCTTCTGTTGTGCATAATGAATCCTGTAATAGAAACATAAATAAGAGAACAGCAAAACTTTTCCTTAATATCTGATTAAATATCTCACATGCCATTCAGCTCTTCAAGATTAAAATTTCAATATCAGTCTGCTGTACATGAGGAAACTGAGCAACATACGGAAAGTGAGACCACCTACCTACTAATATAGTGCATAAAACATTTTGGCCATAAATTAGCAGAGTCCTCCGTTGGCTTTGCTGCAGAAGCCAGATAGATCACGTTGCCAGAATATGTTGTCTCAGTCATTCCACACAGAGAAAGTAGGTTTTTTTTTTTTCCCCCTGCAAAGTACAAAACAAAGTAAAATTACACACTTACACAATTTTGCAGATGACTCTGTAAGTACTTCATTAATGTCTTGACTCTAACTCATCTTTGTTATCAAGGTTGTTCAGTGAAAAATATGAAGAATGTCTCTAGCATGTACATTAGAAATTGGGCTCCTTCATCTCTCCTTTTGCCTTCGTATGCAAGAATGCCCTGATTTTTGCAAGTGCAGAGTGATCAGTAGCTTACATTAAAGATAGTTTGTTTATTTGACTACAAAGGCTGCCTTAAAGCAGGCATTATTATTTTAAGATTCTTTTAAGACATTGGATTTTTTTGGTGCAAGTAGAAATTTGTATGGTGGGGAAAATTAAATCCAGTCTGGCTGTGCCTGTTGTATAATGCTTCAATCGGTGAAGTGGCTGTCAATTGTTGTTCACAGAAGCACTGAGCCCTTTGACACAAAAGGTTTCATAAAGTAGCAGTTTTGATCATGGTTAATCTCTGACTGAGTGAATTGTATTTGTCTATTTATTCCTCCCTCCATAAATATGCTAGAAGAACTAGGCAATAAGAAAAAAAGGTATTAGAAGAATTTTTGCCTACAAAGTTTTTTTTTTTCTTCCCATTTATATTGGGGAAATAAAATTGTTTAGTAAAGAAAATAGAAATCCAGCTTTGAAGTTTTATGTCTTGCCCGGTGTTGTTGCACTGACTGTAAACAAAGCCCATCCCAGCCTCTCCTTAGCGACTCCAGTTGGGGAGTGTGAGGGGATCAGCCTTCGACAGCCTGTGCACCTGCCACTCACTGACAATTCCTCTTGCCCGTGTTTCTCCTTTTTATTTCCCATTTTGAAGGTGGAGATGGATGAATGTCTCACAGATGTGAAAGAGGTGGTTGGAATGATTCTGTCTTTCTTCCTTCCGTGTCTCTCATCCAGCCTCGCTCTTATTAGCTGTGAGAAAAACTTTGGTGTTCTTGCAGACACAGCCGCTACCCGTTTGAGGGTAGTGGGTTTAGCCCACTAAAAGGAGTAGGGATTTGCACAGGCCCTACATTATAGTCAGCTGAACACCATCTTAGAGAATCACTCTGATTTTACAGCAGCTGTACCTCTGATGTCACAAGAAACTTAGTGGTTTTTATTGACCAAAGAAGTAGTCTAACGTAAAGTGCATCTGGAAGTTCACTCTTGTTGCAATCCTGTGAGTGAGTGCCGGATAAGCAGGGATGGAGATAATACAACAGAGCATTTCTTTAAGCTTAAGCAGTTTCAAGGAACATTTGAGCTAAGAAGGGAAGAAGGATGAGGCTGGGTCAGACAAGGGCTCTGTCCAGCCCCAGGGCCCAGCCAGTGCATCGGAGGAGCCTGACACAGCCCTGGCAGTGGGCAGTTGTGCAATAACTTGCCTGGAGGGAATGCTTAGCCCTAAACAGCTGGATAATCCCCAAAGCAGGTTTTATCTTTCTGGGTTATATTTATTCCAGCTGTTTATATAACACTGAGTAGCTGCAGAAAGGTCCTTCTCTCGCTGTTGAAAACAAACATTGCAAACAGCAGCGTGAACATGGTGGCTGTTGCCATGTGTGATGCTCGGCCTGTGACCAGAAACACATGGGGACAGGTCAAGAGCAATGTAACGCTGCTTCGGGAAAAAATGCCATCCAGTCACGGTAGGGAAGAGGAAGCAGCAGCTGGGTGGGGAAATACCAGTTTGAGAAACTGGCCTTCTCTTGGAAGACTCTTCTCAGAAAGCAAAGGCTGGCTCTGCTCAGCTATTGCGTTTGGTACTTCAATCTTTGTGAGTTAGCAAAATATACATATAGGGCCCCTATATGATCAATCAAAGGCAAAATTGTGTATTCTTGCAATAGTTAGTAGTAAGTAAAGTGAAAACAAGTGCTGTCTTAGAAGAGAAGCAAGTGAAGTTGCCCTTGGTGCTCCCTTGCCCTGCTCAGGGGCAAGAGGACTCATTGAACTGGAGGGGTGGCATCTCCAGACCAGTGTTTACATTTTCCCTCTCAGCCTGTGTCTGAACTTAGCTAGTTTTGCCCAACTGTAAGATGGACAAAACTCTTCAGCTCCTCTCCTAACACCTTGCCAGCAGCACCTCCCAGGCAGAACAGAAATGTGTTCTGGTTGCCTTAGAATTGCTGAGAACGACAAGAATCCTCCAGGTTTGGTGTCTTGCTAGTAGCCATGACAGTGGCCACACTTCCAAAGGAGGCTATGAGGGCACTCTCTGTAACCAGGTACCCAGCTGAACCTGTACCTTACATGCTGCTTTACAAGTGATTGATTTACAGAAGTGTGCTGTGCTGAAACTCAGCCACGGTGACGTGGGGCACAAGAGTTTTGCTGGAAATGTCTGGATGAAGTGACATGCTTTCTCTGTGCAAGTGCGGCGCTGTCTGCTTTTGTTCTAGGCATCTCCACTTGAATCCCGAATGTGTTTCTATTCATTTATATTCAGTAGCAGGACCTTTTAAGACTTTTTTTTTTCCTTTCCAATTGAGGCAGCGATGCAAATACTTTTTTTTCCCCTCCTTCACCTGTGCTAGCTTTGTGCTGCTCTGTTTACTTGCAGAAGAAGTTCTTGATGGAGAACAGGATAATGACAAACTGACCAAGTCTCCACCTCCTCCACCTCCACGGCGCAGTTACCTGCCAGGTTCAGGACTAACCACAACGAGATCAGGAGATGTCGTCTATGCAGCCAGGAAAGAGGCTGCTGCTGTCAAGGTTTGATGATTCAGACTGTTGATGAATGGCTGGCACAGAGAAACATTCCCAGGCTTGGGCTTTTTCTGTAAACCACAAAATAAGTTGAGACAGGGCTACGTCCTGGAGAGCTACTGAAACTGCTTACCAGGAAACACTACTGTTAGGCCAAATAAACACGTAAGGTTTGATCAGTTCTGTTTACAGGAGTCTTGCTGCTCTTATCTCCTAGCCACATAGAAGGCAAGTCACAGGCTGCTTTCATTTAGAGTGGTAAGAAGATTAAAAATAAAAAAAGCACGCCTTACACAGATGGGGAAGATTAACTCAGATTTGAGAGCATTTTTACAGAACTGTTCCAAATTAGTTTCTTTGGGCTTCCTTTCCCCATCTGTTCTGTTCCCTGAAGGAAGTGAAGTCCAACTTAAGCTTTTTAATCTGTGAACATGCTATCACATCAGCTATATTGGTTGCTTTTGAACTGATGAAGTAGCAGTCTCCTTAAAAAGGAAGAGGGACCTTGCAACAGGGGAATTGAAGTAGAGTGGAATTTTCTGTGTTTGTTTTGCATCAGAAGGGCTCAACTGTATTGTCTGTCTGTGTTTTCTCATCCCCCTGTAGGAATGCAGTGAAGATGCTGGGCAAATAGCACAATCCAAAGTCCATAAAGAGGATCAGGCATTGCCTCGGAGCACAGGGCATGCTGTAGCATCAGCTGCAAAAGATGAAGAAGAGGAGGAAGGAGATAAAATAATGGCAGAATTACAGGTACGTCCTTTGGGTTGCACATGAAGACACCTGTGCCCAGTGTCACTTCTAGGGCCTCAGCACAATTTATAGCTCAGCACGTGAAGGAAAGTAGGTCTGCCGGTCTCACCCAGTCCTGCTTTATTGCACTGGATGGAACACATTTTGTAAGCACCATCCAAATTTTGTTCAAGAGATCTCTAGCTGAGAGGGTGGTTCAGAATGCAGGATTACCAGTAGAGTCTTACCAATGTAAATGGGACAAGTAAAATATTGGTGTGCATTAGGTGTGGTTGTCCCTGGCATAGTGTTTCTCAGTACCAGACTGGCAAGGTGCTGGCAGCCCGTCGTTCATGTTAACGTTGGTGGGAACAGCGAATATAGTGTCTGCTCCTGGTGGGTTGTGCTTACTTGTACCATGCCATGGTCTAATGTTTCCTGGAGTGCTTGAACATTGAAACATCTGCTGTTCCCTGTTGACTGATACATGACTCTGCCAGTGGCATAGGAGCAGTGCTCTCTTGCTTGTCCTTTGATAGCGCATAGGCTGGTTTATTTCAGTGATGGCGATGCTGCAGTAAAAGCCAACTATTGCAGTGACCATCAGTGAGCTCCAGCTTCCCAGCAGCACCCTCTGTCCTCTTGCATGCCCACATGAGCAACGGAGATGTGGATCAGCTTAACTGGCTATAACTTCATTGTTGGGGTGTTTCAGAGCGCTCGTCACGACATAGTTGATCCTGCTTGTCCACCTGCTGGAAGGCGCGTTTGGTACTGCCCAGGGAGTGTTTGCAGTGCAGGGAACGTGGGTATTAAGCAGCAGCTGTTACATGTGGTGGGTGCACCCTGTCCAACTCCCACCCACCAGCACTTCAAACAGCTGGTTTGCAGGTTTACCTGCAGGGGTTTACATGTGTCCCCTGTTCGTGTGACAATGGCGAGTGCAACATGGGAGATGGGAATGGTGAAACTGTCACATTGTCTCCTGTCCCCAGGAAAGCAGCACAGCTGCCTTGCAGCTGGTGACAATGAAATGGAGGTGAAGGTCTGGAAAGCAGGCCTGAGGGGAGCTAAGCAGGACAAGTATGCATGATAGCTCAACAGGGAGCGTGTGTTTAAGTGCTAGTTTCAGGGACAAGCAATGCTCATTTTGAACAAATACCAAAATATCAGGTACATTTTAGAAGGTTGACAGGGTACCATGTTTTAGAAGGGGCACACTGCTTGACCCAGGAGCTCCAGGCTCATTATGGTGTCAGTCATAGGCAGAAGAATGGAAAATGAGGTACAGGATTCAATCAGTGTGTAACTATAGGGCAGATGTAAAGAGTTATGCTAGTAAACACAATATAATGTCACACAGATCTGTCAAAGCAAACAACACTCTTCAATTAGGTAGCAGGTTTGACTGCTTACACTGAATTGTATACCTATAAACGTTTTTGTGAGTCATTTGATCAAACATCATATAACATATTAATAAAAATCTGGCACCATGGAGTATACAAAAAACCCCAAACAAACCCAAAAAACAAAACAAAAGAAAAACCAAAAACAAACCACAAAAACAAAACCAACAATCGAGAGCTGTCTGGCCCTGAAAGTGTTGCCTTTGATGCAGGTGATTATAGTCAGGTCCCACAGAGACCAGCTGCCGGCCCAATGCCACTCTGTATTTTCATGAATGGCCTGGAAATACATTTAAAATCCTTACTGTTTAAATCAGCTTAATTAAAAGGGGGATTGGACTAGATGATTGAGGGATTGGACTAGATGATCTTTCGAGGTCCCTTCCAATCCCTAACATTCTGTGATTCTGTGAAAACTAGTGAAGTATGAGAGCAGGAAGATGATAGCAGTCACTTAATGGTCATAATATGTTCACTGAAATACAAAGTCCACATGAAGAACAACAAATACAGGCCACACCACAAGTGCATATCTTGGAAAGGAGCAGGAGTTGCAGTAACAGGTTGACGGGAGGTCCCAGGTCAGTGCTGGTGCCACATAGTCAGTGTCTGCTGTGGGTGTAGATGTGAGAACAGGGAGTGTTATCTCTGTGTACAAGATCAGTGAGATCAACACTGGGCTGCTGCATCCAGGACTAGGTGTCCACACATACCCTGTTTGAAAAAGCTGTTGAGAATGTGAAAGTTCAGAGGAGACTTGAGTACAATGTGGAGGTGCCTTCATGGCAAGAAAAAGGCATACTAATATCAGCTGCTATAGCACAAAATATATTTGGACACTGTTATAGACATTTTAGAGCAAGAGTGATAAATAAACAAATTACCAAGGGAAATAGTGGATTCTTCATCATGTAAAGTCTGAAGGACTTTGAGGATGCCTTTGTGGGTTGTATGCCTAACTCGAAAACCATGTCACTGGTCTCACAAATGGGTAAGCTGGGGAAAGCCCGTACCCTGTATTATGAGGAGCGAGACTTATTGTTTGAATAGTTCCATGTCATCTTAGGTACTCTGGTCTATAAGCACGTACAAATAGGATGTAATGGAAAACCAGAAGAAACTCTACACCCTGATTTTTGCACTGGATTTTTTTCATTGTTGTTACTTTTCTCATTTTGTGTAAACATGCAATACATATGAGGAGTACAATCTTTAAAGAACAGACCTGATTCTAACCTGTAATCAGGGCTATTAGTTTCATGACAGTTGCCAGGAATTAGATAATTTCCCTAATACATGGTATATGAATACAATTTTCTTGCATGTCATGGTGCGTTTGACTCCTATAAGCACTCCTCCCCCATTCCCTGGGCTGGCAGAGATGTCCTGCCTGTACCTGTCACCGATGGCAGACTATGTCATTAGAGGCCAGCAGAAGTCCCAGTGATGCACATTTGGAGCCAGCAGTGCGCCGTGGTGCCCAGGATGGTTCTGCTGCTCTGGATCTGGGAGCCAGCTGGATAAAGTGCAAAGCAAATGGAAAGAGGATGGCAAGACAAAGGGCTGAGTTACGTAGCTCTTGCATGATGTGCCGTGAGACAAATCTGGGAGCCAAGTGGACAGCAAGGGGTGGGGAAGAGGTATTAGATGCCACCTTCTCCTATTGAATGTATAAGGCCTGCTGCTCCCACTTCTTCCTCACATTTCTGCAGGCAACATATAGATCGCTTCTAGATGAGAATATCTGGGGAAGAAAATCTATATTTCTGCTCTGTTTATCCCATCCAAGGAAACAGCAAACCCTTGCTAATACTCACTTGGAAAGGAGATGAGAAAGCATAAAGGAAGCACAGGAGAAGTGTTTGGGGACAGTAAATGGAGTAAAGAGAGCTGAGCTTTGGGATTTGTTTATTTTAACACATAAAACGGTAGGTTTAGTTATTAAGTGATGTGTGGCTGAGGCTGAAACACATCCGATGGGCATTTTGAGGAGATATCAGACACTAGGAAGTAAGTTCCGTCACAAGCCCAAAGTCTGTTATGGCCTTCCTGCCTAAGTTTGGATAGTTTGCAGCACCTCTGTGTGCCTTCGTCCTCCCGTGTGGAAAAACAGAAATCAAGTTTGTCTCCCTTCAGAGGACATTGAGGTCAGTGTGATGAGTTAGAGTGCAGTCTTGGCAGATTGGAGGGTATGCCCTATTTCTCTTAGTCTGATAGTCTAAAATCTCTGTTATCTCATGAGTTTGTAAATAATCTTGTTGAGCCGTGAATGTTAAAAACAAATGCTCTCTTTGTAGTTGATCATCTCCAGACATTTCTGTATAAAAGCTACTTGGTCTCCTGATAACCTGCAGTATTTATTTCCTAGGCTTTCCAGAAGTGCTCTTTTATGGATGTAAACTCAAACAGTCATGCTGAGCAGTCCAGAAATGATACACATGTTAAAGACATAAGGCCTGGGACTTTAATGCATCACAAGGAAAAGAAGGTAACAAGTGGCGTTTGTAAACATGCCACCCGGTCTTGGCATAACCTTCTTTCCTTCAAAACTAATCTTATATCTTGTGTCCTGTTCTTTCTAACCCCACCCACCACTGCCCAGTGGTTTCCTTCCATTTATCTCAGTATGGCTCAGAAATGCTCGTATGGAACTTTCTATGAATCTACATTATGTGTCTCATTAGCAATTATACAAGGGTTGCATGAAGTTTTATGATTCTCTGAAATCAAAATTAAAAGAGGATCCATCAGTTTCCTCCAAAGAAATGCTCATACTCCTTAGAACATCCTTCCAGTGCTGTTCTGGCAGTGCATAGTGACGCGTCTCCCCTAAGCTTTGTACTTGTCTTGAAGGGAAATAGTGGTTGCTCTCAGTCTCAGGAGCCATTTTAGAGACTTTCTGCTTTATTTTGCTTCATTTTTTTTGCTTTCATTTTTTATTAGATATTCAGAAATCCCATTTGGGTTATTGGAAGATAGAGTCAAGGTGGATGGGCTGAATTTGCCCTTAGTCTGAAAGTTAATGCCCACAGTGATGGAACTTGGACGAGGTGCCATGTGTCTGGGGACGTAGCCAGACTGGCGTGAACTGATCTTGCTGGGCAGCCAATGTGCAGGATGAAGGACAGATATTTCTGCCTCTGCAGACCTCTTTTTAAAGTTTAAGAATAATGAATTGAATCGTTGCTGGGTTTAGGGAGTTGTGCGGGCATGACAGCTTGTGTCAGCCCAATGCTAGTTGCAATGACAGGAGGTGTGGTAGGGAAGAAAACACAGCTCTGCAGCACAGCATTTTCACGTTGTCATCCATTCTGTGTGTGCATGCAGGCTGGAAATACCAGTAACACCTTCTCTGATGTAGCATCACGTGTAGCTCCCCAAGCATTTTATGGGAGACATTGCGCTTCAACCGCATTTAACATAAACTGAGGCAGGGAGAGAGAAAATGGCTTTGCCAGGTCTTCAGGACAGAGAAGCCCCGGCCCGAACCGCAGTGAGCTGCACCTGCGTAGGGCACTGCAGCTGCAAAGCAGGTGACAGATAGATGGTGGTGTCTGATGGTACATTCTTAGCATCAAAATCCATACTGCTGCCAGGTCAGGGCATGGCACAGGACTTGGCTTGGAGCTGCCCAAACAGCAGTTCTGGTCTAAAGCTGCAAACACCTGTTTGGGTGAGGGTACAAGTTCATGATTATAAGGAAAAAAAAAAAAAAAGCATTGTTGTGGAGTATATGACAGTGTTATGGAGGGAAAAAAAAAAAAAAAAAAGTGTGAACATGTCTCTGTCCGTCCTCATTACTGCTGGTGTCAGAATGAGAAGATCATATTGTTAAATGAAAACCTGGGTCACCACTCAAGACACTGCAAATCCTGTAGCACAAATGTTTCTGTGAAACGTGCTACCAGGTAATTGCCATAAACTGCTTTTTATTGGAATAACACAGAGTCCAGGAAGTTAAGGTTAATAAGCTCTGTGTTGTCATCTGACACAACAGAGTGTTACTGGCGCTTTAAATATGGAGCCTTGTGGTCATGATAAACTCATGGAAGAAATAAATTTTGTTGTGGTTTCATTTTTTAGTAGAAGGGCAGCAGTTCCTAAAATGGGATATCTTGTACAGTGACTCACGAGATGTTGCACTGATGCTCAGAACAAGAAGTGGAAGTTGCTAAAAAGGACGTAGAGACATGGGAACTCAGTCACTGAGTCGGCATATTGACAGGCAACGAGCGCCATGAAGTGGCCCGACCTAATTCTGGCCGCTTTGACATGCAGTGGGACTGGAAGGCACTGACCGCTTAGCGAGTCTGAGCCCAAGGCGACCACGAGCCCCAGCGTTTTGTTCTGGTACCAGCTCTCAGCCCACAGATGCCTCGCTGGCTGCGGCTGGTTTGTGTGATGCCTCCTCCTTATTTAGCAATATGAGGGATGTGAAGGTACCTGCGGAGCAGCTGCACCGCCTTGTTACTGCTAATAAGCCTTTGTAGGGATGAACCGTGACTCTGGTCTGTCACTGACTTTCCTGTTCCTGCGTTTTGGTTGTGTGTAAAGTTTTCCTGTGTGAAATCCTCAGACAGTATGCAGGAAAATACCACACAAGATGTAGAAACTAAACCTTGTGAACCTCTGCATGCATGGGGAGTGCATGCACTAGCCAACCTGCGGATTTCTGTACCGTCACTCTTTCATCTCAGTTGGGAGAGCTACTCTCCTTTCTGATCTTCTGCATGTCTTCATGCTCATATAAGTATAATCTGTCATTCTGGTGTGTTAGGAGTCAGCTTCTAGTCTGAAGCAATGCCCGCAGCAGGGCTTTTGGCTCACTGCCTTCAGGAACTTGAGGCCAGATTAATTTCCTTCTTGACAAGCCATCTTTTGACTGTAGATTTCTGTCTTGCTCATTCAAGGGCATGGTTTCTCTTCAGGTCATTCCCTCACGCTGATGATTGTTGTTTATCCTAAGCTGTCACTAGCACTTAAACCAAGCCTCAAAGAAAAGCCTGGTATTATGAAACAGCATCGCCAGGGGACCTCATTTGAAAAATCAAAAGTCCCCTTAAATTTACGTTGCTGGGAATATACTACTTTTGTGCTAGTGGGTTCTCTCTCTGTGTGCTGTTTGGAGTTGCTCCTGTGAACGAATGTAGCTCGATGTTTCGTTCTGCACTCGCATGGGTGCTGCAGGGCGCCACTGGTGACTTTTTGAAGGGGTACTTTCAAGCTGCAGCAAGGATTTAGAAATGCTCAGACTCTGATCACATTAATTGGAACAGCGCTTCTCAGGTGTGAGCAACATTAGAAGCAGCAAAATGTCGTAATTTGAAAATCGGCTTTTACGGGTACAAACCTTCCTTTCAAGGCCAGCCAGAGCCTGGCACTGGCGCTCCGGTGAGCTGCGGCGTCCCACTGCCCGCCCTTCTACATCTGGCTCTCTTGGATGTGTCCCAGCAGAACCTAATCAGATACTGTGAATCTTTTCAGCTTCAATCTTATACAAACTAGGGATTTTTTTAACTGGCAGGTAAGCGGGTCAAGGTAGTACAGTGTTGGAAATGAGGTAACTAGTCGGCTTTTGCATATTCTGGAGGCCTTGTTAAGGCACGAGCCCCACGTATCAGCCCGTGCTGGCCACATCCATAGCACAGAGCAGCAACATCATGTGCTGCTCTGCCAGAATTTGGAATTTTGCCCCGAAGACAGACAGGAATCAGATGACAACTTCAGACATGCCTCTGCAGCAGTAAACAGAGTGGTGAGTTCATGAGGTCTGCCCTTCCCCTGAGAACGTGATGATTTATTTTTGGGGGAAAAAAAAAAAAAAAAAAAAGTCCTGTAAAGGTAACAGCCCTGAATAACTAAGTAATCCGACTTTCCCCCTTAGGTGTATGGGGCTACAACAGGATCTCCCACAGATAGTGACCACCCTAAAGAGAAGAGGGAAGGGAAAACTGAAGAAGAATTGGGTTCTGACTCATCCAGCACAGCTGACAGTAGAATTGGCTTTTCAATGAATGACAATCCTACATTTAGCAAGGGGTTGTTTGTAGACAGTAGAGACTATTTTAAGAAAAACCTCCAGAATATGAGCACAAACCTGTCTGGTGTCAGTTTGTCAGAGGATGACAAACGAAGAGGGGCTCAAGATATTTTAGGATCCCGTTTTCCAGCTGTTGAAACTGGAAAACAAAAGCCAAACTACGAACTCTCACTAGACGCGCGCCAGGGCCTGCCGCAGGGGGAAACCTTGCAGGGCACGGGCAGGCACATCCCCATCAGCAGCGTTGTCCCCATCCCGAGGCACACGCAGGAGGCTGCGGGGCCTCAGCCGTCCTTGCAGGAGCAAGAAGCTTCTGCCATCAACTGCGATCAGGTCATGCTGAGACCCAGAGTGTCCAGAAGTAACAGTGTGAGCAGCATCGAAGAGTCAGACTCTCCGGCTAGCTCTCCAGGTGAAGACAGCCCACCCACAGAAAACATCGCCTTCATGATTACTAAAACAGCTGTCCAGGTCCTCTCAAGCGGAGAAGTTCACGACATAGTCAGCCGGAAAGGTGGAGATGTGCAAACAGTGAACATCGACGCGAGGAAGGACGTGGTGTCAGAGAAGGGTATCCCAGAAAACACGGACAGCGAAGAGCCAGTGGTGTGTCTGGACAAAAAACCCGTCATCATCATTTTTGATGAACCAATGGATATTAGGTCAGCTTATAAGCGGCTTTCTACAATTTTTGAGGAATGTGATGAGGAGTTGGAGAAAATGATGACAGATGACAAGATAGAAGAGGAAGAGGAGGAGGAAGATAATGAAGTACATGAAATTTCTGAGATCCAGAAGGAAGAGCCACCAGTAGTTAATGACAGAAGAGCAATCACAGACTATTCAGCAGCTCATGGTCTCAACGAGAAATATATACTTAACCTTCAGTCTTCCTCTGACCCCGTGGAAACCAGACCTCCTGCAGAGGAGGAAAGCACAAAGACAAATTTTAACAAATACCGTCAGATCTATGGGCTAAACACAGAAGCAAACTTGGACTCTGCTGACAGACAGGATTCTAAGAAAAAATTTAAGTTCAAATTCCCTAAAAAGCAGCTGGCTGCTCTGACACAGGCAATACGGACAGGAACCAAGACAGGGAAGAAGACCTTGCAGGTTGTGGTCTATGAAGAAGAGGAAGAAGATGGGACCCTGAAGCAGCACAAGGAAGCAAAGAGATTTGAAATCACCAGGTCTCAGCCCGAGGACAGTGACAAAAGTCCTTCTGCGAAGCAAGAGGGACCCCCGGGGGCTGCAGTATCCCTGTCTAGGACTGATGAAATTCGACAGAGCACATACCGAACGTTAGACAGCCTTGAGCAGACCATAAAGCAGCTGGAAAACACCATCAGTGAAATGAGTCCCAAATCTATCCCTGACAGCACATACAGCTCTGAGGGAAGCACTGGCCCCTTCTCTGCCCAGACAGCACCAGGGAGCCCAGCCCGAGAGCTGGCGGTGCTGGATGAGAGCCTGGCTGGCACAGAGCCCCCTCCGTCAGTCCCGGCCACTTCACGAAAGGTACCTTAGTCCGAGAAATCAAGCCTCCAGCTGCTTCCTAAAATCCGCAGTAATCACCATTAAACAAGAGGGTCTTGTGATTTGTTTGCTTCCTTTCAGGTGGCTTCTTTGGGCTCCCCACGAGGTGTCTAACAGCTACTAGACCGTTGGGTGTTGTTTTTTTTAATCTTTGCTGCTGATTGGTGATGGGCAAATGCAGGGGAGCTGGGTCGAATAACCCGCTGTGTGAAATGACAAGCGTCACTGACACCGAATCCAGGCTGATCAGTAGCTGAGCAGTTTTTCTCCATTTGATTCTGGAAATTAACACCCGCGGTGTGAAGCTCCTCAACTTTCCCTGCATGTAGTACTGTGGCTTTGGTTGGTTGTTTTTTTTTTTTTTTTGGCGCATGGTGTGGCGGCTCCTCCTGAAGCAGCCGGTACTGATCTGGCCGTCTCCCTCTCTCCCCTCCGCTCCTTCCCGCAGGGCTCCAGCGCTGCCGCCCAGACCAGCCGGATGCCGGTCCCCGCGGCCTCCAAAGCCAGGCCGGGAAGCACGGAGAAAGCAGGCAAACAGCACAAGCTGCAGGATCCGCGCCAATACAGACAGGTAGTTTCACCCTAAACCCGGTGTTTGGATGGACATTTCGTGGTGTTTGTCTGTTTAAAGACTCCAGTAACTGACTGAGATTATGCCAAATAACGGATGCCTGTCTTTCGAGTGAGGTCTAACTGGACATCCTGGATCCTGGGAGCATGACAGTATCTACTGGTCTTTTCACTGATCTTTTCACCATGCTTGTGCATGCATGTCTGCAATAAAACACCTGCTGCTCTTTTTTTTGGTTTGTTTTGGTTTGGTTTTTGTTTGGTTGGTTTTTATTGTTTTTTAACTGTGGTATTCAGCTGTAATTTTAAGATGTCAACTACCTGTTTACTTTCCCTTTGGTAAATGTGGCGTTTCCTCAGGAGAGCTGGGAATGCTTCTGTTCGGTCTTTACAGGAAGCCTTGGACACTAACCTGTTGGTGTAACTGATGACAGTAGATGCACATTAACTCTCAGGCTGGACATGTCTGTTCACACATTAATAACCCAGAAGCATGGCCAATGTAGCGACTGGTCTATAACCCGTAGATCACGCCTTCTCACAGCAGCTTTGTTGGCTCTTTCTCTCTCTCTATGCATTCTTCTTTGGGCACTTTGGGTTTTTAACCAGGTCCAGTCCACAGCTGCAAGAATTGCTCAGGCCTCGAACTGTTAATTCTTATTCTCTGTAGGGCTATTTCCCCAGGTCCTGTTGGTTTATCATGTTACTGGCTTTCTGACAAACTGTCTCCTGCCGTCTTTATTTGCAGGCTAATGGAAGTGCTAAGAAAGCTGGTGGGGACTGTAAGGCTACTTCCCCTACCCTACCTGCTTCTAAGATCCCAGCCTTTTCTCCCACTTCTGGGAAAAGCAGCTCAGCACCTGCTTCTAGCGGTGACAGCTCGAACCCTCTGAACCCACCCACTAAAACCTCCATTCCTTCCTCTAACCTTCTCGCTCCTCAGACAGGTCGCATCACTTACTCCACCTCCCTCATCCCCTCTGTCTCTAACGGCTCCTCCAAGTTCCAGAGCCCCCCTGCCCCAGGGAAAGGTCACCATCTCTCCTTCTCACTCCAAACCCAAAACGGCCGGCCACCCCCTCCTTCCTCGTCCACCTCTCCCCCCTCCTCTGCCTCCCCCAGCTCACTGAACCAAGGTCTGAAGAGCATCAGGACCATCCACACCCCTAGCTTCACCAGCTACAAGGCACAGAACGGAAATGCCGGCAAGTCCACCCCCTCCGCGGCCAAGGAGCCGTCCTAAGGCTCAGCCCAGCACGCCTGCGCCTTCACCAGGGCTTCTTGTGCAGAGAATCCGCAGCCAATATCTTAACCAGGGAATGTAACCGTTTTGCTGTATTGCTGGAGGCTTAATACTAATCACGTGCTAAATACTGAGTTACTACACTAGATTTAGAGTGAAGCTTTTTTGTAAAACCCTGTTGCTGTTGTAATGATAAAAGAGCATTTTTTTTTTCCTATGGGCAGCACCTCTTACAAAGAAGTGGGAAGGTGTGTGAGTGAACCTGAGTGCGTGTGCACAGCCGTGTACTGAGCATGGGAAAACGGGGTTAAAAATTTAGTAAGTTGTTTTGTATAAAGCTATTTTTCATTACGGGGACTAGAAGTGAACAGAGATATACTAAAGTGTGATTATACACAACTGTAAAACTGAAACTAAAATATTTTTCTTTTATTTTGGTGTTATTTAGCTTTGTTACAGATTTCTATTTTTGTCAACAAATGTCATGGTTCCTTTCGAGATTTTTTGCCAAAACATTTTGATACTATTGTAATGTACATTTGAAAGTAGTATGCTGGACAGTAAACCTCTACACAAGAAACAGAACAAGACTGGTCTTAGTGTGTATGAGGCAACTCAACCTATTGCACTGCCGTTCAGATTATATTTAAGAATTTGCCAAGCCAAGAAAAAAATAAATTGCTTTATAGAGGTAGCTGCTGATTACTTTTTTCTTAGCTAAATCCACCCTTTTTCCTTCAGTTTTACTTTACAGAGCCCTGGTAACCCATTAATGTTGGATTTTGAAATGTACACTTCTGTTCTGTATACTGGCAAACTTTTGTACATATCTATAAATATATATAAATAAATAAATACTGTATGTGGCTGTGGGCACATAGAGTAGTTTTACCACACCAAAGTTAATTTTTATGCATGCTTAAAAATATATATGGGGAAGGGTTGAAAGAGATGGATATCAGTCAAATAGGAAAAAAGTAAGAAGCTTCCATAGCTCATGGTTTTGTAAATAAATTTATTACATTATGGTGTTATACAAATATACAGAACTATGATAAGCAAAGATCTTTACAAAAATAAAGGGCTGCATGCTTATGTATTTGTATTTTGTCACTAACGACTTTTATAATGGTCTCAAATTAGCTGTTAAGCTGTTTGCCTGAGAGCATTAAACCACCAGGACAAAAACTGACTTTGCTTTCCCTAGATTAAAGCCATACATAAGCATTGATTTTAAAATGGGGTCTTTCAAATTTATCTGGACAAAAGCTAACTGTTGGAACTCTAGGTTAGAAAACTAGCAAGAAAAATAAAAGGGCACCCAAACCTTTGACTGATAGATATTGCCTCTTCCACCTTGAAGTACTCCTTGTTTTGTTCCTCCTTGTGAAACCCCAAGTTTCTTAATCACGTCACTTCAAGGCTGAGCCCCCACATGGTGCAGCCCTTGCAGTGGGAATAGGTAAAGAATGTAAATGTTAACTCGTACCTCTTGAACATGGCACATGGTCTAGTTCCTGGAGCTCCAGCGCCATCCCCTCTGCTGCCGTGGCTGGAAGCGCCCCAGGCACGTGCGGAACATCAGAGCTTCGGCCCCAGGCTCAGGACAAGCCAGGCAGCTGCAGAGCCGAAGCAAAGCCTAAGGCACCGTTCAGAGCGTGCACACTGAAGCAGTGAAGCCAGTTCCCTTCCAGCTGGTACAGAAAAGTGGCAGCTCTGAAGCCTTTTCTGGGAGCAGCTGATTCAGGTGAGAGAACCTCCCAAAAATTTCTGTCATGCTGCACTCCCTGGACCACGCGCTTCCCAAGGGTGCTTTCCACTCAAGTGTTGAGTATGTAACTTGCTTGCTCTGAAAGGAGCAAGCCTGATCTTACGCTGTATCTTGTTAGCAGGTAGGGCTATTGCATATCCCCCACACAACACAGCAAATACAGAGTGCTGTACAGCACACAGCCAAAACAGAAGCTCAAGCTAAATGATGGACACAGCAGGTTTTGTTGTTAAGCTGTTGCTCTGACATACCCCAGGAATCTGACACTGAAGCACAGTAACCTGCCAACACCCAACCCTCTGTAACTCCATGAGAGCAGCCCCCACGAGCCATCGCACAGCCAGGCAGGGTCCCCAACTACAGACCCCGCAGACAGCGCCCCAGGCACCGCTCCAGCTGCTGCATCTCACCGCCCCATCCGCGAGGGGCAACAGCAGCACCTTCTCTCTATCTGAATTGAGACGCTGACAGTGTGGTATAAATAACCCAGAGTCCCTGCACAGTCACGGGGCATGCAGTAGGCGTAAGGCAGTGCTGTACTCGACAGGTAATTATTGCTTGTGGTGGTGAACGTGGAAATTGCCATCAGGAGTGAAAACAACACCCAATTGTGGTCTCGGTGACACTGCGATGTGCACGTCCTCCAGCACCCGCCGGGCTTTGTGCACCTCCAGGTCTCACCCTTGGTGCTGGGGTGCAGCACCCACCAGGAAACCAGCCACAGGCTCAGACAGCACAACCCACGGCACAGGCACCGCTGCCGGGACCAGGCTGTGTTTATTCCCTCCCAATGCTGCTCCCACAGCAATGAAGCTGTTGCATTTTCATGAACACAGGCAGGGAAGGGCTGCAGCTCAGCACCAGGAATGCTTTTGAACACTGGACAGACTATTTAGAGAAATGAGCAAGTCTGTAAATAAATCCCTTAAGCATGAAAGTAATCAACAGGCTAGTGATTAAAAAGCCAAATTTCACACTGCAAAGCAGTTCTGAAGAGGTGATTTGGGTGGAGCTGACTACAGCCTGAGTTAGGGATGAGAATCACTGGGCAGCTACGGCTGCAATGGGGGGAAGTTTAAAAACAACTGATGCACTTCAGCAAAAATAACCCAGCAGGGTACCATGTCCCTGTGGTAACATGTCCCCAGGGTACCAGCCCTGCTAGCAGTTGCGTTTGCAGCACAAGTCTTTTCTGTGGGTTCAGGTGCGATGGGATCTCACTCCTGTGAAAAATCAGAAGCTGCTCACCGCTCTCTTTTGAGGTGGAAGGAGTTGGATGGTGAGCAGGACCTTCCTGCTGCCTGTTGTGGTCTGCGGCAGCCCGATACTTCAGCTCAGAGCCAGGGCTGTGCCCATGTGCCAGCCGCCTGTGCCTGCGGTGGCTGCAGCAGTAATGAAGCAACACAGCACCCAGCATCTGCCTGGCCTGCCCAGCACAGGGGAGGATGCGCAGCACAGGAAAAAAAAGAGATGTGCAGAACATTTCTGCCTACAAATGCACAGGGCCAAAATCCATCTGATCCCCACTAAGAGGCAGCTCTTCCTGCATGCGTAGAAACTCACAGGTTGGATAACAGACAATTAAGGCAGGTTTCTACAGCCTGGTGACCGTGAGCCACAGGTACGTGCATCATTTCAGCAATGGCATGTCTGCTTTAAGTCATTCCCCCTCCCAGCCACTTATCAGCCTACACCCTTCTTTCCACAGGCTACACAACTAATTACTTGATCATTGTTTAAATGAGGATGGTGTAGTGACCTGGCTTTGAAAACAAGAACAGAGCTTTTCATAGCAGATGGGGCCACACTTCACACACTTTCCTCCTGCCCGGACAAGGTGGGGAGAGGTTCTCCTGGGATTGCTGCAGACAGGGACAGACCCTGATGGGCAGCTCAGCAAAGGATTTTCCTTCAGCTCTGTGGCAGAACAAAAGAAGTCAGGAAACTGTCCAGACTGTGGCCATGTCTTAATTCCACATTATCAGCACTGTGAAGGACACTAATGGGGACCATAACAAGCCCTGTAGAGAGTCTTCGAAAGCTGGAAGTTGCTGTATCCCAGATCCCAGAAAAGGGATTTCAAATTAAACCACTGACCCCCACTGAAACAGGAACTGCTGTTTGGAACCGTTTGAAAAATCCAAACACTATTGCCACAGGTCATCCTTTAATTATTTCCCCATCAGAACTCAGCTTAGACCTGTTTCTAACAATTTGGAGCTACACAGCTCCAAGCTGTCCTCAGACCAAAAGTACTTTCCAAGCCAGTTTGAATCCTTCTGATGATGAGTATAAAAACAAAGGATGGGCACAAATGGAAACATTGATAAATTCTGCTTGAAGATAAAAGCAGCACCCCCTTTTACTGTGTGATCAAACACTGGCACAAGTTGTGCAGGGAGGCTGAGGAGCCACCAAAGCTGGGAGATGTTCAAAACCCAACCAGTCCCAGCCCTGAACAACCTGCTCTGGCAGCACCTGCCCAAGCCGGGCAGGACGAGGTGACCCCAGGGGTCTGTGCCACCCCAGGGGTCTGTGCCACCCCAGGGGTCTGTGCCCACCTCCGCTGCTCTGCGCCCTGTGGAGCTGCCCCCGCTGCTGCAGCCAGATTCCAGAGGAAATACTGGCACTAACAGGGCAGGTCATTGCACACATTTCCCCTGCTGCATCAATCAGACTATCACACTGCTCTTCCAGAGCAAGAAGGGGGGGGAAAAAAAAAAAAAATTAAAAAGCACCATAGGTAAATGTCAGAAGTAGCTGCTGTTAAGAAGAAGGCATAGCAATGGCTCCTAAAAACATCTGTCATTTGCACACTGGCCAGAACGTAGGGTGCCTCCAAATCTTGGCAGTCTTCAAAGAGCAGAACAAGCATCACTTTTTTCCCAGCCTCAGATATGCCACCGTGTGCTGTTTTCTTCAGGTGGAGCTCAGCCATCACCTCTCCCCAGTGCACCTGACAGATCACTCGCCGCATCTCCCCTTCAAGCCCAGTGCTCCCCCAGAGCTCCTGCCTGCCAGGGTGTCTCCAATTTGTACCTGAAGCACTGTCAGACAATACAATTCCTATGTTTGAGTTCCTGATTTTTCAAATAAATCTTGTGCTCTATTTGAGTCAATGTAATAAAAGTTTCATGTTCCTAAGCATAAGAGTTGGCAGCCATACATCTAGACTCAGGAGATAAAATCATTATCTAGAAACACAACAAAATTAAAATTAACCTGATCCAAAGTGGCTGTCAAATCAGAATAAGATGCCGGCCCCAGGAGCCCTTACGCACCTCCGTATGTATGGTGCTTCACTGAGGACACCCCTGCGATGTACTGTGGATGCTCAAACACATTCTAACAAGCTTCTGAGGCCAATGATGGGATTAAATACGCCTCCAGTAAAAGACGATGGGTATTTGCTGCTTAATAGCATTACAGAGGCATCACAACACTGTATTTTGAAATCCGTTTTCAAATACAGTTTACTACTAGGACTGAAAAATCATCATAAATCACTGTTTCACAGAACGTACCCATTCTTCCTCGCACCACGCACTGAAACGCTGCTGATGTGACAGCTCCCTGGTCGCTCTGGGGGGAAAAGACATTTTAATTCGCAAGGAGACCATAAGAACGTGATTCATTTTTATATGAACTGGTACTTTCACAGATCTCAACTGTCACATCCGATGCTTTTCTTCCCAGCCAATTTTCATAACAATTTCTCACAAGGATCAAAACAACAGTATATCAAAGCACGAGACTGTTACAGTCACTTCAGAAAGAGAGGAAAAGTGCTTGCAACCACACCAGCCTGCACTCCCCGGTTACTGTCATCCCCTCTCTCCTCAGGAACACATGCCTAAGAGCACATTGTTCCGTGCCCACGATGTTCACTCCTTATTTATCACTGATACAGGTGCAACCCTCTGCCAAGCAAGTGACAACGTAGGACATGGCAATACCCAAAGTGATGAACAGTTGCTTTGTTTGCAAGCGGGTGCAGAGCAAAACAGAAGAAAATATAACTGGTAGAGTTCACACCCAGAGGGGTTTTTAGGGTACAAACTCATCTTCATAGTTAAAACTATAAAAAGTCCAAGGCTCACACTACAGTATTGTTTTGGCTGGCAGATACTGGTATTCACGCTTTACAACTTGCGGACAATTGTGGATGTGTTTTCTGCAGTGCGACAAAACCAGCCTATTAAAACAAAACAACTTGCTACATACCTTGCGATCAGATTATATATCAAGATGAAGACATTTAACCAACCGAACCCCCTCTCATCTGTGAACTGCCACGGTCTTTTCCCCAAAGACGACTCCAAAGAGAAGCGCCCGTCACCCAGGAGCAAGCGCCGGTTCTGCGGCAGCTGCCAGCTGCAACTCCTAAATGTGACATTTTAGAACTGTTCCTTAGAATGAATTCCTATCACACAAAGAGTCACCAAAACCATTTTATTTCCAGTGTTTAAGTGGGTATGCACACAGGCATGATACAGGTTTGGATTCATTAGGTCTTCATGCAGAATTATATTCTCAATAAAAGAAACCAGTTCCATCCAGTATCCACTATCTACACGCCTATGTTACAACATTTATATCAAATCTGGTATCTGAAGAAAAGATACACATGTAATATGTACATTTAAGTTACTTATTTTACAGAAAGATTAAAAATTCAAGTCACATAAAACTCAAAATCTGTATTAAAATTGGAAATATAAAACTCCAATATTTACTGGAATGCCTAAGGAATGGAAGCTCTGTAGCCACCTGTGTTAACATTTGTAAAATGTAATGAAACTCGTTAACAGTAAAACGCATTCATTTGTTTGTAATAAGCTTCTCTAATTTAACAATATGGCACCCTAACAAACCAAATGAATTTATGATGAGGCACTTGTTAGTGACTAAACCAAAAGAACGATTTTTCTGCATACTAATGCCAGGTCAACTCTCAGTCAGAAAACCATGTATACCCTACACAGCACGTTGCATCAGATGCTTTGTTCAACATTTGTATGCAGCCATCAAATATACTTTTTCTTAAAATATATATATCTATACTTTAACTTTAGTGTTCTTCTGGCTGTGGTAATGCACTGTGAAGACGTTCCACAGAGCATATTGATGAAACCAGCCCAAATGAAGGCTGCATAACAACAACAGTACAGGAAAAAATATATATATATGTACACACACACATACGCACATTACTGGGAAGTGTAACAGTAAGTTAATGAATTGCTGTAGTGGACATACCTCCCCATTTCAAAGATACTGATAGAATCGAGATCTAACCACTTGGGTCCCAGACAGTTTATGAGGATGGGCATCAACTGCTGGGCTGAAGTTGTTTTTGTTCATATTCTGATAATTTTCACCATTTACCTGGTCTGGTGGCTGAAATGGTCCCGAAGGTGGTGCTCGATTAATTAAAGTCAAACTGCTAGAAGAGCTGCCTTCATCTGCCTGCATCTCTGCAGAGGGAGGCAGATCCTTTGATGCATCTGCTAAGCTAGTGTTCTCAAGTCTGGGCTTTCCAGTTTCACCCGTATTAAGGTCAGTTGTGCTAGTGCGTAAACGTTCTCGTGCAAGCCAGTCTGAGATGGAGAGGTCCTGCGCGGGACACTTTGGCTTCAACCGGTTCACAGCTGAGAGCTCAGATTCTTTCTCTCTACTTTGACTTGGCTCTTGAGCTTTCCAAGCATTCAGGACACTTACTTCAGCAAAATCCCTCTGTCCTCCAAGCGTATGCCTTCGCCTGATATTTTTTCTCTTTGTAGTCTCTGCAGAGTTAGCTTTTTGATTCCCAACTCCAAACATGTCATCTGCAGATGATTTGAGTCGCAGCTTTAACCTATCTGTAATTTTAAGTCTCCAGGTAGGCTCTTGTTTATCAGCCTCACTTCTGGCTGATGTAGCTAAACTGCTTGTTGATCTTCCTTTTTTCATTATGTCAAACATTTTGGTCACAGCAGGCAAGTCCTTCTCGCTCTTTGCATCCCCTGAACCCTCACTGTCTGTTTTGTGCCGTGCAGACTTTCTCCTAGACAGTGTATCACATTCAATAAGTTTGTGTGAGCTAAAAAGTCTGCGACTCTCTAACTTTGGTGTTGAACTTCCCTCAGTACAACTTACTTCGCTTTCTTCAGAGTTCCTCCGACTGGTCTTTACCACTTCTGCAGCTTTCCCCTTGGACAGCCTCTCTGCAGCAGCGCTGGTGGCAAACACAGGGAAGTCACTTTCACTGTCCGTCTCCATAGGACGCCCTTCGCTGATCAACTCACTTCTTTCGTCATCAGCATCTTCTCCTTTGCTTTCTGTCACTGACTGCACCTCAGGGCTCAGCATGCTGGCATCTAAACCAGTTAGATATATAGTAGATGAAGTAGTTGAATAATCCGAGGTGATGGAACTAACATCAGCTGCTAAAAACTCATTGTGTTTAATTTCAGGGCTGGTTACATTTTTGCCTGAGTATCTGTGCTGAGAAGCCTGGGAGGAAGTGCTGAGAATAGTGCCGGAGTCAGACACTGTCTCCTCAACCTGGGAAGATTGTGAAATAGGCGTTTTTGGGTTATTCTTCTGCGTGGTTTGCAGACAGCTGAGATTCGGTGATTTTGTACATTTTTCATGGTAAGGCAGTGAAGGTTCCTCTGACGGGGCACTTTCTTTCTTTAATGACTTCTTTTCATCCTTTACAACATTCCCATCTTTTTTACTGCTGTTCTCTTTTTCCTTCAGGACAAACATCCTCTGTTTTCTCCCTATGTCCCTCTCCCTTTCATATTCCCCTTTAGCTATGTCCTCTTTTGTTGTGTCACCACGAGATTGTTCTGCAAGCTCCTTCTTGAAAAACACATTATCCAACTCATCCTCTGAGCTGCTTGGTTGTGGTTTCTCTTTTGGTTTTTTCCGCTTGCGACTAGCTGCTGCAAAAATGGAGGATACAAGCAGTTCCTTGCTATACTGATCCTTTCCAGAACCCCAAGAACCCTGTTAAAAAAAAAAAAAGAGGGGAGAGGGCATGATTAGAAATCACAAGGAAACATTAGTTAGCCTGAGACTTTTTACAAACACATCTTGAGCTTCACAACAAACAGTCTGTCTTTATTCAGGAAATATTTCCACGTTTTTTCTGTAGTCTGCATGACATTTCCCAGTAAGGCAATTTTCATCCTGAGAATTCCACTTGTTATCTGAATCCCTTCACCGAAGACTAGTTTGTATACATATCTGTTTAGTTTTTGATTGACTAAGGAACCAAGGCCCATTACAGCAAGACATCCTTTTCAAGACTGGTTTGCAACAGAACCTGCTTCATGGATGAGGTCCCGAGAGTGTGGTTTCAATCTCTCCTTTCAAGGTCTTACCTATGTGAAAAGGCTAATTTCTCAAACTATTTTTGAGTCGATCTTTCACCTTTTAGGCTGACTTTTAAAATTGTATCATTTCATTAGCTCAAATAAAATAAAAGCTACACGAAACCTCATTACAAGCACAAGTATAGAAAATTGACGGAAGTAAACTTCTTCCTGATTTTTGAGGAATCTACCTTTGGAATTGCATAGAAGCAATAGAGGGACAAGCTCAATTATTCAATTTTATAAAATTAATGAACAGCTGTTTTCACTACACTGGCAACATTGCCACCTGGCCACTTCGAAGCCAGGTACCATTCCTACTTCCTGCCCCACTGCTACCTTTAAAAGAAGTAGGAGGTTCGGGGCAGGTACCACCTTGTCTTTGCTGACCAGTGCAGTTTGCATGCCACAGACATTTGAAAAATGAACACAGCAATGGCATCTACTGAAAACAGCAGCTGCTCACATCAGAGGCCTTCGCCATAGTGGGACTGAGATTTGACATCTGTCTAGGGCTCAACGACAGCAGCTCAGGTGCCAGCTACCTGAAGCTAAGTCCGTGTTCAGGTATCTAGCCTCTCTCTGACCTGAGGGAAGGAAGACGGACCAGCAGTGATGAGCTATGCTCAAAAAGTCTTCGAAATCCCAACCATTTGTTACTATGCAGCACTACAGAGAGGGAGAGGAAAGGTGGGGGAAAGAGCCATCATCATGGTAACAGTTTTAAGAAAAAAGCTGGGACATCACTACTGAAAAGCCCACCTAGTGATTCCAGATATCTAGTTAAGACGGTAAGCTTACAGACAAAGGGAAAACTAACGCACGCTAGTCATCACCTAACTGCTCAGCTCTTGTCCAACAAGGTACTCCTCTGCTCCATAAGCACAGGATCACAGGCCTGACGTGACAGGGAACTCTGCCGCAGGGTGGCCACTCCTGTAGCATAAATGCGCTGACCATAGAAAGCAAAGTACTGAACGGATATAGTGCATTTAATATTTTTGCTCAAACGACGTTTTCTTAGTGTGAATTCCTGTTTTTTCTTCATGTCTAGGAGTCTTGTTCTCAGCTCAAAGGGGGCATCAGTGACACACCTGGAGTGGCTGCCAGCAGATGGCTGCACCAACGCTCACAGCTGACGGAGGTCAGCTACATGCTGACACATCACGCAGTGCACAGACATCCAGCATCGGCAGCTACTGAACAGCCTAAGAGACTGAGAGCTGTGTCCATGGGTCAGATGAGAACTCAGCAGTTAAACTGAGGACTGAACTATCGCCCATGTTCTAGTCTTATTCCCCCCATCTACCAGGCTGTCCCCTCCCAAGCACAGCCGTACTTCCTAAGGAGACTTTGCATAACAACCTCGAACCACCACCTTTGGTTTCCTATAAGAGGAGGAACTATTACCCTCTGAGGAAGAAAAGGTTAAATTCTGCAATGCTTTTCTCAGTGAAACAGGGAAACACCAATACTGTCTGTGAGTAAGTAGTATGCCATAATGACAGAGAACACACTATATACATTTACTGCTACTAAATGAGATGCAAAAAGGAGGTAAGTACTCAAAATTGCAAGAGTTTGAACAAAGCCCTTTATGTGTACAGCTGACTGCTTTGGCAGAGGCAGCTAACTGCAAACAAGTGATACTTTTCCAATGTGGCACTTGAAAACTATTTGATGAGAAAACAGTATTACCACTTTTTCAAAAAATTCTACACAAGCTCTATAGTAGATCTGCACATAAGCAATTTAATAAAGCAAGCAAACATCTAACATTTCAGAAGCTTATAACTACATCATTTCACAAATTGATTTACCTTAGATTTTGCTGAGTCACTAGTAGCTGAATCTGTGGAAAATAAAAAAAAACAATTCGGTTCAGTTCTGTGCAATTTTTTTGCTCTTGCTACAGACAATGCTGGACTTATGGAAAAAGACAAGCACAGAACAAAATGTGAAGCAAATAAAAACCAGAACAGAGTGAATAGTCAGAGCTCACAAAGATGCAAGCTGCACCACAGAAAGCCACCGCCATGAAAGGATGCTGTGAATTGTAGGCAGAACCAGCTCAATGATAGGAATGGCAAAGGAGCCCTGTTCCTCTAAATAGAAAACAGAAATACTAATGTTTATTCGATGTTTTAAGCATATAGCCCCTGCAAAACAGCAGCTGAGACCTTTTCAGGATCGTACCATGTACTCTCCTGAGATTCAATATACACAAAGCAAAATTCAATGTCTTAGTACTGTTGGCTGCCCTATGTACAAATCATGGATCATGTAGTCATATTATTTTTGTGAGTTTTTAAATGAATTGAGTAATATTTTGTGTGTAAAACCCCAATTACACATCTGTCCACCTCTGACTACATATAGGTATAATTTTAAAATCAGCTAGATTTCAGCAGCTATCGGTTTTGTACTTTTTACAACAAGCGCAATTATGAAATGAAAAATGGACACCATAGTTTTACTGTCTCGCAAAACCCAAGATTATACATTTATAAAGGGGGCAGGAAGGGGCTAGCACAATGACTAAAACCCATGAACTTGGATGTATTCCAGCTTTAGGGACTTTCTCCCTAGGAAGAAAGAGCTGAGCCCCCTGCCACACCCCTTTGGACACATGGCTAATGCTTTATGACTAGAAAGACTGGTAGACCATACCATGCTATTTCTCCTCAGGGTCTGCTTCAGAGATAACAAGAAACAGCAGAAAAACTTTTAAAAAGTAGCATTGATCTGTTTAAAATACTCTTAAAAGAAAATTTACAGCACAGATCAACTTTTTTTCTTTTCTTTCCATTTACAAGAAACGGGGGTTTCTGCAGACAAGGCAGCTACAGTGTGGGCAACAGTCCTCCTTCTTCCTACAGTTCCAGCTGTCCATCAGTGACATCATAGAATCCACTAGTGACATCACCGTGTGATAGACTCCTCCCACTTCGCCTGTTACAACATCAGTATCAAGTGACTGTTTCAGTAAGTGCTGAACAACCCTTTGAAAACTGAAACAAAAGCTAGAGACAAGGGATAACATTTGTGGGATACAACATGCTGGGTTAGTGCAATAGTATAGTGAAGGGAGGGGGGGAAAAAAGTCACCAAAAAAGAGCCTGCAATGCTTGTCCTTAGCGACACAAGGGGATGGCATTTATAAACAGAAGAAAATCAGCTTTAGTATAGACATACTGCAACATACTTTTATTAAGGTGTCCATCATTGACAAGAAAACATAACTCTATTTTTTTTGCACTGCTAACGTTGGGAAGGAGCGATATTACACCACACTGAGGATCAGTCTTTCTGCCATCACAACAAACTACTTTACAGCAGCATATCTGTTTCACCTCACGATGATGATTGCATGGGCTACTGTGAATAAATAAAACAGTATGTGCAAGCCTCATCTTTTAATGATTGTATTCCTGTAGACAACAAAGTTTTCCAAATTATATCATGCATGACTATCAACAATTCAAGTCTTCAAGAAGTGTTAATGATATCTTGGAAAAGAGAAAAACAGTTTATTAGTAAAAGAAAATAGGAAGAGAGAGTTACAGTGAGTTAACAGAGTAGGTTATTCTAGCCTATGGACTGACACTGTCCGGGCAAGTTACCTGATACGTCTCCAGGAGATACTCCCGTTCTTCCAATGTTGGTGAGTAAATGATCTATGTTTGGCACTGGCTGAGATTCTACAGTGTTTTCCTCCTGAACTGCTGTCTATAGTTAATAAACAAAGATCTCTTCATCATCGTTTCACAAATAGTTCATTATGATTCAACAGCATTTAGAAAATGGCATTATTCACCTGAGGACACACTTTCTTCACGTGTGCTTATTTTCCCACTTTGTTTTATACTTTTAAAACAAATGCATGGCTTACTTTTTTTGGTTAAATTTCATTACTGCAAGGACATGAAAGCTAAAAAGGTGCTTCAGAAGAAGCAAACCATACATCGATGCAATAAGAAATATATAGACATTCTAGAGGCAGCAGAAACAGATTCTAAACTAAGGTAATTGGAACACAAATATTTATGACACAATACTTACAAGAGGTTCTTCAGCATCATCTTCTGTGAAAAACCAGTCATGCTACAATTCAAAATAAAAAAGGTGAAAACCCCGCAGGAAACACAAAACCCAAATGTGGAACAATCAAACATGGACATTACTAAAAATGATATCCTGGAGTTTGATGGATAAATACCAGACCCAAACTGGCCCAATAAGAGAAAAGCTGGACGATTTGTGTACGATTTTTTTTTTTTAATAATGAAATGCATCCACTTACTTTTTGGATGAGTGTTTCTACAATTTTATATTGGTCTGGCATGTGCGTAACCATGTGTGTCATGTTATCATCAGATGTCCTCACAAGTGTTGGACCAAATACTATTGCCAGGTTTCTTGGTTCCATCTAAGAAATGAAATATTTCCCCATCATACATTTATAATGAGAAATACAGTAATATAGGCTAAGTACATTAATATAACACTATTAATATCCAAGAACCACTTTAAATAAGGACAAAGAAAAGGTTTTTAAAAATCCAGTATTGACTCAGGTAGGATGTTACACTACACTAAAACTCTCCTTATACACAGCCGCAATAAATGCATTAACATTTCTGCAATTCAGAATCCAACCCTCCTTAACCCATCACAAGTAAATGGCACCACAAGCACAGAAAACTCAATAACTTATTGATATATTCTTTATACTGTCAGGGGGATTTTTTTTTCTTCCCGTAAAAACTATTTGTTTTGTTTAGAAACATCGATGTGCTAAGAATTTCTTTTTAACAAAAAAGCATTGGTAGTTCACTGTTGTTTCTTCTCCTGAAAATGTTTACACGACGCACAAAAAATTAAGCTGGTAATCAAATACTGTATTATGCCTACTGACAAAGAGCTTATTCATTTTGCAGCTACTCTGGAGGAGGCGGCAGCAGCCAACATCATAGACCCAACACATCTATTCATGAGACACACTCAGAGTTATCCGATCATGTCACAACATTAATCATTCACATCATTTACTTCTAATGTTACATTTCTGACAAAGAATTCCAAGAAAGCAGCAGAATACTTACCTTCTATTTTTGCTTACTTCTCTCACTTATAGTTTACTGTTGTGATATAGGACAGACCAATAAGCCACAGGAGGCAAGGTCCTTGTGCTCACCAGAAGGAAGATGCAAACACAGTGACCCAAGTCCCTAATGCTCACTCCGACTTGAACTGTGTGGCCTTTGACAAGTCATACAATATCACCTCACTCATCTAGCCTTATATTCTATAATATTAACATTATTTAAACAACATTTTACAGCACACAAACCCATAAAATGATAAATAAAGGTTTGCTTGAGGCATTGCACTTAAAAATGGCATTTACTGTCATTTCCTTATAATGCCAGCTATAATTCCACTAAAGGCTGTAATTTGTTAAATATTTTTTTAGATATATATACATACACATAGTTTTACTTCATATTCAACTAGAAGGTATTATTTGCAGAACTCATGTTTGAACCTACCATATTCATTTGAACTGAGGCATTTTCTGATTTTTTAAATGATTTAAGATTGGCCACAGGTTCCTATATGCAGCAATCACATTATTTTTTTCATGTACCCTCCACACTGGTAGCCAAGTGACAAGCCACCATGTCACCTGCCCTGAGGTAAGCATCCATAAGCACACCCACATTGTGCACAGCTTTGCATTCAGCTACCCCTCCCTGAGAGATAAAAAAGGGGATACTATTATTTGCATTTACGGTAGGATTACTGCATGCACAGAAGCACTTAATGCAAACCAACTCTTCCCCAACCCAATGGAAATGACAAAAGCTATTCTTAGTGGTGGACTGAGACCTTGTGGTCCCTGAGACCCTCAATTACAGACTTGGGATAAAGTTAAGATGCAAGGTGTTATTCCCACAAAGATTAATAACAGTTTGACTAAACTTAATTCACACTAAACAAATGCATATTTTGCAGGAGTCCTTAGTCTAATCCAAAAGTCTTTTGAACATAGCAAAGGTCTTAATTTCATGTACAATAATACATTACCACCTTAATTGAAATAATCCTGTACTTAATGAATGAAACAAACAAATATATAATGTATTTTTGTTTCCGATACCTTATTCTTTTCTGAGTTCTCTGCTACCGTCTTCAAGTGTGCCGAAAGAAACTTGAGAGTCTCATAATGATGTTCAGGTAAATCATGAATCTGAAACAAACAATCACTATTCAGAACATTAAACGTTTAATGCTAATTTTGTAGTGCACCTACAACACAGCTGATTTCAGCTTACCAGTCTCTTCAGTGTTTTCAGACGTTCAATAGGATCTTCTTTTCTATTAGCATCTATAAAATCTGCATATTTATCTGTTAAAAAAGGCAGAAATTAATCATATACATTAGTGTGTGCGTATATTTATTTATTTATTTATACTATGTATACACAAGCCTCCCGAGTCGCACTCCCCTGTGAGTACAGGTGTGTATATCTATCTATATATAAATGACCTTGGGAAACCATAAATTAGCCCATTACATTGAATGTAATAAGATGGCAGTGGGAAAGAAACAGCTTTAATAGAATACTGAACAGTAAAATTTCAAATTTTACTCAGTTCTTTTGCAAATTCATGATCCCTTCACGATCAGAGAAATTCTATTTAGAGCTCTCATTCTTAAGCTCTACAATCACCAAGACTCCCTGCTCTTTAAGGAAGAAAGACAGCATTTATTACAGAGATTGGATGATGCCACTGGATTTTCTCTCAAATCATCTGAAAGATGCAAGACAACTGCGAAGACAAAATTGTAACAGAAACAACTTACCATTGGTAAAAAGGGGTTCTGGGAGCTTTCTGAAGAAGGATTTCAGCAAACTGCTTATCACATTCAAGTCTCGCCATTTCTACACATTTAGAAGAAAAGGACAGACATGCTTTATATTTCTATAATCACAACACAACCGAAGTTTTTGGGAGTTCAACCTGGAAATAGCATGATCAAAGACTTACATCATCGTGAACATCAATGTCAGTCATTCCTTTGTTGAGTTCTTCTTGCATACTTGAGATGGCAGCATTATTTCCAGGAACTCTGTAAATACCTGTATACTCAAGACCTCTTTCTTCAACCAGTTTGCAGCATATATCAACAATCAGCGGAATATACTGAAAAAAAAATAAGTTATATATGCATTTTAAAGTCATGCATACAAAAAGTATTTTAAAAACACAATGGAAAGAAAAATTGTCCTTCTATACCTTGTTGGAATGAGCTGGGGGGCAGTCATCTAGTCTAACACCAAATGTTCCTACAGCAGATGGCTTCTTTTCAAATGTCTTCCTCATAATGCTTGGAATGCCTTTTCTCCACGTCCCCTTGTCTTTTGGTGGGCTTGTCTCATCTTTTTGTTGTTAATGCAAACAATGAAACAAAGAAGAAAAATAGAGCATTTAAAGTCACAAAGCTACTGTGAATACAGGTAACAGATTTGCAAACATCAAGTGATAGCTTCTGCATTTTTACCTGTTTTACTGGCTCAGCTTCCCACAATAACTCACCAAACAGTAGTCTGACTTAAACATACCTTCTTGCATGGATTGAAAAGATACATTTGAACATACACCTCAGATTTAGAAAAGCAAGTAGCTGGATAGTACTGTGGAATTTTACCACTCTAAGACTAAAGGTACATAAATTACGTTTTAAAAAATTAAAATCTACATTTAGTAAAGCAAGTTTAAGTCTACTGAATCACAGTGCTGCACAAAATACCTATGAAATTATACAGCCATGCTCACACTTGCGTAAACCTACTCTCTCTTTCAAAAATTACCAGATTTTAGTCACTCCTTAACCATTCCAAACAGGATTCAAACACTTAAAAGTACTATCTATCAAAAAATCAGATTAAAAGTTCAGTTGGTCCATTTCCCCCTCCTATAGCAATTCATGTAGCAAGTTACAATTCCCATTTATCCTGTACTGCAAGTCGCCTAATACAACAGTACTTGCTTCTTATTCAAATATTTCTGGAAATATTCTTTCCGTGGATTTGACGTTTACCTAACATCTGCAATTTAGTTACATAATCTGTAGCACAGAGGGAGCAAAGGGACATTTGTTGGTAACATAAACCAGAATTCTCTCAGAGCTTAAATTCAAGACTGAATTGTTCAGAAGTGGTTGATCAAAAGCGATTGCTCAGGCAGTTGCCTGAATTTGTATGCAACATCGCACGGTCTGATCAGAAATACCACATACCTACACATTCTTTTTTTTAAAAAAAACCCAACAAACCAAAACCCAAAAAAAACCCAAACAAACAGCTTGTGACATTATTTGATGGAGTTCAGTTAGTGATTAAAGTTTGCAGTGCCAGCTCATCAGACTCTTTTGGAACTCAGCAGGCTGTAACTGTGTTCTAGAAAAAATAACATAGTTTCACTCCTGTGTTTTAAAGATTAAGACAAAAAAATGTTCTCTACTTCAGCAAAAAGCTCTGGTTTCTTAACAGCGTATTTAAAATATGAATTTACATTGTTATTTCCAAGTCAGCTGGAGACAAAAGTATGAATTACACACAGTACTTCCAAAGCTTGGCAAAATTTTGGTCACAAGAAGCACACCACCTGTATTTTACTACTCTTAATACTACATGGAGCTGTAGGAAAAAAAAAAAACAAAACCAACCACCAACAAAAAAAACCACAACAAAACACACCACACAACAACGAAAACCTTCTGAGAGAGGACTTGAATAAAAAGTTTGGGGGATCTGAGAGGACCTGAAGTATATCTAAGACAACATCAAAACGAAGTAGCTACAAGCAATGAATGATTACAGCTGCAACTTACAAAAAGAAACCTGATTAATACTTGGTTTACATCTGTATATTCATGAGCTCGAAAAACGTGAGAAAGGCACCTTGATGGCCTCACACTGGAGCTGTAAGGAACTAAAGAAACGCACACAACATGCAGACCTTTAGTGAGAAGCTTCCTCTCAGACTCATCCTTAGGAGAATGCGGACTCTGGGTCCTCTGTTCTGCTTTAGTTCCAAGCAGAGTCTGTCTGATACTCAGACTCTGGCGAGGTGTTTTGGGAGACGGCTCTGTTTTGCTGCTTGAAGAACTGAAACAAAATATATCGCTTCAGTAAAGAGAAGCTAGGTAAGCAGACTACAAAAACTACTGACAGCACGTAATTCACCTACCTCATCATTGTACTGTATTCTTTAATCCTTCGACTAATTAGATCTCTACTAGTGACACCAGTGTCCTATAAAATGAATTGAGATCTACTTTACAATCTTATATAACAAACTTTTTTACTTTCGGAATACAACCAACTCTTCCCATCGACAGTCCACATACAAAAACTTAACATTCCAATAGTTTGTTTTTTTTTTTTTTTTTTAACACTAATAGGCAGTCCTTGAGAACAAGGACAGAATATTTAAAAACCAGGAAGAAAACTGAAGTAATTGCAAATTAAATGCTGCTATTTAGACTTTTTCCAAAGTCTGATTAAATCCTGTTAAACTGAAAGCAAGTTTAAATAGAAAATATTCAACTCAACACACCCTACTACTCTGAAAAATGCAATCCTACATGCACACAGTACTTATATAACTAATTACTACTACACAAACAGCTGAAACAGCCATGCATTCAAATATGCTTTTATCCATCTAATGATGTTTATTAATCCATCCTCCTTTGGACAATTATTTCAAATCTGAGCAGATGTGCATGACCACAGATACGAAAATATACCTCTTTTGCTCAACACTGAAATAAAAATGCACAGAGGACAATATTGGGACAGATATTGATATTTTATGCACAATAGGATATGTTTGCCTTTTATAATCAGCATTAACATTTAGTTCAGGGGTGTCAAACTCATTTTCACCAGGGGCCACATCAGCCTCGTGGTTGCCTTCAAAGGGCTGAAGGTAATTTTAGGACTGTATAAATGTAACTATTCCTACATTCACACAGCAGGCTGATGTGGCCCCTGGTGAAAATGAGTTTGACATCCCTGATTTAGTTCATAGAAACATCAACATTGAATCAGAGAAACAGGCGTCCTTTAAAGTTTCAATTTTTAGCTACTGCATGCGACACTCAGCAATGCAAATCTGAAGACAGAACACACTGGTTCTAATACTGCAACTATCTTTTAAAAAAGATTAGGGATTTTTGACAGGTAAGTTTAATATAAAGTGTATCTTTAGTCAAATCAACGACATTAATTCATTTATTTCAAAAGTCTACTCTGTCATTATGTGAGGCTTTTTAAACTCAATTTATTTACTCAGTTACCTTGCCTTTCACCTCATTTTCTTGTATGTTCCTGTACACATTTTCACCTATTGTTCAACAGCAAATGATTTATTTTGTTCAAGTATTAATTACGGGAAAATACAATAAATTTTTAATTAAAGAACGATGGCTCCTGCATATATTATACGATTACCTCGTCATTTAAGTTGCTGTTGTCTTGTATTGCTTTAATCCATGCTAACATGTTATCTCTGTCCTCAGCTTGAAACAGATACTCGCAGTCTGATGTGGTGAGTCTAAATACGTTTTTCCTCTTGGTTTCACAGTATGAGATGTCTATCAAACAAGCATTGATGCTTATAGGTTGTTCTTCTTCAGATGAGGTCACTTGTTCCTTTTTATCCTTGTACAAATAAAGTGAATGACCTCGAAGAACAACATACAGTTGCTTCCATGGCCGAATGCTCCCACCAACTCGCTGAAAAACAACAACTGGTATGTTAATTTGCTTATTTGTTACAATGACTGTTTCTGGATTAAAAAAAACATACTTCCAGAAAGACCAACCACCTACCCATACCGTTCTTAAGAATGACCTGTGGAAAGACTACACGAAAGTACACTAACGGAGAGCATTAGGAGTGAATTGCTCCTGTCCTCTCCCTCATCGCTCATTGAGTTCACATGTGACAGCAGCAAGAAACAGAATGTGACTAAAATTTCACAGTGGCATTAATACAAATACCATAAAAAATACCCAGTGGACTCTTGCCCATGCCTTTTAAAATTCATTCAAGTCAGACTCACATTTACACACCACTGCGACTCCAGACTCCCAGTTTTCCTTAAGTGTCAGCCTGTGCTTGTCCTGAAGGTTGATCTGAACTCAGCTCCACGACATTCATGAAAATTATCAAGGGGCTGATTCTTACTACTTTAAATCAGTCATTAGAAATTAGTTTACTTTGATGCTTTGAAATGTAAAATTAGAATCAGAGAATCATTTAGGTTGGAAAATACCTTTAAGATCACCAATTCCAACAGTTAACCTAACTGCCAACTCCACCCCTAATCCATGTCCCTAAGAGCCTCATTACACATCTTTTAAACACCTCTGGGGATGGTGACTCCACCACTTCCCTGGACAGCCCATTCCAGTTCCTGACAATCCTTTCCATAAATAATTTTTTCCTAATATCCAGTCTAAACCTCCCCTGGCACAACTTGAGGCCATTTCCTCTATCAGTTCAGAGAGTAGTCTGTAAAAGAAGCTGAGGAATTCACTAATGTCAATTCTAACAGGTCTATAATTTTGTCAGCCTTAATGATGCTCACATCCCAAAAATTATAATTAAAAAAGCAAACCAGGAAGCATTTAAGTTTCTTTTCTGAGGTTTCCAGCAGCTGAATATCTGTGCTAGGGGGGAGCGGGGTTGGGAGAAAAGAAAAAGACAGGTACCTTCCCCTTGTCTGTAACAAGCTGACGAAAATGGAGCCATCCTTCCTTGGATGCATCGCCAAAGACCTCTGAAGAAGAATCTTTTCGGGAACCAGAGTCTTCTGAAGATTTCTGGCTGTCTGGGACCTTAAGAAAACATCACAGAAAGAACTCCGCAGTGTACTTCTAAATATATTTCTCTACAATCCCTACATTCGAGATGTTTCTCTCTTTAAAAGCTGACACCTCATGCAGCACAAAAAGCCCCTATGAATATCTCCTGGGAAAATATCATCTCTACAGTTTCCATACAACAATAGTAACCTTATACATATCAAGAATACTTTGAGAAACCGCACAAGTCTTAGACTCTCATTAGTAAGTTTTTACAAATGAGATCATAGATATGCCTTGTTTACAGAGGCTGAGGAAAATGGGAAAAAAAATATCAAGGACCATTTGGTGAGCCTAGAAAAAAAAAGAGACCATGTCTACGTTGGTGATGCATACAGAACCAATTGGGGAAAAACATTACAATCAATTTAAATATCAAAAATCAAAATTAAGAACAATGGGATGAGTAGCAATTCCAAAAACATCATGTCTGTGTTTAATGCATCACTTTGTATAATTGATTTGCGTAATTCATACAACTTGTCACAGTAGTATCTGTATGCATATATACCTACCTTAATCCCCTTTAAACTAGATACATGCTTAATGGATCTGTTGGGGAAAAAAACAAGTGTTAAAATGAGATCTTATACACTTTAAAAACCAGATCTCCAGATTAACTGATATTTTTCATGAACTTACGATTTTCCCTCTTCTCTGTAGTCATCCAGTCCTTCATCATATGACTTTGATCTCTCGGTTTTTGCAGCAGGCTGGCTATCCAGGACACTAGGCCGGATAGATTCTACAAACAAATAGAAATTTTTGAGTATGTAAGAACCTGAATCACATTTTTCCAATTTATTTCAAGCAACAAAGAGTGTACAATTTTCAGTCCTGTTCTCCAGAGCGTAAAAGGAAAAAGTTGCATGAGGGGAAAAGAAAAAAAAAAAAAAAAGAAAAAGGAAAAAAAAAAAAAGAAATCACCACTCACCATGATCATGTGAAAGCTGTCGCCGAATTAAAGGGATTGGAGATGCGGGACTGGGAGGAACAGTTGGTACAGCTGGTGCTTGAGAAGCAGATGCAGAAATAACAGCAGAAGCAGGAATGTGTGCAATATCATGGTCAATACTAGGACTAGTCGGTTCATCTACAAAGGTGATATGTCATATATTAACATATTAAATGCATCAAGCAAATGCTCCAACTAAATAGCTGTCTGAACTTCTCGTTACTGGGATATCAGATTAAGTATCTTAAACATGAAGTCTTTCAAACAAACATATGGGTCTAATTCACACTGTCAAGCGGTCAAGCGTACTTTTTTGTTCTGTTTTGAAGAAAGAGGAGCCTGTTGCATTTCCTAAGAATGTTAATTGTACATTAGAGATAAGAGCAAAGAACATCATACCTGATGATAGATATTGCTGTGAGTGAATGGAACGGGAGTTTGCTAAACTCTTGTAATATCATTTTCAGGTAGACTTTTTTTTTTTAAATGTGCATAAGTGAAAAACACACATTACATCAGTAAATCTAAACTCAAGAGACAGCTTAAGAACAATTTCCTACAATACAAATTTGGGCATTCAGACTACTAAAAACCATTTTGTTTAAACAAGCATTCAAATAATAAAGCCAAGTTACAAGCAAAGAAAAAAAGCACTTTAAACAAATTTCCAGCATCCAAAGAACCAATATCCCCCATTCTCCATACACTGAAATAAAGAAGTAAGTATTCATATTTTAAAAGATGGCACTACTACATACCAATCAGCTCTTCCACTAATTGTTCATACAAACGATTGCATGCCATACATGCCCAGCACCTCACAGTCTCAATAGCCACAAGGGTCATCATGAAAGACTCCAGAAAGCTTTAAGTATCTCTAGTATTTAACATGTTTCTTACAAGATTGAAGAAGCTGAAAGATGCACTTTCAATCATTCTGAGAAAAGAGCCGTACCATCTTCTAGAACGCATTACTAAGGCTAGAAAAATAATTCTACTTCACGCTCTGGTAGAAGAGAGGATTGGAGAAAAAAAAAAATGAAGTCACAAGCAGGGGCTGAACTGTACTGCATAACGAATATGAATGTATTCTAGGTGCTAAGAATTTTAATATGCAGAGCTACTGAAAAGCCTATTGAAATCAATGAACACTCACAGACAGAGGTTTATTCTTTTCTTTGTGCAAACACAACTGCATGTGCTGCATTGTGCTTTTCCAACAGTCACTAACAGTTCTGTTAAGGCAGCATTTGCACCATCGAAATTTGGCAATGTAAATTTAAAACAAGGCAATAAACAAAGTACAAGAAGGTTTAGCAGTAACAGCCCTCTAAATTGTTTGGACTGGACAATATAATTTTTGAAGTTATATGTTAAAAAAAGTATAACCCTCCCCCAAAATAGCGGCAAACTAGAAACATTAATAAAAAGGGAAATCAAAAGAATTCAGAGAACTTGTGATACTACAATTTTTGAAAATTCTAAGTTTTACTTGCATCCACAGTGATAAATTAGAAGCATTTACAGACCTCTACAGCAAGGAGGAGATAAGAAGAAAGCTACACTTCCATTTCAAAGCTACAACAGCTCACTGTCCTGTTGCCTTTTTCCGTGTGCTCAGCTTCCCTGCCGCAACCCCTGAGAGAAGCACACTAACCTTGCCCAAGGAATATAACCACTCACTGAACAAGTAATTAGTTTACAGCATGCAAACTGGAAAGCTTTAAGTTACTTATGTTACAGACTTATCTCAAAATGTCAGTCACTACTCCCCAAAGTTAGGAAAATGCTACTGCTTGAAACAAATCTGCCTGCACAAGCTGTGAATACAGAAGTGTTGGGCACCACTACACAACTTCCCAAAACGAAATCCAAGAATTCAGCTAACGAAAAAGAGTTTCTAAGTCCTTGAAAGCAACAATAATGATTCAAATTATTATTATTATTTCATAGTGGATCTAATCCCCTGATGAATCAAAATTAAAGTGGTTTTAGAAACAGGCAAGCTTTAAAGAAACTACAGATGACACTGGGAGGGAAATAACTTTTTCAATCGCTGAAGAGGCTGAAGGTCAGCTAATGGCAAGCTTTTACATACTCTAAATTGATTACAGGGCAAACCATGACGTACATGAGTTACTGCCTACTAATTTAATGCACTAGCAATCTCCACTGCTGCTGTCCAACAGAAAACCAATACCCAAACAACTGCACATACCCCTTGTATTTTGACTTTTCTCTTCAGTGCTTGCAGTATTTGTCTCCCTTTTCAGTATTTGCACCCCAAAACTCCTCACGCAACATGTGAAAGAATGGGTTCAGCTCACCAGTCAATGAGAACGACTGTGTCAAAACCGCGGTGAAGTACATGTGCAGAACAAACAAGCCAGAGGAGAAGCCACAAAAAATAATTCTTTCAGTTTGTCATCTCATGGATTACTGGTATCCCTTCAAATATTTGTGACAAAAAGCTCAAAGACTCCAGGACTACTCTTAAGTTTTACTTTTCATTTGAGAAAAAGATACAAATACAGTTTGTTCTGCACTATTATCTATGAAGTGACGCAAGAGGCTGGCCATCGGAAAAGGAGCCAGCACGGTGACACCTCTGGCAAAGATGCCGCTTGTCACCTCTGTTTGAGCATGAGCATGCAGGTCAACAGCTGCAACTAGTGATTTTCAGGGAAAGCCTTTCCATGCAAAAACATTTACAGAGGGCAAGACACCCAAAACTCGTAACAAACAGGCAACACAGCTCCAACTACAGTTAACTTGCATTAAGTGATCTGCTAGCTAAAGCAGAGAGAAATCCACGATCAAAGTACATTTGTATTGCAGTGTGGCTGGAGATCAGGGACCTACAAAGAAATGGAGCATCTGTACAAAATGTAAGTGATCTGGAAAAATCAGGAGTTGGACTCGATGATCCTTGTGGGTCCCACCCAATTCAGGTCATTCTATGATTCTATGAAATATTAACGGTCTGACTCCACAAAGACACAAATTTACACTGAATGGGCTTTGAGACAGAACTAGAGATTTCCAAACTGAGGATCACATGGATATAAAGCGTGACGAAGAGGATGTACTAACCCTACACGGCGGATGAGGAACTAAGAAACAAGTATTAACCCATTTTCCAAATATTCGAAGGAATGAACAGGAAAAAAGAAAATCACTGAAAAAAGCACAGATCTGCATCATATCCTATTATGCTGTTACAACACAATTTTATCTTGATTAAAATAGTATTTAACGGTTTTGTTTATACCTGAATCTGCTGGAAGAGTCCTTCAGGATAACACATGAAGGTTTGAAAGTAACAACCTGAACACTTGAACACAAAAGAGGGCACAATCTGAGAACCTTAAATATAATTTAAATGAATCACAGAATTACTCAGATGGCAATGAACCTCGGAAGGTCCTCTAGTCCAACCTCCTCCTCTGAGCAGGAGTAGCGCTGAATTCAGACCATGTTGCTCAGGGCTTTTGTCCAACAAGCATCAAACAGAGAGGAACGATCTCTTCCCTCAATACCCTGGCCGTGCTCTTACTGACACAGACCAGTACGGTGTTAGTTATCATCACTGTCTAGATGCCGGTACCACTGCTGGAGGTCAGCCTGTTCCTGAAGCAGCACTTAACATTTTTCCTTGAAATTCAAGAGGTTCCTATCAAATCATCCCTCTAGGCTAAGTTCTTCTGAATACACCTTTGCACATATTGACTGCACCTCGCAGTCTGGTGGTGTCTGCAAACTTGATGAGCGTATTCCATCTCCTCTCTAGGTTACTGCTAAAGATATTAAATAAGATGGACCCCTGAAGAATGCCACTTGTAACCAGGTTCCAGGTAGAACACGAACCCTTAGCCACTACCCATTATACCTGACGATGCAGTTTTCCTGCGTATCTGTACACCTATCTAGACTATGGCACAAGGATGGTATTGCAGAAAAGGTCAAAAGCCTTGCTAAAGTCACAGCTGGTGATACTCTTACGTTCTCCTCACATTCACAGATCTAGTCATCTCATTACAAAAGGAAGTCATGCTGGTCAAGTACTATTTTCCCTTGGTAGATAGACACTAGCAAACCTTAACCACCTTCTCCTTCATGTGCTCTCCTTCACGTGCCCAGAAATAAGTTTCAGAAGGACCAACTCCATGACTTTCTTAAGGACTGAGATAAGGCTGATTGACGGCCTTCCCTGGATTGTCCTTCTTGTCCTTTTTTCAAGATGGGCGCACAATTTGCTCTTTTCCAGTTAATGGGGACCTCCCCCAGTCCTCATGAACTCAAGATAGGTAGTATCTCTGCAATAACATCAACCAACTCTCTCAGCACCTTCAGATGCATTTTATTGGCTGAGATGGACCTGTATGGGTTGAGCTGCACTGGAGCTGCCTTAAGAGTTCCCTGTTCACCCAAGTTGGTTATGACTGTGGGTTTTGTTTGTTTGTTGGGGAGAGGTGGTGGTGGTTGTGTTTGTTTTCCAAAGAAATGGTTTGGTTAACTGAATCATAACACACAAACATGGATAGCAAATTCACATATTAACTTTAGTCCAGAGAGACGAAGCATCAGGAATGCCTGGGCTATCATTAACAGTGAAAGGTGATTCTTCCCACCAACTCCTGGGGAATCAGGCTGCCCAATCATTCTTCACTGGTAACAGAAAGTGACTGGAAAAAAACAAACTAGCTTCCCAAGGCTAAAGTACTTTTTCACATTTATTTCCCTTATGGACATGGCAGTCTTGCAAGCAGTATCTCAACACTTCAAAAGACTGTAAGAAGGAATTATTTAGTAACTGTACTGTAGACTGCATTGCCATTTAAAACACTAATTAGGCATTTCAATTTAAACAGACAATGTGAACATATGCCTAAAAACCTTAATTCAACAAGTATGTATTTTATCAAATACTATCTGATTTAAAGATTAAAATGGTCTATTTCTTAAGTTATTCTCAAAAAACAGGTTATGGCTTTTGGGGTGTAATTTATCATAAGAATGAATCTTAGATGGCAAGTTCATTTGCTTATGGCAGAAAAGACGACACAACGCTATCAAGTTACAAGAACTTAAAAAAAAAAAAATAATCTGTTCTTTACTGAAGGACAGACAGGACATTCCCGTGCCATGACCAGACTCTGCAGCAAGACTGGTATTAGAGGGACTCCCTTACTTCCAGCCCTTGGTCAACACTCGTTTTTCATGGTGCAACCTTGGCCTATCAAACACTCCACAGTCAACCACACCACGACAGGCTCTGCACCGTCATAACATACAACACTACCTTGCTCCAAAGTATTTGCCGTAAACACATCAGAAGAAAGCTGTAAAATCTTGTCCTATATCTAATCCCTCCTCTGCGCCTCTCAGTTTAGTTTTGTTCCAGCTTGCTACAGGTAGCACTTCTCTTATGGTAGAGCCACATGGACCAGATCTCCCTCCCTTCACCTCGGTGGCAGCAGGACACGGGGGGCCCGGCAGGACACAGGGCGGGTGGCAGAGGCTGCTGAGGCACAGGCACGAGCAGAGCACGGGCGAGCAGAGGAGCGGGACGGAGGCTGCAAGGAATAGGCACCAGTGTAAATGCAGGCAGAAAGGAGAGAGGACAGATGGGACAGCAGAGTAAGAAGAGGATCTGCATCCACACACAGGCAGGGACGTTAGAGCGAGTCTACCTCAGAAGCTTCTCATCTCCAAGAAACCCCGAAAGAAGCTGAATTTAAGGTAAACGCTGACATACTAATATAGACCATTTTTCTTAGAAGCCTGTCAGGAAGACAACCAAATAAGGTGGCCACATATACAATTTCACCTGCATAGTGAGAAGGCCAGAAACAACCAACAAAACAAAAATGAATTGTTCAATCAAAAGTAAACTATATGGAACCAACCGAACTACCACACACAACAGCACAAAGGACTAATAAATACCCCAACAACAGTGACGTTTTGTTACAGATCTTGCAGCACAAGCTGCTGCATCTTATACTTCAACCTGCAAGGGTAAAGCTCCAAAATTTAAAGACTTCCAAGCCTAAAAGTCATGATTTGGAAAGAAGATACGTGATGACTTGGTTACCTCATTTTTCAAAACAGAATCTTTAAAAAGTTTTGGGTTTCTTTTGTTAATTTTTAAGTACTTCCAGCACTGATTGTCTTTACAAAGAGCCTCTTCATATATCTACTTTATGTAGTTATCCTCACGTAGGCAAACAAAAGACAACAATAGGAACAGGTCTGCGTGCTGAGCACACCCATTTCTGTAAACCACAGAAACACAGGACTGGAACAAGCCTCCTGAATCATCAAATCCAGCCCTCTGCTCATGAGCTCATGTATATAATATGATTATTATTATTATGACTGAGTTTCACACAAATAGATAAAGGCTTCCCAAAGTCATTCTTCATGTGAGACTACTCAGAAAACGTTATCTATGATAGCCTGTTGCTTATTTTGGTGTTAAACAAACAAACATGCACCTTTCTCTGCAAAATAATACAAAGCAATTCTAAAGGTTCCTGTTCACAGTACTACCCTGCCACATAAAAAAGTACAATACCCAATACACTTTTATCTGTAAAAGGACTCTGATAGTATTCCTTTATTACCTGTAATTACTATAAATTATAAAGATATGCTAAGGATGATTTACACTTTGAAAAAATTACCCATTACCACACAAATCTGATGCTTTAGATCAATTAGAACTCTTCTAGATGTTATGAATTATTGACTTCAAATTTTAAGTTTTAATTAAAAAAATTCAGTTACAGAAGCATTTGAATGGTATTTAAAATGCTAATTTGTGATATTGTGTTTTGGCTGCTATACTTGGGAATACCACAATGATTTAAAAATTGTTCTTTGGATGAAAAACACTAAAAATTTCAGCCTGGAGCAATAGCGATTTGGCAGGCTACACTGTGAAAACCCTGGAAAAAAACCCAGAAGACTGATGCTTATCTTAGAAACACTGATGACATGTTAAAAGCTGTGCCAGTGCTATCACTGAAATAATGGAAGCAATAGTCTCTCAAAAATGAACATCTGTCAGCTCTAATTTCTATTGCAGTTACATTTATGTTTTCATAGTTTGGAATAGCTAGGCAGTAACTTTCGGGAAGAAAAAAATCACAATGGGTGAAGATTTTCATATTCATCTTGACTGTTAACAGTTTTTGCTAAATTTAAAGCTTCCTTAAAACATGCCATGTCAAATGCATGTATTTCAGCCACAATCTGCCCTTAAGGCATCCGCATAATTTGGGTTGACAAACCACGATCTCTGCTGCAGAAGTTTGAAGTTCTGAATTTCTCTCTGCCTGATGGTTATCTCTCACATGAAGAAAACAGAGTAAGTACAGTCTTTCAATCACTTCTTTATTGCACATGAGAATAATACTAGTCATTTCCCTTAACCCTTCTCTACTCCTATCATCATTACTCTTTCCACAGTGTGTTGTGCAAGTGTATTGGTTTCTATTTTCTAGTTTCAAGACTATAACTGCATTCAGTATGTGTGTATTTACATTGTCGCCTTCTATTCCAGAGCCTAAGCAGCCTGCAGAGAGCAGCATAAAGATGTAGGTGAAAGACAGGAAAGGTATGGCACGTATCTCACTAAAAAGAGCCAATAAACTCACTACACTTTCAAAAAACGTACTTGGAGTTATGTACATGGCTTACCATTAGATGTAGGTCTGGAGAAAGGTAAACCCTATACATCTCTACTGCCAGCATTACAGAAGAATGTCATCATATGCACAATAAAGATGTCTGAAAATTTTAACTAATGCTGAGTGTTTTAGAATGTTTAATCTCCTAACTCCTTAGTTAATTTACTCTAAAAAAACCCGCATTTGGTAAAAAAAAAAAAGTTTGAACAGAATTCAGTAGAAGCCATCTAAATTTATCTTATCTGTTAATCAAGAAGTACTCAAATATTCTTATTATGCCAGAATTTTGTAGAAAAATAGATATTGGAAGACAATAAAAAAATACTTTGTTTTTAAAAACTAGCATGAAGATCAGCTCTTAAGGCAAGGTGTCAAGTAGAGTCTGCCTGATTATTAGAACAGAAATCACAATGGTGGCTTGTTTGCACAAGGGTAGAAGGAATCAAGAGATAAAACCCTAAGTGGCATGGAAAGGGTGAATCAAGATTAGCAGTCTGCTGGTCACTCTTACATTTTTATCAGAAATTCAGCCACCAGGAGACAGGTTTTAAAAAACCACACACACAAAAAAGGGAATAAATACCACATAGTTAAAGCTGTGAAACTCCTGGCAAATCTTTATGTAAATCAATACAGGGTATTGGATAGCAAAATTTTACTGTAGTGCCAAAGAGAACGGAGAAATTTATAGAGCACTTAAAATCACATTTGGCTCAGGAATGTTGTAAAGTGCAAATGGTTGGAGAATAGAAAGTACCACCATTAAATATCATATATAATTGTCCTATTCTTACACCTTTCCTTAGGTATCAATTTCAGCCAGAGAAAGGACACTCATGTAATTTTTACGCCACTTCAGTAACACCGAAGTCTGTTCAAATATTTTTGTCTGGTTAATTTTCTCTCAGTTATTTAAAAATTAAGAGTGGAATGAAGTGACCTAAAATTTTTCTAGGGTAAGGATGTACTAGACATTTTCAAAAATGGGATCACACCTCTGAGGAGAAGTCTTCATACTTATCTGATGCTACTGCATGCCTAAAAGAAAAGCTCTGTAATAGGATGACTATAAATTTGTTTTATTTGAAAAAAGAAAAAAAAAATTTAAACTTCAAGATGATGTTTATTCAAGCTGAATATTTTTTTAAAAAAATCCATTTAAAATTAATTTTCATGTGACAACGCTCTGTGAAGTCAAAACCAACATTCACCCAGTAGTCATCGCCTAAGCACTGGGTTACACTGGCAGCCAGACATACTACAACCAGCTTTAGTGCTGAAGCAGTTTCTCCATTTCACTCACAGGGGTAGTTCATTCAACTCGGCCAGGGAGTTAGATTATCTTGTATTTAAAATTACTTTTTACTCTAAAATAAATGGTGTAAGAAGGAAAAAAATAGTTTGAAGCTAGCCGCAAATCTTAGACATGCCCACTAGACATCTATGTCTAAGAAATGTATTAAAGTAACTATTCTGAATGAACCTTTTCTCGACGGTTACAGAAATGTTAAGTAGCATTCTAATTTAAATCTCAGTGCAGGTTAACACATCCAAAATTACCCAGTAGGTCAGAAATTTATTATTTGTTGTTCCCTAACAGAAAAATGGTGTGAAAATTACGAGTTTGAAAAAACATGCATTAAACACCACAATTGCTAATATCGTCACTGACAGAGATAATTGTATTCTTACTAGTCTAGAGAATAGGTGAGACCATTTCTGGGTAAAAAGAATAACCTTTCATTAGACCAACTGCTATAGTTTGAAACAATGGAGAGCATTTCAAGAAGAGAGCCTTTCTTTGGACCTGAAATAGAAGCAGCAGCTTTTCAAGCTAACCATGATACCCTACATTTAGCAGTGCACGGAAAGAACTGAAACCTGCAGCACCAGGGTATGTTTTTCTGTAAAACTGGCAGCTTTCTCGTTCTCCAAGAACATCTCCTTACCTGAAGAAGAGTTTAAGCACACAATACCTCACCTATTTTTTTAAAATAAATAAATTTCTCCTACAAAAGATATTACATCTACCTGCACTAGCTTTGGTCTGAACAGATCTCTCATTTCTATCTACAAATGCAAACCAAAACGTAACCTCCCTGCTTAGAATTGCAGTTTGTGACAGGACTAGTGTCAAACAGCAGCTCTTCAGCAACCCACCACAACCCCTGCAAGGATCTGCCCTGTGCAATCTCGATGGAAACTCTGCTTGGATCCCTGTTTCTGCTGCAAGGCAATGTGCTGCTTACAAAGAGATACTCTGCAATCATCCTGATGTTGTGCTGTTCTCACGAGCAGGTTAGTCACAAAATACTGCTGTGGAAGGCAAATGTTCCTGGCTGAATTTCTACCAAAATACGCGTAATTTTTTCTCAGTTATTCACAAATTAAGATATGGCCAAATCTACTTTTAACAAGCAGAAAGTGATAACAAAAGTAAACACACCACGAAGTATTTGAAACTGAAGTAATATGTAACCTTGGAAGATACTTATCCCCCTCAAATTTACATTCTTACTATTCCAAAGATCTACTGCAAAAATAAATCCAGTAAGTGCATTCATGAAGTGAACCATATTTAACAAGACCTAATACTGCAAGAAACAATTATGTTGATGTAATGTAAGGGAAGCAGACAGGTTGCCAAGACCAACAGACATCCTTATTCAAAAGTCACATCTTTCTCAATCAGACAGAAGGAAAAAAAAAGGCACATAAAACACCAAAATCCAAGTGACTTTCCTTCGGAAGAGTTAAATAGCCTTTAACTGCATTTCAAAGTAGATCTAAGGTTTTATCTGCCTGATTAAGTAAGGCTTTTAACAAGTGAAGCTGTAATTATGCATAATGATAGCGGAACAAGCAAAGTAAGAATCATGCATATTAATTCTAACTTAAGGAAGATGCCCACTCTTAATGGCATTTGATGCTCTTCCTATTCAGAGAGGGTTATTTCCTCTTCAGTGTACCGGCGTTGTGGTGGAAATTTCCCTGCTAGGAAAGCAGCCTGCTAGGAAGGCAGCCACAATGCTGGGCTGGCTCAGACCGTGCCCACACTCGAGCAGCACCGCTTCTTAATATTTCTGGAGTATTCAGGAGGTTCCAGATCAAGAGGCTAAGGAGCTCATAGCAATTCACATAATCCCCTGTGGTGTCATGCTAAGAGGCTGCAATGGAGAGTCACAACTTTGTTTCTTCTGAACTGCTCAGCTCCTACCAGAATGCAATACAATTGACATGTTTAAGGCTTCTTTGAATTTTAATAATCAGATTTCTCTAAAATCTGGAAGCAAGTCACATGAGGAAGAGTTCATGGCAAACCTTCGTCATAATCAAGACAGTAAATTGTGTAGAAAAGGTTGGGCTTGATTTTGACAGTCTTGATCTGATTTCCACAGGACATTTAAATTGTATGAGATTAGAAAACTCCCAGCAAGCACTCCTAAGCATGTACAATTAACACGCATAACTTAAATCAAGTACCCAACATTGATTTTAGGCACAATATTAAAAAACCCTGCACAAAGACTCCCTTAACCTAATCTGTAAAAAAAACCCTGAAAAGTATTAAGAGTTGTTTTTCACATATGTGAATTTGAGAATCAAAATTCAGTATTTTCTAAATAGGTCTTATACAAAATTCAAGAACACAAAAGTATATATCAACCCATGTGGAAAACAGTCCATAGACATCTAGACTCCAAAGAATTAAACCAGCCACAACAAAAAAGAAAACCCAACTCAACAAGAGTGGGGCAAAGATGACACAGGCATTGATTACCTGAGTAAAACAGAAATGCTCTCACACAACCAACACTGGATTTTTTTCTTCTACTACTTAAAATCCTCCCGTGGGTTCCTCTTTTCTTCCAAGTGATCTCAAAACTGCTCAGCCCCCTTCCTGGAAACTCCCTATAATTCCAATCCCGTTTGTGTCACAACCCACAGATGAATCTTTGCAGGTTCTCACATTCTGCTTCCACAAACCCTTTACTTCACATCCACATTAGCATCTTTACTTTAAAATTAATTTCATTTTATTAATATCCTTTCACCTGGAATGGCCTTCCTCTATCCCATATCTATCTCAGAAAGCTTTCGCCTTACCTATTCAGCTGACCAACTTTTTTTTCACAAATCACCTTATATGGATTTGCATCCATATTCTCAGTTTACTGGATTGCAAATATTTTATACTAGAGAAATAAAAATACTTTGAAAGGTGCAGCAAATGCTAGCTGTCAACATACATAACATCAGAGTATTACATGGAATGATAGCCAGATGCAGTTATATAATGTGGATGTCTCCATGGGGTTAAGGAAAAATCTAGAAAAATATCGAATCACTGTAGATTTTTTTTTTTTGCATTGATTCTCCAGGACTTCAAACAAAACTAAACATTTTTTTCCTCCACTGAACACTATTTTTTGTTTTACCAACTTAATATTACTCTAGATGAGAAAAGAGCCCTCATGCCCCTCGACCTCAGTGTTTGCGGGAACAGCCATCAGCTACCTGGTGTGGGGCACTCCATCTAGCAGAAAAAAGCTTTTGATGTGCACTGGAGTAGTTTAACTCACCAATAAATGGAATAGAAGCCAAGGAGTCACCAGGTGGGCTGGAACCTGATGCTTTCCTTTCTTCTATTCTTTTTATGTGGACTTCTCTTCGAGCATCGTTAGGTAACCAACAGGTAGTGTCCGAGGCTGCCTCCTGGTCATTTACAGCAAGAATGTAGGACTGATGCCTCAAAGGCTGTGGAGTTTGGTGGCCAGAAGGTGACTTGTCCCGCATGACCACTGTATCTTTGTCATTTTCCTGAACACCTGTTTGCAGACTTTCAGGCTCGTGGACATCTTCCCTTTTGAAATCATGAATCTTTTGTCTGATGGAACCTTCTACATTGTCAGAGGTAGTTGAACTCTCACTCGTTGGCTGAACAAGTTTGGCAGAAGCTGGAGACAGAGAGGAGGGTTGGATGGTTTTGCCAGTTTCTGTTTTGTGATCTGGGGCACCTTCTGCTCGGATCCTTGACTGTTGGTTTAACAGACCACTCTGATGCAAGTGATTTACTGTTCTTTGGTCTTTGCTGGCAATAGCATCCAGGCCCTGGCTATGGGGAAATGATGGTTTTGCTGCATAGGGAGTAGAGCTCTTCAAAGAGCTACTTTTAGAACTTCTGGCTGGTGTGAGAGACAATCTCTCTTGTGAAACGGCTGTAGGTTTTGAAACTCCCCCAGGAGTCTGTAGATCTCGAGAAGACTGCAACATTTTTATATCTGGCGGACCTTTCTGAAAATGAGAACCAGGCAGAGAAGCTCTACTAGCTGTTCTCCTGTTGTCTGAAATATAAGGGCTCGGAGTCACAGAAAAATTTTGACCTCGAAGGGACATATGAAATGCATGCTGTCTAGACCTCTCATAAATACCTCGCCGATCATCTTGTTCAGTAAACCCTGTCCACTTGTAAGTCTTTCTCCTATCTCCATTAGTATCCACCATCAGGTTCTCAGAATGAAAGTTTTCTAGCACTTCACCCTGCTTGCTGAGATAATCCCATGACTGAGCCCTGTGATTCCTAGCATTAATGGAAGGTGAAGTTAGAGTATCCTGCGAAGCACTTCGTGGCCACTCCTTCATCAACACAGGGTCTTCGAGTCTTTCCTGGGATACACTTCTCTGCCGGATCTGAACAGACTGCGGAACCCTGTCGTGAGAGGTGCTCCTGCGCCGTACCTGGGAAGCAGTGTGATTTGGCACCACTTGATTATAATCGGTTGTATTCTGAGAAGCTGCTCTTAAACTATCCAGCCTTTCCTGTATTGTCCGGGAGCCATACATGTGCATGCGCCTATTATCAATGTACTCTTTGTAAGTTTTGTAGGTCTTCCAGTCTATATGCTGGTGGGACGTTGGAGAACTGTAATGATTAGTAGAGATCGAGGGCGAGTCTGTGGCTTGGGCGGGAGGTCTAGTGCTTGGGATTCCTTCTGGACACACTACGTAATTCGAAGCTTTACTTAGTGTTCCAGTGGGATCAACTGGTCTTGTTATTGGAGTCTGGGGAAGTACAATGGCAGTGGACACTGAAGAAGGTGGCGACGTGGTCCGTGCTTTTAGACTGGTTTGATCTTTTAAGCCGTATCTTACTTCCTCTGTCCTGTGTGATGGACCAGCATGGTTATTTCTACAAGATGGCAAATCTACAGCCTTCTCAGAAGGCACAATAACAGTCCGTACAGTTTCATTGCAAACGCACACAGCAGTATTTGATTTTGCAATGTCTGTTGGTGATGGAGGCACTTGTATTTCCATTCTGTAGGCCCTCTCTGGCTGTGTCAATGCCCGTACTGGTCTACTGACTTGCTGTTTGCCCAGTGAGAAGTCAGAAGATAGCTTGTCACCAGCTTGTGCCTTCACAGAAGCTGTGGATGTCAGGCGCGGATAACATATTGGCGGTGGTTCAGGTATGTTGTGGGCATTACCACTATAGGCTTCGTTGCCTTTCAGGTAGGCATCTTGGGAGTATGCCTGCGGAGAGAAGATTAAGTGAGTATTCAGTAGTGAGGGAGCTGGAAAAGTTCACAATCTATAGCATTCGTATGATCAAGCTTCAAGAGAGGGAACACAAGTAAAAATTCACACTATAATTTTAGAGAAAATGTTAGTTAAAAAGATAAAAATAGCATTCCATCCCCTTAGTGAGCAGAAACAGAACAAGCAGAATCATTACATACATTCCCTCAACAATTGAAAAACCGAACTGATGACCAGTTCTAGGAAATATTGCAGATAGGGCACTGAGGCAGGTTTTTCCAAAATCCATTAGCACAAAACATAGTATTTTTCTCCCCCCTAATTTTGCTTTCTGCTTCCACACATCCTTCCCATTTAAGATTCACATTGCTGGAAACCACAGTTTCACAGCAATTGACAGGTTAAAACGCTGCATAATAAATTCAACTAGCACTAGAAAATTCTCTAGTCACTTAATGTATAAAAGAACTCTGTTCTCTTAATGTAGTACGTGAGATGTACACACAAATACACATATACACACTCCTCTAAGATGTCTTCTATATAAAAGCTACTGTTCCTAAACATAAAATTAATAAATTGAAGCAGTAACATCTTTGTTGTGAGCCAACACCCTATAAGTCATCTTACATTTTGCAGGAGACAGTCAGTACATGGCACACAAATCTTACTGTAAAAATATTAATAATATTTTTAACTTCGAGGTACAAACAGTATGAAAATTCATACTTATCCACTACTGTCCACACACTATTAAAACACAAACTGAAATCTAAAATCAATTTCCTTAGTGCATTTATTTGCACCTTTATGTTTAAGATCCTGACTCCTGAGAAAATATGGTTATATTAGTATTTTTCTGTAGCCTTTTTAGAAAAGCAGCATTTATCATTGTGAAATTAACAGAACATTCAAAATAATAAATAAATGAGAAGCATATAGCACACTTAAACAATATCCTATTATTGACAAACTTTAGCATGACTTTGTTCAGTTTAAACATAATGAAATAAAGAGCCAACACAGAACCTGCCGATGCAACAGAAGATTCAAATGATTTCTCAGGGCTTTTACACGCTTAGGCGAGGTATCATATCACAGCATTTCCTGTCCAAATCATAACATGCTCAATTCCAGAATATCAATGTGTCCCGTCTTTAAACTAGACAGGTTATAAAAGCCCAAGTGCAGCCATAAAATTAATACAGAGCAAAGTACAGAGGAGGGCGAGGCATTTACAATACTGCTGCAATAAATGTTACACCGAGCATTAGTGAAGTGCAAAATATTAAAGCATACCGAGAGAAAACCAATCAAATAATACAGGCACAAATCATAAATTAAGAGATTAGCATTATGAAGAAAATTCAGCTCAGACGATCTAGCTCATTTCCAACAAACTTGCTGTTTCATATTTTTGCTTCGCATAAATTATTAGGAAAAACATGCCTTACAAAACCATCAGAGAAATGGCTACTGTACATTTCTTACCAGTGCTGTGACATCCTTTGTAAACTGCAGCTGGCAGAAAACAGGAAAACATAGTAAAAGCTGCTTACAGATGTAACGACAGAATTACGTTGTCATATCGATGTTGGATACAGCAAGCTAAAAAAACAGCTACACTGATTTCACTGGAAGGTACCAACAGAGGTAAAGGGCAGTAGAGCACAAAAAATAACTTCACCCTCCTTGTGAGCATGTCCATCTCGGGCTTTTTTCTGCTCCTCACATTTATCCTCTCCCCTTACAGAAAGCGAAATACATTTGTGCCATTTTGCCTTGGTGCATCGCTACAGCTGCCTGCAGAGAGCTCTGGCTCTATGCAACACGACTTGCCTTGCACTACAGCAACGTTCCTGTCTCATTTCCCCTGGGCTGCTCCCGTCCCTGCTTCCTGGTGACGAAACAACGGCTTTATTATGCATTTCAAACAGCACGCCCCTTCCCCACATCTATCTGAACATGACCACAAGCTGTCAGCTGACTGCAGCTGCTTTCATGCTCTACATCTGAAATTAGAGGAATGATGCTGCAGAAACACTCTACTCATGTGATTTGTATTTTTTTTTCTTCACTCATAGTAAAAATCAAGCCAGGTTTCCACTGGCATACTTAATGGAAGGAAGAAACATACAAAGATAAATATTTCAAAATCTCTAAATAAATGGCTATTTAAGATCTTGATAGGCTGTAAGAATTTAAAAACAAACCAAAAAAATGGAAAAGATGCTGAAGACCCAGAAAATAGACCAAGAGACTACTGGCATGCAAGACAAACAAAACCAATAATCCCCCCCAATCAGAAAATAATTATTACTTTATACAGTTGATAAACCTGTTCAAAACCCGGGACATGCACACGTTACACTAATATAAAATACACCATGTCTATGTTTTAGTAAAACATGCCCATAACAAACAATGCTTCATTGACTTTGACAGCAGAAAGGCTGAATTCCAAAACAGGTGTGATCTGATCATATCTGAAGACTACAAATGAGTATAAAAATCAGTTCTTGACAGAATTTATCACAGATATTAAAACGCCTTCTTCAAAAGACAGCATTCTCACAGGGTCCAAAATGAGATCAACGAGGCTTCCTCCCTCCTTCCCCAATAAACAGTATGATTATGTGATTGCAGGTATATCCAGACAGACAGACTGTCAGTTCTGAGTCAGAAAGAGTAACTGGAAAAATGCCTTTGATGACAAAAAGTGTAGTTCTTCCTTCAACCTCATTCTACCTACCTCCCAAGAAATCACTGAAACAAAGCTAGACTTTCTCCCAAGAAAGAAGTTTATAAATGGGGGCTGTGACATTTCCACAAGGAATATTAAATATCTTTGTTTCATAATTCTGATTAAGGGCCTACAGAAAAATATTGCAACTTACAAAAAATGCACGGATCCATTCTGAATAATGTCACGCTGAATGATGCATTATCAGCCTTTTTACTATGAAATATTTTCATTGCTTTAACTAGAAGGTGATGGTGAAATTTTTAGAAAAGGTTTAGAGATTAAAAAATGTGAAGTACACCAATATACTTATTAGCATTCATACACTATTTTTGATACTTATTTCATAACTATATATAAAACACAGTTTAAATATTACTCTCTGTCCCCTTAGTTCCTCTAACGACACAGTATGTAGAAGTACTATCTTAGCCTCTAAGTAATTACAACAGACGCCATTAGGGTATGACTTAGGTCTTTAAAAAGCCTTAAAAATTAAAAAAAGCCTTCCATCTAAAAAAAATTTTAAAAAAATCCAGATCAGTGATGTTCCTGATTCAGAGACACCAGCCAAGCCACTCAAATTCCTACAGGAGCTGGGTACTCAACAGTTATTCAGTTTTGTTTGTACCAAGTTTGCAAACTCTTATGGCAAAGAATTAATTTCGTACTGTGAATCTATATAACCATTAGCATGTTAAGGGCTTAACTGGTAAGGAAATACACTCATGCTGCATGATACACAAAATAAATTTTGAGCAAATAAAGCATTCTACAAGGTATTTTACTAACTCTCAAATTCAGCCGAAGGGTTTTCCTCGCTTTTTTCCCCACTCAATTTTATGCAATTTGATGTTAGCAAAGTGATAGCCAACGTACAAGGACTCCTGTTCGTAAGAATCACTGAAACTCTGTTCTTTCAAGAGCTTGAGCCAACCATGTCCTACATCCCTTAGTCCAAGCCCATAAAAGCACATAGGCATATGCTTCACTGAGGATGAGTTTGCTTCATTAAAGGATGAACAACAACACTGATTTCAACCGAACTACTTGCAAAACTGGAGATAAGCATTTTGATGAATCAGAAACCGATGCGCCCTGCAACTTGCAAGACTGAGCTTGAGGCAGTTCTTCCTTCCTTCTCCATCCAGTTTGGCTTCAGATTGTGTTTCTTTCCTACTAAATTATTTTCTTCCCCAGTCCTAACTTATTCTCACATTTAGCATGAGAACTGCACGCCAGAAAGGTTTTCAGCTGTTTCAAAAGGAAACATTTTCCACTTCTAGTTTGCTCTGGCAAGAATGTTAGTAATACAGCTCAAGTGGTTTCATTTTACCCTGAGACACCCAGCAAACACTACGGTCAGATAACAATATTTGAGAAAAATCACACACCCTTTCTTCCCAATGGACGTGAATTTTCAATATATAAAATTTAACGCCTTAAGCCCAAGAAATTTAATTTCTAAGTACAAGGTGTGTAAGAGACTTTCTTGTAAATATTAGTCTAAATCACAGTGAGGGGGGGTTGATGTAAATGGTATTTTCTAACACTTGCAATGTTAGATAACAAAGCTTAAGTCTCTTCTTCTAGGTCACTACATCTTCAAACCACACCCCTCCTTCCATTGTACTCGCTGCCAGAACTTTAATATTAACCTCTGCACACATTAGTAACTGCGTCAGTACAAAATCTGAAAGTAAACAAATGCTCCAAGACTCTGGACTAAATACAGCTACTTATGGAAACATCTCTATTTATTAAAAGCGAAGCAAGTGAAAATATGTCACAGTTTGCCAATGAAACAGCCATGTTGCTCCAGTAGGTCTGATGGGAGGGAGGGAGGGAGAGGCAAAAAGACAAAGTTGACTGTGGGCAAATCTGTAGTCAGAGGCATTAAGGTTACTGGGGCATATAAAACTCTAGAATACGTTTCCTTACTTTTTTTTTTTTTTTCTTATTTTTTAATGCAGGTGCATCACTGGCAATTTCAGGACACTGCAATGCCTTGAGAGCAGCCAAGTTCCACAAAAATGGTGAGTATCAGAAATGACAAAGCAGAAGACTGCTGTCCAGATCTCCCAATATACTGAAAACTTCCATATTGCCTGACTAGAAAGAGGAACAAAATGAAAATATATGCTACAATTGACTTTCACTCGCTTTCCTGGTCATTATCATCCAGGACTTTTTTGTTCTCCTGCTATCTATGACAAGAGAAACATTTCTGTTCAAACATGGCCAACTTTCAGTTACCAATACGCAGTTTCGATGGTCTCTAATTTTCAGGAAAGATTAAGATGTAAATTAAAAGATATGCAAGAGGGAACTAAACATATCGAAACCATATAATAGTAAACAGCCCCCTTTCATTTCCACATTTATTCACAGAATGCCCAATAAAATATTTTTGTAGATGAAACTACAGAGATCAGGATAACTTATCTATAGTATGTGTGTTTATATACATATAAACAAAGTAGATACACGTATTTAAAAATTAATATCTGTGTATGCTTACATATAATAAATCCTATACATAAGCATTAATACACTAGATTACAAATAACGTTCCAATAAATAGCTTCAATTTAGATCATATTAAAAATGCAATTTTTAAAAGAGTGATATTTTCAAGTGCCTGATACTTAAAAATTCAGTGACTTGAAAGCTATATTCTCCTTCGCATGTGCAAGGCATGATGGGCAAACAGGTAAATTACAACATGAACATACCTCGAAAAAATGGTCCAAAAATCCCGCACACTGAGGACACCCTGACACATCCAGGTTAGACACTACTAACTCCACTGACAAGAGTCATAAGGCTGACCTGTATGTGGGTCTAGAAAGTTTAATTTTCTCTCTGTAGGAAGCGCCTTTACATCCACTATTTTCTGTGCAGCACAAAAAGCTTTTGAATGACTGAACAGTGTCACGATTTGAACAACTTTTTAGTATTAAATTTTTTATCCGAACGTTACAAACCAGTAACAATTCCATTAAATACACTTGACAAAAGGAACTATTTGTAGCCGACCTAAATGTGTCTTCCCATTTGTATGAAGTTAGTGGTACTAAAACCTACAAGATGCCAAAATTCTGTCAAAAATGTTGAGAATGCTCCAGAAATTGTATATAGATACATCGAATTTGAAACACTGAGGAGAGTATAATATAATCATCTTCCTCCTCATGATCTAAAAATGTTTACATACCTACAAACCTTTCAAAATCATCAGAAGGTATTGTTTTAAGTAAACCAATCTCAAATTTGAGGAGGGGCATGAAAAACCCAACACATCTATAGTTGTCAAGAGTTCAAGTTTCTGCCACAGACAGAGATGTTTTAAATACCCTTTCCCCACCCCCAAAGTGACATTTCCAAAACCACACCAGTGAACAAACACGACTGACACCGACTTCTCTAATGGCAAGATTTCACCCCTAATTCCCTCCTAACCCAGAAGTGTGCACGTGCCACAGAGGGCAACCACCTGTGGACTGGACCACTTCATTGTTACTACTGACGAACGTGTTTAAAGCCCTGTTTGCAGGAACTCCAGTACATCGAGAAGTTCACAGACATGTATGAGTATTTCTGAAGACTAAACTCAAGGTTTATAAATAGTGAACTAAGGACAGAAATAAGCAACTGTGTTCCTCACGTAGTTAACTAGCTATCAGCCACCATCACATGGACCAAACCGCCAACCAGCATCATTCCTGAATATAATGAAGCTATTTCATCCTGATTGCACTATCAGGATACAGTCCTAAAATGACATTCGGCCCTTTGAAGGCGACCATGAGGCTGATGCGGCCCCCAGTGAAAATGAGTTTGACACCCCCACACTAGATAAACCTCTCATTTGCTCCTACTACAATATCCAGTAGTTCTTTGAGTTCTTCTGTTTTTAAAGAATACCAGTTTTAACATAAACCTTTCGCACTGAGCGATACCATCTGAAGATATTTACAGTGAAAGTTATGACATATGTCAAAGAAAACAACTAAATTACAAAAGAAAACAACATAATAACTTACAAAATTTTAGTATGAAAAGTATAAGTTTTTCCTCTATTAATAAGGGCACTGTACTTTACAATTTATGGTTCACATTGTACTTATATTGACACTAACACTATAGAAGTTATTGTTATCAATTACTTATGTGAGCTGTACTTCAGGAATATGAATTCACTCTGAGGTTTATATTTTATTTAGACATAAGATTTCCAGAAGAGCTAATATAGCCTTAATCACAAAGACAAAAATAGGAAGAGGGAAAAAAAAAAAATTTAAAAGGCAGCTTCTCAGCTGAAAACAAAAATTCAAAAATTTACTGTCTTTTCACAGGGAGTGAAAGTAATAACATTCTATGTTATTACTCTGAAAATATTTTAAACCTGAGTGTTCAGCTTTGAGTACAGCGAAGTTCTTCACCAAATCTGGTCATGAGAACAGTAGATTCTAACATCTAAAGGCTGAAGATTAAAAATCAACATTTTCAGAGGAATTGCACAGATTTTTCATTTGACTGACATTACAGGGGTGCAGTGTCTCTCAAAGGACTGCTGATTGTTATTTTAGAAGATTTTTCCTCCTCTGTGGTGGTCTAAAAGGGAGAAAACCACTGGCCATAACTTAGAACTTTTGTTGTATGATGCAAGTCATTTTTATCATCTGTATCTTCACATGTTGCATCTCTGCCAAATATCGACACCTGAAGACATATATAGTAAAATACCGACCATGGCAGCACAGCATGAGTGAACTGCGGCCATCAGAATCTCTTCCAACAGCCCTGAGTACACGCAATGCGCAGTCTCGCGGACCTCAGAAAACACCCGTCTCTTCATGGCTTTCCCCTGGCAGATGCTGTGTAGAACAAACAGTCCTCAAGACAAGCCCACTTCAACCCAAACAAATGCATCATAGCAAACAGGAACAGAAACTCCTCTATACTGTATCATAATCACGTATTAACCCATCACAACAGCAAACAACTGCCAGAAGGAACTCATAGAAGCTATAGGGGCAACGCAAAGCATTTTTTTCACACTGATGTCTCCACTTCTCAAACCTAATCCTCTTTCTATCTTCAAAAGAGGAGCCTGATATACAAAATTCACAACTCTACCACATCTTACAACTCAGAACGAACTTTTAAAATGACACCTGGAAATTATTCCATGTATCTCCAGTTTTCTCCTAGAACACCCACAGGCAGATATTTTTTCTTTCCTTTAGCCCTCAATCTCCTTCAGGAGAATTACCTTATTTTCTTTTTACTAGTATCCTTCTCTAGCCCAAAAGCAACAATCTTTTCTTTCTTCCTTCCTTTCTTTCTCTGCTCCCATTATCTCACTCATCAATATAACAAAATTTAAATTCCAATCATTTTCCATCTATACTTTACCTGAAGCATCCACTTTGTGTTTCATCTGCATAGGGAAGACGTGCCCAAGAGCTCCGCACCCAGCCAAATATAAAGGTTTAACTTTAAACCTACGAATTTTGCATTGCCCACATCCTTAGACTGCTATGGCTAAATGACTGCATTAGATGCATGTGGCCATTCAGATCATTTGAAAGGTAAAACTAATCCCGCATTTCTACATATCCAGAGTTCTAGTTTGGAGAAACAAAAACAACAACAACCACCACCAAAAAGCAAACCAAAAAAACACCAGACAGACAAAACCCCCAGGTTTTCCCTCCCACTTATTCATGCAATCAAAACTCACCCCCTGCTGCCAACATTAGCTGTACTGGATTACTGAAATATTTCTTTATCAAATGTTCTCAAAATATCACATCTATTCTAATAATCTTGGCTTGTTGGCCTAACTGGCTGAGTTCCCATGCTAGCCTCTATCCTCACCTCCAGCTCAAAACAGAGTTTCCTGGTTTTTTTCTTTACCCAATAACTTGTCCTTTAATACTGGACAACAGCTACTGAAATCCACAGGTTTTTCTTAACTGTTATTTCTCACTATTTCTGTATAGATTAGAAAATACAATTTTCCAACTACTAACCAGAAAGTCTACCATGCTTGTCATCTTCTCATTTCCTCTAATTAAAAAGAAACTACAGTATATCAATACGTTAGGTGTTTTCCTAATTCTTCACAATACACATTTACACATCAGATTTTAGTCACAGCTTTTTTGGACCTAGTAAGCGGGAGATGAATTATCTCACTGTATATGCAGGATCTCCATTCAAATTGAGAACATACAGGCACTAGTGTAACAAATTATCTATAGCAGTTAAAATTAAAAATTTTGGTAACAACCTTACACATATTCATAATTTTGCTTCTTTCCTGGAAATCGACTGATAACTAGTGAGTTATTAAACACAAGCTAATTTTAAGCACCATATGCTAGGCTTTTAATTCAAATTTAGTAATAATTCCAACGTCTTTAGAATTAGACAACCTAGTTAAGGAAAGCAATCCAATTCATAAATTCTAACATAAGGAAACTAAGCAAAAATATAATACAAATACAAACACTAGTCCGAGATTTTTTTTTTTTTTAACAAGATCCTAGAAATATCATGTGAAGAAGATATTCTCCCCTATATTTTGATTCCTCTAAAATTGCAGGGATGGTAAGCAAGTAGGAAAATATCCAAGGTGTGATAGAGAAATGTTAACTCTAATTACTTGCTGGTAGCACAGTTCAAAGACTTTGTAAGCAACAGCAAGATATTTTTCTTTAGTCAACATACTGTCTGAATATAAACTTCGTAAACATACCAACTGAAGGATGTCCTCATCTTTTGGCATAACACTAAGTTCCAGTATGCTGTCACTGAAACAAATAGAAAAAGAAAACACCACACATGAACTTTTGGAAAAGATTTTCAATTCTTGTTACAAAGTCAGTTTATTAACTTCCACAGACCAAAAACATTCAAAAACTCTCAGACTCAGCTATTCTGTCAATTTACTCCATACAACAGAAATAAACACTGATTTCCATTAGAGTCTTAGCAAATAAGAGTAGAACAGAAACCTGACTGAAGAGTCCATCTGTGTGCTCAGCAAAACCAGGGTATTAAGCCAACATGCTGTCTCTGTCAGCTTTGTTGTTTGGAGCTTCTCAGACAAAACAAGGTGGCAAATCTTGAATACAAGTTAAAATTTCTCTCTCTCTTAAATTTAAAACTGTGGTCTGTTCACACTCTTTCAAACTGCTGGGAAAATGTCATTATGACCGCATCACGTGAAAAGTGGGGCAAGAACAAGGTAAGCACTGACACTCTTCTGCTCCAACCACCTCCTCACAGAATCAGCTTAAACACAGCCAGTCCGATGATGTGCGAAACACAGATGAAAAACCGTAAGTGCTGAGTTTATCAGTCTGAAGTGCTGAAACCAAAAGCAGCAGCAGCATAAAGATCCAGGAATTCAGACAGTTCAATCAATATAATTTAAATACAGGCAAAATCAGGACACTGAATGCACAATGTATTGGTTACCCAGAGTCAAATATTGTGAAGCAGTGAAACCCACAGTTAATATCGATCAGAAGGAAAAAAAAAAAAAAAAAAGTACTTTCACAAGGAAGAGAGTATATGCTTATGACACTGGATACGGAACAGCCGAATTCATCTCATCTGACATACAGGAATATTGTGTTCACATCCATTGAATTTAAACTGGAACAGGTACAGAGAAGGGCTACAAAAGAAATAGTTTGTACAGATTATTTTAACCAGGCTCAAAAAACAGAAAATGAAGGTATTATGACTGTTATTTAGAATCTCACATTACATGTCACAAGAAGAAAGGACATTTAAACAAATAGACCAATACCAGCACAAGAAAAAAACCAAACCAAAACAAAAACCAACCTAACTGGATATATCAGACTAGAAATTAGCTTATCTGTACTGGTCAGTACAAGGTATTTGCTGGGAAAAGACAAAACCAGCACAGAGACTGGTCGCCAACTTCAGGGCACACAGAAAAGTCCATGAAAGCACTGAGAAGGACCTCAGTTGTTTATTTCTGCACAAAGTCATCTTCTCAAACATGTAATGTGTGATTTATTATGCTTGCTTTTTTTTTTTTTTGGTGGTTCCTTTTCCATTTGTTAGTGACCACAGACATAAGGCTGCATTCCAAAATAGCAGAGTACGGGTATTTAGTTTCACGATCTTATTAAACCATTATTCATTTCGGAAAAAAGTGTTCTCTAAGCAGCATATATTACTTTAGTTCTAAACCCAAAGATCAGCAGTGATAGATTTAAGTTTTTCCTTTTAAGTCTATGCATAGCTAGACTTAGGAAAAAAAAAAATCTTCAAAGCCTTTTAAAGATTTTTCAGAATATTGAATTCTAAGAAACACAAGAGTAATGACTTTTTAACGTGCATTTACAACAGCATTTCCCATTTTGACTGAGTGAATAAACAACAACACTATTTAAAATGATTCTTCAAAAGCAGTGTCATGAGGAGCTGATTTTTGCCTAAACTCCTTTGTATGGATATTAAACTATCATTTGTAAAACAAAAAGAGAATACAAAAGAGATAACACATCATGAGGCATTTCCAATGAAGTGTTCAGATTTCATTTCTATGTTCGGGTAGCACGTATGTGTAAATTCTATTAGGCAACTTAAAGTTTGATAATAATCAATGCTTATTTGCAGGATGAAGACTTTGGAAGTCAAAAATATGATAAATAGCATTGCTCCTCTCCAAGTACTTTTTATCTAAGGTAATATAATTTGACACAGAACAAACCATTCTCTTATACGAGTATTTTGTGTCTTTAAAAAAGGGGGGATTATAGCCATTTACATAGTCAAACATCTTTTTTAGAAGCCATCCAAAAGATGAATGGGTTCCATTCAGGTACAATGTTTTATGTATCACTCTGATAACTTCTCAACTATTCTATTCCAGTTTGCCTGCAGAACCTTCTGGAGACAATTTGGTTCTTCCTACTTCATAATTCATGCCGTGCTTGCAGAATGTTTTTCAATTCACCAGAAACAAAAAATGTTAAGGAATACTTTTGGTGTATTGTACTATATAATGTACATGCAAATTATGAACTGGAAAGTGTTAAAAAGAGAGACCACAAAGTGGCAGTTTACATTGAAATATTAGACACAGTATTGTGAATTCTCAGAGATATCTATAATGCAAATGAATTCCATTACACATTTTGAGATTTAAGTTTCAATTTATTGACTCAATCATCAAACTAAAGCACTAATTATAAAGACACTATTTTGATGCATTAATTTGTATTAATGATATGGATTCAGTAGCTAAACTGTACATTTCTGAGTAATCCCAACACTTTCAAGAAGAACTTGCAAAGAGCAAGAAGCAAAACAGAGTGAATCATTCAAATTCCCCACAATTAAAGAAAAAATAGTTGGGAATCAGAATCTATTTCTTGTTTGACTTAGGACCATAAATAATTTATGGAGTTTATATTAGTAATCAACATACCTCCAAATTGATTATTAAACAGATAAGAATTCTTAATGGACCAAACTGACACCTATTGGTAAAGAGTAGGAAACCTAGATTTAAAAGTGATCTCATCACTAATCTTATAGGACATAGTTATTTCTAGCAACTCTTTTGAAATGTGCTTTTCACCTTCTAGGGAAAATAATCAGTTTAAGCTTAGTTTTCCTATCTCCAACCAGAGCAAAAAGGTAACGTTCTAGACACAGCCTGAAACTTTTCTGAGAATACAAACCACAATTGAATTATATCCCATCCATAGGTCTCACTGGAATTCATGGGCATCACTTAAGGCAGTTAAGTCCTGATGACTGGAGCATTATATAATGAGGACAAATGGGTACAGCTGAACAACTTTCTAGAGAAATAATAAGCAGTTATGGAAATCGAGCCACAGAAGTAATCTAATTTTGAAAAAATTTAAAAATCAGTAAGTCCAAACTGGGTTTCATTGCAAAAACAGCTGAATAGTGTTGTGGGAGGATCTCTTTCTTTAGAGATAGGAGGATATAATGTGTCGCATCCATAAAAACTGCTCAGATGATGAACAGAAAATTTACAAAAGAATAAGCATTTACAAGGTAATTAAATCAATAAAATAGAGTAATTAAAATGTCTAGAAAACCATCACACAGCATACTGAGACTAATAAATGAGACTGTCTTCAGGTCATGAATAAAGAAGATTTCAGCTGACAACTTAGCCTTTCAAAAGGCCTTTCAGCATGTTGCTTGCACAAAACCTACTAAAGAAATGAAGGTGTGCTGGGTGAAAGATTAGCTAAGACACAAAACAGAGCAAGAACTGTGTGTCACTGGGCATTTTTAACATCAAGAGTTTCAGTACATTCAAAAGTGAAATTATGCAAGACCAACCTATCAAAAACTATTAAACCAAGTGATGAAGAAAAAAATTCTCGTTCAGCAAGTTCCTAAACCAGGGATTTCTGAAAAGTAGCCCAGTATTTTCTGACCAAATATCACTCTATAGTTTCATTGTTTTCATAGTCTTCTCCTAAGACTCCATTACCGGATATTATTGGAGAGGATACTGACATGAACAGACCAGTCTGACCCAGGATGGCTATGCTGATGGAAGAACAGCATGCTGAACAAGAAGCATACACCATAATGCTATTTTATTTGCCATGAAGTGGCAGCACAAACAAACTGCTCTGAGCTAAAAAATACTCTTTTCAAGCAAAGAATTAGAGTTCATTCTTTAGTCGTATGAGAAGCATTGCCTGTGAGCTACAAGGAAGATACACCTGATGTGGAGTCTGAGCTCTCTTTATGGATCAGAACTAATATTTATCTGTTTATCTTAAAAGGTTCAGTGGAACACTTCCTGATGGTTATATTTTCTGTATAAAACACTCACAGATACACATGACCTTCTGTTACAACCTCCTGTGATGCGCACATCTGGCTCCAGATAACAACTTGTTCTCCTCTCCTGACTAAGAACAGCACTCCCTTGTCTTCTCCGCGCTCACAGAAACACGGGTACAGATGCAACGGGGTGCTACATCGTGCCTGGCTGCATTAGGTAATCACTGATTCAGGTGCCCCTGGTTTGTCCACAATGGGCAGGGGTTGCGTTCTGCTGGGATGGTTTGCTACCTACACTCACAGGGCTGAAAAAACCCCTTTATTTACAAGCAGACCTATCGTTAAGAATCTCTGAGCGCACAGGCCACTGGAAGTTGTGATTGATCTCTCTCTTTTTTAGATTAAGAGATTTAATTGACCAGTGTAGCTGTTGAGCATTTTAAGTAATGTCCTGTGTCTTGGGTATACACTATTGTACACTATTTGTCCATACAAATACAAAATGAAAAAACAATACATGGTTAATATTATCTCCAGTAAAGGTTATATTAAAAAAAAAAAAGATTCCATCTTTCCAGCTCTTGTATAAAAAGTACTAATGACACAAAGCACATTTCAGTCCACCATGCCTGTTATACCTTTGAAACAGAGCTTTGCTGTTTAAACAAAAAGTACCTTGGATGTATGTATTCTGAACGAAATTTTGAATTAAGACCCCACTGAAATGGTAGGATCAGGATCTTATTTCTCCTATTTTTAACTGTAAGCATAACTAAGTCTTAACGCATGAACATTAACTAAAAATAGAATGTGACATGTGAGATATATTTAGAAAAAGTTCTTCCATGCTGATCATAATACATCTTTTTTCCACGTAACTCGTTATTATATTGGAAACTCGTTGCTGTAGAACAGAAACTGACACCAGGAAAACTGTAAAAATGGCTGCAGATATGAGACATGAAAACAAGTATCTAGATTCATGAATGGACATGTGAGCTGCAGAAGCAGTAAGTACCACCATTTCCTCAACTCTGTGCAAGGTTCATAACTTTTCTGCAAAACAGAGGAAAGCCAAGATGTACTGCAGATGTTTTGCAGGTGGTGCACTAACAAAGATTTTCCTTTACCACATATGCTGATTTCTAGCTATCAGATCTCATAAGAAAGGTAGATTTTTCCAATTTTCTTTTTAAATTGACACAAGTATGTTTGCTGTTTCTATAACTAATCTGCCTATTTTAAGTTCAGACAACCTTCCTCCATTAACAATCACTGTGATTTGCTACCAAGGAACAAGGACTGACATAAAAAGATTGTGGCACAATTCAGCACACTTATTCTCAAACCTTTCTCAGTATTCATCAAATAAATGAAAACAGAAACAATAAAACTGAGTGTGTATTAAGGAAAATTTTAAAATACGATGACATTTTCAGAATCACCATAAGCGGTCATTTCCTGCTTAGCATAAAAAGTGTGGCACATAATCAAATACTAGCGTCTTACCTGTTCTGTATTAAAGCAATGACTTGAGAATATGTCTTCCCAATAACACTTTCTCCATTGACTTTTATAATTCTGTCACCTGTAAAAGGAAAAGTTATACCTTAAATTAGTTTGTCTAGACATTTTTTGGATCGTTTTTATTTTGTACTTCTAGCCCTCACAATAATCAAGATCACCGATATGTTAAATTCGAGGTTAGTCTTCTTTAAAAATGAAAAGAAAAAAAAAAAAAAGATAAACAATACAACTACATGTAATTATAACCGGGGTGCCAAGTTTCTACTCTTTTCTCAGAACATTTTCAGATGTGGTATCTTATTCTAAGCTTCCAAATGAATCACCTAGAAACTCATCCAAAGAAAACCACAAGCTGGTGTAAGCTATACCAGAGGCTCACTTAAGTATCCCACTTTCAAAATGAAGCTTTTGATGTATGGTCACACGTACTGACAACTCTGCCTAATCCTTAAGTGAATTACAAGCAGACATCTCATCCCAGCACTTAACCTCAAAACAAAACAAAACCTTAAGTCGGAACACTGCCGGGTGTAGCTGTACACATCTCCTTGAATACCGCAATTTTGTGTCTTTTCTTTCTGAGAAACAAAGAACAAATATTTTGAAAGGCTCCAGTTTCCTCCTTTCTCAGAACAATCTGGGTTGTTTTCAAGGCACTACTGTCTCTTCAATACATCCTGGACAGGATAACGGGTTATTTCTTATGCACATATCTTTAGAACTAACATCACTTTTACTAGATTTCTCCAAATAGTTTGTTGCATTTCCCCATTAAGAGCTTCATGTACTCTCAGAAATTAAGTGGCAAATATATCATGGAGAGCTATTTTCAACTTTTGATAAAAAACCCATCCCATTACTTACCAAAAATGATATTTAAGTAATCTCTGATCAGAAGAGCAGAAAGGTATCTTGAATTTACTAATGAGGAGAAAATGGCCTAAGGATTACAAGAAAGCTGCTGGAGAAAAGAACTGAAAGAAAGGACCCATACAAAGGGAGCCAAAGGGAATGTCTTTTTCAATACTGCTTTAGAAACCGAAAGCCCTTTTTGTGTTTCCGGTGTGATCAAATCAAAGCAAGGAAAAATCTGTTCACTCTGGAAACTCAGCCTGACTCAGTGACAATAACGCTCTGAACACTCCTGCTCTGTGAGGGTTCCCTATACATGCCCCAGGGATTTCCAGACTTACCAAACCACATGGATTTGCTGACTTGTTTTTAATTTGGTCTGTACACAGACATCATGCAAATAAATTGGTGTGAGATGTTCAACTTTATAAATTTTATATATGTCCTTTCATCAGCTGGTTACTGCCCTTTTGCTCACCTGAAAGAATGCTGTGTTTTGTCTCATGCTCCCTAAGCGATGAAAGAAAGCTTGGTGGCAACACTTAAGGGCTGCCAGCAATCCACATGACTGACAGGCGTCTGTGACAGATGGCAAACCCTACCCCACTGTTGCATACACACAGATGCCTTAATTAATTAGGCTGAGAAACTGGACTTTCATGAAAATGAAGTTATTTCAAAATGCTCAGTCTTACATCAAAATAAATTCTTTCAAAAATTTCAGGAAAAAGTAATGTATAATTTGTGCCAAAAAATACTCTTAATCACAAGCTCTGAACCCTGTCCCGCTCTGTCGCATGTCAAGACTTCCTCAGAACACACCAGATCCTTCTCTGGAACTTAAAACTGGCTTTTTTCCAGGCTGTTTCAGAACTTGCTCACAGATGTAGATCTTTAAAGATATTCTCATTACAGTTTTTAGTGGGAATACTGAGCAAAGTAGGTCATATCATCTTATCTATTCTAGTGCAGTTTTTGTTTTTCAAAGAAACAGACCAGGTTACACATAGCAGTGTGACAAGTTCTACTTGAAGCATCCACCTAATGAACCCACAAAACAACTCTGGTGGGACACACTGCAGAACTGGTGACATGAAGGAAAGGGGCGCAGGCGAATCTGCAAAATACAACTTTGTTCAGTTTCAGGTACATATAAAGGGGAAGGCCAGTGCCTGTAGTGCAAAAAAGGATATAGAAGCACAAAGGTTTTATCTAATAGCTCTCTATCAATCTGATAGCTCATTAGATACCTTTGATCAAACTAGAAGCTAATCTGAATGTACTTAAACCACATCCCTTTCCACATTTCAGTTCTTTATATTCTTGCATATACATAAATGGTAGCATGAAGATCAAGATGTAGGAAATGCAGATGTGTTTTGGCTGCCTCTACTTCAGTATTTCTAAAATACTTATATGTTTGGAACTCCCAGATATAGGGTTTTTTTAAATGAAATGCCTCAGGTTAAAAATGGGGAATATTATCTAACTTGAACAAAGATAATTTTACAGGAGAATTCAAAAATACTCAGAATAAATAGTCTTACGTTTAAGATACTGTAACCTATTCCTCAAATTTGCAAGAGTATTCCAAGCTTTCTGGTGAGTGGCAGCCAGGTAAGCTCCTGCAACAGAACTCATTGATTCTGGGCAATGAAGCTTGTGTTGGGACTTCCAGTATCACAAAGGACCCTGCAGCAGTGAAATAAGAACTGACAAACATAACTATCTAAACCCATATTAGATTTTCAAGTACTTTTGTTCCATTAGTGTGACCGTGAAACAAAGCCAATTAAAAAAAAAACCAAACAGATGGATTCTACAAAATAAGAAATGTATACAGTGTCTGTACCAGATGTTCAGCAATCTACCTAACTGATCATTCACTGAGTGTTTTATAATATAATTTCAAGATAAAGATATATTACTATATTTCACCCTAAAGTTTTAAACAAGAAACAGTGGCATGACGTAATTAGATATAACTGCTATCAGCAGTGTGTTTAAGAGGAATATTCTGGTAATTTTAAAATGTATTTTCTCATTTATTTTCTGTTCTTTATTCTGGGCTCCTAAAAAAATCTCTCCTCTACCTAAAAATAAACTATTCTCTACAGATTTCATCTTTCAATTTGGCAAATGGTGAGCAGAGTAGAAATTAACATGGCTCCTCTGTACAACTTCAACATATGCTGCACTTTATCAAGCCAAAACATTTCTTTATGTAATAGCATTAAAATAATGCCAAAGTAGCCCTTCCCTGAATAACTACTCAGGGAGGAGTCAAAAGAGAAGAATGCCTTATGCTGTATAAGTAGGATCTATTGCTGTTTTTAAATTGCTGATCAACCTAGAATCTTGGTATTTCTTCAGGAAGAAACATACAAAAAATATTCTATTCCACCCAAATGCATGTAGGCAACCGTTTTCAAAAGAAAATATCAACATCCCATTATCGACACAAACATCCTTTCACAGATGTTTTGACATATTTTCAAGAACAGAAAGCTGTGTTTGCAGTGGTATCTATCAAACTTATTGTTTTATCACTTGTAAGACTTCTCATTCTAACATAGCTTTTTTTTTTCCCTTCGATACTTAAGTAAAGGTGTGACAAAGTGCCTGGCACTTCACAAAAGACATGTTTGCTGCTCTCCAGGTTGATTAAATCAAATAAATGAACATGACTGGGTAACAAGAGATAGACTTGGATTGTTCCCATTTAATGTAAAGGAGATGGAATAATTTAAATTAAAGGACAAAAACCTGAATGTTTTGAAGTTATCAATTTGTCACAATGCAAAAGAAATAGGAGCTTACAGGTGTAATTTCCTGCCTTTTCTCTCTCATATATTTTATCAGCCTAAGACTTTAATGCCTTCATGAGACACTTCCTGAGAGAGCACAACGGTGCTTTTGAGGTGAAAAACACTGGAGGACAATTTAAAAGAGAGGTTTCCAACTTGTGAAGGGAAGAGCAAGCTTTAAATGGAAGAACTATATGTCAAAGCTTAAATCATATATATTTTACACCATGTACACCAACATTCTATTGGTACTACAGAAGAACAGTACCTGTGCACAGTCCAGCTTCGAAAGCAGGTCCACCCTCTTTAACTTGTTTAACGAATATGGTATCCATCGGCTCCAGTCTATTTCTTTGTTTTCCTGAGGAAGAAAGAGTATTTCTTAAAAGTATTTAATTATACTACTTCACAATGTTTTCACTTTAAGAATTATTTTGACCCATAATCCTGCCATGTTCATCATGACATTAAATACTCAAGTTCAATTTGAGGTGAGGGAAGGAAGAAACACTAGGAGCCCTAGCAACACCATTTCATTTGGCTACACTAGAGATCTTTTTGGTGTCCAGGGAAAAAAAAGAAAGGTGACGAAGGCAGGGAGAGATATGTATCTCAAACTTAAACTGGCAAATATGCCCAGCAAGTGGCATTTTTCAGGTTCATTTCATCATCTTATTGCTACCATCACTCTCATGCTGATGCCTACGCTATTCAGTAATTATCCCTTCCTCTTATAGACTGGCGTAAGATATAAAGTCAGACAAACCAAGTAAGAACTAGAGTGCAAACTGCAAAATAGAATTTTTAAATATTTCCTTAGAAGAAACATTGATTTATAGTCCCCATGGAACTGTAACGCTGATTTTCTAACAGTGTTTTCCAGATGCTTCAAGGTGAAGTCTGATGTTTCCTTGAAGATTTATCAACACCCAAAAAGCAATGTATAATTCAAAGTAAATTATGTCTGCACATGCAGTACATATCCTTATTTACACAATGCAGAAGTTAACCTACAATACTTAGAAACCACAACACCTGTATCTTCTTCCCTTCTCAGTACACACTTAATTTCTATGCTTCCAGAAATACAGGTAACTTGTGCTTTTACATACATGCCACCAAATCTAAGTAATGCTTAGTCAAAGTAGCCACTGTTTCCACATGCTGGAGGTGAGGAGCGCGCAGTTAAAAAAAACCCCAAACTACAAAAAAATCACCACAAAAAACCAAAACACCCACACACAAACAAAACTGCAAGACAAAAAAACCTCCACAGTTGTACTCCAGGCTAAAATGCAGTGGTGCTGTCCTGAGCCACATCTATATGTAGCTAGAATAAGCTGTTTTACAGCTCTTACACAGCTTCACTAGTGTGATTTTTATGCCAGTGACCTATAACAAAAACAGCACCCAAAAGTAAAATTTGAAACTTCATTTGCAGTCTGCCAGAAGACTCTATTCAACTTAAATTGTTCCACAGTGTTATTGGTCTCTCTGGACAACCCTGTCCTCCATGGTGCAAAATAGCAGCACTCACAGAACTGGTGGCAGAACCTCCAAGGTGGCAGCCAGAGAAGCTTTCAGGGTGCCAGTGCCTGCTTTAACAGCCCCAGTGCCTCCCAGTTCCTATCCCCAGTTACCAGTCCTGCACCACGCTCACAGCTGGGGAAATACCACCCCACATGGTGAGCCGGCCCCCGGCACTGACACGGATTGAAAATAAGCTCAGTCTGGGTTCCAGTTTAGCAGGAACCGCTGGCACAGCAGAGCAGGTGGTACAAACTGACGAAGAAGCAGGAACAGCACAACAGAATAAAGGAATTGCTTAGAACTGGCACTGCTGATAAAAGAAACCCTCCTTGAAAAGGGAGTATTAGGTTCAATCACTTCTCCAGGTACTAACCTTTAACTTGGGCTCAAATGGCACTGCTTTTGGAAGTACTTTTGCTACAGCTTTAGATGTCCCACCTGGCAATGTTTACTACCACAGCATTATTTATTTAATACAAATAAGGTGCCTCCCTTACCCCTTCTTTGGTTCTGTTTCCATATGTGGAAAATCCATTATCTGAAAGATTTTAATAAATTGCACAAAACCAGACTTCCCTTTGATTCACTTTTTTCAAAACACGAGTTTTAGCCTAGTGCCTTCGTTCTGCAGATCCTCAGTGTCCTGCCATTTTACCACAAACAGTTGCACAAAATGGCTTACTCATACGGCTCTAAATGGCCTTCTCAAAATAACTCCAGATTGGTAGAGAAAAAATCAAAAAGTTGATGTGACAGAATCAGATAACTACTATATACAAAGCAACTGAATTATAGATCAAGAAACGCCAGCTGGCAGCTCAGTCCCCGAATACTTTAAAATTTGATTAGCAGGACACAGCTAGAAGACATACAAAATGCTCTTTGTGAACCAAGGCTCATATCTGTCATTTTTAATCTGCTGATTTAAATAGACATTGAACACATCACGGGTCTTGTCCTTTAAGAGGCAGTAACGTTTCAGCAAGTTTAGACAAATTCCAAGAATAATCTACCCAGATGCCATGAACAAAAGGTTGTTTCAACCACTTACAAGAGTAAAGTTAAACTATGACCTTTTATAGGACCATCAAACATGCTTCCCACTGTTGCCACTTAATCTTTTACTGAAGATATACAATCCAAAAAGTGACAAGAAAATAAAAAATAATGGAGCTCCCATGGGCACATTTAATTTGTAACACAATATTTAACACTTATAACCCAATACTAAGCAGCTACCTCTGCTTCTTTCACAAAATGCTCACCAAAAAACAGTGGCCTACTGCTAGTTTGCTTAATGCTCAAATGCCACTTTATGCTTTGTCCATACCTGAACACACAAAGAAAATGGTCAAGCAGGTAAGGTTTCTCCCCTTCAACACCCAGCACAGAACATCTTTAATACACTCACCACGTTGGAGTTAGAGACGAAAACGGTACCAATGTATGGACATGAGACTGAAGGTTTCCCTGAACATCTGATTTCTGACCAACCTGTCGCTATACTGAGGTTCTTCAAAACCACGGCCACACACTTCAGGTGTTCACAGCTATTTTATGGACCAATTCACAAAGCCAATTACACATTAAACTCTGTTCTTTGTCCTATATGCGGAAGATGGCTATATTGAACAGGCATTCTTCCTAAAAAGGTGAACCACCACCCTAAAGATAAAGATCAATTTAGGATGAAAGGTTTAAAAGATTGTTTACATTTGCAGGTTCATTTTACATATCAGTAATATCCAAATACAAGTAAAGATAAGAAGAAAACCTAGGGCTCCCAAGCTTTGATAGATGAATACATGCTTTTCATTTCTACCTGGTCTTTTATATACTTGGATACAAACCAAAACTTCTTTCCATCAGTAACATATGAATGAACTTCCTTGAATACATAGCCTCAAAGTGTATGTTTATATTTTGAGTTTGAAACTCAAGCAAAGCTAAACAATATTTTCTGACAGTAGGAGCTAATGATACTTTCTTCAGACCAACTGAGGGGGAATAAATCCTGTAGATGTGCACTCAATCATTACAGAAATAAATTTCAAGTAAAATGCATAATCTAGCAACTTACCTCATGTCTCAAAATTTAACCACCACTACACTTCAATTTAATTGAGCCTAAATCTCCATTGGGTCCTGTCTGCACCCAATCATGAGGCAAAAGCAAGATGCTGTCTGAAATGTGAGCCTCAACTTGCCTCCTTCCAAGGTCCACCATCTAGAGTAGGTTATCACAATGGAACTTTTACACTAAATTCTCCAGTTATGCACTACATAGCGTCAGACTGGATTAACAATTTTCCTTTCTAATATTGAAAAGCCTGATTTTTTGGAGCATGCCAGCAACTCCTTACAAGGCCAAAGAACAGGAAAGAACAGTAAAGCAGCTCGCATTACTATTCTGTCAGACTTGTAGCCTTATTGTACCCTTGCCAGGCACAAGTATTAATACAAATTGGGAGAGGAGTGGCTGGAGAGCAGCCCTGCAAGAAAGGATCTGGGGGGGCTGGCTGACAGCGGCTCAACACAAGTCAGCAGCGTGTGCCCTGGCAGCCAGGGAGCAAACCACATCCTGCGGTACACAGACACAGCATCACCCCCCGCTCAAAAGAAGTGATTATCCCACTGTGTTTAGCATTGGTACAGCCTCACCTCCAGCACTGTGTGCAGTTCCTGGCCCCACAGTTTAAGAAGGATGGGAGAGTGCCTGAAGGCATCCAGAGGAGGGCAACAAAGCTGGTGACAGGGCTGGAAGGAATGTCTTGTGAGGAGCGGCTGAGGTCTCTGGGTCTGCCTAGTTTGGAGAGAGGGAGGCTGAGGGGTGACCTTTGCTCTCTACAGCTTCCTGAGGAGGGGAGGAGGGGAGGGAGGGAGGTGCCGAGCTCTTCTCCCTGGGATCCAGTGACAGGACATGTGGGAATGGCTCAAAGCTGCGCCAGGGGAGGTTCAGACTGGACATCAGGAAGCATTTCTTTACCGAGAGGGTGTTCAAACACTAGAACAGGCTCTCTACAGAGGTGGCCCATGCCCCATGCTTGTCAGTGTGTAAGAGGCACTTGGACAAGGCCCTAAACAACAGGGTCTAGCTTTTGGTCAGCCCTGAATCAGTCAGACAGTTGGACAAGATGACCATTGTAGGTCCCTACCAGCTGAAAGAATCTATTCCATTTGCCGGTGCTTTTCCAGTGCTCACTACTGCATACTACGTTGTCTCCTCCCTCCTTCTCCACACTTCTGTAAACAACTTTATAATTGAGCATTATGTTGCAGGCTACCAGCAAATGAGACAATTTCTCCCAGATCTTCAACTGCACGTAAAGAACGAGACATCGCACACACAGAAAAAATAAGTGAAAGTGTGAGCTGCCAGGCACACACCCGCATGTGCAAGGAAGCAGCGCAGATGAAAAGCACAACTTCTGTGAAAAAGCATTTCATATATACTTCATTTCTCCACGAGTGTAGCTATAAACAGAGGCAAAGTCTTATGTAAGGGTAATAAAAGAAACAGAAGCATATAAAGTTGCTAAGTACACAAGTTAGCTGACCTGAAACTGCAAAACAGTCCATAAAGTTGCTCTTTCCTTTACCAGACTTGTAAGCACACAAAAATCTCCAGCATGAGTAAATATTCACCAGTCAGGATGAATTAAACTCAAGTTTAATTCAGGCAGTACTGTAGTTTTACTGACAGAGCTACTAAAATACGCCTTGCAGTGCAACCACTCCCTGAAGTGATTCTATTCAAATGAGAACGTAACTTTAGAGATGCCAAACTAATGTCTGAACTTTTACTTCAGAGATTCAGCATCAGCAGAAATAAGGAAATAAAAATGAATCACCAAGTATATACAAGGCTGAAGGCAAAAACTCATTGGCAGAGTCTTTATAATTAGGTCCTTAGTTTAAACCACCAAAGTTAAGCAGTCTAAAGCAGCATAAACACCTGAAATCAGATGCAAGACAAATACGCAAAAGCAGTCTATTGCAACAAGATTTTTTACTAGTCAATAGATATATTTTTCAGAATTGTATGCAAATCTTCTAATTAGTTAGCAATTTCCAACAAAAAAATCCTAATTGCTATCTTTAATAACCAATGAGATCAAAGTAGAATCTACAGAATTAAGAGAGTAGCATCTTTTTTCAACTGTTGTTCAAATTAATGTAAAATAAAATTAAAGACTTTCTTCATAATATATGTATTTATCATCATTTATGATAATCTTTATACTACCTGAATCTACTAGCTGCAACTACAAGTCAACACCACCATCGCAGCCTGGCAGAGGAAAGTTACAAGGAAGCTTTTCCTGACAGACATTTGAGATGCCAGAAGTTGCACATAGGAATACGTTGCACCAGCACAGCCATCTGATTTGCAAAGTAATAAAATTCTGATGTTGCTCTTTCTCCTTGGTAAGAGGGAATAATTTAAAAAAATGGTACTTTCAAACACAACAGTAGAATTAAGAGCTGTTAACATTTATAATTGAATTACACTTGGGAGGGTCACATACAGCAAATCTTCTAACTCCTCGAAACTTGACACAGAAATTAATTTTACCCAGGTGCCAGTTCTAGCTTGGTCCCCTAAAATTCTAGTTTGGGATAGAGCTGCTACAAGGAACATAACTAGTATTATATGAAATGCAGTAACCATGAGTTAGTTTCTAAGCTATTCTTTGTAGACCATGCAGTATTACTATACTGCTCTGATTTATCTGGAAAACAAAATGACACAGCAGAAGTTATATTATCACATCTACCAATACACTACCAGATAGCAACAAGGACATCACTTCTCTATAGGCATTAACCTTTTGATATAAAACACAGTCAGACACAAACATCTGAGTCATAAAGACTACACAAAGGAAACCTTTCTGACAAAGAACCTTTACATTTTGAAGAAGGAGGGGAAAACACACACACACAAACCCCAAACAAACACACACACACATGAAAAACAACAAAAACCCCAACACACCAACACAAACCACCCTAACACACCAAAGCACTATTGCTGACACATGCTTTTCCTTTCTTTTTGACCTGCAGAGCACAAACCTGCAAGTGTTTTGGGACACAAAGTATAGTGCATACTTTCTGACAAAGTCTCTCCTAAGAGTCTGCTGCTTAAAAACATGTAATTTTTCCTCTTCCTAGAGGCGGGGGGGGGAAAAAAAAAAATAATAAAAAAAATCTTCTGTTCAGGGCAGCAGAACCATGCTTAGAAATCACCAGCCTTGTGAAATGAAACTTCTCAAATTATTAAATTAAGACAGGCTCTTCTGTACATCTTTCCCTGACTCAAGAGGGAGGAACATTATTCTTGAACACGAAGATCTACAAGTGTGCTTTTGGATATTCAAGGCATTTGCACTCCATTGGTTCAACAATGCCAAGTGGCAGTGATTCTTGGGATGCCTTTCAGGCAAAGGGAGGAGAAATCTCTACAGCTACAGTGGGACAAATGCTTCTAAATGATTACTGAATCAAAAACTTACTAACCATTTCCCAAGCTACTCAAATAGAGATTGCTGAAAGTACAGCAGAACTTAAGATTTGCTAACAGAGATTTAATTTAATATAAATCACAAAACTGTCAGGATTACATTTTACTGAGAGAGTCCAACTAACGACAATTCTGGATTTTATAATCCGCAAACTGAATGTCATACATAGTAAGCATTTGTCCACTGGCAATCCATTGCAGAAAAGGAGCCCAAAGGTCCCAGCCCAGCTCCAGCAGAGCTTATTTCACCCACTGTTAAGTACAAATTAACTAAAAGACACTAAGCAAAATACAGTGCCAAGGATGAGCGTCTAAAAGAGGATGATAACAAGTAAAATAGCATTGTTGAGTCATGTAGCAGAGAAACACCTGGTATTGTGATACAGAAAAATACATTCTGTTATTACTCAAAGCACCTCTGGCATTTTGATTAGGCAACTCCAAGATGGTATTTCTTCTTCACTTACTCTTCTCTTAAACCATTTGACTAATACAGCCTCAACTCTGTCTGGGGGTGGAGGGGGGGGTGGGCAGGGGAGGAGGAAAGAAAATAATCCGGCATTGTTGTGGAAAACATATAACACAGTTTCAACTTAAATATAAACTCTTCAAAACAGCTGTGTTTCCCAATTTCATTATTTGCCAATATTATGACTTTTTTTTTCAATTCCCTCCAAATCTAAAATGAAACCTTTTCAAGACTAAAATGTAACCTATGATTAAACAGTCCAGAGGATTTACTTTAGTTCTTAGATAAGCATAGAGCCATACAATTTGTATCGATTGTAGCAAACCTACAGATTCTCCCCTAAATCACACTTGCTATGCTAAAGCATCAGTGTTATATACCTCTTGTCTCTTACTCCTATTCCACAATTATATGCCTTACACCATATCATGCCAGCAATCTATGACCTTTACAAATATTTGCTTTCACATTCATTCTCTTGTTCCTTATCTACCTTGTTCCCAACATCACAGGTACAATTAGTTTATTTCATAACAGACTGAGCTGATAGATGATGATGTTAGAAAACGTGGCCTTAAATTAAATCCTGGGAGAACACAAAACCACATCACAGAATCAACAGTCTGTTCAAAGAAAAAAAGAAAAAAAATTGAGGCATTATATAAGCAGCAATAAGGAATAAAAAGCTCTTCCTGCATTTTTTCCACTCTTCCTCCAATGGCTCTACATGTCAAACCAGACTTGAGCAGAGCTGAAGGAGCTCAGGTGATAAATTGGAACTATTTAGATTTGACAGTTGAAGGGTAGAAACTTTAATCCATAGTTAGGTACTTTAAAAAAACAGCCTGGTGATCACGACTTAACTACCTAGAAATCTCAGTGCAACAGATGTCTTAAGTCTCATTAGAAAGTGCACACTCAGTCTCTACAGAAAAGGACACAGAGCAATATACCTAACTCACCTTTCATTTTTATGGGAAGATAAGCTGCTAGTTGCTATAGATACTTCTATATAGAAATAGGAGATAAAGCAGGAAAAGCGAGAACATCATATTAGAAAACTATGACACAGAATTATGATGATACTAGATTTCCAGGCACTGTATTGAACATAAAATTGCTTAGTTCTCATACGAAAGAAGAGATTCCTTTCAGACTACTTCTATGTGCTTATCACTGTTCATTTTAATCATGACCCACAAGCTCAGTATTTCTGAAGAAAAACATGTTTTACAACAAGATACAAGAAACGACCAACCCATTTAACATGTACTAAACTTTTTTTTGCCAACTAAAGCTTCAAGGAGCTTTTGAAGGACAACAACATAATCACCATATTAAAAGCACAATGAAGGACATGGACATAGCATGGTAACAGAGATTGTTTTTCCAGCACCACTTAACACGTCTTGATAGTCCAAGTTTTTAGTATAAAGTAATCCTATTTTTAAACGGCGTAGGTATTTTTCAGCACAATAGTCTTCGGGGACACTTCTGCCTGTGAGCTACCTCTTAAATAAAATTTTGAAATAGGGCAACTCCAGAAAACAGGAAGAGTACTGATGTATACCATCCTCAAAACACATTAAATACTCGAAGTTAATACAGGTTGGTCAGTGTAACGGATATTCTCAAGAAAACAGCAAAAGCTGATACAAGTTTCCAGTCATTGACCAAGGAATCCAACAAGGAAGATGTGCATCTTCTGATAAAAGTGCAGCTGTTAGAAGAGCATTTTAATAGCTTAGCCTAAGGTCACAATCTGGAGCAGTGAAAGCAGGAAAGAACAGAAATCTTTCAAATCATAACTAGAAAATATTTAGGGTAAATCTGCTGTGATGCCCCTCCAGCAGATAACAGGGCCAGGACCTGCACATATGAGGCTTGCACTAGCTGTCTGAAGAAAGCCTCACCTACTTCTTTCTGATCAGGCAGTCTGCAGCAGACACCAAAACGTGAGTCTGCCCACAAATCCTGACCATCGGCTCCAAAGTGGCTCCCAATCCATCCCAAGCCAGAGCTTCATATATCCCTGCTGCTCTCTTACAGCGACTCGCCCTCGGCGCTCTGCCAGCCTGTCATTCCCAAAGTGCCTGTACCCACCCACTGCAGCACTCTGCCCCGCTCCTGCGAGCAACCCCACCACATGTCTGTGACCCCCAATGAGATCGCAGCCTTGCAACCACACGCAGACCTCCAGTTCCTCCTGCTTGCCCCCCATGCTGCATGTGTGAGTGCACAGGGGCTTCCAAGAGGCCCTCAAAAAAGGCATGAGAGCTCTCCTCATCATACTGTCCTGTAGGGCTTCCCTCACTACATAGGCTTGAGGTGGTTCCCTTCTGCCCCAGCTGTGCCCATGAGGTATCTCCTAACCCCTTTGCTTGACAACCCAATCCACCTTTTCCTCACTTGCTTCTTGGCCATCATCTCCCCCCTCTATCGTTCTTAGCTTAGAGCTCTCCTGGACAAATTTGCATTACCTTTTATTCTAAATGCTTTGAAATTTTACTGCTCACCAAAAGCAAAATTAATGCAAGCCAGGAGCATGATCGAAATATATACTAAAAGAAGTTGCACTAAAATTCTATATCAGAACATAAAACCATACAAAAATATTTCTTTCATTGTTAGAATACATCAAAACTAGAACATGCTTTTATCTTCTGCCCTCTAGACTTAATTAGGTACTCAGCTCCTTTGAAAAAAATATTCAAGTGCTTTCAATAAAAGGCAGTAGTAATAGAGATGCTTTTCTCTACTCTCATCTACTCAAATCTGTAAATGCTGAACCTGACAAAAACCTCAACTTTAAAGGTAAGTTTAACCTGTGAAAAGGGTAAAGCAGAAAGTGCAGGTAATTAGAAATCTTCAGGCAAGATCAATTTAAAAAAAAGACGATTTTGCACTGGCACACACTGCTTCACAAAAATGAAAAGCTTGAATCCCCTCTGCTTAGTCTTTGAGAGAGGAAAGCTCAAGTGAATTAAGTGAACCATCATCTACAGACTTCAAAAGAAAAATGTTTATCATTAAGATATTTTCAATGTTAATTAAGACAGAGCTTCAGAGAGGCAAGTTTTCCAAGCAAGTCTGAAGGAAAAGACAGGACACTTGCCACTAGATGGCTCCTCTGCCCGACCCACCAGCACCTCGCCCTGCTCCCAACATCCCCCAGCTGCTGAGGGACCGGGGGACCCCCACAGCCACACATGCAGCTTCTTGCCACTCCGAAGCAGCTCAGCTTAATTTTCCAAAGTTAATTACTTTAAGAATCCTTGTGATAACCCTTTACAGAACTTCTGGCATATCTGCTTTTGCTAAATTAACATGATGTTTGTGAACGTGAGAAATGAAATATGATTTTCGTGATTGTCTCCTCACAAGCCACCTATTCACCTCATTTGGAAACAGGAACACCTTGTAGCAATGTAAATAAGAAACCTTCTCATCTCCCCCCTCACCTCCCAAGATCACACTAAATGCTGGAGAAAAACATCTTGCACACTTCGTCCCATTTTATTATTTTTAAAGATATAATACAAGAACCTGGCTGACACCTTCATCCTCCACCTCACAGCCATCACTTCTCTTTCCAGAAGGAGCACAAGTCCAACCTTCTCTCCTGCTAATGAGAATATCGTTATCTCTCCAGAGCACTTTGTGCCCTTTGATCTGTATTTCAAGGCGTACAATGTACTACGTTGCTATAAATAAGCAATAGTTGAGCTATGATTCATAGTTCAAGTAGCTACACAAAGAATTCCAGAAAGTAATCTTGTTCCCACCTGTACAGGTCTCAGTGAACCAAATACATGTTCATTTACTGCTGTTCCTCTACTGAAAAGCAGATCTCAGATACCATTTTAGATAAATAGCCCCGTGCTCATATCTCTAAGTTGATCCAGTTCTCCCTGTGAGAAGAACACTGCAGAACTGCTTTCCCTAGACCATAAGTGGCATCTTCCATGTAGGTTTGGCACAATGGATTGACTCCATTCCCTTCCTAAAGGAATTTGCCTGTTCTCTTTGTATGCCAGAACAGATAAAGGAGTTTGGGGGTGTGGATGGGAGGTGATGAGGAATAGGAAGACATTGACTTTTCACTGTTTAACAAGCAGGTGACAACAGGTGAGTAAGACTAAGAGGATGAAATGGATTAATTCATCTGCTTCCAAGAGAAAAAGAAAGTTCAAGTAAATTCGTATTTCCCAGAATGCTTCTAATATCACAGTTACACAAAAAAATGGAAAGAAAAGTTCAGACAAGTTCTCTGTCACAACTAAATGAGACTTTAATAAGTACATTGAAACCAGGTACCACTCTCTGCTATAGTGTACAGCAAATGGTAACCCACCAGTAACAGCAGCATTCACCCTGCATTGCAAAGGCACCCGCCTCCCGACAGGCCTGTCCTGCTGCGCTGCAGTGCCAGATGCAGCACAGAGTACCCAAGAGAAATTTGAATTAAGTGGGACTGAGGTGTAGCACCAATTAATAAAAATAAGTTAACTGGTGAATTAAGAAAGAGAGCAGACACAGGCAACGTGAGAGGGAGAAAGCTATGAAAATGGAGTGGAACTGACAGGCATAACCTAGAAATCAGTGATTTATTCAAGTGATTCTCAAGTGTGAGAATTTTATTCAGACACTTTATCTGACATCACTGAAACATGTTTCATGGATCTCTTAAAATGTACACGAGAGTATGAGAAGTAGTCAAAAGTTAGATCAGTACTATTAATTACTAAAGAGAGTATCAATAAACTAATAGGAATAACCTTTTTTATCTTTGTTTTTAAAATGGTTGCATACCACTTTTGCGGATAATTTTTGTCATCACTACCAACACTAGTTTTATATACTTACATGTTGCTTTTGTTAGAGTAAGTTGCAACAAAATTCAAATTTAATACTGGCTGCTCTTAGATACACTATATAACACATTTTTTAAATGCATGTACATAAATATATCCATGAGACTCAAACCATTTATAGTAGTACTTTGCACAGATAACTGTGGGTCTTATATCCAGATCAAATCAAGAGAGTGTGAAACTCTGGCATTTAGAAGGTAACACAGCTGGTTTCTTGTTGTCTTGTAATGTACGTGAAAAGATGATATACACAGCACAGCAGTGATCCAGCATGTGTTTTAATTAACTTAGTGGCCAAGCAAACACCTGCACTAAATAAGTGAAGCTAAAAGATATTTTCTTTATTTTGCTCCAATGAAATTCAATGAGCTTGATGGTCACACTGAAGTGATTTTACATGTCAAACTCTTGGGTAGCTATTAAAGTGTGTTACACAGCTGAAGAGAAATGTTCAACATATTGGATCTCTGAAAGAATAAAGACATACCTTGTCTACTCCCATTCTCTTCATCCTAAGGAAAAAGAAAGAGTGCATATTAAAAATTCAATACATTTTTTAAAAATGCATAGGCATCTACAAGCTACAAGGACTTGAAGTGAACTTGTAAGATTTAGAGTCTGCATTCTGGTATCTCATACTTTCACACAAATATTCAACTTTACAGAATTAAGGCTTTCGTTCTGAGAACGTAGTGTAATACCCATTTAAAAAAAAAAAACCACAACTGAGCACAGTTCTGTGAAACATCCCCACAGAAACAACATGAACAGCATTTTCTGAAAATAAATGAGCCAAAACTCTGCCACAAAGCTTAATACTGCACTGGGTGTTGTTGCAAGCATGTTTCCACACTGGAAGTCAGGTAGGAGAGGTTGTACTTTAATCATCTAAGGACTCAAAGCTGCGTAATATGCAAGACATACAAAATATTTTGCAAGCAAGCTCTGAATATGCTTCCTAAAATCTGAAATAGCAAGTTCGTGTCGCCTTCAGTACTACTGCCTAGAGAAAAATATCTACCCCAAACAGTATTCCATAACAACCTCAAAGATTCTCCTTGTGCTCATTGCACTATATATACACAATCATTACTATCAGGTAGCACTGACAGTCCTTAAAAAAAAAAAAAAAAAAAGAAAATTATTACTTAAGGTACTTCCTTGTCAATATTTTAATATGAAAGAAAGGCTTTTGAAAGATCATGGCTAATCTCTTCTACAAAATTCTACCATTTGAAAAGCACAATTGTTTAAACATGGAAATGCGTGCTTTCTTTCTGAACTGCAACTTTATAGAGTAATAAACTTCCAACCTAATTACAATTTCTGAGTCTAATATGTCCTATTTGGGAAGTATTTCTAACAATTCACCTCAGCTAATTAAAACAGCTTCATCCAGATGGAAAGGAGGAGCAAGGAGATAACAGAAATAATTTTCACCTGTATATTCCCTCCTACTTTTAAATGGATTAATTCAAAATTTCTAGGTCTTTTGTATTTAAAGACAAATCACTATGTTTTTCATATTAAATATTTTCAAAGCAATTGCATATTTATCTGCACAAACTATTCAAGACAAGAAGACTTGAAGAAAGAGAGGGAGTAAGACCTGCATATGAACACTATATAAGGATGAGACAAGTCTCTCCTAGGTTAAATACGTTTCTTGTGAGACACACAAAAGTTCCGCTGGAACTTTGTAAGATACTATAGAAAGATAACTTCAAGGAAGGTAAAAAAACCAAAAAACCAAACCAAACAAACAAAAAAACACACAAAAAACCCCCAACAAGCAAACAACAAAAAACCCCACAAACAAACAAACACACACCAACAAAACAAACACACACACAAAAAAAGCCCAAAACAAAACAAAAACCCAAACACACACAAATAAACACCACTCCCCACACACAGAAGAAACCCCTCCCAACCCAAGGTTAACACAGATCTGGAACTCATTCTAGTTTTACAAAGCCATGATAATTATCATTACCACCCAAACTCTGGGAGCAGCGAACAGTATATGCGTAATCTGGATGGCCCTGTCTGCTCTATACTTCAGCAAAAATACCACACCAGTAGACAAGTGCTGTCAGAATTTATCATTATATGTCTTGAAGTCCTATTAACAGCCAGTTGGTTTTGAACTATGATCACCCAAAAGAACAGCAGCGAAGAATTAGACAAGGCTAACATCTGCATGTCTCTAGTCTCCATCCAATCTGTCAATTGAAAAAACATCTTTAGGACTTTGAATATTAGAGCTTATAGTCTGGAAAATGTGGGTCTCATGTAGGGGAGGCTACCTGGTTTGAGGCTATAAAACAAAAAAATTATGGAAGTGAAAAGTTAACTAATATAGAATTGCCATCTTTTATGAAACACTGCAGTGGGTTTGTCAGTTCATCACTGAGTATGCAGAGCTCTGTTATAAAGAGACAGCTGCAAAACATTAGTTCTTCATGGCGCCAAGCCAATGAGCTCAGGCCTTGAAAAACAGAACACTTTATAACGCAAATGTTTTGGAATTAGCTTTCCCTCCTACATTTACCTCTTACACGTTGCGAGATCTTATCCTTAGGTATGGCAGCAACATATAATAATATTTTCTTCTATACTTGCTTCTTAGACTGACAGAACTTGGAGAATGAACTTCATACGCCAAAACAGGCATGTTGCTAACTAACAAGCTCTAATAAACATCTTTTGTTAAAAGCACAATTTAGCATAGGCTTTTTGCAATGCTAGCTTAAGGAATCTTCCGCAGACTCACTATTCACTTTCTTAAGTGAAAGGAAGCATGGGAAGCTAGGAGGATACACAATGGGTTATTCCTGAATGTGCAGCTATTCCTAGTTTAGTGTGTGGCCCCAAACAAGCACAGCCAAGTACTTTTGCCAAATGAGATGTGTTAAACTGCAATCTCAGGTTCACAAGATCATCTTTCACACTGTCCTTCACACAGGGCTGTCACTCCCAAAAGACCTACCAAACAATACTTTCTTCCATAACCTTTCCCTATCATAATGTTTATAAATTAGTTAATTAATAACAATCACAATGAGAAAGAGTCCCTTGATTTGTAGCTAATTAGCTGTTTTGTGCAGGAACCATGTAAAGATACTAGAACTTAGCACAATATCCTGAATTTGACCTACACCTGCAGTACTATTTACACACTGAATGTTACATAAAATAAATATAATATAAAAATATAAATACATTAAATATACTAGTATTAATTATTAAAATACACAGAGATACTTACCTGAATTAATTATAAACAAACATGTTCAGTCATTTAAAGGACTGCATGAAAGGGCTATTTTCCAGTAAGACGTAAATGGAGAAAACAAAGCTTTATGGATGCCCCTCATGTGCAGTTATGCAGCTGTCACCTTGTCACGAGGCTATCAAGTTTTACTCTTGCAACTCACCCTGCTTATTCAGATGATGCACAAGCACAATTCACATCTAAGGCAGGTGAACCACTGCGCCAGCTGGAGCACTGGTCGTGCTTATCTGACCAGGAACTGTAGTTTCACACTGATGACAGGGGAAGTCTATAAAAGGCAGACATCAACTTTGTACATGTAAGGGTAGAAATACCTGCAGCTAGAGTTCACCAAACCCTCAGGTTTTGAACAGTTTGTTCTTTTCAAGAAAAAAAAAAATCAGTAGTATCGTTAAAAATAAAAGTTTCACACTGTTGAGTTTTTCTAATTAGCACTGAAACAAAAGAAATCTTTGCTGAAGCTCTGCAACATTTAGAGACATGCATGAGATGGACCAGATAGATAGAACTTCATATGCTTGACGGTACACTGGACTTTGCTTCTGCACAACTGACCCTCATTCTGTTAAACTGGTGCTTTGCACTTGCTGAGTAACAGGAGGAGAAGCCTCACAGCTCCTCCCTTATTGAACAGCAAGGGTAAGGTGTGTCTCCAGTCTGTGAAATACTGAGAGAAGGTGCAACCCCCAAAACAAACCAACCAAACAAAACCACAAACAAATAAAAAACCCAATAACAACTGAAGTTAACTCAAGGCAGATACTATTAGGTGTTAATATATTAAAGACAAGTGTATTTTGGGACTCACAGTCAGTCAGAGCTTTGAGGCAGATCTGCCTACACCTCTTCCTTGTAGCAAGCTCTTCAGGACAACTGAACAAACAGAACGGCTTTTCAACTGAACAAAGGTTTTATTAGACTAACAACTATAACACTTCTTAAATTTAGATAAGAACCCAACACCTCAAACACATCTAGGCAGAGAAGAGATTATTAAAGATTCTTGTAAAATCCTTTGGGGTGGAATTCTTTGCTTCCAAGAAAGTTCATCTCAGTACCTGTCCAAGTTGCAGCCTTCTCCAGCCCATAGGAAGCTTTTCTTGCCATTCCCATGGATTATCCTGCTGTGCCGTGATCTTCACCCTACCCTGTAGCCTACAAGCATTATGTTCTCTGTCCCAGCAATGCCCAGCGTTCAGCCCATGTGAGGAATCTTGTCCTCTTCTCCCCAAAGAATTCCATCTGACCTGTCAACAGATTTTTCAATACCTACAAACTGCAAGCAACCGGGAGCAGAACTTATAATGGCGAAATTTTCACTAGGTATTTCTGTATTAGAACAAAGAATGGGTATTAAAAAAAAAAATCACAAAGAATGTGGAAAGATTAATTGAAGGAAAGCTCTTTCAGATGTTTTTTTTCTCTTTACTGCCTCTACCAGTTTATGTTGACTTGCATTAAGATTCTGAGATCTTGAAATCTCTAGAGATCTGGAGATCTTGAAAGCAATCAAACAAGCCAGAATGCAAAGCCTTCCTTGGGGTAAAAGACGACCTCTGTGACAGCATCAGGTTGACATTTGTGATAACATAAGGACAGTGGCTATGAGAAACTAGTATTGGATTCAGTAACTCCAGCTGTTACGTCAATGGCATCTTTTAAGTTCTACTTGCCAGAGGCAAGTAACTTTCTGTGTTTTCAGGTGTGAAGGAGGGACAAGGCTACTACAAGATTCAACATAGTCAGAAAACCAAATCCTCATTACCACTATTATATTACCACTAAGGTGTGCAAAAGGAAAAATCTCCCCCATTCCAAGGCCCTTGCAATTTTCATCAATGAGGAACAGCAGTGGAATGATACTTGAGCTTAGAATCAATGACAGAGGCTGCAGTTAGCTGGTAACCAATATGAACTTTGGTCAGATAAGAACAGCATAGAATCACATTTGCCTCATATTAGAATCAAGCTGACAACATGTGAATTTCATTCTTTGCATAACTTGGGTTCACAGACTTCTTTAAAAGCCACTTTGTGAACACCCAGGAGTAATAATTTTGAAGATCTCTTCCTACTATCTCATGGACATTAAAAAGAATAAGTGAGAATATAACAGTTCAGGTTAATTTACAGAAGTAGTGATCAAATGAACCTTACCATCCTTAGAGGTAATTGAATCCCTGACAAAAGGTATTACAAGTATCCAATAACCTTGTTATTTCCTTTCCAAAAACCAGACAGGAATGGGAATAAGTTAACAAGATTCTGACATATCAGAGGAGAAACAGAATGAAACAGGATGAGACCTCTCTTGCAGAAAAAGAGGCAGGTTGAACTTTAAGACACTCTAAGATTTACAGGTATCAGGCTCACTACATAATGCTAGGGTCTCTCTTTGAAACTGTCTGAAGTGAATGAGAAGGGATAGGCTAACATGTCTTTTTTTTCTTTTTTATATTTATGCCCTTCCTTGTGCCTGTCTCCTTCTGTATGCAAAAAGGGTATTGTCCTCAGAGAGATCTAGTGACACATTCAGGAAAGAAAAACTATCCTGTCACTTCTTAGTTAAGGAGATTCATTCTGCTCAGGCTGTTTATTTTCACTCTCAACCTGAACAGGGGTTGTCGTTGGGAGGTGCTAACAAGCGCACATAATTTGTTCTGCTCAGCTGAGTCTTCCCCACCCTCCTTCCTCTGTTTCACATTGGAATTCAAACAGAGATTGCTCTTGGCTGACTGTCTATAACCTGTGTTAAAGGACAGAAATGTTGGGATCACCTGATCCTGCTAATAGTCTCACAGTTAGCTTCAGCGACTCCATGTCAAGAGGAAAAAAATAGGGCACTTAAGTGCAGGCTGAATAGCTGAAGTTAACTGGGAAAACGTGCCGACTTTCTCCCGCAGTGCTTTTTCTACTTCAAAATCAATCTTATAGCCACCAATGACATGAAAAAAAGCTAACTTCAACAAAATGCTTCTGCAGGGTCACAACTCAATTAGCTATCTAGAAAGAGTGGGGAGCTCCGATACCCATTCCCTACCTCAGTAAGAATCTATTATTTTGCCCAACTGGAAAAGTGAAACTGAGAGGTGGCATGGATTATGACAATTCACATACTTGATTACTTTAAAATGAGCAAATGTTATTTGAACTCACTAGGAAAAACACTTTCTCGATGTTCAAATTTGTATCAATATTAAATGGACTTTTTCGCAACACCAGGTACTATAGCGACTTTCAAAAGGTTCAGTCACATAGGAGAATACTTAACACCCCCTGATCAAGGCAGACCAATTATTAATGGCTACCTGACATTTAGAACTACTTGTTTTAAACAAAAAACTGTACAATATTTTAACACTTTATATTTAAGAAAGTTGTCCTTTAACATATGCCTGTATTATTTGTCTCTTGACTAACAGGGAATTGCAGATTATTCTTCTTTTCAGCAGAAAAAACATAACAGAGAAACACAGCCTGTCTTTCTCAAAATAATTTCACAATACTTAGTTAGGAACTATGGTAAACTGATGTTTTCCCAGGCTATTGTATCAGTATGATGGTATGACAAATTTCACAGGGGGAGCTGTCAAACAAACCAACCAACCACAACAAAAAAAGAAAACTCCAAGCCTGTTATCCTTAAAGTCTACACTTTTAAAAGGTGTACAGATTAACAGCACTGGCTTTGGGTAAAAAAATTCTGTACTGAGAAGTATTTCCATATTCTGCAATAACCACTGGATTTAGCCACAGCAACAAGTATTTTTAATTCAGGTGAGCTTCTACTCAGTCAATTCCTCTGTCTTGGAACAGACCAGTGCAAGGCTATCAAACGATGTAATTAAGTGAGCCCACACAACTCACACACACACGGGATCTTTCATCTGTGTAAGACATACATACATACATTTGCTTTCAAGCAAACTGGATTTTTGACCATAAAAAGTATAATACAACTATATGTAAGTGATTCACCATCAATTTCACTTACTTTAAAAGAAAACTGAACTGCAGATTCTGGAGGGTAAACTATGAAGTGTCTTAAGGTGAAGCCAAAACCCTGAGATGTCCTCCTTAGCTTGACAGTTTTGGGCCCAGGCCAAGAGAAAGTTTCTTCTTCCTCAGATGGTGATATAACTTCACTCTGCTCTTTTCCATCTTTATTTTTTGATGCCTAAAATAAAAGAGACACATATAGAATTTATAATTTAGATTAAAAAAATCCAAACAAACAAACCAACCCTCACACACACACAAAAAACCCACCACCAAAGCATTCCTGTGCACTTGAAAATATAATTTCTCCCCCTCATAACTAAAAGAACTTGATGATCACTAACATTTTCAAAATAAATTTGTATTGTAAAGTAGCATCCTGTACAGCATTATGCTTCTGGTCACATCACATACAGAATTATTCTTAAATTTTAAATGAAGTTAGATATTAAGGAGGGCAATGTACAACAGCAAAAGGCTCAAATTAACCACAAGAAATATACACAGCTTGCATGTTTTATTTGCTTCCTACTTTATTTTGATACAAACACGAGGATGCTTTGTGCCTTCTGAGACCCCATTTCTGGGTGCACATAGCTCACGCACATATGTACAAAACCAGCTCCTCTTTTCCTTACTTATAATACAGGCATGGTTTTCTCAACTAGCATCTCCTCACTTAAAACCACCACAACAGAAGTGAAGAACATATGCAATTGGTTTGGCTTCTTCAGCAAGACATACTTTTCCTCTAGTCATATCTTTGACCTCATCTTTGTTTTTTATGCTCTTAGCTACATTGTCTGATGTTTCAGTATGCAAATTCTAAATACACAAGTAAAAAGGTTTAATTTCCTTTTCCAGTCCTACTGCAATCCCTCATGTCATGCAGAAATAAAACATCTTGGTTTTTTTCTTAAGGATAACTTTATATTCCTGGGACTAAAGCATCATATTATTATAAAATATGTATCTTCTCAGCTTTATATGAAATCTGCCATTTCAATTTTCAGAGTGCCACACCACACACAGATTTTCAAATCAAAGGCAGAAGACATACAAAGCAAGCACGCAAAACCCCATGACCCTCCTCTAAATATTCCAGTTCAATGATGCGTGAAATAAATTTAGATACCAGAGCCTATGGCCTATTCAAAGGGTATTCAAACAGAAATAATAGTCTTCTTGTCCTTCTGTAGCTCTGCCGCTGTGGTTCAGCAACCGGCTGATACGTGTCAGAATTTACTGCTCGGTTTTGTCCCTGGGCTGCTCCAAAATAACCCCTTTTACTTCAAGCCTTGTAGCTGGGATCTGGAGCTGCAGTGCTTAACAGCAAGGTGGACCCAGCCAACTCCAATCAATATCTATAGAGAAGACAAAGCATTTCTACTTCAACCACACTGACAGCAACGTGTATTACCATAAGGAAAACGTTGCAGCTGTGCAGCAAGATAGTTAACCCACCAGAACAACATTCTGAATTCAGATATGTAGAACACAACATGTTCCTACACACGTTCGTCCTCAGAAATCCACATCCTGGTATGTGCAACAGGGAGAACAAGGAAATATCAGCCAGTGCTTCAAAGACCAGCCACCCTACCTCCAACAACCTCTTCTTCATCAAGGAAAAACATACAAATGGAGAAGGGTCTTGGTGCCACAACCAAGCCAGGAAAAGGAACCACTTCTGGAACCAGAAAATGCAAAGAACCCAGCACAACTCGACAGGACTCTGCTCCTCTGAAAAGCCTGGAAGGATTATCAGCAGATTTCGGAAAGAACAATAAATACAAGGGACTTGATCTCAGCCTAGTCTGTCCTCATCTATGATCTTCATTGATGTTTTAAATTGTCAGTGTGAAACTGAAAACACTGTGCAATTAGATGACGAAGGAATGAAAAATTAGTGAGAACTGTAGAACTGCCAAGATTAATGGCTTTAACCTAAAGTTCAAGTGATGCAGAGATTAAGGTAAAAATTACATAATCCTTTAGCCCAGGAGTGTCAAACTCACTTTCACCAGGGGCCACATCGGCCTCACGGTTGCCTTCAAAGGGCCGAACATAACTACTACATTTATATAGTCCTAAAATTACGTTCGACCCTTTGAAGGCAACCGTGAGGCCGATGTGGCCCCTGGTGAAAGTGAGTTTGACACCCCTGGTTTAGACTAAGGATGGGGTTTGTTATTGAGGTGCTCCCCACCAATCTCTTCAGCTTCCGAACATGACAGCATTTTTTTCAGTTCTGCACAAATAAATGTTCCTTCTCAGTCTTTCAATCTCATGACATGAGCAGAAACCAGAGCCAGTAAGAACGTTTAGATCCTAGTAAACTGGCAAAAGAAACAGCTCCTAATAAAAAAATTTCACTGGCCTCTGAAAAATGACAGTGATTTCCTCTATTAAGTGACGGGCAGTAATCCACCTAGTTAACATTCCCTTGCAGCCTTTTGTTTCTCCTCTCATTTTTTTATAGGCAACACTTGATACAGAAGTTTTGAACAATCGTAAACAACTGTGTCACACAAGGTCAAAAAATTTTAATAAGCAAATACCTATCATTACAGACATGTAACAGCAAGCTTAAACGTAGCACTGAAAAACAGACGTCTACACTACGCTTGAACAGAAGCCTACACTATACTTGAATCTTTTTTCTGACAAAAATCTCCTTAATTAACCAAATATAATTTTAGTATGTATAACAACTGATCATTGAAGGTTACATATAGTTATATACTGTAACCTCAGCTCAAAATCCAGCCATACAGAACTTCACCAGGTCTGAGAAGTGGAAGATGCAGCACTTGACTGTAGCAAGGAAAAAACCTCTAGTTTCCTTGTAATTTCACATAAACTTTTATCATTAATGGAAGTGGCTGAAGTAGCAGCTGTTCATAAACAACAGTACTCCCCAGTCAAACCATCGTTACTGGAAAGAGCATGCCAGAAGTGAAAGGTTATCTTCATGCCACACTTGGACCCCCTGTGAGGTCTGCCAACAGGGCAACAGAAAAAGCCAATATTAATAATAAATGTAAAACATGTTCAGTAATGGAAACTTTCAGCCACCACTATGAACAAGAAAGAATCTGAATTACAAAGAAAAGAGTCAACATCTGTTGAGTCACCCTGTGACATTTCCAAACACAGCACACCCACCGGAATATCACTTGCCAGAGAAGGCTTTAAAAAAACGAACAAGTGAAGTTTTCAAAAACACAAACAAGGATGCAAGACAGCAAGCAAGAAACAGATGATGTTTAGCATAGGCAAGAATATGCTATGGAAGGCAGAGTTCCTCCATGGTTTTCCTTGCAAGTCAAAAGTGATAGTAATCGAGTTACGAATACATAAATATCTCATGTCCCTAAGGTGATTCATCTTTAGGGTAGATTCGTTTGCATTTCAAGAGAATGGAAAATGAATGCTAGATTTTATTTAAAAATCAAATAAAACAAAGATTATTATGCCACATTCCTTTCTGAAGATCTGTATGTTTGTTCCTCTACAGATTCCATGCTCAAAGTCAGAATGCATACAATCAAGTTCAAGGCCTGAAGAATCCCAGGCTACTAAAAATGATTCAAGCATCACCTCCCTCAGGATTTCTTCATACGAGGTTTCTGCACAAAGTATCTCAAAGCATCATTTCCTGTTATATGCAATTACAAAGACACATAACAGATGCTTAAGTGTACTGTAAAATGCAAACTGGTTTGAATGAATATTGTATTTAACCCTTTTTTCTGAGCCATTAAAGCATCCATGAAAAATCAGATGGCACTTTAAAGAACTACATGAATCACTAGGAACTTAACACACAGTAACAGAATTATGTAAAATCAGTAAATAACACTGATGTTTGTAAATGATACTATTTACAAATAAAAGTAAATCTCAAATCAGTAATTTCCCATTATATCAGTCTAAAAAAAGGTGAACATACCCAACTTGCATGCTCTGCAACACCCCTCTCATTTTTCAGCTTCTGAACAATTTACAGAGAGACATATAGAGGATGCTAAAAATCCTTAAGTGACACTTACGTAACTGCAATAGCAGCTATCAATAAACTGTCATCTTGACTATCTAAACATATAAATAGGTATACTCCGAGTTCTGAATACTATTTTCATAGATGAATAATAGAGAACACAAGACATAACTGAAATATCGCACTATAAATCCCTAAAAAAGTCATTGAAGACTTTTTAAAGTTGGTGCAAGTAATCAATTTTCATTTGTATTTCATCTTTGTGTTTAGTACACAAGTTCAAAATTACTTCTCAAGACACTTAGGACTGGCATCCAGATTTACACTACACTGTTTTTTAAACCTTTTTGGTTTTTTACCATATAGAAACTTCATAAATAGATTATGTAAGTAGAAGTCTCATTGTGTGTTACCCAAACTACATTTTCTGGAGCCTAAATCTGTATTAAAGAGAGGAAAGAAAAAACAAAACAAACAAACCAACCAAACCACTACACCACCACAACACACAACAACAAAACTCCACCAGACCAAATAGGTCAACACGAGCATGAAGACAATCTGTGCTAATCAGGGTCTGCTTCAGCCCCATTTAGCGCTAATGTACCAAGAAATGGGATACCTGAAATAGCAATTCTGCTAGAGGGATATATACTGAAGAGAAAATGGACTGATGTCACCCTATTTTACTGATTCGACAGCCATCATGTATTTTTTTTAAGTCACTACTGACATAAGCCAGAGGCAAAAAGGATCTTGACTATTGTTATTAATCCCCAAAATCACCCCAAGACAGGAACAGGATATTCCAAACGCTATAATAAATGTGGGGCTCATTTGAAAATAAGTGATATTTCTTGATAATTTCTTTTAATTTCAGATAATTTCTTTTCCCTAGTTTTTGTACCCAAATAGCCATCACCTAGGTAACTGCCCTGATAAATCTGCAATTTCAGATTAAAAAAAAAAACAAACACCACACCACAACTTTGCTAACACTATTATTTTGTGAGATAAAGTATAACGTCCTTTAAGAAGGTAACAGTGAAAGAAAAGGTCCTTTCTTACTAAGGCTACAGAAGAAAAATAAACTGCCAATATGGGCCACAAAGCACTTATCTACAGAACAACAGCAGGTTTCACTGCAAGTCAGGCTTTGTTTCTTTAATAATCAGATGACTTTCAAATAAAGATATAACAAGCCCATTTAATGTCAACCATACTTCAAATCAACTTCAAATCGCTTTGCTAGAAGCTGACAAAAAGTCAAATGAAGCAATAACAAATATATCCCTTAACAAATACTTCTACTTTTTTTGGTCCATCTGTCTGATCAGCAATGATGAAGCAAAGAAATGTACCACGCCTAGAAGAGAACACATCCCCTTGACCCCTGCAATTTCCTCCTGTGGTCACAGGCCTGCACACAAGTGAACACAGGGAGAGTAAAATACAATGTACTGGAGAAAACATGGTTCCCTAGTCCTCCAACATGATAGAAAACAAACACAAATCCTCCAAAACACACTACTCTTCCATGCTCTTAAAACATGTAATACTTCCTCTGAAACACCTCAGACAGTCAGAACTTTAAGACAGCCAGAGAAGAGGTTATACAACCTTTGAGATGTGTTATCTCCATCCTCATTTGCAGTACAGGATGGTATAGCCAGCACCCAGATAAAGCCAGACAATGTTTGATTTTAGTGGCACATCGCAAGTAGAATCAGGCACACAAGGTGCAAAATGAGTCTCTTCCTTTCAGTTCTCCTCAAGCTCACAAATCAAAGATTTCACAGGAGATAGATCACATTTATAAAGATAAATACTATGATCACACACTGAAACACTCTCAAGACAGATAAGACATTTCCAATGTCTTTAAATCAGACTGGCACCTACAAATACCATCTTACACAGAAGTAAGCCATTCCCAGTCAAAGAAAAGTATTACTAACACAAAGGTGACACCTTAAGCAAATCCATCCTCCAGGTATCCAGGACACAGCTTTGTCCTCAAAGCAAACATTTAAATGAGTTCCATCACCTTCAGCCTCAGCAACATGTTCATCTCTTACTGAAAAAAATCCCTGCAAAGAGATAAGAAAGAATAATGGAATGCAGAAAACCCAACACCTACATAACAATTTTAGGTCTCCACGTCAAATATCCACTTGTTCAAACTTCTGACTTTTATACACAACAAAATGTTGTGGTCTTTCCATGAATAGGCAGGAAGGATGTTGTGGAGGACAGAAATTCAGGCAGGCGGGATAACATGGCAGTATATGTACTGGCAGTCTTTCCTCAGAGAACTCTTACATCATTTTCCGTCCTCGCAAGGTAGCTACAAGGTGTAACCATCAGTACCACCAAACCCACACTGGTGGTCAGAAATTAGTCTCCCAAACTGGTGGGATAAACGGAAACCTACAAAAATTCTAGATGTATCACCTTAGATGCTAGTTGACATTATTAAAAAAAAAAAAACACCACAACCCACAAAAAACCAAATAAAAAAACCAAAACACACACACGCACACCAAAAAAACAAAAAAACCCCCCAAACAAACAAAAAACCCCCCACCAAAATCAAACAAAAAACAAACAAACAAAAAACAAACAAACAAACCAAAACCAAAACACACCACACCACAAACCACACAATAAAAAGGGCACCTAGAATTTGCCAAAAGGAAGGGGGGGGCACCCTGAAAAAAACATCAATTAAATATTTAACAGCTAAACGTATTAGACTTGATAAGAAACTTTAAGTCAAATTCCAAAGGCATCAGGTGTTTGCAGCAGTACATGCATAATACCAGTCACTCAAAGTTGTCCCTTCTTTACTAACTCCAAAATTAGCCTGTATGGTTTATTAACAAATCATCCCAAACATTTCAGTATTTTGAGTGCCAACCTGGAGCATTCATTTTTGCATGCTGCCACAAAGTGCCCTTCACACTAAACAAGCAACAAGGTTAAAAACATATATATAATTACTAATCACTCTTTAATTTATGTACAGATTTAAGCTCAGGGCAGATATATAATAAACATGAATTAACTACATCTATATACATGCTCTATCAACTCCACTGGACATTATACAGCCTTGAGGATGTAAAGACATCTGTATGCAAAGCCTTCGCCTTAAATAATGCTTTTTCAAAAAATAATTCTGCTTTCAGAGTCTACCAATGTAATTTGACTCTCTTGTTATCTATTCTCCTTTAAAACTAAATTCTCATCATGTTCAAACCCTGCCATTAAGCATTCCTGCGATTTCTAATTTAATCAGAAAGCACATCTTTTCTGGCTACATTTAGAAATATGAACATTACTTGGGCATAGCTAAGTGTAATCACCTCTTGTTCATGTCAAACTCAACTTTACTAAGTAGAAATAAATCACTATAATGATAAAAATAAACATTTCCCCCATCCAATAATGAGTTTGACTATCAGTATACAGCTTACGTGCAATACAAATTCACAGTACAATACATACAACACAATGATACATACAATATATTTATGTAATTGCTGACATTTACTATGTGCTAACATGTACATTTTATTAACAGCACTTCACTAAAATTAGACGTGACCATAATGCAGCAGCTCGGAGTGCAAGTAGTTCAGGATGAATGAGTCTGTCTACAGAGTGCCACTATAAGAGCACACCCTGAACAGAAAATTCAGGCAGTTTGAGACATGGAGGAAGCAGAGAAGAGGAAAGTGTTTCCTACCCCAGAACAGCCCTAAGTATTCCTCCATTCTTTTGCCATTGATCATACCCAACACACCATGCTGGACCTACTGACTGACAGCAACACCCTCAGAGTACGAGACAGAATTATCCATCTCCTGTCCACTTCAGTGCTATATATCTGCAGGAAGGGCTCGGTTGCCCAAGGCTAGTAACTGCTGAGCCTGTTTTCAGCAGTAATCAAGAGGAGGCTGCCTTGCCACGAAGCACCTGAAACTGGAAATGAAGATGTAAACAAGCCCTCAAAGCTCAAAAGATCAAACAGCTGCAGAACCGCTCTCACCACAAGAGAAAGACGAGATGCGGAGATAAATGAAGCATGAATCCTCACACATACAACGATCAATAGACGGCATTCACAGAGACAGATATCACTGGTCCAGTCAGGGCCCCTCTCTGGGGCCATTGCTAAGAGAAGACAACAGTTTGCTTTTTGAATGGGAAGGCGCAGTTCTTCCATGCAGCAGCTCTTAATGAAGGCAGGGGTGAATTACAGATCAGTCTCCAGAGGAAGACTTCTCTAACTCCAAAACTCAGGGAAAGTGTCAGCTCTCAGAGTTGCCAGGGCTCCCATTCACCTCTGAAGGGGTAGGTATGCCTATGTGAAGTGCAGGATATTTGCTGAGACTTCTCAACACTAACATTTCTCTTGATTTGCAGCAGAGGGGCTTTCAGTAACTGGAAAAAATAAAGGTAAACAAACCGAAGAACTCAACTAGGTCTCCACAACGAGATCCAAATCCTTTATGACTCCAGATAGAAAGTTACTACAATGAATGGTTTCAATACCAAACAACAGTGAAACAGAAATAAATTATTAGTGATTGTCACAAGACTTAGGGCAAGGATGGGCAACGTCATTTCTCATGTTTGCTGCTCGGCTGGGTTGTGCAGGAGGGCTCTAAGCAGCCAGCAGCAGCAGTGAGGAGGTCTCTGAGCAGCTCGCCCGCACTCAGCTCCCTGATGGATCTTGCTGATGGCCATAACCAGCCGAGACATTTTGGAGCAAGGGCGAGGCAATAAAGATGTGAATGTCACTCCATGGAGTGACCACAGACCTTGGTGTTTCCCTCACAGCAGACCTCTTTTTATCATTTCAATGCACTGTTAGAGCACTAAGGCCATATGGTCACAGCAACATGTCCTTTTGGGGGGACCAGCCGAAGTTAATTTAGGTATTTGCTAGGAGATGGTCCTGGCAGCAAACCTACCACTTTCTTTTAGGAGTGTGAGCCCCACCCAGACAGAATACAAGCCCGGAATATGATTTTAATTCAATTACGAAGGCAGCAGCTGCCTGCCCACAGCAGAGATCAGTGAGGACACCAACGCAGACTTTGAAACGCATCGCATAACTGAATAACCCAATTCAATAAAATACATAAATGATGCCCTCAAATCAAGCCCAGGTAAGGAGAAAGGCTTAACGGAGTGATGCAGGACTACTCCAAATGTACAAAGTGAGAAATCCACAACCTTTCCACAGCCAGGTGTCTGTGCCAGCACGGCAGATGGCTGCAGGCCCAGGGAAGGAGGCGAGCATCACTGCCATGCACCAGGCAGGCTACAGAGCTGGCTTGGGGGTGGGAGGAGAAGGACGGACAGAAACGTGTTTCTGTGTACTTTTATAACTACTAGTATAGTAAACACAATCATTCAAAAGGAGAAATGGTATTTTCAAGATAAAGGATTTCAGTTCTCAAAAAGGTCAAGGCGCACGAAGAAAATAAACAATAAAACAATAAACAATAAAAACCTCCACACATGCAGTTTATTGCACAGCTTAAACTTTCCTTACTGTGCTCCTCTGTTCATGAAAGGCTGCTTTGTAAAGCACGGCAGTTAGTGCTCATGTCAGCCTCATCACTACTCCAGATGATCTGAAAAGCAAAGCTGATGGATATCTACAGCAATCTTTACTTTCCTTCCTCACATTAAAACACTCACAAATTTATATTGCATTTTTCCCTCTGAACTCAAATACAGAAAAGCAAGAAGGGTTAGAGGAAGCCTGTACCTGAAAAATTCCATCTTCTTGATCTGAAATCAAGTTCCTCCATTACAACACAAATAACTAGCTTTACACCGGCAAACCACTCAAGGATTTGGTGACATGAGAGTCTGAAAAAGGATTCTCTCAAAAATGTCACTTCTGTGTGTGTTCAACTGAAATTTGTTCAGTTTCCCTGGCTCTGGATTAAACACTGTGACACCAATTGGCTCTAAACAGAGCCTAGCTGGACATACTTGCTTGACTGAAAGGAGCATGCAGCTTCTCAGGCCAGGTGAGATCAGAAAGAGTTGTTCTTCTTTGAAGCAGGGAGAATCCTGACCTACTAAGTCTGGCTGGACTTAAAATAGCTTCTTTTACACAGAGCAAGTTCTGGTTTTCTTATATGGTAGTTCTGCTGCCTGGACTTTTTGCACTATGCTCTTAACTTCACCAAGAGCAAGATCAGGTCTGGCATGATCAGGCCTGCGCTCCACAGCTCAGACAGACTTCTCCAGCATGAGCCCCTAATCCCCAAATTATCCAGATGTATACATAAACCAGCTTATCAGATCTCCCCTTTAAATACCAGCTAATAGCAAGTTTAGCATACTTCAAATCATTACAATGATCCTGATCTACCATACGAATATCTGTATTTTTACACACATACATACAAAAAGTATACTATTTTGTGCGTGTGTGCATAGATGCACATCTATTTGTAGCAGCTTGTCTACATCCAAATGCTGTACTACTTTACCAAGATTCTTTTCAAAGCTAATTAAGTGCACTTCAGTTTAGATCATGCCGTATACTTCCACAAAGTAGCAGCCAATTTCAAGCAACAACACCAAGAAAGAGCAAAAAGTATAAGGACTTCATAGGACAGAGATGCAAATTATTTGCACCATATGTTTTTATCTTGCATTTACTATTTACAATAAAAACCACACAGTTCATAGTATTAAATTTAGTCAGAAAAACATTAAAAACAAAAAGAAATCAAGAGCTTCCTTGTTTTCTTATAGGCTCATTAGCAAGAGCCTCCCCTCTTAACAGCTACATCCTTAAACTGGAAGAAAGGAAACATCTGCAGGGCTGGTAGCATAACAGCAAAATGTCATGTGATCTTAATTTAGCTAAATTGAAGCTTTTCCTTCTCTGCTTGTTCTGTCGTTGCTTATTAAGAATAGGAAATGCTTTGTCCTCACCTTACAGTCTAATCTGGAAATATCTGAGATAGGAGACAAGAAAGCACACTTCTGCCCCTCGGCATTGAAGCACTGTTTGAGGTTACCCCATGCTTGATAAAAGAACCTTCTCAGCAGTCTAACAGAAGTGATAAATAGTGGTTTGCACAGTCACTGCCTGTCAAGGGCTGCCTTACATTGCTTCTTTCAGCCCATGGGAACTTTTTGATAGACCCAGGAATAGAAGCCACCCCATGACCCACTCTGCTTCCTACAAATAGGGAGAGAACAATAAGAAACACGGCCAATGTACCCCACCTAAGTACACTACCGCAAAAACAGGAGTGAGTTTCAATGAAACTGCTCTTTTGCTTTCTAGAATAACATGGACTTTATCAAGCACACAACACACCAGATAACTTCTATTACACTTTCACCAGACTACTATATAATAACATACCTATTTACACATGCAAGATAGCTTTGCAGAAGCCATTAAGAAAAACAAGATCACCACACAGTGTAAAGCCGGACCTGCACAGACTTCATTTCAATAACCAGATGCACCATGGTTTTAAACTAATGTCAGCTCTGAAACGACCTGCTCATTTCCTCCAGTTCATATTGTTTCTCTCCTCTGTAGCCAGAGGCTATATCTTGGTTCAAAACATTATAAACTCTGCAAGTGACATAGTTTAAGTTGGCCAAACCATCCAAGAGAGCACCTGTTTTTCCACAGCCTCTTTGTCCCTACAGCAAAACTCTGTGTTTGGACTGGGCTACTCCATGATGTAGCTACAATGCTGAGTAGGGGCTTTACTTTGTGGATTCAGCAGTGGGACACAAATATCTACATTCGATAGAGAGCACATGCAATATGTATGAGGCTGATCTTCTCTTATTGAAGCTACTGAACTGTTCAACGTAAACAGAATATGCTCATTCCTCTTCTAATAACAAGAAAATAAAATCGTTTAGGGACTAGCCACAGCACTTCATCTGCATAAACGCACCATTGTACCTGCTGATAATTCAAGCTGTTCAGATCATTCAGTTCTGCAATACTGCAGCTTTACTTAAGATTTTATTTCATGAACAACAGAAATGTCTCTGACCTGCCCGAAGCCAAAAGGAAGCCTTTCGAAGATTATGGAATTGACCCTCAACATCCAAATCCAAACTATCACCCTAAAAACATTGTTATTGCAAGTGAGTTGTTATTCCAGAGTCTTGACTCTGCCAAGGATTTACCTGGACACATGGGGAGATTTTTAAAAACAACTGACTTAAGAACCATGCATTTCAAGACTAAAGTTCTTAAGAAGTTTAACACAGAGAACATGGCTCAGAACACCACAAAATGCTTATGTGTCAAGATTCTTTACATATCCATACACATAGCTTCCCTCCTCAAAAAAACCCTCTAAATATACAGCTTGAGCTACTCGGTGTTAAAGCTTTCTAATACGGACACTATTAATAAACTCCTGCAGACAAACTCACAACTTAAATATAACCCATGTTTCAAGATACTTAATTTGAACATACTATATAATGTGCAAATTAATGCACTGTAAGTTAAATTATTTCAAACCCCTAAATTTATAATCTATTGTGCATGTACGGAGAAAGAAAAGCAGCTTTTTCAGTGAAGAACTGCATTTACAAAGATAGAATGCGCAGGAAGATTCTTAAAAAGGACTGTGAAGTCATTAACCTGAAAAAAAAAAATCTTAAGTCTTTATGCCCAGAGATGAGATATCTCTAAGAGGATAAAGAGGAGAAAGTTGTCTACAGGATTTTCAGTTTAGCTGCAAATCCAGAAGCTTTTGAACACTGACTTATGAAGTGATCATACATGATCTGCGTATTTCCTCACAGTTTGCATTGAGTATGTCAGCAAGAATGACTGATTCAGATTACTAAATCTGCATTTGTATCTCTGTCTAGAGACTGGGGTGTGGAAAGAGAGGAAATCTATTTTAACACAAATCTATTTGCTTATTTAAGAACTACTTGTCTTTGCATGCCTATTACTATGGCTGGAATTGCTCACTGTTGTCGAGTTACTTCCCTGTACTTCTGAACATTACAAGATGTTTCTCCAGAAATGTGAATTCCCACAGTGAGTAAAGCCACCAGCTATTTCCTGCAATGATTTTACACCTTTTACTCAATAAAACTGAAAACATCACACCCTGCAGTGCTATGAGACAAGATTTTTATCATATTCTTCCCCTCCGCAAGGCAGCAGATAAACAGAAATAAGAGCACGATAAGATAACATAAATATCACATTTCAAAACCGTTATCAGCTGTAAATATCTCAGAAAGAATGCAGCCACCTTTGTCATTTCATCCTCCAAGTGACACATTTGGAAGACTGAAAAGCTTTTTTTGGTGTTATCGGAGATTGGCCGAAGGAAGAGGAATAGCTGCAGTGCAGCAGCTGCTGCAGTACTGCTGCACTCTGAGGCCTGCACTGCAACAGCTCATTCCCACACGCTGCCTCACAGAAAATACAGCCTGCAATAATGGACTCAAGTTAAAAAAAAAAAAAAAAACAGAGAAATAAGACATCTCGAGTGCTATAATGTCACAACATAGTAACTTACTTCCACATACATCATTATAGTCTTTGATGAGAAGGTCCCTCCCAGTCCAACAACTTCAATGGTCAAGCCCGTCCTGTGCAATGAAATTTGACCAACTAAAATTTATAGAACTTTGCAGAATACCTGTCTCTGTCTGAGAAACCCAAGATTCAAGTATTTACACAGCTGAAATAACATTATTGTTACTTTTAGAGGTTAGGATGCAGCAATATGATAAAAAACAGAAGGGAGCTGTTGTTCAGCAAAGAACCAACGAGAACAGCACATGAGAAGATGTGCACTCCTCAAACTGATTGAAGCCTGGTCAGAGCACAGCGGTGACCTACACTCTCTTGGTACGAGGACAACTCACATTCAACTTCTTGTCTGCTGTTCCCTACCTAACACTTGAAAGCAAGGCATTTGTGATGCAAGAATAAATAAATAAATACTAAACAAAACACATCATCTACTTTATATTATCTACCAGAAATTCTTCCAACCATCTGAAGAAGTGGTATTTACTGTTTTAGACATACTTGCTCTAATATATTCCACCTTGGCCACAAGATAAATAGACGTCCCAAGCATCTCAAGAGTTTACCTGTGCACTGAAGGCTGATAAATGGTGTCCTTACAAGGACAGAGGGGGTAGCTCCTTCTGCATCATACTGAAGATGTTATGTTACCAAGTAAACATATTACTTAGCACTTCCACACATTTGTTGAAGAAGAACTCTTACTTGGATGAGAGGTAGTATGCTAAGTTATGATTCTCAGACTACAACTCCATAAATGCCAGACTATCAAAGGGACATTCTCTCTTGGTTTTTTTTGGTAAGTAAAAACATAAAAATTCCTTGTTAACCAAGACCAGACTGTATTAATAACAGCATTAATCATCTTTGATACTGTTCAGGTATTCTATGTAATTAAAGACACAAATCTGCACATAAATCTATTTACAGTGGTCTCCCACAGTATACAAACTTTTTACCTGCTACTTCCCATTAATCCTACATTTACAACCATGCTGAAGTTCTAAATTGCCCATAAGACTCCCACACTTGAATCTATCCCATGTCCCATGGGACAACAGTCACAGACAACACAAAAAAAGAAGCAAGACACTTCTGTACTTTGCAATAACTTATTTTAATAAAGATTAGAAAACAGATAATGAAGCTGTACATAAAAAAAAGAGTGAAAGAAGAAAAATTGCAATAAATTTGGTTTATTTTGTACTCTTTGATTACTGTGAGAGCAGAAGGCTGCAGAGTGACTATTCACAGATCACCACATGATAGCCATCAGTCCCACTCAAGGTTTGGACTAAAAACTGTAATTCACTGACATCAACAGAACTACACTGATTTACATCATCTCATGATTTGATTTTAGAGTTTTCTGTTTTAGTACAAAACACTGCATATCCTTCGAAATTCTAATACACACAACAGTTTGCTGTATCAGAGTGCAGAAGGGTAACTGTCTCCAGTCATTGTAACTTTCATGCTGCACTGTGGAAGTACTTTTTGTAAAACCTAAATTATCATGATGGACAGGTGAAAATATTCCTGCCTCTTTCATACCTGTTCACTTCCTGTTTAAAAAAACCAAACTTTGGGAAGTGTGTGCCAGGTGAGGGAGCAGTCAGTAAAAACAAAAGAAATCCTGAGAATGACTCTGTAACCTGATCTGAGACATTATTAGTAACACATACAGACAATTAAGTTTGTATTTTCTTCTTGAATATATATTTCTGATGAATCTTCAGAGGATAACCTGTTTTCCTATAAGGCACACCTTCAACTCAGATCTCAGATCACAAGCAGTAATTCATCCCCCGATGTTTTACTGGGGTCAGGATAGATGGTAATTGCCAAAAAAGCTGCATGACTTCTACAATTCAAGGATACCATGAGCCAAACCAGAGTTGTGCTTTGGGGTTACACTTGAGAAAGAGCTGTTGGTCTCAAGACTTCAGAGGTCACCCATGTGCTTTCTCACCAGCAGCCTCCTTGGACACCGCCAGGTGGAGAATGTGGAAGCAACACAGACCAGCCAGCATCACCCTCCAGGCCTGACAGCGCCCACTGCTGCCACAGCATGCCAGTGCAGTGGGACGAGGGGAGCTGCACTGGAATGTCCCAGAAATGAACTTCCAGCTTCATTTCAAAGAAAAATAGCAGCAGCAGCTCCTTAAAATGTATAGTGTACAGAGACTTCAGTTAAGAAAAAAAACCAACACCAAACACAACAATTGCACGTTCTACTTGAATAATAAAAATTAGAAAGATCAAACAGTTCAGTAAGATTTCTACCTCAAGCATGCAAGTAATTTGAAGTATATTGGTCTAAGGCTTGTTTTTTCTTTCCAGTTTGGTCATTTTTGGTGGGTTTTTTTTGGTGGTTGTTGTTGTTGTGGTTTGGGGTTTTTGGTGGGTTTTTTTTTTTTGGGGGGGAGGTGGGAGGTTTTGTTGTTGTTTGGTTGGTTGTTTTGGTTTTTTGGCTTTTTTTTCCCTCAAAAAACAATTCCCCTTTTCCTTCTCCCTAGTTATATCAAACTCATTTTGAAACTTCATGGGATTGCCCACATCACAAGCCAAGCCTTTTATTACATCTTGATTTCTGAAGTATAGGAAGCACCTGTCATGTTGAATTTGCCTATACAGGCGAATTCTTACATATATGTAAGCAAACACTGAAAACTAAGACTCTAAGAGAATGCCTCACATCTCCTCTGATTTTTCAAATTCAGCAGAAATGACTTCTTTAACCCATAACATTAAGAAGATGACTCAAAAACCCCAGACATCGTGAATCAGCTTTTGCATGATTAAAACAACAACAACAACAAAGCCCCACACACACCAAACACAAGCAAAACACCGACACATGGCACGTATTTTACTGATTAAGAAGTTTCAGTACACACATGACATACAGGGGTTGTTTGTATTTTAAATGACATTGTTTCAAAGGGCTTCTATGTATGGCTGCAATATTTTTAATTGCCTGCCTCTAGTTACTGTACTGAAACTGCAACTTTCTAAGTGCTTTACCTTCCCCTTATACCACAGAAGAATAAATTTTCTTCAGTGACTGACTGAATGGTATATGAGAAATACAGGTAATACCTAGAGTACCTTGAAAATGGTATTCCAACTGCATAGCACTATTTTAAATACTTTTGTAAGTTAATTCTATTTTAAAACATTTCCATTCAAAATCCAGGCAGGTTGAGGTTCCCCTCCCCCACCCACCCCCTCCAGTTCTGCAGTAAGTCAGTCAATTAGATTTAAATCTGTCCATATTAAGAACTGAATAACATCCTGTGGTAATTTATTTTATCCTGTATGTTAAACAAAACATGTAGCAATCTCCCCTCTCACTATTTTTTTCATATTCATAATAAAATATTTTGAAATATCCACGATGTTTGAATCCTTTTAAAGCAGAACAGCAAATCAGCTTTATATTTACTAACAATGCAGTTTATCCTGACATATCTCCCTCTTCCTGTATGCGACATTTATCTTTTTGTGCAATTCATGAAGTAAAACCCCTCAAAGCTGAAGACTCTAAGAGAACATTCAGAAGTACTCAAAGTGTTAAAAAAAAGGGCAATTATATAGTCAAAGCATGCTTTGTATGCTTATTAACTCTAGAAAACTCCTTAGTAAATGGCAACATTTCTAATACTGCATCCTCAATAGGATTGGGGGTGTGGAGAAGAGATCAGAGCCTTTTTTTTTTTTTTCCCCTTATACTAGATTATACAATCATTTAAAAATATGTAAGGATAAGCAAACAACAAACCTGATCGCTCCAGGCACAATACAGGTTACATATGAAACTCCATTTGTGATTGATCACGCAGTCCAGGATCCTGAGCTGGGCCATGCTCTGGCACAGGCTGCTGCTGTGCTCTGACTCAGCCCGCAGACAGGAGCTCTGCAGCAATGACATCCAGGAACAAGGACCTTCCTTCCTCCCCAGCCTCCCTTCCCATCCCAACTACGTGTCAACTCAACAAGATAAACTGCGTGACATTCTTCAGAATAATACTTCCGAAGCTGCCAAATTATGCATTCTTGAGGAACAAACCAAAAAAAAACCCCACACCACCACAACAACAAAAAAAACACGAACATGCTAGGAAATCTCACTAAAGCAAATACAGAAAGGTGCTCTCAAACTGCATTTGTTCTTCCCTTCCCCCCCTTAATATCTGCTGCTGCTGCAACCAGTCTGAATATCAACAATTTAATGTAATAATTCATATTATATGAATGTTAAACTTGCTTAGGCACAGTTGTGATGATGGCTTCTGTGTTTTTCATGAGATCCAAAAGCTTAGGGTCCCTATTTTAAACATAGCACAATATGAGCAAATTTTCAAAGTCAGGAGGACTTCATAGCTTTCATAAAAATTACATGGGTTCACCTACTTCAGGTTCTTAAATGAGATGCCCCTTTGAACCTATAGAGTACTGCTAGCACTGCACAGAAATGCAGTCTGCCGTTTGTAATGAAGGACGACAGCCCTGTCAATACGGAAATGGAAAATGCAATATCAGAGGGACCCAGAGAAACTGCAGAAATACTGGAAAAGTTTTTCTTCCTATATGTATCCCTTTTTTTGCAATCTGCAACCACCCACCCTATTTCAGCATGCATCTCACATGTGTCTGGACTGCCTGCTTTGTATCCCCCCCATTCAAAGGTGTGATTCAGAAAATACAGGAAATGTGTTTCCACAGAAACATATACATTTTATTTGGTGATTACATGAACTATTAGACTAGCCACAGAAAAACTTAAACACCACAATTAACTAACAAATGCTTCAGAAACAGACAACACTTTATCTACCAGTTGTGGCTCAAAATAATTTAGAACTAGAACGTGTTATTTCTTGGAAATGTACTTGAGATCCCAAGCATCTCTCTACTGACAGAAGAAGGAACCCAAACCTTCTGACCTGAAGCCAAGGAACAAGCAGAGACAGCCCTGCATAAAACAGGCCTCAGGGACCCCCCATTCCCAGGGTCAGTTGCTCCTTCAGTAAGAGATGGATAACACAGGAGATGGGACATGCGTGAGAAGGGCAGCCTTCTGTTTGCATCAGCACTCAGGTTCTGCCTCAAGGAAGAACATCTGTGAGATGCAAAGACTTTTCTATCTCGAGAAAGTAGAGAGGAACCGCTACAGGAACAGGTGGCTAATTCACCCTTTGGTTCAGTAACAGCAAAGTACTTCAAATGTGAAAGAAAATCTGTGCTATAAGAACAGCCGGGAAATAAAACAAACTTGCACATGGGGTCAAACAAATGGTGTGGCCAAATAGCAGCTTTTAACTTTGAAAGAGTTATAGAAATAAGGCCTTGTTTGTTTTAGCCAGACCAACCAAAAATCTATTCCTAATTTCTCATCCCAAGGGCGCAGGGAATTAATGCCAGAGTCCAAGCCAACCTCTTCCCTTCTCACCAAAACAAGCAGCCTGCAAACTTTCAAGACATAGTTGTGTACAACACATCTACTCTGGTTCATTTTAAGGTGTACACAGAGATTCTTATTATCCTTACAACACCTAATAAGAAAGAAAGGAGAAGTGTAGTATTAACGCAACATGGCACAAAACAAATGTGGCCTCACAAAATGCACTTAAAGGGATTAAAGACCTCAAGATATTAAAGCAATAAAATCTCCTCGTCCAAGTCAAATGGTCTGCGCTGAAGCAGACTGTGCTGACAAGGGGCTAGAAGAAACGTCCTGCTTAGCAACTATTACTAGGTGGAACAGATAAACTTCCTCACACAGACATTGTAACTATCCAAGCTTGGGAAATCTTGGAGAGGGAGAATGTTTGGGAAGGTCTTACGGAGCAAGGGGGTTACTGCAGAGCTGCTGGAGGAGAGTGAGGCAGAGAAGTCTCCAGGACAGCAACGCTGGAAGGAGCCGGGATGCTGGCAGAGCACGTGGGGCAGCTACACAGGCTGGGAAAGCAGCCTCTGCACTGAGCTGGGCTGCGGAAAAACACTGTCAGCAACTAAATAAGGTGGAGAGAAGAAGGGAAAGGAGATCTGGAAAATTATGATGGCTGTTCTGTACCAAAACCAACATCAACGAGGTTCTTCTTAAACAGTATGCTGGTACAGTTCTGCAGTGATCAGTTTCAATTATCTGCTTTAAGATCCAATATTTATTCCTTATGAAGTACTCAAACTCCAAATAAAGTATTCAACATAGTATATTAAAAGTCTTGTACTGTACAGTATGGTATTAAAAAAAAAAAAGGTCAGTTAAACCTCAGAATCAGATTTGTGCAACACCTCCCATAAAATCAGCAGTGACTATTAACCTGTTACTTTCTGGCATTCATTTTCAAATCTGTTTTAAGGAAATTCTAAAACAATTTTTTTCCCCTCCAATCTGGCCAGTGCTTATGTGCCACTGCAATTCATGCAAAAGTGTCTAAATACTGCAGATAAAAACATCAATAACACAGAGCACTAGGAAAACATTTTCAGAAACAGTCAGTATTGGCCTGACAGCTGCCACCAAAACTCAGTATCAAAATGCTTGCAGGTATAGAATAGGCATAGAATGAGGTGAGGACCAACAGGCATGGAACAAGCTATGGACCAAAGTTTCTGTAAGCTTGAGTCTTTACTGAAGGAGGAGGTCAGAAACTGCTGCAAGAGCAGCACCTTCAGCAGGAAATTGCAGTTACTGCTTAAAACTGACTCTTTCTCAAAATTTTCCTCCAAAACAGTCTGTGTACTTGTAAATTTGACCTGTCACTACTGAAAACTGTTCCTGATAACCTGCAGCTAAGCCTGACAATTGCTTGCTCATTTACAAAGAGACAACCTTCTTCCTTGTACAAGGTTAAATAAAATTTCACTAGTTTAGCACTCCTCTGTTCTAACCTTCATTTCTTTATGGTTAACATGTTGTTTGGAAGACCTTTTTCATTTCTCCTAATCATGGTTAACTATGCTTAAGAGATTCTGCTTAGAAGATTCTTGTGCAAGTGCACAAGAATTGATGGAGCCTCCTTAAAGTGGGCATACAACAAACAGGGGCCTTCCCCTTTGCCTTGAACACTCAATTTGCTAATGCCTTCCTTAAAAGAAAAGTTCATTGCAAAAATAAAACCAAAATAATTTATGTTGTAAATAGCTTAAACTTTTAAAAATTTTATTACGTTTTGCCCAAAATGTAAAAGCAAGGCTTCCACACTGAATTTCCAATTTGGAGTATAAAAAGGCCAGAGCATTTAAAGATGCACTCATTGCATAACTAGAGAACAACAAAGGACACACATCAACGTTAGCAGGCTCCAAAGATCTCAAAGTCCAATCGCCCTAATAGTTCCACATAATACACTGAGCTTTGATTGAAAAAAGGATTACAACATCCAGGTTTTGAAGTTCTACTGCTAGTCAGTTTTCCTCCCCCTAAAATAATGAAAAGACCACTTAGGATTCCAAGAGCACAATGAAGCTGAAGCTTAACTATGCAACTTTTTAACTAAAAAAAGCATCGCATCCTCTCAAAGACTGCCTGTCACAAAGTCTCATGTTTTCTCCTGGTGTTAAAAGCTGCAGGTTTGAAATCTCAATATTTTGAGGTAACTAAGCTAAAAACAGGTCAGAAACATAACTTCCTCAACTCATTATTTCTCAGAATCTGTCAGTCCTTTACACAAACTCGAGAAGGCTAAAAAGGAACAGTAGAGAAGAGGCAAGATTTTCCTAAAAAATATACCCCTGAAGTATCTATACTTCTCTCTAGAAACTGCATTGAGCTTTCTGAAACAGAAAACACCGCTCATGCTCACAGAAAGGGCTTCTATTTCCTAACAACTCCAGATACTTCTTGTACATGACCAAATATGCAAGCCATACACAAAGGTCAATCACATCGCCAGCACATGCTCAAGTGCATCCCAAAAAGATGCTGCTCAAAACTCAGAGCACCAAGTTCTTTGAAAGGGTAAATCCTTTACTAAAGAAAACTTTTTTTCCCCATTAAGCTAATTCTAGTCAAGCTATAATTAGAGAACATGCCCACGTAAGAGAGCACCATGAATCTTCATATATGCCAATGCATGAAAGTGACTCTCTAATGTTGTATTTTAAGAGTAAGGCATGGAAAATGTACTTCAGTAAACAATGACTGGACTGAGAACACAAGTGAACTGAGAAAGTCCCATTACAAGCAAACTTTGTTATTACTTCATCTATCCAGTCAAGAAATTGGCACACTTGGAGCCGGTAACAGGAATTTCAGTGGCACGACTGTCCAATATAAGAACAACAGATTTGCTGCACTCTACACTGAGCAACTAATATTTTCTTCCTTGTACTGACATTTTAAGGACTTAAAAATAAAACAAAGCATGCACACACACAAGCAACAAATAGCATCTTCATTGCTTCCTCCCTTCTTCCATATCAGATAAGATGTTTTTCAAATTTGGAAAGCAATTATTTTCCACCAGAAGTTAGAAGGTCCTAGGAAAGACAAGATTTTATTCACCTTTGTTGTCCTAAATACAGAAGAGGTAGAAGCCTTTTACAGTACCTTTCAATGCCCTTTGCTACCATTAACCACAGCTGTACACAGTGATTATTTAAAAATAATTTCAAAAGCAAGTGAAATACATTTTAGAGGTCACCACCAAGGTGTAGACTGATAATGATGACGGTGAAGCTCCAGATGAAACCTAGCTCCCTTTAGTACATTAAATTGAGAAGTACACAAGAACAAAAAGGAAAAGCATGTCTGAAAAAAACCAGTATTTCCATTGCTCAGCTCACAAGACTGAGAATGAGAATAGCTCCTACAAACTGAGTCAAGAGCAGGAAGACGTTGAAATATGAGTTCCATTCTGAATTCTTTCCTATAACTGAAGTTGTTACAAAAAGCTATGAAGATTTAAAAAGGAAAAAACAGTAAATACAACAAATCTCTCTCTCCATCTTAAAAAAAAAAATCTGGACTGTTTCCTTCCCCATATCAATTTCTTTGTGAGATACAATACAGTTCATAGAACTAGAAACACAACAGATATCCTTAGGAGGAAGAAAATGCAGCTCTAAAACAGCTGGCACAGTACCATTTCAGGCTATTTAACACATTCGTACCAGTCTGCTGCAACTCTCCTAGTAGTCCAAGGACCAAAAAACCAAGGAAGTACACAAGACTTATCACTCTTCCATCAGAAACTAAGGGCAAAAGAAAATAACTGAGATTAGCATAACTGCCATTTTTCTTCTGCATGAATGCAATTTGGATTTTTAATCAATGTATAAATAAGCTCATTAGATGAACCAAATAATGTATTTTTGTGATTAATTTTGTAAACACCCCACCTCCCACAAATTCACAATAGCTACAATACATAGAGTTGTTCTAGTAACGTTTTAAAGACTCATGCAGAGTGAGGTACTCAGCAGTTTGGCTCCCTAACTCTTCAAAAATCCGCTTGCACCCACTCTCAGATGACTTCACTGTTGCCCTGTTTGCTTCCAAGGAGGACATGGGACAGCAATATTGATCTGCCAAGAGTTAGCCTGAGTCACGAGAGATAGAAATCTCATTTTCTCTTGAGCTACCAGTTCACCAGTTAAGCTGAAGTATTACCCACTTCCCTGAATTTTTGCCTCAGTCATTTTCAGTGGACTAGTTTGGTCTTTCCTTACTCAAACCTGCTTCTGTTTAGGATGTGATACAAAATGCATTTTCTCTTCTCCTTTATCTGACATATTCTGTTACAGATTTCTTCCTTTGTTTCAGAGAACTTTCAGGTATCCAAATAACAATTTAGTTTTTACTAACTTCAGCTACATAATAATAACAGCAGACTGTCCTTCAACACAAAGTACAGATCTTGAAGTTAAGAAAACCTCACTTAATAGGCTATTAGACTATCTGAGCTCCTCCTGAAGGCAGCTAAAATGAGGAAATCAAATAGTCATGAAAATAAAATTACCAGAGCATACATGAAGCAACTCAAGTTTCCCAGCTAGGGAGATAACCACCTGCTTTGCTTCCCCTGCCCTCCTCTTCCCTCAGCTGGAAGGCCATCAACAGGTGGAGCAAGACAAGCACAGTACAAACTGTCAGTCAGAAAGGTAAATGCCAACAGAAAGCTGAAGTCTAATCTTAACTACCATTAAGAATTTCTCAACATTTCTTTCACTTAACTAGTATCACTGACTGAAGTGAAATAAACAAACCCTGAAAATCAGTTTTGGCATGCTGGAAAATGTACTACATAGTATCATGAATCTTATTTTTCATGGAACATCTTTATTCTAAACATATAGGGTTATTTTTCCATGACTGTTACTGGAGTAACGAAACCAGGTTTATGTGAAATGGTAATTTACTCTTGCAGATCTATACTATCAGAGCGCTATTTTTAATGATGTTATCTTAGTTCACAATGTATTTTTGCATTATTTACCTACAGGCTTACCTTTCCCTGTATCTTTATAGTGTTCTTTGTTGCTCCAAATGTAGCCGTGCAGAAACAAAAATAAAGGCAGCAGAAAAAAAAGAGACATTACGTGTCCATTCTGCTTCCTTTCCAACATGACGAACACGCGGGTCAGAAAGACTCAAACACGAGTGCACCATTTCACACTGAGCACTCATTCTTCAAGGCGTTAGATTTCAGAATGAAACCTTACGTTTAGTTTAAAATAGGTCTCTTGAAATTCAGGTAATGAAGCCATGGTACACGTCCTAAAAACCCGAGGGAAACAAGCTGTAAGTGAAGATGACAAGCAGTGGGCAGGTACATTCCTTAGTACCTCACTGGAGGTTTCCCACAGCAGCAAGAGCTCGGGGGCAGCCGCACTCCAGCCAGCAGTGCCCGGTCACTGTGAGCGGGGCTCCCCCTTGGCCACCTCCCCACCCCACCAAAAGAGATCTCCAAGTTCCCTTTACAGGAACACCTCCAAATGCCTTTCTCTTCTTCCCACCTGTGCTCTCATAAATTTAAGGCTCGAGTAGAACTCGCACATTTTAGTCTTACATAAACGATACACAGAAAGGTGTCACTTAGAAGCATTATTAGCACTGCAGGTTTGAATACTAATTCTTGTTAAATATTACAGCAGCACTCCTAATTTCAAGCAAATTTAAAAAGCATGACATTTAAAAATTATCACTCCTTGTCAACGGAGAATATATAAAAAGAAGGTCCCTAAGACAACACCATTGACTGGAAACTTGGGGCTTGCTGAGGAGGAAACAAGAGTCATTCATTAGCACATTCTGCTTCTATAGGTGTGTGAAAACGGGACATAGATTGTAAGACATTGGATTCCTAATGAGCAACAGTCTCAGGAGCAGGGGGGTAAAGTGTAAATATAGTAGCTAACATATGCTACCAAGTAGAGTTACCACACGTTAGATTTTCAAACCTGCCAATTTGTTGTATTGATTACAGTTAACATAATGCAGCAGAGAACTATCACGCTCCAGCTACAGAAGCCAGCAGAGAAACAAGTATCACCATTTGTCACTCCTGAGTGAAGAAGAGTTAAATAAAAACAACTTAATAACTAATTCTGCTTGGTGACTGTTACATCTGTCTAGCTTCTTCTGACTGCCCCCAAATTTTAGTAAAGCTTACAACTAAAATTTTAGTTAGACCCTCTAACCTTGCTTCCATATGCTATGTTTTCAAAGGTTCAAATACTAGTCTTTACTTTTAAAAAAGAACTCAAAGATTAAGCTCGATAAACTCTATCTAGTAATCTTTCCAGGCAATTTAGGCAATTGGAAGAAATTCAAAAATCCAAATTTTCCTTCAGTTTCTCCATCAATTTTTCCATGTAGGTGAAGCCCAGTTTTGCAGAGTGTTATCAGATCAGTCATCTGAGATAATTAAATAATTCTGAAACTAATTTTCATCGCCTCCAGTATTATTTGTTGTATGAAATACGTGCACTTGATCTAAGCTCTTCCCTGCCATTGTGCAAGTTTCCACCCTTTCACTAAAGCCTTCATTCATTCCAAGGTGGATTGACTTGGAAGAAAATACACTTTAAAAGAAGTTAACATATTTTCCAGTGAGTTTCAGAATTCTAAGAAGGCTTAAGGTTTATTTTAGAAACAAATTAAACACATCAAGTTGCTACAGGAGTAGAACAACTGACTTTGACCTCATACACCTTCTATCGCCCCCTCATCGTCTTTCCTCCCACCAGATCCACTATAAAGGGAAGAATGAGTTTTTTGGCTCGGCAGCTGTCACACATGCTGACTGGCCACCAGATCTCCCCCACCTCACCCCCAGTGTGAAGAACTAACCCAGGCTCCTTTTCCATTTAGCCAGTGAGCTCCTCCAGACTTCCAGGCACTTCACTATCTCCGAGACCTTTCTCCTGCCTTGAAATTTGGTCAAAATCAGCCAATGAGCTCCAGAGCAACTGCAGAGGAACTAACAGACGGGCAGACTGATGGCATGCATCGAAGAAATCAGATTCAAGATTTTTTTACTTCTTCACTCTATGACATCACTTGCTTCTTACCACATCTTTTGCCTGAAGAACACAGGCCCTGCATTTTCAAGCATACTGCCTTCCACTCCTTCAAAGTGCAGTTATTATTGTACAAGCTACATTCCGTAGCTTTTTTTTTGGACAATAAACCATTCTCGACTCCATTCATACTTTTTCCACAATCCTATAGTATTATCATTCTCAAATTGTCCTACAAAAATGCAGAGATCACAATCTTCTCATCAAAAGTAAAAAAGAAACTTGCAGAACCATAGGCTAGTGCTTTTAATACATTTTAATCCTATAATGCTCATGTGAATTCTTTAGGGGGAAAAAAAAAAATCCACAACACAGAAACAACAAAAGATTAAGTGAGAAAGGGTCCACAGCCATATACTCATCAAAAAACAATATGGGTACAGGTGGAAGAATAAATATTTTTTTCTGACCAACACTGACTTTCCAATAGGTTAAATTCTACTTTCCCCATTTTCTCTCTAATGAAGAACAACAAAAGAGCTGAAGGAAGCAAGCAGCATGCTCTTCAAGAAAGCAAATGCTCAAATTCACAAAACACAGGCACAGCACAGGTGGTGCTGCACATCACTTTACGGGGTGTAGCTCCTGAAGCAGTATCTACAATGTGAGGAGCTCAGGTTCCTGTCTCAGCAACGGACAGACGTAAACATCTAGTAAGGAAATTCAAAACAGCAAAGTACTGACCAAGCAGATAATAAAAGCAGCAATACATTATGTTGAAGAAAGGAGTACATCCCCAAACCCACTTATTTCTAGAGTTCAGACAACTGAACATATTTTTAGGCAGAATGTGAAAAGCGCTATGTAAAATTAAGCATTACTGTAATGTGTGTCTAAACGATCAAAAGCGGAGAAGCCAGGTGTCTGAATTTGTCCATAACAGGCAATTAGTTGTGGCACGAAAGAGACTTGACATGATACTTAATTCTTTCATATACTGGAATTTAAAACCCTTTTGTTTATTAACAACAGGGTAAAAGAAACTTTTTACAACAAACAGTATGCAAAATACTGCCGTAGCACTGGCAAAGACCTGTTTTTCCTCAACTAGAACCACTGCCCTATTACATTTAGAGAGGAAATCAGTAGCTTCACCCTCTGGCCTCAAAATTTAAATTACACTGTGAACCTAGGGTAATTTTTAGTGGTTACGACTAAAAGGAAATGCACTGATTGCAAAAAACCACAGACTCAACACACTTCACTCCACAGGGATAATATCTAAGTAGAACTTAATAATGTGTCACTTAGAATTATACTTTTAAACCTCACTTTGCTGGTGGCATAATTTATCCTTCCAAAACTCTAAAAAGTCAGCACGACCTCTGAAAGGTAACACAAACAGAATACTATAGCTTTCCTCAATGTGGGAAACATCAAAATAGGCAGCATCTTAAAAACCAGAAGTTTGCCTGTATTAGCACATTAGCTAAAACACACAGAATCCATCAGCATAAAAAAAAAAATCTAATGGTAAGTTTCACTTTCCAAATTATTCTCAAGTCTAAATGAAAAGCCCACATGACTCATCCCTAGAAGTGATGGGCTTAGCCAACATAACAGCTTGCTGCTTGTCCCCTCGGTGAGCCACTTCAGCCCTTCAAAAGACAGGGCTCTCTGGGAAGGAACATCCAAGCACATTCTGGCAGAGAAAGCACACTGTAGTGTGGTTAAAAAAAGAGTATAGCAGCAACAAGGTAGGAAGCCTACAAGTCACTGCTAGAGACTACTAAGAACATCACCAGAAACACAGCCACAGGAGGTAGAAGAAAAACCTCCTAGAGACTAGCAGAAAGTCATTTCTGGGTGGTAGTGATCTCCATTCAATTCATAAAAATGAATAAATAAAAAGATTCATCTGAAAGTAATTCTAGAAGCAAGGATTTACTCTGTTCTGGTCAGAAGGGAAGAGAGATCTATTTCCTTAACTTCTAACTCAATCTAGTAATTTGTTTTCTTATCAGCTTCCTATATAAGAGAATATTGTGCAAAATCTCACTTTTTTAGCTTAAAAATATTTTGGGGTGCTCACTATTATGAGAGGGTATAAGAAGAGCCATACCAAAACTCTGGGCAAGAGTGTTCCTACCCCATCAAGTTGAGAGCTACTCACAAGCCCATCTCCAAACCTGCACATAAACATGCATGTAGCTTTAATGTTATTTTGAAACTAGGAACAGCATTCATTGAAGTTCTCTCACTAATAAATGAAGGACCAGCATGGAATCTGTGGTACAATGGCCTACATCATAACTCCACCATTACCATCATCAAGATTTATTCTCAGAAGCACGCTGATTTCAGATCCATCTTTCCTACTCCTTATTCCTGACGTCTTGACAGAAGAGAATGACTTAAACTAAAAAGTTAAAGCACGACAAGAGAAACACAAAGGTCTTCCAATAATTTATTTTAAAATACAATTTCTGGAATTCCCCAACAAAACGATAAAGTAAGAAAGAAACCCCTAGAAAGCAGACTTGTACCTTCACTTTACTTGAGCACTGATCCTGCAAAAAGGTAGTTAACAGAGGAGCCATATAGACAAGATAGCTCCTGACAAAATCAACCTGATTCTGATTTTCTGCTAATTTTCCTTTCAAAACTTCTTCCTCTAAAGTTAGGTGATAAAGAGGAACTGTGAATTTGACGTAATCATCACCCTAGTCAAAACTCATGTTGGATGATGAAAAGCCATCTCCTCTTCAGTCATCACACAGAAGTTCTCCAGACAGGCTTAAGATCAAGATGAATCATCTGTTATTTTTTTCTTATCCCTAAAACACCTTCATCTCTAAAACAGATGCTGCCCCCAGTGGCCCAAAATAGTACAAATCTGCTGAGCTTTAGATTATAGTGAAAACTTTTTCTTCATGAAGTACTATACAGATAGGCCTCAGGAGGAGAGGAAAAAAAAAAAAGTAGTCAAATTTTTTAAAAGGACTCTACAGGCTCAGATAGGTATCCTTTCTTGGCATAAATATATTAGGAAATTCCTCTTGTTTTTATTAGAAAGTAGATGCCAATATGGTTTTTACAATGCAACAAAACAGAAGGTTATTTAGAGAAAGACCAAGACACAACTCTAATCACTGTCACTGGATACTACTGATGAAAAGGCTGCTGAGGTATTTGCCCAGTCGAGTCCTGAAAGTCTCCAAAGAGGAAGGTTCCGAGACCTCTCACACGCAACCTGTTCCAGTGCTTAACCTCAATGATTTTTTTTCCTTGTATTCAGCTGGAGTTTTCCTTACTGCAACTGTTCCCTCTTGTCCTTTCACCTTTAAGCAGCCAAAGACCCCAGCCAGCCACCTCCTCAGCCTTCCCTGCTCCAGGCTGGGCAAAGCTCATGCCACTGGTCTCCCAGCCAAGCACTCCAGCCCCTGAACATCTTCACTCTCTCCAGTTTGTCTTGTCCTGCAGGGAGGGCCAAAAACTGGGCTCGGTCTTCTGGGAGGAACGTCAATAGCACCAAACAGATGGGGAATGACACCAACATGTTTTGAAGATGGCAGAGCGCAAGTGTTGTAAACAGTAAATATGTCCAACTACTTAACTATGCTATACAGGTATGGCAACAACAATTACACCACCAGCATTACTCATTTTAGTAATAAATATTTTTTTCTTCCTTGAATTGTTTGAACTATCCCCTCCAGACCTGTGAAACCAGCACATAATTACATGGCCTTTCTCAATTCTTTTACCCATTAAAGTCTTTGCCACACACTAAATAATGGAAAGAAACCCCAACAGTGGAGAAAGTAACGGCTCAGTAGGAAGAAGGCAGGATGAGTAGGGCGAGAGAGGGCATTAAGTGGTACTCGCTTTTAGGCTGTGCAGTAGAAGTGATTGACAATGTACAATGGCAATCAAAAACTTAACAGAGCATGAATGATCAAATCTATAATATTTGTCACAGGTTAAAACCTCTCCCTCTGTACTGAATACAAAAGACAAAGTATGTCACAAATAGCAAACTCCTTTTCTGCAAAAGCTAGGTAGAGTTATGGGTCGAAGATTTTTTTATTATTTTATTTTTTAACTGAGAAGTTCAGGGCTACAATGCAAAGTCTTAAGAAAAAAAAAATTCTCACCCTTAAAGGCTCCTGGCAAATATGAAATAAATACAATAGCACTTAAAATCTCAAAGGAATTCCTAGTAATTAAAGACCGAATCAAACAACCTGATTCAGAAACCCAGGTGCACAACCCCATGAAACAGCACATAAAACCACTTCAACCAGTATACATCAAACTAAAAGGCTGTTCACTCACCAACAAATTTTCTGTATGTGAATGAACACACCATGCAAAATGCTATCAAAAAGTTCTAGGCAGTCGACAAGAGCTATATACAAAGACTGAAATTAATGTGTCAGTGAAACCTAATGAAACTACAGTTTCAGTAAAAACATACCATTTTAACAAGCAAATTCTAAATCTATCATGATGCATCAGATATCAGACTTCTGTCAGTGCTCGAGGGAGTACTAATGTCACAGCCAAAAAAATCCTACAAAACAAGTTATTGAAAACTCCAACATCCAAAATGAAATTAAAGAAAAACAAGCATAGCTGAATGCGTGGAATACAGGGGGGTGGGGAAATCACGCCAGCAGAAACCAAGAAACAAGCAGGAGGTTTACTAGTGGAAGGCTAGAGCTTGACTATATAACTAACAACAAGCCATGTGAATTAAATTCAGAGTTGCTTATATTTCAGCAGAAAGTCTGCTTTGCATCACCACAACCTTCTTTCAGTCCACAGCAGGTCTTGATCCTTAACAAAAGGACACTTCGTGTCACATTAAGTTCACAGTATATCTTAGGAACATCTTTTACCAGACTTGTCCCACATGTGAATATGCACGCTGTGACCTATCAATCACGGAACTCTACCATGCACATGCCAAGCTCTTCATTACATAAGTGACAGTAATAGGACTGTCCAAAAATATCTGGTACTAGAGAAGTGTCTCTCTTCTGGAGGGTTTTGTCTTCATTTTTTGCTACATCTGTAAAAGGACAATGTATTTTCTAACCTTGTCTTTCAAGTGAGAAATGATTTTATAAAATCACCACACTGCAACTTCAAATAGCAGACATTCCAAGACCTAAAATAACATGAGGTGTTTGCAAAAAATATCATATGTCAATGATATGAGATATGCACACCGCTAACATGCAGCAAGACATGAAGACGGCAAAATTTACTGAATTATTTTCACCCAGATTTTGAATATGCAACAGACATAAAACGATAACTAGAAGTTACTTCATAATAGGAGTGTGAATTGTTGTTTCAGTTTTATTTAATAGTCTTTTATCAAAACTCTTCACTGGTTTTCTTACCAATTTTATATCTTGGCATTTAAATTTTGTTGTAGGATGAAAGGGATAAATGCAGAGAAGAGGAAGTTTCAAGGGATTAAATCCCTCTGTATAAGTTCCTGGACAACAGCTTATGAGAGCAGTTCTTATTTTACCTTGTACAAAAACAATTCGGAAAGTATACACAAAAAATGCAATAAAAATATTATTGTTTTTAATAATTTTATTAACATCACAGCAGGACACAGGCCCTCCAGCAGGTTTCTGGAATGTGCTGACAGTTACTTCCTGACACACGTGACTGAGGATCCAAAAAGGAAGCGGCAATCAATCTGCTGGTTCTCATACTTAGAGCCAAGGAAGAACTGTTAGGGGTGTGAAGGTCAGGGGCAACCTTGTCTGCAGTGACCATGAACAGCAGAGTTCAAAATCCTGAGAGAAGGGAACAACCAAGCCAAATAGTAGCCTTGGACTTCAGAAGAACTGGACTATTCACAGATCAGCTTGGAAGAATCCCACATAAGACTGTCCTGGAGAGAAAAGGGGACCAGAAAAACTGGTTGATTTTCATGTATCTCCTCCTCCAAACTCAAGAATGGTCCATACCAATGTGCAGAAAATCAAGCAATGATGGCAGGAGGCCTGCATGGATGAACAAGAAGCTTCTGACTGAATTCATATGTAAAAAGGAAGTGTACGAGGATTGCAAGCATGACCCAGGGGATCCAGGAATACAAAGACACTGAGCATGCAGCAATGGGGTTAGGAAAACCAAAGCCCACCTGGATTTCAATCCGGGAAGGGACATGAAGGGCAACAAGAAAGACTTCCAGACACATAAAGGACAGGAAGGTGATTTAAAAAGAGGAAAACATGCTTAACCAACCTGATAGTCATTTGTAAGGAGGTGACTGGCTTGATAGAAGAGAGAAGATGAAAGAGAGATGTTGTTTATCTTGATGTCAGCCCCAGGTTCCAGTATAGGTTGGGGAACGACCTATTAGAGAGCAGTGTAGGGGAAAGGGACCTGGGGGTCCTGGTGGACAGCAGGATGACCATGAGCCAGCACTGGGCCCTTGTGGCCAAGAAGGCCAATGGCATCCTGGGGTGGATTAGAAGGAGGGTGGTTAGTAGGTCGAGAGAGGTTCTCCTTCCCCTCTACTCTGCCCTGGTGAGACCTCATCTGGAATATTGTGTCCAGTTCTGGGCCCCTCAGTTCAAGAAGGACAGGGAACTGCTGGAGAGAGTCCAGTGCAGAGAACGAAGATGATTAAGGGAGTGGAGCATCTCCCTTATGACGAAAGGCTGAGGGAGCTGGGTCTCTTTAGCTTGGAGGAGACTGAGGGGTGACCTCATTAATGTTTATAAATATGTAAAGGGCGAGTGTCACGAGGATGGAGCCAGGCTCTTCTCAGTGACAACCAACAGTAAGACAAGGGGTAATGGGTTCAAGCTGGAACACAAGAGGTTCCACTTAAATTTGAGAAGAAACCTCTTCACAGTGAGGGTGCCAGAGCACTGGAACAGGCTGCCCAGGGAGGTTGTGGAGTCTTCTTCTCTGGAGACATTCAAAACCCACCTGGACGCCTTCCTGTGTAACCTCACCTAGGTGTTCCTGCTCTGGCAGTGGGATTGGACTAGATGATCTTTTGAGGTCCCTTCCAATCCCTAATATTCTGTGATTCTGTGTGATTCTATGTCAGGAGGGCTTTTGACACTGTCTCTCATCACACCATTATGGACAAGCTGATGAAATATTGGCTAAATAAATGGACAGTGAACTTGACTAAGAACTGGCTGAATTGCCAGGCTGAACAGGTTGTGACCAACAACAAGAGGTGCAGTCAGAGGCCAGTCACTGGTGGTCTGCTCCAGAAGTCAACACTGGAGCCAAGAATAACCTCTTCACCGACGATCCGTACAACTGAGTACACCCATGGCAAGTTTGACAACAATACAAAACTGGAAGGAATGGCTGATACACCAGACCGGCATGCTACCATTCAGGCAGATGTTGACAGGCTGGAGAAATGGACAAACCAGAACCTCATGAGATTCAAAGGGAAATGTCAAGTCCTGCACCTGAGGAAGAATAACCCCAAGCACCAGAACTTGCGCCAACCATTGGGAAAGCAGCTTTGCATAAAAAGCCCTAGGGCAAGGAAAGCCAACAGCCTGCTGGACTCCACTAAACAGAGTACGGCCAGCAGGTTGAGGGGGGGACCCTTCCCTTCTACTCAGCACTGGCGAGATCCCATCTGCAGTGATGTGTCCAGTTCTTTGGTTCCCAGTATAGGACAGGCATGGACACACTGAACCAAGCCAAATGAGGGGCCACAAAGATGATTCAAGGACTGGAGCATATGTCTAAAGGGAAGGCTGAGGGAGCTGGGACTGTTTTAGGTTGGAGAGGCTTGGGGAGGTGAGGCAGAAATTTATCCATAGGTATTAATATCTGACGGCAGAAGCAAGGGTAGAGGTGAAGAATAAGGTGCCAGACTCACTCAGTGGTGCCAAAAATGAAACAAGATGCAGTGGGCACGAACTGAAATCAAGGAAATCCAATTTAAACATAGAAAAAACAACCCTTTTACTATAATCATGATCAAACACTGGAACAGATTGCCCAGAAAAGATGTGGAATCTCCATCCTTGGAGCCAAAACCAGCCTCAATACAGTCTTGGGCAGCTTGCTCCAGCTGATTTTGCTTTGAGCAGGAGGGCTGAACTAATGATCTCCAGAACCACGTTCCAACCTCAACGATTCACGGATTCTGTGAAAACTGGGTTTGCCTTCATGTCTTATTTTAAACGGTGATAATGCATTACGCAACAGCTACACAAATAGTAGCTGCAGACAAATCAGGTTCAGAATGTTTTTTTGGAACAGTATTACACTCTAGTTCCAAACCTTAACATTCCCTAACTGTTCATGTCCAATATAGCCTGGCAGTACTCTCTGCTAACATGCTCATAAGCCTTTAAAAGTAAGTGTAAAGGTGTATCCATTCCTTCTCTGTCATCCTCAACTAGTATTACTCAAACCATGTTATTCACACAACTGTCATCCTTTTCTCAAACTTCTGGCTTCAGCAATCACTTACGGGATCTACAATTACAATGTACAATAATATGTGTATGGAGAAGAGAGGAGGAAACAGAAGAACAAATTCACCTTGATACTGATCTCAGAGAGCCAGAAACCCTTGAGTCATAAAAAGATCTAACACCAAATACCAACTGCAGCAGGTATAGCAGTGGTTTCCAGGCTCCACATGAAATCTTTTAAATACTACAGAAAAGCCTTTTCTTTAAACTACAGCTTGTTCTCACATATCAGTTGATCTCTGTATTTTGCCACTGTGGACACTGTCTTCTGACTACCTCTCACTTCAAGTTTGGGCTATACAAAACTCTACTTACCACATTTATAACCATATTCTTTAGTAAGGTGTATTTTCACAGTAATCCACCTCATTACCCAAAGCCCAACAGGAGGCAAGAACAAAAAAAAAAGCTTCAAATATTCACAGCTAACTACAAAGGGCTGCAAAAAGATCACATAGCAGAAGGACAGATAAAATTCAATTGCAATAAAAAACCCTAAGAGCAATGAGCAATGTTTCTTAACAGAGCATTAGCATGTTCTTGTTACCCTTCCAGCTCCATGCTTAGGTAGTACATTTAGCTCTGTTATTTCTAGGTGAGATACCTCTGCCCTTCACACACAAAGCTATAAGCTTTACTTTGCCAAGATTATAATCTCGGTTTCATAAAGTTGCAAAAAAATAACCCAGGAAGAGATAATTCTCTTAGAACGGGCAGACTTTGTTAATGCTGGAACGCGACACTAGACTAAGTATAATTATACTTCAGTCCATGACTTGCTATGGAAAGATGCTCAGGAATTTATTGGTTTTTTAGATTAAACTCACAGTTTATAAACTCAGTTTGTACTATGCTTACAGTAAGCAGTCTTCATTTGCCTGGTTTTGGAGAAGTATCTACAACTCTTTCAAATTGCAGACATTCAGAAAAGCACTCTGTATTCTTCACAGACTTCATTTAAAGAAACAAGCTTTTTTCTCTCCTAAATTTGGGTAAGAATAGGAGTTACAGAAAAGTATCAACTTTTTGTTCCTGAAATAAACACATCTACTTCCACTGTATCAAAATACCATTATTTTTACAACCCTTTTCACATTTTCATTTTGTGACTTCATATATAAGGGTATGTCAGGTTTTAGATACTATGTCTAGTTTTGCATTATAAAAAAGAAACAGAACTTTTATTTGCAGCCTTTTTACTGTAATACTTGAAGAAAATGTTAGTTGCTTGAGGTATCTGTGCTTATACCTGGCACTGATTCCTTCAAAAGAAGGTTTGAAGTATCCGATGCACGTTATTTACTTATATATCAGCACACAATAGAAAAAGCAGTCAGCCCTATCTAAAGAACAGTAATAAAATAGGCACAACTGGTTTTCACAACATCAAAGGCTTTTTTCAAAAGCTCATTTATTAGAACTGCTGATCCAGAGCCTGCTGAAGTCCATGAGAATCTTCAGCTGAAAGGACTTTAAAAGGTTATTGTATGACTTAGGAACAATGTAAATTTTGCCCTATTTAAATTTGACTGTGAATACTTTTTTTTGCAGTTATAAAAAACCTTTTATTAACATAAACCATCACAAAATGTTTTCCTACACATATTTTTTACCAATTTCTGAAATTGCCAACCCTAAATCTGCATGTAAGAATAATTAAAAAAAAAATAGTAGTCTGAACTGCAATCATTTTAAGCAATAAATATGATGGAACTTCCGGGAACTGACAGGAACGCAAAGTACAAAACAGTATAATGGAACAGTAAAGCCTCTACTACCACTTAGTAATAACAATATGTAAAAGAAGGTAACAGTGAAAAAACAGGCTTGTGAAAGAAAGTGCAACTATCCCAGAAAGGATTTACTAAGAGGTAAGAATTAACTGGAAGATCCTTCTGTCATTCTAAAATGCAACTAGTCATATTCTTTTCCCAAACCAGAAGAGTCTCTAGAAGGAAGAAAAGAAGTTCCTCAAAAAATAACTGTACCATGGGATACAGAACACAGGGGAACAACCACCACTGCTCCTCACGGGTTGAAAAGGCCAGGAATACTCAGTTGAGGACATATTCTTATAATCCCTGCTTTCTCACTTACAGAAGTAGGGAAGACTACAAGAGCCTTCCAAGGTATGAAAGTTCATGGTACCTTTGGTACTAAGAAGTAAAGAAATCTGCCAGGCCAAATTATCTAAGTGGGGGAAGTGACCACAGTATTAACTGAACTTAAGGTCAAATCACTCCCACAAATCCTGTTGTTAATCTCACACATAATACCTTCCCCTCAAGTCATCTGGTGGCATTAATGGCTTGAATTAAAAAAAAAACAAACCACCACACACACAAAACACAAAAACCACAATACACCACAACAACCAAAAAACCAAAAAAACCCAACACTAGAACATTATGATTCATCTTTCTGGCACTATCCAAAATAAGACAGAAATGACTGTCGTGTCTGTGCTTCACCTCCCTCACAGCAGACACAGAACATAATACACAGATAAAATTCTGTTTCCAAACTTCAGGTTCCCACTGTGAGCTGCAAGGAAGCCTACAAACAACCATTACATCACCGACCGATGTTGCATCATTCACAATTTAAGTCACTGACAACTGGTCATGAAATGGATAAAGGTTAACATGTTGAGGGAGTTGGGTGGGGAGAATCATTTTCCTAAATAAACACCCACCAGATAACTGTGAAAAACCAGGCATCACTGAATCCAAAGAAGTCTTAAACTGAATGCAAGATTTTTTCCATAACTTTATACAAGTCCCCAGTTTAAATGAAACGAGGAAAAAATGATCCTCTACATACAAACCTACCCATGAGAACTGTTTACCCTGTACACGCCTTGCTGAGTAACTGTCTAGTATTACCACTGTCTCTACGCACTTACCTTAAGGAATTTAGTTTCTCAGAGTCATGAATCAGTGATTACAAGAGCAGAAACCATCTTAGCCACAGATGCCTTTTAACATTTTAGACCTAGCTTTCAAAATAGTTCAAAGCAGCATGGGTGGGGGAGAGGGGATTGTTGGTTTGCCCACCTACAAAAGACAAAAACCTCAACTCAGCAAAACTCTTCTACAGACATTTAATTTCACAGTCCTTTAGATTAAAGTTTTCCTTTTTTTTTTTTTTTTTTGGTTTTTTTTGTTTGTTTTTTGAGTTTCTTGGTAACTGATTTTCAGGACTGGTGAAGAAGAAAAATTCCTTCTTCCCAGAGAGAGCTTTCTCCCTCCAGTACTGTCCTCACCTGTGCACCACGTACCATCAAGGGCTGCTGCATCGGACTATGTAGCTTGCTGTGAGCCCCTCAAAATGCCATTTCCTTTCCTCAAGCTGGTACCACAGAGCTGGAGTACAAGAGGAACAAGAGAAACCAACCAACTATCCTACAGTGAATAAAAGACTCAGCAGCATCATTCACCACAGCAAAAGGGAGTTTTCCAATGGCTCTTAGAGATTTACCGGTTTTGTAGCTGCAGTATTTGCAAGACTTGAAATCAAGAATAAAGTCTTGCAATGTAATGCAGCCCACTAACGAAGCAGCACAGAAAACAATTCAAACAAAAAAGTACTTGCCTGATAGCAAAGTAGAAACAAGAACTACAACAGCATATTTAAGTTTCACGTACAAGCCACACAGTCACCTTGCCTTCTCCTTCAACTGGAATGGAGGAAGAGATGGGGTGAACACAAAAGCAGGTAACTGTGCATTTCATTTTCACTTATCAAAACTGGAGAAGCTTAGACCTATATGATATAACAAGAATTAATACAAACTTTTACAAAAGCAAGCAAAAACAAAGACTAAGTTTGATATTTAGCACGAGCCTTCAAGAAGCAAAAATAGCTCCTAGTCCTGAACATCTGAAAACCAGCATTTCCTGTTGCTGATCATCAACAGCTGCCTTGTTCCAGCAGCCTCAGTACAGAACCTCCTGAGAGCAGGAGAAATCTTGAAGAGCTATCACGGAATTAGCACCATAACATATAAGAACACCTGTTGATCAGATCAAAGGCCCACCTAACGCATCTCTAGCAGTGACCAAAGGCAGTTTGTTGCATATAATTAGGAAAAAACACAAGAACGAGCATCACTAGAATATCCGCCCAGCTTCAATTATTCACAAGTCCATAATTCATTCCACTACAAGGGTATTTATTACCTATAGAAGTATTGCTCTTCCTAAAATAGATCCAGAGTTATCCTTCAGCTTACATACACACTTTTAGATTCCAAAATATGATGGTATAGAGTAACAAGCTCAATTAACTTCTATGCAAAGGGCCTCCTCCTTTTGCTTGTTCTCACTCCATCATGCTCATATGACACCCCCAAGTTCTTGAAGGAGATGGTAAAAAGCTGGTCCATAGAAATTCAAGAGATAGGGAGAAAGCTACCACATCTCAAAATCATCTTTCCATCTTCAGAGTCTCCTCCTTCCCAAACTGCCAAGTCCTAGCTTCCTTAGTTATTTCTGGTAAGGAAGAAGCTCCATATATTCAATTATCATAGCTGCCCTTTCTCCAAGACGTTTCTGGCCCTACTATATTGTTACTGAGATGGGGAAAAATGAAGAGGGGAGGGACAGAACTAGACCTAGATATACCAGCTTCAAGTGCACTACAGATTTACACAATGAGGCATGACAGAGAACATCAACTGTTCAAAACTGTTAGGAAATTAATGGCAATTTGCTTCTTTGACCACCACTGAGCATTTAGCTGATGTTTAATCCTTAGAGTTACCTATCACAACTCTAAAACCTCACCCATGAGCTCCTAGTTAATAATTTCAAATCTCTCAGTATTTATATGTGACATATTACTTGCCATTTATGCACACTGAGTTTTCATTTTCTTTTTTTAATCAACAAGTGCTAAACATCAAAAGGTCCTTCTGCATTTTTTCCACAAACAATTCACCTTCACTAAACCAAAGAACAGCATCAGCAAGCAAAAATTCTGTACAAAGGAAGACAGAAAAATAAGCACTTTACTTCTCCACTGCCATTTAACTCATGAAAGCAGCAGAAAGCTATCAGACCTATTTAGATCTAAGAGCTGAATCATATTCTCGGTCTCAGTAAATGGAGAGAAAATTACTCAAAACTGTCTATAAAGAAGTCACGAAAAACAACACCTAAAGGGCATGGGCGATGAAATGCTACCAGTATTGGACAGCATCCACTATACAATGTCATGTTTTGTAACACATGCATACAGAAAAATCCTTTGTTCCAGAAACTCAGCTCCAAGGACCATTTTGGTCAGGTGTGCAGCATATTTAAAAAGCAGTAATACTACTTCTCATTATTTAAAAAAAATAAAATACTAATAAGAGAGACACAATTAATGAGCTTGTAAGATCACCACCATGACATCAGGATCAGAACAACAGCTTGCCAAACTATTTACAGCTACTGAATTACTGAAGCATCTGATTTTGATGCTTTGATTGCAAAAAACATTGAAAACTATTTATGTAAACTTGTTTCACTCTTCAAACTTTCATATTAATGCTAACTTGAGAAGATATCATACTCTAACACCCCAAGAGCAGTAAGCAAGCCATTCATTCTTCCTTAACACAAGAAAGGAGATCATGCTCAAATCCCACCTCCTAGGCAGCTCCAAAACAACTTCAACAAATTTTCAAAAAGCAAGTAAAGCGAACAGAAAATGCTAGACTGTATTCAGACAGACCCATACAAAAACAAAAACAGCGCAAGTACACAAAATGAAGCAGAAGGCCTGTAAAATTGCCATGAAAATTGATTACTCCAGGCAAAGTTTACTTACTCACCTTTTACCATGGTGATTGAGGATAATAAAATTTTAAAATGCATGCAAGAAGGAACAAGTAAGATTTTACAGCCATTGATGAATAAGAAATGTTTGTGGCTACACATGTGAATACTTTTCACCAGAGTCACAGGCTCCTTATTAAAGTTGCATCAAAACTGAAGAAAAGCACAGCAACAATAACAAAGCATGAACTGCAATGGGACGGCTTGTTACATGAAAACTGTAGCATTCCTTCTGGAGATCACCCTAAACAGATCTTTATCTTATGAAAACAGGTCAGAACCTACAGGTAGTAAGAGCCACCTGCTTGAGATGCACATACTAGATCTGCTGCTTCTAAAAACAACAAAACATTTTAGTTCTCCATTCTTGCATCCCAAGGACATTTTGCATACCCCTGCAAGCACTGACTGAACTCCGGCTGTTCTAAACATTATAAAACTGTGGACATACATGAGTTTAAACACGTCTAAACTATAATAGACTTTAAGTTTAATTAAAGAATTGTATTTAAGTATTAGTCAAGATTCTTAGGAAATCAACCACTTCCATATTCTGTGACAACAGGGCAGTTTTTGAACAAGTTAAAATGTGCTTTCCTCAAAAATAAATGGAACTGTCTAATGGTTTTGAAATCCACCTGACTTTAGCTCCATAAACTAGTTTTTCAACAGTGTCCCTCCATATTGTTTTCCAATACATATCTTATACATTTAGTTCAGTTTTAGTTCTCAAAATTGAGAATCCACCTCAATGTCATGAACATATCACAGGGTAGACTGTGCCCATCTGTCACAAGACAAATGATTAGGAAGGTATTTCTGAGAATGTAAAGATTCTCTTTTCTCTCATCCCATGGTCAGAACAGGCAGTAACCCAAGACACCTATTCACCTCAAAGTGTTAATTCACAGGAAAATATGGCTATTTTCACCTTTTCTGCTCTTACACTTAAAAAGTAAACCGATAATTGGAGAACATCTATACATTCAACACTAACATTAAGGCAGTTTAAGAAGCTTTGACTTTTTTTTTTTTACTACAGGAGTGCTCACTCTCTTATGTTCTCATCAACTCTAACATAAAAAGCCCCATATACTTAGATGAAAAATTAAAACAGAATAAAACACAGTCTGTTAAAGGATGGGTGATTTGAAATTAAGTTTCAATAATAAATAGTACTCCATTAAAGCATACAAAGAAGTATACATACATGTAAGTAGGAGGGCACACTACTATTTCTCTTAGTTAAAAAAAAAAAATCACTTCAGAAACAGGCTCAGGTTTCTCTTTTCAACTGATTTGTACCTGATTTGCAACTGTTACTCAGAAGTGTTCAAAATCTCTCTGCTCAATATTGTGTCATCCAGCCAGCCCAGTGATGCCTGTGCAAGATCATTCCCCACAGTCTATTTGCTAGAGCTTAATGCAGTCCATACTGTGTGTCCTAACACATTATGCAAGTGACACACACATAAAAGAAAACGTCTATCTCAAAGTGCACCCCTCCACCAACAGCCCGTCTGTAATTAGCCATGTCCTCTGAGGAGGCACCTCATTCATTCTCAGCAAAGCCGCAGCTGCTGGCAAATGGACAAAAAGAAATTTAGAATAAAAACAAGCCTACTACCTACAGTCCCAAAGGTGTATGCTCATGGTTGCAAGCCAGAGTTAAAAATCTGAACAGCTGTCTGTATTTTTCCAGAATGCCCACACAGAACCTCTCATGTCCAACACCAAATATTTACTAACATGATTTGTGTCAGGCTCTCTCAAACACCATGCTGTTCAGAGAGCTGCAGCAACAGCTCCCAACACTTCACTCATAAATACTTTCTGAACTACAAGTTTTCAAGGCAAAAAAATCAAGAAGAGAGAACAGCAACATTTCCTGCTGAATGCAATTCACTGATGGCATACAAGACAGTAATAGGGTACATCAATTCAGAAAGATGCAGTAGCTCTAGCCTCCTAATAGAAATAGATTGAGAGAACAAAGCATGTCACTGTGCCTAGTTTTCACTTTCTTATTACCAAGTAATCCAGCCTCCAAACTCTAGTATCATCTCACCAGAAGAGTTATCTTCAAATCTAACAGCAATCATAAAAGAGTTAATTCAGAAAATTGTTCCACCATTACTAACAGAAGACAGTAAACAACAACTCAGGGGGTGGCTAGAATTCCCATGTAACTGAAGTAAAGCAAAAATGCATTTCACCCTGGTCTACAAAGAGAAAAACACAACAGAGGAAGCCCTCCCATTAAATAATCTTTACATATTTAAGAACTGTATACATAAAACAGCTTATCCCACCTTGCGACTCTGAGATTAGGCACTTTCAGGTTTCCAGGATGTGTCAAGCCTCTGATATGAACACAGTCAAGCCCTGTTTCATGCCACTGTTCCCAACTATCAGCTGCACTTCTACTGTATGTACCTACTACTAGGTGATGGGGAAGAAATACCATGGAAGTGTCTGTGCAAAAATATTAAAAATTACAAGACATAAGAAGCATTTGAACAGGAGAACTGCACAATGATTATCCCACATCCACCAATCTGACCAGGCAATGTAACTCTCATCCATTGTTTATCTACTATGCTTGACACAACATATTATTTAGTATATTTAGCACACATTATCTATTATGGTAGGCAGACACTTCCTCTGTAGCAAGGCCCTAAATTCAAGGATCTGATGAGATCATGGGCTGTGATGCCTTCTAAAACCATGGAGTTACACCTAACAGCTCATCAGACTGACTTCTGGAGTGCTCTCAATTCACTCTGTTTCAACACCAATTTAGAAGCCTTACCATTTATACTAGGAATAACTCATGCTTTTGAAAAAACAATGACCCCTGCTAACAACAGGAAATAAATCTGTTTTCATTTAACATCATTTCCTAATTTTTTACATCTGCTTCCTATCCTATGCAGTTTAATATACAAACAACTGCAAGGAAAAAAAACCAAAAATCGGCGACAAAGCACCACTATATTCCTAATAGGTTAGCCTAACACTGCTGCATAGACTTCTTTAAGTAGTGATAAAGTTTTTCTTTCTATATGGCTGACAAGTTGCACATGTTCATGTTCTAATCGTCGTCTACACAGCAACATACATATGTATTCACAAAATTAAAAATAAAAAATACCAGCTTTTACTCCTTTCAGAGTACGTACTGTTCTGCTGAGCTACCATTGGGTCATCCGCCTACAGGAAAACACTTCCCTACATTCAAGAAGGACAAGATCACGAATGCATATGCTGTGCAAGATGAAATACCTTCTCTTCCACAACTGTTCTCTCAATTGGTTTTTGCGTATGCAAGTAAATACAACGGACAAGAAATAATGTCTAAAGTAGCAGATATGTTATTTTCACATTTTAAGAGAATTCATTAAAAATATCTTACACAAGGAAAAACATCAACTCAGTGCTTTGATGTTTGTTAAACCTGTTAAAGAAAAAAATTAACTCTAATAATGCATATAGTACATGCAAAAAATGCAATTATTGCACTGAGATAGTTCAAGATATTCTTCAGTCCATCAGGTTTCTGTTGCCAAAAAAATTGTTTTTTCAGACAATTATTGAAGTGGTAAAATCAGCAAAAGTGTATTTTTGGGAAGCAAAAAGTCACTTTAAAAACCATCAGATGTAGCTATATTTGAAGGCAGACCCCTTCTTTTTCTTGAAGGAACTATTTGCTGCTTTATATTGTTGCTTATCAAATATGTAACATTCGCCCATGGAAGAGGTCCATGTTCCGTCAAATTATCTTAGGCTTACTCCAACAACAAGAGCAGAAGTCAGTGTTACACTTGCATGATTAAACAAGATTTGACTCAAGCTTTTTGAATAGTTCCAACCACAACTGCTAGTCATGCTGGTATTTATATTAAATTTATTCTCCCTAGATTCAAGGTTTGCACAGAATTCTCTATCACCATATGTAACATACACTTGTAATTACTACTTTTAGTATTGTGTATTATTTGACATATAAAATCTTACAAATGCATTTCTCTAATTCTGATTTTTTACATTATGGTTAAACCTTCCAGCCTCTAAGCATCAGGCATAGAAAAAGCACTGATCTCCAACAACAGTTCCAGAACAGTTTACATGTTTACAGGCATAATTACATATAGATTGAAATGCAGGTGCAAAATACAGCCCTCTGGTGTTTGTGTCCCCATAGTGGAGAAACACAACACTTGGAAGTCACCACTCGAAGTTTACCAATGTCCTCCCAATGGGATTGCTAAAATAGTAAACGATCTATTAATTATTGTTAGTGAGAATGCCAATCATTTTCTATTTTTAGTGCCATCATTGCCCTTCTCTGGTTCCTGTCCCTTCCAGCACAGGCTTCAGTTTACCCAGTTGTGCTCTCTCTGACAAGGTGTACGAGTGACAATATTGTGGGGTCTTCTCCCCCCTTCTGAAATTGAATATCTGTGGTTACAAAGCAGGTACTAAATAAACTCCAACTTCTCTTTTACAGAAGTCTTTGGAAATACATTTCCTAATTACTGCCAAATAATCAGGAATCTCTGAAGACAGTCAACTATTCCTAACAGCTCAGCTGCTAAGCACAAAAAAAAAATCCCACAAAACCATCTAAAACCCTTCAGTCTTAATGCAAATTTACAGTAAAGTATTAGAAACTTGCAATAAATATCTAAAGGTATGTGTGCTGTAATGTGTTCCAAAAGAAAAAATATCAAACACTTAATAAAATTATTTGATATTTTTAGTATTCATAAACTGAGAAAATAGTATTGTTTACAATAAAAAATTGGCTTTTAAAGCCACACATCACCCACTGTAGTTATTTTTTTATCCTACATTTAACATTTTAAATTTAATTTTAATACAGATTAACAGAAAATTATACCACTAAGAGATTTAGCAACTATTTTAAAGTAAACACAAAAGAGTGGGAGTAGAAAAGCAAAAAAAGCACTTCTTGTTGCATCTTGCTAGGCAGAGGGAGATAAAATTTACACTAATGAAGATGCCAGTTCCAGCCTCGAATCTGGACAGGTCTGCAGATGGGATGTTGTGACTGAAATAGTCCTGCCTGTACCTCCAGCAAAACACTGCAACAACCTGACTGAACAGAGATAGCATATGCCTATTAATCTCAAAGCCAGAGAGAACACACTCTCATTTATCTGTCCTTATGAACATAAACTCAACAATTCTTGCACCCATTTGCAAACGTGTGTCAGATTTCAAACAGAATGGCAAACGGCCCCGAGAGTCCCCGGCCCTCTCTGCCAGCTCCCCCGAGAGCCCAGAATACGTGATCTGTCCCTTTGAACAGGCGCTGGGGGTTCAGACGGGAGCCTGAACACACAATCTTTGTTCTCAACAGTCATTTCAGTAAAGGGGCTCTGAAGTGAGGAAGACCACCAGGTACAGAGTCAAAGGGGGAAAAAAAAAAATAGAACCAAAAATCAAAATAGATATCATGGCAAGGCATGACCAAATGGAACATAATATCAGACTAGACAGGTATCCAAAACAAAGAACAGTTATCGACGAACACAAGTGTTACCTAAAGGAATCAAATCGCATGTCCTCAATTCTCTAGCCTCTGTATGCAAAGAGACACAGAAACACTGGCTTCTCAGACATTCTTTTTCTTTGTGTGACCATTGACCTTAAAGCCAGAAGACATGTTTTTCAGTTCTTGATTAAACCTTGATGATTATAGCTGTATATTTCCAAAACTGGTTGAAAATCCCAACTTCTGTTGCAATTCTCTTGCCCATGATGAACACAGGCTATTATTGGAGTCTTCCTCATCACAATGTGCTGTGCATATAGGTCTACAGCTAAACACTAAATGTAGATGAGTTAATACTGCATTACAATGCAAACACCATATGGGATACAGTGTCCCCAAATCATAAATCACTTCCCAAAACCGCTGATACCTTGCATGTCAGTATTAGAGCAGCATAAAACTCCACAACTGCAGCAACTTCTTTGCAAACTTAATATTCCTTTTTTATGGTAACTGTGTTTCATTAAAGGCATAGTATGTTTGGGGTTTTTTTTTTCCAACAGAAAAGCAGATCCTACTGTTCAATACAAGACTTCAGTTAAAGGGATTTGTACACAGTAACTGTTCCATCAACTGAACTGAGACAGCAGATCCCAATCCACAAATCCTCACTCTCACTTGGCATTTTACACCAGTCTACAAAGAAAGTTATAAGAAAACAAGTAGAACTTTAAGCCATGCAGGAATACGTATACTAAAGTAACTGAGAAAGCATGCAACTATGATTAGGCATTCATGAGGGCTACCCATGTTCCAGCAAAGATTAAATCAGGTCTGCTGTGATTAAGACAATCATCAGTGTTAAGTGCATGTTTTCTAGCAGTTAAAATGTAACTACAACATATAACTATCAGACAAAACAACAGGCAGAGCAGTCTATTTTGCAATTCCATTCCTATTAGTAGTCTCCAATTAGACAGCTTTAACATGATGAGCCCCAAAAGTGCCACAGGCCTTGTTAGGGCTTATCACAGTAGGCATGGGTGGATTATGACAAGTGTCCGTGCCAAAAGAGCAGCAGTCTCAATACAATAGAATTGAAAAGCAGATTTTTATTTTTACGCTTAGACCTGTGCTTTCCCCCCTTCCCACACTATTTGAACATAATTAAGGCATACATTCTCCAAAAATTGCCTTGTTTTCAGTTACATTTTTAAAAAGGACATCAACGAGAATAACTCATGATTAAATCTACGTACAGAATCACAGAATCCTAATTTATCAGAAAGTCTTAAATCCTAACATCTTCTGTTTTCTTACTTAAGGCTCAAGTTTTGTCCTCACCTAACCCACCTGCTTTAAGAGACACTGTGAATCTCTTAACTGAGGTGACGGCAGTAAGGAAAATCTTACAATACCATATGTGCCACTTTTAAACCAAGGCAAAAGGGTGAACTGAGGACACCAGTAAACTAAAACCTGGTGTCTTTAAAAAAAATAAATAAATCCCTACCTGCCCTTTCTGCAGGTAGCTTTGTAGGTTTTAAATCACTCTATATCAATTTCAGCAAACAGATGGGGAACATCTGTATGAGGAGCATCCATTTCACAGCCCTACACAGGCTTAAATCGGTTGGCACACCATGCTCTAACTTTGAGAAACACAAAAGCAAGTCTGTCTTTGTAAATAAAGCTTAAGACACATCTCAGAACAAAGCTGCAGAGGTTGCTATACATATTTTGTTGGATCTGAAGTTACGGCTGTTTCACAGACATTTTTTACTATTAATAGGAAGCACAGAAGGAAGCATCAGACACAGTTCTGCGTTAACAACACTGTGTTGCGAGTCCAAACATGCAATGGTGCCACCATAGGGCATACTATGAAGTTTTTAAACTAAACACGCATAGGACCGTCCAGCAACAAATGCTATGGTTAGAAATACGTTTAATGCAAGTCGCCGCGTACAGGCAGGAGGGTGGCAAGTACTGGCTACAAAAAGGCAGCGGCCAGGGTCGCATTTCTACTGAAAAGCACCAAAGTTGGAGCGTGACGGGGGAGGACAAAGCCGTACCCCAGTGCCGCCCAGCGAACCGCTCCCGTCCCTCGGGACGACGCGGAGGGGCCAAGCGGGAGAGGGACCCGCCAACACCTGACGGCGGAGCCACCGCAGGGAAACCACCGCCCCGAGGGCGAGGACGGCGGCCGCTCCGCGGGGCGGGAAGCGGAGCCGCCACCCGGCCCGTGGGGCAGCGGACGCGCCCCCGCCTCCCGGCCCAGGAGCGACGCCCCGACTGCGAGACGAGCCCTCGGCCGGGGGCAGCCACCCCTCCCGCCGCCGGGGAGCTACGCCCGCGCCGGTCCCAGCGTCCAACTCCCGACAACTCCGGGGCGGGCGAGCAGGAAGAGAGAGGGAGAGAGGAAGGAAGGGAGGGAGAGAGGGGGCGGCCATTAAGCCCGCTCCGGCCAAGCCGTTCCCCGCGGCGGGAGGCGGCAGCCGCCCGGCCCGGCCCAGCCCAGCCCTGCCCGCCGCCGCGTACGCGCAGCCCGCGCCCCGCCCGCCCCCGCCGCTCCTACCTGGCCGCCGGCGCCGTTGCCGCCGCCCGGAGGGGGCTCGTTGTCTCCATCTCCGCCGGGTGGCCCCGCTGCCCACCGGGTCGCCATTATTTCATTCCCGGTTACAAAGGAGGAGCAAATCCTCTGGAGCCCACATCGGGGAAGGGAAGGCAGGGGAAGGGGGAACCAGCGCCAGAGCCACTCGGGCACACCCGGCGCGACGAGGCCAGCCCAGCCCCGCCGCCGGGGAACGGGGGGCGGCCCCTTCACGCAGCTGCCATAGGTAAGAGCGCCGGGTCGGCCCTGGGCTTCAGCAGCGCTGCCCGGCTTCTGCCTTCATGGCTGGAGGAGGAGAGAGAGCAGATGTGTCAGTCCTCGGTGCGGGGCCGCTGCCGCCTCCTCCGCCACCCGTCCCCTGTTAGGCTAATTGCACCCACTCGTCATCTTCCTCTTCCTCCAGCTCCTCCTATCCAGAGCTCCAGCCGCGGGGAGGAGAGGGCAGGCGGAGGGAGGCGCCCACTCCCTCCTGCTTCGCTACACACAGGCGTTCGTGCGGCGGGAGGGAGCGGCAACGGAGGAGCGCTGCCCCGGAGGGAAGGAGGGAGGGGAGCCCCGGCTGGCGGGGCCGGCGGACCGGTCGCTTCTTAGGGCCCAGCTGAACTTTGATCAACTAGTGGAGACCGGAGCGGGAGCCGAGAGGCCGCTCGTTCACCGGGCCGGGCGGAAGCCGCCGCCTGCTCGCGGTCCTCGCCCCGGCCGTAACCAGCGGTGTAACCGAGTGGGGGGCGGCGGGAAACGAACTCCGGTTAGGAAACGGCAACAAAAGAGCCCTCCCGGCAGCAGTAAGGCCAAGCCCCTCGCTCAGCAGAGCCGGGCTTTTGTCTCCCAACACGAGCCTACCCCTCTCGCAGGCGACCCCCTCCCCCCGTCTACGTAGCCGGAGCCGTTCGCGATCAGACCACCGCGCCCCGCCCGCCGCCCCTCCCTCGGGCCTCCCGCCTCCCTCCGCACAGACGCGCCGCTTCGCCCCGGCAGCGGGCGGCCGCTCCGGGCCAGCCCTGCCCCCCGCTGCCAGCGCCGCCGCCGCCAATTAGGGCGTCTCGGCGCTGGGGGCCATCGAGTCGCGCCAGCTGCGCCCGCCGCGCTCCCCCGGCCACCTGGGCACCGGCCTCGCCCAGCGCCGTGGGCGGGGGCCGCTCGCTGCGCTCCGGCCCGGGCTCGGCGGGAGGGGGAGCCGCGGGCTCGCCGAGGAGCTTCAGCCAGTGCCCTCCCGAAGGCGTCGGCTTTGGCGCGGCTTAACCGCCTCCCCCGCGCTGGGGACTGCGAGTTCTGCCCGGGCCAGCGCGACACCCCGTCGTTGTCCGCGGCCTCCGAGCACGACCCCGTTTTCCCCCGTCCCGGGAAGGCCCTGCGGCCGCCCCAGCGCCTCACGGCGGCCACCGCCCCGACGGGAACAGGGTTGGCAACCCCCCTCAGCCCGCGGAGCCCGGCCAAGGGGGACACTGCCCCGCTGGCCCCCTCTTACTGCGCAGCCCGCGGGGCTCCGGCCCTTCGGCGGCGAAGAGGCGTTCCCGGCACTGGCGGTTCCCGCTGCCTCCGCCGTTGGGGCCGGCGAGGAGCCTGTCCCCGTCCCCTTCCCCCGCCTCCAGGCTGGCGGTTTCTGTTCCCTCCAAAAATCCACCCACCTCCTCAGACGACACCGCGAGGGCAGGAACTCGCTCCCGGCCGCCTTCCAGGGCACCCGCCCTGCGGCCGGGGAGCGCAGAGCCCCGCCGGGCCCGCGCCACCGCCCGCCAGCGCGCCCCGAGGCGGCGGCGTTTCCTTTTCCCCTCGAGAGCGTTTTTGGCAGAGGGGTTCGCACAGGTACAATCTCAGTTTTTCCGCCCTAACTCAGGATTTAGGGCTTCTGTCGTCACGTCCGACCTGCACCTGGCTTCGTGAGCGCTCCCCCGGCGGGACAGCGGCCGCTCGGGGGGCTCTGGGACGAGGCCAGGCTGGAGTGCTGCGGCCGCCCCTCGGCCTGTGGGGTGGGGGAGCTTGGGTTTATTGTCTCCGTGAAGCTGGTAAATGCAAACATTTTCTATACTTCTATTGTTATTGGAGTGTGTGATTTTTATTTTTTTTTCCTTTTCTAGAATGGCGATTTTCAGCGTAGGCGCTGGACAAGTAACTTCTCTGTGAGAGGGAATGAAGGAAAACATTTGTAAGAAACGGTAAAGGTCTTGTGTGAAGTGAAAGGTCATGTCTTATTTGTGGTCTCAAACCAATAATATTGTTTTGGGTTGTGGTGGCGTTTTTACTATGCTACTCTAAAGTGATCTCCAAAAAGAGGTGACTGGCCTGGTTATCCATTGGCAACTCGCATGAGTAGCAGGTGAGAATATTGGTATTCGGAGAACTGAGGAGCGAGCTTACATCCAGTAGCTGGACGAAAACTCTCAAGGTCCAAATACTGAGGCCTGATGCACTGATTAAAGTGCTTACCTACAGTTCTGTGTGCTGCCATGGATTTCAATAGGTGAATATACAATTAAAAACCTGTAGTATTTTCTGAACTACTGAAGAATTTGAGTTCCTCATAAATTTCTGATGTTAAAGACTACTTTGTGGCTGAACCTGACCGGGACCAGAGATTATATATACATATTTTAAATAGGCATACTGCTGTCCAGCTGGCAATCCACAGGATGGTTCTGCCCAGCTCCCTAATAATTTCTCACTGTCACACAAGATTTAAAGATTTATTTGCCATCCAGACCCTGAGCAAACTGTTTTAATGTCATCCGGTTCGTGCTTGTCAAGAAGTTGAAAAGACCAGAATTAAAATCACTTGAGATTTTTGAAGGGTGGAGAAGGGGAACAGTTGGGGCACTTTCCCTGTTTAGAAGCTTTTAGCAAACAGAACCAAGAAGTCTAGCTGTGTGTTCGGCTGCATACTGCTCTCTGCACTGTAGTCATCATGTTGATCTGCAGAACATCATCAAAAACCTATGATGTATATAAAATCAGTTCCAAGTATTCATAATAATCACTTTTTCTATAGGAGCCACAGTACTGACTCCAAATCTAAATTAGCATTGTAACTAATATGCATGTAGAAAGTTGTCAGATTTACAAAACGTCTCAGAGTGATTAAACCACAAGTAGACTCAGAGTGATTACTTAATATCTGTCAAATCTGTATTTATATCAGCACAGCTACATCAGTACAGTGACAAATCTTACATTTTTACTGTTCTTTCATTGCCAATCAATTTCTCTAGCTTTAGATTTCAAACTATCACAGGGAGATGAAAATACCACAGAGGAAAATGTGATCCTAAAATCACAAATTACTTCTTCATAGCTAGGCTGATGAAATAGATCTTATTATTAAGTCTGGGGAGGTTATATTTGTGCAGTTATCAAAAGAATGTTTGTGCTAGCAAATTATTAAATTGTGTACTTCCTCATCTTAATCACAGTGTTCTGGTTTTTTGTGGTACATGTTTGAGACACTGGGGTGTTTTTAGGACTTTCACATATAAGGGTATGCTGCTGTAATTTTTCATTCTAAATGTGGTGTCATAGTTACAACAGAAAAAGGAGGCAAGCTTTCAGAAACAACCTTGTTATCTCATATTCATAACACACAAGCAAAACCTCAGAGTCCCTTAACCACCCTGGAAAGTGATTTAATAAAAGAGGTTGCAAAAGCAGAATTAGGGTAACTGAAAGCTATAATTTCACTTTCTCACCTTCCAGTCTGAAGGTGTTGACACATACTCACTTAGCAGACAGCTGCAGCAGCTTAAAGTGTTAGCACCATCCTACTGTTTATTATCACTCCTTGCTAAAGAGTATCATCCCCACAGGAGAGCTAGTGCAGACATCTCTGGGCGCATCTCAGCCACTTTGGTGCAAAGTCTAGCAGCTGAATTTAAATTGCTGAGGTAAGCAGAGTTTAGCCTGCACTGCAGTCCAAGGGGCTGAGGTGCGCTCACTCGTTCTCTTCTGCCCGTTCTGGGTCAGTGGTGGCACAATTATGGGCCTCTAACTTAAACCATCATTTGCTGAATGAACGTGTCGATATCTTGAGAATATAGACATTCTAGAGGCTAAATGGTGGACATCAAAATTCACTTGGCCAGGTAGAGTGGAGGACTGAAATTCATTACACTAAATATGTTTTAGGTACCCACCTTCTTCCCACATGGTCTTTAACATCTACTAGCAGGGCCCAGGGGCATGCCTTTTTAACGCATGTACAACTTGTGTTTAGGCATCTAACCTGCACCCAGCACACTGTGAAGCAACTCGCTTCCCAGCAGTTCTGTTGTCCTTGCCATCTTGAAGGCCCTCACTTTTCTCACAACCTGCAGCCCAGCGTGATGTGTCAGACCTGAGGTGCCACGAGCAGTGAGGAGGCTCAGCCGTAGTCCCAAACACCATGGCTGTGGGTTAGAGAGCACGAGCGGAGAGAAACAGAAGTTAAGCAGGTTTCTTGCAGGACTTCTTAGATTAGATTAGTGTGTAGTACCTGGGAAGGGTAGATTAGATAGGCAGTAGTGGGAGATAGCAGTAGATCTTGAGTATTCTGTGCTGGGATAAGGACCAGACTAGAAAGTCTGAAAAGTTAAGTAGGAAAGGGTCTAACAGGTCCTGAGTGTGGGGAGGAAAGGAAGAGTGAGAGGGACGAGATATGCCTCTAAGCAAGCAGATGTTTGTACTGGTGTTCACTTTCAGAAATTGTCACTTACAGGAGCTGCTGAGGTAATGATCATTCTGATAACGCTTTTACCATAGACTCCAGCTGCTTAAATCTCACAGTCAGGGCCTACTTGGATAGGTTCAAGCTGAACATGGACACCTCTGCAATCTCCTCTGTTTGGGAGGTAATGAATGCTCCTACCTCCCTGGAAGTGTTTGCAAGCACCACTGTGAGCACCCTGGCTACAGACTTCTCAGTGCATGGCCACAGCACCGATTGGCATCAGTATAACAGCTTCCCTGCACCCAAGGGTGTTGACAGGTACCCTGCATGAGAACAATTCATTAGATTCTTCCCAGAACGGGAGATCAAGAAGTGGACGACACGTTTTTCATTAAGTGATATTTCCAAGATACTGCAGCTAGTAGACAGTCCCTTCCTAGACATGTAAAAGCCATGAAATCATGACTAGAGCTATACAGTAATAGAGCCGTTGTCTGCAACTGTATGTGCTTCACAGATTTCTGCACTGAGATTCCTGTGATTCTGTCATGATACAGGCATCTGTTTCCTGTCCAGCACTAGTACATAAATCATCCTAGACATGGTTATGGCTGTTTTCTTGGTAACTGTACTATAATATTCCACTCTCACTCTATGGATGTTCCTATCACCTACACTGTGGCAACAGAAATAAATGTCATTGGTACCATGCCTATGTCTTGGCTCCCACGTGTACACTGATTTCTGACCCAAGTCTCTCTTTTATTTCCATCCTCTCTTCACAGAAGATCACACCTACCGCACTCAGCCCCGGATACTGGTGCTTTTTCAGGTGCTCCGGAGTACTGCCAAAGAGAATTGCAGCCTGACCTTCCACTGAGTCCATAGTTAGAGACAATTTTGCCATTCTGAACCTTCAGTTGTGCCATCCCCACCAGTCACGGAGTGCTAGGTAATATCCTCTAGAACTAACACCATTTTAAGCACATACAGTATTACGCAGGACTTCACCCTCAGGGAAAATCTCAGTGTATCTAGAGTTTTGGTGAAAAGGAGGCATTTGTCTACTGGAAAGCCAAGAAGGATGCTTAAGATGTGTGGTGGGGTGTGCATCTTGAGAGTGTTACAGTGTCATCTCTGAGCTGGAGCTGCGGCCAATTTAGGACTGCCGAGCAGAGACATCCAAAAATCCTATGAACAGAGAGGCTGCAACAGAAAGTAGCAGACCTTGCAAGAGGTGACCATCATGGCACAAGAAATGAGATAGAACAAGAGAGGACTATACTTCAGACATCCAGAGAAGGATTAACCATTTTGAGCAAAATCCAGGTGGATAGTTTAAAAAATATATATACTACAAAAAGTAAAGAAAAAAAATCTACTGAAGGCATGGGAAAAATGGAGAGCGGGGGCTCCAATGTGAGATATGAGGTTGGTTGCCAGCAGCACCCATGAATAATGAGGTGTGCAGAGCAGGTACAGGGCAATCCTGCAGGCAAGTGTTGGGTTTGAACAGAGGGGAAATAGAGTCTGCTGTGGGTCCTTGGGCGCTGAAGCAGACCAGAGCCAGCAGCACCAGGCTTGCTGAATACACGTGTGGAGGAGAAAGGGATTCTCTGGAAGACCAGAAGCGTGTTGCTGGTGACTCGTATGTCCTCAGAATATCCCCCAGCACCAAGCTAACCAGTTTGATGGGCAATGCAATCTCTTGCCTTCCCCTGTGATCCTTCCTCTTGGCATAGCTGTGAATGACTTGAGGCAATGAGACAGCTCATGTGACGTTGCATAAATGCATGGCATGTGCAGGATCGTGAGGTGAAGAACACTAGTGGGTGAGCTCAGTGAAGTTGTGAGGAATATTTCTGGCGATACTCTCAGGACCCATGTCCTGAGACTGGCCACTGAGTAGAGATGTGCATGGGAAGATGACGGCCCCTTCCAAACAGGAGCTACCAGGAACTGACTTTCCTGGGCTTACTTCCTATCCTGTGCCAGGAGAACTTCCCCACCCACTGCTTTGAGGACACCTCAGTATCTTTCCAGTAGCAGCTTGAGGCTGCAGAACTTACCTCACAGGCTAACAGTCCTGGTTTCCTGACCTGAAATGTATGTTGAAATGGTCAGGCTGTCTCCTCCCATACCAGCTGTGGGATGATGATGGTAGGTGGAGAGAGAGGTAGTTTGGCTTTCTCTGAGGCAGGGAACTGGGTCTTGACTTTCAGTGCTACCTGAAAGAGATTTTTTTTTTTTTAATATCTGAGCTGTTTGTTGCTGTTGTTTCCTGGCCCTTTATGTTCTCCTCAGAGGCAGAGCACGTGTGAGTGCACACGCACACACACATACTCCTCCTACACCTTTGCAAGGAGGAGGTGTAACATGACCCTGACAGGGGAGTATATGCACAGACTAAAATCCCAGGTCTGGAAGAGGAGGCAATGAACTAAATACTCTCAAAATACTTTGTGGGTTTGAGAGTACCAACAGAGAGTAATCTTATAGCTTGGGTGGACATCTGGACATCTAGACCTTATCCTGTTGGATTCTGGGGAGAAAGGAGCCATTTGGCTTCTAGCTTTTGGGAGCTAGTCAGCTACCCTATGAAAACCAATGTCTCAGCTAATGTATCTTCCACTCTTCAGTGTGGTCTTCTCAGATAACAAAGCTGAGGTGTGAAGGGAGAGCTGTCTCTGTCAGGATGCTGCTTCTCATGCAGCTGCTCCTCTGGATGACAATGTCCAGGGCACAAAGAGAAGCCAGGAGTTGACAGCGAGATGACTGTTCCTCCTGGCCAGCATCACTGATCCATCACCAAACAGAGGGGAAACTGTGCTCGGTAAGAGCCTCATGGTATTTCATTTCCCCTCAGAGCAAGGGTGACCAAGTAGTGTCATAGGTTATTCTTCCATGAGAAATGTGCCCGAAAGAGAGGTGGTGAAAGGTTTCCGATGTCTTGTGAATTCACAACCTAACTTGGTACTTATTCATGTCCCCATGTATGCCTCCATATAGTGTCGCTGAACTGGATCCAGAGGTGTTTGTGTGAGGCCACCAATGTGTGCCCAGGCAGGCTGATCCATTCTACAGCAATAAGCCTCAGTTGTTCACACCAACTGTCCTTGCTATTCTAAGTGTGGGGTTTTATACATTTTGGTGGGTTTGGGGTTTCACCTCCAATAGCAAACTTGGTACTCTGTAAAGAAATACAAAATTGTTCAGGCCTGCAGGAATTCACCATCATCCAGCCAAAGACAAAAACATTTCAAGTATAATTCAGTGAGCCCAGGGGATTTAGTTGCAGTGTAAAATTTGAGCAAGCAAGATTATGGCTAGGAGGAGCCCAGCAGAACTCACTTTACTTTTAACTTGGGTTCTTAGCAATGAAAATCTACTGAAATACTCTGAAACCATAAGCAAAGCTAAACTCTTCTTTTTTTCATGTTCTGCTGTTGGAAACTGTTGCTGTGGAATAACAACTTGTTTCTGAAAATGCCATGCCTGTTGTTTACAGCAAGATTTCCTAATTTTGTAAAGGCCTAGGGGAAAAAAATAGCACTCCCATCTTTTCTGCATTCACTTAAACTATCTACATTCCTTCATTTGTTTTAAATTAGAGGAGCCAGAGTCTAACAGATAAAGTCATCAGCCTCAGTTCTGCTGAGGGTTTATTCACTTTAGGTCAAACAATGTTAACTTGTTTTAGAAAGCCAGCAGGGACTATTAGATGTGCAGCATTTTCCCTCAGAAACCCTCCCCTCCCACACATGCACAGTTTAAAAGAGTTCAGCACAGTAAATATCCAATCTATTTAAAACTGGCCGTGACAGAAAAGGTTTAAGTGCTCGAATGGCACAGAAAAGTGAAATGACAATCTGGGTTACCTTAGCTCCTCTACTAAAATAACAGCTCTGTGTTTGGTTCTACACTGTTGACTGGGAGGTGATAAATCAGCCCTATTTTCTAAAATGTTTAGTTTATCTACTGAACTGACAGCTTAGGTGGAAGTAGCTGGTGATGAATTGACAAGTGTTATCACTCTCTCCTTGCTTTATCACATAATCAGCGGCTTGATCCGCCGATTAGTGAAACTATGTTTTAGTAGCAGAGAGGTGCTAACAGCCAACTCCAAAATTCAGGCTACCCATGTTGTATTTCTTCCGACTATCGGCAGCTTCCTTGTAGACAGATGAAATGTGGCACCGTTCTCCTGAGCCCTGCCATCTAACAGATCTTCCTCTGCGGCTGGGGCTGGATCAGGATGGCTTTCAGCCATTGAGAGAAAGCTCAGGAGTAAAAATGATACATTTATATCATACGAATATATTGATTTCATCAGAACCCTCCCGCCTTCCAACAATGATGTGCTCCACCCAATATATCAGTTGCTGCTTTTTTAGTTTGCGTACTCTGTCCAAAGAGCTTTTACTTCACTTTGAGCTCATCAGAACCTCACTGGCAGGCACCCTGTGGAAACCAGGTACCTGACTTTTACTGGCTTCTAAACCTGACGCCATGTGCTGCTACTTATGCCGACTGACAGCTGCTCAGCTCTCTTTTCACTTGAGAGAGAGGCACAAGAGATGCTCTGTGGGACAGCAGGAGCCATCTAAAGGCCAGAAGGTCTCTAAACGTGTAAGCTGATTACTACTTATGGGGGTTAGGCTCTGAAAGTGATATTACACTCTGGTTTTGTTTGTTTGTTTGTTTGTTTCCCCCCCGCTGCTTTCCCACTACCCGTACTCCTGCTCCGGCTTTTAAAAAGTGAAATAAAAAATGGGGAGACAAATCCAGGAAAGCACGACAACCCCAACCAAAAAAAATCTGGGAGGCAAGCTGGATTGTATATTATGTTTGTATGGTGTGAATTTTCCAGAAGAGGCTGCATTAGGAGTATGTTTGGTATTTTAACAGAGCTAAACTGTCACCATAGCTTCCTGGACTTACATTATACTAGAAGTATTATAAATTCCCCAGCAACCTACATCCCATTTCCAGAGAAGGGATTGTCTATGGATGCTTCTTTCAAGGAGAAGAAAATATTGGATTCATTCTCTTTCAGTGTTTTACAAACCCTTTGAACAAATGTCAAATGCTACGAAGATGCTGGTTGATCAGCATTAGAGATGTTATCTGATGAGTGATTCTGCTCTAGTTTTAGAGACCAACAGAGACAACTGTGGGAACTGGGGACACCTGGGGCTGGATTCAGGTTCCAAGTGACTCATCTGCCTGTGTGGATAAAGAAACCATAGAAACCCATCCAGGTAAATTATTGCAACCATTGAACAGAAACGTTATTTTTCTGTAAACAGGCTGTGTTGACTGACTGTGCAAGCCATAGTATATAAAGAAGAAACATGCTTTTGAACTGACTGAAGAAAGCATTGAATATGTTTCTAGTGTGACTAAATTAATTGCTAGCACCCTCCACCAGCTTGTCCTTGTTCAGCAATGGATTTAGGTTGCAAATCTAGACAAAAATCAATTGAAAAATCTAATCAGCAATAACAGAATTCTGGGAGAAGTCGAAATGAAAGTAATGAGCTAAGGAACAAAGCCACGTTTACAGAATATTTTCAGCTCAGTCTTCTGCTGAGACACCCTCAGATGTTCATTTCAGAACTGCTTTCCCAGAAGAAAGCAGCAGCCAAATATTTTAACTCATGAGATACACATGAACTCTTTGCTGCAGTATTGTGCTGTTTCACATGCACCAGACCCCAAATGGCTCCATGTGGCTGCAAAGTCTGTCCACACAAAGGTCATCTGCAGGATTAGACCAAAGAGTTACAAGGGAGGCACGGGGAAATCATCCAGGTTAATTTAAGTCTCAAGGCGGTCCTTAAGCCCCAAGCAAAATACAAAACAAGCTCTGAGCACAGTGATGGAAAACATTTTCCTCAAAGTCTAAGGACAGGGCTTAATCTTTTTATACAGTAAGAGTGGTCTTTACTTTTGATCAGGTGGGGATGGACTATTAGATTTCAAGACTATACAACTGCGTCAGGTGAGGGCCATAAGTATTATACAACTTCTATAAAGGTAATTAACCTTAATAATTGGGTCTGATTAATATAAAAAAGAAATATAAAGGGAAACCCCTTCTCCTTAATATGCTGTATTCCTGTTTGCTCTGCTCTTCACCAGACCTGTAGGAACAGTTGCAGGAGCAACAGATTCCATTCCACGTGCAAGATGTCAAGCTCCTCTTTTGCAGACATCCTTAAGTTTTAGAGAAATCTTGATGGAAGACAGAGAAAAAGCAAAGATTTGCACCAGTCATCATTTTTCAAACTTCTCTATTCATTAAGACTTTTTTTTTCTTTGCACTGTTGATAACTTCTGTGTTTATTTAATCTTCTTTCGTTTACTTATTGCTTTTCTTCTACAAAGAAAGTTGCTAAAACACTGCCAGCCCAATAATTTTCTTCAAATTTAGTCATATAGCCTTTTGAACTGTGTGATACTTCCGAAGCACAAAAGAGTTAAAGAAAAATAAACAGATTACTGCAACTTTCTGCATTTCAAAACAGAGGTAAATAACAGCTGTGCGGAGCTCAAGTCCCATTCCAATAGTTAGTGGCTTCAGCGAAGGGGATGAACGGAGTGGAAACACTGCAGCAGTCATCTTTTGGCTTTTCCTTCTGCAAGATGTTTTCTGACTCCAGCTCAGAGGATTATGCTTGTCCTGACCGTGACAATATTGTTCTTACAGGAGTAAAGATGAGGGCAGACCGTGAGGCATGCTGCTTGGTTCATCGGGAAAGGATGGTCTTGTCAGTGTCTCTTGAAGATAGCTGCCTCAAACAGCTGCCCTCTTCAGCTGCACCTAGAGCCAAATGGTTATTCACAGACTGCTGGGCTAACCATGTTCTTCCCCACCTTTTATGCTGCTCTGCATTGCAAGGGGGTGCAGAAACAACTGACCCAGCCAAAGGATGTATCTGCTATAGGCAGACGGGCACGTATGGACAAGGAGATTGTGCTGGTTTGTGATGCTGCTCTGTGCAGCATCCCCTGCAGAAGCGTTGCTGTCACACCGTGTTGCTGTCACACCATGTTGGTGTCACACGTGGCACTCGGTGCACAGCAGACTGACAGGTGGCTCTAAACTGCGTCAGGGCTCACTTGCTGCAGAGAATGAGTCCAGTTAGTACCTATTTTGGTTCTTTTCTGATAAATGCCAGAGCCTTATTCTTGCGATCTACAGTCTAGACTATTGTAGTCTTTGCTCATTTTATATTAGCTTCCTCCAAGCCTTTTCAGCCTCTGCTCATGCAATTTCCATTGACTATGCATAAGATACGTGCAGAATCTAAATGTTCCTTAGCGTATTGGCTGGAAATGTTTCAATTAAATGGATCTCATACTCCCTCTCTCCTTCTGGCTTTTAATGAAAAGACTTGCTTTTGGTTCCAATTCAGAGCAGGAGCACTGCTGAAATATTGAAAACATTAATGGATTAGCAAAGAGTATGCTGGGTACTCTCTTTCAAAAATATGAATGTCTTATTTACCTGTGAAGACTTATTCTTTGTGAAGACAAGAATGAGGGGCTCTTTTTCTGGATAAAGTTGTTCTGACAGCCACTGCTGCTAACTCCAGGTACGAGCAAATCCCTACAAATCTGGCTGCTATAGGATTCTCTTTCTGGGCAAACAGCGTGCCTAATAGCAGAACCCCCTAACATCCTGAGGCAAAGGAAATTTTCTGCCTGCTTCGTGCTCTCCTAATGCACTAGACACTGAGGGTGGTATTCATGACATCTGATTTTACCCATCTATAAATGCTTCATTTGATCTGAACTAATCAACGAGGCTCACTCAATAGTGAAGAGACACAGGAGCTGACCAGACATGTTCATACCACTATGTAAGGTGGTTCGCATCGACTTCTTAGGGTTCTTACTTCTCTTCCCTGACTTCTGGGAGACCTCAGACTACCATAACTGTAATGACATATTATTAGCCCATTTTCTTTTTGTCCACCCTTGTATTGTGAGAATCATGATAAAAGTAACACTTTATTCCTGTATATCAAAAAGCATCCCTTTGATGAGTAGCAAGGGGTAGCTGTGCAATTCTGCTCTATATAACTGCACAAATACAAGTATTAATTATTTCTATATTAAGTATGACATGAGTTAACAGTAAGGCTTTCATCCAAGTGTGTAGGAGGAATTTTCTCCTGGTAGCATTGCTGTTAACCAAGTATATTAACTGAGACATTTCAATTATGTTAATTAGTTATTTCCTAATTCTTTGTCTTATCACTTTATAAATTGTCCTGCTGTTTTGTGGGGTGAGAACAACAGTGTGACTGTGCTGCTGATCTGTATTACTGGATATTGCTTTTAGTAAGGAAGGATTTTTTACTCTGAGCAAGGCACAAGGACTTGTATTTTGAAAGCTTCTGTAAAAGAAAATACTGATTTTCAGTTTTGTTTCATTCATCATGTTACAAAACTTAGCAGTCTGTCTATTGTGGACTATACCAGAAATGGTTGTGATCCTGGGAACAATATGCCTAGGACGTCTCATTTTTATTGACATAGAAATTGGGTCCATTTATAGTAATAAACAATTAAGTGGTGGTGTCCACTACCAATAAGAAATTATTAGATCTGTTTCACAACTGACTTGTGTATAAATCTAGAGAATAATAAAATATTGGACGTGATATAATTAACCTCTACTGAGGTGAGGAGTTAAGCATCATATACTATGTGCCAAATACATTAAAACTGAATTAAAGTCTTATATTTTCGCAGTATACACTCACAAGGGTTGGGGTTTCTTTTGTTGATTGGGGATTGGTTCTGTACGTCAGCATTGTAGAAAGATTTTCAGTACAGGTATTCTTTAAACTATTCTGTAGCAAGGAGGGACTAAATCCTTATCTTGTTCACCGCTGGACAAGCTAGTAGTTGGAGATGTGTCCCGTCCATAGAACTGGAACTGAGAGCCAGAGCCTCCCTCAGGTTATTTTCAGTCCTTGTGGCGTAAAGAGCCTTTGGTGTGTGATTGAACTGAGACCATGGCAGTTACTCCCCTGATGCAAACAGCATGAAACAATATCCAAGAACTGCCACATTTATCACCACTGTGGTGTTAATTCAGAAAGCAAATACAACTCAGGGATTTAACAGTATGTCTACCATGAGGTTGAGCGTATGGGAAGGTACACCAGAGGTTGAAGGTGCTGTTGACTACAGTTGTGGATTAAAGGGAAGAAACGATGTTTCAGAAAGGAGATGCCAGTGTGATCAAAAATAAACTTAGTTTTGTGAGCATTAGCATTGCAGAACTGTGATTCAGGAATCCATCTAGCACATGCAAAAAGCATTTGGCAGTGAGAAAGGCCTTCGAGAGAAACCATAGTGTTTCAGAAGGTGCCAGAACACGTGCATAGCTGGGCACAGCCTCTGTGGGCTGCTTGCTAGCAGCTCCTGCAAAGCACTCCAAAGCCTGTGCATCTGTCCCTGCGTGTTCTCCTTTTGTCTGCTTGCCTTTGGTGTCAAGAAACAGACTCCCATGAGTGCCCAAGCACCACAATTCCAGCTACCCCCTCTCTCATTAGAACCCTCTCGTTCTCCTGTGACAGCCGCTGGCAGAGAGCAGTGCTGGGCATGAGTCCTGCAGCCCACGGACAGCCGAGGAGTACGAAGGCAGCATGAGGACTGAAAGATAATCCATACTGGGCATTGATCGTTGTTTCAACATACGCATATATGAAATAACAAATGTAGTGTTTAATATACTGTTTATTTTCCTGCTTAATTGTAATAAACCCCTTTTTCAGCTTTCTACGAGGTTGACATCAAAATGCTCCTGTGTCACAGGACCCGCAAAACCCACATTTTTTTTTAAGACACTTCATCTGGATTAGCAGAATTTCCAGTAGCATAACTATGTCAATGAAGTCAAACAAACTAAAAAGCCACCTCACAAGCTGTTGTGTTAGCCTGGGGGCAGATCAGGCCTCATTACTCTTTTCACTAAGCTCTAGTGGTATGATCACCATTATAAAGAGCTGAGGGCCTTTGGGATATTAGTAGCATGTTAGATATCCAACCCCATATTCATTATGAACTTCAGAGTTTTTTTAAATTTTCCTTTTCCGTGGAGAAATCCCTGCAGATGGAGGAGCCAGTTTCTAGTCACCTAACTAGTCACACACATAACCCATAATTACAGAATGTCTATTCAGTGAGCAAAGCTCACAATGTTTATTTTACCCACTATGTAACTGAATGGAAGTACCCGGCTCCGTATTTATTTCAGGCTAAAAGCATGCAAGTGTTTAGCACTGAACCAGAAGAATATCTTTTCCTGTTTTACCTCCAAAGTAGTTCTATTATGAAGATCTATTCCTAAACTAGCACATAGATGTCACTTAGAGACAGGTTGTAATGGGAAACATTTGCTTTTTGGCTAGATTAGTGCATTTAAATGGATCAATGATGAGATGCAGCTGTAGGGTGGAGGCTCTTTAAAAGCTGCACTTCTCAGTGCCAAATATAATGAAATACGGATGACTTCCAGCTAACTTATTGTTGATCTTCATATGAGGGGAAATTTTGCAGCATGAGTATTTGATACTGTAAAGCTGTACTGTGGAAAATCAAAAAAAGATATACGGTAATTATGAAGATAGGACAGATAAAGGGAGGAAGCAAAAGCTGACAAAATAGGTAAAGTAAATGTGAAATGAGCTGGAGACAACCAAAGATGAGTAAGAAACTGGAAATGGTAAAACTCTTAGCAAAAAAGAGATTAAAATAATGGAAAGTATAACAGATATAAGGAGTAATGAGGAAATGATCAGTAGAAGACTGATCAGTCAGAGTAACCATGATATAAGAAGAAAATTCTTCAGGAATAAACTGTAAAGCTGTACAAATTCAGAGCTAAGAAAGTTAGCCTGCTTATGAACTGGTGGCTTACCAACCCAGGTAAAATAATTTATTTTTTTGCTCTGCTCTACTCACGACTCTTGATTTCTATTGCGTTACTTACCTAAACTTACATGCTTGATATATAAAAAAAGGAAACGCTTGAAATAATTCAGATCAATCTTCTTGCTTCCCAAGTAATTTCTGTTTTCCCTCCATATATCTACCACAGCCATCATCAGTTTATTTACTTTGTCTCTGACTGTAAGATGGGAAACGCTCAGGCACCTCATGCCAATCCAACAATAGTTCAAAAAAAAGAAAGTATTTTGCCAGCTGAGAAATCTGCTCAGCTGAAAAAAGAAATAACACACACAAAAAACCCCCTGACCTGTTGTCCTCTTCTGCAAACTGTAGAAAATGAAACCAGTTCTGGAGATAGCAGAAGTCAAATAATTTTTATCAGATCCTTAAACTTACAGAAAGTTATGTGTGCGATTTCAAAATGAATCCTCAAAATGTGACCCAGTTTGGGTTCAGCTTTCTTCAGCACTTCAACCTGAAAAAATCACATTGCGGTAGAATTCAATTAGTGGGAAAAACATCTGTGTGTGGACAGAAAGAAAAACCATGTGGACTAAAGCTGCTAATGGGATGACCTGTAGTTTTACATAACCGGAGGCTTGAGAAGTGTAAATGGACAACAAGGTCACTTGCAGCTTCTCTGAACTTGCCTCATCATGTTCATTGCTTTTCCAGCCATGTGCACAACTGTATCAAAGCCGATTTTTTTTTTTTGAAAAGTCAGTGTAGCTGGAGCCTGGGAGTTTGCTAGAGATACAACCACAAATTAACCATTTTCTTGGCCTGCTGTTTTTGAGAACTGGAAACTGGAGTTGTTTGTGGGAAACAATATCCTTTTGGGGCCAAATCCTAACTGCATTGACGGTACATGGCGTTGGACCGTGTCACACGCAGCAGAGACTGAACCTGGACAACAGGAGCTGTTTCTAGCAAGTAGCTCTTGAGAAATCAGTGGGCTGTCTGTGGCAGCCTCTGGTACAGCAAGGCCGCATAAAGCATTTTGCAATTTAAATTGCTTCAGCTCTGCCATCTAGGGGAGCTCAACCCAACAGGTACGTGAGAGAGGAAATAATGAGGAATTGTTCCAAAACAAAAGAGCATTTTGGCAGAAAAATCCTCTGACAGTCCCCAAGCAGGTCTGCAGCAGGAGGAGGAGGAGGGCCCATGGGGGACTCCGCTGTCACACTGGCAGGCTCAGGCTGTGACGTTACCACAACACAGAAAAAGGATCAGTTAAGAGTCACATTTGCATTTCGACCTGACCATAATGAGGAGAACACAGTGCAGCTGCAGGTCTGGCAGTCCTGCGTGAACAGACCCTAAACAAGGCATGTTATTTAATTTCAGAATAAGAGAAACGGAGACTAAAACCATCTTTTGAAACCACCTAGTTCATCCCCTTCCAATTCCAACTGGGTTGTTCCCAGCGCTCTGGTTTTTAGTGATTTATCTGGTCTAATTTTAAATGACTCAAGAAATGGAGTTTTCCACCACTTCCCGTGGGAAATTATTCCATGGTCTGATAGACACGGCCAGGATATTTTCCTGATGTTCAACCTTCAGTGGTTTTCCTTTGTTCGGTTTAATCTCATTACTCCCAGTTATTCCCCATCAGTCAGTGCTAAGCACTCAGCCCCTCTCTTTTGTGTTTACACCTTCACAGTTGGATACAGTTATCTTTAGAAAAATCTCGTAGGCTTGATTATATCTTACTCACCTTTTCAAATGCAGAGATAAAAAAATATGAGCAAAGGATGGTACAAGTAAGTCTTAAAGGATGTTTTCCAAGACTCAGCCTACTTCCATTCACTAAACCCAGCTGAAACCTGCCCACGTTTTTTAGGATACAGTGACTCATGAACCCACACGAAAATACCACCTTTCCTACCTGTGTCAGAACTGCGGGAACATGTTATACGAGGTGGGAGTAACGCATGTGGGAAATCAAAATCAGGTTTCTATAATAAGAGGACACAGAAGCTAAAGAGTTGCAAGAAAACGTGTTTAGTGGAATGGCATTAAAAAAGATTACCCAAAATATCTCAATGTGGGTGCTGCACTAGCTCAGCTTAGGAAATACCAGACAGTAGCGTGGCAATTAATGCCAGAGAGACAAGTCAAAATTTTCACTTGGAAAGAATATGACAAATCTGAAGTAGAAGGGCTGGTGAATCATATGCATGGTGAAAGCTGCTGAAATGGTATTTATGGTGAGATCCTTCAGAGGCAAAGTACAGAGAGGGAGGAAAAGGTGGTTGAAAACAGCTATTTCTTAAATCCATAGCAAATGCTGAAAAGAGAATGAGGATCCTTTAACACCTTGTAAGAAAGATTAAAGACACGGAAGCTGAAATAGAATTGTGGAAGGCAAATGGAAGCATGAAGCATAACCTGAGCAAGTCTCTTGAAAGTAGGAGACAGATGAGAGAACAGAGCAGTATTATTAGCTGGTAATAAATCAATAGAGGCTTTTGTGGTACCCTTAAGAGATAACTGGGCTTTCCGGAAGCTTGGGAGGAAATGCAGCATCAATGGAACAGTCTGTTCCTTGTTAGCTTTCATCGTAAGGGAGAGAGAGATGCACTATTCCTTCTCCTTCACTCAAAAGCTCCTGTCTTTAAAATACCTGAGCTTTACAAGTAACAGTTCAAAATGTTTTTAAAGCGACAGTTTAGAATGAAAAACTCATCTTACCTCCGGTTTTGAACTTTATGGAAGTCATGAGCTGAGCACCCTGATTCGGAGGAGCACAAGTAGCAGAAGCCAAGCCAGGGAAGACCTAGGTCAGAACTGAAGAAGCAAACTACGAGCAATGGTTGCAGATGTGCTGCTCAAGGAGCAAACCCACAGCAAGGAGGAGGGAGCACCTGGACAGGCACCCGGAGTCAAGGACGGGTTTCCTAAGGGGGGAGAGACTCAAGTATCCTTGGGCAGCATCGCTCCCGGCAGCTGCAGGCGTGCTGTTTGCTCTTTCGCAGTGAATCACTGAGGAGGCAGCAAGAGAACATGACTTTTATCAGGGATAACGACTGTAACTCTGCGGCATTGACATTATCAAGGGCCACTCAGATAGCACGTGCACAAGCTCCGAGCTCTTGTCCTTTGCACACAATGAAAACATAAAGAACATTCAGATACGAAGTAGGACAAAACCCAAGTTGTTATGGGCTCAGGCACAGCTGCTCCCAGGACACTGAGTTGCCTTCCAGCCCGTCTGGGCTGCGAGGTGTGGAAGAAGGTTCTCTGGCATATATTCATGAGCTAAGTGTAAAGTTATTGTTGTTATGTGATGGGCTAGTGAGAGAAACTGGACGAACTCATCTGTAGGCAGCAGAATCTCCTTTTAGCCAGCTCAATTCAGAAAGCACTGAAGAGAGAGAGAAACCCTAGCCAGAGACCTCCAAGGTCAGAGATATATTTTGCAACATGTAAGACATTCAGATTTTGGATTTTTAGATGATTAAACCCTGTATCGTCTCTTGCCATAGATGACCTTTTGTAATGTATGTTTGAAAAATAGTTTTCTCTATGACCTCTTGCTTTTTTCTCCTTATGCTTTTTTTTTCTTATTGGACAGATTGTAAGGTTTGAGATGTTATGTTTTCAATTTGATTTTCTACAGCCTGGAACCAGCTGAAGTGCCTGGTGACTGGCCAGGGTTGCCAGCCCTCTGGTTCTCAGGCGGGAGTGAAGGAAGGCTGCAGAATGGCAAATAGGATCTCGGGTTGAACTTCTTGAAAAAGAAAGTAAAGCTGATAGAGAAGATGTAGGGGGATTTTAAGCACTGACTTAGGAGTTGTTAGGCTATGTCATTTTTATTTCTTCTGGAAAGTAATAGTACAAATATAAAAATATTGTGCAGGCCAATATCTAGTAATCTTTTTTAATTCTGCATTTTGTAGTGACTCCACCTAAGCCATTTGTCTGGATATTATTTGGCTGGGCTGTAGTGGTGTGGTATGCGACTTCACTTAGTTATCCATTTTAAGGATCAGCCTTCAACTCCAAAAGATAAGAGAAATGTCAGGACAGAAAGCAAGAATCTGTGATTCACAAGATGTCACATGCTTTGGTTTCTTGACTGAAATATCTGAAATGAGAACCACCTGCTCCTTGTAGTAATGCAGCATCTCTTATTGGAAATCAAACAGCTATTTCAGTAAAGTCTGGGGCGGAGGGGGAAGCGACAAGAAAGAAACTCTGCCAGAAGCTTCAGCAGCAGTCCTGTGAGACCAGAAAGGAAGTACAGCAGATCCGTCCGTCTGAGAGCCCAGCAGAAGGTTGCCAGTTCCAGCAAAATTAAGACAAAGCAGATATAAAACTACAACAACAGTTGAAGGAAGACAGTAAAAGAAATGCAGGGAGGGAAAAAGGGGCTGGTATTAGGAAAAGGCCAAGGTGCAGCAAGTGGAGTATGATCCAGCAGTTGATCTGCTGGGCAAGGGGTTGAGTAGCTAAACCCCAGCACAACCGGCTGGTGCTGTGACAAGCGCGTCCCCTCAAGCTGCTCCTGCTGAAGAGGACTCTTTGCCATGTGCAGTGCCACTGCCGCCTGTGAAAAAGCGTTAATGTTACAGCTCCTACAGCAGTTTGTTTTCATCTGTCATGGCCCACTCCCTAGCAGCTTGAAAGCAGAACTGATACGTATCTCTGAAATCAGGGCTGTAACCTCTCGATTTTCAAAACAGAAAATCCAAGATTGTCTGCTAGCCCACATCGCATATTTATGTTGTGGAAGCCAGCTTAGAAATGTCTGCAAAGGGCCAGCTTGTAACACTCTTATCTGAAGTAGCACTTTGCTCTTGGATGTCACTACACTTGGCCGTCCACTCGATTAGATGAACTTCCACATTTTTCAAGAGCGATTTGGAAATATGAATGATAGAAGGGAAGATGATATCCAGAAAGAAGAAATGGGTAAAATCTGGCCTCACGCAACATGCAGTGTTTGGGTGGGAAGTGCTGAAAGCATACAACTGTTGCTTTCGATTTTGATTGCAATAGAATTTAAAGGAACTGGTAGGACATGAAAGCTCAGATGGACCGGCCTGGCATAAACCGAGTGTGTGGTTAGTTTAAACATGTATCACTCTGACCTCTCGTAAATCAGGGTCAGGAAACAAGGAGAGGGCAGACGAGTGTTTGCGCTGTTGCTTGCTGCCTGGCTGTTCAAAGGAATGCTGGAAGAGTCTGCCAAGAATCTGGCTTTGTCAGGGGAGAAAAAAAAAATCTTGTTTTTTAAAAGACTGACAGATCTCTAGGGACAAAGGGGAGTGAGCTGGCGCACAGGTGAATACGACTAAAACCAGAAGCAGGACTTGTGGAAGTTTCTCCAGGTGTTGCAAGAAATTACAAGTATCAGGAGAGGCGCGAGGCCTCGGGCTGCCGTCCTGCGTGATGCTGCGAGTGGGGGAGCACAGAACGGGGGGCTGAGGTGCCTGTCGATTGCCATGCACCAGGAAAAGCAGATCAGCAAGCTCTGCCGTGGCCACGGAAACTCAGATGCGGCCCAGCCTGTGTCTTATGCTATTGTCACAGGCAGAAGGGCTCAAATGATGAAGGAGATTCCTCTAAAGCCAGTTGTTGTCACTTTAGGGCTGCCTTATTGTGCCATAAAATGTCACTGGAGCAAGAGAAAATAATTTCCTGGTTGCTTAAATAATTCAGCATATAAATGGGAGGGCTGCGATGCGCTATCAACACACACAAGGTGTATCAGAAGAAATAAGGCGAGTGGACTTGCTGCTGAAGGCACAAGGAAGAGCAAAAAGAGATGTAATTTGGGTGAGCAATCTGGATGCCACCTCTGAAATACACTGGGTGGAAGAGGGGAAAGTGAGCATCCTCAGTTAAAACCAGATTTATGAGGGTTCCCTTAACCGTAATTACTAAGGTCAGTCAAGTAGAGCTAATGAAGAACACTCAGTAGGCAATCAAGCAGGAAGCCTGTGACTGACCTAAAGCGCTGAACACAGTTCTGGTAGAGCTCTGGAAAAAACTGAGAATATGAGAAACAGAAAAATACCTTTTAGCTGAGACTTTGTTAAAAACAGGGATAAAAATACTGATTTTTATTTTGAGCTGGTTTTCTATGTCCATCTTTCCCCTAATGACTATTACTATAAGAATATTATACATGAGTAAGAACTACTTTTTGTCTTTCACAAAGCAATTAATGGTGACACATGAATGCTTAATTGCATATTTTAGAACTAACTTTTAGAGCAATTTTGGTATGATGACTTTGCATTGAATTAACTCATAAGAGTGATGGCAACTTCCCAGGATTTTTTGCCTTAGATGAACCTATAGACAAAAGATCAAACTGTAAATGCTTCTTTTCCTGGAATGGCTAAATAGAAGACTTTTGAAAATATGCTGACAAAGGGCTTTTGCAAAGTGTGTCAGGGCAGAGGAAAATTTTTTAAAAGCCAAAAGCTCTTCAAACCCTAAGTTCTTAAAAAGTTTTTTATAAGTTTGCAGCTCTTTTTCTGTTAGCTATTTTGTTATGGATAAATACAGTACTATCTGCTGGGACGCTACATTTCCCCGTATATCAAAACTGTCTGAAGGAGTGAAAGCAGCAGCTCCTTTCAACAGCAGCAGAGGACATTAGCCAGGCCTTGTTGCTTTAGTGTTTCAAGTATCTTGGTACTATAATTTTGATTAAACTTAAACATAGAAATCACCTACTTCCTTGATTTTCAAAATACTTCCCACCCACCCAATTATTTCACTTGGAGCCACGGGCTGACAAGGGAATGGTAAGTCAGGGATGGTATTTTTGGACTGTAAAATACACACTTACAGAGCAGTCTGGGGCCAAGAGCGAGAGCCGGCAGAGGATGAGGAAAACTGAATAAAGGCAGCACTGGTGGGCAGGGAAGGCAGCACAAACCCTCGGGAGAAGGGCAGGGATGTCTGAAGAAGTTCACTTGATGACATTTTTTATTTAGAGCTTGTTCTCAGTGAAAAACTAACTCCTACGTCTTTACAGTTAAACTGTGATCCCATCTGCTCTAACATGAGAGCTGAGCTCAGCAAAGATGAGGGCACCTCAGCAGGATGCTGGAGATGACATTAGTAGCTGCGTCACCGTCCTCCTCTGCCACGAGGACCTCCCAGTCCTGAGGAGCACTGTGCTTCTGGCGAGGCGCTTGGGCTGCTGTGCAAACAGGACAATGATGGTCCTGCTCGTTCTCCCAGCCCAGCCCTTCCAAAACCAGCAGGGTGGGACACCACTGTCCCTGTCCTGGCTCAGCTCAAGTCTGGTACCCCTTGGGCTTAGCTGATACCTCATACTTTTGTGGCCACTCCTGCAATACATACAATAATGGTACATGGTTTAGGGCTTTGGCTGGGCAAGGGTTTCTCTTGGCAAATGAAGGTGGAAGATGCAGAGGTTCTGCCTGCTCCGTCAGGACAATTGCTGTGTTGCAACGTGGATGAAACCGTGGCTTTAGGCAGAGCAGGTTTGGCCTTGAGGACCCCAAGGACGGATGCTGTGGGATTTATGAGCAGGTGAACTACACAGGAGAAAAAGCAGATGTGCTCAGTGTTGATTGTTATGATTCATAAACAAGATTTTATATTCTATTCTTTTTTTCTTACTAGAAATGGGACTTGCAAGTTTTAGTTATGAACTTTGGAAAGTCTACCTAATGGCTGAGAACAGCTATGATGTGCTTTTGTGTCCTCAGGTAATGGAGATTTACCTCAACAGCTGTGATTCCGCATTGGTGGATGAACGTTTGCTGAGTCTTACCACGAATTGCACACCTGCATTTCTGTGCTGTTTACCAATGTATTAAATGTTGTACCAAAACTTTGAATTCCCAGAGTTAATATTACAAGCATTCCTGGGTTTAGGCCAATGTCATTACACTAAATAAGGCCAAGGGACTGTTTGGAATAACATCCACATTGAAAATGATACTATTTTCATGCATATACCTATACTAACTAAAACCCATGGCTCTGCTCTTGCTAAGACTTACCAGGGGCTTAACCTGGGGCGTTATGTTCAGTTGTGCTCAGCTGGTCTGCGTTTCTCTGTAGGAATGAGGCCTGTACACCATGGTGTTAGTTATACAAATAGAGAGAACACACACTGCTTCAGTAGCTTCACATACAGTTTTCACAACCTATTTTGACTTCACAAAACGCTGTTGTCCCTCTGCATAAAACAATTTACATGTCTCAGAGACTGCTGAAGTTGAGACAGTCTAAACACAGGGATGGAAAATAACCCCAGAAAGTCCGCACCCAACCAAAGACTTCAGACCAGCCTGGGACAGTGCCATGACGTGCCTGGCCTTCCCTCCTGCACAGAAAATGTGTTCTCATTTTTTACTCCTGTTCTGTAAATAGATGGAACATAATCAGGAAAACACTTGCCTATCATTGGACTCCAGTTTGTGACCTGTGTGGGGAAAATATCAAAATATTTTGAGGCATATTTTGTCTGGGCTGCTGCAAGTTCTGGCTGAGGCCTGAGCTGGATAAATCTGCTTCTGTGCTTGTCTGGTACTGGAGCTAGAAACACTGCAGCTGAGCGGGATGGTCGTTGTGCCGATTTGGGTCTCAATAGCCAGATTCCTCCTCCAGCCGCAGCTGCTGCCTGAGCTCTGGGAGCAAAAGAAACCGGCTTGGGCGATGGTGGTACTTGGGGTCCTCTCTCTGTACCTCAAAAGCCAGCCAGCTGCTCCACGCTGATACTCCTGGACACAAATCAGGTGATTTCCTCTCCCGTTAAATTAGATGTTGGCTACTCTTCTTAACATCTCCCATGAAAGACCAGTAATGCCGCCCAGCAGTATCTCAGCAGTTCACTGGGTTTGTTTTCTCCGAGGGCTGCAAACCCAGCAGTGTTTGTGCCGTGTCTCCAGATCATCCTTCACCTCGCTCCCAGCACCTGCTGGGCTTATAAATCCGTTTCTGCCCAACGTGAACTGAGAGGAATTGGGAGAAATGGAAATAAAGATCTAAGGAATAAGTTAAAGCCTGAGATGGGAAAACCTAAAAACCTGAAGAAGTAAGATAGAGGGACTGTTAGTTGCAACACCGAGATCTGTTTAGGTGGAGTAACATAGGTATTTAATGTGGTTGTTTAAATTTTAGACACTGAGAGATTCAGGTTGACTTTACAGAGCTGAGACTGCCTCATACCCTGCTTAGGCAAAATAGTACTGGAAGCTTAAATTGGCTGTTTGTAGTTAAAAGCTTCAATGCAGTTAATAGCATCATGTTATTATGTGAAATGCCTTCTGGACGAAGATAAACTATTTCAGTTTATTATGGTTTTCTTTCCCATATGGCACAAATGGGCCCAGGACCAAACTGGCTCTCAGCGGAAAGCCTTCCATCTCCGCACTCATTCAGCAGGTCATATTTAACTGGTTTTAACATCCTTCCTGTACATTGACTGGTGGATCCATTCCAATCAACACTCTACAGTTAAAGTTTTTAATGACATTTCAGTTTTTACCCTCCTTGACTCTTGAGCTGCTCATGCTACTGTTGAATATTCCTTTGTATAATATCTGGTCTGCTTTTTGTCTCTCTGTGCTGGTGTTTATGCTGGGCTATTATTTCCAAAAGCTAAGTTTTGAGCATTCTCACCTCATTCCAAATTTCCCAAGAAAAAGCAGAAACTCCACTACAATAATGCCCATGAAAACTCAAACAAATAAATCAATTTAAAAACACTTGCGTGATTTGGAAAGACAAAGAGATATTCATGCCCACATCAAAGAATGACACAATTGTACTTGCCTTTCCTTTTTTCACTCTGGTACCTCCTGTTTTCATTCCAAGTTATATTATTGCATGTTTTCCCAGTGTGTCCAGATTACACAGGAAACATATTTTCAAAGGTACATAATCACTGAAGGATGCAGCTAGGCACCCACCCAAGCAGGTGAAATCTTATAAGATTTTCTTGGATGCTTAAGCACCTTCAAAAATCTGCCCCTGAAAGTGTCAGAACAAGGGCTTATCTTTCCTGGAAAACAACAGACACTTGCAAGTGTCATTAAAACAGACAGGGCTGACAAGAATTTGGTTAAAAATCATCAGGATAGAACACACCATAAAAAATGGGGTGTAACTGGAGAAAAGCAATCTGAAGAAATACTTCCAATAGGTTAGGAAAATAGAAAATTTCTAAGAAAAGGCACTTCAAGATAACTCTGTTTTCTGGCATTGCTTCGAAAACATCTTAGCGAAATTCCAATGGTTTTGTATGCAAATTCAATAGCTATGAAGGCATAAAATACCTCCTCCATCCATAGAGTTGTCCTTGTATAACCTCATAGCTTAACAGTGCTTTAATAAGAGGAGGACCAATGAATTTTGGAACATGCATAGTAATGATTTAATGTAATGAAATTTTGCATCATGATTAGAAATGAGATTTTCTTACCATTATCAGAGGCCAAACCACGCAGGTCTAAGAGAGACTGCTAGATCACAACATTATAAGTAATTTTTGTCTCTTTCTGCTACAGAAAATAAGGGGAATGCTTTCATGGCGCTCCTGAAACAAATGAAAGGTCAGCCTTTGAATGGTATCCAAACCTTTTCCTCTCTATGTACTACAAATAAATTGCTGTACTGCAAACTCCAGCAGTTCATTGCTCCGTGCAGCAGCAGAAGGAACAAGGCACAACAGCAAAGTATTTAACTGACTGAGTCTAAGTTTCTTCAGATTCACTTTGTGTTCCAAAACAACCACTGGCAACAGAGAAAAAAGTTCAGTCGCGGATACACGAGTGTGCACGTGAAGGGACAAAGAAATGAAGCACTATTGACAGAAAGGGAGGTGGGGTCAGCCAGTGCTTGGTAACAGCACAAACAAGTATCTGAACCACAGCTGCCAACCTTCGAGGGGCTTCCAGAGCCTTACCCAGAGCTGGTGTCTCCTTTTTCCCTTCTAAAAAATATTGCGTGTTCTCCATCTTTTCTGCAAAATAAATGACAGCCGTTCTCCAGCGTTAGCACTCCCTTACCTATTTTGGTTGTCTTTTCCCTCTCATCATTTATGGTAAGTGCAGAAAATTGCTCTTTCTTAACAAATAATTATCATTTCAACATCACAAAATAATCCCACATGATAGTTCATGCTTGCGACCAATCTTTTCTAGCTGACCACATGTTGTTGCAGAGTTTTCACTGCTCTGAATATCCCTGGCAACCCCAGCAGTTGTTCTCTTGTGGCACAAACACTCTTGGTTCAGGTCCTGGGATGTGGCTCACTTCCCAGAGGAAGGCGTGTAGCAATAAATGAATAATTGTGAAAGGTGTATGAAATTCGGATGATATTTTGGAACTGGACCAGATGTAAGCATGAATGAATTGAATAAAGCCTAAAGCCTGGTGGCTGCTAAACATTTATAAAACTGTAAACCAAAACACTGTCCATGTTAACTTGTATTAACAGGTGGGGAAAGGATGCTGGTGTTAAGAGTACATGAGAAGAAAAATTGAGATAAAAATGGATGCCTGCCAAATACATAAACACCGCATCCAGAAAAATAACGGATTGTAAAGAACATCCTCTCGTCTTCAGCAACTGCTGAACCGATTAAAAAAAAAATACATTACTTTGTTAGCCACAGGGCACAACCGCAACCAAGAAAATGTTTAGTGGCCTTTAGTTAAAGTACATTGTGACACAGGGAATCGGCACCATTGCTGAGCCAGGAGACAGCTGCAGAAAAAAAGTATGAGTCTTTTAAAAACAATCTGAACGCACTGAAGAAACTAGACCCAATATTAATCAGACATATATGCATAATTATCTGTTCCCTCAGTTACACTAATGATGTTCTGGAACCAGATTATTAAAGTAACTGAAAACTAATATGGCAGCTGAGGCATCTGGACATGCTCAGGTAGATAAAGATACAAAACTCCAACATGACTTTAGAAGAGAAATGCACCTCTTAGTCACAGCGTAGTTGCACATGGAAAATCACTAGTGAAATTTGTGTGGTGCATTTTCACGATGTTAAAAATATGATGTCAGGAGGAAATAAAATTAAAGAAACATTCCAGTTCTTGTTTTTATTTTTTCTATAACTCTGGTCTTTTCTATTAAGTATGTAGATTTTAATAATCTGAATCTTCCGATGAAACACCTTTAACACAGTCCGAATTATGTGCGTCTACAGTACTTCATATTTTCACACTAATTTCACACTAATTCACTTGTTACATTTTTGTTGCTGCTCCTGAAGGCTGATCACAGTAGCAAGGTGAATTGGATTGTGTCTTTTGAAGATGAGAGGAAAAAGAGGAAATAACCTAATGGATCTCCTGGACTAAGCCTAAGCCTAAGCCTAAGCCTGTCTGCATATGCAACGTGCCAATACTACTAAATCCATAGAAACCAGAAGCATTAAGAAAAACTTCAACACACTCACAAAAGAAAAAGTGATTAAACCCTTTTCACTAGCTTCTTCCAGGGGCTGTCTGGGTGTGCTTTCTTCTCTGTAACTGAAGAAAGTTATTCTATGAGGGAAAGCTTTGCAACAGAACTCCTTAAAAATATAGGTTAAAAGTAAAGAAGAGAGAGCTAAAGCTTTTCTCTAGCAACTACAATAATTCTTTGATCTTACTTCTTCATGCCATTAACATCATAGATTTTATGCAAATAACAATAGCTTATGAGCCACAGGATACAGACATCAGGTATGTTTAGATTACCAGTTAAATACATATTTTTTAAGAGCTTTTAGGGGATGTGCGAAATACACTGAAGCAGGAAAATAAACAACTGTGCAATGTAACAAGTGTTCTTACTGTGTCTTTATTAGTTCAAAGGAACCTGAAGCTCGTAACAGTCTGCCTCTTACAGTTCAGAGCAAAGCTATCCATGCACAGCTACTCACTTGGCGCTGTCTTCCCTCGGGAAGCTGCTGAGAACAGTTACACACAGTACAGAATTAAATTTTTCACACAACACAGCATGTGTGTTAAAAAACTTCTTCAAGCACAATGTATAAGGGAAGGAAGGAATCTCTAGAATCTATAGTATTCACGGGTTAACTTGTTTTCTATGTTTTCCTATACTTTTTTTCTTTTTTTTTTAATAGAAATCTTCTCCAACATTGTCAGATCAGTATTCTTAAAGATTACAAATGGTTACAAAAAGTCTCAGCTTAGATATGCTACAAAAATCACATCATAACTGAATCATCGTCTGACTAGCATTAAACTTTTGTGCTTAATGAGGTTTAATTAAGGATATAGGCACAGGAGAACACTATGTTAGTTCTGTTCCTTGTTTGTGTCCTACAGAAGTAAAAGGATACTGTGCAGAAATTGACATCTGCCTGGCATTGTTTTCTCTTGATTAAAATTCAGCACGTTAAACAGGTTAGGTCTACGGCTACATGACGTACCAAACCCAGGACACCTTCCAATTTCAGATCAGCAGTGTCTTGCAAAGGTTCATTTTGTACCAGCACTCTAATTCAGCACATTCCGAGAGTTAAAATTCTGCTCTGAAGAGGCAGTAATGAACTACTAGAAATGTACCATCGTACAACATACAGTTTCAGCTGAAACTTTCCGATTGTGGAATTAAATAAAAATAACGCTTTCAATTTGGCAGCAGCATATCTGACCAAGACTAAACGGATGCTGAAGTCAATAACATTTTGTAAAATAATCTTCAAGCACAGAATGGCACATTTGAATGATCTTAACACAACGCAGTGAAGTACATGTATTGCAATGGGTAGAATGATGGACTAAGGGCATTCACAATGAGACTGGAGGCAGAGAAATAATTAGTCAAAAGGCATCTTGTGCAGTAATTTTAATACTTAAAAAAAGGTAATAACTTCAAAAGCCATCTACTTCACATTTTAGGTAAGAGCTCTCACTTCTGTAAATATTAATCAGTATCTCTAGAGTAAACCCCTTACTGTACTGGGTTGAGAGAAACACAAGTCACTTGAACGGCTCTTCTGGGAGATGCTTGAGGGAGTGTAGTCAAATTTCTGCTTCGCTGAGCTTAACCATCTTCAGGTGATTATGTTACTACTTCAGACTCTGTATTTTGCTTTGCCATGATCATTGATAACACATATGTGCTGAAAAAAAACATAACACTGATTGCAGCACTGTAGTTGATTACATTATTAATTACTAATGAATACTTCAGCAATACTTTAACTTGACTGATCTAGCGATCTTGTAATTACCCCTTCCTTCTCAGACACCTGGGATTGAATTCTGATTTCACTTTCTAGCTGCAGAAAGTTTTTCCACGTGCAATTCCCAGTTTTGAGGTCTGCCCCTGGGAGCACGACGGGAAGCAGAGGCAAGGCTTGCCCTTTTTTCCATCGTTATCTCAGTGAGAACGGGGCAGGCAACATCGCAGCAAAAGTCCAAACCCGTCTGAACTGTAGCTGTGTGTCACTTTTCCTGCTGTCTCTGCACGTACTGCGAGTGGTGGACCTGGGAAGCCCCAGGCTCACGGGAGGTGGAAGCGTAGCAGAGTTTATGATTTCTGCTCCAAAGGGGAAGAGCTGGGAGGGAACTCCTGAGAAGTTACTCCTTTGCATTATCTGAGGCCTTGCAGGGAATTCTACACTCACTGAAAGGATCCCAACCATGACATCAAGGCCTCAGGGAGGACGCAAATAATAGGGTCTTTAAGGCATCCCAGGGAAGTAAACCAGTGATTTTTAAAATGTTTTTTGAAGAAACTTACGTTTAGATCTCTGAAGTGCTCATTGTAGTCTAAGGCATAACCTACCACAAATAAATCTGGAATTTCAAATCCGTAATCTGTATTGAGACAAATAAAGAACACCATCATTACAAGATGGATGGTTATCATATAGCCCTTAAATTCATGTGTTGGTTCTCTGACAAGCAAACTATAGATGTACATAGTCAGTTCAGGTTATGTTACTTTTGACTCTCAGACATCAAGGTCAGCAGCAGCCCCGTAGGCAGTTCCTGCTCTTAGACTATTTGTGACAGGCATGTGAACAGTCAGTGGAGAGTCGGAGAGCTGCGTACAATTATCAGCGGCACAAGAGACACGCTGCGGAAGGAAGCCAAAATCAGAGCTAAAAAATTCTGCCTATGTTTGGAAGCTCCATTGGTATGTGTGCGTGGTGACAACTGTCCGGTATCACACTAATGATGAAAAAACCCTACAATTTTAATTCAGAAGCAACTTTCACAAGTTTACATATTTTCTCCTGGGAGCAGCAAAAACTGTTTTGCATATTACACTACCAAAACATGTCAAATGCTTCTTAAATTAAAGACCCAGCCTTATGAAGACTCAGGAACATGCTTAACAAAGTACATGCATGCAGCATAGCTGAATCATACAGCTCACACCCTTCAGGCTAAGCACGGGTACGAATCTTTTTGCGTGTGACTTTTGTGCAGTATCATCACTACATAAAACAAGTTAGACTCTTTCCAAGTTGTTCACTAAGTAACCAGAGAAAAACACAAAAATAGGTCAGCATAAAAAGTTTCACAGGTATTTGATTAAGGAATTCATTCAATTGTAAAAAAAATGTGGGTAACAGACACTTTGGAATCACAAATTCAGGTAAGTGAGGAAACGACACACCACTGTCAGTGATTTTAGAGCGATCTCTGATGTTTTATAAATTTTTTAAATAAAATTAATCCCAGTATGAATAAACAAGGATAAAGCCTGTTTCCTTTTACAAGTTAACACATAAAAATATTAAGGTACCCTTCATGAAGTAATTTTATTATATTTTTTTATATGTTTATCATTAGTTAATTCACTCAAATATATACTTTAATGTACTGGATTAAATTCTAAATGTTAAAAATACCACTGTATAAAAAATTGTACAACAAAATGTTTGTGTCACAGTTCAGATTATGGGGCTAAAACCGCAGGGCCATGCCCAACATTGGGTAATTTTTGCCTCATGAAGTTTCCCTCTCTCCCACACCCCAAATCAAGACCCATCACGCTGCCTCCTGGTACTCACCTGCCTACCCTCCTTCCACCCTCCTCCCCAGCTCAGCTCACCAGAGCCCTCCTCAGCAGCAAATACCGGTTCACCTCTTCTAGAAGGAACTACTCTTTTAGTATTTAGCCACATACCTATTATTACATCATTTATTCTAATAAGACTAAAACATCAATAGTTTGGTATAGCTCCATTTGCGGCGCCATCATAGCAGAGTACAAACACCAATAATTGAGAGAGAAGCCGTACTGGTGTGACACAAACAGAGTAGCAGGAGGCAGTTTAAACAGCCCAATTTATCTTTTGCTTTTGGGGAGGTCGGTTTTCATTGTAATTTTTTACCCTTTGAAGAGCAATACTTTAAAGAAATAATTTAAAATGTTATTCTCTTATAAAAATGTAAAACTTGTGCATAACTAGGTCACAATAAAACACCTTTCATGTTCATATGGAATCCTGCAGCTCCTCCAAAGAGATGCAATGAGTAAGGAAAATGAAGAAATGGATTTTCCCTTCTATATTGTTTGCCAGAGACAGAAGATAAAACACCTAGTATGGATAAAATTAAACCCTTTCATAACTTCATTATAAAGTTAGCACTCTGCAGAAAACATCAGACTGTCAGAAGCTGGGCTATCCAAACCACAATTATACAAATCTTTCCACTGCATCCTATAGTCCCACTGAGAACTGATATTTCACGATGCTTCTAGCAGCCCATGGAGTGATACGAAAGGCAAGTGGTAGAATCATGGCAACTTCTTGTACTGTCAAGAACAGATCTTCGCAACAACACTTACAATCTGGTCTGTACCCATCAGGCCGAGATGTTCGTTTCACCAACAGACTGTAATTAAAAACAAAATAAACCCCATGTAAATCTAGATATTTACCTGAATAACATGCATAAAGACTACTCCCTTTATAAAAATACTTCTGAGCCATGTGAATCACTGTTCTCATTCTGCTTCTCCTCCCAACAACGTCCTGATGGCAGGGAAGAGCTGCGCGTGTTCCCCTTCAAAGTCCATCAGTCCTGGAATGGCTGAAGGGTCATTGCCACTGCAGAACAATACAAAAGCGTTTCCTCGCCTTCCCTCCTCCCTCCTTTTCGCGACCCAGGCAGCTCCTCTGCACAGCTCCCCGTGTGACACTGCGGCACCGAATTAAAGCAGGATCACGGATGGGAACCTTCACTGGAAAATATGTTGGGCTAGACTAATGACTACGTTTTGTGTTTGTTTTACTCACCTTGCCACTTTAATCATTTTTGGCTTGTATTTTTCTATATTATTAAGCAGAACCTTCATAGTTCTTCCAGTTCCAACAATATCCTTACAAAACATTAAAAAAAAAAAAGAAGTGAAAAACAAAGGAAAGCCGAGAAGAGGAAATCTGGACAATGACTGAGCAGTTCCACTTTACAGTTTTGTGGAAATGATGTGTTGTTCCCAGTGTATTGTAAGCCACATCCAAAAAAGGTTATAACTGAGCTCACACTCAGCAAATGCTTTCTACTCACAAATAATCGATTCAAGGACTGTCCACTTTCTCTTGAAAACAGCTGTGTTTCTAGCACTTGGGATGCAACATGGGACCGGGGATGACTTTACTGAGCACTGCACGGGTGCAGGGATCAGACTTGTCATATTATGCTCAAGACCACAGCAGGTTAGCACCTCTCCATGTCGGGGCTAAATTTGCCCTATTTGTTGTTTTATTGGTCCAGTACAAATGAGTGTTCTCCACAGCTACTGTACCCAACCCAACCCGAGAGAGATCAGTAGATACTTGGCTACAAAACTGCCCATGACACGGAGAGCATCTGTTGATCCTGAACTCTGTGGGTGTGGATTTTTCAGCAGCAACACCTTGTGTCTGCTCCCCAGCCATCTAACAGCATCAACAAAACTTGCTGTGCATGTTTTTCATTTCTGTTACAGCAGTTAGTATTGGCAAATATGGAGCTCCCAGCAGCTATCCAGGTAACCAGCCACCACTGTGGCTGATGACTTTTTTTCCTTCCTTTGCTAAGAAAAGACATTCCAACATTTATACATTTCCTTCATTACACCATCCAGCTTATTTCCGATACAAGCAGACTGGGCCTGAAACGCCAGTCAGGTCCTGACGTGCTCTCTAACCACCCCAGTTGCTTTTCCAGCATTTTAAAAGAGAATCACCTCCATTAATTAAGAGAGAATTTGCAGCACCAGTGAGGTGACACGTTTTTTCTCTGCAGATGAACACTGTTGATTTACATCAGCAACGTATCTGTGATGGGCGCTCCCCAGGGGACACTGCAGGACGCAATTGTAATGAGCAGGAGTGGCAGGGACTTGAGAGAATGACTGACATGCTAAACCAGTGAGTGAACAACCTGAAGCTGTGTGTAGGGCTGTAAGTAGGGCTATGCTACTACAGAAGCATGTGTAGGGCTGTGCTACTATTAATACTTCAAAGTCATGCCGCTGACAAGTGTGGGGCATCATTGCAGTTGATTCATTGTCCTCTAAGGAACAGAAAAACTTGCAGAACAGGAGCTGATAAACCACAGAAAGAACAAATCAAATGATGCAGAAGCAAAGACTCGTGAGTATCACAGGGCAGAGTACAAATTAGCACAGCAGCAATGTAGTTTGATCCGTCATGCAAAAAGTCTGAGAGATCATTAAGCAAATCAACCCCTCTCCCTCTTCACCACTTCCCAGCTAAAGAAATGTAAACACAGACGGGTTTTAGAAACTGAACACACAATCACAGCTTGTCTGTGTGACTTCATGTAAGCAAAATATGACATAAGTACCCAACTTACCTCCACAATTAGAACATTCTGAAAGAAACAAACAAAAATAAATACAATTACACAATATTAATAAATTACAATAAACAAATGTTAAAAAAAGTAGAATCATAGAATAGTTTGGTTTGGAAGAGACCTTCAAAGGTCATCTAGTCCAACCCCCTGCAATGAGCAGGGGCATCTTCAACTAGATCAGGTTGCTCAGAGCCCCGTCCAGCCTGGCCTGGAATGTTTCCAAGGATGGAGCATCTACCACCTCTCTGGGCAACCTGGGCCAGTGTTTTACAACCGTTGTCATAAAATGAAGATATAATAGATAAGTCCATGTGCACATGTACAACATGGTAGGACACGAGGAGTTTTCAGTTTCATTTCTGTGCTCTGAAAAAGAGCCAGCCATAAAAGCAAGCCCTGCAGTAAGGGACTACAACTTTATTCAGATCTGTCTAGATTGTCCTCTTTGTGCAAGAACAGACGTAGCTTTGAAAAATAAAATTAGATGGAAGAAATCCAAATGGGATGAGCTTTGCTTCATTCCAGTGTGTCTAGCCACGTACTACAGTGTACCTGTAGTTCGCTAAAATACTATTTCTAATGTTAAAATGAGACTACAGCAATAATACTCTGAAATAATTGCTCTTCCCCCTCCATAGCCCACCCCACCCTGCCCCAAAAACTCACAGTAAAGGATTAAAGACCAAGTTGTACCACCCATTCTCATACTGTGAAACACCCTCTTTCTCTTCAAATACTGCTGCTGAAGCCAGTGGTACTACTTGAAGAGGAGGAGAGTGGTCCAGTCAAGAGGACTGATGTCAAGCCCTAACACAGGCTGATCTTTTTGCTGAAATGGTTCATCACTGTTCCAGGAATCATGATATCTAAGGTGACTTCTGTTCTCCTATTACGAGCAATAATAAGAAATAATGTTCTTATTAGAATTAAAATCTATTTATTAGTGGGCATTATCATATGCCTGTTTAAAAGGATGGACTCCTACAATCTTGCATTAGGATCTACTTTCTGAGGTGAGGCCTGCAATAGCAGGAGGAAAGTTATTTCGGAAATACTGATATCTATCTATGTATACATCTTACATGCACGTGCACATTGTATGTCCCACAAAACCCTGAGACAGATAGTTTCATATTCATGCAGCATTCCTCAGATTAGCTTACATTCCCCTTCCTTTCCGTCAGGCTTGTTGGCCTTGCTACATACGTAAGGTGGAGACTGTCTAACTTCCTTTTCCACCACAGAATCCCAAGACTGAGAGTTCTGAGAAAGATTCAAAACACCATGGAGAAGGACTGTGTGAATGGAGCGTGCTCATGAACAGCACACTTCTGACAGCTTCATTAACTGATATATAAATATTTTTTTAATCTTCAAAACAGAAATCATTACTACAGATTATCCGTATTTATATTTATACTGCAGTTCCTCCTAACAACCGCAGTGCTTGGTAGGGAGAGCAGCATGCTTCATGCACCGACCACTGCAGAAACATGTTACCACACACTGTGTTATACCTGGATGCTTCTGAAATGGCAAAACACTTGGTAAAGGTGTGGAAGGAACTCCTGGTAGCAGTTCAGCAGATGTCAGCAATGGAGATATCGCTCAAGAAACCACTAATTTAGACTGAGCTCTAGTGGAATGTGTATTTATTAATATCTTGGAGGGTGGCTCTTTTTGGTGTTTTCATAACAGGTTTCACGGGTGGTTATCCTGCTTGGCACTCCTGATTTTCAACCTCTCAGCTGCTGACACAAACAACTCTGGATCTGAAAGACCTAGTCCTGTGGAGGTAAGAAGTCAAAGGCCTCTTAACAACAAAAGTCTCAAGATGCCCTGCCTCTAGAATTTCTTTCTTCAAGAAAGAATGGAAGTGTGTCAGTCCTCTGGATAAGATGAAGAGACGAAAAGCATGTTCAGGAGAAGTTTACGACAGGTGCATGGAGACACGTTTTCTTGAAGGAAGCCATCTGGATCCAAAAAGGTTTTGGCTCTCATCTGGCTTCCTGGGTTAAGTCATAACTAGGTAAAACACTCCCAAAGACCAGCCCAGGACGCCTGGCTCTGAGGCATACGCAAACCCCTTGATTCAGTCAGTGGACACCTAAAGATCATGTGCAGGAGTAATGGTTTAACCATCCCCCAGGGAATTTGCACAGCTGGTGATCTATGTAAATATTTATGTGTGTATATATACATACACACACGTACATATATGATATTGAGAGAGAGCAGAAGAGTTGGCAAGGGAAGAACCTCACCAGAACTAAAGACAGAAATTAATGCCTTTACTACCAACAAACAGTGCAGGATGACTGCGAGTGGCCCTGGGTAGGAGAGGCCGACCTGACACCACCAGCCTGACATCCCGACCCATTCTGCCAGTCATGCATCTCTTGCTGCTCTCCATACTGTTGACAAGAACTTCCCTACCAAAGGAAAGGCACAGCAGCTATGGCAGGAGATGGTTCATAGCACAACTGGCATGGCAGACAGTTGCCAAGTCCTGCATTAGCAGGCTGTGTCAGGGCGCAGCAAAGGCTGGTTGTTCCATAGCAAAGGGCAGCTGTGAGCTGAGGGCAGTAATGTGGCTGGCAGAGCAGAGGCCCCACAGAGCCCCAGCGAGGCGAGCGGGCAGACCTGGGACTTGTTCAACCAAGACTGCATATCGTCAAGTGAGTTCACGGTGACGAGGTCAAGCTGGGATGCCACTCCACAGGTTGGTACCAGGTCCAGTGAGAGTAACCATGATCGGACACAGCCCGCTGATCTCCAGGCAGGCCCATCGTCCAAGGTTAAACTGGGAAGTCAGGGTCTGGATCAACATCTGCAGTAATGTACAGGCATGACGGTAGCCGAGCTGGAGATCGGTACCCATACAGCATAGCTCAGGCATGGACCAAGAGCCCAGAGCTGAGCTGAACTGAGGCTCCTGTGCCCACAGCTGTGGGTAGGGGCCTCAAGTGACACAGGCCATGGCCATTGAGGCCTATCAGTGCACACAGGGCCATGAGAGATGGAGAGAAACACATAGTCCTGGGTCATTTTGATGACAGACAAATACATTTCTTTGCTACCACAGCTGTTTCAGCTATCCTATCATGAGCAGCAATAGGGATTCTCTTGCTTACTCACAAGTGGAAATCATAAAATTAGACAGAATGAGGGGTCTGCAGTCTCCCTGGCCAGGGACTTGGGATTAAACCAATATGGAGGTGCAGACCTTACTATTTAACTTGTGAGAAAAAAATCATAGACATTTAATAGAAAATGGGGCTGAGGAGACCATGAAAAGCCATCAAGACTATTCTGTTGGCCCAAAGAATCCACTTAAAACTATCCTTCGCGGATATCTGATTTACCTGTTCTTGAACATGATGAGGACTTCAGAACTTCCCCAGGCAATCAATGTGTCTCAGTGCATCATTATCTAAGAGCAAGAATGCAGTTGGAAAACTTCTGTTGCTATTTGGCCTGAAATTGTTTTTCAGTGGACATAGAAAAAGCTTTATTTTCTTCTCTTTTTAACTTCTTCTTCATTTAAAGAGAGATGTATTTCCTCAGTCTCCTCTTCTTCAGATTAAACAACCTCTATTTATTCAACATTTTCTCGCAAGTTATATTTTCCAGGTTCCTGTTCATTCTTTTGTTCTCCTCTGGAACCTGTTTGGTTGGTCAGAATCCTTCTCCAGTTGTGGTGTCCCAAACCAAAGAGAAGCCTTTTCAGTGTTGAGAAGAATAAAAGAACCACTTTGTATGCTTTACAAACAATCCTCCTTTCTATATGTTCCAGTACGACAGTTAAATCTTTTATAAAGGTATGCTGTTGTCTCATGTGCAACTTGTGATCCACCTATTGTCTCCAGTTCAGAACTGTTGCTTAGTCAGTCCTTCCTCACTCGTGTTTATTCAAGAGATTACTTCTATATAAACACAGAAATCAGTGTTCATCTTTGCTGTCATTACATGTCATTCTTTGAAGCAAATTCTTAAAATAAATTCTTAAGATCATAACACTATCTTGTAGTATTTTTCCAGGTAGTATCACCAGTATTAAATGCTAATTCCATCTTTTAAATCATGAATTAAATATTGTATAGTCCCTGAAGAGCATACTTTAATGCATCCAGTCTGCCAGCGAAGCATAATTAGCTGTTCCTTGAGAATAGCTTTCCAACCAGTTATACATCTGTCTAATAGAAATTTAATCTTGTCTACATTTCCTTATCACAAATGACTCATATGAAGAAGATTAACATGGATCCAGACATGCCCGAAGGGTTTGTCTGGTCACAAGAGTAATTGTCACCTGCACATGACTTCAGCTGAAGCGTGAGATCTCATATTTATTGACTAACTTGAGAAAGAAGGATATTGGCGAACTTGACATTGTCCAACCAGCATTCTGTTATTCTTTCTTCTTCTCCTCAGAGTCAAGGAGTCCAAGAGTTGCAACTGATATGCATTGGGAGATTGGGCCATTCAAAAGTCTCTTTAATCAGGCAGTTACCTAAGTCAGGAAACACAGATTCTGTTTTGTATTATGCACATTCCCATTATTTCCAAAACATTGATTTTTCTGCACTATGGAGAAATCCTGTACGTAAGGACTTTGTAGTGGAAAAGTCATGATAAAATATTTAGATATTAAAACATTTCATATCTATAAACAGACAGGTGTCCCGATTGCCAAGAGTGATACATTAATCCCTGTTTTGATCAGGCAGGGTTGCTGTGACTAAAGTCATTATGCTCAACTTCTGCTTACAACTGAAGGCATTCCAATGGTGTGCCATCCTCTGAGACCAGAGACCACCTCCTACAAAACTACCTGACATGCTGGGAAAAGGACCGTAATGCTGCCTATCCCCCACCTTTCTCCTGTTGAAGCAGGTTACTGATAGAAGGGTTCCAGAAAACGAATGGCATGGCATTGCTGGGCACCAGAGAAACAACCGCCAAGAAATGTTTTGATATACAGTATCCAAGAGTAGGTAGTGGTGATGTGTTACTAAAACTGGTTGAAATAGATTAGCTTATCCTTGAGCAGATGGATAGAAGAAGATAAAAGAAGAATGCAACGGACGCAACAAATCGGTACGTTATCGGTAATGTCACCATTATCCTCAATGCACATATGGCTGCATCTGGCATATCTTGGGAAACATCACAGCTATGTGCAAGACTTTATTCAGCTTCACCATGAAATCCACACCTGTGAGCTGGTGGGCTAGTGGTGAAACTCATCAGCTGGTGGTGCTATGGCAGTGCCTGATGGCTGGACAAGCAACAGGGAGCTGAAGGACACTGAAGAAAAGATCTTTTTTCAAGTGTATGTGTTTGAAGCTCCTGTAACACATAGATCAAGACTGTTTTGTCTTCCAGATGTATCTGAGGCAGCTGCAGAGGAGGAAAACACATGAAAAGAAAAGTAATCTGGCCTTCTGGCATGCACTTGATATTTTCTGCCTATTTTTGGAGCTTGGAGAACAGGAAATAAAAATATTTACTGACATGTTGACTAGCCTGAAGATAGTTTAATTGCTGAGTAGAGCCATCTTCACCAACACAATCTGTGAAGTACATCCAGAAATCTAATGATGGTGCTAATATCTTACAGCGAGACACAGAGAGCAGACAGTTTTTTAAAATGTGTTCTAGAACGATTTCTTATACTCCAGATAAAGAAGGGGCAGTGGCTCAACTCTCCAAGAGACTGGAACACCTTTCTACTGAGTTGCTGCAGGAGATCAGCAGCTTTCATTGCTGAAGGGTCAGAGGGATGGGTGGGAGCTGACAGGTCCGAGTGACTGTGATTCATTCTGTGTTTACAGCTGTTTCTACCAGGCAGCTGGCAGGAAGGCACCTGGGGCAATGCAGAATCATCGCATCACAGAGTTAACTCAAGTTGGAAGGGACTCATAAGGATCATCGAGTGCAACTCCCTGCTCCTTGCAGGACTACCTAGAACTAAACCATGCGACTACGAGCATCATCCAGACGCTCCCTGAATTCTGACCGACTTGGGGCCCTGACCACTTCCCTGGGAGCCTGTTCCAGTGACCAACCCCCTTCTCAGTGAAGAACCATTTCCTAATGTCCAATCTGGACTTCCCCTGATGCAGCTTCATTCCGTTTCCTTGTGTCCTGTCACTGGTCACCAGAGAGAGGAGATCAGCATCTCCCCCTCCGCTGACCCCACGAGGACATTGCAGCCTGCGATGCAGTCACCACCCCTCAGCCTTCTCTTCTCCAGGCTGAGCAAACCAAGTGACCTCAGCTGCTCCCCCTAATTCTTGCCTTTGAGACCTTTATCCATCTTGGTCACACTCCTCTGGACAGTCTGATGTCCTTCTTGCATTGAGGCGCCCAGACCTGCCCACAGAGCTCCAGGTGAGGCCGCACCAGTGCGGAGCAGAGCGGGACAATCCCCTCCCTGCCCGGCTGGCCGTGCTGTGCTGGATGCACCAGGACACGGTTGCCCTCTTGGCTGCCAGGGACACTGTTGGCTCGAGTTCAACTTGCCGTCGACCAGAAGCCCCAGATGTCCTTCTGCAGGGCTGCTTTCCAGCATCTCGTCCCCCAGCCTGTATGTATAACCAGGATCACCCCACCCCAGGTGGAGAATCCGGCACTTGCTCCTGTTAAATTTCATGTGGTTGGTGATTACCCAGCTCTCCAGTCTGTCTCTCTGTAAGGCATATCTGCCCTCAAGGGAGCCCACAGCTCCTCCTGGTGTAGCATCACTGGCAAACTTACTTAAAATACATTCAATTCCTGTGTCCAGATAATTTATAAAAGCATAAAAGAGCACTGGCCCTAAAATTGTACTCTGTGTTTTTAAATGCAAAGGAGTCCTGCGAAGTTTACAATTCTCCAGTGTTGAGTGATCAGGGTGCACACAACTTGTGACTCTGCACATGGACGTTTTCACAGAGCGGAAATAATATTTGTGGTGTGAACTGGATCTACACAAAAATAATAAAACCCACCCCCACCAACCTAAAACAACAACAAAAAAAGGCTATGTCTCTTTTTTAGACAGTAGTAGAAATGGTTCATAGCAGCTTGTCTTGTGACATCTGGAAAAAGCAGAAGGTTTTTGACAATACTAGTACTATGTAAAACGAAGAAGAAATAATTTCTAATAACCGCATTCCATGTGACTTTGTCTCTCAGGCTAAAGAGCCACATTTTCTCTTTTATGATAAATTTCAATGTATCTGTGAATTTTAGATCTCTAGTAACAGACTGGAAACCTGCAAAAACTGAAAATCCGTAGTTTACTGCTTTTCAAAGCCACATGAGCTTACACACGGCAAGAAAGTCAGTTATTATTATAATACATGTAAGAAAAACCCTGACTTGTAATAAGCTGAAAAATACTCAGGCACTGAGTCAATACATTTCTATTGTTTACCTTCCCACAGGTCAGGAATAAATGGAACAATGTCCGCTAACAAGACCAAGCAGAGCAATGAGATCACGTATGCCTCCCGCCTGGCAGCACTAAGTGCTATGGAAACTATTTTTCACCTTCCTGGAAAAGAATAACAATGTTTTCTAGATTTTGAGTTTGTGTTCCAGTTGTTGGACTCAATGATCTTAAAGGTCTCTTCCAACCTAAATGATGCTATGATTTCAAGTGAGAAATGGCTATGAAATAGCAGTGCTTTGAAATTAGCACCGAAAAAGTGTTTGAGGGAAAGGCTGTCTCTGAATTCACATAAAATGTAAAATTTTAATACAGTAAAATGCTAAGTGGCAAATTTAGGAAGGGGGAGTATTTCCTGGAAAGCAGAAACTTACGTAATCAAATAAACAGCCATACTTAATGCAATACTACAGCTAAGAGGACAAACACAGCCCTAGCATGTATAGCAAGAAAATCAGGTGGATCCACAAAAAGGGTATTTTCTCCTTAAATATTTCAGCATGAAATCAGTAGAATAACATGCACACATATTAAAACAAACAAACACGCTGCCAAAAAAAATAAAACCAAACCAAAACCAATGAAATAAAAAGTAACACAGAATGGACTTAAGACTAAGGAAAGAAGAATTATTTGAGACCTGGAAAAAACACTTTATAGTAAAGTAAGGTTTGTAGCAGGAAGTAATAGCTTTTATTTAATTAACAGCCCAGTTCCCAGTGGGAGAACATTTTTCACAAAAGAACTTTGACCTTTCAGCCCACAACCTCAAAGAGACCACAAAATACCTTCAACAGCTGAGCCTGGGAACGAAAATTCAGAACTGCTGTATGCACTGGAAGTCATGGAGTCGATAAAATACTGGCTTTATGGCACATTATAATCTTCCACTGCAGCTGACCTTCAACTCATTTGTCAGTGTTCCACACCTGATAATTTGCTCTCTTATTTTAGCTCAGAGGAATTCTTAACATTTTTATCTGCCTCTTTGGTCACAGGGCAGGTGATTATGTAGGGCGATCACTTTTTTCTCCCAAATTGCCTGATTGCCACATTAGGTTAAAATTAAGAATTTCTCCCAACCTGTGATTAGCTTTAAGTTTGCTGATTCTGTTCAGACCAACAGAAGGATCGACATGCTTGAAATTTTATTTATTCCAATGACGTCAATTGCCTAGTATTAATTTTCTGTTATTAATTTTACCTTCAAGTCTTGTCCCATTTACAACCTACAGTCTGTCAGTGCTTTACAGCAGGCTCCCAATGTATTGGTTTATCTAAAAGAAGCTTCAGTAATGACTGAATGATAGGTAAATATGCAACCATATGGCAACATAAATTTGATAATGTCAAGCTGCTCAATCTAGTAGGCGAAGGTATTAAGAAAGGCAACAGCGAAAGGCAAAAAGCTATCCAAATTCAGAAGAGAAAATTAGGTTCACTGTGGCAAGATTTGCAGAAATTTTTAAGGAAGCAATTCAAAAAGGCAGATTTACCTAAGTCTTGTAAAGCTCATTGAAGGTAAGCAGGTAGCAAGCTTAAAAGAACAAACTTTTCTCCCATGTTACCTAAATATGAGACTCTCTAGCAGTATATGTATTCAACATGTTAGTCCAGATGTTACCTGGATTTTGGAAGTTTCTGTTCTTGCTGTGTTTCATGTAACCTTTCCCTAATAAAATTTCAGTTGTCTGCTGCTGAACACATGATACAAGTCTAGACAGACCTTGCATCCCACTTGGTAAGGTTGTAACGGTGGTCTTACAAGTGGAGAAAATACATGGAAATTGGAAATGGTAGAAATACTTTTATCTTTGAGTCCCCCCTGGTGTCCTGGGTTCCTCCCTCTCTCCTTGGATAGAACTATTCTTAAACTATTTGGGGATATATGTAACATATTGTTAGTTATACCAGTTATAAAATATGTATGGAAACACAGTTGCTGGAAAAGTTGAGATCATTTATACATCCACTTCTACAGATGAAGGCATATTCATCATATTCATAAGAAATACAAAAGACTAAAAAAAGAGACACAGCCTTTTTTTTTTTTTTGCTGGCAAGGTGGAGGGCTACAAAATAGTGGATTTTCATCGCTTTTAGTTCAACTTCCATTCAGAAGTCTGTATTTTCAGTTAGATTATTTCCAAAGACACCTTCTTTTCATGTATACTCTGTATCATTGGAAATACATAAATTGATAATGTGATTCTTTGAACTGAATTGTTAATGGATTATCAGCTTACTCATCACACCAGCAGCATTAGCTTTCTGAGCACCGTATTTGGGGAACCTCAGGTACTACTGGTTAAATAAGACATTTTAGGACAAGTTAGGCTTGAAGAAGCAGTGCCATAGGGCTGAAGAATCATCTGCAAACAAAGGCTAAACAATAACACATTGAGTTTCAGTGAGGAGGTGCAAAGGAAGCTACAAGGGCTGCTCTTAGAAGTGAAATCATTTTACAGTCTGCACAGAAATGAAAGCCACATACACATACTTCATCAAGATGTTGGAAAATAATACGAAAGACTTTTGAGAAAGGAGTAGGAGCTTTCTACAGGGTTCTAGAAAAGGTCATGAATGTGTGATTAGAATCTTTTCGGCTGGGCTGATTCACATCTTATGGTGTTCCTGAAAGAACAGATATTGTATCTCAAAACCGTTATTTCTTTAGACACTCAGTTTGGTTCGTGTCAGCTGCTAATGGGAGCAACTTGGTTCATGCATTGAAGTCTGTAAAACTAGTTCAGTATCTCCAAGAGTTAACAGCGTCGGGACGTAACGGAGGGGATGCTGGTACACGCTCACTGACGTTTTGTTCTTGGAGAGCATTTTGTTGAGGGCTGAACACGCACGTGTTCTGCTTGCAGCCATCTCTGCAGCACGCTTCTGCTGAGCATTAGAAGGAGAGCAAATGACCATGATCAATCTGAGGGTAATGCAGGAGCGGATCACTGTCTCCGTTCTCTTACTTGAAGGGAAAAGTATAATTCTCTGATCATCTGGAATTGGAAGAGTATTTCCTGGACACAGGCACAATCAACAGAACTATGATGTAGAAGCAGGTAGACAGGGGGTGAGCAGAGCCCATGTGAAAAATGGGATAGGAAGGCTGGGAAGTTTTCTTTCTACTTTCCTTCCTCCAGAACAACAACAAGAAAATCAGGATGAACAGTAGAAAAGATTGCCTAAGAAGGAAGTACAAAGAAAGGTGTTTGGCTTTGGGGAAGAAAAAAAATAGTGTCTTTTGCTGTGGAAAAAGCAGTTAAGGATGGCAACTGTCAGAAGAGCAGACAATATAAAATCTTATTAAGAAAAAATACAGAACAATGAAAGTGACTAATGTTGGCAGTTAAGTAAGGGTACTGAAGATGTGGAAGTCTTCAAGACACATAAAATCAACTTTTGAAAAGATGAAAAAGGCAAAGCTGCACGTCTGACAGGAATACAGTAAGATGTAGAGGTGAGTGGGAGACATGACTATTGCAGAAGTGTAGGCTGGATTCTGTACACCTTTACGTCATATAAATAGTCTCTCATGTACATAACATTTTAAAGAGAATGCCATTATTTTTTCAGCAAATTTATGGGCATTACTCCAGAAAGGAATGCATTTGGGGAGAGAAAGCACATTAGTTAAGGCAGTGAATACTGAAGGAGAAAAAATACTAAGTATAGAACCAACAGAATTCTGAGAAACAAACTTGGAATGGTGAAGGATAATAGGTATTTTAAATCTAGAGAATAAAACTTTGTGTCACACAGCTGGCACACATCATTTGTTAAATACTGAAATGTTAACATATTTAGGAGAATGCTGGAGAAGCAGCTCTCAGAACCGTTGTTCTCTGACATGCAGAGAAAATGGTTCAGTAAAAGAAGAAATGAGAGGCATACGGAAAGACAGTGAGATTGCGTTATATTCCTGGAACATCACCCCACGTGACAAGTGGGGCGAGAAAATGGTAGACAGTGGATAAATCGATTAGGTGAGACATATAAAGGAAGTCTGGAGATTTTATAGCACAAATCCTGCCAGAAGGCAGTGAGGAGTGCTGCACGGTGGGTACCTTCCTCTGAGTGAAACCCCCTTTTGATATGAGCTGATCAGCTGTTTCAGGAGAGCAGCAGAGTAGTGATGGAGTGCTCAAACTAACGCAATGAAGTGCAGAGAGAATACAAGGCGTTCACTTTCTTTTTTTCTTGATCACTATTTATTACCTTCTACGCTTCTCCAAAATGCCAAAACCACTGGCTGTCAACGAGATGTACTTAATACGAACAAGGAGAACCATCTTTCATAAAGAACATAAACATCGATCCGTATTACAGATAGATGGAATATCAGAAAATCACCGGCTCCATAATTGTATCATACTAACTGCATAGCTACTTGGTTTTAATTATAAGTTCTTATTCACCTAACAAATAAGAATGATTAATTTTATTCACATTCTATGTTATGTAGGAATAATGATAAAGCCAAAAGACATGAATTTAATTTTGACATCAAATACATAATACAACTGTAATAAGTACTTAATTGCAAAATTATATAAACTCTGAGTTTATGATTTTGTCTAACTTGCTTCATTCTCAAGGAGACAAATCGAAATGGTATAGGAGCTTTTTGAAAGGTTACAGGACATAATCATATGCAGAGATATACAGCATGATTCTTGTCAGTAGAGAATTTGGACTACGGAACCAGCTCCAGAGCTCTTGGGACAAAATATACCCACATACAAGAGGTAAATGGCAGTGATAACTCACAACTCTGGTACAGCTGGATCTACTGAAGTTTCTAGATGTTTTAAAATTTACTTTGCTTAAATGCCACAAATACATTAAATATGTTACAAATTTGTACAGCATTGTACAGTATAATTACAGAATTAATATTAAGGAGGGTTATATTATTTGTTCTTTCACCTCATCTACATAATTTTTCATAACCATCTTCCTTTGAAACAGTGCCTCTAGTTTTCCGGACAGTTATTAATCATCTCCCTGTTTTCAAAATTTATTCCTCTTCACAAACATTAATGACAATTTTTACCCAAATGAGCATTTCAGCTTTAAAGTAATTGAAAACTAAGCAGCTACTTAACTATGAAATCAGCTACTGAGAAATTTTATGTTCACCACTTACATAATTGAAAGAGATTTTGAAATTATATTTTTTCTGCATTGAAATGAATAGTTACAAAGCATTAGAGTCTTAAGCTATATCAGGACTCATTCTTCAAGTACCTTTATTAATGATTCATGCCATGGTAATCCTCATTCTTGCTTCTATGACTTTCTTCACAGAAGAATTTCAAATTGTGGATGACTTTCTTCAGGTTACAGTTTGGGTCTGTATGCTACCTCTCCTCTCTCTCAGAATATTCCTTTTTTTGTGGTTTGGGTCATTACACATTTTTTCCAGGCTGATAGTATTTTTATAAACAAAAGCATATTGTAGAGATGTACAGAGGAGATATTCTTCCTTCTGAAGAGCTATTATCCTTAACAGCCTCTTTTTAATTAGCTTTTTTCTTTCTTTAAGCTTCCTCAGAAAAAAAAAAAACCCACATTGTTACAGAACAGTATGTTCGTGAATATACTCAGTAATCTTTTTTTCCAATAATAAGTAATTCATGGAAATGATTTAGTTGTTCACTAGGGCTAGCCCTGGTTCCAGGTATTATTACTTAATGAAGTGCACTTTAAGATCAAAATCTCAGAATCTTTCGTGTGCAGGTTTCAAAACTGTTTACATTATTGATGCTTTTGAACTTTGCAGAAACTTAATGGAACTCCCATTCCAAATCCATGCTGGCACTTTTGAAAACATCTTCCATGATCGTTAAGTTAATGGGACTTAATCTGGCATATTAATTCTTCAATATAATTACAATATTTTCTTACCAAATACTCTAAGCAGGTAGAAGAAGCACCAGCTCACTTAAAAGCAGAGAAGTTGAATTCTATCAGTAAGTCTTCCACTAATTCATTCAGTGACTTAGGATGGTTACTAAAGCCAGCACTTTTAAAAGCCAGTAGCTAAACTAAGGTACTAAAAAACACTTCAAGGAAAGGTTTACATTGACTGTAGGAGGCTCTGAATCAGTCTGCAAATGGCTGATTAGTAAAATGTGCTGAATACTTGCACTAATTGCTTAAGTCAACAACAGATGGAGGAGTTGGCACCCGTGGACATAAGGCCACTCCTTCATATATCCAACTTTAGATGTGTAAGTATGAATATTTTAGCTGAAGGTTCACATCCCAGCTCTTCAATCAGTAAAATAAGTCTTAAGGAAACCCCGTTCTCACGTGTTACGGTGAAAATGCTATTTAATTATTCATACCTCGGCCGTGTCACAGACAAACAACCGCCAACATGCCCTTGGGGCAGGTCTGCTCCCCTGGCAGCCCCAGCCTTCCCCTCCTGCTCCGCTCTGGCCTCTCCACACCCAACCTCCAGCTCTGGGCTCCACTCTGCCCAGCAGCCCCCGCCTTCCCAAACCAGCCCCTTCACGCCTGCCCCAGATCCCAGCTCCTCACCCAGCCGTCCTGAACTACACCGCTGCCCAGCCTGATCCCCACGTATCTCCCAACAGCCACATCTTATGTCCTGTTCTATAGCTGGGAACAGGAGGGCTGTGCCAATGAGAAAAAAGGTCACTGGGATTTTCAGTGTAAGAAAACAATTTACTTCATTTTTGGAAAGCGCACAACTGCTTGGGGGAAAATTTTGCTTCTCTCTCATACATGTGTGGACACAGACAAATACACAGAAGTTCTGCAAAATAAAATAATGTTTTCCCCCAGTGCATTCAAATGATACTAGAAAGCTTATATTCAGAATAGATATCAATAACTGAAACATGGAGAAAATTTCGGATTGGAAGATGGGGAAGGGAAGCTGGGCCTGGAAGCTTAGAAAGTGTTTGGACTGTCAGGGAAAGAGACGTGTTAGGTGAGATGAATAGGTGCACTGCCAGTTCTACCTGTGAGGCAGGGAAACACATGCAAAATCATCACAGAAAAACAGGTAGCTCCAGTGTTTGAATACAAGAAAGTAGCAAATGAATTAATGTTTTCCAAGAACATGATTAATGCTCTTGTGATAATTTGGAAACAAACAGCCAGTAGGATTATTTAGAAGTGCAAATTGAGGACATACGTATCACTAAAATATTCTGAGTATTACGGCATTTTTTTCATTTAAGTTGTAGTTGCATCAAAACCTGTTTAATATTAATGAAGCATTTAAAGCTAAGTTTTTATCTTCTTCTTCTTGTGTGCCATAGCATAACAAAATGAATGAGTTAGCTGGTGCTATATTTGAGTGCTTTGAAGAAAATGCTATTATTTAGTGCCAGCTAATAAGAGAGTAACTACACGTACAGTACAAATAACAAGTATTATGTTGTCTTAATGCATAAGTAAAGAATCCATTTCTGACCATTTTCCACATAGACCATTTGCCTAATGAAAACAGCCTTCCTTCCTCTTCAAAGTACTGCTTTGTATTACCCTGCTTGGATGAAAATAGCCTTTTCACTGACTCAAACCACTCTCTTTCATTACCACAATGCTCAAGCGTAGTGCAAAGGAAATTCAGTCATGCAGCCAGCCTGACGTTGAAGTAAAAAAGCCCACCCATTTGATTATCTCAGTGAAAGGTTCCACAACTGAACTTTGTACAGTAGGCAAAATTGTATTAAACTCCTCGTATGCTGAATTCAACAGGGATACTCAACGTGCAGTTTGCTGGCGTGCACCCACCGAGGGCAGAAAAAACAAGGCTCCAAGACAGAAACAAGCTCAGGAGAAGCATTCCAGCACAGATTATGCCCACAATCTGGCTGGTGGTATGTGTACAACTATTGGGAAATGCAATCTGAAAGCAATGGCATTACAGCAATTTAATAGAGATTTTTTTTGATTTATTTGATTCCAATATTAGTATCTGACAGTCCATATGCAAAATTATGTAGCTTTTCTCAATTGTTTTTAGTAGATGTATTTTCTTTCTTAAATTTAAAATAAACAAACCTTTCCAGTCAGCTTTGAAAGATCATCTGCTCCCATTATCTGCATATCTTGCATAGACTGATCATTCTGAAAGAAGAAAGACAGATCTTTGAAATTTAATATAACCACACAAAATAGAAGTATAAACATGTTCACTTTTTTGGATCTTTCACAGTCTTGGTTACAAATATTTTCTAATGCTTGTTAGTACAGGTGTATGACAAAACGACATTCTCACTTGTTCATGTGGCTTCTATCATCTCCTGGTTGTATTTCAGCTCACAGCAAGCTCCAGGCTTTACTGAACTAGAAGAAGTTGCCTCTTTCTTTTTAAAATAAATAAGGTTCCCATGCTCGCTATTCCTTAATATGACAACTGTTCAGTAATGTTTTTGTCTCTTTCAAAACAGGAAGACAGAAGCATCTCAACACTTGACCAAACACCTGTAAGCACATTCTGGTTTTGGAACAGTCTTTAGAAACACAGGCAAAATGTGCTTACATCTGTCACTCACACAGAGAACTCTGCTATTTTTGATGAAATTCACTCAGTATTTTTTGAGGGGGAAAAGTTTTGCAAAAATTATGACTTGTTATCAAGAATAGTTTCAGCATGCCATACCGTTTCAAGAATTTTGGTTTTTCTTTTTCAACTAACTCAAAGATAAAATCACAATTCAGTAAAAACAAATACTGTTGATTAGGTTGAACTAAATACTAAACCCAACAGAACAGTATGCTTTGATTTTTGTATCAGAAAAGGTTTGTTTAAAAAAAAAAAACCAGTAAACTCTTTTGTTTTGATAAATTTGTTTTACAGGCATTTCTAGTACAAATTTTTTCCGATGGAAATTTCTCAACCAGCTCTAAGTTCATTCATTAATAGCAGCATACGAAGTTAAGATCACATAAGGGAGACATACGGAAGCCGTACTTTTAAGGGAGGCAAAAGAGCCCTTAAAGAAGGTAACAAATTGAAAACTGTAGTCATGGCCAGACTGTATGAACTTTCCAGAGAAAGCAAGAGCAAAATCAAGTGTAGTTAACGGGGTTTTTTTGCCAAATTGGTGCATGTGCTAATCTAATCTCCCTACCCCTAGGAAGACAGCATTAGTCCCATTCTAATAATAGCTGCGGTACCACAACGTGACATTGTAGTTTACTAGTAACATCAGGAAGCTTCATCATTACAAAAAACTGCCAGAAATGCAATACTTTAATACCTTGGTTTTATTTTATAAATCCAGCTCTCTGAAGTCAAATGCTTTTCCACAAATAAATAAGGGGACAGCAGGACTTACAAGGCAGGTGGGGATTTACTGGACTAAGGGGTTCATGGCTCTTCTCCCCCTCCAGCGGCAGCGGCGGCGGCTGCACGGCTGGGCAGGGGAACCTGCACCTGCCCACGCTCACAGCCCCGGCCGCAGGGCCCAGGGGCTGCCAAGGGACCTTTCCAGACACTTGCCCACAGGCAATCTGACAATGTCAGGAACTATTCCTGGTCCCCATGGGAATGGGTTGCCTAAATGAATACAGTAATTGCAGGTAAAGGTTGCGGGACTGCCCAGATGGCAATTTCTCCGGGTTTGCATACTGCAGACCCACCAAAAGGCTACCCTTTTACTCACACTCCACTCCCCAAAAAACTCTCACACCACAGCTTTGAAGGGGTCCTTAGCAGTCATTGCCTTAAAAGACAGTTTTCAGACCTGCCTTCACTTTTTCTGCACCGGATCTAGGAGCTTTAGATCCTTTTCATGCTGCTCTGATTTGTTTCCTGGGAAACACAGCTACAGCAGGAATGAAGGTTACATCCCATACGTTTTCTAATAAAAGTTTCAACATTTCTCTTATTTTTGTAAAGAAAAACAGGAAGACCAAGAGAGAGATAAGAGAGACAGAGAGAAAAAAGAGAGAGAGAAAGAGAGAGGAAGAGAAAGGGAGAGAGAGAGAGAGAAAGAAAGAAAGAGAGAGAAAAAGAGAACGAGAGAAAGAGAGAAAGAAAGAGAGAGAAAAAGAGAACGAGAGAAAGAGAGAAAGAAAGAGAGAGAAAGAAAGAGAGAAAGAGAGAGAAAGAGACAGAAAGAGAGAAAGAGAGAGAGAGAAAGAGACAGAAAGAGAGAGAGACAGAAAGAGAGACAGAAAGAGAGAAAGAGAGAAAGAAAGAGAGAAAGAGAGAAAGAGAGGAAGGAAGGAAGGAAGGAAGGAAGGAAGGAAGGAAGGAAGGAAGGAAGGAAGGAAGGAAGGGCAACTGATTTCCTCAAAATATTTTTTTAAAACTAAATAAAAAGTGGAGATGGAGAAAACTTTAAGTTCAGAGTTAAGAGCATAAGCCTTTTGTCATAGATCAAGACAGGTCACTCTTCAAAAGTCAGGGACATACTCAGGTCACAACTATTATAAGACTATTAAAAGCAGATAGTTTCTAATATTTACCACAGCCTGTGCAACCAAGGCAGTGGCAAAATATTTTTTCATTTCCAAATGAGAAAGACTGGAATTTCATTAACCACCAACACACAAGAATTACCGAAGGGGCAGTTTGCTCTTAGTTGCTATCATAGTTGAATAAGAAAGAGGAAAAAGAAGCTAACAGTGAGGTACAATGATTAATGAATTTATTTATTTTTAACTAAAAAAAAAAAAAATCTCTTTCAGCAGTCTTCACAGCAGCACTGTTTCCTTTGCATTTGGTATTTCTGGCTCCAGCTGAAAGGAAGATGCTGAAATAGCATCTTCACTGCTGGCAGTTGAGCAAACACAAAAGCCATTGAGAGCCGGGGGATCAGAGATCCCGTCCCTCTGCGTATTCACACACTGGTTGTTGTGACACAAGCACACACAATTATGGAAATCCTCGTGTTCTGACTGGAGAACAGTTGCTGTCAGAGGACAGGGCTGAGTATTCACTGTGCCTAGAAACCATACAGAAAAATGCAGCACAGAATCCTCCAGCCAAGGTGCTTTCAAGAAATTTTGAAAATTACTTGCATCATGCAGTAGAGCGATTCTATTAAAACAAACCAGATCATTGATTTTAATGCCATTTATAACTATCTCTACATTCATCAATGAACTCAGACTGTAAAATATATACCTGCCAAACAGCAAGACTCAATACCATGCTGTCGCATTACCGTAATCATAATGTTCATATAGATAACGTGCACATTATAGCTGCCATAGGAACCTCTCAGTGTTTTTTGCCAAGTTCTCAGTTTATAAACTCAAAATAACAGTGCGCTAAATGTTAACTATGAAGTACAATAAATGTCAGGAAAGAAAAAAAATCTGTTTTGTTCAGTACCAATTACTGTCAGTTCAGAACTGTTTGTTTAATTTCCATGGTCTCAAGTCATTCAGAGCTTTTCTTTTCCTTTGGGAGTTGTTCCATACCTTGACAAAACTGATACGATTGAGTCTCTAGGACTTCTTTTCAATGCAGAGACAAGAATTAAAAGTTCACTTGTTGTCACCCGAAGTTCCTCAGTACTTGCTTTCTAACATCCCTAAACCCTATCAACACAATTTTTGCTAGATACTAATGTCCCAGATGAATACATATCAAAATGATACTGTACTTCGATTAATGCAGCACAAAATGTATTGCAGCTGTTTCACATCCTTATGCCTGAGCCCAAGCTGTATTTAATACTGCATTTCTGGGTTTTTTCTGTGTTTTATTTATCTGCGTTTTCTCAATTTTTTTCTTTTTACTTGCTGTGTTGTATTTTTTCACCTGTTCATCTTTGGTTTATAATTTTATTTCATTCAGACCTTGTCAATATACATCTTTAGATCCAATGAATACTCAATGAATGAAAGCAAGAACGTTACTATTTCCACCTCCATTTTTCATGGCACAATAAAACCTTGATTTTCTATGTTGACTGGAAGTATAGATATTTAAATTCCATCTATACTAAGTCATGTCTTTTGAAACGGGTGGCGCACAGAATTACTAGATCTCCTGAGATCAACACTTGGACATAGTTGAAGTTACAAGTGAAATGAGTTGGGTGGTCTCAGGAAAATTTATTATAAACAGCATTGCTCATCTGAAAATTGCACCAAACTGTGAACATCTGTTACTCTTCTAAAGAAATGGAATCTGGAGTACGTTAATACTGGGCTCACTGAAACAAAGATTCTTTAATCATGGCAAAAAAAGTAGCTCTAACATAACAGTTTAAATGCATAACGAAATTATGAAATATGGACACCAGGTCATTAACACACATCTAGTTAGTACAGTCTGCAGAGTTCATATGGAATTTCTTTGAAAAACTGTGATTGCCTTTTTACCTTTTTCTCCCAAAATTCATTGGAGAAATTCTTAACAAAGAAGGATGTGGCCATCAGGCCTGTTCTACTTTGCTTTCTGCCACTGGAGTGACACAGCAGATCGGCAAGCTGAGGATTCCCATGAGGACAGCTCTTTCACTTCACACCATCATCCCATCTCCTATGAATGGGTTGTCCAGGAGGGTTTTGACCAAAAAAAAGTGTTTGACAGACCATCACTTTCAGTTGTCCCTTGAACCTCAAGCCATTGAATACAGCATGTTCCTAAGGCTCCCCTTATTCTTCCCTACTGGCGAAGTGAAATAGGTAGGACAGAATTAGTGCCTGGCAGCTGTCTGACTTGTACCCACAATTGGCAGAGTTTGAAAAGCAAGAGTCAAGCACCACTTCACCAAAAGGTTTGGTGCAACATTTCCACTGAAGTAGATTTCAGTGTCCACATTCCTTTTGGGCTCACCTTTTTATGACAGCCCCTTAAGACTGTCATTATCTGCACAAGATCTATGCTACTTCTGTTCTCATTGGGTCACCCATGACCTTGAAATGTGTTCATGGAAGACAGGATGACTCTATTCCTAATTTAGGTATCTGAAAGTTAAAACATCTAAATCCTTGCACCCTGGGCTTCTTTCATAATCAATGGAGAAAACAGGATAGATCATGTAAATCTTCTATTTCACCATATGGGAAAACTCCAGCAAATAAACTTACACTTAGACATGTAACTGTGAGAAATCTGAAGTTAGGTGAGATGAATCCCAGCTGAAGAGATGAGATCAATATTTTCTTTCTAAAAACCTCACCAAACACTCAGAAAGAAATTATTTTCAATCACATTTACCATAGGCACGTAAGAAGCAATTATCTTTACTGTTTTCCATTAGTAACATCCTGCGCTATCCACTCAGGCTCTGTCTCACACAAATGTTTCACACAATTTTCCTTGGTTTCGCTCCAGGACAATTTGCTTGTATGGTTACTCGAAGGTTTCATTTTAATCTAGGTGAAATAGATTTGGGGAGAGATTTCAAATGATACAACCAATCTACTATTTCTTCCAACTCGTGTCACCAAAAAAATATTAGCAACCAGTCTTTGCAGATTTTTTACAAAAGCATTACACTGGATAATTAATAATATTGGCACTGGACAGTTAATAGGGGTCTACATGCTAAACTTCTTGGAGCAGAAATATAGGGTTTAGCCGCTGAATAATGAAAACAATTGGGTTTCATGTGTGTGGAGTTCATGATCATTGAGAATGGAGTCTCGATGAACCTCGATAAAACAATAACTTGCTTTTGGTGCTGGAGACAGCAACTGGGCAGGCTGCACTAACAGTAACTCTGAAGGTGATCTGAACTGCTGCATTTTGAATGCCACTGAGGGAACAAGGTGGATGGCACTAAAGCCAAAGGGAAGATGACATTTACCAAGATAATGAATGATGGGGATTTGAACAAAATTATTGGTAGTTCATACGGTAAAGAAAAACTGAGACTTTGAAACATCACATGGACACAACTGACTTTTGAAATGGATATAAGTTTTCAGAGACACAGCTACAAAACACTGCTGCAACAGAAATGGAAAATGACAGCAAAACCAAGCAGAACTGTATACTGTGGCATACAAATTAACACTTATTATAGATATGATTTTCAGTTAAGAAAAAACATAATGCTCAGATGAAAACAGAGCGGACATGACAAGAAATTACTTTCCAGTTAATAGCTTTCAAAAATGAAACCACAGAAGCAATGTCTCTCATTCAACTTTGAAATAGAAAATCATTACTTCTGTGTGACTTAGCTGCAGCAAACTGATTCATAATATAACCAAGCTTTCTGCACTTAAAAAATAGCACTGCAGAAATTAAATGCTGGGTTTGGCAGAGTTTAGATAGATGTATCTGCAATTATAAAGACTTCTGCTTTGAAATTATATACTGTTCAGTAATTATAATATCTTTTGCTACATTACCATGGTCTATCATCTCAGACATGAACATAATAATGAAAATGAAAATTTCAATGTTCCAGTTTGGATGCTGACACCTTAGTATGGAATATATTTGCTTTGCAGCCTGCCTCCTGAGAAGTACTGCAATATACAAATACTTTGGTTGGGGGACAGTCAGTACAGCATCTACATCATCTGTTAACCTATTTTGACTACAAGGTAAAGTCAAAGTGAAATATAAAGTATAGGCTATGAAATTATCCTCAGTATATCAGCAGCACTAAGAATAACATCTATGAAGTGTTAATACAGAAGATGCTGTACTTACCCTGTTTCCCCAAAAATAAAACAGGGTCTTATATTAGTTTTTCTCCAAAAGATGCTTTTTTTTATATGTATAGCTGCCTGGACACTATTTAAATTGACTTTTTTAATGAACTGTAACTAGGGCTTATTTTTGGAGTAGGGTTTATATTTTGAGCATCCTCAAAAATCCTGAAAAATCATGCTAGAACTCACTTTTGGGGAAACAGGGTACGAGCTACATACACTTGAACTGATACCATTTTGGGTTTCTTCTCTAAAGAACACCAGCTCAGAACAAAGAAGCTCAAGAGCGCAGGTCAGAACATGGACTGTCATGGTTTTCACACCAGGCAACTAGAAGGACTATCCAGGCTTAAGGAGCAACATTCAGGGGACAGCTGGTAAGTACTGTTGATCTGGAGACCTGTGCAAATGAGTGAAAATGATATGGATCACTTCCTAGTAGAGACTGGAGAGCTCCCCTTCCCTTCCCCTGCATCAGATGTACAGCAAAGGGCAGCCTGCAGCCTCTGGGGCACACCCACACTCAAAATAATCAAGTGCCAGGTCACTGATATATTTGTAGGAGGTGCTTTGAATACCTTGCAAACAAGCCAACAGTGCTGAACCAACTGGAAATTGAATACAGTAAACTGGCATACACCCACTGTCAGAACATCGCCTGTCCCGCAGGGACAGTAAAGGTACATTTGTACTGAAGCGCTGATGGTTTCAAGTGTCTCTGTTAGCTTTAAAGCTGCCTCCCTGAGCTGCTGGGTAACCACATTGCTGACTGTGCTGCACTCAGACCAGCCTTATTGCTATTGCCAGGATAACCTGCGATAGTAAATTTTAAACTGGTGTAGGTATTTCTGTCTGAGCTCTAGTTACTATCGTGTAAGATAGACTTTACTCCTCTATGGTTAGATCTACAATATAACTAATTAGAAGATTTCACTTATTCTTTATTCTTTTTCTTCCTTGTGGTTATTCCTGAACTAAAAGCTCCAACAGACAGGTTTGGAAGCACTTCACATTCAGGCTGGTCTATCCAGTTCCAGGGAAGGCCAGAGTTCTGCAGTAGGGAAGTTGGCTTTGGACAGAGAAACACAAACAACAAACTCACTGCCAGCAGGTCCTCCTCAGCAGCTGACCTGGGGTAACACGTGTGTGTTTCTTCCCTGCTGTAAAAGCAAGGCAGATCATTCAGCTTAAACAACAGTCAGGGTAAATGTAAGTTATTAAACTTAATAAATTGGATTGTTTACAATCATCTGTTCACACATTCAATAATTTCTGTGTAGCAGGACTCCTGCATGTCTCCTCTGTATTGAACCCAAAGAAAGTAAGGTATCTTGAAACAGATACTAGAAAATTCATCTCCTGTAGGAGCTGCTTCCATGGAGATTCTCTGGTATCCAATGAAGCATAAACTGCCATGGAAGCTTCTCCCCTCCTGGCATTTGGAATTGATCTCTCTTGTGTGTACTCTCAGACGTCAGCAAAGGTGAACCCACATGCAATGTCAATGCAGTTAACACAGGCTAACTTATTATTATACCTGCAACTAAGAACATATTTGCTAGGGGCACATAATAAAAGCTGTAAATTCTTTACACTCTTTTATTTGCTGGAAGCATGTGTTCAACACTTTATTTCAATTTCATTAATTTTTAAGTTCTGTAGATATACAGAATAAAGATATTTCAAATATTTTCAAAGAAAGAAAATTTTCTAAACACATGAGTGCATACATGATCTACCCCTGTGATTTTATTGCAGGTAAAACTTCCCTTAAAATCTCTAAACAGAGATATGATTTCAGTTATATTGGCATAAACATAAAGTAACTCTACTGGAAAAGGGCCAAACTTTTGTAAACTGCAACAGAATTTAGACCAGTTAACTTGCCTAATAGGGATTATAGACAATAAATTATTTCATTTTTTCCTTTCTGGTTTAGCAATTCAGTTTTATATATTTGCTCGGTATTGGTTCAAGGGGTTATTTTGTCTAAGAATGAGACAGTAAGATTGCGGCACCACATATAACCATATGGCACAAACAGCACCTGTACACTTAAAAAGAATAAATAAAATTTAAAACTTACAGATAAAAGAACAATTTAGGAAGTGTACTCTCCAGAAATGCCATAAACCTACTCAGGCACTCATTTTGGACTGCCAGAAGGCATTACTAAGGCATTACCTTTTGTGATAATAAAGTAATAAAAGCCTACACTCTTGGGCTTCTTTTCTTCCTCAGCTCTCAGAAGACCACAAAGTAAAGAGCGTAAGGAAAATCTTCCTCCTGTTACTATGCCATGGTAATGCAAAAATTGTAAGGGACAACAAGCATGATATAGACAACTAAACTGGACTCAGCTAGGAAAAGGCCAGTTTGGGTTCAAGTCCATATTATCTGGAGTATCTGTCTTTAAACCAATTATTGTTTCACATTAAATGCATGGACTAGAAGTCATGTTTGCCAGCATCAATAGAGGGTCTCAGCATGCCACACTAGATCCATATGTACCCTCTTATCTCATTTTTATAATTGTGTGGGAAAGTATTCAACAAAAGTAAATGAATATTGTGAAAAATCGTATAGAGAATTTGTAGCTGTGCACTAAAAGCCCCGTCCCTTGGGGGGTTCTGAAAGCACAAGACAAATCAGCTTTCTCTAGGCCAAGCACAAAGTACCAACCTCCTGACCCTGACTATCAGCAGTTCCTGGGATTTGGAGAGAAAAGGAAGGTAGGAGAAGAATCTTTAAATTTGTCAAATAGCCACAGGCTGATAAAACAGATAGATAGGTGTAAGCAAATTCACAAAAGATGAGACTAATAAAACCCTCAAATGCTTAGTCCCTTCCAATAATCTGGAGTTTAGTGTACCATTGACCCTCACACCTCGGCAGCGCTCTCTTTCATGCCGCTATGTTTAGTCCCTTGGCTAGTGACAACTTGGAAACTTTTGGTGACACACTTATCCTGTGGGAGTTTTCTTGCAAGGTTATTTTATAGTATCTCTTCCCTGTTTAAATATTCTGGCTGTCAAATAAGGAAGGAAAAAATTGTATTTGTCACAGAGATAAGCACTTCGATAATACAGTACTTCTTGTTACTGCTATATTCCTTTCAAGTAACCTTTTTGTTTTATGCCTTACAGCACCCCTGGGGTGTGGCACTGCACGAACATTGCACATGCTATGATCTGTTTTAAGAAACAGCATTTAAGAGATGCCAGTAAAAGAGAGTCATAGAATTCCTTGGGAAAATTAGAACCCTCCGGCTTCTTTTAATTAATTTTGCCACACTTCAGATCTTTATATAAAAACCCACACACTAAATGGTATTATTAGCATCCAAATAAGTAATCAAGGAGATACTTTTCCAATGCATAAACATGTCATGGTACTTTCAAACTTGTCAGATCTTATTTGTACAACAGGATTAGCAACCACTAAGTTCTGGACCTTTATAATACGTCAGAGCCCATCTCCCTGTCACTGTAAAAATCCGTGGAACAGACTGAAAATATGGACTATAGTCTCTCCTAATGATGACATATAGTATTGTCGCAAATGTGATAATTTAGTGTTAGCTTGCTGTATTTTTGGTGGACTATGAAACAAAAACTAAGACTAAACTTCCATTTTTAGGCTTTGTAACAAACCACTGCTTTCCAACAAATATTGTATCCAGGGGAACTCTAGAATCCTACTCTTTGAAAACATGACCTCTTGAATGCTTTTAATGAAATCGCTTGATGCTTGGAATCTGTACTAAAACTGACCAATTTTAAAAACATCCAAGGTCTCAAATGTTAAGATGTTCCAGAAGCCTGGATTGCTTAAAAACACCAAAGATTTAAGCTCATGAAAAAAATACTTTAAAAAATTAAGACAAATGACCTTCAGATCTAAAACTCAATTTATACATAGTAGCTGTACCCTTTGTAATCTAAACTGTAATCTAAAACATTTATTTCAAATTAGAGAACATTTTTCAAAAGAAAACATTACAGCTTGTTAGAAAAATGTGACCTTTGGGGAGACAAATTTATCCAGAAAGAATAGAAAATACCTCTTGTGGAGTTTGCAATAGATCTGAAGTCCAGAAAAACAGAGTATCAACCTACAATACAGGAAAACTGTAAAATTTTTTCAGTTAGGAAAAAGAATTCCGCAGCTAAAGATCACGAATGAGTATAGAGGAAGGCAATAACTAAGTATGGAACAATAAACAAAAACGAAAAGTATCTCAACAGGGCAAGTAATTTCTTGCTTTAATATGCCCTATAAATGCCTAAACCAAATATTTTGATATTGGAGAGCTGTAGCGCAGCTCAGTATCCCTCTCTCTTCACTGCCACGTGTTCTCATTTTGTCCCCATAGCAATCAGGCTGCTTCCTACTCAGTTCTCCCCCAGCTGACCTGTTTGGTTCCCCCAAATCTTTTACATGTGAGTCACTGAAACACTTACTCATACTTAAAAAAAAAATCCCTAAGAATTTAGATGGTGCTAACATATTTAAGTGGTGTGTAGGTGTCTTATCTGATGCATTCAGTTACAGGGATCACTCCTCTATGAGTAAGCTTTACATTACAGATGAACTTGATAAACTGACTGTATGATAGGCTTATCACGGCCTTTCCTGAACTATGCCCACAAATTAATGCCTACTTATATTATTAGTAACACTCCAAGCCCCTAAGCAGTGTCCAACAGGAAAATACTGTTTTAATTAAAGAAATAGCTTTCTTCCTCCTTACAATCAAGACAGCCTTAAGGAAGAGATGAATTTAAGCTCTCATATCTCGCAACTCTGCCATCACATTAAATGGAAGCTGTAGATGTCTAGAAAGGAGAGCATCTGTCTCCAGACTTGAGAAGTTCCACAACGCTGAATCCTAAGGCCACATTTTACTACATATAGTACAGCCCTCTTCAGTTTGCCTTAGAACACCATGAAAAGCAGGTTGGTTCTCAAAAATAATTAGGGTTGAAACATTCATGCTCTTTCTGTCACCCCTGAGTAGCATCTCTCAGATAAAGAAGAGGGGGCCTGAGGCTTGCCAGGCTGCACCCTTGGTGACGAGGATCCCTTGACAATGGGTAGACTTGTTTTCCAGCCGCGTGTCACTCTCCCTCTGGCAGGGGCTACCAGCAGGCTGAGATGCACACATGCATCTGAGACGGAGAAGTTAATCTGGCAAGCTGAAACCATTGAAAGAGGAAATTTCTGGTAACTGGTCTCATCTGGGCTGGGCCAGGTTAGGAAGTTGCTGAGGAGCAGCTGAGCTGGCAAGTAGGACTGGCACTGCAGTCCCTGAGGGATGAACCAGAGCCTGCCTTCACATGCAGAAGTGAAACAGAGCATGTTCCTCACCTTCTCAACCATGTCTGGCCCTGTTAAGTTTCAGAAAATAACTGAAGCATCAGAGATATGGAGAAAGCACCAGTGCCTGCTTAAGACTTGGGAGTATCTTTGGCTTGGAACTGTAAAGGACCTTTTGTTCACTTGTTTTAGCAGGCCTGAGCATTTCACAGAGCTTTCACTCAAAAAGATACAACTACTTTAGGATGCAAATGCTATTTTTTTCCATTCACAGACATGGAAAAGTACACGGAGATAAAATCCCTTTGGCAGTTCTAGGAGTAGATTTCTAGTCCCAAATCCCTCATGTTTAGCTTGCCCATAAGACATCTATTTTGCAACACCATCTACAATCACTAGAACACATTTCTGATAACAGCAACAACTTTAAGGTCTATATACTTGACACTGGTAGCTTCAGTGGACTAAATTAATGTCATATTTTTGTTGCCCATTAGCTTCTAAAAGTATATCATGCTGTGAAATTCTCTGTACAGGTGTTTACTGTCTACAGTACTGACTACAAGCCATGCATCTGAAAAAGGTTAAAAGAGTATATTTGAGTTTTTGAATGTCTAGTACACATACAAGCTCTCTCCAAAATAAATAAATAAACCACATTTTGCCTAGACTGAAGCTATTTATTTGCATGCCAAACTGGCAATTCCCAGATAATCTGGAGTTCAATCCCGTGAAATTATTGCAGAATTTGTGCTTAAAGTTGATAGGAATTCATTCTACCAAGCAGGCTCCAATTGGTAATTCTTCCATGGCTAATCAGCATCAAAAAGATGACATGGTCATCAGCTAAACTATGGGCACGAAGCAAAATAAAGGGAACTCACAACCTGCCCAAGAGAAAGCCTGTAAGTACAAAAGCTGATGTGAAACAACTAAGTATATTGCTTTCGTCTCAGGACGCTCATTTTTCTCAGGAAATCATAAGCTGTGCTTTCATGACACACAGGCATGGAGGTAAACAATCATTGTAACCCTGGTGTAGAGTCTGGGTCATTAAATGCAAGCAATACACTTAGTTGTTTCTTTTATGTTGTTAAATGAATAAAACCATTTTGAAATTACTTGCTTTTCAGGGTCAGGATTACAACATATTGTTTTCAGATGTAAAGTTCATACTGACACAAAAAAACCCCAAGTTCCATACATTAAAATTATACCGAATATGTTATTATAGAAGGAACGTACATTTTATACCATTCACTGCTCTAATTATAGTCTGGTGCCTCATGCTGTTGTTTTTTACGATGTAAGTATTTAGCAGCAGTGTATGAGAAGTAAAGCTACATGACAGAAAAATAAACTATTTTACTACATTTACCAACAAGGTTTCAACTTACTCATTATAAAATCCGTTTGTTTCTTTATTTCGACAGTAGACAACACTATTTATTGAGATGATTTTATATAGCAAAAACATTCAGATTTCTACTAAACAATGCTTGTTTTGTTGCTCGTTTTTGGAATTTTGCAGCACTAATGGTGCTGTTTGTGCCAAGATTAATAACCAACAGTTGTAAATATACTTCAAACAACTGGAGGCTGAAGAGGAAACAGATCATATCAACGGATTTGTTTGTGAACAGACTTCAATGGAACCATTGTGCATTGATTATGATTCAGAGGTCACATTTTTTAATTAGTTATGTTCTGGAAACCATAAATAATGTATTCATTTTAAAAAATTACATGAATTGACCAAATCCACATAACTGTCTAGAAGTTTCTTCCAAGTGACTAGCATGCAACATTCATTTAAAGTTCATTCGTATTTTCAGGATGATTTTCAACAATATTTTCTTGATCAGAATACAAAAAATGCACCTCTAGAATCCATAATTCAGGTATTACATGGAAAACTGATCAATATTCTGTAATAATCTGAGCTCAAAATGGAATTAACAACTATGATGTATAACCTGATTATCAACAATTCATCTGCTAGCCTCTTTCAAAGTGCACTGCACAATTTCACAATAACAGGGATGACTGGTCTTCTGCCACTTCAGTCCACACAGGAATAATCAAAGAAATCACAAAAGTCTTAAGGAAGAGTATCAATCTCACTCCTAGTTTAGCTTACCATGGTTTTCACTGAAAAAAGCTATGCCATCGAGATTCACTTCCCTTAAACGTGAGGTTTGCTATCATACTTACTTTGTAAAATATAGTAATTAAGAGAATTAAATGGACAGCTATGTATAACAATATGGGAATACTAAACTTTTCACAAGAACAGGTAGAAAGCATGTAGAAAGCACACTGGTCTGCCTCATAAAAGCATTCGGTGTTTCACCTCTCTTCTACCAGCTGCCACCACCAGTTTCAACAATAAGTCTTAGCATGAGTGTTTCAACTTTCAGCTTTCATCATCTGTCCACTAAAGAAGTCTTAATTCGCACACATTTACATTCTCTTCTACTGACAGGCTGCAGAGAACTTCTCAAGAAATTGTCTCCAAACTCTGCGTACTTCCTCTACTTACAGAATCATAGAATAATTTGGGTTGGAAAGGACCTTCTAAGGTCATTCAGTCCAAGCCCCCTGCAATGAGCAGGGGCATCTTCAACTAGATCAGGTTGCTCAGAGTCCCGTCCAACCTGGCCTGGAATGTCTCCATGGATGGGCCATCTACCACCTCTCTGGGCAACCTGGGCCAGTGTTTCACCACTCTCATGGTAAAAAAATTTCTTCCTCATATCTAACCTGAATCCTCCCTCTCCTAGTCTAAAACCATCGCCCCATTGTCCTGTCACAACAGGCCCTGCTAAAAAGTCTGTCCCCATCTTTCTCACAGGCCCCTTTTCAGTACTGAAAGGCTGCAATAAGGTCTCCCTGGAGCCTTGTCCAGCCTGAACAACCCCAACTCTCTCAGCCTGTCCTCACAGGAGAGTTGTTCCATCCTTCTGATCATTTTTGTGGCCTCCTGTGGACCACCTCCAACAGGTCCATGTCTTTCCTGTGCTGAGGGCTCCAGAGCTGGACGCAGGACTCCAGGTGGGGTCTCACCAGAGCGGAGCAGAGGGGCAGAATCACCTCCCTCGACCTGCTGGCCACGCTCCTTTTGATGCCGCCCAACTTAATTTTTCCATTTTAAACTCAATTTAATTTTTCCAATTCCATTTCAAAATTGTGCTTTGGTTTAGAGATCACATTTGGCATACCCATGAAACAGGATTAAATTATATTGTTGCAACTATTAATAGGGGATTAGACTTGATGAGCCAGAACATCCTCTTCTCTCTCAAGCTCTATTCAACCTTTGCCTTTATCAGCCTGTCCTAAATTGTCTCTTCCACACTGAACAAAAAGAAGCTCTAATTATTGCTCATCAACAGTCTGCTCTTTGGTATAGTTCTCATGCCACTGTTTTTTACTAAAACATAGGCCATTCAGCCCTTCTCTGTGTGACATCCATGTATGTCCTTCTGTTCCTTTGTTCACTCTCTCTTTTTGCTCATCCTTAAACATTTTCTTGTCTAGTCCTATCCAGTAATTTGTAAACACTCCAGTAAAACACTTTCCTGCTTCCTCTGTTGTGCCTTCCTCTGGAATCCTCGTAATTATTTAATCTGCTAAAGTTACCAATATCACAAACAGATTAAAGAATTTCTGGATCCATGTTTCTTACCTATCCTTCTGGTGTCACATTCTCCTTGGATGACATTCCCGAGCCCAACTTCTTCCTCCATTACTTCCTTGACTTCAACCTATCATGTTTCTGAAAATAATTTTGAATTCTATCAATCTGAAACTCTCACCTCTTTTTAACTTCAGAGGAGTGATCAATCAGGAAAAAATTCAGTATGGTTAAAATTGAATATATTAAATTATTTTCATCCAATTTTAAGCTTGAAAGTTTCTGCAGTCAATTCCACTGTTCTTATGTTACATTAAAATCCAATGTCTTAGAACTTAATATAAGAAGCTGCCAAATTCTATCAGTTCTTGAATCGGTGTTTCCAGAATACATAGCTTCCCCCTAAAACCTGGCATGCAGCTTCCCATTTCATGTGAGGACTATTCCAGAGCTTTCTTGTGTACCCACTATACTTACTGTCTCACTCTCACCTTGCTGCTTCCTTTTGCTTTGCCTGCTGAGCTAGAAGCTTGTAAAGTCACAATACAGCCTCTACACAAAATTGTCACTTAAACAATCTCCTTATTTTGAGCTCATTTAAATACACAAACTTAAAATGAGAACAAGTATATTGTATTACCTGTAAGTCTACAAGAAACTACATTCTATTTCTATGGAGGAAAACTGTCCACATATCTTCCAATCACCCTTCTTTTCCTTTTCGTAATTACTTTTAATATCATTCTTACTGGTTAAGAAGCCTTCAAAATCTGAGTTATAATAATGTTATCAAGTGTTTCTTTGTAAATTATATATCTATGGACTTACAGATATAAACTTCATCTACAATAAAGCACACCTATTTTTTTAATGTATTGATCTACACCTAAGCCTGTAAGTTTCTGTCCACATGTATAAACAACTTAATTTTCTCTGATGCACCATTTTAGCATTCTAGCAAAAAAAAGAAACCTGAAGAAGTGGAAAAACACAGTTTGTTTTCCAGAGGAAGTAAAACCATGCTCTCAGACAAGGCTGCCCCTCCAGTTTCAGTTGCACAAGTTCTATTAAAGGTCTAAGAACTTATACTGATGTCTGTAGAGTATAAACGGTATAACTATATTACTTTAAGCTACAGTTTCCTAAGTTGGATTCCACTTTGTTTCCTCTGAAAATAAAAAACAAATGGTATTTTCCCACTTTACCTGTATATATACTAAATTCAGTAATCTGACACGCCAGTTTGAGATAATAAAACTAAGGCACCATTTGAAAAACACAGGAGGTTTTCTCATTAAAATGTCCAGGCTTAGGCACATAGGTCAACACTTTGCAAACCAGATAAAACCATCCTGATGCTGGAAGTACAAACAGCCCCTCATCTCATTAATATCCAGAGAACCTAAATGTACTATGCTTTTTATAAAAAGTAATTTATTTGTATGAAGAAGTCTAAAAAAGAATTTACATGCCCAACTTTCAGTTACTTAATATGAAAGTAGATCTTAACATCTTAATTGCCTAAATTCTGGAATATGATGACAGGTTTGAAAAACAAAGAGCCACGTAAAGCTGGTCATATCATATTTGCAATCTCCTTTCATTTGAAAGGTAATCATGTCTGTATGCCAGACATCAGAATACAACATTTTCTGCCGATACTTTGCAGTTAAGATGCACGTTCACTGATGCCAAGATATGACTTTGGATCACAATTACAGCCCACTTTTGCTACATGATTAAACCAAGAAATCTCACTTTAAATTACAACCTGTAAAAATCGACTAACCTTTCAGTATTGAAGTTGGAACGAGACAATTCAAAATTCCCATGAGTTTGAGCTGAAATTAGTTGTTGGATTTAAACAGCTGGAGGGGGGAAGGGAGACATATCTGAAGGAAGGATACTGAGAGCAGCAGGACTCCCTTTAGGAGAGAAACAGAGAACAGTTAGTAAAATGAAGCAGGAAAAATAATGTAAGAAGAATAGTGTCTATAAAATGAAAAAGGGACCAAAGGAGTGAAAAACGGGTTGAGAGCAGTAGTAAGTCTTAATAGAAAGTGGAACAGAAAAGGCGAAGGGAAGCAAAGACGACTTATCTCTAAAACTGTAATTACATGCCTGTGATTAAAGTGTAAAACACTGTAAGAAGAATGTTATCACAGAATAAACTGACTTGGGCCATTTGGGAGTCTCATATAAGGCTGGGATAAAAAGTCACTCAAACAAATAATAGTAGTTCCTCAAGTGTTCTGACCACAGCTACGTTGACAAGGGTACGTTCTATAAAACCTGCAATTGGACAGGACACAACGATAACTCAAAACAGAGAGGATGGCAGGTACTGGTACTTTAGTCAGCATTAAATTTATGCATATCTCATGGAATGAGTCTACCAAGATTAATGTAATTTCAAATTTATACTGCAGTGTCATTCAGCTTCTCAAGACCAGGCAGATATCAAGCGCCATTCTAAGCAGTAAATCAAGCACAGCTTCAGGCTCTAAATACATGACACTTGTTTGGAAGCGCTTATGATTTAAAAAAATATATTTATTTTCTAAAAATAATATGCAAGCACTAGTTCTATAGAAAGTGCTACCTTCCTGCTAAAGCATGAGGCTAAGATCCAAAACATGCAAAGCCACTAAATGCTAGGATCATCTAGGACTTCATCTTGATAATTGTATCCTTGCATCACAAAATTTGTATTGCAGTTTCAGCTGGATATGAGATGTTTTTGTTTTATTTCCTAAGCAATGATGTGAAGATTTCCACACTTTTGTGGTATACATCTCCTGCCACTCATTGGTTATGGGTTAGTGTGACGAATAATAGCTGACTTGTCACCAAGGAAAGGAATTTTAGAATGAGGGTATCTTCACACTGGATAGGAGATAACCCAATAGGAAAAGCATGTGCATTACCTATATGCCAGGTGCAAAATAAAAAACAATTGAAGTAATCCCACTATTCACCAAGCAGTGCTGAAGTGCTATCATTACTACACACAAAAAAATTGTATTTTTCATGTGCTTTATGTGAGACAAACATTACATTTTACTTTATTAATTAGTTCTGTAATACCGCTAAATACCTAGAAATTGTACAATATTAGTATTGCATATGTCCTTCATAGACCTGACTAATTCTTGAAAGAGAAGTTCCAGGACCAAATCCTAACCAAATGGCTACAAAAGGCTCTCATCCACTTCACTTCAATGATGGAAAAAATTCAGACCGGATTTCTGAAAGTTAGGAAAAGTTTATGGTCACTGGGGTCAGAGCAAAATGCCAATCAACCAACTTCTGTCTGTGGAAAGGACGTAGCGTTATTGTGGAACTACTGGGCTCAGCAAGTTGCATTAGTGCTCAAAGAGCAACTGTATTATCACTCCATTTATTTAGTGTCCTTACTCAGGCATTTCTAGGACAACTTACTTCTAGAAATGCTACCTCACTATGGAGTGTGAACTATAAGGTGGGATATACATGTACGGCTTATGCAAATAGAAATTGTCATCACGCATTCTAAAAATAGGCCAGTCATCTCACTATCATTGCCTTACTGAAGCCAATTAATTATTATTGCATAATTTCCTCTGAAGATAACAGGAAGTCTTGATCCTTACTTCAACACTGGATTTGCTTCAATGGCTTATTTCATTTTCTTATAAAACACTATCATCATCTAGTGGTATATTTTGCTACTATGTAAACTGCATGTTATGAAGATGAAAACATTTCATTTACTTAGCATTAAACATTAAGAATAAGCCGTAGATTTATCATTTTGCGGTTATGCCAAACTATATGGAGGTGGGGGTAGAAAATGAAGTAACATGAAATAAACTTGAAAGAACTGTTGAGAATTTTGAGAACAACCAACATGTCAACATTTTACATGACAGAAACTTGAACAATTTTCTGTCCAAAAGTAAAGACAGACTAAATAAAAAATACATCTCGAGGATGCTTCATATCCTCATTCATATTACTCATAAAGTTTAAAGAGACATGAGCAAATATTTTGAAAGAAAATCTCACAGGATTTTCAAACAAAAATATTTTCCCACTGTTTTCTTATAATTTGGAGGAAAAAAATCCCATTTACAGAAGTCCAGTATTTATTATGAACATACAACCAGAATCTACATAAATAAGTTGTTGACTTACATGGTAACTTTTCAGTCTAACAAAATCGACTTTCATGGAGATGAACCTTTCTGAATTTCTGCTGAGATTTTTAATGTGCTCCACCAGGTCAGCACAGAACTTGTAGCCACCTTTGAGGACACAGAGAACCACAATATCATTGTCTCCAATATCTTGCATAATATCTTTGGCCAATCGTTCTGTCCTGGGGCAAAAAAAATTAAGGATAAAATAAGATTAGATGCAGATTCTCTAAGTTCACGGCTTGCTTTCCATGTGGTGACAATGAAACACCATGGTGAGTATAGAGCTTGACTGACAGTCTCTTTAGGAGTCTTGACTTGACTGGCTTTGGATCAAGTTCACAGTAGGCAGATATAGATTGATGGATGCAAGATGCAAAGCATGCGAATTAAACTCGTTAACCTTAAATGCATAAATTCCCCACTTATAGAAAAGGGAGTAACACATCTCAGCATATGTTGAATTCATAAGCATTTCAGAGACTTTCAAGTAAAGAATGCAACTTAGCCTTCAGTTTTATCTCACAGGAAATAACACAAAATATTCCTGTACAATCCTCTAACTTGTTATGTTATTACACAAGGACAATAAATTAAGTGAAAGACAGGGAAGAGAATTATTAGAAACATTTCACGCTGATAGGCTTTGGAAGATGCTACCACTACAATTTTAATAAAAATACACACAAATACTGTAAAGAAATATAGCATCAGTCAAAATTTTACAAAGGGTGCACATTATCACTATTTCACTCAGCAAAAAAAGAAGAGCGTAAAGAGCTGAAGTGACTTGTTCAAGGTCACACACATGAGAACAATCAAGGTTAACCGGGAATTGCAGGGTTCCCACATCTGTCTTCTCTTTGACAATTCTGCATTACAAACACAATGTGGCAGATGATTGAAACCAAAAGATACACATTTCTGCTATACAGTAGTACATATATTTTCAAGATAAAAATAATAAGCATGAATGCTTATCTTAAGTAGCTTTGCTTTCGAAAGAACAAGGTAGATGGTATTTCTAGACCTAAAACAGGGTACCAGGTCATTTCTAGATGTGAAGCAGGTATCAACAGGAAACTGAACAATGTCCTTTGAAATTCTGAGGAAAAACAGCTCAGTGCGTTATTTTCTGTAAATGCTTCAGCTGGAAATTTCTTTGATAGCTTTCGGAATTAGATCAGTAGTTTTCAATGAGAGTGAACTTCTTGACAGGATGCAATTTATTAAACTATCCTATAATTTATCCAATGTCTTCTTCATGATTATATTTTTAATAGTTTTTTCTCTACCCACTGTAACACAGGAATCCATTTGCCACTACATAAATACATTGAATTTTAGTGAAATATACATGTGTATATGTACCAGAGAAGAATAAACTCTAAACTGAAGAGAATATACTAGTTATGAGCAAAAGCTATCACTTCATTTTCACATCTTCGTATCTGTAATGCTCAAGTAAATTCCATATAGCTGCAATTAGTATTTTTTAGATTTTAAAAATTGAAGATATCATTAGATCACCTTGCTTGACCTTCAAATATATAATTCCTTTTACTGAATGTAAGAATGAAGATTAGTAAAAGACTTTCACTTTACTGAAGATCAGTAAAATAATCTTTTATCATCTTTTATCAAGTCTGAGCATAGTGGTGAAAACTTCTTATTCAGAAGAAACATTTCTCTAGTGATTTTCGTTTTTTCTATATTCTTCCTCAGATTGTTTAAGGAACTGAAATTTCCAAAAATTCCAAAGACCGCTTTGTATTTTAAAGGAGTATGAACTTCAATATGGATAAAAAATTACTCATTTCAATTTCTACATAAAAACATACCAGTTTTTTTAACCTATAGCTAATTGCTACCAACTGACAAGAGAATTTTCTCAAGTGCTGAGCCTTCTTGCTACATGAAAATTGTGCACAATCACAATATATTCAGTTCTGCATCCTCTTCCATTAGAACAGAATCAGTCTTTTCCACTGGAGTAAGAAAAAAGAGTGGAGTTCATTTTGCTGGAGTGCAAAACCAACAGTGGAGTTCAGTGCTTGCTTCAAACAAATTTATATTGAATTCTATGAGGACTGAAGTTGTAACATTTTTATTTCAAAAAAGAGGAACTGAAATTCAGTTGACCCCCTAACCAAAAAAGATGAAAAGTTCAACACAGTGGTAACTGAAAAGGCAACGAAAGAAAGCTTCTGTTTAAAAATAAATACAGGAGTCATAACTCTTCCTTATGACAGATGTTTACAATCTTCTTTCAAGGAGTTCCAATAATGCCAGTACTTGCAACCGGCTATTTAAATGTGGCAGATAGAAAGCTGCAGGCTGAAAATGTCCCATGAAATTTCATTCAGATACTACCAATAAATACACTGTTGAAAATTAGCATTTCCATGTTGTAACTTTTCTGTAAGATTTTTAACAGGATGACAAAATAATAACTGAGCAAGAGCACTGAGCTGGCCTATCAGAAATACCAAGGCACCATCAAATGCCTACACTGAGAGCACATGGGAACTACTGACAGGGTAAGGAATGAGTGACAGGCTTTCCCACAGACATGTCCAAACCCAGCATCTGGACCCCAACAGTCCACAACACTTTTTGGTTGTGCTGAATGGCGGAAGTCAATGGTGCAACTGGGAGCCATTAGCGTAATCAGCATTAATGATTTGTACTAGGGAGCTGGCAAAGTTGTACACAGCTGAATGTAGTTTTTTCTCCTTTTCATATTAAAAACACAGGATAGTTAGAATGCAAGTGGGACATTCAAGTGTAACTATATACAAACCTTTGTATTTGCCGTTTCACCTTCAGTTGAGCTCTCTTGTAATTTACATTCCAATACCAAGTTCACTGTACAATCACACTCTCCTTTTGTGGGACCCCTGTCTCATTCAATGCCCAAATCAGAAATTAGGTGAAAGAAATTAGACAGTGAGTTGCAAAGGCGACTACAAGTCTAGCATTTCCAAAACTTCAAGCATTTAATTACTTTCCAAATTAAAGAAATAAAGTATTTCTATAATTTCTAATATAATATTTTTAGACAAACGTTATACACACACAGCCTGTGAATGACAGGATTCATAAAAAAACCCCAATACTACTACTGACCAAATAACTTATTTAGTAGCATTCAAACTACACATACCTGTCAACGATAATGCCGTGAGGTATGAGCACATACTCCAGATCTCCATAGTAGTGCTGAGGATACGTGAATAAATCCAGACTGTATCCAGGCCAATTGTCTGAAATCTGCATATCAAATAGTACTGTTAGGAATACTTCATGGCATTTGACAATACGTAACTGATATAAAATCAAAGTTGTATTACACTGTATTGGCTGAATTAATCATATGACATACTCTCTTCCAGTTATCATTCACTATTTCACTTTTCCTATTAATTATTTTGCTTCTCAGTATATCTCAGAAATTAAATGCTACATTTTTTCCCCACGGAACATGGAAAATTTCACCTGAAGTTAAAAACAACTGTAGAAAGAGGAAACATTTAAAACTAAACTAGTGGCGAGTCTACGTTTCCTACTACTTTCAAATTCAAAATGCAAATGTAAGATTACCAGTGAGAAGGGATGTTCCAATGGGAGATTCAGACAATGGGATTAAAAGTCATAAAATCATACATTAAAATTGTACATTTCTGGTTTAGAGGTATTTTAAAGTTGCACATAAATAAATACATATTCTACAGATGAAACAGCACATAGTGAGAATAAATGATGTGGTTCATGGATGGTATCTGTACAAATCAGTGGAAGACTGTACTTCTTGCCAAAGGTGATGTTCTTTATTCAGATAAGTCATCAAAGATAAGTGATTACAAAATGTTTGTCTCTCACCTCACTATCAGCTAGTCTATAAATACATACATTAAACAGAAAAAATATTTTACAGATTAATTATATGTTAGTTTCATAAGCATCAGAATACAATTAGGAGATCCCACAGCATACAATGGCAGCAGAGATTAAGTAGGGCAGAAATCAGCCAACAGGCAAAGGCTTCAGAAAGCTACGAAGATGCAAAGTCCCCAGCACAAGAACTAAACAAACTCCAAACCAATAAATTTCACAATCCCTTATGAAAGATAAGACCTGTAGGTTCACAAGGTATCTTGGAATCATTACAAAGCTTTGCTTCAATATTGGTTCAGGGTAAAAAGCAACACCTAATAGGTTTTTCCTTACAATCGTGTTCATCAAGTCACATGTTGTTTTTCTTCTTTCTACAGCTTGGCCATGTGAACCTTCAGTAGAAGGATCGATGGTGAGAAACTTGCCTCTGTGAAGTGCACATCTTGATGGCATTTCTGCTCAATGCAGCCGTTAAAGGACCATCACTGAAACCAACCTCTGCTTACGATTTCATGTAGCAGAGCAATAAACCACGTCTCAAAAATATCCAGGCTAACACAACATATTTGATGTTGACCTGTTTCTCCACATCTGGTCTTCTTGAACTCAGGCATAGCCCTGCCTCGTGCTGTACTGATACAGTGTTCTGCCGCATAGATTTTTGTTTGGTTGGGGTTTTCTTGCATACTCATTGACAGCTACAGACACCTTGACTGTCATGTTTTCTTAACTCTGCCCAACAGTTTCAGTATCAAAAAAAGTTATTTGGTGGTAACTACTACTAACTACTACGAAGAGCATGACTGGGAGATCACTGGCATCAATGAAAGCTTTTCCCCTGACTTAACACAAACCTTGAAACTATACAAAAGAAAAAAGTTACTTAATTAAATTCCTCATTTCCACACAAACGGATTTTAAATATCCTCCTTGGCAAGGTGTCTAATTAGAGGAAATCTTGCTCCAAAAACACTGCTGCAGGAGGCCTGGGAAGTCTATTTTTCCAACTTCATTTTCAGTACATAGGGGTGGCTGACACTTTTTAAACATTTTGTAGCAATGAACTGACTGGCATGGTTTGTTCGAAAGCATTTTAACATAAAATGAAACTATTTAGATAGTGCTTTAAATTGCGCAAGGTCTATAAACATCCCCTAAGAACCCTTGTCAGCATTTCTTACTGATGCACTCTTGTCAAATTCCATGTTTTAGTGTGATGAAGAACATCAAACTAAAAGGATGGGAAGTGCTTCAGAATGCATACAAACCAATAGCTTCTACTTAGGTTACTGTAAGTTCTTTATGAAACAGGATCAGGATGAAATTTTGATTCTCCTATCTATCTTTCTGGTTCTCTTGAATAAAAGAACATAAACTGCATCGCTTTGCAGTAATATAGAAGTTCACATCTACAAGTTCTCACTGACATTTGACAAATAAGATTAAATTCACATGTGATTTCTAATTAATTATTTTTCTAAGATAATAAGCATATTTTATATTCTTCTTTCTTTTAAACAGGCATTTTCCAACAATATAAATTAGAAATTATCATTTACCCTAAACCTATTCACAGCATCATGCTATAGGACAATTTTCAAGTAACTGTAAATTTTTATGAGTATTCTGCTTGTGAATTAAAAAAAAGTGTGAATACCCTCAGTTTAATAGCTAAGCATAAAAAAATATCTGCCCCAAGTTAAACTCAACTTCTATTTACTTCTGGTGTTAGCCCTTGAAAATATGAAGAAAATATTTGTGATTGTTTCAATAAAAAGACAATAATCAACTGGACAAATAAATATATATATACTAAATATATTGGTATACAAGTTTGTAAAAGAAATCCTACAGTGAAAGAAAGATCTATTTTTAAAGTTCAGGCTTGGCATGTTCAAGCAGCCCGGCACAAATTCTTCAGCAGGTGTTTAAAAGTTTGATGTGAATGTATACAAAAAGGAATACAAATACATGGCAATACCCATAAGCATGGAAGACAGCAGCTGGAGACATTCCATGGCAACACCTTTGGAAGAACATGGCTAGTTTTGTTGTCTGGCAGTGTGGGTACACATGAGGTTTGAGCACAGGACTCACTTCAAAGCAACAACGATCTGTCTTCTGCTTTGGTATAAAATAAGCGAAGTCCAGCTTTTGTAAATTTAAATCATACTGCATTGGCCTTACTGTTGGTTGGTTTATGGGGGGTTGGGGAGCGCATGCAAACATTTGTGTGTAGCTCGTAGAAGAAATTAAATCAGTACAGTAGAACATGGTTATGAGCATTCATCTCCTTTGCAATATCTTCGCGTTGCTTTGGTGCTGAACACAGTCACCCATGTTAAAAATGTCATTTACTGCCCGGGTGTCAGGAGAGGCGGTGGATGCGCAGTGAGTTCAGATAGTGCTCCAACATCCAGCAAGGGGTTTCTTTGGAAGGAGAGGGAAGGGACAGTGGCATGGACAGGGTGTGACCGCTGCGACAGGGAGCCCTCAGCTCTGGGCCCAACCTGGGTGGTTAAAATCCCAACACCACAGCAAAATCAGAACATAGCTATGGTGGTGGCAGCGGTAGTATTTGCTTCACAGGAAAATCTGGTTTGCTCATCACAGCACGTAGCATATTCGCGCACTTTTACGTAATCGATTCAGCCCCACAGGTACCCAAAACTCGCTGCCAAAGTTGGGGATTTTTCCCACGCCAGAAGAACGGCGCAGCCTGCCAGCTGCTGTGACAGGGCTGCCGCATCCTCAGGGCCTCCAGGCATTTCGGTGGGAGCCCGATACCCGGGAACCACGACCTGAGCTGCACCAGCACGGCCACAGCCGCCGCTCGGGATTCAGGGCGGTGTTTTCACGGCAGAGGACGAAAGCCCGGGGGGCCCGGGGAGCCGGCCGGCCCACCCGCCTCTAGCCCGGGGGGCCCCGCACGCCCCTTCGCGCCACAGCCCGCGGGCCGGGCCGGGCCGCGTCCCCTGCGGCAGCCCCAGCAGCGCTGGGCACGGCGGCTGCGGCGTGAGAGCCGAGAGCTGGGTGAGCGCCCAAGCGCCGGCCGGAGGAGCCCGGAGCAAACGGGGACCCCCGCGGGGCGGCTCCGGGGGCGGGAAGGGCGTGAGGGGACAGGCGGGGGCTGGCGGCGGCCTCGGGGTGGGGACCTGGCTGAGGGGCACGGCGGGGAGCTGCGCGGCGCTGGGGCCCGGCAAGCAAGGGCCGGGCAGCCGCGGGGGGTCAAGCACAAAGCGGCGGGGGAGCCGCGCGGAGGGCCGGGCAGCGCGGAGCCTGCGGCGGCGCAGGGCGGCGGAGGGCGGGGAGGAGCGGCGGGGAAGCGCGGGAGGGGATCGCGCACCGCGCGGGGCGAGCGGCCGGAGCGGGACGGGACGGGCGACGCTTTGCATTTACCACAACGCCGCGGCCTCCGCCGCTCCGCGCCGCCGCGCTGCTCCCGCCTTCCCCGGCCATCTTCCTCCGCGCCCGCCCGCGGGGCTGCGGGGGGCGGGGCGAGCGGGGCCGGACGGGCTGGGCCGGGGCCGCACGGGCTGGGCCGGGGCCGCACGGGCTGGGCCGGGGCCGCACGGGCTGGGCCGAGGCCGCACGGGTTGGGCCGGGGCCGCACGGGCTGGGCCGAGGCCGCACGGGTTGGGCCGGGGCCGCACGGGCTGGGCCGAGGCCGCACGGGTTGGGCCGGGGCCGCACGGGCTGGGCCGGCAGCTGCGGCCAGCGGAGGGAGGTGCGCGGAGGCTGGCGCCCGCCGGGCTGCGTCGTGGCCGAGGTGGCTGGCCCGGGGCGGGGGCTGCACCGCTGTGTCTGGGGCCGTTCCCCTGCGGAGCAGAGCCCGCGGTGTGTCCGCCGGGGGGACTAGCCAAACAGGCTGGCGTTATCCTTTGTTATGCCATGACAAGCCAGGCTTAATTGCTAAAGGTCTCTAATGAGGAGAGGAAATATGGGCTGTAACGCATAAGCCAAACTGTATGTCCAGGCGTGGGATCGGTGTTGAGAGAGCGCTGCATGAGGCCTGCTGTGTCTGCAGGCGGGCCAGCCCTGTCTGCAAGCGGGGCGGGGGATGGAGGCGGCTACAGGTGTCCGGGTGGCCCGCAGAAGCCAGCCTGGGACAGGGACAGCCTGGCAGGGGGTGGGAAGGTTTGGACAGAGCTGGGTAAGAGGCTTGGGCTGATTAAGTTAGCGGATAAGGTTAAGCTGGTGTGGTTTAAACTGACATTTTAACAGGTTTTTGCTTATACTCTGGGGAGAAAAGAAGATGCCAGAAAGCAAACTTCCCACAGTTCATTCATCTCCATTTCCATCCTTGCTGACTTCGGAACTGGTGCTCCTTCTTCCCCACCACTGTGTACATGCTGGAGCGAGCGAGATCTTCAGCCCACCACCACATTGCTCATGCTATCTAGTAGAAGGAAAACAGATAAGGAACCACGCAGCCTTCTGCCATCCCCCTTCCACTTCTGTTACAATTATGGTTAATATTTTGCTTTCACAGCCTCACGGATGAGCAGCAGGTTGTTTCTTCTCTTGGATTGCTCTGATCATTGTTTACCTTTACATTCCCATATAAGAAATTCAAATTTGAACTTGCTCTATCCTTTTTGTATCCTGTCTTTTGGGAAAAATGCCAACAGCCTCACTCCACTGCAGGTAAAATTACAGCTTTTCACTTTCTTAAAAGTGAAAGTTGGTTATGATTTGTGCTATTTACCCATTAAATATACAGCTGGTAGAATTCTGCCAGTAGTAAATAAAAAAGTAGTAAAGTAAAAAAGTATTACTTTTAGGGGAGATCCAGGCATAATGAAATTAATTGAGACTGCATCTGGAATATTGTGTCCAGTTCTGGGCCCCTCAGTTCAAGAAGGACAGGGAACTGCTGGAGAGAGTCCAGCGCAGGGCCACAAAGATGATTAAGGGAGTGGAGCATCTCCCTTATGAGGAAAGGCTGAGGGAGCTGGGTCTCTTTAGCTTGGAGGAGACTGAGGGGTGACCTCATTAATGTTTACAAATATGTAAAGAGCGAGTGTCACGAGGATGGAGCCAGGCTCTTCTCGGTGACAACCAATGATAGGACAAGGGGCAGTGGGTACAAACTGGAACACAGGAGGTTCCACTTAAATATGAGAAGAAACTTCTTCTCAGTGGGGGTGCCAGAGCACTGGAACAGGCTGCCCAGGGAGGTTGTGGAGTCTCTTTCTCTGGAGACATTCAAAACCCGCCTGGACGCCTTCCTGTGTAACCTCATCTAGGTGTTCCTGCTCCAGCGGGGGGATTGGACTAGATGATCTTTCGAGGTCCCTTCCAATCCCTAAGATTCTGTGAAATATGTTTAGTGATACCTGAGGGGCTCGTACTGACCAAGGAGGAAGACATTTCAGTTTGGTACACTACTTTTCTAGAATGTAGTCTTCGAGACTTGTAGGTCTCAAGTCATAACAGATGAGTCCAGAGAACACTATGGGTGTGTCTACACTAGGAGTTTGGTGTTTGGCAGATTTTTAGGTGCATCCTGTTACTGGACTTATATTACAACTAATAGGACAATTAATAGTTTGGGAATCTGGTGTTAAGAAGGCTTCTATAAACGAATCACCAATTAAAGTCTGGCTAAGTACTAAAGCGACTGAAAATTATCTTGTGATAAATGCTTTGTTTCTTATATAAAGGCCAGATCTGTTTGCTTTTTGGTGGGTTAAGGAAGTACCCTTAGAAGAACAGTCACTACAGTTGAAAAAATGTCGGAAAGAACAGAAGACTAGGTTTACAAAGTGACAGAGGCCAACTCCAGAATATGTCTGCCTCCAAGGTGGTGTCTGTATATGAAGGCTGAGGGATGCTGGAAAAAAATAGTTGGTGTTCACAATGCTTTAAAATAACTTAATAAAAAGTAGTAAATTTGATAAACAGCATATACAGATTTGTACAAATCTACATAAAACAAATACAAAATTTTTGTAAAATATGTAGGAGATATTCATAATGGGCAAAATTCCTAAATGTTTTTGTACTTCGGTTGCATGTCAACATTTCATACAACTGTTGAGAAAGTTTAATGTTTCATCTAAACTTGGGGATAAAATCCTATTGATTTGTACCCACAATCACTTTTCAAGATTTGAAGATTATTCTTGCTTGGAGGTGGGCAAGACCCCTTCTAAAGCCCACATTCACCCTAAAGCTAATGCAGGCTGATTCAGTTACCATGTTACAGATAAAGCTGCTGTTTCATAAACATTGCAGAACTGGGCTCTGTAGTTCTGAAACTATTTGGATTACAGCTAGAAACTCAGATTTCTAATTTAGCTACTGCTGTATGAGTACTGGTTTCTTCTACCTTTTGGTCTAGTTCATTTGCTATTACAGAGTTCTCTGTCTTTTTAAAGCACGTTCTTTATCAGACCACTGGAATACAAGAGATTGTTCTAACTACACCACAGACAGAAGCTTAACAATTTGGAAAAGATTAACATGAACAAGATACTAAAAAATAAATTCATTCGGCATTCTGCTGAAAAACTTGAGCAGGAAATGTTGGTTCTTCCCAGCAAGGCTGGACAACTGTGTTTTGTGAAGTCATCCTTTTGGTATTACTCCCTTCCAACAATTTTACAGGGCTCACTTGTGAAGTGTAATGAAGTGTCATGTCTCACTAATAACAATAAGTAAGAATATGGAAATTAAATACTAGATAAATTTAGCTGGGGTAGAGTTTGAAGGGTAGCACTGCTATCAGCAGCTACCAGTCCAATCCACAAAGTTGTTCTTCTCCATGTAAGATTTTTTTGGTGACATAAAATGTAATGCCTTTTTTTAGTTTTGTTGCAAATGAGACATTCATGGTTCTATAAACCCACAGAATTAATAGAAACCAAAATTACTGAGGTTCTTTGTGCATGATGGAAATGAAGCTGCTAAGGATTTTGCTATGGAGGTATATGCACTTATTGAATGTTTACTTTGTTTTTTTACAGTATGAACTAGTATCAAATCAATGAATTTACAATAGATTTTTCAAAACTTTTTTTAATTAGGGCCAAAAAATGATTATTTAAAACATGGTATCAGGGCCTTAACTGTGCAAAAGACTGTAAGCATTCTGAAGAACGTTCCTATTATCTTTGTTTAGCTGTTTGTTTATAAACTAAAAATAGGAGGAAAAGAATAAACGCTTTTAGATATACAACCATGGGAAATGATCAAAGGGGGAAAGAACAAAGAAAATCGGGTAGATCATGCTAACATGTAGATCTGGGTAGGTCTGGACAAACAGCCAAAAGACATAAAGGAGCAGATGGAAGAAGCAACACACAGAGAAACAAAGCAGAGTTAGGATTTACATGCAAATCCCTTGTGAATGTATTTATATCTTGGGCCTTCACAGAACAAACTTTATAATTTCAGCTACACATCTTTTCCTGTCTTACCCTGTCACTGATAAAAGCCAGACATGTAGTAACCACCATTTCACAACTCTAATGTGAAGAAATATTGAAAATAGAAGGTTGGGGGCAGGGGCATATCAAGAAAGTGGTCCAAGACAAACAGTACCAGGGAGCTACCTGTAGCCTTTGTGACTCCATTATGTATTCTACTCCCGAAAAGTTATAACAAACATTTGACAACTTACTTTAATATGTAAACACCAAAAACAAACAAGAAAAGCATGAAAATCCAGAATATTTCAAGAGGTATGGCGTATGTAGGTGGAAGCTTGCCAATTAGGGGATGAAGTAAGAGCTCTTATTCTGGTTCTGCCTGTTGCTGCAGCTGTTATGTGAACAGCAGAACTGTAAACAATCTTATCAAGCATAAACCTGCATTTCTTAGTGGTTAAAAGGTAAGCAAACCTCTCCAGTTGTTGAAGAGAAAGACATTTTTGGGTAAAATGGTCACTGAAGAGAATATTAAAAAGAAAAATCTAGAAGATAAAGTACCTTAGGGCATGTTGAAAGCAATTCTAAATTGCTCTCATATTCAGCTTTAATATATTCCAGAATTTTGAGTTCTTTTGCATTACCATTACCTGAGGCAGTTACTCTGTCCGTAGGGTGGCTGCTGAAGACCCTGAGTGCAGCAGAACATACTTGCCAGACAGTGTCACAGTCATCTGGGAGAACATGAGGCAGTATTTCAAGCTCTTCCCTTACATTCAAGAACCTGGGGAGATGATAGGAAAAGCTGTCCAATTTGGCATGGCTAGGTAGCATCCTATAATGTACAGTAGTATGGATGCTATACTTGCCTTTGTGACTCTTGTACCACAGCAGGTGCTGGAGTGGCACTGCGAGCTGGAATCTAGCTTCTCTCCACCCTCAATTTCAGCAGAATTAGCACCTTGGGGAGCTGGAAAAGTTCAGCTTTAAAGCAATTGCAGCACCTAAGATCCATGAGGGGAGCTCAGAGCATTCAGCTATCACAGTTGGCTTGTATGGAGTCTATGAGACTGACTTAGGCTTTGAAAATTAACTATGATAACTTCCATATCAAGAAAATGGTTAAAAGCTGCCATTCAAGACATTCGTCTGCTCTTTAATTTTTAATGATCTTTAAATCAGTGTTAGGCACTGCTTGACAGAATTCTGAGCTTTAGTTTATTTGGTCCATGATAAACATCTTTAATACAAAACTACAATTTTGTTTGTTATTAATCTCACTGTGCCAGACTAGAGCAGCGAGAGCTCCACTTTGCAATTTCCTGGCTCCTGAAGATATTCTTCCTGCTTTTCAGGTTCATGTTAATAACATAGAGTTCTTTATAGCTGAAACAAATGCAAACAAAAATTTCCTTTTGTCCTTTAATACTAGAATAAACTTTATTTCCCTCATAATACTATGCAAATATTTCCCATAACCAGCTATTGAGAAGTACTGACATTTGCATGATAACACATTATTTTCCAGAAATGCTGCTCACGTCATATCCTACGACAAATTCATCATGCATGGCCATGAAAACTAGTCAGGGAATTGTAAATATATAGTGAGTCACACCCAAAGTAATTAATTTAACTGTTAGTTTGTTTTCTTTTTAAAGGAGGTTGTTCACTTGGTTTCATCCCTCTTTTTGCCCCCCTCCCCCTTTTTTTTTTTTAATAAACTGCAGCAAATTTGGGGAAATCTGCAAAACAAGAGAATTCTGAGTGTTTTAAACAAGTAAACAAATAACAGCTTAAGGATTTTTTTTTTTCAAATACCTCAGTCTGTCTTCAGTGTAATTTTGTACACTTCACAGCTTGCCTAGAATAAACAGTGCAGTAACAAAAGTGTATTGAAAAGCAGAATCTGGTCCAGCAAGTTCTCCTACAGCGCAGGCAGCTAAATGTTCCTGGCCAGCCAACCCCTGAGCTCTGCTGCTGCACAGAACAACCTGAGGGTGCTGGAAGGCTGGGTTTAGACCATTTGCTAATTTTGTTGTTGGTGTAAAAGACAGACCAGTCTCTTGAACAAACAGCAAAATGCGGATATTTCCTCATTGTGCCATGGTTGGGGCCACATGTTGAACACTACTGACATTTTTTTCCTCTGAAGAGAGAATTATTATATTGCTTCCTCAGCTTTAATACACCCTTGAAGCAACACAGGAATAGTTCTAGAGGTACTAGTTTATCTTTACAGCAGCTCTGGGAATTAGAGGATTGAGCCACCCGAATTTTCCACATGGGACCTCTCACCTAGCAAGAGTAAATTAAACATTAATTTCATTAATTTTGAGTGACCAGTTTGAGACAACAGCTTCCGAACTCTTACATCGTGCTGTCTAGGTTCAAAGCACAGCTTCTAACTTTAGGCACACACAGCCTGGTATTTAAAACATGTGGGTTCAAATTGCAGAGTTAGGAACCCCTAAAATGAGAAATGCATTATTATTGGCTACTGGTGAAAAAGCCAGGTATAAGTCATTTACCCTTGCATTTCAAAAAACACTCTATGACAAAGACATTAATAAATCGTATTGCTTCAGGGAATAATTAAGTGCTTTAAATCTCATTTCTCTTCCTTCAACTCCTACTTTCTAGTTGCTGAAACAAATGAAGGTTCTTGGAAAACGGATCGTTTTAGTAAAAAAATTGAATCGTTCCCTTTATTGCAGGGTCTTAGTTCATCCCCAGATGATCTTTTTTTTTTTAATTATAAGCACATAGAAGCTCTACTTAGAGACAAAACTTATTGTGTCAGACACTAAGCAAAGAGAGAAAGAGATGATCCACATGACAGGTAACTTACAGCCTAAGACAAGAAACAACTGGCTACAGTGCCAGGGGAGTTCAAGGAAACTGCACAGGTCAGCAAGATAAGCCCTAATCATAGCTCACCAGCAGCTCAGCTGTTGTTAAATTTTTGGTGGGCACCTCTGCAAAGAACATTTGAGGAAGGGTTTGAAGACAATGTGATTCCAGTGTTTGCACATGTGTGTGAATTTCTCCATGTTGTGGAGTCAATGTGGAGGTAGGCATGGAATAACGAATTAACAACCCAGGCTAGTACTGTGACTAAACAGAAGTTCATCCTCTTAGCAGCATCGAGACCAGCTGACACGAATGTAGTCTACTATTTGGCTATGCCTGCTCATCTACAACCATTTCTTGGAGGTACAGTCTAGAAAGAAAAAAATTAAACATTTTTTTTATAACTTGGTGAAATGACAGGCACATTTACCTCAGCACCCTTTAAACAGTAAAGAAAAAAAAACACAAACGAGAAACTAATCTCACCTTGGATTCCTATCATAATGCCACTGCTTAGCCTGGAAGACGAAAACCCTGAATTTACTCACATTTTATTTACATAATATCACATAAGAAAAGGGAGCTGGAGCAAGATCAAGACAGGATGAAAAAAAAATACAACCTGGGCACTCAGCAGTCAAGTATACATCACCACCTTAGATGTCCACTCACGGGAGACATGACAGTCCCTAGCTCGGTCAGGCTCAAGATGCCTCTAGTTTCTGAGGTGGGTGATCCCCATCAGCTGCAGGGCTCAGCAGGTCCCTTTCCTGGCTATGGGAAGCATCAAGCAAGCTTAATGATAGGTTTTACCACCTGCCTCCCCTGTAATTATATTATTAATAGTATAAGCATCATAAAGCTGAGGATGAAAGTGTTGACTAGGACTAGCATTTATTTAGAATTCCCATTAATCTGCATGTATGTGAAGTTTTCTTATCTGAAAGATGGCTGCCTTCATTAGGGCTGAAATTGTTAGATATATTGTTTTCCCCAAAACATATACCAGTGAAAGGGCTAGATTTTAGCTTTGTGGCAGAGTGATCACAGCAGCAGTTTGTGATGCCAATTTTTCACAAATATATATTAATACAAAGAGCCAGAACATGCCCTCCTATAAAATCCACCTACAGAGACTAAGGAAAATGAAATCAGTGAGGAATTTCTCCCATATTATTTCTCCCACAGAATTTACCCTTACTGTTTCAGGAGGGGAATGAGGTTACCCCTCTGCAAAGAAGGTTTTGAGGAAACTATCCCAGCCTTAGTCCCCAGGAATGTTTGCTGAGCTCAAGAAACCACCGTGCTTTGAGACCAGCCACATGGAGCCCATATGCTCCTGTCAGCTCTGATGCTCGCTCGAGGCAGCTCTATCGGAGCCATAAAATCAGGAACTCCCTGGGTTTGTGACGATGCCATATCTGATCCCTTCCTTCCTGGATATAAATAGTTTCATTCTGAAGAACAGCCAGTGAGATATTTATCATAATTTCATGTTGCTATTTTTAAAAAATAGATACACAGTTTTATCATGCACAACTTCCAACAGGAAATATTTTCAGATTGTGACAACACTTACTGGCCAATAGAGCATTCATACCCGTTTAGCATATGTTTTGTGATGGTTATCCAATTTAATGTGGACCATTTAAAAATACCACTTGGACAATTATGAAGTACTAGAAGCATTTTGATTTTTTTTGTCATTATTTCATTGATTATCAGTAATTTACTAGTGAATTTCGAGAACACTTCAACTAGTAATGCTATTTTTTACCCTATGAACAGACTTGTTTCTGTTAATATTTATTATCTTTTATGAAGGAAAAATTGTGTCACAACAACTGAGTTTACTCACCTTTTTGCTTTAGTTATACAGATAGTATATATTAGTTGATTCATGAATATTACACCTTCAATTATTGGCATTTCCTGCACATATAAATACAGAGTTACCTTCTTTGGATTCTGTAAACTTATTTTGTCAAACTTCCCAGAGACAGTTAAAGGGTAAGAATGTTATCTTCTGTGCGTATTTTCAATGGTTTTCATTATAATATATTTTTTCCATCATCAGAAGTGTTGGTAGGTCTCATGGAATACACATCAAAATAGATGGAAAGAGATACAACCTTCATCCCCATAGGGTGACCGAAGCTATTCACATGTATCAATAGGGGGAGATCCCAGGTGGCAGCAGAGCTACCTGCAAAGCCCCATATGGGGTTTATGCAAAAAAAACCCACAGTAGTGTTCAAAGACACTAGTGACAGCCCACTCAGCTACAGAAGTGCACTGGCCCTGGTCTCTCCTGTTAAGCAGGAATACTTTTTGCATCCCTTCCCGTTCACTTCCTAACTTGCCAGTCGTACCCTAATACCCTTCTGACAAGTTTAAAAAGCAGTCATTGTTACTGGTGAATGCTGAATGTTTCCAAGCGTAGCCTAGTTGCTTGTCACAAATTTTGGAATAGGCCATCACCTGCTTTGCATTTCCATAAAGTTAGCACTGATGACAAATGGAAGAACTGAATCTAGATCCTCAACCTAGCTCAGCAAAATGGTCTAACGAATAACTAAAAGCTGAAAGTGAGGCAGTGGGAATGAATGCTGTTTTGGAGTCAGATCTAGGGGTTTTTCCTAAATTTTAAGCCAGAAGAAACAGCCATGTTTGATTATATTGCATTTCTTAAGAAATGCATCTTGTACTTCACTAGGAGATAATGTGACATATTAAGTGCTTATAATTGGTGTGGTTTTGTTAAAATATACAGTGTAAGTCATTATTTTGAGTAAACAGTAAATTAAATTCATATTTTACAAAACCACAGCCTTCTTCCAGCTTATATATTTCAAAACCAAACATGACTGCTTAACAATAAGTTACAAAGAACAAAATGCACATTCCTGCTCACCCATGCTTTCCTACTGCATGTCAGAGACAAGTTTAGGATGCACAAGAAATATAACCTAGAATCACTGTGAAGTCTTCAAAGCCATTCTCTGACAAGTTTATGAAAGGAACTTAATGTACATGAAAATTTGGCTTCTCATAGCTCATTTGAAATTTTTTACTTCAATCCTCTGCCGATATCAGATACTATGATGTCACGACAGCTGCTGGTGGTAATGATTGATACCACACAGAAAAAGCTGTGTTCTGCAGCAAAGGTTAAGTGGTAGGAAAGAAAAACAATTTTTCTTGTCATGCAAATAATTGCAGTATAACGTGCTGATATAATTTTTGCCTAGGTCTTGAATCACGTGCTTTCATTCAAACATTACACACATAATAGCAATTGAAACACATTTTTCTACTTTAGTTGTAGATTTACTATAGTATCACAGAGCTATTTATACATAAACACACACAAGACACATGTGGTGTCTGTATTGTGTAGCATCTATATTATTATGGGCTTCCACTATAAAAATTGGTTTTGGTATAAAAAAATAAGTACATAGAATGTTCTGCAGAAGCCAAGCTGTTTAGAAATACAATCACTCAGGATTTTAAGTAAAGCATAACAGCTCTTTAATAACTAGTCCAGAAGCCATCCCACCCTGTAGTTATATTTACCAAGCTGTCTTCAGCAGCCAATTATTTCACTTTGTTTTGGCTATGCAAAGAAAGAAGTGCTCCAAACACACGAAATAGTATTGTTTATGCTTTTTGTATGATGTTTATGGAAATCTCAGTAGTTAATAAAAATTACAAAGAATAATAGATTAAATTCATGTTTTTATACTCAAAGTTTAATTAAGAATTTCAAAACGTTCTGTGAATTATACAGATGAGAGCTATATGTAACAACTTTTCTAAGCAGCTACATACTTATATTAGTTGAATATGTCTTTCTGAATACTTGGTGATGTCAATTTCTTCTGAGAATTTAGGGGGTGGTTCTTGGAGATGTAGGGATAGAGAAAGAGAAAAGGAGGAAAGAGGCAATATCTGAAAAACAGTCCTTACTCATTTGCAATGTAGATAACTTTGTGCTTCTCAATTACTTCTATGTCATGCTCCAGTTGTTTCATCTGTAATTCCAGCTTTTCCTTATATAGCTTCTTGGGTACAGTGTCTAATTGTACTGGAAGACCCTGAAATTCATGATACACTTCCTCCCAGTTCTTTTTCAGCCCCTAGTGCCATGACAAGAAAAGAAAATATATGAGAAAAACTTCACTAAGTTTTCATATGCACATAAACTACTTAAGGTTTTTTGTTAATATCACATTTGATAAGTGTCACTTCAGTGTTAAATAATAAATACATGGATAATGTTTAATCATCTTAATTGGACCAAATTAATTAAATTCTTAAAAGTCAAAGTAGATGAAACAGAAATAATTTTGACTCATTCTGATGCAATATAAAAATGGTCTTTAAAAAACTCTGTGCCTTGGAGAGAAAAATTACAGTCTTTAGGAGGCAACAAAACAATAATTAAACTAGTCAATGAAGGATGAGCTACAAAAATGATAAAGTGAAAAAGAGTATGTCAATGTGACTAACAATCAACTCCATAGCCTACCAGGAACACAAGGAAGTCTGTATACTTCATTTCCAGTCCTCAGTATCTCCAAGAAAAACCGCACAAGGTAAATGAAGTGTGACTCTTCCTTATTCCATATAAGGGACTTTCTATGTTTTCAGTGATCTTCAAGTAGGCAGCTTGGACTGCTCCATTGTTTCTAATTCTAGTATGCTCATTGAGGAACTACTAGGATTCATAAAAGCTGCCTCTAAACTTGTATCAATCAGATGCCTCCTTTTCTCCAAAATGCAACAAGAAATATCTTACAAACTGCACTACAGAAACCATTTCCACATAAACAGCAACATGGCTACCACAGATATCACCATGTCACACAGCGGTGTTACCTACCTTAAGTAATCACAAAACTACAAACTCTTGGAACTCCAGGCAAAATTCAATGGCAGTTTCAGTTCATCTCACCACCAGCTTAATTTTCTATAATTGAGACTTTGCTCAGACTGTGAACACCAAACTGATCCTAAATATTTTAATTTCTGTGAGCTACTTTGAAGAAATTCTAAATAATTGCATGCTCTTCCTAATCTACATTTACAGTAACATCTATAGGCAACTTATTTATCATTTGGATTAAACAAGCTAGCTTTCACTGACCCTATCAACACTATTTTCAAGAGCTGCCACCTCTCTTGAATGCTGCTATGCAAATAATTACCTTACTAGACAAAGTGAACTGTATTTTCCGTATATGAAAGCCCAAGACTAAAACCCTGCCTCAAAAAACCCATGCAATTATCTGAAATGTACTCATAAACCTGTTAATTCAACATCAGAGACAAACTTTTATCTACCAATACATACTGAACAGAACCAGACTGTGGTAAAGAAATAAAATTTAAAAATTATCTTTACATTCTCATGGTTACTGCATCAATTGCTCTTACTTTCCTCAAAAGGATAATACAAGCATATATGAGGATTTAGTAAAGTTTATTCAGTGTATCAAATATCCTCATGAAAACTATTTGGTTGAACTTAATAATCACACCTACTAAAAGGAACTCAGGCAGCAATCAGTGAATAATATGAATACAATATGGCTATTAGTGAGAAAACCCTTTTCCAAAACATTTTTTGGCTCTCAGTTCTGTTTCCTTAGGGGAGATCACAAAGTATCTTCAAAAATGAAGAACTGAAGTTGGAAACTAAAGTTTTCAACTCTCCTGCGTAACTAAAAGCGGATTCAACTGACACACTGAATTTATGGCACGTTGTGATCTTCAACCTCATGTCCTCCTTCTCCTCTATTGTTAAGCACCTTTTCTCCCAGATTGGCTAATTGACTAACATACTGAAGTTAAATTTAGAGGAATTATTCTTAATACAGATTTAGCTTTGAAGATTGCTGCTTCTATTTCAGAACTCAAAGACGTCCCTAAGAAGTCGTCTGATTTTGTCCACTGTATGAACAGAGCACTGTATGTCCACTGTATGTACTCAGCGCTGTTGAGGCCCCACCTTGAATCCTGCGTTTAGTTTGGGCCCCTCATCATAAGGAGGACATTGAAGTACGAGAGAGAGTTCAGAGGAGGGTGATGAAGCTGGTGAGGGGCCTGGAGCACAAGTCCGATGAGGAGTGGTTGAGGGAGCTGGGGCTGTTTAGCTTGGAGAGAAGGAGGCTGAGAGGGGAGACCTTATTGCTGTCTACAACTACCTGAAAGGAGGTTGTAGCATGGAGGGGGTTGGTCTCTTCTCCCAGGTAGCAAGTGATAGGACAAGAGGAAATGGCCTCACGTTGCATCAGGGGAGGTTCAGATTGGATATTAGGAAAAACTTCTTCATGGAAAGGGTTGGAACAGGCTGCCCAGGGAAGTGGTGGAGTCACCGTCCCTGGAGGTGTTTAAAAGGCGTTTAGATGAGGTTCTTAGGGACATGGTTTAGTCCTAGAGTTAGGTTAGGTTACGGTTGGACTCAGTGATGCTGAGGCTCTCTTCCAAGTGAAACGATTCTATGAAAAATGACCTCTCCCTGCCAATACTAAGAAAAACATACTTTTTAACATGAAGTAATATTTTACTGATTCAAAGCAGTGTATTTATTGCATAGCTATTTGTGCTTTTTGCATATTTATATTAAGCATCTAAGTGTTGTCCACGAAGGTTATTCCAACAAGCTTCATATACCAATATCTACATAAATTTAAAACCCCTACCTTAACAAGTGAAACTAAGAGCAACAAGGCTATTTATTTACTGTCTTATAATGCTACTTGTCTTTGCAAATCCAAGCCTGTCAAGTATTTAAATAAAGCTCTTAGTCTACCAGACATCAGGTATAGCTCACAGATATATAGTAATGAAAAGAAATACAGTATTTCCAAAACTTTCATAGAAGAGTCATTCATAGCTTCTTTTAAATAATACTTCTTTGTGTACATTAGTAAAAACTGGTTTGAAAACAGTGATTTTTAAAACACATCAGAGCACGCACTCATCACAATTTAGTCTATCCCTAGAGAGTGGAGAGATCAAAAGCACATCATGACTCCCTATGTAAAAATCTCCCTCACAGTTCCTCTGACAGCAATGTAATATGCTGACCACTGTTGCTATGGGCTAGATCATGAACTGAATAACTCTATATAGAAATTCTAATACATGCTGGATCAGTGAGAAATATGTACTGTATTTATCAACATGCTCTTTCATTCTTATAAAATCCCAACCAAACTGAGCACAATGAAGAAAGAATTCAGAAAATATTGGCACAAATTTTTTCCCCTTATTTTTGTAAGTTCATGAGGCTTGATTTTGTTCTCAGACATCTATTGCCACGTATTCTTTCAAATCAGATAGTGCACACGTGTTCACTAGCAATGTCAAGTATTTTAAAAAACAGGAATTCCCATATGTCTACAACTGAGCACTGGGTAGAAGCCACATACCCTGAGGACACCAATTCCTCCTGATAATATAACTGTATAAGTAATCTGGAAAGAGCAAACTTTTTAAAAAAATCTAAAAGAAAATACTGACTTAATGAAAACAATCTAAAACCTTTTCAATTAAAAATATTTCAGTGCACTCTTGTATTTTAAAAATATACAACATAATTTTAATCAAACTAAGTGCAAAACTGTGAGTAGCTGAACTCACATGTCTTTTTGCACATATATTTTTGCTGCACAGTTAACTTCCTTGACCCTCAGCTTGTCTCGTGCCTTTCCCACCATAAAAATACCTTAATCCTCACCCTTGCTATTATGTTCTTTATATCGGTATCAATGCAATACTCTCACCTCTCTCCCATACTTCTTCCTAGCTACTACCTCTTGCAGCATAAGCAAGAGACACCATTGTGCTTGCTTTTGTGGAGTTTGCTGATTAATCACTTTGCAAGTGAGTTAGACACTGTGTTTTCTCTCTAGATTTTCTGCTGGCTTTTTTGGTGGGAATTTAGATCTTGGAGATGTCCATTCATCTAATTTGTTTCAGGTGGCTGCTAAGATCAAGTTATCAAGGAACAGACTGATAAACAGATATCACAAAAACACGCCTAATTTTCATAGGAAATTTGGCTAAAATGTGGTCATGAGAAATTCCAGTTCAAGGACTGGATATACTTTTAAAATGTCTCTTTTCTGCTCTACTTATTTTGTAGTATTATTTATCTTTAGAAAATCTTGTGCAATTAAAACTGTATGAAAGACAGTATCCAAAACAGCTTAACAAAATAAAATTTTTCCAGTTACAGTTCTATGAACATTTTTGCAATTTAATTCTGTCTTCTGTTTATGCCACATTTTAAAGCATGATCTTATGCTTTAGTCAGTGAGGTCACAATGTGAAGACAGAAACTGCCAATAAAAGTGGCAATGTTATGCACCAGGAAATTTTTAAAAAAGCAGCAATTTGTATTTTTCCATGATTTACAAGGAGAGTCGGAACTGTCACTAAATACATATAGGTGATTTTCTGCATTTGTTTGAGGTTTCATTGAAATTCCAAGTCATCAAGGGGGATAGCAATCTAACAGAATTGAAATACTAGTAAATGTGGACTAAAACTGCTGCTATATCAGCTCCCTTCAGTTCAGTTTACAACTGTTCTACAGCTCCATCTAGTGAAAAAGTAGCTAACTCCTTTGCCGCACTTCAAAAATCTAGTATACTTTTATATATATATACTTTATATATATATACTTTTATATATATATACTTTATATATGGACTTACATTTCCATATTAATCTTTTGTATATGTTAGCATTTACACTAAATCAAAATACACACCTGCAGAAGACTTCTCCTTTCTTCATCAGATAGCCGTTTCATGGCTCTTTTCTTGAGATCTTCCAAGATCCTGGCCTCATATTCTTCCTGAGCTCTCTTCGTTTCTTCATTTCTCTGTGTTACATATTTTGGTGTAATACCATAATCCTATAAGGGTAAGGAAGGAATTTCTTATATGTGCTTTTAAGAAGGAAACAGAGACATACCTGTCTCCATAATATATTACATTTCCAAAGACGGCTTGAAATGGAATTTTGTGCCACTGAGCAAAAAAATCTTAAATCACTGTGTTCTTAGAGTATCAAACGTGATTGTCTTTGTAGCCTGAGAAAAACATATAAACAATTACCCTCAATTTATTTTTGCAACCTTGGAAAACAACATAATCCAGAAAACAAATCATCTATTTATAAGAATTGATGGTTGAGTGAGGAGTTTGAAACCTGTTAATGACAGCAAACTATTTTACAAATTTACATGGTGTCAGATTCTACATTCTGAAACACATTCCTTAGATACTTTCTTGGAAAGGTCTTTCTGTATCCTGATTTTTGCTTAACATTGCATGCCACAGAAAAGAGTAGTGTTTAACACATACATGAAAATCGGGCTAGTTAGGAATGATAAACTACCCCATACTGGACGTGGCAGAATTGTGTTTCTAGAAGGAAAAATAATTTCTGAATATCCCAGATGTACTTGGGGGAACACATCTATTTTGCCTTACATCCTTTGTAAAATGAAGCCTGTCTAGCTCTGCCATAAAGTATGAGTTATGTTATATGTCATGTCTCTTTCTGCACAATGGTCTGTCATTAGTTACCTATTTAGATGTCAGACTCCTGATAGGTCTTGTTTTCCTGAGTAGCGGAACTTAGTAGCAGAACTAGTAAGTGTCCTTATACTTGGAGGAGGTTGTCCTTAAAGGCATGCCAGCTTTCTCAAGCTCCTTTACTTTTCAGAGCTGTCTCCCACAGGGTCCTACCTCCTTGTTCCCTGAAGAAGCTGATGTTTGGTCTCCTGAAGTACAGGGTCTGTATACTACCACCTGCCTCCCCGAGGAGGAGAGAATCTTGAACTACTTCATGGCCCATGCAGCCAAGACTACTATTGATTAACACACCTCTGACCAGTTCTTTCTCGTTTGTAAGTAGCAGAACCAGAAGAACATGACCACTGGTTGGCTCATCCACCAACTGTGTTAAGAAGCTGTTGCTGACATGCTCCAGGAACCTTTTTGGATTGCCTTTATCCCATTGTGTTGTCCTTTCAGCAGATATCAAGGAGGGTGAAGTCTTCTGTAAGAAGCTGCACTATAATCTGAAGATGTCGTCAAAGTGCTTAAAGAGATTTCATCCAGTTCCTCACCTGATTGGATGGTCCACAACAAACATGCTTTTGACACTAACTGGCCTTTCCTCTGATCCTGACCCACAAGCTCAACCAGCATGTTGCTGTTGTTCCATAGAAGAGCTCTGTATATTTGAACAGCTCCTCCATCCAAAGTGCAACCCCTTCCCTGCCTGTCTCTCCGAAAGAGCCAGCATTCATTCCTCACAGAACTCCATTTGCTTCCCCATTAGATACTCCCTGGGTTCCCAATGAAACACATATGCTATTGCTTTAGCAGCATCATTATGCCAATTTTTTGCTGACAGCATAAGCAAGTGAAGACAGAGCAAAGGCAAGGCACAACTCTAGTGCCAGTGATTTCTCCTTGATGAATTTCAAAGGTCTACCACAAACAGCAGCAGCATCCAAACATCTCAAAAAGAATCATAAACATTTCATAGGATAATGCAATAGAGAATCTAAAATAGGCATTGCTACTAGTATTTCCACTATAACTTAATAAAACTTACCTTTTTTTTAATATATTTTGGAACAAGTCCTGAAGGTTCAAGCAGATATTTATCTCCCTGTCTTCTATCAACATAAATAGGTCGAGGCTTTTTAGGCAATCCTGTAATAGCAGCAACTGCATTTGTATTTATAAAATTCTTTTTACTCTGAATTCCCATAACGGGGCGATCTGTCCTCCGTGGCACTGATAATGCAGGCAATTTCTTACTATCCTGTTCTTTTTTTTCTGTGAATTGAGCATGTAAACATTCTCAGCAATAACCATGAAGAGCTTTGCAATTTAATGTTATTACATTTTTCAAAGGGGAAAAATTACATACAAAATTACATAAAAATAGAAACCAACTGTATCTACAATGAAAGAATTCAGTAGGAATGTACTATGATGAAAATGAGTATGCTTGTTTGGCATAACAGAGGTTTCATAACCTAGGAAATACTATGTTGTTTTAGATGGGTTTGCCTTATAATATGCCACATATTTTCTCTTAACTGCAGTAGTACAGGACCTTTTTCAAATATAATTAAAACTACTTTTACGAGAGATGCTTGTTGTTAGGGCATTAATGGCCCTGCACCCCACACCGTTGGGCTCAGGAACCCAATTTTGGCTCAGCCTTGGGCTGTCAGTGCCTGGCTGAGCTGTCTCAGCTGTGCAAGCCCCCAGTGCTGTTCCTGAAGAGCTGTGTGGAATCAGTGGATGGACTTGGCCCGTTACCCCAACTTCTTTGATGGTCACTAGGCCATTGATAGGACATATTTTTGTCCCCACCCTGCTCTGCTTGCCTGCCTCTGCTGTGGTGGGACTGGCCCTTCTGCTGGTGAGGTTATTGCCCTGCCTGCATTGTGGTTGCCCTCTGTTTCTGCCTCACCTCCTCTTAGGGAAAAGCCCTGCACTTGCTACTCGCTAACACTCATCAACTACTACTCGCAGTCCTTTCTCCAGAGAATATCAAAACTCTTCCTTTTTCAGGTGATCTTTTCTCCAAGGCACCAAGAGAAAGTCAGTAGTCTCCCAAATAGGCTGACTTCAGGTGAGTGATGAAAGACAATTCATTTCCCGCCATATTTCCCACTAGATATAACTCTGACTCACAGTCATTATCTTGTCATTAATCATTATCATGATTTGATTCAGGTTGTCTGAGTTCATGTTCTTCTTTGGCAGAAAATAAGTGTAATGTCATGTGTGACAGAGCTCATTCCTACAACAGCTGGTTTCCTGATACTGACCCCATGAACCAGAGCTTTCCTGGGCTTTGTTTTTACAACCTGATAACTTGCCATAACATAGTACTGTAGGACACGCAGACTTAACTATTTCTCTCAGGATGTCCTTTTGGAAATAAGATCTCCAAAGCTTCTAAGTGAGCACTGGCTCACCCTTATCTGCAGTACACTGGTGCACACTTGCTGTTTTGGTAGCCCCCACTTCTGGAGCCAGCAACCAAGCTTAGTTAAAATGAATACCAGAGTCCAGTAATAGAAAAAGATTCAGCTGAAGGTTAAGAAACACACCTTTTCTAAGGAAGTGATGAGTAATCAGACTCTAAAAAGAATGACACTATCCCAGACTTCAGGAGGAAAAAAAAAAAAACAAACACCTTTCTGTTCCGTCCTTGCAATCTATTTTTTAACTAGTTGTATCAAGCCCAGTTTTCAAGGTGGCACAGATACCATAAAGACAATGACATAATCCCATTCAGACAACCGACAGCTGGTCAAATTCCAAGTGATGAGAGCACCATGCTTTAAAAGAGGTGATTAAGCCGCGTAACTTCTCTGAGGTAGGTATGAAATTCCGTCCAACAAAGGTACAAGAACTTCCTGAGTTAGTGATACAGTTCCCTGTGAAGACCTGTTAGGGTCTAATCATGGCAATGAAATTGCTAGTCTGGATCAAAGTTATGATGTGGCATGGTCATTTTGAGGCTCTGGTACATTGACTCCAAATGCAAACACCCAAGCGCATATTGCTGTTATGAAGTCCTGAATCAACAAGTTGAAATAGAAATATTGTGAACTGCTTGTCTGAAAAAAATGGGTCAGAGTGCTGTATCTCAAAATATAGCAAATTTGAAGTAGATAATTTTATAACACAAGTACTTAAAAAGGATCTCACAGACTGCTCCACATTTTTGGTGAATCAACCTTCTTTCCCACACCCATCTAAAACACTATTATGGTAATGCTCAGGTGTCATTAAGTATTACATTCGCTCTTCAGATTTCCTGAAAAAGTGAAGACTATTCAAAAATGACCAAGGATGTCCACAGGACTTCTGGGGCCAAAGCTTATCTTAAGGTTCTAATAGGCCATATTGCCTGAAGCATTAAAGCCTCCAAAGCCTCCTCGGACAGTCTGTATTTTCAGTGCTAAAGCCACTTGCATGTGCCATGCAAATTTGGGTGCTGGGCTCCTACGTTCTCTTAGTGCTTTTCTATTTTTCCAGGCTAAAACCAATTTCAAGCTGAAACTTTAGAACTCAATTACAAATTCTGACAGGAATGCACTTAGAACTCCAACAGCACTAAGAAAGTCACTCCACCCTTGGACAACAGGCCATGAGGCTGAACATTAGAACTGTCTGCTCCTTTTACCTAGAATTATGGTTTCTGCCCAAAGATAGGATGCATTTTGCAACAAAATATTCCAATTTTCTTATTTCTGTGAAATGCAGCTCTCAAAAAAATTCTATGCTTTGAAAACTGCCAGCCAATTTAGTGCTATGGGATTAAGAACTCACAATGAGTGCTGAAGAGTAAAAGTTCTATGGTAGTTACAGCATCAAGAAAGGCACACATACTTTTCCCATATCTCTTAAAGCATTAAAAAAGTTCACTTTTAATACCCCCATTCATATTATTTACTTTGATATTAATAATCAGTTGCAGAAAAGAATGGTGTACAAATCTAAACTACATAATTAGAAATTGAAATGTCAGCAGGACAGCACATATCATCAACACATCTTCGACATCTGAATAGCCGTGGCCAAAAGAGATAATTTTTCTTTGTATTTCAGCTGGTTTTGTATCACAAGACAGTAAATGCTTACTGTGTTTGCTCATCACATACATCATTTCCCTGTTGCTTTTTTCAGCATTTTATACAATAAATAAGAAACATTTTTGTAAAATGGAGAAATAACTTTGGTATCATAGATACTATAAAAGGAACAGTGGAAACTGCCCCAGCATACAAAATTTTTTTTTTTTTTTAGTTATTCTCCACAACTGTTACTTTCAATATTAATATTATCAATTTTAAAATTTAAAAATGCCTTACATTTCATATATTGCATGTGTACACTTACTTGCTGGTAGCTTGGGTTCCTTTGAATGTTTCTGCAGAAAGTTGTTCGGAGACGGCACTGCAACTTTTGCTGGTCCCATAGTTTTGCACTGAGCTTTATTTTTTGCTGCTTCACATTTCACGGATGGTCGAAAAGTGGATATATACCTGAAACATTAAAAAATAGCCATAAAGAAGTTAAAGGTCAGAAAAATATTAAAAATACTTCTTCAAATAATATAGATTTTTGCAGTAGTTCATGCCAAAAGCCTATTTTGTTTTGTACTCTCTCCCAAATAAAGGCCATCATTCATACAACCTCCACACTAACACTAAGCCCAGGACTTCACTGACAACTTGTACTTCTGATTCTGAAGCTAGCTTGATTCTTCCTTCCTCTCTGGTGTTCCAAGGTCAGTATTGTCACACATTGGAAAATGGTTCCTGTGTGCACTGTTCATATAAATACTGAACACAGACATTTTGAAACTCAACGAACCCTAAATTTTGGAAATAAACTGCTTTGAGTGCTGCTTATATGAGTTAATTATTTTTATGAGGTTATGTATTATACACTTTGGTCTTTGTTAATTAACTCAATTTTTACAAGTTTTTTTTTTTAACGTGGCTATTTGTTTTGTTCAAAAATGCATAAAAAAATGCAGCTGTTGTGCATCTATAGAAAAATAGTAATAATGAACCTACTTTTCCAGATTTTCTGTATTTGAAAGTTTGTAGTATGGGAAAGATGCAAATGCCAATGTATCTATCTCGGCTGTTCCAGAAGCTGCAGTTGCAGTACATTGTAAGGCCTTACACAGCAATCAAACACATGTAAGGAAAAGCTCAGTTGGCTTCAAAATAGATGAGATCCATATTGATAACAAGAACATTCACTGCTTCACTCTATGGAATGAAACACATTTTAGAGGTATGCAAAACCTCGTGTTTTAGAAAATATGTCAAACATAGTTGAGAGTTGGACAGAATGTCCTTGATCATCAGTTCATCTCGATACAGTCCACTGTATCAATGTCTCAATGTTCCTGTTGAACCATCTGTTACAGACTATTATAAGAGATTAGATGGATGGCTGCTCCAGAATAGCAGAGCAAACTGTATTTCTTATATTACACAGATCCAAACTATGATCCTGTGTAATCAGTGGTGGTTTTGGCACTAACTGAAATGGCTAATGTGAAAATCAGTAAGAGCTCAGACATGAAAAGCTGTATGCACAGGGTACATACACACTGCTGTTCTGGTGTAATGTTGCATATGGCACTGTAACTTCTGCTTTAATCAAAGTATGCAAACATGTTCCCCAAAAGAAGCCAACTGCTGATCGTTAGCTGATTAGCAGCAACTTGCCTCTCTCTGATGGACTGAGCTGTCACAGATGTTTTCCTGAAGGAGCAGAACTCCCTGTTCCTGAAGCTAAGGCTACCATGTTGTACCTTTTAAAATCTGCCTATATTTAGAAAACATGTCATATTCATTTACGGTAGACAAAAGCTGATGAACAGTTGTTCTCTTCTTTCACAGAAAAAAAGCCATAAGTGTGTATGAAAAAACTATAGCATGTTTCCAGGTAAGGAAAAAAAGAACAAAAAGACTACACATAATGCAACCTGTTTTATAGAAATACTGTAATAGGATGAAAGGAATGATGTAATGCTGGGTCAGTGAAGGACAGTCATGGTAACAATACTGAAAAAAGCTTTTGTATGTGAGCTGCAAATGTCCAAGACATGTGTTTGTACTTGATCACAACATCAGAAAATGTAAGAAGATTTCATTAAAAATGTGGAGATATTTTGTCTTCTGGAGATTTGGTCTCCAAAAATCAATAAGAGGATTATGTACATGAGATTACATACAATTCCAGAAATACCTCTAATTATAAGGAATGAGGTTTTCTTTATTTTTTCTGTTAAACTTGTGGCAAACAGCCAAGACGTAGGCACAAACCCACCACAATCATAAATTATTGCATAACTCACCATTTGCTAGGAGTGGCATTATAGCCACACTGTAGAGAAAGTTTGACCTAGTAGGGTTCACACAGCCTTGGAATGAGAAAGTTAAGGAGAAGGGATTGAGTTTATTACATATTGGCATATAGTTTAAAGTTGTCTTTTAAAGATGTCTTTTGTAGACAGCCATAGGTATTCTTTTGGACAAAGAGATGTGGCAGTTGTATTTTTTCAGGCCAAGAAAGTGGCTAAATACTGTCACACACCAATAACAAATAGTTAGAGAGGGCCGTAAGGAAGAAAACATGGTTATGGGTGACTTGAAAGTATTAGTCCATTCATTATTTCACAAGGGGAGAAAAGACAATACACTTGTAAGAAGACAGTTACTATTCCTTAGGGACCTTGGGACATCAAAGTTGGGGAAAATCAGGATGCTTGCCTTGGTTTCCTCAGTACTACCTGGTCAGTTGAGAGTGAAATACATATGATTTCATTTGGGGGGGAAAAAAAAAAAAAAGACCCTAGGTTTTGTATGCATTCGTTACAACTGGTCAGATCATGCTATTAACCAGGTTCGTCACTGTTGTTACCAGCTGGATAAGTGGGGTGAGAACAGAAGTCAATGAGATTGGAAGGGGATTTAGTCAGATTGTATCCAACCTAGAGAATCCCTTGCCTAAACTGAACCTGATGGTCACGCAGTATTCAAATCCCTGAAGACAGGAATGGATTCAGTGTGCTCCGTGCCTTGCCATATTGTCATTTCACTTCCCTCTGTCTGCCAAAATCACTTTTCGTTCACATTGGAAACAAAAAAAGGATGTATTATCTATCTTTACATGGAAAAGGTTCAGAACTGGGAATCTCATAGGTCTGAACCCTTTTACCTGAAAAGGGGTAACTATCTTTGTTCTGCTGAGGAGTGTCACTGGTATTTCTACTCATTTTAACGCTACTGAGTTACAACCTACAGTTAGCATTTTCAGTGAAGGAGTATGTAACAACTTTCATATAAAATAATAGAGACTTGAAGAAAATACCACAGGTTTGCATAATTATTAAATAAGAACTTTACAAAAACTCTCAGAGGAATTAATACAAGGCGGTCAAAAGGCATTTTTAATGTTTTTAAGGTAGGGGGTGAGAAAGAGAAGCAAAAGAAACAATGTCAGAAGACGCACCTGACACACGAATAGAATGGAAGTGTGGCAAGGAGAAAAATTTAAAAAACCCGACAGCTGCTCACTGAAAAATTGTTGTTAAGTGTGAACAACAAAGGCGTCATGTAATTTCCTCTGCATGCAACGAGTGCTTTGTAAGTTCTTTGTCCATGGCATTGAAGATGCCAAACTGAATCACCAGCTCATGGAGCCGGCTGTGAACCCTGAGGTGTGAGGAGGAGCAATGGCGACGCAAAAAACTAGTTTTGGGGTTTTTTTTTAAAACTTATTACTTGCCAGAACCAGTCACCATGTGTGCAAGTGGCGCTGTTACACCCACGTACCTGGGAGGTTTGACAGGCTTCTCCTCCAGGCGGGGCAGGAGGTTACCGATACTCTTCTGGACACACTGCGCCGCCATCCTCCGGCCGGGGGCCCTGCACACGGGGCAGCGCCCACCTCGCGTTTCCTCGCTCCCCGGCCCGCTCCAGCGCCCGGCTCCCTCCGGCCGCCGCGGGCCCGCGCAGTGTTGTCTCCGCAGTTACCAGGGGAAACCTGTTGCTAGGTAACAGCGCCGGGAGGGGGCGGGACCTACGCCGTCCCGCTTCCGCCCCCCTCCGGCGGAAGGCGGCTGGCGCCAGGGCCGGGCCGGGCGCGGCAGCCGCGCAGGCGCACTTCGCGCAGGTGAAGCCGACAGGGCGCAGTCGCGGCCGAGGACGGAGGCGCACGCGGTGGGGTGGGGGCGGCGCTGGGGGCCGCGTGAGGCGCGCGCGGTGCCTGTGCAGCCGCTGTGGCAGCTGTCCCGCTCGCGCCGGTACGTCTGAGGGCGAGTGGAGCCGGGCCGGGCCCAACCGGGCCGGGCCCAACCGGGCCGGGCCTCGGGGACGGGGTGGGGCGAGGGCGTCCGCCTCTCCCCGGGGGAGGTGGGAGCCCAGGTGGGCGGGCGCGACTGCCCCGGCCCCGTGATGTCGCGTTTCTCCGGGCTGCGCCCCCCCCTCCCACCCGGGCTTTGACACCTTTGGGGCGTCGAAAGGGTGAGGCGGGGGGCGCGGGGGTGAGGCGGGAACCTCCGCTGGAGCCTCCGCAGGATCTTGGTCTGTGGGGTGATGGCGAGAAGGTTAGAGTCGAATGGGTTACTTGGGATTATTTCTTTTTTCTCTGCTTAAAAGCTCTGAGAAAAGTCAAATGGAAGTTGTCGTGTGTTAACAGTTCTGAAATATGATAATTATCGGTCTTGACCTACTGTGGGGTCTTTGACAGCTGCAAATTGCCTCTGATGGTTACTGATTTTTAACCATGCGTTATGTTGTTGCAAACGTTGTGTCTGTACCAGTAACAAAGTTCAATTTTCACTGCAACTCTTGTCTGTTAAAATCGTGGATATTTGCTGCTGATATAGGTGCTGCCAGCCGTCCAAATGAAGGGTCGAGGTGTATTGTCAAAACTTAAAATTTCATTGGAGGTACAGATGCAAGCTCTGCTTCAAAAAAACCACAACACTCTTTTGGGACAATTAGCTATATCTAAAGTTGAACGGCTTGGTGTTCTAACTAGACTGGTAAACTCTACAAGATATAAAGTCTAATTTGAGCTGTTTTTACAGTAAGGTTTTGCAAGTGAATAAAAAATGGTTTCAAAGAAACAGTTGAATTCAAGGGTTGCAAGCTTCTGTGTAAATATACTTTATATGGTGCAACAGCCAATTAGACTGGAATGGATAAAACTGATTCATTAGCAGAATAAATAAATTCCCTGCAAATTTTTGCACCAGATTAACCAAGTTGATTTCAAACAATACCACAGACTGCTTGTAGCTTCATGTAAACATGATAAACTTATAACTGCAGAAACCTAGGTCTAGTTCCTTTCTTGTCTACACCTGTAATGTGGGGGTATGTAAGTCCCTGTGGCCTAGACTCATAAAGCAATCCAGATGTTATCGTCAGCAGCTGTGCAGCGTGTGCTGAGTGCCTGCACCTCAAAGTGAGTCTGTAGTGCCACTAGCCATGGTAGGGGGGCTGCTATGCTTGGCATGGTTTGCACTCCCTTAGCTTGAAGCAATTCTTCCATTCAGGAGATAAAATCACTAAAATATTTTTTCTAAATGTTTAAAAATGCTGACATAACTTATTTACATCTGGATGTTTAATACAAATATCACTTTCTGGTCCTGTACCTCTGTATGTTTGTATTCACTAGAGTGCATTACTAGTACGTATAGCTTTAAAATGATACTGAGTATTACAACTGCTCTTCACAGATTGTTTTCTCTATGACTGTTACAAAAACTTTACATTTTATCTACACATGACCATTCCCTTCTACTTCACAGGGACTGGGAAAGTGTACAGTATGATATGGACATCTTTATTCTGATCTATGCCGTGTAATTACAGCATGTTCATCATATCACAGCACTGGGTGCCAACACAGGGACTTATTGATTGCAAGCACATCTTTCCATACAGAAGTGAGCAAATGCAAAGATTTAAATTGTTAGAAGTACATTGACTTTGTGACATATGCTAATAGCTTGGTAAAGAGAGCAGAGTGTAAAAGACAGACTGGGGGATGCAGAGCAGAATCTAGAGCAAGGAGCATCTGGAAGTGAAGAGTCTTGTGGTTTACCCTTACAAAACTTGAGATTCTGTTTCATTTTTTATATTTGTGACCTATGTCTCTGGAGTAATTTGATCTTATTTATACTGATGAGGAACAGCAGAGTCTTAAAGGACTTGTGATAACTCTAACCATGGATTAATCATGAGTAGGTCTTTGGAAGAGGGTGCGGTTCCCATTTGGTGCTCACCTGCCTTTACTGCAATTCCAGGCCTCCTTCTGCTCTCCACAGTGACAAAAGGCTGTTGGACTGGAGAGCGTCCAGAGAAATGGCACTGAACAATTGAAGGATTTGGAAACTTAGTCTTTAGTGAATTCCTTTGTTTTATTTAGTCTTGCTTGATTAACATGGGGAAACATGTTCTCATTATTTTTTTTCCACTGATAGAAGTAGCTTGTATATAAACTCAAACAAACAAACAAACAAACCAACCACACACACACAAAAAATCCCAAAACCAAACCGTGAAAAAACCACACACACACACAAACCCAACCAAACCAAACAAGAAACAAACCCCACTCCAAAGTAAATGCTGGGGTACGAGCAGCTAGATTGAGTCTTTAAAATGTAATTATTAGAAGTTGCTGATTGTCATTTTGGTGACATGTTACAGTGCTGTGAGGAAAAAAAAAGTGCAACTTGCAACTTAGTCAGCCATCTCTTTGTACTGTATACTATAGCAACTAAAACTAATAATTTCTTTTAAAATGTTGATTTTTATATATATTGCAAATTATGGATATATATACATATTTTTGGAATTGATGAGTAAGTTGAATTTTTACATCTAAAATTGCATTAATTTCCTAAAAGGAAGTTCATTGTTGCTTTTCTGTAAGCATTTTTTGTCATGAACAATGAATAAATAACAATAACAAAGTGATACTTGTTTGCCTACCTAAAATGAAAAATTACTCCGTAGGGATTTTCTATGCAAATTTGAGCTGATTTCTGCTTCCCCGCCCGCCTTATGGAGATTTTCAGTCCTTTCCCCTTTGCCCTAAACATCACGCATGAATCATGTGCTGCATTTCATGCTAATACTGGTGTTGATTTCTCTAAGCAAACAAAATACCATGTTGAGATCTTCTTGCTTAGTCTTTGTTGGAGATCCAACTTTCCTTGTGACTTTTTTTCTTTTTTTCAGACTAGGTGTCTTCGTGACGTCTTCTTTCTCTCTCTCTCTCTCTCTCTCACTATACACAAACTACACTCACTACAACTCTGGTATAGGAGTTCTTCACAAATCACTTGCTTGGTTTGCCATCCCTTCAGAAGAGGATTGGATGCAACTATTCCAGTCTTGCTGTTGCACAAGTCTGTGAGTTTTCTGTGTATTTAAGTCGGGCCTGCATTTGTTGTTGTTGGGTTTTTTTAGAAAGAAAATATGAGAAATCAAAGGCATCTTGGGAGGTGGGACAAATGCATATTTTCTTAACATTTTGATTACAAAAAGGTAATTTAGTTAATCTTCTTTATTTGTAGATGCATACTTAAAAGTAATTCTGATAAAGGAAAAACTAATTGGTTTTGTATTCCTATAAACAATATAATTTGCAAATAGTGTTGTAGTGGGTATCTTTGTTTAGCCTGAGGATATGGACTGTTTGAAGTTGGATTTGTCAGTGGAAGCCAGCTGGAGCTATTCAGGAGAGGGAAATGAGTCTTGTTCTGAAAAACACCTCCCTGGCACTGATGAAGTCATAACTGAATTTATGTTTGAATTCTTGTTGTTCTAAATTTCATATCCTTTAGGTTTTTTTCCTAGATGTTTGCTGAAGGACTAATTATTGTTCTTCTCTTTTTGAAGCAGGTAAGTGGATTGTCAAGTTGGCTTGAAAAAAAAAATTAAGGCAAAACAACCCAGCAGAAGATGTTTCATGTTTGTCAGTATCGGCCTTTAAGACTAATAACCCAAACCAGTGTTTCTAGCGTGTATTTAAAACTCGTGCTTTCAAGACCTGTTGCATTTGCACAGATATGGAAGTCATGGTTCTCAAGCCATTCTCTTGTTGGAAGCAAAAATATTATCCTGATGGGACCTCCAGGTGCTGGGAAAACAACGGTTGGGAGAATAGTAGGTCAGAAACTAGATTGCCCTGTCATAGACATAGATGATGATGTCCTTGAAACAACCTGGAATATGAGCGTGTCGGAAAAACTGCAGGATGTTGGTAATGAGCAATTTTTAGAGGAGGAAGGAAAAGCCCTGTTGAAGTTTTCAGCATCTGGAAGTGTCATTTCCCTTACTGGGTCCAATCCAATGCATTCTGCTGGCATGCAGCATATGAAGAAAAACGGAATAGTTGTGTATCTGGATGTGCCCACAACAGTCATTATGAGCAGGCTGAAATCAATGAAAGTGGATCGTATTGTGGGCCAGTCTCCTGGTATTTCTCTCAAGGACATACTTCAGTTCAGGAAGCAGTTCTACAAAAGGTGGTATGACATCCGTGTTCTTTGTGGAGGGGATAACACAGCAGAGGTTGTAGCAGAAAAGGTACTTGATGCTGTGAAGAGATACCAAAACTCAGAACTTGAAACTTTCATTTCAACTAGGTCTAGTAGTTCTGAAAGGAGTATGGAAAAAACCTCTCATAAATATTTCAGTGACATTGTTGTTGAGGGCTTAGCCCCTGATGGAGGACTCTTTGTTCCTGAGCGAGGACTTCCAAAATTCACTGCTGGAGAATGGCAAAGCCTAATAGAAGCAACTTACATTGAAAGAGCCCAGGTGATATTAGAAGGATGCATACATCCTGCTGATATTCCTGCTTCTAAGCTGGCAGAAATTATTGGAACTGCTTATGGAGAAAACTTTACTTGTTCTAAAATTGCCCCAGTTAGGCATCTGGCAGGGAATCAGTTTCTCCTTGAATTATTTCATGGACCAACAGCATCATTTAAAGATTTTGCATTGCAGATGGTGCCACATATATTTGCATACTGCATTCCCAGAAGCTGCAATTACTTGGTTCTGGTAGCTACTTCTGGTGACACAGGGAGTGCTGTCCTAGATGGCTTTAGTCGTCTCCATGACACTGACAAACAGAGAATTGCTGTGATGAATTTTTTTCCTGAGGATGGAGTAAGCCAAATTCAAAAATCACAGATGATTGGCTGTCAGAAAGAAAATGCCTGGTCCATAGGTGTCAAATCTGATTTTGATTTTTGCCAGACAGCTATAAAGCAAATCTTTACTAATTCTGATTATACTGGCTTTCTTACAGTAGAATATGGAACGGCTTTAGCTGCAGCAAACTCCATAAACTGGGCGCGACTGCTTCCTCAGATAGTTTATCATGCCTCTGCATACCTTGACCTTGTTCATCAAGATATAATTCCTTTTGGAAGCCCTGTAGATGTTTGCATTCCTACAGGAAACTTTGGCAACATACTGGCTGCTTTGTATGCTAAAATGATGGGAATTCCTATTAGAAAATGTATTTGTGCTTCCAATGAAAACAATGTTTTGACTGACTTCATAAGAACAGGTGTTTACGATTTGAGGGGAAGAAAATTAATTCCCACTTTTTCACCAGCAGTAGATATTTTGAAGTCCTCCAATCTTGAGCGCTACTTGCACCTGATTGCTAATGAGGATGGACAACTGGTGACACAGTTATATAACCAGCTGGAAAAACAGGGCCACTTCCAGCTACAGAAAGATCTACTTGAAAAACTTCAGCAGGACGTGGTGGCTGGGTGGTGCTCTGAGGAGGAGTGTCTAGCTGCCATTCACTCTGTATACAGTACTACAGGATATATTTTGGATACACACACAGCTGTTGCTAAAGTAGTTGCAGATCGATTACAAGACAGAACTTGCCCCATTATTATTTCATCTACGGCTCATTATTCTAAGTTTGCACCTGCTATCTTGAGGGCCTTGAGGATTGCAGAAATAAAACAGAATCCATTAAGTCAGCTTCACTTGCTGAGTTCTTACAGTCCTCTGCCTCCGGTCCACTGGGGCCTATTAGAGACCCTGAAAAAGAAGGGGAATGAGGATCACCAGGTTTGTGCTGCTGATATGAGTATGCTGATGTCCTGTATAGAAACCTTAATTCAGAATCATTTTATGAAAGTTTTCTGAATAATTGATCAGATGTCCACTGTGTCAATTGTGATACCTTCTTAACAAGCTGCATGTTTTAATAAGGTCATGATTCATCTGGCCTGTGTCCAGGCCACAGCATAACATCCACAGTTTTACACTCAGTTATCAAGTTTTGAACGATATTTGTAAGAAACACTTGAGAGTTCTTATAGGTGTCGTGAGGGGTTGTGAATTGAGAGTATAAAAGATTGGAATACTTTTTTGCAGGTCATGCATAGTAGAGACAGCAGTAGTGCTGGCTTTCCTTGACAGTGCTGTCTTCACAAGCCTGAAGCGTTCTCTGTGGAAGGAGGAAGATAATGAAGTCTGACCTTTCTGAAACTAATAGCTCTTGTTTCGTTGCAAGAATAATAGGATCATTTGGTTAGTAGGTGATTAGTTCAATTTTAACTAACCTCACTTAGGGTACTGAAATATGGTAATGTATTATAATGATGTTTGTATGTTACTAATGCGGGTTGATTTCACTACAAAGATTGAAGTATACTTATATTGTTAATCCTTGAACTATTCAGTTTGGTGGTATGTTAGATTCTTGTATGATGTTTTTTATGTATTGTGAGGCCAGCATTTATATAAATATGGTTATTTTGTTTTTCAGGTATTTTTTTTTTTGTCCCAGATATTTTCCTGTGTAAAATAAAGTCCTTCATTTGATATTTTTAATACTTTTTGAGATGTGACTCTTCCTCCAGTGTATTGTAGTCTCTTGCCTAGATCTTTTCTATTTGAACTTACAGCTTTAGAAACCTTTTTTAATGCTATAGAAGAATTTGCCAGTAGTAGCAGCAGTATCCTTATGTAAGAACCAGATTTCACCACTTACGTACATTTATTTCTTGTCTTCTGAGTTTTGAGAATGTAAGTTTTACCTTAGAGGTCACATAGCTTTCTTATTCTAATTACTTCTGTTTTCATATTTTTTAAAAATTATTTTCCTTGATATTCTATTCTAGCTTTGCATTAATTAGTACAAGAAAGAAGCTTCCCGAAGTGCTTGGGATCTCATCAAGGAAAGTGAAGGATGAATTCCAGTGTCTGGAAAGTGTGATAGCATCATAGGTGTTCATTGTGTAACTTAAAATAGATCTATCTTAGCAATCTGCTTTTGGTAATGACAGGCTGTTTATTGGTTTTTTGCATCAAGAAAAGGTAGAGCAGGTTGCCCTAGGTGATCATGTGGTTATGGACAAACTTATTCTGCTAACTGTAGTTTATATATGGGAAGGACATAAAGTATAACTGCATTTCACACTAGTAGAAATGGTAAAGTGATATATTGGCAAGTTTTGAGTGGCATACAGTTACAGGGGAAGAGCTAGGAGTCATCACATGTGAAGATGTATAGCTATGGGAGGTTGTGCTTCCTGACAAGATTCAAATAGGGAAAGTGTTGGCAAGGGAGGTGGTAATTGACATTTTTTGCCTCTTCAAGAGGCAACATCTCCTAGATGTCAGGACTCAGTTGGGATTTTGAACTGTTCCTATATTGCCAAGCTTCTTTCACGTCTGCTTATACTTTTTGCCACATTAGAGGTAAAGAAGACACCGTCTAGCAAACTATTTTTAAAAATTGTAATTTCTTCCAGTGTAAGGTAAAGGCCCAAGCATGATGTGTGTTTGCCACAGTGAATACATTATACAATAAAATTAAATGTCACTGGTAACAAAGGTGTGACACAATAGCTTTCTAGGTTCTGCCATTCTTGGATGCCTTTTCAGGACCTTTCTGACTCTTTTCTCTGCTCAGTCCTTGTTCACTATTTCTGTGGTAGCTCTTTTTTATTTTTATTTTCACAGAATCATAGAACAGCCCAGGTTGGAATGGACCTCAAAACATCATCTGGTCCAACCTGTTATGGGAAAGGGAGCCTAGATGAGATTATCTAACACCCTGCCCAGCGATGGGGACTCTACTGTGTCTCTGGGGAGGTTGGTCTAGTGATTGAGTGTTCTCATTGTGAAAAATTTCTTTCTTATATCAAGATGAAACTGCTTGAGGTGCAACTTGTACCCATTGCCCCTTGTCTTCATGTGGCTCCTTGTGAAGAGCAACCCTCTGTCCTCTTTCTAGCTGCCATTTAAGTACTGAAAAACTGTGATGGAGTTCCCCCGCACCTCCTGTTCTCTAGGGTGAAAAGACACAAATCATTCAGTCTCTCTTCTCATAGGGCAGTGGAATTTCTGTCATTTTCCAGACAAAACATGAGAAAGACCGTAAATATGTAATTAAAAAGAAAATCAAGTTCTGTAAGAAAAAGCTGCATAAGTATATTGCCGAAAAAGAAGCATTGCTTGTGTAGGTGATAACTGCACAACCACATTGTATTTCTGTGTGTTTCCGCCTAAATGTCACAGTAGTTTCAAGTGGAAAAAAGAAATGTAATACTTTCACTGGATGTGCTCAGTCCAAAACCAGAATTCCACATCTTGGAAAAAAACCCAAACCAACCAACAAACAAACCCAAACGAACAAAAACCACCAAACCAAACCAACTGCCTGGATTGAATTACTGGAATAGGAATTGTTTTCAGCATAAGGGCTCTGTGAAAATCCTGCAATATGTATTTGTGTGGGGCTTAATGCCATTTGACATAATAGGGCAATTTGTCACGTGCTGTTACAATACTTTACAGACATGCCTACAAAGAAGAGCTGTTTTCATAGAAAGTATGCAGAAGAGGAAAGCTGAGATTCTAAAGATTTGGCTAGAAGCCAGTGTCTGACCTTGACTTAGCTGATTATTAGATAAAACAGTCAAAACTAAACTAACAGAGAATTTATTTTGGCATGACTCAAAGAATATTTGAAAATTCATGGCAGCAACTCAAGCTTGGTTTGAAGGAGAGAGAATTAGTAAAATTCCTATTAGCTATCACATGAGCCGTTATAACAGTTGATAGGAATTGAATAAGTAAAAAAATGAGCAGTTGTAGTTAGTTATGGGCTTTCTATGTGAAGTTACGATTTATAAAGGCAGTGGTTAAAGAGCATGTATGGTGTTACTATGTTTCTCAGGATTTCTAAAGATTTTTACAATATTTACTAATTTTTAGACATAATGAATTAATTTTTGGACTTTCTTATAACTTTAGTGGACTATTTTTATGCACCACATCTGCTTATGGATTCTAGTAATGGGTGCTGTAAAATGCCGCAGCAGCGTCGTGGTCCTGGATGTACACAGTATTTGTGACCCCATGCTGATGCTGTGTGGTGGTAGCTGTAATGTACAATCTTGTGGTTTGCCTTGTCTCGCTGGGCCTGGAGGGATGGAAAAGAAACAATTTCCAGTGTGCTTGTTATGATAGCTGGCTGCAGAGGGATAGGATAATGATAGAAGCATTCCTTCCAGCTTCCCAGCCCAGCTTTCCTAAATGTCAGTCAGCAAAATACTGTGGTTCAACAAACATTGTGCTACTGTGCTTTTTCTTCCCCACTATCAGTATTATGAAAGATTCAAGGGACATTAATGTTTAAATTGGACACAAGTGTCATTTTTTTGTCTTTTGCAGATGTTGTGCACACTGAATATTGTCATGCAATATTTTGTTAACTTCTTAAGGCAGCTAATGATGCACAAAAGCAAATCTATATTGTGATGGTTAGCAGGATTCTTTAAACCATTTAGGCTTGCTCCTATTTGTCTAAAGATAGGATGTTGCAGCCTAAATCAATGTTAACCAGGTTTACAGAGAGTGTGAGCATGCACACGTACATATTTCTACTAGCTTTGCTGAGCTGCAGCAATAGCATAGCTTTAGTTAAGCTATTCTTCTGTAAAGACAAATCTTTGCTGAACACTAATACTACATGAAAAACTGTAAGGACAAACGTAACAAATGTACAGACAAATGTAATGTCTATATTTACATGTTTTATTATAAGAATATTTATATGGGAAATACTTCATTTGCTTACAGACTTGCCAGCTGCTCGCTACTTGTCTTTAGTCACAGTCCTGTTTCTCAGGGTGACAGAGACTGATTTGAGGTAAAGGGTGAATGGAGTGCATAGGGATGACTTCAGAAGATAATTCTGTTTTCTTAGTATCTTACAATTTAGGAAGAATAGCCATGTAAGTTTCTGAGGTGATGGGATATTTTAGCAGATGGAACTCTAAAGGGAAGATACTTGTTTTTCAAGACTTTGCTCTTTAAGGACATTGAGAACACATATGGTTATTAAGTATATCATGTTTGGCATGCCTGAAATGTCATTAGTCATCTGTATGCATTATACTTTTTCTAAATAAATACTGTGGGATCAACTCTGTAGCATTGTCTTTGCAAATATATTCTTAAATACCTATCAATGTGATGTAAAGAAAATCCCCTAGAGGAAGTGATTTCAGAATTTGATATTCTTAAATCTTGAAAGAAGTGTTCTGTACTGTGTCTAATTGAAAGTTAGGTATATAGTAAATGATCTAGTAATTAACTTTGAGATTGACAGATGTTAGTGAGATAACTTGCATCATCCTGGAAGGAAAGTATGTACAAAAAAATAAACCCACATCGAAACCAGAAAATATCTAAACACTCTGTTTACCCTGCACCACAGGCTTGTCTGGTGCTGCATGGGGAGTCTGTATTCTGAGGAATTGTTATGGAAAAGGAAATCTATGACACTGGAATCTTTCATATTCACACTTGGTTCAGTGGAGGGATGAACTGGTTGTCTGTTAACAGCTGCAGAGCAACTTTAGTTCACTTGAAATATGATTTCCAGATCATGTGCCTAAAAATGACTTGAATGGTTGAAACACCAATAAGAAATGAGTAGTTAATTTCAGTGAATTAATGTGAACAAGCAGTTAATTCTGAATATATATTAGCAGCTTGAGGAGGATTTAAATGTTGCTGTGTTTTTTTCATAGTAGTCATAAATGTGCTCAGCTCACTTACTAGAAGTAGGAAGCTGTTTCTCCAACTGTTTTTCAGAATGCAGTGATCTAAAGACATCAGTCTTAGTCTTCCCCTTCACCTCAGATATAACTTCCAAAGGTCTCCAGGTGAGGAGGTGGATCTAAGCCATTTCTGCCTTTTACTGAGGAAGTCATTATTCCTTGGTAGCAGTTTAAGATGGACCATGGCTACTTGCTTGACAGCAGAGGAAATAGTGTGTTTGATAGTAGAGTTGTTCAGCAGAATTAAGAAAGCACCTGATTTACTTGCTTATGTACAATATCTTATAAAATTTAACTAAGTAGAGAAACCACAGTGCTACATAGGAACAGTTACATAGCACAGGAATTGTTGGTCTAGCCTTTTATTTAGATATTTCATCACTGGTATTTGGAATACCTTTAGATTTTCAAATAGTTTCTTTTATTTCAAAGAAGTTATTGGCATAGAACTATGCAAAGTTTCAGGCCCAAATTTAAAACTCACCATGACACTAATTGAGTCCAAACCTGACAGGTCTTAAAGTATAAATCTGAAAGGACAGCTGTGACTCAACAGATTTGTTACGTGAGTTCACACAGGATTCGGCTCTTAACCGTGACCTTGTTAGGAACACAGAAGACAATATAATAATGACCGATGAAATCTATGGATGCCACTAAACTTAAATACGATGAAGCCTCTTAAACAGAGTAAGATGAATTACTTGCTTGGGAGCTGTAAGCAATCTGCATTTCACTGTGGCCTAAAGTAGACCTGTGTCTCTAGGAGCAGAGGTTTCAGGGCATACTTACCAAACAGAGCAATGCTGGGTTTGAACAGTGTCTAGAGGTGATGTGTATGCTCAGCTGAACATGGATTTTCAGCATGCCTTGTGGCCAAAAGGACCGGTCTGATCCTCAGGTTTAGAAATGCAAATAATACTGTCAGGGAAGTAATATTCCTGTCTATGTTTGGCTTCGGTGTAAACTTTTGGAAGAGTGCTATGCCGAACTGCTATACAATAGTCACGATTTCCAGTAATGCTGAAAAATTGGACAGAAAAGTGTTGTGAGAGCAATAAAAGGATTAAAGAGAAGCACTGACGTGAGAGTCTCAATAAGCAGAAGCTACTTAGTTTAGTGAAAGGAGAGTTACCCTGGAAGAACCATCTTTGGAGCAAAAATTTGATCAGTTCCATCTAGCAGAGAAGGAGTGATTCAGTGACTTTAACTAGAAGCTGGACATGTTACAAGAAGAGATAAAGGCATGTAACAGAATGGTAAAGGTTTCTCTAGTCTGGATGTGTTAGATGATTTCCTGAAAAGATGAGATTTGATAGAGGACTAATTCATGCAAGTCAGATCCATGTTATGCAGGAGGTCAAACTAAGTAATCCCAGCAGTCCTATTTGGCCGCCCCACGAGTGACTTGCATGCTAACACAAGTCTGAGCAGTATTTCACAGAGCTTTGAGTGCCAAAGATGGTGAACTCATCTCAGTTATATATATGCTATATATGCTATAGCACTGTCAGTACACAGAACAAGTTGTGCATTAAATAGGCTACTGGGTATGTTTAGCCTTGTTCTTTCTGCCTCTAGAGAATTGCAAATGGACTACTAATGCACGCCCTGACTTGAGTCATGGCTATTAGGATATGGTTCATTAGTTTTAAATTTCATTATACAATATGTGTTGTGATGGTTTGGGTGATATATACTTTCATTATGAAAATGAGGCGAACATACACAGTAGGAAAGTGCCTATGCAAATGTCAGCTGTATTGAATGTAGCTAATTATTTTTTTTCCAAGCTTTTAAAAGTCACAGATCGTTTGAAGTTTATTAGATGCTTTTGGATCCCTTCTTTCCATTATTGTTTACCTAGCATTTCTCTCTGCTTTCATGAGCAAGTTGTGATCCAATGGCCATTTTCAATTCATTTTGAGCTCATAATAAGATCTATATAAGACAAATCGAAAAATCCAGTGTTTCCTTTTTATAGTTAAATGCAACATTTTATATACCAACCAAAGATGCTCCATGAAGCGTAGAGAAGGTGAAGTGTGCTCATAGGGTTCTGCTCCAGAGACATATTTTGAGAAAAATGTGTTTTCTATACATTTTAGATTCACTAAATTCACTAATTCACTAAAATATATCTAAATAGAGTAGGCATTGAGTGGACTTTTTTACTAAGTACATGTAGCAATCTGGTTCTGTTTAAAATGCTAATAAATGCATCTGATCTTCTAATGAAACTAGTGCTCCCTGCATAATTAATTAGCATTAAATACAGATGGGGACGGGAAAGCCATATTCACAGTCATGTTCATCCAGAATGGTTAATAAAATATTACAATACAGTTCTGAAGAGTCATACATGAATAGCTCATTTCTGCAAAAACAGTATTTTGCAGGTAAAAATTTAGTTGAAATTACCTCAAATCGTTGTTACATACAGCTTGTAACCACAAGATGGCATTCCTAACAGAAGTTTGCTAGACATGATAATTTCTTGCAGTTTTTGAAGGGCTCTAAATGAAAGGCTATCATAAGCATTTGTAATGTTATATGAGCTTTTTATGTTTTCATTTTTATAAAATGTAATTAACAGAAATTTAAGAAACATTAATGATAATTATGTTAATACTCATTGGTATGTGTCATACCCAGAAATATGTGATGGTTCCAGGTTAGAGAAACACCACATTCATTCATGGCATTATATGCTGCTGGAGACTTTTCAGCTGTAGATCTTGAATGAATTTTACTTGAATATAACAGTCTAAAATAACCTTCCCTCAATTATGTAATATCTAAATAAAGAGCACAAATAATACCATGGTCTTATGCAAAACCCAAGTGTTTGGGGTTTTGAATATGATGCAGCATATGGGGCTTGTAGTGAGGTTTGGGACAAAGAAGAACAGATAACCACTTGCAGGAAAAAAACCCCAATATAAATAATATGTCTTGCTGTGCAGGGGAGGATTTTTCATAGCTTTATGTTAAAATGACCAAGCAATGTATTTTCAAACGCCTGTCATCCAGGTTGATAACAGAGACCGCAGGCAGCCCTGCTTTCTTCCAGGCTTTATATTCTTTCAGTTTCTTGTGATCTTTGCATGCTAAATCAAATACCTCGTTATTCTTTTTCCTTAAAAACAAGCATGAAGGGAGCATAGTACGACCTACTAAACCAATACAAGGGTGCTAGACTTTATATAACAGAGACATGCATATTATACTTTTTTTCCCCGCTGTGGTTACAGTCCTGATCTTACTTTGCTTATTTTTGCCGACTCTATAAGATCAGACCTGAGTAATCATATTCCATGCTAGCTAATGCCCTGGTTGCATTTCAGTTTGAAAAAAAAAAGACATTACCTTAGGTTTGTGCTTAAACTGGCATCCAGTGTAAGTGATGGAATTTTTTCAAGTCTATTTCAAGTCAACAGAAAGGATTATGATAGGCTATTTTTTAAATTATTGTTTCGTGGTAGCAAAACTTCCATGGCATCTTTTCTAATACATATGCACATTTCCTGCTAAGCCTTCTGCTCCATGTGCTGCCCACCACCGATGCCTCAGCCCTCTGGTTTTGGTTCCTGTCCTTTAACACAGCTGAGAGGACAGAGCGGTGGCTGCATCTGCCACTGACACTAATGACAGCCTTTGCGGATTCAGTGGGCACTACACTGAGATTAAGCAGATGTTATTTTTCCTTACATGCTGTTATACCTCTATCATCTGTCAAAGGTGGCTGTGCAAAACAGAATATGAATTTTCGTTTGCTGAAAACACTTGTCGGTCAAAAAGCTTTCAGAACGATCAGGTTGGTAGAACCTACATGCTGGTTGAACCTGGCACAAGGACTGCAGAAGCAAACCTTTTGAGTTAATAGTATCTCATGTTGACTACCAGCAAAATTTGAGGGTCTGAACATCTCCCACTTGCTGCAAATTTTAAAGAAGTGTGGTGAAGTGAAAATGAGTATTTCAAAGATATGGAAATCTCAGTACAAAGGAAGTTATACATAATGATTTTGAAATGTTGTTGAGGAAGTAAAAGATTTGTTGCTGTTACCTTTCAAGTTGTTACACACTGAATTTTCTTTGTAGTAATTAGGCGTAGCACTAGGTGATATGTGGGGACAGGATTCTACTGAGAAGAGCAAGAAGCCAATCCCACGGAGGAGGTTTAAAAACAAAGAAACAAATGTACTGAGGAAAGAAACCTTCTCTGCTCTCAAGGGCTACTGGCTGGTATGTGGAGTGGGCTTATCCTGAAGGATAGTCTGTAAGTAGAAACATACACAGCTGAACAAGTGAAACGGGTTAGTCAGGGCAGCGGCAGGGCTCGGAGTCCCCCAAAATGCCATAATGAGTAGGGTGCGATGGACACCAGCAATGGAAATTAGTGGTCTCAACCATTGCTGGTGTTGCTTCTGGGACATCCCATGGTGTCGAATCAGGTGGATATGTACTCCAGCTCACAGAGATGGGGGAAGTAAATGACACTGAACTTGTCCTTTTGCCTGAGGGTCTCTCCATTACGTGGCAGCCACTATAAGTTCATATAGCCAAGCCTTTACAGGTAACACTGTCAGAAAAAATGGCTATTAATGACTGCTGAAAAACAATAGTACTGATACTTCATGATGGATCTGCAAATTGCTTTGCTAGTACAAAGCACATCGGGGCTAATTTGATGCAGTTTATTGTTTGCAAGAGGTGGATTATAAATGTTCGGAATTGCATCTTATGTAACTGCTGCTGGATAAGCGTTATCATCAGTGTGAGCTGGGAAAGGAAAACGTGGTCCTGAGAACTGTAACCACAAGCATTATCACTTCCCATATGTAACAAACTTATGCCTAGGGCAAGCAAGCACAATTACCAACAGAAGCTGTGTTTGTTCATGCAAGTGATTTTATTGTTCTAAATGATTTATCATCTGGATTACATTTTTTGATGAAAGATTTTTCTGGAATAATTGTACTCCAAAGGAAATGAGTTGTTTACTTTCAATAGATGATTAGGTTTGCCTGTTGAAAAGAAGCCAGATTTATAAAGCACTTCCATGTGTTTCTTTAATAGGTGGGATACAAAGGTTCATTATGCAACATGGAGATTTTCATCCCCAAGTTAGTAGCAGAGTCTCTTTCACTCTCTCTTTTTCACTTCCTCAGTCTTGTACATCTAGAAATACACGTTAGAAAATTATCAGATACTTTAATATACTTCCAAATTGTCTAATTTCACTTCACCTGTGATCAAAACAATAAGCTGAATTCTCTGAATTTGTATTGGATGCTGACGATTATTGAAAACAGAAGAACAGTCCTCACTTATTTTGCAAAGAGCGAAAAGATGTTACATTTTCAAACTGTTAAAGTTAGCTTTTAAGTTTGGATTCCAGGAAGTGTGCAGCACCTGGATTGCCACATCTCTGTTCCTTGTGCTCTTGGGTCACTGATGGTAAAACTCTTACTTTCTTATTCATTCATATTGCTGTGAAAAGAGAGAGTTGGAAGTATAGGTCCTTTCCTTCTCAAAGGCTCCTGAATAAAAAACAGGCACAATTATTCACTGTGTTACTTTTGCCTGACACTAGAACTACTTTACTAAAGAAAACTCAAACCTAATACAGAGTCAACCCCTTTGCAAATGCAGAGTGGTGAAGCTGAGCCAGAAAGTCTTGAGTGCAAAGTGAACTTTCCAACGCTGTACAGAGCTGGTGTAAAAGCTAGATGAAAACTACTTCACAAACTACTAAGATTTCTGTAGTGCCCAGTATCACAAATTGTTACTCATTTCCGCAAAGCGCAGCTGACAGCTGACAGGGGGAAATGCAGAAATATAAATGACATTTTTTTTTAATCCATCCAAAATAAAATTTGCCTTCTGTGAGCACATAGCTTGTTGTGCAAAGCCTACGGGTTGAAGAATGGGTCTCCCACCTCCCCCAGTGGTGGCTGTTCGGTCAGTTCAGGCGCAGCAGAAGGATTATCTTTAGTGATGAGTTTTTGTTCCTTGTATTAATTGCATGATCTGCTTCATAAATCAAATTACATATGAATGGAAAAGCTTAAAAGTAATTGTACAGCAGAGAAGCTGATGAGTTATTGTGCCTTATGGCTACTGTGGCTGTGTGGGCAAGGACCAAAGAGACAAAAATTGGTCTCTTTAACCTCCAATGGCCCTTAACTTTGCCCCAATGAGTTTCCTGCCACTTTAAGATGTTTTTTGATCAACTTATGAAAGCAATTTTATTTTGTGGTTGTCTCCAATTCCCCAGAAACAATTGTGCAGTCTTGTGTTCCTAAATTCCCTTCTGTATGCACTATGTTTCCTTTGCCTGCCTTTTTTTTTAATTTTCTTTTTTTACAGCTGCAATAGATGTTGTTAGTGATAATGTGGTTTGTAGATCTGTTTTTACAGGCTAGACAGAAAAAATAAGTCACATAACAGTAACATCTGGAGTGTCATTGAGACCACCTTGGTAGTTTTTTTGGCTTGCAAAGCAGATATCTGTGTAATGCACTCAAATTCTTCACCATCATCCATTATAATAAGTCACTTAAGCATAACTATTTTTTAATTTTCTAATTCTTTTCACAGGAGATTTTAAAATCAGTTTTTGTAGAGTAAATTTAACTCTATATTACAACTCAAAATATTGGAATTGTAAAATTAAGAAAATAATAATCTTGTAATAAGCATTTTGTAGTTAATATAATTAAGTTCCTTTCAGGCTGATGCTTGGACTGCAAATCAGGAGTTTTATTTCCCTTCTGGAACCAGGTAGCCTTTGAAATGTTCGTACTTAAGTTCTGTGAACTGTGTTGTCATTAACTCTACTTCTGATGACTGTCAGGCAGCAGGATTTTACAAACTGCCATGCGTTCCGAACAGAAGGAAAAGTGTATGTATGCAACAGTTTTCAGTGGAGAGGAAAACCAGAAGACATTATTTTGTTATTATAACTTCACCTAGGAGGAGAAGAGGTGTATATGCATGAGTATGCTGATATTTGATAAGCTGATAGCTTTCTCAGAAAGCTTGAAAATAGTGATTTTTACAACATTTCTTTTTGTTCAAATTGATTACGAGATGGTGGGGTTTCTTTTTCCCTGCCTTCCTCCTCCCCAAATTTGTAAATGATGACACAAAAATGAAGAGCTATTTTTAAAATCAGACTTCAATATGTATAAAGTAAAAAAAGAGGAAAAATGTCGGCAAAAGTCAAATGCAGTGAATAATCAGAAGCTGGACACAATTCTGCTGACTGTGAATTAATGCCCAAGACTAAAATTCTGACCCCTTAAACAATTCCTTTAAACGTGGCCAGAAGTAAAACAGGCTACCTCTAGCCTTACTATATAATCTTACTATAGAAGTGGAGCTGTGGTCTTCTTGAGAGATTTGTGTAAATTCCTACTGCAGTGAGGCTAGATACCAGGGAAACAGATTTTTGGGGGCAGGAGGGGGGAGAAGGGCGGTGGTTCTACTTTTTGTCTAGCAATAATTCTGAAGTAAAGAAAGAAGAAAGCATTGAATTTTTCAGCCCACAAAAATGTGTTTAACATTAGATGAGCATTTATACTTTAGCAGTCTGTTTAGCTGAAGCTGTATGACTTCTTCCTGATTATGAAGGTTCCCAGGGTATCTTGTTTAGTTTACTGCATGTTTTGAGAGACAGAATATATGAGAGAATTTACGTGTATGCACGTGTATATATCAAGTATATGCATATAGATTGTATATGTATTTCAGTTTATTGTGTGCATGGAAGATCGTGCTCAGAGGATCACTGTGAAGGTCATCTTGACTGATGCATCTCAGATCGTGTGTAGAAAGAGATGTGCATCCCTGTGGGTACCCATCTGCCACATCAGCAGGTGCAGGTGGGATGTGGCCCATGCAGTTGTCCCTCCTGTGCAAGGTGTGTGAGCTGTCGCAGGGGGACCGCACTACCTTCTGAGCCATGCAGGCAGGCTCAGGAGCACAGCTGGTCCCTGGCCCAGCGCTCTGCCCGCCCATGACCCTGGGCTGGTTTTCTGCAGCACCATTGCCTGATCTTGGTTTGCTGTAGCTGAGCTATGAGAGTGTGTAAACTGAAACCGTGCAAGATAAGAAAAGTAAAAACAGGCAGAAGTGAAAGTGCTGAGCTGGTGAGTGTCCTGGGGATTGAGGACGGTCCCTGACATGGAATCTATAAAACCTGAGGGAGAAAGCAGAGACTTAGAAGATGGCATCTCTGCAACTGTGCGGACATATACTGACTTACTGCAGTGTTTTAGCATGACTGAGATAGTTTTCTTATGAAATATAAAGTCCGCAACACTAATAAAAAGCAACAGAAACCACCTCATAGGCATTTCTCTTCTTTCCTCCTTTTCCTTTTCCACATTTTTTCTGCACTGTTCCATATTTGCTCTTGTCTGCTCCCTCCTCCTGACCTGAGTGATGCTTCTCCAATCAGCCTCTCATCAAAAATGCCTCTTGGTGCCCTTCACCACTTTGCTCTCATTTCACTCAGCGAAATCGCTTGAATCATATAACCTGCGAGGCACACTTGGCATGTAGTACTGTGCTCTCACTGCTCATGACCCCAGTGTCCACGTCGGCATGGCGTTGTGGCCCTGGAGCACTGTGGTGACCAGGCAGCCCTCCAGCCACCCGTGTGGGCAGCCAGCTCAGCATTGGGGCTGGAGGAGCAAGAACAGCATTCCCAGCCCTGATGTGGGTATCCAGGGCTGGAGTAAGGACTAAGGGCAAAAGAGACTCTGCACTATTGCTTACACAGGCACACAGATGGAAATAACTTTGTCTTCCGATCACAAGGGTCACCTGGGCTGCTGGGCCCTCACATAGGTTCCCCCTTGCTGCCACAGCCGAGGCCAGCAGCTGTCCAGGAACACACCACTTTTCAAATATGGCACAAGTAGACTCTCAGCTGCCTTTGAATCCCTCTGATTAAAGAAATAATATAATTTTGGGACTGTCTAGTAGACATTGTAGGCTTACTGTTTGGCTGTACAATGCTTATAAAGAGATGTCATTTGGATGCATCAAAACCTTATTGAACTTGTGTTCATCTTCACTTGGTTCAGACATGGAAGAAATGCATGTGCCACCTGGCATGTGCTCTGCAGCTCGTCAAACCTTGGTGGAGACCCTGTCTCTCCTTGTCTCTGCACGTCTTTCATAACAGGCTTATTCCTGCCAGCCCCATATTTCTTGTTGCCAGTCTCTTCATCTCATTTCCCAAGCCAAGTGATCAAGCAAGCAGAAGGGCATTGGACTAAAAGGAACTACCTGGATAATTTAAGCTATTTAAGCTGGACTGCAAGTATACATTGGTTCCACCCATTTTCATTTTGCCTTTGTTTGTTTGTTTGTTTTGTTTCTGTTTGGTTGCCTTTTTTTTTTTTAAATGCAAACACAAAATAGTTGGCAATTTAGCTGCCCCTGAAATGTGAGTTCTGAGGACCAGGTTTGAAATTGAATTTGTCTCTCGTTTTGCTTAGACTGTCTACTTTGGCATATAGTGAAAGTTACATTTGATTCACTAGTTTCAATCAGACGAATTGATACATTTTTATCATAGTACATAAAGACATTGTGTGTATTTCAGCTGTAACTTCAAAGGCATGGACAACGCTTGCATTTGCCAACTGATATTCAAAGAAAAACCTGTAATGTTGGAAAATAGGAGCATTCCAGGAAATTAGAGATACGAATTTGTACTTGAGGTGGTTAAGAAATTCCTTCAGTGTATTCTTAACTAAAGAAGGGAATAAACAACTGATGGAAAATGAACCAAGAGCCAGGGGTAGAAAATGGGAAAGTGATTGTAGTGTTAGGAAGAAAAGCCATAACTCATAAATCTAGTGGAATTGTTTGAAGATTTTAGTGCTATAAGAGAAGTGCGATAGCTTTTTAAAGCACTTGGCAAAATTTCAGATCAGAGTACAATGTCTGTGATACAGAGTAATGGAATAAGTGGAAAGTTGGCTCATTAGGTGGATAATTGGGCAAAAAGCAGGAAACAAAAGGTAGCTGTAAAAAGGAGCTGGTTTTATCCGGGAAAAAATTAGGCAGTCATGTTAGAAGGCTGTTTATTACAGAGAAAGACGTGACCTCAATTTGGCCTATAAACTTTCTTCTTAGATGACTTTCCCTCTGCAACCATACCACAAAAACCCCACAAATGTTAACTGCAAAGTAGCAGTGATATTGATGAGAGGTCTCCAAAGCTACAAAGTTTGAACTACATTTAAGCAAAAGACAGGAACATATATCCCATGAGTTAACCTGCAGACTTGTGGGACTTCCTACAGAAGATAGAGATGAAGGTGCTCAGGAGACAGGCTTCCTGGCCGCACCGTCAGCTCCTGCTCCACAGCCGCTGCTGCTGCCCCAGGTCCTCTGAGCAAACCAGCCTGTGTGGTGTAAGGTGTAGCCAGAAATGCTGTTGCACAGTGTAAAATAATAATTACTTTTGGGCATTTTCTAAATAGGCAGAGGGCACATTTTGGAGAGAGACTCGCAGAAGTCCAGGAACTAGAAACTAAATTATTCTCTTCTGCAGCCCACTCCCTTATACCCCGCTGTCCTAAGTTGTCTCTTCTGAACTTGGATTCACTACATTTCCAGCTTTGTCTGGGCTTGCAGAGCATATTATGTAGCACAAGGGAGAGCAGGTGGTCCTGGGCAGCCCTCTTTGCTTTCAGCCTGGTCCAAGAGATTGGCTTTTGGAAGAGGGGCAGAGATCTTATTTTCAACTGACTGGGAGGAACTGCTGCACCTGCCGCTCTGCTTCAGATGGGCTTTGAAAAACAGGCAGGCTGAAGGACATATGAGTTTTTCTTTCATGATAACAAAAATAAACACTTTGTTCTGGTATCTGTAAAGTTAAGGCAGTTTCCTACCAGCAATGGTAATTCAAGAGCAGTTTCTGCCTTGTGATTGATACATAAATGAGAAGAGTATTTTCGGAAATGCTGGTTGCTTTTATTATTAAAAAAAGAAAATTACTGCTAATTTTCAGTTTGCCAAGTCTTTTAATACTTAATTTCCAACAGAAACACTTCAAGTTATCAGACAGAGGGGAAATAACTCATTGCTGCGAGACAAAATCAGCAGTCCTTACTACACAGTAACTACCAGAAATCTGCATCTTACTCTTGGAAGGCGTCGAGGTGCCTTTATGCCACAAGAAGTCCGAACAGTGTTCAGCTGGGAACCATGACCTAGAGTAATGATGTAAAGCAAATGCCCTTTGCTTTATACAGCCTGTCCAAGGGGAACAAGAGTGTGTAAGAGGGCTGGCAAGATGCCTAAAACCAAACTGCTGGTATGGGTGCCCTGATGGGAAGACCTGAAGAAAGAGTAGCCTGGAGGCTGTTGGAAGATGCAGCTGTGAATTCACTTTCTGTGTTTGCCAGGCACTTCTAGAGAAAACCGGGACGATGCACTCCTGATTCATCAGGGCGTTTGCCAATCTGCAGGTGCCAAGGCTGACATTGAAGCCCAGGAGAGGCCACGTGCTGCCCGTAGTGGCTGTTGCGGCAGCAGAACTGATGTGAGGCGGGAGCTGGGGACCCTCCCCGCCCCGCTGTGGGGAGCAGGCGGGGGTGACGGCCGGGGGGCGCGGGGCTGGCTCCTGCTGCCCAGCACGGCCAGTGCCGTTTCCCCATCCATCCCGGCCCCCCTCTCTGCGGTATCGCAGTCGCCCTGTGCCACTGTCCTTCCCTGCGGGGAGCGGTTTTACCTGCACTGGGCAGCCCTTGAGATAATTTGGGTATTTAGGGAAAGCGAGAATAGATATCTTAACTGTTAATGGGTAAGGTAATATTTTATTTTGGTATAAATATTTGGAATGCCATTTCCAAACAACATTTAAAAACAGATTGCAAGAAGAAGCTGAATGTCCCTTGTAAATAATAAAAATAAGAAGTTATCCGTTGGAACTACAATCTGTAGCTTCATTGAAGCTCCTTTATTTAAGCAGCTTATGTATGAATTATTATTTTCTTGTCCATCACATGACCATCTGGGTGACTCTGTGTAACATCAGCATCTACATCTTTATAATGGGAGTAATACCATGTGTCTTTGGAGAAGACCCTGGAATTTCAGAATAAAGGGTTTATTTAAGTGCTATATTTTACCTTACGTGTTAGTTTTGTAGCCTGATTCATTCAATGTGAATCATAAAACTACCATGGAGTTCAGTGGGAGCAAGACTGGTTATTGCAAAATGAAGACTGGAAATTAATTATGTATTTATTAGCTTTAAAATAATAATCTATGATATTCCCTGTTAACCCTTTCATTATTGTTTTACACAGGCTAAAAGCCAGATACCCCAACAAGTGACTCGGTATAAATTTAAACATGAACAGAACATCATTCTTTCCAAAGCAATTAAAAATCTCATTCACTCTGTCCATCTCCCTCATGCTTGCCATGTGTAATGAAGCTAAAAGACAACAAGGGACATGGTCACTGGAGATACTTGTCAAATCTGTGACTGAAGCTACTGAAGTTCCCTATTAATATGACATGTGAAAACTTGGGCAAAGAAATGCTGCAGTTCCAAGGTCAAACATTCAGCTGCTAGCAAATAACCAAGTCATAACTCCCCAGGCAACCTTAGCTCAGCTTCCCCATATATATTAATATATATCCTTTATAACAGGGTATTTAATTACATTGTCACAGATGATTTCCTCCTAAGATTTCCTCCTAATATATACCCTGAGCGTACTTGTGTTTTTTTTATGTAGCCCTATAAGCTGGGTCTTCACATCTCACAGAGAGTACTGTATCAAAACCCAACAGAGAGAGATTTGATCCAAACTCTTTGATTTCCCAAAGTTTTAAAGGTGAAGTCAACCTGGCATGACAGCCTGGGTGAGGATATTAATAGCTGTGGGGGGCTAAAGAAGAGAGCGTGGAGCCACATGTCTGTTTCTCCCATACGCTTTGCCCTTCTTTTTCACCAGAAATACAGTGACCAAAGTGATGGCCCAGTGCCTCTCCAGCAACACTGCCCCACTGCTCGCTGGTTAACTGAAAGGTCGTTTCCCGGTTGGAAGAGCTGAGGGTTAAGGACTTTATTTTGCTCAAGAGATGGGAAAAACGCGGCGTGGTTTCAAATCCCGTCACAGAGGAAGGATACAGAGCAGGTGGCCAAACATGCTCACGAGGGTTTTGGACTTGGGCCGTGGCAGGTGTGAGACTGGGTGGTGTAAGGAAACACTTTGCAAATCGCGGGGAACGAGAGTGGCTGCACAGCTCTGTGAGTCTCCTCCTTTTGGCAGCAGCTAACGAGTCTCTGCACTGGGAACAGGCCCACGGTGAAAAGCAAAGCCCTGCCCTGGCTGTTACCAAGCCGTGTGTTACCAAGCCATGTTACTCATGTCTGCCTCTGGGACAGCACCTACTTCCTTATTTGAGAAATACAGAAGACTCCATTAAACAGTCAGTCTTGTTTACAGGAAAATGCACAAATAAATAATAGAAATAATCTGCTGAGGTAAAATTGTACCTTTTTGATTTTTAAGTGAAAAACCTGAGGAAAGCCACTAATGTAGGAAACACTGAAGATTTTTGGCTCTACCTAGGAAAAGAAGAAAAAATCCAATAGTTTAAAGCCTTTTCTGTAAAAGATTTACCTTATGTTTTCAAAAGTAATTATAAACTTGCCAAAGAGGTAGAAAAATGGAACTACTTACAAGTTTGAGGGGGAACAGAGTTTGCACATCTTTCCTTTCAAACATTTAATTGCTTTCAAGTGTTCCAGTTCCTGATTATGTCAAAGGGAAAGTCTGAAAGGACAGACGTGTCTGTCCGATGTCCAGGTTACACTCAAGGTGGTCCTGACTGTGTGTGCTCAGGGTTGCTGAAGACACATATTTGAAGCCACATCAACAGCAGCGAGGCTGCACATTCAGCGTCACACAGAGCCATCTGCAGCTTAACTGGTATTTCTTTATCTGGACATGAGCACCGTACGTGCCTAGGTTGCTGTTATATGCTCAATTTAGGGGTTTCTTGCAGGACACTGGTTTATAAAAAGCTGGTTAGAAATAATGAACAGGATCAAATGGAAATGAAGGGCACAGCGGTGAGAGGATCTGTCCTTTTAACGAGCCGTGGCAGCAGCTTGGCTGGGAAATTGCTCTCACAAGGGGGTCAAGCCCACAATAGCGTGGCAGCAAAGTCACTCAAAAAAATAAAAATGCTGCTTTCCTGGGGGGTTGCACAGCACAATGTGTTGCAGAGCTGGGGAAATAATGTGCATGTTGCTCTTTCAGCCTTATAATGGTATTAGTAGCCTTTTTCATGAGTTGTGCCAACTTACCGTATCACACTTTTTAACCTAAAGCAGGATCAAGGCTGCAAAGGCACCATGGCAGCTTGTGTTTTGCTCGGGAGAGCAAAGACTTAGGTGCTGACACCACCCAGCGTGGGAGCGCTCCTGCCGCACACGGGCCTGGCGACAGAGCGCCGGTGGGTCTGTCATCAAGAGATCAGCTGGGCTCGGGGCACGCTCTTTTCATCCCCGGTTTTCCGGACAGAAAAGCATCCTTAGCAGCCATCTGCCAACCGCCAGGCCCGCCGGGCTGTAATGGCTCCTGGGGGAAGCATCTGGCTCATTTACCCTGGGCTAATAACATAGTGCAGCTATTTTGCAGAAGGCAGCTGAGCTTTTTGATGCCCCCTGATGCCTGAAGAGCATTTTGTTCCTTTTGCCTTCATTGTACATGCTGGTTCCTCTGTGGTGTTTCTGAGGGCAGAACCTGTCATCCCACGAGATATTGCTTGCTTTTGTACATCTGCCTCATCTGAGAGAATTGGGATGTTGATCCTTCTGAAGACATTGGAAAATAATCTTTTAAAGGGGAACTGTTGGATAGATCAGTTACCATTGACCTGCTATAGATGTTTGTAAAACTTTGGATTAATTCCTTAAAATCAGTTAACATTATTGTGGTTTTGTTGTTTTATTTAGTTTAGTTTAGTTTAGTTTTTATTCTTCAGCTTGCTCTTTTTGCTTCAACATAGCTCTTCTGGACACTGTTAGTATATCAGGATCAAAGAAAGAAAGAAGCTATTGCTGTCTTTTTTCATCCTCCCTTGAGGATGCTGCTACTTAGCCTCTAGTCTGGAGGGCACCGTCATTGGGAATGATGCCAAGTCCTTTTTTCATAGCATGTATGAGACTGAAATTGCTCATTAAAATTCTTTCCCACCTTAGTGCACAGTGTTTGCTGTGTGCTCCACTGTTATTTGACTGTCTGTCAATACCGTCTGGCTGCTCAGCATCTCCGGCCTGGGAGGGCCTCGTTGTCCCTCTCTGACCCTGCCTTGGACTACTTGCAGGGTTCTATTCAGACACCTTCCAAGTTTCAACATCTGCCCTTTATGGATTTATTTGCTTCACCAGTTTTATCTGCCTTTTTTTTTTATCAGCTAATTTATTTTAGTTACATTTAGTTAATTGAGACTAATGTTTTGTTGAAAAATCTCTCTCTCAGTCCCCAAGCTGAGCTTTTGAAGTGAATAGATCTGGGTAAAAAATTGCAAATGAGCTATTAATATCACCACGGCAAAGATACTTTCTCTTCACCCATCATTTCCGCATTGGCCTGGAGGGGATTCCCTTTCCTACACTGATTGTCAAATAGTTGCCAGCATCACTTTCTCTTTTTGGTACAGCTGGGGCTTTATGTCTGTAAGCCCGATCTACTTCTGACTGCTATACTAGAGCAGTCTTACTTGAAGATGTGACCGTCTTATATTTTATCCCAAAAGAGGGGAAAATGTATCTTAACTCTCTGACTCCTTCACATCATTTTATAAATGAATCTGAATTCTTCTTTGGCTCTTGGGTTTGGGTATCACCAGATACAGTTTGGGAGCAGGAGGCAGAAGCAGTTATGTATATTAAATGAAAACTACCTTCATTTGCATCACTTCGGAACATGGGAAACTATGATGAGGCACTTGACAGATCCACATCGCTGCAGCCGAAGATCACCTCCCGAGCAAGCAGTTCAGCAACAGGGAAGAACCCGATAGTCTTTATGAGGCTTGTCTGTCCTCTTGCGTATAAAAGGACCTGTAGTTTTCTTGTGTTTATGGGCTTAATGTTGCAAAGTGCGTAAAGGTGCACCCATTTTTCCTCGTTGGGAGTATTTTCTGGGATTCCGTCAAAGTGGGGTGAGCCTGGGTTTGTCTCAACACTGGATTCCCCTGGCTGAGGATGCCAACACTTTCTCCCGTTCCAGCCTGGACACTGTGATATGCACTGTGCCGGGTCCCCGTGGTCCAGGCACCACGAGGGTTGGCTGTTCGGCTGCTCTACAGCTGCAGCACTCCACCGTCCATCTGAAGAAATGCCATTTGTACCAGCTGAGGGCCTTTAGGGCCCTCATCTTGCACACCTCCTGCCCATTTTTGTTTCCTGAATCATGTGTGAGTGAATGATTAGATAAAAGTAGCAAGACATTTGGAAAAAAGTTGGATCTACACCCTACAGAAGGAAGAAAAATGTTGTAATGTTTGGTCTTGCATTTGACTGAGTAACTGGTCAAACTGCCAGAGTTATGGATCAAGTTGAAAAATGAATCCTCTAATTTCCTAAAACTGGAAGACAACTTGAGAGACAGCTTCCTCTTAAACCAAAAAGTCATTTTATTAAGAGAGAACTAGCAGACAGAGACAGTTCAGGAGAAGAACGAGCTCCTCCACGCATCAGTCCGTGACCACGCAGCAGTGCTGGGGCAAGTGGGAGCAGAGACCTGGGGGAGGCACAAGTGTCTCCGTGTCCAGGGAGCAGGAGTGACGGCAGCACCACGGTCCTGAGCAGGGGAGGCAGATGATATTCTTTCTGCAAAGTGGGGATGGGAGCATTACACCTCTGAATTCCTGGGCTGCGTTTCAGAGCACTGCTCCATGTCCAGGGACAGGGAGCCAAACGATCACAACGAGACCTAACCCTCAAGCAGCTCTTGTTGATGCAAGAAAGTTATGTGAGGGTAACCAGACCAGAGGTGAGTTTTCTGCTCCTTGTGCTTTTTTCCTCTGCAAAGATACATTAGCTGACAAATTGTGAGGCATTTCTAGTACTTTTATCATGACTTATTATCATGGCTACTTTCTGCAGGATATTCCCAGCCTCACAGTCCACTTAACATTTATGGCAGCTATCACCGAAATGAATGCAATACATCTCCAGTCTCCTAGTCTGCTCCAGGATGGATGGGATGCAGAGGTCTTTGGCAGGCAAGGGGAAGGTGTTTCTTCTGGAGACCCCTGTCTACTGCAGCAATTTAGCCTGTGCTGAAACTAATCCCACAGGTCATATAATTTAAAAGGAATACTCCCAGGTGGAAAGGTAATCACATGCTTCAGAGTTAGGCTAGGTTAGGGGCTAAATAGACATCCCTGAAAGGCCATTTAATGTGAAATGTTAGTTGTGTTACAAAGGGGTCAGATTTGGCAGAATAAAAAAGACTAGCCAGCACTCAGAGGCAGGTTGATAACAGATATTTTGCTCTGTTATAATCCATGGATTATAATCTAAGGACGTCAAAATACTCCTAATAATGCTAACCAGTGGCACAGAGCTCAAGAATGCTGCATTGCACCTGCCTGTACAGCAGAAGTGCAGCCCCGCAACTACTTCAGGACTTGTGCTGAATGGGACAGTTAACACGACACACTCTGGCACACGAGAAAAGGTTTCAGGAAGGCAAAACATTTTTTTTCCCTTTGGAAAGTGCTTTCTCCAAAAGTACTGCTTTGCCTTAAAGCCAAAAAATTGACGTCATGTTGCTATGAGGAGGTGCTGAATGAACGGGGTGGGATAACCAGGTTTTTATGAGTGTGTATTGGTCTGATATTTATAAAGTAATATTATATGATATTTATACTAAGAAAGCTCAGGTTGCTGCTCCATGGTCTTGCCTTCACAGTCATGGAACAAAGTAATTCCACAAATGACACATGAAAGAAAATGAATCTCTATATTTCCATAAGTAACTTATGTTCTGAAATAGATTTGCTTCTTGGTACCCAAAATTAGACAACACAGAGAGACCAGTTTTTTAGAAATTATTGATCGTGTTCCAGCTCTGAACATAAAGGCTCCTGGCAATTCAGCCATGGAGAGTATTCACAGCTCTATATTTAGGCATCTGAATGTGAAAACCCTGGCCACGATCTCCAAGCTGACTTCATGAAAGCAGGCAGAGCTGCTGCAGCTCAGCTCATCCTTGCTATTTTCACAACCTTTTGTGCTCTGTAGGTTTAGTTCTGATGACTGAAGGAAAACAAAGGAAAACAGCCCTGTTTTATGGGAATCTTGGGAACCAGAGACCATTTCTTGAATACCTTTTTTTTTTCCTTTTAAATTTAAAGCTGAACAGGACACTGAAGCTTTTGGCCTGGCAAATACAATCGAGTGTTTAAGTGCTTAAACACTGAAACATTTTCACTCTTGGCTTATTACTTGGGACTTTCAGCATTGTGTTTGAAGAGGAACTATTTATGGGCTATCAAACAACAGGCTGGGAGAAAGGAATTTAAGGAATGTCCTTGAGTGCTTTGGGGAGCTTCGCAAAACAGGAACAACAAAAACTTGTGCCAGCCCTTGCTGCCTCCCCAGTCACCGCATCCCTTGAAAGATGGCACAGGTCTTTACTTTGGTGCTATTCTCCAAGGGCAAGGAACAGTCACAAAGCTCTACAGTGTGGTTTTAATTGGGATGGTTTCTGTATAGAAGGGCCCAAAGGAACAATAGAAGGTGTCCCACCAGAACAGAAATAATGTCAGAGCCCTGACATTGTTTCTTTGTACTGGGACGATATCCAGTGATGTTTAAACCGTGTTACCTAAACATTGGTGCGAACCTCTTTTAAACAGCGCATTTTGTAGATGGCAATGGCAACAAGAAATCTTAATAGAAAACTCACTCTCTTCTCATGGTTTAGTGCTGGGTAGAAGGAAAGGCTGCCCCAGCTACATGCTCTGTCCTGACCTGCCTCTGGCTCCTGCTCTCTTCCCTTTTACATCGGGGCAATTTAATCAAGGAGACCCAGGAGGTATTTTCCAGTTGGTGTGGGCTGAAGAGGAAGGGATGCTCTGCCATTTGAGGGCAGGCTGTGTGGGCTCCTCACAGAGCTGAGTGATCTCAGGGACTTGCCCTGCGGTTGTCAGAGTCCTGCATGGCTGCAGGACAAGTCCAGCAAACCACTGTCCCTGCCTGCTGATACACCAAAGGGGGAATATTGGGAAAGAAGCGACCCATCTGTTGAAAGGATGGCATCAGCCCAAAACCAGCATGCAGAGAGGACATGTATTTGAGTTAGAAAGTTTCTACCCACCTAGACATGGAGGTTTTGCAATAAGTCCTTCAACCTATTCACAGAGCAAATGCTTTGCTATTTTGCAAAGAAAAGTGGCTGGCATCTGGGGCGGATGACACGATCTGGGCTCTGTGACAGCAAGGGATAGGACTTAGTGACCTGGCTGTCTGCTCTAGGTCCCTGTTCTTCTCTGCCTTCAAGGATAGCTTCCCTCTCCTCCCCCCTAGTAATGCATTTTTGAATACTCAGCATTGCTGAACTTGCTTATCCTCAAGCGAGTGTAAATCCTACGCTATCTGTATAACAAGCAAAAGCATTGTCCTCATCAAACCCAAATAAATTAGGATCTCACTGCAGGACAGGAACCTCAACTCTGACTTAGTTGACACTTGTGTTATCTTGGTGTTTTGTAGCTCAGTGGATAACAACTACCGTATCAAGACACTTCTATTGAACCCAGGATCCTGTGCTTTGAAGACCTTCAGTGATGCCTCAGGGACACACTGCCCACCTCAAGCTCCTTCATGCCCTGGGTGATCAGTCATGGGCGGCTGGGAAAAGTGGCAGCTGAGGACAGAAACCAGCTCTCCAAACCCCAAAGCCCTGCTGTAGAGCTGAGGGGAGAAAAGAGTGCTCTGTTGAAAGCACTGCTTCTGGCATGTCATCTACTGAAGGCTAACAGCAGAAGAGAAAAATAATCCCAAGGAAGGTCTGTAAATCTAGCACCTGAATTTTGAGGTGTTTTTACCAGCACTCTTTCCTTTCTGAGTAGGAAGTAAAGGGCTCGGAAAAGGGTTTGAACTCTGGCTGGTTTCCCATGAGCCAGGGAAATGTACTGGAGCTACATGCTGTCAAGAAATTCTGCCAGACTGAGGAGGCAGACGAGCTGTTTCTTTAAGGGCATAAAAAGACCAGAAGCTGAAAGAACAGATCTCTTGACACTATAGGCATGACATTTGCTGTATGACATGTGAACTTTAAGATAATTAAGTGTGAGGTCTCTGCTTGGCTTTCACACTTCTACAGGGCAGCCATTTCTCAGGTCGCTTCTGTTGGCCAGGAGGGACATTGCCAGGGTCCCTGCTGGGCACTCACAGCTGACAAAAGTCATAAGCATTTTCCAGATTTCCTGCCTTGAACTAACCTGAATTTATCACCTGACAAACTCAGCGGCAAAATCTAGTTTTTATCTGTCACAAGGCAGACGGCAGTGGAAATGAAGTTTCATTACTTTCTCCCTGGGACTCTGGGAGCTGCTTTCTGTTTCACCTGCCAATTGCTGACCGATGGACCGGTCTCTCCGTCTTCATAGCCGACAAGGACTGTTGCAGACGCTGTCTCATCACTGATTCGATCATGTCGAGATGAGGGAGGATGTGGTTTTGAAACCTTGAACGCCCTTCAATCTCAGACTGCTCTGCCATTCGGCAGCTGCTGGGCTGCACGGGCTCTTCAGTCGAGGTCTGGATGAAACGACCTCATTAGGTGATTTCAAAGAGCTGGATGGAGCCAAGCCACCCGCTTTCTCAGAAAGAGAGTCTCATCAGCTTTCCCAGAACTGACAAAGCACATGTGAAAAGGATGTCTGCATCCCCTGAAAACCTTACTATAAAGACGTAGATTCAAGATTTCTTTGGAGAGCAGTTAAACAGACCAGCCCTTTGCCTCCTGCTCCTTCTCCCTCCTCCCCTTTCTCTCCCCTTCCCCCAGGCTTTTTTTGTCTCTATTATATTTCCAAACAGCTTAGGGATATTTACCAGTTACCAATATGTTTATTTTAGTACATGTAAGCCAATATGGATGCACAGGTATAAATCCCTATGGGGAAACCACACCTCTGGAATAACAGGGGATTTTTGATTTCTAGTCAACAGCTGTAAATTTAAGAAAAAAGACCTTGATCCTGGCATAAGACTGTGTCTGGTGGAGTTTTACCGACACAGCTGTAGTGGTTTGCAGTGCCAGGTTAGCACGTGCTGGTACAGCTCTTCCATCTACAAGAGCGGCTGCCTGGGTAGAAGTGCTGCCTGGAGACCCTGGGAAGGCAAATACCTGTGTCTGCCCACTGAGCAGCACAGGGACGGCACCCGAGGAGCCCGGACCGGGCATCCGCATCCATGCTTGTCCATATGCTGCCGAGAAGGACTGTTTCTGGGAAGGGATGGAGGTCTGGGACTGAACTGTCTGGCTCCAGTAAGAAAGACGATAGCTTTGATGATGATTTTTCTAATGGGAGTATCTACTGCCTCCAAAAGTGGGGTGATATTACCAGCTTGTTTCATACAGATCATTATGTAGCTACCTAATCTGCCTTGAAATGGTGGCCTGCCCGGTTTTGTGTTTCAGGACCATTCTCCAATCCTCCTTCTGTCCTGTAAAACAAGCAGTGTTAGAGCCATAACTGTAGCTATCAGTTGTGGGGTGGCCTATTATCTTTTTAATAAAAACCATAGACTATTTGCTTGGCTTACAATTGGCAATTTTTCATCCCAGACCTTTTAAGCATAACCTGTATACCGGAAAGCCAGTCTAGTTTTCTGCAGTGCATGCACATGGGTAGCTGAAAGGTAGTAGGCAGCATTCAGTTTTCCTGACGATGCAAAGGGCAGACAGACTCTACTGCACTCCTCTTGTGCTATTGCCTTTGTGGGGCTGGAAAATTATTTTTTTGGGGTGGGAAATGTGGTTGGGTAAAGCAGGAGAGAGCAAGTATTTGCAGAATGAAAGTGCTATTTCATAACGTTTTTTATCTTAATCGATTTTTTTAAATTATAGTGCGTTTAATCCTTTATATTGCTTTCACTTGAAAGCTGAAGAGTTGCTAGAAAGATTATGGAAAACATGCAGTCTCATTAGATATTTTTTAAAGACATTCTCAGAATTATTATAGGAAAATACCCTTTTCTCTCAGCATCATAAGTTTAGTCCTTTGTTTCCTCCAGTGATCTTCAGAATGGTTACTATTTAATTATTGATATTTACAACATGGCAGTAGTTAAATGTAGCTGCAGTTCTGCAGGTAATCTTTATACGCCTACATTCAGTGAGGAAAATATTTGTATTATGATGAGTCACAGGAACTGATTTAAAACGCTGTATGTAAACATCCACATGACCTCTATCTGCAGCTCGAAATTCTTGGCATAAGCAGCAGTTGCTGACTGAAGCCTCCAGGGTTTAATCCCAGTGTTGTTTCCCTTTGCTGCCACGCAGGGAGTGGTGTGTTTGCTCCGATCTCTTCTTGCTCGGCAGCGACCGCGCCTGGATCATTGCAGTGGGAGAGCCGAGGCCCCTCGGCGCGCGCCTTGCAGCCGCTCCATCCTGCGTGCTTTGTCAGACACACCCGACGCTGCCTTATGGTGGCACAAACCCTCTTTGCTTTAGTGTCTTTAATTTTGGCGTCACTTCCCTGAGGAATTTGCTCACAGCAAGAGCTCTGCAGCAGTGGGAAAAGCACTGCTTTCCTCCTGACAGGCATTCCCAGCCCCAGTTTTCCTTCTGACAGGCATTTCCAGCCCCAGCTTTCCTCCTGACAGGCATTCCCAGCCCTGGGCTTTGCTGCCGAGATTTCTCCAGGTGCTCAAACCTCCTCTGTTATGTGCATTAGCAGCAACTCTGGGGAAGAGCAGCTGAAGGCACCAAGGGGTTAAAAAGTGTGGCTCTGTTGCTGTGTGTGGCACACATTTGGAGAAACCTCAGTCACAGCAGTTGAGATGCTGCCTCTCTTTAGTAGCAAGCTGCAGGCAGCAGGCCTTGGGGTGAGGGTGCTTTCGCCCTCCCTTCTGCCGAGAACATGCCAGCTCCAGCTGCTGACAGCTGGTGTTCCTCAGTTTGAGCACTGCAAATGGCAGGTTTAGATTTTGGGTTTAAAAATGTGACCGAGGCACCCATCAAAACAATCTCACATTAGGGGTCAGTAAGCTCGATGGAAGGTCAGTTGGGATTTTTTGCTGGTGGATGGATGGGGACCCATCCACTAAAAATGCCCAAGGTACCAGTGCACGCTGGTTCACGCTTCGGTAGAAGCGCTTCCATGAAGATCCCTGGTGACGTCCATGATCTGCTGCTCTGGGGACTGGCTGATGAGGATTAATTGATTCATCTTGGGCCACCAGCTTTCTCAGCTGGTTACCACTCCTGGGGAAACATTTTCCTCAGTCAGACTTGACTAATTGTAAGTCTTTAAGAATGGCACTCCAAAAAAAGAGGGGCCTGCTAAGTGAGTTATTAGTCACCCTTATCTGGGAGGGATGCTGCTCTAATGGCTTCTTTACTCTGCAGCTCCATGTTCTCTGGAGAGGGGGCTGTGGCATTGCTGGGTGGCCAGGAGCTGCATTTTGCTCTCCAAGTCATGGTTTTATTTTAAAAGCTATTTGTTTCTAACAAGTTGTGACTGATAAACTTCCCTGTATTTTTCTCATGTATTTTTCTAATGGTGCCTGACACTAATTTTTTCTTTTTTGGCAAATAGATGGAGCTCAGTGTTTCCCCTGATGGATGACCCAGCTCTGTGCCTGAGAGAGTTTTGCAGCAGACTCCAAATGTCTGGCAGGAGTTTTCCTCGCATTGCAAAAGCATGGTCCTCTCTGTTCGTAGGCATGACAGAGCCCGGAACACATTTTGAAGAAAGTCATGGTCGAATTTGCTTTGGGAGCTGCGTTTCACCCTCTGAAGCAACTCCTCTCAGGTTTTAATACCATTTCTCACATTCTTTCCAAACTTGACTGTGTTGTGGCTCCTTTTCTGTGGTGGAGAGGAAGTGTCCACTGTTGGGAAATGGCTAGAGCTGTGCCAAACAGCTCTTGTCAGAAGAGGTGTCCTAAACGGCAATGTGATAGCATCACTGCCTTCTCTCTTTTATCCTCATATATCTCCAGAAAGAAGAAAACAGCCTTGTTCCAAACCTCTCAGCAAAAAGTATAGTGTCATCTTGTATTTCAGTGTAACTGGTAGATCTCTTGATTCAAACAAAGCTTCAAATTTGGTCTGTGGTTCATAGATTCCTTCATTGGCATTTCCTATCAATTAGCAAAGTACTTGTCCTCCAGAAAAACTGTCAGTGATCTGCCTCTCCAAAGTAAGTGAATTACTGCCAAACTGTCCATCTTGCACCTCCTTTGCATAATGCACTCTGTTACAGCGCCTGTTTGATACAGCAGCATTGTCTGGGAAATGACATCTGGCTTTTGCCTTGACAGGTGTTTGACGGTATCTCACCACCTTTCCTATTATTTCACCATCACAAGTTCTATCTGTAATGAGGCTGAGAATAGGGGCCACTTTGCGCTTATCACAGAGATTGTCACAAACATACTTATTCCCAGGTTCTTGGAAGGACCCGTCAGCGCCCGGTTTACATGGCTGTCACTGGTTAGTCTCTCTAGGATCACAGGACTCCAATCATCAGCAAAGTCCTCTGGGGCAGCAGGAAGATGAATCTCTGCTCAGCCCTGGCTTCTGCAGGTTGAAGAGCTGCTCTGTTATTTTCATTAGCTGTCTTATCCACACAGGCATTAATGACTCAGGTTTTACTCCTAACCTGTGATCTTCAGTCCTGTTTGTTAGGACACTTGTGTGATAAAACAGTGCACCTCCTAAGCTGACTTTTTTTTTTTTTTTTAATGAGATGTATTTGCATACCAAATATGCAGTATTACTTGCAAAAATTAAAATAATTTAAAATTTAATATCGGTCTTGTTTGTAAAACATCCTGGGCAAATTCTGTATGAAAAAATATTTATAATTTCTGTTTCAGAAATGTTCTGTTTCTTCTTCCATCAACAGAATTGACCTCTTATGGGCACACAGAGGCGATGATGTCATTGCAGGGACTGAGATTAACATCAGGTTCCTAAGAGTGTCATCCTGAATGTTCATTTTCCAGTGAAACAAAACCAAAAAAAAAGTGCGTTAAAGACTTTTCGAAATCATGGTATTTACTCCAATTCCATCAAGCCTTTCCCTACAAGGAAGACATTGGAGTGCTGGAGCGTGTTCAAAGAGGCGCGATGAAGATGGTGAAGAGCTTGGAGCACAAGTCTGATGAGGAGCCGTTGAGGGAACTGGGGCTGTTCAGCCTGGAGAAAAGGAGACTGAGGGGAGACATTATCGCTGTCTGCAACTACCTGAAAGGAGGTTGTAGTGAGGTGAGTGTCTGCCTCTTCTCCCAAGTAGCAAGTGACAGGAGAAGAGGAAACGGCCTCAAGTTGCACCAGCAGAAGTTCTGATTGGATATTAGGAAAAACTTCTTCACTGAAAGTGTTGTCAAACATTAGAACAGGCTGCCCAGGGAAGTGGTGGAGTCACCACCTCTGGAGGTGTGTAAAAGACATGTAGATGTGGTGCTTAGGGACATGGTTTAAAAGCGGACTTGGCAGTGTTAGGTTAACAGTTGGACTCTATGATCTTAAAGGTATTTTCCAACCTAAAAGATTCTATGAAAACTCTTCAGAATACACCAACTACTTATTGATCATGCTACATATTTTATAATTTTATATACATTACAAAAAGTTGTGAATAACTGACAATGTAAGAAATTTTTTCAAGATGTACTTCTGGTTAAAGTAATTTATGAAAGGGCTCACAGCTTCCATTACAATTTATAAAACAGGACAAAAAGTCTAACTGAAAATTTAACTTTTCTCAGAATTTAGTTAGGTTAAGAAGTTGCTGAAACAATACCTTTTTAATCTTCGCACATACAAATTTAGAGAAATTTCCCTTTTAATGATAGACCAGATATGTGCCATCACAGTGACAGCTAAGTGTCCTGGCTGATACAATACTGTTTGTCAAACAAATAGCATGGAGAGCAGGTTGCAGCAGTCTCTCTGCCAACAAAATGCCTCCTGCCAGCTCTGTAGGTGGCTGACTGACAGCCCCTGCAAAATGGGGACAGTTACACAATATTAACTCTGCTCTGTGTCAGCGGTGATGCTAATGTATGCAAATGCTGCTATAATGAATCCAATTAGATTTCTCTGTGTACAGAAATATGCCAAACTACCTGTATCTAATCTCATGATAAGGGGACAGAAGAGGACTTCAGACTTGGAGATGTCAGCCCCACCTCTCCTGCCGGAGCTGCTCCGCATGGGGCGGGGGCGCGGGAACGCTGCAAAACTCTCAGCTCCTGCAAAGCCCCGGCTGCCGCTGCGGCTGCCTGGGAAAGACAGACCCTGCGGCCAAGGGGACCCCGAGGTTGCCATTGCCTTCTTCACCAGGCTGCTGTGGGTTCGGAGGTACAGTTGGTCAAAGCCAACAAAGAAACAGAGACCTGCAGAGTGTTTTCGCCCGCTTTTGTATTTTCAGGAGTTCACATTCTCTTCTATTGCAGAATCACAGAACAGCCCAGGTTGGAAGGGACCTTGAAAGATCACCTGGTCCAACCTTTTGTGTGAAAAGGAGCCTATTATCCAGCACCCTCGGACTGGCCCTTCTTGAAAAGCTCCAGTGATGGGGCCTCTACCACACCCCTGAGAAGGTTGTTCTAGTGAATGGCTGTTCTCACAGTAAAAAAAAATATTTCTTCTATCCGGACTAGGTTATTGCTTTCTCTTGGGACAGGTAATCAGTTCATGATGAATCTGTCACTCTTTTTGAGTATTTTCAGCATATTTCTTGAGCACAATAGTGAACAGACTGCTATGCAAGGAGGCTGAAGGGGAAACTGCTAGCTCAGTAGTCATGAATGAAACACTTCAAGACGTCACGAAAGAGGGGTTGTCGTTTATTAAAGAAATGTTACTTTAGGGCCTCCTGAATATTCATGATGTGCTGGTTCCTGCTGATCAATGTTTCTGTTGTCTCGATTAATCAGCTCATCTTGTGAAGAGTTTTAATTAGCCCCAATGTTGCCAGAAACTAGACCCACTTCAAATGAAGGAGACGTGGCTGTCAGCAGCTGATAGGACACCCAGCTGCACGTTCGGCCTGCAAGCTGGATGCTTGGGATGGTAGGTAGGCAGACTCCAGGAGAAGACCTGTTTGTCATGGCTCTACTTTGTATAACACCCTTCATGTAACCTAACCACAGTGGTTTCTAATCAAGTAAGATGGTGAGACAGGTAATGTCAGCATGACAGAGTTGTCAAGAAGGACAAACAAGAGAGGGGAGGTTGGGAAAGACAGAAACAAAAGGATGGGTAAAAATCACAGGAGGCAGTTGCTGTGAGCAGTGACTGTGGAGCAAGCGGTGTCACCATGGGCATGGCAACATGCACCTGGCCACAGAGGTGGCCAGTGCTAATGGCTGGGGAAAATCTCCTGCTTGGATTTTTAGGTCACACAATGAAAAGTGCATAGGTGCTGCAAAAACCAGAATCAGCAAAGGTAAACTTAATTTATCTGTATTTATACCACTGGCCCCGATCTCCAGGGAACAGACTGACTTTAAATCACAAGATTTTCTGTGTAATATGTCTGTGTTCATTTTTGTCTGTCTTGCAAGCTGCAGATTCACTCAATTCATACACTAAAGCTTTTCCCTGCAATGACAAGGACCACAGCTCCAGCTGTCTGAATTTGTCCAACTGTTCAAAATTCCATGAACCTGTGGGCACTGCTGCAGTGAGACAGGGCTCACAGCCACAGCCATCTCGGCAAGGCAGCCAGCTCAGACGTGGCCATTGGCGAGCTGTGGCCGTGCCGTGCAATTGCAGACAGGCCAAGGCAGCTTAATGCAGCATGTGCACCTTTAGACGGGGGCTACAGCAGCATTTCACAACAAACTTTTACTCCCTGCAGCCCAACACAGACATCAGGCTTCATCCAAGCTAATAAATTCTACCAAGGGACCTATTGGTTTCCTTGCTTAAATGGAGCAGAACGTACATGGGATCAAGCCACCCAGGCCAAAGCTGCACCGAGCTGCTGAAAATGCTTGCTGAGATCTCCATAGGCACAGGGATTTCTGCTTCCCAGGGCACGCTGGAGCAACGCCCCTGCACTCCTGCACCCATCGTCAAGTGGTCCTCTCAAAGCACCCTGTGCAGCTGCTGAACTGATGGCTGCATTTTGTAATGAGATTTGCTTTCCTCGCACCAGCAGGAGAGCTCCAGCCTGACATCCTCTTGGGCTGGCTGCAGGTCTGCAGGGGACAAACTGTCCACCTCACACATTTCACAGCGTGTCTCTTGCCAGAGCTCCAGCTCTGGGTGGTTTAGCTTGTCTCCGCAGGGTAAAATGGAAAGGCATACCTGGCTGCCATGTAAAAGCTGAGGAGGTGAAGGAGCCTCCTTTCATCATCTTGAGTGTTGAAAGCCCCTGCGAAGGCTGACTCCCCTACAGCTGCTGGTGACAGTGGGCGCTGGTCACCAGTAGCACCACTCACCCACAGGCTTGGGCATCTGCACTAGAGCCTGCACTAAAGCTACCTCTTTCTAGGACAGACGCCCTCTGTCTTCCTCAGCTCAGCCTGACAACAATTCAGTTGCTTCCCTATACATTGCAGCATACATTCTTTTATTAGTTTTCCTATTCCCACGATGCATTTTTCTAATGGCTTAAATATATTATGCATATGCTAAGCATGTGCTAAGTGGGATCCCATCATTAGCAGCTGTTGATCTGTAAACCTGGGCTGAAAGGAAAAAAGTCAAAGGAGTGTACTCCACAGAAATGATACACTCACTGTTGTGGATGGAAAATAATTTTGATGGTATTTTTGAACACATGATAAAAAGAGTAGAAAAAGGACAATGCAATACTGTTAAGGCAAAAGAGTTTCTATAAGGTTTCAGTACTAAATTTCTGATAACAAGTACAGGAGGAGGAATTATAGCTGAAAGGTCTGAGCCCTGCCTTTAAGATCACCCACTGATAAAGAGGCCAGTTCTCTGGCAGGGGAGAAATCTTACCTAAACTCACCTGAGCTCTCAGGAAGCTCCCAAGCCATCTGCAGATAGGAATCTTTCCTTGAACATGAGCTCAGATAGGGGTTCAGTTCTTCCTTTAATAGCTTATCTCTGGTACAAAATTACCCCTGGCATTTTAAGGCAGGCAGATATACCTCCTTGCTGCTTGCAGTCCAGCTTCTTTTTGTTAATCCAGCAGATACGATGTCACAGCTTATCGCTCAGGTCTGACATCTTTTCCCTCTAATGCTTTCCTGTTACTTTATTTCCTATTAACCTAAATTAGCATGATTGAAGTCGGGCTGAGGCTGCCGGTAACATTCAGTCATGATCTTCTACCTCTCTTGCTTTAAACTAGATTATTTTACACTATTTGACATATCAATGCCCACATAATTGAAATGTATTGAATAATTAAAATAATTCAATAAGTTTGTACAGCAGTGTGTGCAGCTCATGCCACAGGCCTTTTAATGGCACACGTGTCCCTTCCCTGGTTTGCATGTCTTGCTCAAGGCAGTACCACACTTGTCTCACCTCAGCCTTTGCCAGCTCTTTGAGGGATGACAGACAGACATAACATCTAAGGACTTCCCTGTCACACACTCAAGCACACCACTACTCCATTTGTACAGATACAATAATAAGGCTTCACAGTTTCGGGGCTTTGTGGTATCACTTTTACCTACCATGTAACCCTTGTTCAACGTCACCAGACATTTAAAGTCTTCACAGTGGGGGATCTGTTCAGTATACATTAAGCAGTTTTCTTCACCTGGCCACCTTCTCTGCTGGAGAAGGTTTCCGTTTGACTAGGAGGCACATAAGCTTTAGCAATCTTGAAATTTGTATTTTCTCATCAGTGTTGGCATCTCCTCCCCAGAAGGACTGGAAAGACAGTGGTGAGAAAGACAGACTAGCCTCACAAAATGAAGTTTGCAATTTAAAATATAGTTGTCATTGTATACATTTGTATTAGAAGTCTTTATTCAGAATTTATAAATTGCTGACAGGCAGATTTCCTAAACCATCACTATTCCACTTACCATTAATCTGCCAGTATAAATGACTGACCAAGGTACATGGACAGTTGGTATAAAAATCAATCTTATATCCCTTTTTTTAGGCTTGGCTATGTAATTCTGTCAATTTTCCACAGAAAATCAATAGCAATAATAGCTATCTCATTAGCGGCCATCACAGTGTCGCTAGTAGGTCTTCTGTAGGGCCAAAATATTGTCTGGCCTATTTTTTTTTCTTTCAGAGGGACTGTCTAGGGATCTAGAAATACCAGACATGAAAGGCTGAGGTACTAAATACTATCTTCGCCTCAGTCTTTAATAGTCAGAACAATTGTGCTCCAGGTAACCAGCCCCCTGAGCTAGAACACAGGGATGGGGAGCAGAATGAAGGCCAAATAATCCAAGGGGAAATGGTTAGTGGCCTGCTACACCACTTGGACACCCACAAGTCTATGGGGCCAGATGGGATACACAGAAGGGTGCTGAGGGATCTGGTGGAGGTGATCACTGAACCACTTTCCGTTATCTATCAGCAATCTTGACTAACTGAGGAGATCCCAGTTGACTGGAAGTTGGCTAACATGACACCCACCTACAAGAAGGGCCAGAAGGAGGATCCCAGGAACTACAGACCTGTCAGTCTGACCTCAGTGCCAGGGAAGGTAATGGAGCAGATCATCCTGAGTGACATCACAAGGCACATAAAAGAAAACCAAGTGATCAGGCCCATTCAACATGGGGTTATGAAAGGCAGGTCCCATTTGAGCAACCTGATCTCCTTCTATGACAAGGCGACCCACCTAGTAGAGGAGGGAAAGGCTGTGGATGTTACGTACTTAGACTTCAGCAAAGCCTTTGACATGGTATCCTACAGCATTCTCCTGGAGAAGCTGGCAGCTCATGGCCTGGATGGATGTATTCTTCAATGGATAAAGAGCTGGCTGGAGGGCTGGGCCCAAAGAGTTGTGGTGAATGGAGCCAAATCCAGCTGGTGGCCAGTCACGAGTGATGCTCCCCAGGGCTCAGTATTGGGGCCAGTTCTGTTTCATCTCTTTATCAATGATCTGAATGAGGGAATTGAGTGCGCCCTTAGTAAGTTTGCAGGTGACACCAAATTGGGTGGGAGTGTTGATCTGCTGGAGGGTAGGAAGGCCATACAGAGGGATCTGGACCAGCTGGATTGATGGGCTGAGAGCAATTGTCTGAGGTTTAACAAGGCCAAGTGCCGGGTCCTGCAGTTGGGTCACAGCAACCCCAGGCAGCGCTACAGGCTCAGAGAAGAGTGGCTGGAAAGCTGCCTGGCAGAGAGGGATCTGGGGGTGTTGGTCAACAGCCAGCTGCATATGAGCCAGTAGAGTGCCCAGATGGCCAAAAAGGCCAACAGCATCCTGGTTTGTATCAGGAATAGTGTGGCCACCAGGACAAGAGAAATGATTGTCCCCCTGTGCTTGGCACTGGTGAGGCCTCACCTTGAATCCTGTGTTCAGTTTTGGGCCCCTCAACATAAGAAGGACATTGAGGTGCTGGAGAGAGTGCAGAGAAGGGCAATGAAGTTGGTGAGGGGTCTGGAGCACAAGTCTGATGAGGAGTGGCTGAGGAAGCTGGGGCTGTTTATCCTGGAGAAAAGGAGCCTGAGAAGAGACGTTATCACTGTCTGCAGCTACCTGAAAGGAGGTTGTAGTGTGGAGGGTGTTGGTCTCTTCTCCCAAGTAGCAAGTGATAGGACAAGAGGAAATGGCCTCAAGTTGCGCTGGGGGAGGTTTATATTGGATATTAGGAAAAAATTCTTCACGGAAGGAGTTGTCAGGCATTAGAACAGGCTGCCCAGGGAAGTGGTGGAGTCCCCATCCCTGGAGGTGTTTAAAAGGTGTTTAGACGAGGTTCTTAGGGACATGGTTTAGTGCTAGAGTTAGGTTAGGTTATGGCTGGACTTGATCATCCTGAAGGTCTCTTCCAACTGAAATGATTCTATGAATTGTTCAAATTACATTTGGAAGATTTCTTCAAAAGAAGTTCCAGCCTTCTTTATGAGGAGCTGGGCTGATCTTCCAGGTCCCAGTTTTGCAGATCAGCAAAACTGGGCATCTGTTTTCTTGCAGAAGTAATTTTCTATCTAGAGTCTGGCATTGAAATTCTCTTGAGCTTTTTCAAGGAAATTGATGATAAAATTAAGCAAATTAATTTTCCTATTTCATCTATTAAATATCCACTCAGACGCATTAGCTAAGACTTCTTGTAAATTAAAAAAGACCAAAGCAAACCTTTCTTCTCTCTGTCTGGTTGGGTCAGGCAGGGAAGTGTTCAGGTAGGACTGTGCTCCCTGAACTTTTCAGTCATTCCTGTTCCTTGAAGAGGGATTTCCTTCCTTCAAGCCATGGTGCTGTGGGACCACCTTGTCCTGCCACCCACCTCCCTCAGTACCTTCTTTGTCTTGGTCCACGGTGTCCATCCTTGGACAACCTTGTTCTGCAAAGGCAGTTTAACTATGCAGTACCTGCACCACCTCAGTATCACCAGCTCTCACTGTCAGCAGATGCCACAAAGGCAGGAATTGGTTTAAATCCAGTGGTGCACTGAGAGGGGTCAGTGATGTGGCCCGCTGTACGCAGGAGTGATCTGCCACAGCTTTACTTGCCATCACTTCATGGACCTGACCCGGACCTGAAAGCTGATCTGATTCAGAGAGCTGAGAGGTTTTGTTTGGAGACAAGGACATAACAAAGACAAATAGCTGAGAAGGAAACTATCCACTGAGAGGAACTGTTATCAAATTCTGATTGAAGAATAAAACCAAAAATAAATTTAAATTGTTTTGAAAAGGATCTTTTTCACAATGATACTGCATTTTTTAACTTGGGTGATTTAAAAGCTCTCCAGAAGGCTGCACTTGGGCTACTAAAGGGTGCTGCAATGTCTGGCTCTGCTGGGAGGCTCAGTCGGGTCCTCACAAAGATCAGGTTCACTTCTGAGTGTGACCAACATCTCTGGACACAGGGCACTCAGTCCCCACCTGGTCCTGAACACCTGGTTAGAAACACCAGTGTTGAAAGAGCTACAAGAAAAAATCATGGATTATTGTCAGTTTTTTGAAATGCTTCTGCCTTTCTCAGAGGATGCAGCAGGCCTTTGACCAAGGACATGCAGCAAGGAATCCTGAGAGGGGACCGGAGTGGGGGAATCATGCCTCACCACCTTGATCTGATCCTTGCAAGTGTCCTCCACCTTCACAGGGCTGGAGGCCTCAAACTACGCTATTTGAATTTCACTGACACAGTGAACCTTCCCACTACCACATCTTAACTGCAAGCACTCAAATAATTTCTTGTTTTCCTGTTCCTTTACATGTAGGCAGCACCTCTCTAATGGGTGGTTTTGATCGTGTTTATGTGGCGGCATTTGATCCTCGGAATTCTGTTTTATATCCCTCAAGCAAAATATTGCCCCACTCCAAGGGAAGAGCATGTTTTTTGCCATTTATCACCTTGCTCTTTTATAAACAGGTTATGTTTGTGCTAAATAGCATAGGATCAGTGCAGAAGAAACATTTGTCCTCGTGAGAGAAAAGTCTGAGATCCCTCTATATGTGGTCAGATGAAAATCCAGGAGTCTTTGCTACAGTGCAGAGATGTGCTGTGAGCACATTTAATCTCTAAACGCTTCCACCTCGTGCTGCCTCTCAGTGATGCTGATGCTCATGACCTCACCACGTGTGTGCAAACAGACAGAACTGTTAAATAACCGCTGCATTTCACTGCATGTTGATGCATATCTGTGGTGATCAACATACTTCCTAGGACTCAAAGGCTATGTTATATCTCCCCAACTGCGAGTTAAGGGCAGAGGTTTCAAGCTGACTCTGGCTACTGATGAAGGGCTCCCTCAGATGCTGCCTTCTTTCCCCCTGCGGCTCATAAGCAGAAATGACATAAGCCGAAGAGATTTAATGAAAGAACGAAGAAGGAACACACCACTTACCTTTTCGGCTCTCCATCTCCTGCCCATTACCATTTTTTAACAAATTTGGACTCTGCAGCATTGGTGCCCATGGCTTCTGTAAGGGCCACAGAGCTGGAGGAGACTGGAAGTCCCCAGGAGGCAGTGCAGGACCTCTGTGTGGCCATGCCATGGCTGCACTGGTCTCTTTGTTTCTGTGCAGAAGCTATTGGACACCAGCGGTGGCTGATTTCCCTGCTTTGTCCTTGGAAAGAAAAGACGTAAGCCCGGTTCAAGTGGAGCAGGAAGAAAGGATAAGGTGTTGTGAAGGGAAACTCACTGGCTGCAATGTACTTCACTGCCAAGGTGCCAGGAAAATGTGACACCCGGTCAGGAGTACAGACAGCGAAAATAATTAGGAAGGCAAGACACATAGTTTTGGTAATCTTATTTAATAACAATAACAACCTCCATTTCATACTAAGAGCTCTGAGACTAATCCTGCTATTTTATTTCTGAGCATTGTGGAGTGTGACTTTTAAAATCTCTTTGACTAATTTACTGCCTTCTATTTTGGGAAAGCCTTGAGAGGTGCTGCTAATGAAGACAAATGAAGGAAAAAGAACTTGACCCCAGAGTATGAAATTTTGCTCATTGACTTGTGCTTCCAATTGGCTGATTGATATTATTTGGATGTAGGTGGGGTAATTAATGACAGGAAGAAATGCAGCAGGATATGAGTTGTGCAGAATGCACTTCAGTAAATCTACCTTTTATTATGTCTCGGTTTATTTATGTGCACTATATTTGTTACGCCACTGCCTGATGTAGTTACCACCTTCGTTTGGAATTTCCTTAACTTTATTGTTTTCTTCATTCTTTTATGCTATTTTGGGAATTTTTTGTTTAAGTTTCTGTATGTAATAATTTCCTAGTCTGTTTTAAGTAGCATGAAGATGCATTTTCATGGCCATACGGAACATTGCAGCATGTGAAACATTTCTTACAATAGGAATTCCCATTGAAATGAACTATACTTCCTTCCTACTTCATTGGACAGGCTATTGGTATTGCCAGTAAATTAATGGTCACAAATCTCCTATGTACTCTCACTTACATTATTTCTCTGTCCCAGAGGAAATGAGCTAAATATGATGGTTTTTTTACATTTTTGGGGTGGGTGGAGGGTGAAAGGCTATGCCTGAATTTTTTTTTTCAGTGAGACATCCTCCTGGGAAGGAAATTGTCCTATGGTATGAGCCAAAGGATTTTAAACAAGTAAAATATCACTGTTCTTTTGATTTAGCTTCTTGATGTGTGAACAAGATGTATCACCAAAGAAAAATATGAGCTTAAAATACTGACTGATGTGAAATGACCCCTGGAAAGATTTTGTAAATGTTTATGCATGTGAATAATTTTACACAGACTTACTGAGATGATAAGAAAATGTGCCCAAGAAAAGTTATTGACCTGAATGTTTGAAGGATCGGGCTTTTGCTATGAATATTTTTACCCAGCTCTCTCAAAGAACACCATGTTTTGTATGTTTGTCTGTCCGCTTGTCTTTTGCCACCCAAAAACCTTTGAATCCTTTGACATAAACCTGGTACTTATACTTGATGTCATACAATGAATCCTCTTATATAGTGCATGGCTCATAAAATAAAAAAATATTTGAACAAAAAATTACATTATTTCATGCAAGATGCAAAGCAGCAGATAGAAGAAAGTGTCAGGACATGTTAAGAATCTGAAATGATGAGCTAACGCCTGTGTAAATGGAGCTGGCATGGTCATAGGCACAGGTTCGTAGGAGGGAGACAAAATGGGAGTTACAGTTTGGGGCTACATGGCAACTGTTCGTGTGTACCTCTCCAGATCAAGGGGAATGAGATCGCTTTTCTGTGAGTGAAAGAGGTGAAAATGACCCCACATGTCCTGCAAGGAAGAACATTCAGATGAGCAGTTATCAGAAAAGAACTCTGGAATTTCCTCTAATAACAATAACTTGATTGCTTGCATATTCTCACGGGCATTGAAGAGAGGCGGGGAAAGTCAGGTAGTCCAACAACTTTGATGCTCCTCATGATTTTGTTTAGAAAATGCTGATATAAAAACTGAAACTGGTGTTATAGTGTTGTGTTCCTACCAAGGGTGACAGCGTGGTTCAGGTGTTTGCTGCTTTTAGATTACACCAGTGCCCTTCCCCATGCCAGACAGCTTCATTCTGCTCACTTCAAACATGAACATCCTTATGTCCATGGATGAGGACCATCCCCTGAGACATAAAACTGAGATCTTAAGTCCTGAAGACACTTGGCTGCAGGGTCTTTGCTAAATACAGCGTGATTGAGAAATGATATTTATCAGCGTCCTGTACCTTGACATGGCATTTGCTTGTTATCTTGGATCACTATGTAGTGAAAGTAATGCAGTGCTTGTGTTTCACCCTGGAGCTGTCTGCATTCCTCACTTTTTACAAATTAAACACGTTAGGAAAAAAATCTCTCCTTAAAATGACTTCATTTATTGGAACATTCTTGGAATAGTTCAGGTATAACCTCAGTAAGAGATGTTTAAGTGATCAAATTCTTTAGCTTCCTTCAAAGAGCTAATAACTCCTGTAAAGTTCATAACATAATACCCTAAATGAATATTGCTCCATGTGGGCTATTTTTGTAATTGCAATCTGAAGTGAAAGTTCATCTTGCTGGAAATATATAATATAGTCAAGAGAAAAAAAATCTCACCATCTCCAGTTAAAACCGCAGAAAGGGAAAAGCATACTTTTATCATTCAGAATTTACTGAAAACATGTTGAATGTTTATTTGAAACGAGAGGAACGGCCAGCCAGCTGGCAGCCTTTCGAAAGTCTGTGCATCTCCTCTCAGCAGATGGTGCACAAAGAACCTGCACACAAAGCCTCCTCCTTTTGTCTTAGGTGCTTAAAAATGTGCTTCAAGGCATAACTGTGGACTGCTGGGCCACTGCTTTCAGGGGACTGGTTAGGGTAGGAAGCATTTTAAGATGGGTAAGAGATTATTTAGTACAAAGCATTTTATTTTTCCTGTTGAAATAAGCCTGGAGTTCACCTTTGTGTCCTCAGCACTAAAAAAAAGAGAGAGAGAGAGAGAGAATAATAATCCCTCTGGTAGTATTACACAGACTTTGTTGTCTCTTCCAGTCTCTCCTGCTCTCCTCCACCCTCCTAGAGTACCCACCTTTGCCCTTCCCCACAGCTGTGCTGCCGTGATCTGCCCACATTTGTTCTCTGTAACTCAAATTCACCACATCTTCTTTGAATCGGAACTTTTCTTTCACTTTTTCTCCATTTATTCTCTTATGATTATTTATGAATTACATTATGCACATTACATCTTATATGAAAATAAGAAATGCTCTGGGATAATTACTGTCATAAACTGTCTGGGTCATAAGCCCTAAAAATTGCAGGGAAACTGCCAAAAGATTTCATTGTATAGGTACCACAACCTGGGAGCATGACTAACTATTGATCTCATTAGCTAATCAGTCTGTGGAGGTAAAGACTATAGCTAAAAGTAACTCTGTGGCACTCCTGACTTTTCATCAGAAATAATAAAATCATTATTGATAATAGGCCACTTTTAAGGGCAGGGATTAGCTTGCTGCCAGTTTTTCTAATAAGAAAATGCCTGTAATCAGTCTGACCTCATTACTCCCCAGCACTGGTTATCCTTGCACAGAAGCCCAAGACTGAACAGGACAGACTGCGATTTCCTGAGTATGGAAGCTGCTGTTCTGCCACCGACACAAACGCTCAGCCTTTTTAAAAACTGGACTAGGTAATGGAGCTCCCCCTAATGTTGTTTCCATATTGTACATTCCCTGGCTGGGAAGGTCAGGCAGGGTGGGTGGCCAGCTGGGTGCTGCCATGGGTGTCCCACATACGTGCACACACACATCGACAGGCTCTGCCCGCAGAGCCCCCGTGTCTTTGGGGATGGACACTCAGGATACTGTACCTCAATAAGGAGCCTTTGTTAGCCCACCCCAAAGGTGTTAGCTGGTTTGACTCTCAAGACTGGGCTGCGTAAGAGTTTAATGACTATTCCTGCTGTTAAACCTCCTAGAAAAAGCTCTTCATAGCTATTCAGGTTGCTAACTCTAAAGTAGGAACAAAGTGAAAACTGAATTTCTAGCCTACCTTTAAGGATTAAAGGCAAATTCCACTCACTGATATGTCAGAGGATTGCCTTTTACCACTGCAGGTCTTAGAGTATTGGCTCAGGTAGAATTATTCAGCTGCTCTGTTAGTTATTGAACACAGCTTTACGTAATGTTCCTTTAATCAGCCTTGAGGTTCTCAGGCATAATGGCTGCTTTTGTTATAGCCATAGATCCCTGTGGCAGATCCTGGGAATTATGTCAGAAAGACAAGGTTTTTTCTTTTCTTTTTCAACATAGCAGGTTTCCACAAGAAAAAAAATAAAAGTTTGTTGTTTATGGAGAGTAAAATCCACCCTATTTTACTCATATTCAGGTACTTCATCTCTAAAGCCCTGTGAAGAGTTCTGAAGTGCACACGCCTTTCACAGATAATGATTATCTTATGAAAAATCAACAGGTAAGGGCTATCATGTGGAATACTCCTGTTTCCATTTAGAGGTCCAGAAGCCTGCAGTAGTCTGTATGCTATACATGGCACAGATGCATATAAGAAATTAGAGTGACTTGGAGGGGCTGGCATTCTCAGGGAGGGTTGTGGCTGGGTTAGGTAAATGATCTGAGTTCTGCCGCCTTCTGGCAGAGCTTGTTCTGAAATATTGCCATGTGCTGAGAGATATTGCAGAGACTTTAAGGAAAGCCCAAAGAAATGGCTCAGGACAGGAGCGCTGTACACCAGACAAGTGTCACTGTTGCACCAAAGGCCCATGTAGGTAAAGATGGCTGGAATAGACATAAGACCAAAAAAATCCCCTCCCCACCTCACGTTCTGACCTTGGCAACACACCTGAATACCCTCAAAAAAGATGTAGACAGGGCAGGCACAGCATGTAAAGGCTGAGGTATTTTCTAGCACCCTTCACTCAGGCACAGTGCGTTGACAAACACCAAGAGGTGACATAAAGCTGCTGGGGGAACTGCAGGTTGACGTGTCAGCTTTGGCTGGCCATCGGCAGGATAACACACTTTTCAGAGGAGATACTGTCAGGCTCATTTACTGCAGTGCACCTACAGGATAAAGCATTCACAGCTGTAGAAAGAACACAATAAATTCTGGATGCTAATGTTAGCATTAATGCCTTGAGTATAGAATCATAGAATCATTTAGGCTGGAAAAGACCTTTAAGATCATTAAGATCATTGAGTCCAACCATTAACCTAACACTGCCAAGTCCACCACTGAACCATGTCCCTAAAAGCCACATCTACACGTCTTTTAAACACCTCCAGGGATGGTGACTCAACTACTTCCCTGGGCAGTCTATTCCAATGCTTGATAACCTTTTGGTGAATAAATTTTTCCTGATAGCCAATCTAAACCTCCCCTGATGCAACTAGAGGCCATTTCCTCTCATCCTTTCACTTGTCACTTGTGACAAGAGACCAACCCCCTCCATGGTACAACCTCCTTTCAGGTAGCTGCAGACAGTGATAAGGTCTCTCCTCAGCCTCCTGTTCTCCAGGCTGAACAGCCACAGTTCCCTCAACCGCTCTTCATCAGACTTGTGCTCCAGGCCCCTCACCAGCTTTGTTGCCCTTCTTTGAACTCGCTCCAGCACCTCAATGTCTTTCCTCTGTTGAGGGGCCCAGAACTGCACATAGGATTTGAGGTGCAGACTCACCAGTGCCCAGTACAGGGGGACAATCACTTCCCTAGTCCTGCTGGCCACATTATTCCTGATACAAACCAGGATGCTGTTGGCCTTTTTGGCCACCTGGGCACTCTGCTGGCTCATGTTCAGCTGCTGTCAATCAACAGGCCCAGGTCCCTCTCTGCCAGGCAGCTTTCCAGCCACTCTTCCCTGAGCCTGTAGCGCTGCCTGGGGTTGTTGTGACCCAAGTGCAGGACCCGGCACTCGGCCTTGTTAAACCTCAGACTACTGGCATCAGCCCAATGATCCAGCTGGTCCAGATCCCTGTGTAGAGCCTGCCTACCCTCCAGCAGATCAACACTCCCACCCAGCTGGGTGTCATCTGCAAACTTACTGAGGGTGCACTTGATCCCCTTGTCCATTGATAAAGAGATTAAACAGAACTGGCCCCAATACTGAGCCCTGGGGAGCACCACTCGTGTCTGGCCACCAACTGGATTTAACTCCAGTCACCACAACTCTTTGGGCCTGTCCCTCCAGCCAGTTTTTTACCCAGTGAAGAATGCGTCTGTCCAAACCATGAGCAGCCAGTTTCTCCAGAACAATGCTGTGGGGGACAGTGTCAAAGGCTTTACTAAAGTCTAGGTAGACAACATTCACAGCCTATACAAGACCACTTGAACTACTGCAAGAAGGAGACAAGACAAGCTTTAGAAAGATTTGACTGTGTGACTTGAGAGCAAAACTTGCACCAAAGCTAGAGATGAAGGAATCTTGGGGGAAAGAATGGGTGTTGCTTATTCTCTTGGATTTGTCTATCACAAAAAAGTGGTATTTCAACATTTATAGTTCTGTCAGATTAATGTCTAAACTAGTTCTAAAGAGTAGAAAAGACTCTGTGGTGAGGTTTTTAATAAACATCAGTGTAAAATTTCATATTGTGACCTTAACACACTCTGTGTATGTCTGTGGATTGACATCCACTTCTGATAGGTCTTACCTATCACTCAGAACAAATTCTCACTGTTCATTTTACTGTGTTGCCCTTTGGGGCATCCTCATTTTCTACAGTATTGTCAGGAACCAGAAAGTTATTGTAAGGCAATTACAGGCTTAACATTTGCTGCAACCTTTGTCACAGGAAAAACTTAGACAGGACTCCCAGAAAAAACTACCACAGGCAGCCAGCATCTCATTAGAGGAAAATCCTGGCCAAATGTGATTTTTTTATGGAGAGGTTTGAGTACTTTGGCCTGAGGATAGATGCAAAAGGTGTGAATAAATCAAAGGGTAAAATAACTGCTATAAAATCTTTTCTTGCAAACATTACACTAGGGAATCCACATATTACTTTTCCTTAACACTTATACTTTTCATCCATCAAAGTTTTTTCCATGTGATCTAATGCTGCAAATCCTGAAAGGTCACTGGTTGTAGGTGGATTTATATCCTTCTGCTATTTCAAATAGAACTACAGCACTGAACTTTGTGTGTTTGGCCCTTTATATTTCTTCAGAAAAATCTAGAAATGAAATACTGACAGATAACACAAATCCTGTAATTAACCCTTGCTATTTTAGTGAGAAAGAAAACTGTTAGTGAAAATGAAATGAGCTACTAAGAAGTAAAATACTGTAGACTAGAGGAACCAACAGTGAAACCGAGTGTACCCTCAGCCCAAAGACACTATTAAGGGAATTGAGAGGAGAACTACTAGGAAAAAGCGACATATCCTGTGGTGCAAGGATGACAGAGTGAAGAAAGCATGTGCTACATGGTACTGGAATTATTTCAAATGCTTCTATATGCATTAACAAGCATTCACAGTTATGTTTAGATCATGTATAAACCACAGACCTGAGCACTGAGCCTTCCTCTCCAATACAGAAGAACATAAGCATAAACTTGACTGGGGAATGATGACCCACAGAGAGGGAAGTGCTTCTCTTCAGTAAACCAGGCTTAGTGTGTTAGTAGGAGTAATATGGCAGGCAGAGAGATCCTGAGGGAACTGAAGAGAGAACACAGGAATGGCCAGAGCTCTAGAAAATATGACCCAAGAAAAGATTGAAATCCCCGCGGTAGCTCAATCCAGAGAAGGGAAGGCTGGAAGCGGGTACCCGCAAAATCTAAATGGTACCTGCAAAGAGGAAGGAATGAATAGTTCACCATGTCCACTGTGTTGGCACAAGAAAAGTAGGTGGACATTGCAACAGGGATAAGCAAGGACAGGCAGCAAGGCCAGTGGGGCAGGGACAGGTTGCTTGGGAAGGCTCTGGGAGTTCCACCACCTAGGAATTCTGAAAAATTATTTAATCCTAGAACAAGAAGTATACTTTCAGTGTGCATTGTAGTGGCAAAAGTGTGTGACCGAGAGTAGCAGGGCAAGGTTTTAGGGAAATGATGATTTTAAAAACTGACGTAGAGCTACAGACATGGAAAAAGAGATAAACTGAGTGCCAAAAATCTCTGGGCTAGACAAAATTGATTAGCACTAAAACCAAGGATGAATAGAAAATCTTGGGGCATAAATCTTTTTCCAAGGCTACAACTCACTGGGATCTAGAGAGCTGTGCACTAATTTTAACAGTGTTTGCAATATGGTATTCTTTGATGTTGAAAGAAAATTTCCTGTGAAACAGAACTACCTAACAGGGCCCTTCGGCCTCTCAGTAAAAAGGAAGGGAGAAACAGTGCAGAAAAGATTAAAAAATATGTGGGGAAAGCTATGAAAGGCACCAGGAAACCCAGCTGAAGACTAGACTATGTAAATGCAGACCAGATATAAAATGAGAAGCTGGGGCATGAGAGATGTCAGGTGTTGCACAAAGATGAATAGTTCCTGCGAAGATTAAGAGTGGCCGCTGCCTATAAAAAAGAAAAAGGGAAAAAAGAGGGGAAAAAAAAGCTTGCAAAGCTGCAGAAGAAATAGCAGGGTGCTGGTGAATTCTAAAAATATGGGAAATGAATATGAAATGACATGGAAAGAAAATCAATGGAAAATATAACCAAGAGAAAAAGGAATGAGAGAGAAAAGAAAGAACTATGAGATTTAAAATGTTAACTACCATATGTTAACGCTTGCCAATAAAAAGTGCTATTACCAGGGTGCTGCCAACAGAATCAACAGAAGAAAGGAGAAGAAGGGAGATAGCAGACATGGAAGAGCACCAGGAATTTACGGAAGACTTGAAGGAGAGAATGTTCAGATGACAAGAAATGGAAGACAATAAGAGGTGGTGGACTGGCAAAACTGAATGCGGGAAAAGGATCAAAGAGGAAACATCGAAGAGCTTACTGCGAATGAGAATGTAGGGGGGGAGAGAGACCATGTCTGTTTAGAGAGGTGCAACTGAGCTTAAAATGGCTGAATCCATCATGTGAAAATAGGAAAGAAAGGAGCAAAGTCAGATGAGAGTTTTAGTCTATGTCTGCAAAATGGCACAGGGGCCACTCAGGGGCTGACTAGCCCTGGTGCAGCTTGCATCTATAGGGCTAAATGCTTTCAGACCACTGAGCAGGGTGGCAGTGTCCAGAAAGCCTGTTGGCAATGGTCCCAGGTTGGCATTAATGCCCAAACACTGCCATGGAAGTGGTGCTGGGCAAGGCCAGCAGCCTCCCAGGGTCTGCACCACCTGTACTGCTGCTCAGGATGGTGCCCTTGCTCCCTCTATCACCGACGGCCCTCCACAGGGCCAAAACTCCACTGGATGGGGAAGGTTAAAGGACTATGGGAGGTGCTCTACCATTGCTACTGATAGGATTCCTCATTCAAAAGGTGGCTCAAATCAGAATATGTTAGGCTGCTGAGTGGGGTCATGAGTTAAAATCCTGTTCAGGTAAATACAGCATCATTGTGACACTGCCAAAAACAAAGGTGATCATTTCAGCTAACAGGAAGATACGGAATTGAGTCCAACTGGCATAAATATAAAATATATGCATAATGCACATTCCCGGGGTAGCAGAAATGAAAATTGACTTGATATCATTCCACTTTGCTAAACATGGAGCTTATCTTCTGTTTGCAATAGGAATTTATCAAGTCTGATGGCCTAGAGCAAAGTGACAGGTGAACATCTGCAGTGTAGTGAACAGTGGTGAAATGCACAGCAGAGCTGGCTTAGCAGCTACACATATTTGTGTGGCTCAGAGGGTGCAGAAAAAACAAAACTACTGCAAGGTTCAGTCACAATATGTGCCCTGGACCTCAGCTGACTTAACCCTTACCTCTCAGCACTGCAGTCTTTGTCATAGCCAGCAGGCACTTGTCCTGGGCACAACGGGAATGCTGAAAGAGCACTTCCACCTGGTGTGTTCCCTGCTCCTTCCTAGCCATGCGAGCCAGCTGCACTTTCTTCTTCTCATCCTTGCAAACAGTGGCTGTGACATTGGCCCAGCTGAGCAATGGAGTCTTTCAGCATGAAAAATGTGTGTGTTGATGTACGTGTGTGTACACACAGGTGAATACACAGGAGTGCAATGGAAGAGACAAAAGCAGAGAACTTAAATAGTATCAGAGGATCAGAGCTATTAAACAGAATATGAAGATCAAGGAAGGAATGAGATTTTTTTCCAGTGTTCGATCATTTTTGCAGCATTTGATCATTTAGTGGAGGTGCCTGTTGTGTCTGGTATGTGGCATTTCATTAGTACAAATGCATTGTCATTCAGAGCAAAGAAAAAGGCGGTAGGAGATACATCTGCAGCACTGCTCGCAAATGTAAGTTGTGTGGTGTTCCCTCCTTCTTTACCAGTGCCTGGGTCTCAAGCAGACCCTGGTGAACCCCAGCCAAGAGTAAGCAATCTTTTGCTTGGGTCAGTGTGGGGCTGCTGGGATATATGGTCCTGAAAGACAGGTTCCTCTGGCTGAGCCTGTGGGAGGTTGAAGGGTAACCCCAACACAGGGCCATTGAGAGCCTGCAGAGAGCAGGGACAATGGGTTTTAATCAGGTGATGTGAATTTTACCCAACAGGTACATCAAAATCACAAGCAAAAAAATTTCATTTGGGCAGAGGCAGAGAAAGGAGACTCCTACTGCCTTAAAGTGCAGAGACAGTGGGATGTAAGCCAGCTGCAGGCAGCTGAGTTTTTACTTTTTGTGTGGCATAAGCTACAGTACTTTGCAGGCTCTGAAGGCATACTTCCTTTCTCTTCCCATTTTTAGTGTAATGGAGCCCTAAAGCCAGCTAGCCTTCATTCTTCAATCTTCATTTGTTGTGATTTTTCTATATGGCCTTTGTGGAGATTAAAGTGCCAAAGTTACAGAATGGGTTTTTTCCTATAGTTAGGAGGAAAGCTATTACATCTGATTTTAGCTTTAGGGAAAGAATGAACTTACCAAGTATTGCAGCTGATTTTTACAGAAAAATATTTCTACACAAACTAATTGAGCATATTTAATTAAAAAAAAACATAAAACCCCCTTAAGTACAATATTTCTGCTTTAAATAGAATTACAGAAATTCAGATGGAATGGCTGTAAGAGGAAAAAATTACGAAGTCTCATATTTGATTTCCTTTACTACATCTTGTTGGCTCACTGATCACATTCACTTTTTCATCAAAATGGTCACCAGAATTTTGTTCTGCTCTGTTTCTTACGGAGCATCACAGACACTGCAGATCTTAGGAAAAAATCTATTCTCCATCCTTCTCCCAATGTGTTAAACTGCCACCTTGTAAAATGAACTAATCTTGCAATTTGGTATTAAAATAAACTGCTATACGAGTAATTTTTTACAGCAGGAACAAAATTTAAGAAATGAATGCTGATACGCCCACACAAATACACATACATGCACACACTCCCACACACAGCCATCCAAAGTGAAGACTGAGTTCCAGCTTCTGTATAGATTTGATCTGGGTTGTGCTCATTTTGGATGTGGAAATCTGTAGGTTTTGGGGAAAATGCCTTAGAAAAGTGTGCAGGGCAGTGATAACACATTTGTAGAAGGGCAGTATAAATAGCGGATCTGAGATAAGAGGGCTGGTAAGCTCTGGCTTATCAAATAGAAGACGCCTCTCCCATTTGTGGAAGAGAACGGCTGCTTTACATATCTTTTAACATAACTCTTTGAGATATGTGAGGAAAAAAAAGTAAAATGTTGTGAATTGCCCAAGTCTAAAGAGTCCAAGTCTCACTTTCCAAAATGATTTTTAACTAAAACATCGTGATTCAAAGGAATCAATGGTGCATAAGCTGCTTACACTTGCTGAAAATATTAGCTGCAAATGACTGATGCTGAGAGCAAAGCTGAAGGTTATGTATCTTCTAATCACAGCAGGGTAAAACTAGAAGACATTCTCCTGCAAGTAAGTAAAAAAAGACATTAACCTGAATTGGCCTCAGCATAGTTGTATGTGAAGGGTGCCTGTTTTCCACAAATCCTGTCTAGCAGCATGGAATGGATGTACTTGAGATGTCTTGACAGTATTATCCAGCTGCTGTTTCAATCTACATAACATGCACCAAGGGCAGACAGAGTGAGTGACTTAGGACTTACGGTGTCAAGGGCTATGTAATCCGTATCTTCCACTCTCTTTCATTAAATGTTTGCAAGGGACAACATCAGTCCAGTGCAGAACTTGATGGTGTGTCTCTTTTGCCAATGTATGCTAAAGTACCAACTCTGGCAAAATCTGTGGGTGGTTTACTTTGCAGTATAGACAGATTTTAGCCTTTGCATCCACTTGAAAATGAAAATGGAGTTTAGACAGACCAACTAAGAAAAGTAAATTTTGAACAGGGAAGCAGCACTAACAAAAGAGCCCTTGCAATAATAGGTCCCTGGATTGTCTTAGTACCACCAGTCGTATTTTTACCCCTCTGAAAGCTGTCATCGTTTGAATGAAGTATCTGCAGCTGGCTGGTTTCTCTTATAACTACTGAAAGTTTATTTTATATGAAGAACTGTATGTCCTTATGTAGGTTGCCCAGAATCGGTAAATTTACTGTGTCTCAGTAAAGGAAAAGGCAGCTTGTGCTTGGCAAAAATATCACGTGCCTCCGAAAGCTGCCGGACTGCCTTTCACACCATGGAGAGCTGCACAGGGGACATGAGTGTTTTGTGAGTCCTCTTGCAAGTCCTGTTACCTATGTTTTGCTACAGTCAGTGGCCCATTACTTATCCTCTTGGAAAAGGACACACTGATGTGGCTTCCTTGCATTTAGTCATTTGGCGCAGAGTCAGGAGAGACACCAGCTTAACAAGTGACCCTAGCTCATCATTCTCCTTGTGGAGCACAGTGAGGATCAAGAAGAATATTGATTCTTGGGGGTTCCATCTTACTGTCTTGGCTACCTGAGCAACTTGTCCTCAGTGTTTTAGTGTGTAGACTCACAACTGAGTTTGCTGAAGGTGATCTGTGAACATTGCACACATGGTACGTGGATGCATGGGCTTTCACCTAAAATAATCACTTGTATTTAGCAAATATCAAACAGTCTATTGTCTGAAAACAGTATATGAGCAAAGTGCCCTTGAAGCTATAGCTTAACATGTAACCCACATACCTTTGTTTTTAATTTATTATTTGAATTGCCTTAGAAAAGGAATTGAGACAATCAATGCAAAAACTGAAGCACTGAAAGTATTATGTCTTAGGGAGAGGAACTGCGGAATGAGGTTAGGTGAGGAGAAAACTAGTTATCCTTCTATTTCTGTGAAGTATTTTTTTTTCTTTTTCTTTTCTCATGGGAAATCATTACTCTTTCTAGAGAAGGCAAATTGAAATGTTACTCTGAAACAGCTTTCCTCTTGACAATAATGGTTGAATCCTCCCTCTACCTCATCCACATTAGCTTCCAATCTTTTTGGAAGCCACCAATTTGTAGAATCAATGGGCAACGAGCACTTTCTCCGGAGTGTCATCCTTGCTCAGTTGAACAATAGATTCGAGTGTCTCCAGTTTTACAGAAACGTACAGAAATTATCTTTTGCTCTTGACCTGACATTCATTTTGGAGAGGATTCTAGGGGAATGTTGGATTGGCTGAAGAGATTTCTTCATCTATAGGGATTTTTTCCTGAGTTCAAAGACCAAAAGTTCTTGACGCCACAAGACCGCTTTACCATCTGTATGAAAGACGTAGCTCTGTGAATCGTTATTCACTAGAGGTTCTGAAATTTCCTTGGCTCCTCTTTCTTCTTCCCCCTCTGATATCATTGGTATTTCCCTCTCATTCACTGCTAATAGGAGTTAGAGTATCTACCATATCTCACCTCTGGCTTCACTGTTGAATTTGTCACAGGGCAGAAAGATAGGAGTAAAGAGAGAGTAGTCTGATTTTCTTGTGGAAGAAAAATAAAAAGCACCATCTTAACTGAGAGTTTATTTTTAATATTTTATCAACATGGAAGCAAGGGCTGCCTCAGATCCCAGGCTCCACGATCAGCAGCTTCTGCTTATTACAAGTGGACAGCTCTGCATCAAACAGCAGAGCTGTTAGAAGGCAAATGCCCACTTGACAACACAGTATAAAGCAACCATTTCCAAACAGAACTTATTTTGAGATGGTGATTTAGCTCTCAATTAATTCAAATTATTCGTCCCTTTGAAGTTTATTTTCATTAGCTGACATCTGCAGATTCTCAGAACAAAATGTAACAGGATGTAGGTTTTTGAAACATTTTAATAGGAATTCTGGATCTTGCCTTCCATAAGGCGAGTGGGCAAATACTTATCTATATAAATTAATATAATTTCATTTGCTTCAGTAAAGATACGCTAATCTACATCACCTGACAATTTGTTCTCTGTTATGTAACTGAAAGCAAACACAAGATGATTTTCGTTTTGAAATTTATTTGAAAAAAAGTCATTGGTAGAATAATTGGGAAGAAGAATATTGAATCCAGAGATATAGTTAAATCCAAAGTAGTTACCATGCCATCATATTGTGGGTCACAGCTTTGAAAGTTCAAAAAAAGTTTACAATGCCCTAAATCCCAAGCAGAGAGAAAGAAAACAACAGATGGCATTTTACTGCTGTACAGACTGGATTAGGATAGGAGGGTAAGACTTTGGCAGGATAGTGTGCATTCATGATGTATTGCTTGATAAAAGAATTAATTTTGTTCAGATATTGTTGGAAATACTGTTATTCTTGTCACAAGAGAACAAAGAAACCCACGTTGCCCATGCTCTTATCCAGCAGATTAGTCTTCCCTGATAGTTCTGAAGGATGTATATTAAGCTGTTAAAAAACTCTGCATTGATTAGAATGCTCAATGTAAGTAACTGGCTCATTACTGAAGGCAAGGTGCTCATAGGAAACTTAGCTACTCAATATAACATGTCCTAGTTGAGATTTAATTTTCCCGATGCTTATAATTTTTTTTTAACTTTACTTTTCAGGTCATTCCTCCTTTATCTTGTCTTATGCATTTACCTTTTATTCATTTCTTGCCAGGACCATTCTGGCCCTGACCAGCTGCCAGTCTGCTGTTGGGCTGTCTTCTCAAAGTTGTGATGTTGAAGCTCTTGTTGAGAAGGGCCTCCATCTCTCACTTGTCCCAAAATGTTCTAGGCGCTGGCTATTAATCTAAAGGTGTGCAATACCAACAGATTTGGCTGGGCTTTAGCAGACTTCCATTAACCTGTACCCAAATACCTGATTTATGTGGCTAAGCACAAGAAGGATTTTTGCCTTGTGAATGAGAGGCTGCAGTTAAATGCTGTTCTTGCTGCAGCTAACACAGGTTAGCAGGGGAGTGAGGACTCTTCCATGCATGTTACTGCTCTCCTGGGGATGGCTGAGAGGCCGAGCTCAACTCTTCATTCCACTGCAGAGGCCAGGGATTTACGCTGGCTTTTAGGCTTCATAACACAGCGACTGAAACACTAAAGTATCTTTTTGGATACAGCACTGAGTCTTCTTCTGCCATTACTAGGGGTGTTGCCCACTTAATGTCCTTATTTAGCACAACATTTATACTGGAAACTATGGGGGAGTGGGATTCACTCTGTGAAAGCAGCCCAGGTACTATGCCAGAAATTTATTCCATTTGCTGCACTCTGCCTTTATTGCCACAGATGTTTCTGGTTTACCTTTGATTTAATTTGAAATAAAGAAATTCATGGAAATTGGCTCGGGGATCTGCTTGCTATTGGTCTGTGTTCCAAGTTGCAGTTTGCTCTCCTTCCCATGAGTGCATTACACTGTGTGTCCTTGCAACCGAGTCCGAAGGCACCGAGAACTCTCAGTGTACGTGGGCAATGTCCTCCAGCATACAAATAATTTCCTTAAAGTACGAGCAGAATGGACTGTATTTGCAACCTTAACTTCAGCATCCCCTTACCTATTCCCAACTGCGAATAAGCTTACAAAGCTTTTGGATAGAGTTTATTTAATATGCAGAGCCTGCATCCGCATATTAAATACATCTGCATCTCAGATGCAAATTCTCCATAAAAAATTAGGAGTCAAAGCCATCAATATGTCGTCTGACAGACAATTTTCTCCTAATCTAGAATAACATTTTCTGCTGGAGGTAAGATGTGATCTTTCAAACATATACTACGACTTGCCACTTCAGGTGTTTGAGAAGAAGATTCTGAAGTTGGAAAAAAATCATACTATGTATTTTCAGAAAAAGAGAAGAGAGAGATCATAAAGAAGCTCATGAAATAAATATCACCAGGAAGATTCAGAAAAGAAATATTAAACTACTTTTTAGTAATCATCTAGAAAATAAGAATGATTGAAATCAGCCAATGTGGGATTGTCAAGAAAACTCCATATGAAACAAACTGAATTTTCTTCTTTGACTCATAACTGACCTCGTGGATAGTGATGAAGCAGTAGATGTGATATATGCCTGCATCAGCAACATTCATGACATACTTAGCATGAGGTTCTCATCAGTAAGCTAAAGAAATATTGTGTAGGTGGGTCACGAGTGGGTGAGCAACTGCCTCTGAAGTCATTCTCAAAAAGTAAGTATCACTGGTGTACTATCAAACCAGGAGGATGTTTCAAGTGGGTTCCTGAAGGGTTCTGATCATCTATGTTCTATTAAAAAGGCTAACGAACAAATTGGATAAGGAAATAAAAGGTAATAAAATTAGCAAATGACTACAAGAAACAAGGAGATAGTTAAAAGCATTTTGAAGAACAGAATAGAAATTAGTCTTGAAAAATCAGAGGGATGGCTTAAAATCAGTAAGGTAAAATTCAACAAAGACAAGTGTGAAGTATTACCCAGAGGAAGCAGAGCTCAAATCCTCAAATAAAAATAGATAATGGATAACTAGGAAGCAATATGTTTTGAAAGGTTATGAGGATTACAGAGCATTACAGACTCAAGTAATGGTCAATACTGTGGTGAAGGTGGAAAAAACAGGCAGAGCTCAATGTGGGGTGTATTAAAACAGAATTTTATATAACCTGCAGAAGGTACACAGCAGGAGGCCTTGTCTGGGACACCTAGAGAAGTAGGCTAACAAAATGGACAGTCAAGAGAAGAACAGCAGGACCAACAACAGTTTTAGAAAGCATAGCCTGTTAAGAAATCAGATTAATTTAGCCCGGAGAAAAGAAAAAAAGGAGCAATTCAAAGTGGTCTTTTGCAGACAGATACTAGGTTGTGGTGATTGTGCTCCGAGAGAAGGAAGCAAAAAACTGAAGAAAGCAAAGAAGACTTTGGTATATGAGGAAACCCCTTCACCCTACACTTGGTGCTAAGGTGATGAAACCTGGAACAAGGTAGTTAGGGTGGCTGTGGAGTCTACCTGACTGGAAGTTCTCTGAGAGAAAGTTAGATTAACTCCTGCCAGAGACAGTTGCGCTGGACACAATCCTGCCGCAGTGCAAGAGTGCTGTACTGGGTAACCTCTGTGTGATTCCTTCTGTCTCAATGCTTCTAAGAAAATATCCGGTGGGTTTGAACATTGACAGGTAAGCTCTTGCTGCTTCTTCCAGCAGCTTCTAAGTAAGAACTTTTGTACTCTGTATTTCGGCTATTTCATATTTCTTTTTTAAGTTTTTTTTTTTTCCTCTGAAGTATTTAGGTGATGGTTTTAACTAATTTGTGAAACAAGACAACTAATGAAGCCTGGTTTCCAATGGATTTGAGTTAGTGATCTCTTTCACCCTCTGCTGCAATAAAAACAGCATCTCTCCCGGACTGTGTACTCTTTGCATCATATATTAAAGCCTTGAGGCACTGTGCCCACCATTAACAGTGCCACCAGCTCCCCCTTGGCTTTTTGAGTCACCTCCCACTAGCCCTCTCCACTGTTCCCTGTCTATTGGGTAGGGAGGCAGCAGCACATGCTCCAGCTGTTTTGGGGTGTATTTACACTTATTGGCCAGTATGAGCAGCCAAATGAAAGACCAAAGAGACCACATAACTGTTGAACTCACTCTGCAGCTTCTCCCCCCGCACAAAAATGAACTTCGTTGCTTTCTTTGATCCAGCTGTGAGTTTCACAACATTCCTAGAAGCTTGCAGAACCTTTGAGACCTTTGCACTGCTGTCGAATTTGGCTGAAATGAACCTAGTGGCATCAGAAGTTATTGGCAGACATCAAACAGACAAAAAATATGTCTGCAAGAACATTATTTCGTTAGGTAATCAAGATAAAAGTGACAGTACTTTTATTTTAAAACCACTTTATTTTTCATGAGTTTAGAATACCATAAGCAATGATTTTGATAAACATTTTGTTTCTGTTTTGTGAAGGAAATACAATGCATGATTCCCAAAATTGTAGCACTTATTCTTAGTGAGTAGACTCTATATACCACCTAATTAGTTTTGGACAAAAATTAATAAATAACGGAGTTTTTAAATACATTTCACAGCTACAATAGCTTTTCCTTTGTTCCAACTGTTTTTAACAATCCAATAATTCTGATGCTTCTAGCATTTCAAATAGTGCAGATAAACCAAGATCTTTTTGCAGAGGCCATACTTGGAAAAAGTAGGTTACACTTAATCTAGTCTGTTAAAAAATGCTAACATTTTGCACTGCTATTTTTTCTACACTGTAATTAGACTCAGGTTGAGCACACGTGACATCAAATGCAGATTTCTAGCCTGACAGGTAATACAATCAACTGAGATCCTTCATGTACAGGTACTTTGCACGTAGCAATTGCAATAGTTGTAACAACTCAGAAACATGCAGGAGAGTGGTCAGATGCCTCCTGATTCCTCACTGGTGTATGGCTTGAAGCAGCATCTCTGGCAGAACTGGGGCAGAAGCAGAGGAAACATAATTAAATCACAGTAATCTTGGGACTCCCAGTCCACTTTTACATTGTACTGGTCACAGCTGAACAGGTCTCTGACACAGTCAACTGATTACAACTGATAGGCCAGAATCATCGGTGCATTTTAATATTAAAATAAAACCACAAAGGTTCCTACATCTCTTCCAATCCTCAGTAGCATCATGTAAATAAAATATTTGGTGGATTTCTTTAATCTAAGAGGATAGTATCTTTCCATATTGCAGTTCCCTGGACCTGGGCAATGAATGGCAGGCTTTGGGTCCCGCAGCATAGTTTTTACAATGCCATAAGGAGATGCAGATTTGCAGTGGCTTAAAATCTGTGTCTCAGTTTGGACCTGGCAGTACACAACGGCTGTTCAGGAGCAGGTCTGAACTGACTGCAGGAAGCGCTAGAGGATGAAGAAAGACTCTTTGAACCCTCTGCCATGGTGCCGTACAAGGCTGGACAATGAACCTGGCACCCTAAATGAGAAGGTCCTCCAGGTCACCTCTCATCCTCTCCTTCTGACTCAGTAGCGCAGAGAGCACAAACACTGAGCAAACCAAGGAGACAGGAACAAGAAAGACTTCCGACTCCGAGATGGGGGAGACTTCCAGCAGCTGGAGTTGTGCCCTAACCCACGGGAGTCTTTGCTCCTGGCCAACTTTTGCGTTAAGAACAAGAGCTTCTGGGGGTTTAGTGAAGGGCAAGGGTGTGGGGGAGTAGTGGGTGCTACTGGAGAAGGGTATTTGGAAGGGCAGATCAGAAACCAGAAGGAACTTACTATGCAAGTACATTACAGGGATATTGATTATCCTGAGAATGTGTGAATGTGGCCATTTAGCAGGCCTAGCGCAATTAGGTAGGTATTAATAGTCAGGCTACAGCAGGGGAAGCAGATTCCCATCAGGAACTGACCTTTCCTTTAGAGCAGCCCGTGATAGTGAAGAGAATCAGCACAGGCACATCGTTAAAAAAATGCTTGTTTATTTATGTTGCCATTGATATTTCTCCATGTAACTGAACCCGTGTTAGCTTAGCTCAGACCAGACAGCTGCTCCTGGTTCTCACTTATACACAGCAAACAATGCATCTTTAGGTATTTGTTCAGTGCAGACTTGGAAGCACAGACTCCCTGTGCTGTGCTAAACTGTAAATACCAGATTCTGAGTTGCTCAGTGTATGCGGCTTCTAAATAATCTCACAGGCTATTCACTTGTGGGAAAGTTCGGTACAAGTAAATTATTCTTAAGCAATGAATATCCTGTTCTACTGCACGCAATGAGAAAAAAAAAAAGTATTTATAACTTTCTCTTATCCACATGTGATATAATTATTAAAGCTGACCATAGGCAACGATAAACTGTGTTACATCACTAAAATATGTGGACTGCAGATATAATTTACACTTAGCTACACTAGAATGATATTCCTTTAAGTACAGTTTCAAATAATTCTAAAATAAGAGCTTTAAGAACCAGATATATCTTGCCATCAGTTTAAAATTAGATCATATAGTCTGCATGACTGAAATCTGCTCCTTATAGGACCTGCATGCACATGTGCGTGGGAGAAAGAAAAAAAAGGATCATCTTTTTACTACTCTCTTCATCTGCACTTTTGAGTTCCAAAAGGGAGTTTTATATTAAACCAGAAGGGAATTAATTGTAATTAGGAGATTTTGTTGTGGACCATCTCCTCTAAAATTCATCTTTTGCTGACTGCCTCCTATCACAAACCCTTCATCCAACAGTAAGATATCGAGCAGGTGAACACTTCTGCTAAAGAAAATGTACAAAATTGAATGCTTTGCTGAACTAGATGCTTATTACTGATCATAATGGCCCTACATCTGATGGCTTATCTGGAAAATCCTAACTACCTCTTGAACACATTTGGGTGTTTCCAAAGGCGGTTTCAGCAGAGCAGAGGAAAGCCCGGTGACTGGCCAGCGCTCCATGCAAGTGCTCTGCAGGTCAGCATTGAAAGCCACTGGATTAAGGGCTTAGTTTTCAAGACAGCAGTAGGAATTAGCTTCATGGAGTTAAAAGACAGGTGATGGATAAAACACCAATGGAAAAAAAGGGGAAGAAAGATTACAGCTACAGAAATATAACCAACCAGCCAATGTAGTTGAAGGAAGTGGGAAATGTCTCAGTCCCCATTACGGTGGGATGAACTCTGTGTTTGGGACATTCTGGAGCACCTGTGGGGCGACAGAGACGCGTGGGGCAGCCCCCCCGGGGAGCACCTCCAGACCCTGCAGATCTCAGCTGTGGGCCCCAAGGTCCCAGAAAACAAAGCTGTCCCATTCCCACCCAAATGCCGTGCGCTCTGCCAAACGCCGCCCTCCCGGGGCAGCGCGGCCGGCCCCACGCCTGCTGGGGCAGCCGGGGAGCAGGGCTGTGCTGCCGCCACGCACCCCGGAGCCGCTTGAAGCAAGAGCGCCTTCCTCACAGCCGCACGCAGCCCAGCTCTGCCCATCTGGCTGCAGCTGCCTTCCCCCGGACCGCCGGGCTCCTCCCGGTGGGGTGGGAGGCGGCGATATTCTTAACCCCGGCACCCCCGTCTTCCCCTCAGCCCCGACGGTCGCTGCCCGCCGGCTCCCGCCGAGTCGCCCCCGGCGCGTAGGCGCAGCGGCGCCGCTGCACGCCCGGCCAGCAGGTGTCGCTGCCGCACTCCGCGGGCAAGCGCCGCACACCGGCCCGGGCGCGGGGGGCAGCGCGGGGGAGCCCCCGCGGGTCCGTTCCCGCCCGCGACCCCCGCCCCTCGGCCGAGGGCAGTGCGGAGCGGCTGCCGGTGCGGCGGGTGGCTCCGCCGCCTCCGCCCCGAGCTGAGCCGGCGGCAGGTGGAGCGAGGTGCCTCGACGCCTCTCCGCGGCAGCAGCACCGCCTCTCTCAGCACCGCACGGCGCCGTCCTCCTGCCCCGTGAATGGCTGCCGGCTGACTGACAGGCGAGGCGGCCACACAGGGCGGCAGCTGCCTGGCGTACACCTATAAGGGCCGGCGGGGAAGGGGTGCCCGGCCGCCCGTGGCGGAGCCGCCGCTGAGCAGGCTCCAGCACGGGGGTCCTCGCTCGGAAAGCCGAGCGGAGGCGGGCGCCTCGGCAGCAGCAGCTCCGCCCGCCTGCCCCCGCAGCAAGTGGCAGTCCCGCGCCGCGGGCTCCCCTCTCCGGCAGCGGCGCCCGAAGGATGCGGAGCGGCGGGGCGCGGGCGGCGGCGGGGTGCCGCGGGGGGACCCGCCGCTGCGCCGGGCGCGGGCGCCGCCGCCTCTGCGCGCTGCGCTGGGCAGCAGCTCAGTGAGCGCGGTGGCCGCGGCGGGAGGAGGCGCAGGCGGGCTCGCTGCGGCCGCTGCCGTCGCCGGAGGGGCTGCGAGCCGCTCCGCGCCGGCGAGGGGGCTGCGCGGCGGCCCGCGGTGGGGAGGGCGCGGGCGGTGCCGCCACAGGTGACTCGCGGGCCGGGGGCCGTTTTCCGTCCGGCTGGGCCGCCCCTGCGCGTTCGTGCCCCTGCGCCGCGGCCGCCTGCGCGAAGCCCATTTCCAGCCGCTTCGCCGTGCCTGCGCGACCGGGAGCGCCGGGGGACATGGCTTTGCTTCGGCTCCTTCTCCTCTTGCTCCTCGCCCAGCGGGGGCTCGGGGCTGCCGCCGGCCAAGGGCAGGCGGTGCGCGGCCGGGAGCGGGCACTCGGAGGGAGGCAGCCTATTTACAACCACATCAAGAGCCGGGAGCCTCTGCCCGCCCCGCGGAGCCGCTCTACGGAGAGCACCATCTTGGCGCAGCGGCTCGCCGAGGAGGTGCCCCAGGACGTGGCCTCGTTCCTCTACACGGGCGACTCCCGGGAGCTGCGGCGTGCCAACTGCTCCGGGCGGTACGAGCTGGCCAGCCTCGCCGGCAAGTCGCGCTTCGCGTCCCACCCCTCCCTGCACGGGGCCCTGGACACCCTCACCCACGCCACCAACTTCCTCAACATGATCCTCCAGAGCAATAAGTCGCGGGAACAGAACTTGCAGGAGGACCTGGAGTGGTACCGGGCCTTGATCAGGAGCCTCCTGGAGGGGGACCCAAACATCTCCAGGGCAGCTATCACTTTCAGCACGGAGCCTTTCTCCTCCACCCCCCAGGTTTTCCTCCAGGCCAGCAGGCATGAGAGCCAGGTCCTCCTGCAGGACTTGTCCTCCTCTGCTCACCGTCTGGCCAATGCCTCTGTGGAAACAGAGTGGTTCCACAGCTTGAAGCGCAAGTGGAGGCCGCATCTGCACAGGAAGGCCTTAAACGCGGGCCCCAAAACTTTGGACAACAGCTGGAAGAGGCGGGAGGGCTTCAGTGCTGATAAGAACCACATCAGGTGGTCCTCACCGTACCTGGAGTGTGAGAATGGGAATTACAAACCCGGCTGGCTAGTGACTCTCTCAGCGGCTTTCTACGGGCTGCGGCCAAACCTTCTCCCCGAGTTCAGGTAGGAGGAGTGTTCCTCTGCTTGCTTTCTGTCGAGAAGAGGGTAGGATGGGGTTTTGGTTCCGCTCCCCTGCTAGGGAAGGGCATGCTGTGTCTCTGGAGTGACCCGACCAACCCTTGCTGGCTGCTCGGTTACAACAACCTCAGACCTTCCTGTTGAGCTCTACCTTCATGTGCCTAAGGGAGCTGTTGCTCAGGAAAACAATTGCTTTCATCTCTGTCTGTAAAACAGCATAGGCTTTACCTGCGCCCATGGAAACAGGTGTGCACGTGGGTTAGGTTCCCAGTGGGAAGAGGAGACCAGCAGTTGCCAACTGTAGTTCATTTCTGACTGCAAGAGGAAGATGTTTACTGAGATGTTATTTCCTACTACACTGCATGATTAAACCCAGCTGGACCCCAGCTATGATTTTAACCATCTGGGAAACAACATTCTTATGCTGGTAGACTGTGATTTCTGGTCTCCAGAGCACATCCACCATGGTGTGCTCGAGCCTGGTCAGTGGTCAGTATGTTTGTAGGGAAATAAGTGTTTGTGACTGCAGTTCTGTCATAGCGCATGTGGCTACAACCTAAGCTGGCAGTAGGAAAGCTTTCTGTAGGACACCCCCTGGTTATGTAGCTGTGTAGCTGCTACCTGGCATACACGAAGAACTGCGTATTTTTTCATTGCTGTTACCCCCAGGACTTTGCCACTGGGCTGTGACTAGCAGAGAGGAGGATATAAAAAGGCCCATTCTTGTGCTTTGTGTTTAGGCAGAAAGAGGGATTTGTCCAAACAATGAGAATGACCTGTGGGGTATGAGATGCCGGATTTTGCCACTGGTACTTCTGTGGTGGGGCTCATGAGTAACTCCATTCCTTGGGGAATGCTCACTGCCCAGAAGCAGCTGTTATTTCTCGGGGGTGAGAGAGGAGCACCAAATTTGCTTTGTGCTGTGAATCGGTAGTAGGTGACGATAGACAAGAACACAGCAGACACCGAAGAGATTTTGCCACACTGATGTGGCAAGGCAATAGTGTTTGTGAACACTGATTTTGTTGGCTTAGTCTGAAATCCAGTGGGATCAAACAGGTATGAATGCAGTCATGCACCCTTGGGGAAAAAAAATCTGTTGAATAGAGGATGGCCTTGTATTTCTCCATTGAGTTACCTTTTACTCTGATATTTTCACACTTATGGGGCAGGTAGGGTTAAGGTAAAATGAGCTCATCTGCAGGCCATATGTATCTAAATTCTTAAGACCAAAATTCAAGAATAGCTCTACTGCAGAGCTTTTTTGGACCCTAGCAAGGGTTCCAGAAAAGATCAAGAAAGTTCTCAAAGATGGTTGAAATGCCATGTTTCACACCTGATGAACTCCAGGATGCAGACAAAAGCTACTGTAGGCTGATATTCTCTTGTTGTGGTAGAGGTTCACATAACCTGAAGAACCACCAGGCTGGGGGTGGGGTGGCAGCCACTAACCAGCTCTCTGAGAATTTAGATCTTGATATAAAGCTTGACTCAAAGAAATTTCAGTCTTGCCTTCAGTGAAGAGAAAAACCGTGACTTTTAAGCAGAAGAGTCTAAAGCTTCAATCTCAGCTCTGTGCCAAGATCCTGTGATGCCAGGAAGCATTGCAGTGGTGTAGGTTTCTGCTGTGGTAGCTCTGGTGTGCAGAATACACCAGGTCCATCTTGGAGTAACCCTGGCCAACCAAGGCAACCAGTAGAGGTCCTCCTGGGTGCAGTACAGGGCATGGCCTTTCTTCCTTATCTTCCCAGCCTCTGTTCAGCGTGTGGGAGTCACTTCACTTGAAGAAATGAAGTAACCTGTTGTAACTCTGATATTTGAAAGGGCATTCACTAAGCACATTTAAGCTTGGAGAACCTATTCTTGTTTAGAAGATCTTATGATGGAGTATGTTGTGCAAGTTCAAAGTGTTGTATTGCTGTTGTACTGAACAGCTAGGACAAAACTATCGAAGTTTTGTTGTATCAGAACCAGAGATGAGCTGGTAAGCATTGCTAAGAAAATGGATCAGTATGCTTTTGGTAACTATATAAGGAAGCAGGTGGAAGAAGTACACACACATACATATACACAAACATATACGTATTCTGGCAAGGCTGAATGATAGTTTCTGTGTTCTGAGTTTGAGATATGTTGTGTGAAAGATGGGCTTCTAGTAAAAGCTTATTATTTGAGATGTTGAAAATAACTCTGCAGCTACACAGGAAATACTATTAACAAAATATACTTCTCCCAAGACTTGTGGGATGTCTTAATATTTCTGCAATATTTTCCATACTTGATAGATATGCAGTCTCTGTGAATTAAGAGAAGAAATAGTTTAAAGTATGTAATATAAAAATTTAAAATCTAATGTAGTTATTAGTACATAGTACTAATTGCTATAAGGTGCCTCTTGAAATAAGCTTATTTCCCCTTACCATCTGTCTTTAAGTGACACAATGGTTTAACTTGAATTCCTGCTTAAGGCCCATATGGTAAAAAGCAGTATGTGTTAACCTCCATCTTTTGAGAAAGCTGCATTGGTTCTCCCAACAAAGTATCTCTGAACCATCTGTTAGGTACGCGTTAATGGATCAGTCTACATGCTCCTTCCGTTTAATAGTGTGGCATGAGGTCATAGAAGGTAATCTAGTGCACAGCCCTTTAATATTCTTCTGACAGTTTATCTAGTTTCTTTTTTTGCTGACACCAGGTTTATGACATGGTACATTAGGGTAAAGAGACATTCAGGAGCACGTTATCTACATGGGAGAGAGTTCTTTCAGATTATGGAAGGAAAAGCCATTGTTCCTGCTTCTTGGTGTCTCTTCTGTGGCAGCAACAGATCGGTATGTCATGTGGTGTAGCAGCGGGAAGAGTTTAATGAAGACAACACTAATAAGTACTACTGGTTATGTTCAATACATGCTACTACTGCAGTGCTGTTGTCAATGACATTCTGAAAGTGAAGGAAAAAAAAAGCTTTGTTTTTAGTGTTGTGAAGAGTTATAGTGCCTGCTGCCAGAGGAAGTGAGTGCTATGGGTGGGGGGGTCTTGCAAACATCTTGCTATTTAATCTCACCTCCCACCTTCTCCCCCATTTCCCAAGAGATGACAGTTGAACTGTGTGAAGTGAAGGCTGAGGAAGGTGAGAGATTATGGTTTTTTTGTCTTGCCAACGCTAGCACTGTAGGCCAATAATGAGATGAAGTGGAGAAACCAAGGACAACTTGGTTGTGCTGATAAATGTACCAGCAGCTGTTCAGGCCCGGTGGGACCGCGTTAGCCCAGCACAGTGCTAAGCTAGTGGTGCTGGCTGTCTGCAGCTTCTTAGCAGTGCTTGCTGGTGTTTTGTTTGCATTCTCTGGTCTTTGGTCCATGCAACCTGCAGGGAGAGAGCATTACCGCTTGCTTACAAAACAGTGTAGGCTCTCATACAGAAATGAGGATTCACAGACACTAGAAGTAATCATTTGGTGATATTAACCATTCCCTTCTCCTTTCTTAGAAAGTCTAAGCTCATGCAGTTTGTAGGTGGAATTGACCATCTAATGTGCCTAATCACTCTACAGCTCCAGTGCTGCAGAGGGTAGAGCATGATAGCATTTGTCACTGATCTTCTGTGACCCTCCTGCTACTTCCTATTACATGATGAGAATGAAGCATATTTCACGGCACACGGTGATCCAGTTGGTCTCTTTGCAGCCCCGCTGTGGAACTGGAAAGGTGTGGGAAGCTGCATGTTGTGAGTACACTTCCTTCTCTAAAATAACTTAATTGGCCCCTGGAGAGGAAATGTGAGGTTTGCATTGCTTCAGCGGTCTAGCAGGCCAGCGAGGAGGATCACTGCTTGATTTAGAAGGAAGATGTGCAAGTGGTCAGCTACTAGGAACACACAACTTCAAAAAAAAAAAGTCTTCATGGGTCATTGAGTCAAATCTCCTGCTATCACAAGCCCATTTAATGTCATCAGCTGACCAATCTCCACCTTAAAGTAGTTGAGTTTCCCTCTTGACTCTCCAGTCCACTGGCTTGCCAGGCCTATTGGTTGGATAGCTGCTTCTGAGTTCTGATGAAAATTTATTTACAGTCAGTTGTCATCCATTTATTTGTGTTCCAGATCTGCTTTCTACCTGAAAGAGCTCTTTTTGGTGATGTTTGCTGCCCCGACCTATTTATAGGCAGCAGTCCCTTCTCCACCTTTGTTTACTAGACTACACAAATCAGCTTTCTTTAGTCTCCTATTACAAGCTCTCTGTTGCCATGGTCCCTCTTCTCAAGACTTGTTCCAGTATTTCCAGAATGTGGTTAGTCAGATTCATGTGCAATAATGTTTCAGCCTTGTGCAATGACATCAGTTATCCCCAAACTCTGATGAATGAATTGCTGCTTTTGCAGTTCAAAATGTTCTCTTGCATGCTATTCTCGTTTTCTTTAATGTTGTGTTGTAATATGTCAACATTTTGGGAACTGGTCATTGCTCTTGTGCTATTTTTCATCTAGGAAGTCACAATATCTTAGGGATACAGGGACATTTTTTCTCCTCCAACCATGTTCCAGCAAGGCCAGGTAGCTTTTTCACCAAATCCAGGTCAGTATTTGTAATATTTTTTTAAGGGCTATTCGGAAAATGCAGTGGAATAACAGCACTTTTGGCAGAAAGGTACATAATCAGCAGGCTGAGTAAGTTTGGTGTTGTGGGGGGTGCTTTTTGGTTTGATTTTTAAAAAATTATTATTTTGAATGATGATGTGTTCTGGAGCATTTGCAGATTACTTCTTTCTGAAGTGTAGCTGAATCAAGTGTTACCTCTTAGTACTTTTTTGTCTTGCTGACATCTACTACTTCTCTCTTAATTATTGGAAAGGTTTTGCTTGATGCAGAGGTTAATCTTTCTTGTGCAGTTAAATTTAGCTGTTTCTTCCCTAAAGGCAGTATAATGTAGTGACTTCCACTGCACAATTAACAATGACTTGGACCGCTCCAGTGTTAGGCCATAATGGGGCTCTTAGTTAAGGAAACATTATTGAAGGCAAATTAAACCATGGAGGTAGAAGTATATGTAACAAATAAGTAATTTCTTGGGGAATATACACGATTTCATCTTCTGCAAAGTACTTTACAGCTATTAAATTGTTTGGTAGAATTACAAAGAGCAATTGTAAAAATTAGTAACTTTTTTGTTTAAATATGGTTTAGTTTCTTCCTTTTCTCCCCTTTTATAGTTTTCCCATTAGTCTCTCTTTGGTCTCAGTACTGAACTAAGACAGAAAATTCATTTTAACTGTTTAAGGAGGCTTTCTAATTTTTTGTTACATGACACATTAGTTGTGTAATCCCCAAAATATTTAAAATGGTGAGGCTGACATTTTTTCTATAGCATGCCATGGCCCATATAACATGATTGACAATGTGGGTGGATTTAGAACAAGTTTTCAAAATGAAGAGGAACAATTTATTTCCAAGAACTTCTGAAAGTCTTGGATTTATATTCCTGAAAAGAGATCAGAACAAATAAATGTCCTCCTATGATTTACTGTCTGCCTATAGAACCCCCCAGTATGTTTTAGTATTCCATAGACAATCAATTTATGTCTCTGCCTCTTTCATATGAGGTCATGGATAAGGATGGAAAACTGGATGGTGATGAAACAAAAGGAACAATAAATAGGGATTTCTCTTTTAGAAGCATGATTCAGCTTTCTTCAGTACTGGAGAAACAGAAGTGGGTCTTTTGAAGAAAGAAGTTAAATAAGGCCAGTACTGCATTTATGTCCACAATTATGTGGCACATAGTAAGTTGCAATAAAATAAACTAGCTTTTTGGGCCGAGCTGCTGTTTCCACTCCTCTGCTCTCTACCTCCACCCCCCTTGGGCAAAGCTTCCAGCACAGCAGGTTATCAAAGCTCTTTTGAAGGGTGTGACAGTCCTTACTATCCGAGATTCAGCTCCAGGCTGTCACCTACTATTCTGTGTATTCTCTGCACTGAGACAGAAAGATGTCTCTAAAGGCAAGAACAAAAGCATTGCTGCGTTAGGTCAGATGAAAGGCTTACCTAGTCTGCTCTCCAAAAGCAGCTTCTTGCAGGTGCTTAGGGAAAATGTAAGAGCAGTGGAAGTGCAGAGTTCTATCGTGGTTAAATCTCATTTACAAATAATAAACAATAAAAAAAACCTTTTCAGACTGTCTGAATGAGTGTTGGTGGTAAGTATGGATTAAGCTGACCTCCATAATTCTAATTCACTTTTTAACCCATTTTTGTCTTCTGCAATTTAGTTTGGTATTGAATTCCATAATGTAAGTATGTACTGTTTGGAGAAAAAATTTCTTTTCTGTTTTTAATGAATCTGAATTCATTGGGAGATCAGGTTCTCGTGATAAAAGAACACTTTTTCAATTGTTCATTGATCTTCTCTGTGTCAGTCAGATTTAGTTGTGGGTTATACTAAGTATTTTTGTCACCTGCAAACTTTGTCACTGGTCACATGTTTGTGGTCATCTGTGAATGTGTTGAACAAAGGGATAGTTGTGGTGCCCAGCTTGTTAACCTTCCTGCATGTCAAAGCTGACTTTTGTCACATTGATACTCTCAAGAGTGGCTCAAAAGTTGGAGCCTTCCTGGCTCTGAAGAGTGCAGTGATGAAAAGAATTCATTTTCTGCAAAGCCTGTCTGTACTCTGAGCAATTTTCATACCTTGATTGTTTGTTTGCCTTGCACATTCTGCTTCAGGCTTCCTTTTTCTGAGGTATTTTGAAAAAAGTTTTTAATTAGTAGAGCTTATGCTTTTAGTGTGGTGCTTCTAAAAATGTCTCTCAGTTTTGTCTTACATTCTTGTCTTTATGTTCCTTGCCCAGGTTTATGCATCTCCATTTTCCTTTTTTTTTTTTTTTTTAAATGTTGGCTTCCACTTTTCAGTGTTGAAATTCCCTTATTACCTTTAAATAAATCTTCAGTGTCAGAAGATTGGGTATAGTTAGACTGAGGCCATCTGTCCTGTCTAGGGTAATTCTGATTCAAAAACTTTTCTTGTTCCTAACCTCTTTTCTTATATCACTTTCTGTACTGTTCCTTGAAGCCCTTTCTTTCCACCTGTCTCTTTAAGCCCATGGATAGTAATGGGTGCATTAAGAAAAATGCTGGTTTCTTGCTAAATGGCTTGAATTTGGCTCCAAGACCTTTTTTGTGGGATAATCTAATGTAAGTGGCACCCCACCATCACTGACACCTCATATTCCTATACAAGGTGATGCTTTGTGACAGAAGTAAGATGCTAGAAGCAACTTGAACATTCCCAAGCCAAAAAAAAAAACCATCACCACCCCTCGAAGTAGCTAGGAAACTCTCTGACTAAACTGCAGGGAAATCCCCAGAGAGGCAGCACTGCATACTGTGAATCTGAAGGCAGACTTAAATCTGAAATAATTCTTCAGACAACAGAGTATTCAGCTTTAAGTATTCTGCCCTTGTAGGACTGTTCCAAATGGCCTAGAGGGATTTCCTTTGCAGGTGAATCCTAATTCATGTGCCCACACTGCTATACCTTACTCTTCAGTTAAGTTTATTTTTAGAGGAGAACCAGCTTTCACTAAAAATGTGTGCTGAAAAGCATCAGTCGTGCTATGGCTGAGGAATTAGGTAAGTCTGTCCCTGTCCTACTAGTAAGAAATTAGTGATACCTGCGTGACCAGATCAAAATGATGTTGCATGTAACAACCCAGTAGCCTTTGGTGAATCTGGCTGGATATGCAGAGGTAATAGTTTTAAAAATGTTTAAGTGATGCAGAATCTTAACTCTTAACTTTCAAAAGCAACTTGAGCCTGCAGAAGCTGCTGATGGCCAGTGAGACTTATGGCTAAAAGTTACTTGTGAATTTGACAGAAGGATTATTTTTGGATGCTCAGTTGATAGTACATTGAAGGAGCCTCAAGTGTCAGGTAGTAGGCACTGTTTGAAAATTAATATTCTTGAAAATGTCAGCCTGCAAAATTAGAACAGTCAGAAAAGGTATCTGCCCTGAAAGCATCAGCTCTACTAATTACAGCATACACTTATCTAGAGGTGTGGGCATTTGCAGATTTGCGATGGCTGTGGAGAATTTGTTAGAATCATAGAATAGTTTGGTTTGGAAGGGACCTTCAGAGGTCATCTAGTCCAACCCCCTGCAATGAGCAGGGGCATCTTCAACTAGATCAGGTTGCTCAGAGCCCCATCCATCCTGGCCTTGAATGTTTCCAGGGATGGGGTGTCTACCACCTCTGGGCAACCGGTGCCAGTGTTTCACCACCCTCTCTGTAAAAAAATTTCTTCCTCATGTCTAGTCTGAATCTCCCCTCCTTTAGTTTAAAACCATTACCCCTTGTCTTATCATAACAGGCCCTGCTAAAAAGTCTGTCCCTGTCTTTCTTATAAGCCCCTTTTAAATACTGAAAGGCTGCTATAAGGTCTCCCTGTTTTCTTTTTTTCCTCTGTTTTTCTTATCTCCTTGTTCTGTGGTAAGGAGGACTTACAAGGGACAGCATATAGGGGTGAATTAATATGGCAGCAAGAATCTAGGCAGGCATTTAGATTTGGGGGATGATATCTGCTTCAGCATGTGATAACCGTGCCTTATACCTTAGTTATGGCTGCTTACAATGATTATGGGTACAAAAATAAGTGTACAAACTTAGAAGACAAACTTTTAACTCCTATTTAGCTGAGCTGTCATGACCTCAGTGCTGAAAAACTTCTGAAGATCTAGAGGACAAAGATATTGTTTATCACATTTAAGTGTTTGCAGGCTATTATTCTGTGCAGTTCTGGCTTAAGCTGCCTGGGAGAAGGAAAACATGCTGCTTCTGCTTTTTTATGACTTAACAGTACAGGCAAAAAAATTCTTCTGTAGATTCAGGATTTACAACATGTTGTTACAATGAAATATTATAACTACTGAAACTATCAAGATAGCTAGTAGGTTGGGAAAATAAGCTTAAATCAATTTCTGGCACAGATTTCAAGGCAAACAGCATGTCAACAAGCAGTGGTACTGGAAATTAAGACAGACATGAAAGCCTCTTAATTCAAACCTCTGACCTGACAGAAAATCCTTGATGACATCATTCTTCAATGATTAATTTATACAATTCAACTAATTCTTTCTTAACTATGTGTTAAACATGAATGTGCAATCCCTAAGTATCTCTTTTGTGGAAGTACTGTAAAATTGTGGCAGAAAACAAATATTATTGTTATAAGGAGATTAACAAAATCTACTGATGTGCCAGATGGTCCACAATTACCAGTAATATTGTTATTAACTTATCACTGTGGCTTGAGTTCAGCCAGGCAGCATTACAGTGTGGATGAATGCGTTATGCTGACGAGCTGAGTCTGCTCTTATACCACTGATATTTGTCTTGATCGCTTCTATCAAGATAGCAGAGCTGCAGTTATTCCCAGTTAGTTCAATAAATACAACGCTTGCAGGTCCATATACATTCTAAGAGGATGTGTTCTTCCATATGTTCCGTTTTCCGAATGCTGAATCAAAAATAGCTGAAAATGTGGGTGGCTAAAGAGGCTGTGCCAGCTACTGTATTAATCACAGATGAATTTCAGAACTATATTATCATGTACATATTAGTGTACTCTGTGTAATAATGGTGGGGTACAAGTCTGAGATGGTGTTTTAAAATGGCAACACATCCCAAATGAATGCAGAAAAATCTTGTACCATCGTGATGCTTTCTGTAAATGCCACATGTATGCTTAAAGAAACTTTTCTATCAAAAGCACTATGTCCTCAAGTAGGTGCAGACCCTGTTCTCCCTCAGCAGGACTGTGATGTTACCATGAAGCATGAACACATGTTGTAGAGGTCTAGTGAAAAAATGTGTACCATGGAGGAAAAAATGGAAATCCTATGGTAGATTATAACTGTCAGGAGATATTGTTTTCATATGCCTGCCTCTGAACTGTACTTTTTTCCTTCCAGTAGACTTTCATCCCAGAAATTCATAAAATTCTGAGAAAAGGAAAATGCAGAACAACTTAACCATGTCAGAAGTTCAGGTTGTGCTGGGTTTTGTGAAAGGCAAATATTATTGTAAGAAAAGTTTTTAACATGAGATGCAAAGGGAAAACACTTTTGATTTCAAATGGAAGAATTTTAGAATGTTTCTGGAAGCAGTATTGTGAAAATATTTTTAAATTGGATAATTTTCAGGCCTGCATGGCTTAACAAGGAGGTCCTGATGAAAATCAAGCATAAAATGAAAGTGCATAAGACTCTGAGCATGACTGTGAACGTGGGAAACTTGTATCAGAAATAGTGGGCCAGCAGGACTACGGAAGTGATTGTCCCCTTGTATTTGGCACTAGAGAGGTGGTACCTCGAATACTGTATTCAGTTTTGGGTCTCTCACTACAAGACAGACATTGAAGCTGTCGTGGAATGAGTGGAACGCACTTCACTCAAAAGAGAGGCAGCAATATGTTTAATTGATGTAACAGTGGTTTGACAAGATTTGACAAGTTCCATGACAATGTTCACTTTAATTACTACATGGAGGAAATATATAGAGGAAAATTGATTTAGCCTTGAGTTAGGATGTTTCATACAGAGACTGGAGATGTAAAGGGTAAGGGAAACCCTCCCGTTGAGTCATGAGGTTCAGAATGGACCTGCTTGCTTTCTGAACTCCTTATGGAGCCTAGGTGTGGCTAGGTACAGTCTTAGTCTAAGACTTGGTCAAGAGTTCACATCTAAGGATAGAGATGTAGGGAATAAGGGTAAGGAATACAGAGGTGGTGATGATTAATATTGGGTGGCTACATGGATTAGTAATGTTTCATTAGTATCAACTTGGCATGCGACCAAAGTTTTCAAGGCAAAATCAAAGTTACCGTACTACACGGTTATGTGTGATGTTGGTCTCTTACTGAAGGTCTGCTCTTTGTAAAAGGTCTCTCTACCTCAAGGAGCTACCTTGAGAAGTGTCCCAGTCAAGGTGAGATCACTGCTGTACAGCCATGTTGCCTAGCAGGAAGAGCTCAAAGAAGGCTCACCTAGGTTGTCGTATTTATAGGATAAAGTGGGTGGCTCATAGCCAAATCATATATGTGGCAGGAAGGGTATGCGTGAGAATCCTTGTTCCCACAGCTTGCTTTGTTCCTTGATGAATGAGTCCTGGAAAAGCCACCCACTGTTCATATGTCTCTCATGTGATGGGTGTTGTAAGCTCACATGCATTGGTACTCACTATGTCACTCTGCTGCTTTGCAGGTAAACTATAGGAGTTCATGGCTTAGCCAGGGCAAAGGCCTTCGCCTCCTCTGGAGCCTATACCAAACCACTGCTGGTCTGGTCAAGGGTGTAGAGTGCACCTGTCACAAGCACAGCCAAAGAAAAGCAACAAAGCTGGTGAAGAGTCTGGAGCACAGATCTGATGAGGGAACTGAGGTTGTTTAGCCTGGAGAAAAGGAGGCTGAGGGGAGACCTTAGAATCATGGAATGTCCTGAGTTAGAAGGGACCCACAAGGATCAGAGTCCAACTCCTGTCCCTGCATATGACAACCCCACCTTATCGCTGTCTACAGCTACCTGAAAGGAGGTTGTAGCATGGAGGGCGTTGGTCTCTTCTCCCAGGTAACAGTGATAGGATGAGAGGAAATGGCCTCAAGTTGCATCAAGGGAGGTTTAGATTGGATGTTAGGAAAAATTTCTTGACCAAAAGGGTTATCAAGCATTGGAACAGACTGCACAGAGAAGTGGTTGAGTTACCATCCCTGGAGGTATTTAAAAGATGTGACGTGGTGCTTAGGCATGTGGTTCACTGGTGGATTTGGCAGTATTAGGTTAGTGGTTGGACGTGATGATCTTAAAGGTCTCTTCCAACCTAAATGACTCTGTGTTTCTATGATTCTATACATGGGTGGGGTGAGGGAAACCAAAAAGTCTGTAAGGGTCTGAATCTGGTGAGGGACATGAAGGGGAACAAGAAGTAAGTACACTGGTAGCAAAACTGGGACTGGAGAGAATGTGGGACTGCTACTGAATGGGGCAGTGGACTTTGTGACGGAGGACATGGAAGAGGCCAAGGTACTTGATATCTTCCAAGAACTACAAGCTGATCAGCCTCACCTCTGTCCTTAGGAAAGCAATGGAGCAAATCTTCCTGAAAACCCCTTCTGAAGCACATGAAGGAGAAGAATGTGATTTGGAATAGTCAGCATGGGTTGCTGAAGGGAAAAATAGTGTTTAACCAATCCAGTAGCCTTCTGTGTATAGATGACTGGAGGTCAGTCAGTATTGATACATCCTGGAGTTGATACTGGAGCCAGTTCTGTTTAACATTTTCATTTGGTGGTCTGGGCAATAGGCTAGGATGTGCTCTTAACAGGTTTGCAGATGCTAAAAATTGGGAGGAGTGGCTGACAGACCTGATGGTTGTGTTGCCATTCAAGGGGACTAAAGCAGGCTGGAGAAATGAGCAAACACCTTATGAAGTTCAGCAGAGAGAAATGCCAAGTGTGCCCCTGTGGAGGAATAACCCCATGCACCAGTACATGCTGGCGGCTTAATGACTGGAAAGCAATTTTGCAGAAAATGCCTGGGTGGTCCTGGTGGACACCAATTTGACATGAACCACCAATGTGTGCTTGTGGCAAAGACCAACAGCCTCCTGGGCCATGAGAGGAAGACCATTGCCAACAGGTTGAGGAAGGTGATCCTTCCCCTTTACCCAGCCTGCTGAGGCCACATCAGGAGTGCTGTGTCCACTTCTGGGCTCCCCAGTACAAGAGGCCTGAGTGTACTGGAGTGAGCCTAGTGAAGTGCCACAGAAATGATTAAAGATTGGAGCATCTGGCAGATAAGAAGGGCTGAATGAGTCGGGACTATTCAGCCCGGAGAAGAAGAGGCTCCATGAGGATATTACACGTGTGTAAATGACTGATGGAAGACTGTAAAGGAGATGGAGCAAGACTTTTCTTTGGGGTAGTCAGTGAAAGGACAGAAGGTATAAGAGGCACAAATTGAAATACAAGAAATTCCATTTAAATATTGGAAGACTTTCTTTGACACTGCAAGGGTGCTGAGACACTAGATCAGGTTACCCAGGGGTGATGAAGTCTTTGTGATTGGAGGTATTAAAAAACCTAACTGAACTGAGCCTGCTTTCAGCAGGTGGTTGGACTGGATGATCACAATAGATTTCTTCCCATGACAGCTGCTTTATGAATCTGATTTTCTCATCCATTTTGAACAAAATAACTTTATCAAAGAGTTTTCAAAGGATACAAGTTATTTAATCAATTCTGATGTGAAAAATCCAGAAGTACACTTCCTTTCTTTCCAGTAAGTGGCTCCGAGCATTAGGATGCTGTCCTGCCTTCTGTTCTTGGCCTGCTAGAACATGCCACTAATTCTCGAACTTCCACCATGTCTGGTACAAGGCCATACATGAATTCTTGCTCAGTGCACTTACCGTCCCTAATTCCTATGGCTTGTATGTGTTGTCTTAATTAACCTCTAGGTAAGCTTTATTTTGAAAATTTTTATATCCCTTTGTGCTCACACTGTGCTTCTACAGGGCTTGCTCATGGTACAGCACGGCAAACTCTTAAGGTGTTTTTCCTCTCTTAGCAGTGGTTATTTTACCTTTAATTTGCAATCTGTACCCCTCTTTTCACAGAAGTGTTTGTAGAGGGAAAAAGGAGTTTCCTCTCCTACCAGTTAAAACCAAAATGTACACAAGAGAAAACCTTTCCATGTTAAGGAAACAAAGATCTATTTCCCTAAGGTTCTTGAGAGTCTCCCAGGTGATTCTGTTGCAGTCCTAATAAGGATGAATCATCACTTTCTCCTGCTGCATAAACAGATTTCTTTAGTAGTCAGAATGATGCTAAAGTTTGAGAGACCCTTGCCAAGGTGCCTGGTGTATAATATGAACTAGGAGAGCAAGGAGTAGCGTTGGTCCTGGTACCACTGCCTGCTTTGTGCCTGTGTGCAGCCACCGTGAGACTATTCACCTGCGGAACAGGTCCTATCTCCAGCCCACGTGCTAACATTTGTGCTCAGAAAGGTCCAGAAAATATTACAAACTTACCTGTTGGAATCTGCATGTGACCAGATGAGGAATTAGTTACCTCTGCTCCTATGGGCATCTGAGACAGATACCTTGTTATCAGGTTAAGATAAACTTGTAATCCACTGACATCAACATCTTATAAAGAGGTAGTCTGTATAGTGTGGCAGTTTTTCCCTTGAGGTCATTGGTCACCTGCAACATGGAAAAACCAGTTCATTGGTGTGGAAGTGTAGTTTTAGCAGTCCCTTGAGAAGCTGCTGTTCAGAACAAGAGTGGAAAGGCACAAAGCTGTAAACTAAAAATATTTCTGAATATTCCAGAAGCATGGTGTGTGCTATTTTAAATTGAACTGGCTAGAGCCAGCACTTATATATTTGAGGTCATTTCTAAGTGTGCCCAGCATAAGATTATTTAGATTCTAGGCAGGAGACAGAGGAGGACGAAGTGCACCTGTACTGTCTAAATTCCTACTGGCTATCCTACATAATTTCCTAATGTATTCTTCAGATCACTTAAATGATGTGCTCGTGTTTCTCCAATGACTATATAGCATGTCTGAAGATGAATGTCCAAATATAGCTGTTGTGGACATTTTGCGTTTGGTTGTACTGGGGCCAGGTATGAGGGAGCAGTATTGTCCTGTTTTCGATGAAGGTCACTCTCTTATGCCTGTTTTGATTTGTTCATAAATGGCCGCTTGAATATATGGCTGTGTAGCTTTGTTGTTGTTATTATTAGCATTCTTATCTATACTGAGCTTTAAGAGGCAACATGCTTTGAGGTGAGTGAGGGGTTCTTGAGATTGGGCCGTGGTTGGGCTATGCCCTTGATAGTCCACAGCCTGAAAGGAGGGAATGATGGTGTTTGTAGTTGTGGAACTTCAGACTGTGGAAACCAAAACTTTTGTCTAAAGTGGCTGAAAGGGTTGACTGAAAAGGAATGATACCCTAGATTTAAGAAATCTATGCAGAGCATTCATCTGTTATGAGTGAGTCCGTGTAATGATGTAACTACCAGCAGTTGCATACTGTCATTTTTGCTAAGTAGTAACAGATACGTGCTGTCACAAGGTAATGCTATAAATGTTCCACATCTGAAGTTATTTCATAGGTTATTTTGAAGAGAATAAGGAAATTTTTAAAGGCTTTTTTTTTGATATATGCAACTACAGTCTTACAGCTTTTTTTCTTCTGGTGATTTCTGAATTGTTTATATAATAATAGTGTGTTGGCTTTGAAATCGGATTGTCAGCTTTTCATTAAAAAATATTCTAAGGGAGACTGTTGATGATGAAAACTTGAGTGTTCTTGGCATAGAACTAATACAGTTCGGACAGTCCTTGAGGACCTGTGTGTGTAGGAAACTTTTGGTTTCAGAGGCATCAGTGGCCTATTCCTGGCTCGCACTGCCCTTCCAATGCTGTATCAGCGCTGGCTGACAGAGATGGGGAGAGAGGGGCTTGGGTACCTGCTGGAGGAGAGGCCCGAGGTTGCTGGAGGTCAGGGTGTCTCGGAGGAGAGTATGGAAAAAGGCTTTTACGAGTTCTTTTGGCAAACGGTGTTCCCTGGAGCAAGGGGGAGGATGTCGTCATCGCTGGGCCTGGGGCTGCAGTGCGGTGCCTGATTCTGTACTCGGGGTCGGCCGGGGAGGTTGCTGGCCTTGGAAAATGTAGTGCAGGTCATTCATTGTGTTTACTTTGGCTTTTTGTTTCATTGCAAAGTGTGAAGGACACTGAAGTGTTTGAGTGTATAGCTTATACCTGCTGCCTTACATGTAGTGCATTAGATTTACTAAGCTCTTGTCATAATACATCTCAGTAAGATCTAACGTGAGAATGTGTGTCTGCAATCATGGCTTTGGGAGCACAAAACTACTCTATTTTCAGACATTTCATCAAATTCCCTATTTAGAAGAAAGATGTAGTTCTGCTTTGCAGGCTACAGCATCATAAAGAAGTTGTTAAACTATTTCTGTAGTTGCTGTGCTCAAGGCTGTTTTTCTCTCTTTTCAGGGGTGTTGTCAAAGTTGACATCAATCTGCAGAAGGTGGACATTGACCAGTGTTCAAGTGAGGGCTGGTTCTCGGGGACTCACAGATGTCATCTCAACAATTCTGAGGTATGTCTGTCTCTAAGGGACTGAGCTACACTTCAATAACAAGTCTTGCCACTATTAATAATCTTCTGTAGTATAAATGCTATCGCTTTTATAGACTTTAAATGTGGCTTGTAGGCCGCAAAAATCTTTCTGTGCAAGGTATTACAGCATGCATGAGTTTCAGGAGTGCCTGCATTTCGGGAATATTGGCATTAAATAAAACAGAAGCTAAGTTATTGTGCAGAAATAACAGCTATAGGGAAAAGGAATACTACCAGTGACATGATTTATGAAGCTATGCTTGCAAGTCAAACAATTATTTTACACTCAAAATCAAAAGTCTTTTAATTGTCAGTGTTACTTTTGACTGAACAACCTTGCAAAATACAGTAAAACTAGCTGAAATGCTAATAACAATTATTCAGAAAAACATGGGCTTTTGGTAGAATGGTACAGAATAAGAGGCAGAATTGAATACTGTAATTCTTAATAGAAATGCCAACATTTTGACAGAGCTGACTAAATGTTTCTGTTCAGCTCCTTCCTACTTCCCCTTTCTTCTGAAGATCTGTGTCTGGCTCCATCTGTGAGTGTGTCGTGGATCATTCAGCCTGGCCAGTTGTGTGTGTTCAATGAAACTTTAAAACAAAATACACTCAATGATTTTTCTTTTTGTTATGACATATGATCTTGTTTTCAAAGGCTCCCATTTGTCTTCTGTGAGAGGAGGCACCTCGTGCACTTCTATGCTTTCAGAAAGAACAATAAAAATGTAGGGAAAGTTGATGGTTATCTACCAGAAGTCAGGAGATGTTTGCTTCATTTGTTATAAAATGCCAGTTTATCGAAGTCAAATCTAAATTTAGGAAAGGAGTTGGTTTTGATGAATTCGTCTAACATTTTTGAGCAAGAAAAACTCGGATTTTTTTGTAAATGTACTTTTTGCTATATTTCACTCTTTTTTATTTTCTTAAAATGAGAAATCAAGTAGTCTTTGACAAAGACTAATTTCAAATGAAGTATTTCTGCAAATGGATTTTTTTAAATTGTCAAGTAGTTTTTGACTTCTCAATTCAAGGCAACACTTTATATCTCATGTTTCTTCCTAGAAGAAAATATAGTTTCCCATGAGATCTGGTAAACCTTGTTTTTTAATATATGCTAGTTATCCTGAATGTGACTATATATTTTGATGAGTGTTCTTCCTTTGCCTAATATCTTATGAGCAAAATTGTCATCAGAGGGGTGGAGTTGTAAGTTGCATCTCTTGATGCAACCAAGAAGAAAAGTGTGTGGGGGGGAAACCCTATGAGAAGACTAAGAAAAAGCCAAGGCAAAAGTAAAATGGAGAAAATGAAGAAAGGTCAGTGATGGGCTTTAACACACCTTTGGTCGGGTTCAAAGCCCATTGTCTGCTCTATTGTGCTCTGAGTCATGCTCTGTATTCTTAATATGTAGGAAAGCAGAATCTGAGTCAGACCAAACTGGGTGTAATTCCACAATTACACTTCTCCAAATCTGAGTGCTTAAGAGTGTGTCCTGGAGAGAATGATGCAAAAAAACTACTCTCTCTGGAAGAATTTGTTGGAGAAGGGAGGGTGGAATAACAGGATATCTTTTTTTTGCTCTCCACAATTCATTTTCATGGGAGTAAAAAGTAGCTTTTATTTCTCTGTAGAATTGACTCTGATTATGAAAAAGGGTTTTCTTAGTGAATATGACATTCAGTAAAACCTACCTTTGAGTGTTTTGGTTTTTTTTTTTGGTTGCACATGAGGCAAGTGGAGTGTCAGTTTAGAAAACAGTGCAGAATGAAATTCTACATGAAAGATATCCTTAGGGGCTACAGTATATTTTCTATGACTTGCAAACAAACGTTTTAATTCCACAGTCTTTAGTACCTTAGTGGGCAAGCTGGAAAATCTCACCTCTATGATTTGGTCTCTTACTGTGCATGAGAAGCTGAGGTGGCTGTCACGGACCGCTGATGCAGAGACCATCTCTACCAGCTTTGAGCCACAACTGGGTTCTTGGCATTCTTCACTCTCCTGCTGAGAGGCTGGTGGGTGTTTCCTATCTGCTGAAGCAGAGAATAACTTTTTTTTTTTGCTCAAAGTGTACATTACGGATCAGTTCTTCATGTTAGGATTCTGGGGTGTGTTGTTGTAAAGCTGGCTGTGCTCAAGGAAGTTTCTTTGCAGTGCTTTTATTTACCAGACTCACTCACACTGTTTTTACTTTTTTTTTCCTCCCTGTTTATCCTGCATAGTATTTTTATTGTTCTTTAGAGCTAACAAAGGCTGTTCTACATGGTTTACAGTAATCTTTCTTTGTACAGCACTTCTGCTACTGTTGAGTCCAACCTGATATATCACTATAAAAATGAGAGCTGCTTTGTGCTGTTTCTGACAGTAGGAAGCACTACATTTACTAGTGTTACAAAGGATGTTTTATTCTTCATACTGGACAGCTGCATGTTTTAGTTCCCATTAGCCTACTGCAATGCTGCAGTCCATAACTGAGTTCCTGTGATGAAAAAAGGAATAAAAATATACATTCTAGGGCGGAAGTCCTTTAATGAGTGATGCTGTCTATGTGAAAGTGGCTCACGTTCACACTTTGAGGTGTTAACATGGGTAAGGAATGCCACTTCATGAATGGCTTTTCAACCTGTATGTAGAACAAAAACCTGCCATTTGTTCTTCCTTCTCCAAGGCACTTAATAGAGTGTTAAATCAACAGGGCCGTCTTGGCTAAGAAGAGGAGATCTACAGGTCTTCCAAACCTCCTCCAAAGTGAAAGTTGCAAGCAGGGAGTGTCTTTCCTTATTGCGCCTGAAGAGGATGAGACTTAATAACGGTGACGTTGGGGATAAGGAGTTGCTGGGAACAATCCATAGAGACACTTTCTCTCCTTTTCTCCTGAAGTGGTGCCCATAGGATAGTTCAGTCTGATGGAGGCGTCTGTTCCTTCTTTATAAGCAGGTCTCATATGCTGCTTTTTGCATTTTATTTCATTGCAATCTAGCCTGTGGAACAGGGTAAATTACATACTTGTGCAACAATTCTTTCCACACAGTTTGCCTTATAAATGCTAATGAAATTATATTCCCCATCCTCTCTTATCTTCTTAGAGGCAGATTCAGAAATACCTGCTGACACTGGAATGTGCTGCCCCAGATTACAAAGTCTGTCTCCAGAAGAGTAAGGAAGAAAATGGAGATCTCTGGATTTCCAGTTCTGCTTAAGTTAGGCCCTCCTTCCTCTCTTTAGTTTTGTTAAGTGACTTGAGTATTTAGCCTTTCCACAGACTGTGGCAAGCCTTTGCCATAGCAAATCTAGCCTCACTCTGAAAGTCTGTTTATTGCATAGTTCATGCTACACGGCCAGGCTATCAGTGCCATTAAATTTAAGGCATAAAACTCAGTATTTCAGAGATGCAACTCCACTCTTCCCTGAAATTTTGAAAATATGGCAAGTGACAGAGAAGGGGAAGGGAATGACTTAGGGAATGGACAAGAGGAGGGGAGGAAAAAACAACCAACTTATGAGTTACTAAAATGCTTCTTTGTCTTATATTTCAGTTAGTTTTATAGTGGCTGAAATCTACTAGACACATCACAGACCATTTTTCCTACTTTCTGTGCTGTTCTGAAGTGTTTATCTTCTAAATAAAAATCAATTGAAAGGAGGGAGATGGAGCTGCATTACAGTAAATATAAACATATGGTAAACCAGTGGTCTGTATGTGCTAGACAGAAGAAAGGAAGGAATGGATGGGACCCAACTTCTTCCAGAGATTGTTGTCAAAAGTACTGTACAGCCTTCGCATGCTCTGGCACAGAATCACTAGGAGATGATGCAGCTGTGACATTGGGATTTGGCTTTGGAAGGTCATCAAAAGTAACCTGATTATGTGATGGGATAGTTGTAGTGCTAGTCCTTGCTTGAAAGAAAAATAGTGTGTATTTGGGGCATTAAAGAATATTACTACTCAAATACACGAAATGCTTAGACATACTATTCTTCCTTTAACTGCTCTCTATCCTTAGATTTAGGTGGTCCTCAGAAGGTGGATTGGTGACTCTTAAATATCTTGTGTTACTGAATATAAAACAAAAGCAAGAGCTAGGAACTTTGGATTCCGCATTTTTAAATCAACTAGCTAAATTCTTAATATATAGTAATGTGTGTTTGCTGATGGTTCTCTTTAGTGCACAGGACCCATGTATCTGTGATTTCATAGCAGCCTATATGAACTGGGAGAACAAGAGTGCCCTTCTTCAGCCTCAGGATGACGGGGAAACTGTCCAGTGTGGTTAGGCATGAAGCTGGGTGAGACTTCACATAGAAAAGCCAAACTGCAGCAGTGGCTAAAGTCCATTTCAGTTCTGATTTTTTTTTTTTTCCTCTCTCTTGTTTTTTAACTTCGTCAGCCAAAAAGAGGCTGATGTCCAGGTGTTCTTGTCTTGATCTGGGGGAAGAAGGGACAACTCATGGTGAAGCACAGAGAGGTACATTCTCCTTTCTGCCCTCTACCCAAGTAGGGAAGAGTTTCCCTGAGAAAATATGTGGGCAAGAGATTTTGATTCTGTGGGGCTGAAACAGGTGAGGCAGGTAATATCTTCGGGGTTAGAAATAATGAAAATGAATTGAGTAGAGAACAAAATTGTGCAGATAATTCTGAAATTAACAAACACCGAAAAAATATAATTACTTGATAACAAATTCAAAGTAATTTCATTCTACAGGTAAGGCTGGTGATGTGGGTAAGAAAACATGCTTTTTTACGCCATTTGAAAACTTCAAAGATTTTTCTTTTAAAATGTTAGATTCCTTCCCCATACATGCTGGCAGCAGCTGCTGGCACTTCTACTAACAACTTTAGAGTCCTTGTTGAGACACCAACAATAAAATCAAGGCTGAGGAGCGTCTCAAGAAATCAGCTGTTGTAGCCCATAGAGCTTGACCAAACGCTTCCAGCCAGCAGCATCAGCCTGTGAAAAATGGCAGCGGGCTCCACGCGGTTCCCCATCCTTAATGAGGCTGCCAACAGCTTGCTATGCGAGGCAGGCTCAGCTGACATCCCTTTGGGTTTCAACAGTATTCCACAAATGACAGCGTGCAAAAATATCTAGAGGTAATGAGAGAGGCAGAGTAAACAAAAAAGCTGCATTGCTGTCTGTATGTAGTGTGTCTATATCTGTGTTTGTGGAAAGATGCCTAGGCCTACTGTGTGTGTATTTATTCTGCACAAAGACAAAACCAATTGAGAAAGGAAAACAACTGAGCAGTACAGCCAAAATATTTTTTCTGTTGTTTAGCAAAACATTTGGGACCATCATATTTTACTATACTGTACATAGTGTTACAGAGAACCAACTGAAAAAGGGGGAGGTGAGGGCTGATTAAAAATAGGATTGTAATGGAGAATGAGTTGAGAGAGAGGAAAAAAACCCAGTGCTTCCCAGGTTTTTCAAACAGATGCTTTCCAGTGCCCTTATCAAACTGGGAGAATGCTATTAATGCACATAATCTGTGGGAGGAGAAGAATGACAAGAGATTAGCATCCAAAGTCATAACCCAGTTGGTCATATCCGGTATCATCAGTTTTGATTATTACTTGCATGTATTTTCTGTCCAATCCACTAGGAAAAATGCAGTGAATGACGAAAAAAAATTGAAAAGAAAGCTGTTTGGTGATTCAATCTGAATGAACAGGGTTTATGGAATATAGTTAACTTCTAATTTGGAAATAATCATCATCCTTGGAGCTACAGACTGCATCCAAAATAGGGGAAGAGAAGTACCCAAACCGAGGTAGAGAGCTTATGTCAGGATGTATTTCCTCTTAGAAGAAAGCAAGATCTTCAGTGGTAGAGTACCAATGCTAAAGCTATATTAAGTCTTGGACTACAGGGACAATCTAAGACAGAAGGGGGAGCGGCTCAGTTCAGTACACAGATAAAGAAAAGGTAGCCAGCATATCTAGGATGCAAGAGCAGAAAGGCGTATCTGTTCTGTCAGACTGATGGCTGCTCACACAACCCGATGTGTTTGAAGAGCAAGCAGTAGACACAAAGAACATTTTCGACACTATTTTAAAAATAACTTTGCATCATCTGCGTTCATGGGAGAAGTCCCTTTACAACAGTATACCAGATCTAATCTGGCTCTCCCTCAGACATGATTATATAAAATAAGGTGGAAGTTTGTCAGAGCTTTCAGTGATAAATAAGGTGCTATGAAAACCAACTTTCTCTTTAAGGAAGAGCCAGGTTTCTTAGCTACAGTATCTTTGCCTTTTTAGAAAAAAAAATTTAAATGACTGCGTTTTGCAGGAGCTAGTCTTGATTATCAATGTTTTTTTCAAAATAAAGAAAAACTTTGCAACAATTCCTTTCATCCTAGTTAGCAGTGTTAACTTGAGCTTTAAATTAATCTGGGTCAGTTCTATTTACTGCTGTTTTCCTGCCCTCAGACTTAAAAAGTGAAAAGCAGTGTATGATTGGTTGAATAATGCTGTCTGAGAAAAAAACAAAATAGCGGGGAGGTACTTGGTTTCTCTTGCAGTTGACAGGTGATGATAGCATTGCATCAATTACCAGTTCTTTTAGATTTATTGCTACAGTTTTCAAATCTTTCTTTTTTGGACAGAGCATCCTATTAGGCAATACCAATTAGCTGAACTAGTGGTTTTCCTCATTGTGTTTGGGGAAGGAAAGAGGTAATGCCCAGAAGTTTAGTTAGCTGGGGGGACATGGACAAAATATACCTGGTAGGAGCAAAGGGGAAATCACAGAGAGGGGGACAGACACAGGTGAGAGCTCTTACTTGTAGAGAGATTGAGAAACTGTGACTGGGGCAAGAGAAGGAAGATCAGGGTCTACTGCGAGCCACCGAAGACCTCGCAGCAAGGAGCCTGCAGGCTGTAGCCAGGCTGGACCGTTCTCCTTTGGCAGGCTGGCTGTGAGGTACGGTTCCCCAGATGTGAAGGGGCAGTAGCTGTATCAGACATAGGCATAAACAGAGCACAGCTTTGTTCAGGGCTCTCATTTGTTATCACTGCCGTCAGAGGACTATACAATATCTGAAAAATGTGTCTAGTAGCATTAGGCGCAATTAGATAAATACGCAGCATTTTGATATCAAAGCATCTAGTCTATCCTATGTGAGATTTGATATGCTTATCTTGGAAAGTATGCAAGTACTCCCATATCTTGTGAGATAATACAAAGACTATTACCCCCATCTTACAGCTGGGATGCAGAGGCAAAATGGTTATCTCTAAGCTGATAGACACCCTGACTCAAATCGGGTGTGATTTCCAGAAGTGCACATTACTCCCTCCACGGTCTGCAGAAAGGCACCCCCAGCATGTGAGCTGGCAGGGAGCCCTGATGTGCTCCAGCCTGGATCATCTTCAGAAGGGGCATTTTGGGGTGCGTTACAGAACGCATCCACCCCACGTTTTAGATACTTCCAGGAAGAGTTAAGCAGCCTGATATATTTTTGAAACCTGTGTCTGACCAGCTTTGCGTTTTTCTGAGTGATGTTGATTTGTGATAGCATTCTGGTCAAAAGTGGAGCCACCCAGCCTCTCCTTAGCTAAACACACTGTTGCTGCACTTGCTGTCATTGCAAAGGACACCAGCTTCCTATGAACTGTGCAGACTTTGTTCCTGACTTGCATACTTACTATTTGCTTACTCAGGCAATATACTGCAGCGGGGTTTTTTGTTTTTTGAAACAGAAAAAACCTGCTCATGCACATATTCTACAGTTAATTATTTTTGTTGAAAAAACATGGACTTGAGAAGCAGTAAACCAATGGAAAGAACTCATTGACAGCCTTATTTTAAAAAAGCTTTTATTAAATGTAGCAACTGTTTCTCCTGCTTTTTTATACTTTATGATACCTACACAAGAGACAAGTTTAATTTAGCTTTGAGAAGAAAGTTCATTCCTCTTTTTCTATAACAAATTAAAATTGGATTGAAACCATATTAAAGATCCCAAGATGAAAAACTAGAGAGAGTAGCTGCTGAATCTTCATATTCAAAGCAATGTACTGAGACATAGTAATAGCCTTAATGGAAACAAACTAATTTAGTTTTATTTTTGGAGCACAATTTTACAGCACTAGACATTCAAATACCATCATTGTTGATGACTTCTGGTAGGAGGTGAATGTGGTTTTTTTGCAAATGAAAAAGAACTGTGCTTGGTTTACGTATGCTTTTGTTTAGATCATAGTAATTCATATGACTTGTTCTTCTAGTTTGTATTTGCCAGTACTGTAAACCGATGGCTGTCAGGTCATCCATTCACTGCGCAGGGGCTGGTCTCCTAGAGATTTCTCAGTCTTCACTAACCTACTTAATACTTTCCTTTGTGTTTCTTCATTGCTTTGTCACCCTGTGCTATTTTATATAATGGATATATTGAGCACCAGTACTAATGTGGGAATGCAGAACATTTGATTTTTTTAATCTTTATCTTTTTGAGTACTTCTCCTTTTTTATGTTTTCGCTAGCTTATAAGCTGTTACTGAGCTTCATCTATTACTGCTTTTCTTTCTCATTCATCTCCTTTAAGGGTTTTATTCTTTCTGTCAGTGAATAAGTAGTAAAAGAAAAAACACTTCTTCCCCAGCAGTTTATGCATGTAAACTTCTTCAGATAAATATTTACCATCTTTGATTCCTCCTTTACTGATGGTGAGGAAAAGTAGATATTACGTAGAGATAAACAAGACAATTTTATATTTGTAATACTGCACTGTTTTTTTTTCTTGCAGCAGGATCAGAATTCCTCTGCAGCTAAATTTAGTGCCTAGATTTACCACAACTGTTGTTCACAGGGCAATCACTTTCCATTTACTTGCATAAAATAGTAGGATTTGCTTACTGAGCTCCACTCTTTCTGTCAGAATATTGTGGTTACTTTTCTATACCACCAATTCAATCTAGTAATTCTGTTAATTTTTTCATCTTTCACATATGGTTGTCTGGGGGAAAAAAAAATCATGGACTGGTATAGTTATGGATTTTAATTTAGGCGAAGTGAATCCTGTAACATTCATCTAACAGTTATGGTCTTACATTTGAAAATAAAGCTGACTAGGTTGGCCTGACCTGAGAAATAAGTGGAGCTTTCTTTGTAGCTGATAAGTCAAACTATTTGCAACCCTCAAGTATTTTTTTGTGTATGTGTTTTTTATCGATACATTTATATACAGCTAATCTATGTATGTGTGTGCATATGAATGGGCATCATATAAATATGCATGCTTATATATACATATACAGGGAACTGCGAATGACTTGGTCATTTGCATGTAGGCATTCTGCTGGAGCTGTTCAGTGATGAGATGTTCCAGAGGCCAGGGAGATACTGGTCCCTGTCTTGCACCTCACCCCATGCACCAGTACAGGCTTTGGGGCCGGATGGCTGGAAAGCAGCTTGGCAGCAAAGGCTCGGGAGGTGCTGGTGGACATCAAGGTGACCATGAGCCAGCAATGTGCTCCTGTGGCAAAGGTGGCCCATGGTCTCCTGGCTGCCTTCAGCAGAGCATTGCCAGCTGGTGGAGGGAGATGGTCTTTCCTCTTTACCCAGCCTGGTGAGGCAACATCTGGAGGGCTATGTCCAGGTCTGAGATCCTCAGAAGAGACATGGATGTACTGGAGCGAGTCCAGCAAAGGGCCACCAGAATGATTAAGGGTTTGGAGCTCCTGTTTGACGAGGAGAGGCTGAATGAGCCGGGACTGTTCACCCTGGACAAGAGGAGGTTCAGGGCATTTTATATGTGTGTGTAAATACCTGACAGAGTGGTGTAGAGGAAACAGGGCCAGACTCTTCTCAGTGGTAGTTAGTGACATGACAAGAGGTGATGGGCACAAACAGAAAACGTTGGTGTGTGTGTGGTGTGTTTTTTTTTTTTTTTTTTTTTTTTTTTTAAAACACTGTGAGGGTAGTCAGACACTAGAACAGGTTGCCCAGAGATATGGTGGAATCTCCATTGTTGGGGGTATTTAGAACCTGAATGTACATGGCCCTGGGCAGCCTGTTCCAGCTGAGCCCGCTCTGAGCAGGGGTTGGGACCGGGTGGTCTCCAGAGGTGCTGTCCAGCCCCCGCTGTGGTGTGATTCTGTGGTCAGCTCTTTCACCGTTTGCATGATTCATTTCTCCTGTCTGATTTATATCTGGAGAATATGGTACTCCTTTTGAGCTTTATATTACCACTCTGTTTTAGTCATACTTATGTCAAGACTCTCTTCCATTGCCAACTGCTTTTGCTCACCAGTTGTTTTTCTAAACTTCTCATAAGGGTGTGAAGATGTGCATGTAAGTTTTTTGAGGAAGTCATTTATTTCTGATACTTTAATAAGTTCAACATTTCTTTCTCCTACTACAATAGAAGAAATGGAGTAAGTATATTCAGATTGTGATTTTTTTTTTTTTTTTTTTTTTAGTTAATAGCTGCAAATACATGTACTTATTTACTTTCAGAACTTCAAAAGCTGATTTAGTAGAGGTAAAACTAAGATTTTGAATGATGTTACTGACTTGCTGCTTGGGGTAGGGTTGAAATATTTCATATATATTAAACATATTCACAAATACTATCTAAGTGTCTAATGGTTAAAGCTTTGGAAAGGGGGAAAATCTGTACTATAGATGTGGTAGTGGGATTTATTTGGATAACCTACGCTGCATTATAAAATGTGAGTCTTCTGAACGCAGCAAATTAATCTACAATGAATAAGATACTGTCCTAGACTTAGAGGACAATTGCTAGGGCTGTTCAGTAAATTGTTATTGGCTTGTTTGAAATTATAACATTTTGATACCTGTTTTCATCCTGAAATGGAGTGAAACCAACACCAGTGGTGCATTTTGTGGAATAAACATTTTTAAAAGAAGTATTAATTTGGAAATATAAAAATATGTATTTCAGGGAGCTGCTCTAAGAAATCGTATAATTTGAAAGACTGGCAAAACTTGATTAAAAATGACCATTAGTTTTAATCCTTTCTTATGCGGAAAAAATGAGAAAAAGACATTTTGAGAAAACCCAGTTGTACGGTAACGGAAAACAGCTTGGTGATAACGTTTTGAGAATTTCTAGAAACCTGTCTGCCAGTCAAAGCCCCACCAAAACCATGTCCTTTTTTCCTCCTTAAAGATTTAGAAACTTTTGATACCATTTCTCCAGTTCTGTCACTAATCATATCTATCTTATGCAGTTGGATAGTCATTGTGGTTTTTAGCTCAGAAGAAACAGCTTGTCTCTCTGCCAAGAAAGGAAGTTAAATAAAGCAGCGCTCCAGAACTTGTGAAGTTTTACAAGACCTGGTAAAATATCTTTATATTCCAATGTATACAAGACATGGCACAAATTGGTTTTAAGCATGTGAGAGCAAACATTTGCCCTCCAGAACTTACACTCCTAAATTCATGTTGTTCCAGAGCACTTCAAAGTGAATATTGCATTACACTAGCTGAAGGAGGCATTTCTTGGTAGTTCAATTTTACAGAATTTTTATATGGATAACTAATAGAGTGCTTGTTTGAAATAAGTGTCTAAATAAAATGGTCGAATCATCCTGATATGAATCTTCTGGAATATTTTTGTGAAAAACTCAAAGACTGATTCCCCCTCCTCCCCTTCTTTGGTAATGGAATTAAGTTTAATTTGGAAGTTTGAGTTTTCTGTGTAATTATAAAAAACAATTTTTATAAAGTATTACTCAGCAAGCCACTTAAAGAAGAATTATTTTTACAGGTTCAATGTGTATTTCAGTTATGTTTCATTTGCATGGGTGATTGAGAGCTGCTTTTAATTATGCATCAGTGGATTATTCTAGCTGCTTTCTAACATTGCTTAACAAAAACGATACATTATAACAGTCATTTTTGTTACAGGTGTAACCTAAAAATATTTTCTTCAGTGATTACATGATTATAAGGGTTCATCTGAATATGAGGAAAAACTAACTTGCTTTGAGGGTGCCAGAGCACTGGAACAGGCTGCCCAGAAATGTTGTGGAGTCTCCTTCTCTGGAGACATTCAAAACCCACCTGGACACCTTCCTGTGCGATCTGCTCTGGGTGAACCTGCTTTAGCAGGTGGTTGGACTAGATGAACTTCAGAGGTCCCTTCCAACCCCAACCATTCTGTGTGATTCTGTGTGATATTTTGCATCTGTATCATTGTCTTGTTCTGCACCAAGTTTTTCCCTGTTTGTATATCCTTGTTGTTACACTGTTCAATGATGAAAATGTCAGAACACCTGGAACAGCTAAGGGATGCATCGGTTTTGAAGTCTTCACTGCTCACTGAATTTTCCATAGCCCTTGAGTTAATTCTATGTTGAAATGTATATGTATGTTAGACACAAAGTGACTGCCGTGTCTGGCAGATGTGTGAAGGAGAGCAGAGTTGGTGTCTATGTGAAGCACCACGTCTGTCAGCAGGATCCTATGGCTGCAAAAGGCTCCCCTTAAGCCAGAGCTACAAGCTTCAACGTAATGGAAGAAGAGAGCTTGAAAAGGATAAATCCTGTATAGCATCTGAATACTTACCTTCTTAGGAAGAGTTACATGACAATAATAATGCTGTTAACGTTGTTAACAATAACTCTTATTTACAGTGAAATAACCTGTCACTTGTTGATTACAAACATCAAACTTTTGACTTTCTGGTCTTATTCCACTCAATTTGTTTTCTACAAAGATATAAACACTGTTACAAAGAACAGTTTTTGTTTTCTCTTATTTCTTGCCTTAAGTCTCCTTTGGATTGCAAGTGTATGTTTATAGTTACCCATTCAGGCATTCCATAGCTTTATGATTTCATAGCAGTAGCTTTACATTAGCAACTGGTGTTTCAGTCTGGAGCATGCAGACCCTTCTCACTAATATAATTTTAATCCTTGTTTGATCCTGAAGAAGAGAGGCAGCAAATCTGAGATCTCCACAAAGATGAGTGGAGCCGCTGACCTGTTGCACTGGCCCTCAGAGCCCCTGTTGTGCCTTGTTCTATGACCGGTTTTTTCGAGCATCCTTTGTAGTGAGGTGTTTTAGATCTTGGAGGCATAATGAAAGCAAATAGGATATGTTCTTCACTCTTGCAACAAAGGCTAATCAGCTCACCATTCAGTGGATCATTCTTCCTTTATCACCTTCTCAGGTACTATTGATCTTCTTGTTCAATTTAACCATCAGTACAAGCAACATACTCTTAGTATAGCTCTGTGGACATGGTCCAAATTGTTGAGGTCAGACCAGTTTCTGGCAGGGATTCAGTCTGACTTCTAGAGCACCTCTGAGCAGGTTAAAAAAAAGTCTTTGGTTTCTGCTTCCTCTTTTGGAAAGGATGACACTTTTATTTTCTGAAATAAAATAACCACTTACCTTACTAGTGGCATTTCCCTTCGCTTTTGGAGTGACTGCAGACATCACAGTCAGATTTTTACCTTTCAAGAGGCAACTTTGTGTTGATAGCCACCACTCTAGTGATATGTTTTTAATGTTTTCTTTCAATTTATTTGAGTGGAAGTGAAACCTGATTCTGTGTAGTACCTGGTAAAATGGGACTCTGGGCTTGTTTGGCCATCTTGGATGTTACCAATAACTGTGTTTGCTTTTTGATACAGTGCCATAATTGGGACAATTAGACCCTTTCCCTTTTACCTTCTCCCCCACCAAATCCCACACCACAGTTTGTCTGTTTGGAAAAAAAACAACGCCAAACAACTGTATACTTTTGTGCTCTTAAGACTGCTGTTTTATTTTAAATAGGAATTTCTAGCTTAGCCTGGCTTTAGTTCCAGGTTGTATTCATGGCTTTGGGAAGTGTGCAGATGTAAATGAAGCTGTTTGTGTGCAACTCTTTGCTTTAAATGTGTTTTTGCTTTTCTCCTCTCTATATTGACTATCCACTGAAACGCTTTGGAGTTTCAACTTTTCTTTCAAATGATGTTTCTGATCTCTTCTATTATTCTCTTCCTATTGTTTTTGTGTTCTTACCAGCTTATGTAGCGCCTCTATTAAATATGCTGGAATGCACTGGGTCGAAGGGAGTTTTGAAACTGGAAACGTGTGTGTTGTGCAAGTGTTTTGGTGGCTACTGCACCCTCCCTCCAACCCAGGCCGCCTCTTCTCCCATCTGCATGAAATCCCTTCTGCTGGCTGATAGCTGGGCCACTGGCAGACTGTGTGGGGTCAATGTATAATTATGCGTTTATGGTGTTTATTTTGCCCTGATGGATGTGAGTGCAAATGCCTTGTAGGCTGGCTGTTAACCATGAAAATCAAATCCAAATACAATCCAACTTCTTCTCTTTCTGGTTTTCAAGTGCAGACCAGATACCTTGCTGGAAGACCCTTATTAGGCTTTCATGTGCTGTTGGGATCTGGGCAGAGGTGTTTTGTTTGAAGTGGTGTGGTCTGTGTTGTATGGTTGGTCAGATTATATTATCCAATACTCCCCTTTGGCTTAAAATATAGTCAATAAAGTCACAGAAGTGCCAAATCATTTAATCATATGTACCTTTGGTCCTGTTACTCTTTCAGTTGCTGAGGGTTTTTGAAGTGTAGTAAATGTCTTCCTACTCCCTCCTTTGATGTCTTTTCTACACTAAATTGGCTGAGAATCTTCCTAACCCAGACAATTATACAACAGTCAGGTACAATTTTCTTTAGTCTAATCTCAGTAGTGAACTTTCTACTTCAGAGCTGGTTTCCTTTTTGCTTCAGCCACTCATGTTTGTGAAGTTTTTGCCATTAACAGCATAATGCATGTAGAAAAAAAAGAAAAAAACACCAACCCAAAACTTCTTTAAAACTTTAAAATGTTACTACTATATAATGATTTTCAAGGAGGCAGGAGTTGATGTGGTTGCTATAAGACTCCTGGTTGCCAGACTGTGGAGCAAAGGCCAGTGGGCCCCCAGGCTGCGCAGGATGAGTGGCTGCAGGTGGTACCACGCAGGTCTCTGAAAATGAAGCAAAGGCAGTGTCTGGCTCGCTAAATCAGCAGCTCGTCCCTATTTTGAACCAGTTCTGCTGATATCTATGAAAACTCTTCTTGGCATGGCTGAACAGAAATAGAACAATAGTAGAAGGAACTTTTTTCCCTTCTTAAACATCCCCGCTACATTTAGATTATGGAATTAATCTTGTTTATTTGCTACATTGGATCTTGTTGAGGGAAACGAGGCAACGCATTGGGGTGCTCTGGCAGGCTAAGAGCCTCGTGGGGAGCACCGCTGGACTGGTCACATCTCTCTCTCCCTGAAAATAGTCTGTAAGGAAAAAAAAAAATCACTAGATTTTGGATGCTTGCCTGAGACTGCCAGTTTGGCTTTTGGAGAGGAAAAGCTACAGATGTGAATTGAGTCGGTCTTGTTCAGGATAGATGGAAGAAGTGGAACCTCGTAATAAGAGTCTTAGATTATCTTTATGCAGGAGACAACAGGTTTTTTTAAAGCAACTTGCGCAGTTTGCACACTGACCTCAAAACACTGCGGCCAGACATCTGTAAGGAAAAAGTCCAGGTTCGGATCAGTGGACATTAGACTTCTTTAGCTTATTCTTAAAAGCATTAATGCTCAGTTTATCAGCACACCCAAGGGAATTCTGACAGAGGAGCCTTGTGCTGTTGCTGTGTTGCCAGTGCACCTTGCCGTGTGCTATTGCTTTGTAAACATAGTGCAGCATTTTCCATGTCTCAGTGAGAAGATCCTTTCTTAGTTATTTTTTTTCTACTAGAACTTAAAAATTACAACAATATTCTCTCGATAAAATAAAAGGTACTTTCATGTATGAGAAGTAATAAGGAAAAGAGATCAGCAGGCTTCTTAGCTAAAAAAAAACCCCAAGTATAACGGAAGATAAACAGGAGCTTCTTACTTGAGGATGTAATTGAGAGAGCATAGTGAGGATATTAACTAAACAAATCAAATTGGGAAAAAGCTGTTTTATTAAATTTCAAATGTGTAAACACTGAGAAGAATGCAGTCCTATTAATTTAATTGTTTTCATTAAAGTAAGCAAGCCATTTTTATTCAGTAGAGCACTATGTAGGAAGCTGTTATAATGTAAGCTAGAACTAAGTTATATTTTAGACTCTAAATTTAGACTTCTCTAATATAAAAATTTTTATCAGGCCATTTTTTTAATTGGAAAATTCCTGGTTTTAATGTTAATTTTAGGTTATCCAGAACGAAAGTAATGCCAAAGCTGTTGTGTAATAAGACATTTTTTACCCAATAGGAGTATAGTTCTGCCATTACAGGAGGTGAGTATTCCTAAGAAATTTTCAGAAAAAGCATCTCTATGGGAACAGCTACTTGCTCTGATCATGAGCATCTCTGAACTTAGTGATCTCAGGGTTTTCAAGTACACCTTATCTGCCCACTCCCTAAACTCCTACCTGAGAGCCACGGTAATGGTTTGGGCAGGCCAGGCAGTCCTCTTCAGCTGCTGGAACAAACCTTCTGAGGGATCTGGTACTGATTTACAGCATGATTTGAAGGATCACAGAAATTTGGCAACTGTTAACTTACATTTTGGGATGGCATGAGGACAAAAAGATCTGCTATGGTTGAAGAGTTATATCGTTTTTTACTCCTTTCTCACTGACATTTGACTGTAAAAGCTGGTATTACCACGCCGTTTATAAATCTTGGAGTTCATGGCAGAAGATGCTGGGAGCAAAGAATTAACTGTGTAAGTCTAAAAGGATGCAAAAAACTATTGTTAATGCGTAAGCCTGGTGTTACTAATCAGAGTACAAGAGTTATTTAACTAAGTGTGTATAGAAAAACTGGTTGAAATTTCAGAGGAAATTCCTCTTACCAAAAATGGTCTTTCTGTATTTGGAAGTGCTTTTGTGTTCCTGACCTATTTCTGCATGTACTATTTTACTTTATATGAAAGCGGAGTAACTTTAGTTGAGAAGCTGAAAATCCCTTCCCCTCTGCAGAATGTCCTAGCAGAATCTTACTGTAGAAGAACCACAGAGGAAGAGTCTTTTGGTTTTGAGGTGATTGTCATCCTTTCAATAATACTTTAAAAGATTAAAAAAACCCCAAACAAAATGAGCCAAACAAAGAAACCAATCTCAAAACCAAACCAACCAACCAAAACAAAAACCAAACCAACCAACAACAAAACCCCCAAACCAAACAAAAAATTCCAGACATAACAATATTCCTGATTGGTTTTTTTTTTGTGGTTAGTGCTTTGCTCTAATTTTGGGCATTTCAAACACAAGTAACACATTTTATTTATCGTGGGGTGGTGGTGGAAACTGGGAATATATATATTTTTTTTTTCAGCAAGAAAATCAGTGTTCCACGTCTTCCTTTAGCCGTCCACAGCCCAAAGAAGATTTCAGGCCAATCCAAGCAAAATAGTTTTGGTTCAGGCACTGGAGTGAAAAAGTGAGTGGAGAGATCAAATTACAGGAGCTCCAAGACATACAGCTTTAAAACCATTGCAATTGTGTAAAAGTTGCACGAAAGGCATAGGAGTTGGCAGTGCTGCGTGTGGCTACTGCGTGTGAAGTCAACAGAAGCTGGGCTGGTGTAGATCTTGGAGATGTTCAGCTTTGCTCCTACTTGGGCTGTGCTGCTGTTACCTTTACGACTGAACCTCTCACAGCAGAACTTTGCCCTGCAAATGGGTGAACATTACTGAACTCAGAAAGTAATGGTTAAGGCTTTTGAAAGCACTTAGATGTTTCCGAAGTTTTCTAAAATGCTGATTTGGGGGTGAAACTACTGTACTGAAAGTTCACAAGAGTATGGGTGGTTTATGGGTAAAGGACCCTAAATCCATTAAAATAAACTTTCTGAAATAACTTTGTTATGCACTCCCTTGTGCAAATTCTCTCTTCTTGCTGTCTGAGCACAAGCAGACATTTGTGTGCTGTTTTCTGCATGAGTGTTTGAGCTTTTCCCATTAAATCAGGCAGATACCCAGAGGCTGGTATCCTCCTAATGCAAGTGGCAAAGTCTGCTATGGTATTTTACAGGCATCCCTGCAAAAGCTGGAAGTTTATTAGCATTCTGTAGCATCCTGTGGCCTTTAGGAGAACATGAGGTACTGAGGGCTTTCTTGGAAGAAGGTGGGAAAACCATTACTTTTTGCTTTTGCTCTGCCTGAGAGGTCAAAGTAGATCAAATAACTCCATTATGCAAACAAGTAATGGATACATTATTCATCTCTGTTGCTCCCAGTTCATGCATTTTGTATATGACCTATTTCCTTCCATTTAAAGCAGCAGCTAGCCCCCCCACCCCGATCCTGCACTAAGTAGCTCTTTTAAAAAAAAAAAAATTTTTTTTAATTTTAACAATGTTCTTGCTGGTCCTGGCTTGTAAGAAGCCAGATCAAGGTTAGGGTGTCCAGTTCACCCAAAGTGAAAAGGCTGGACCTGATTTTAAAATGGGAAACTCCAGCAGTGGATGTAATTTTTGAGAATTGTTTTACCGCTACATTTGGTAACTGAGTTTGCCTTTGTATAATTGTGTGCCTGGATGGTATGAGGAAAACTTCTGACTGAAGAACTAGGTATTTAAGAAAGAGCCCAGCTGAAATATTATTGTGTGTTAGGGAGCATATTGTGCTGCTTGTTTCATGTCTCACTCTTACCCTGGCAGGAGGAAATAGAATACTTGGAGATTACTGAAGATTAGTACAGGTTAATAAAGGGTTACTTTTTCCTCTTGCTTACACAGGATTTACTTGAATCTGATGGCATAGACTCTAAGGAACTGCTTCTGAGTTAGGCCATCAAATCGTCACTGTGCCTTGTGTTTCTGAGCAATTTCAGCCTGAGGCATTGCTCTGGCAACTGTCATGTATAAGGTGTTTAGCTCCACCAAAAGTACCAAAACATAACTCAAAGGTTTTTTAAATTATTATTCCTTCCCTTTCTGCTTTATGTTTGTGGCTACTACCTGACTTCTGTATTCACAATTTTTTACACATTTTTCCTTTAACTTCCACCCATACAAACTCAACTTGAAATATCAAAATTAATATATGCTCTTGCTTCTTTATACGAGACAAAAATCAGGTTCCTGTTTGTCCAAACATGTAAGTGTACCGTATAGATACCAATGATCGAATTCAGAAATAAGAATGGAATTTGTTTATCCTCGCCAAACTAAGGTCTCTAAGGTGCTTGAGGAACACTTTTCTTGAAAGTAGCGTGTGTGTTACTGCTAAAATTAGGGGAAGAAAGTCTTCTAGGTAAGAAAGTGTCATCTTTCTTCCTGTCCAGGTCTGTAGCAGGACCAAACTCACAAATCGTTTGAACAATCCAGTATTGTGTCTAACACTGAGTATTAAATGCAAGTATGTATCTAAATGATTTCCAGTTCAGTGTTCTAATGTCTCAGGTTTAAATGTCGTTTGGACCTTGCTTTTCCCAAGTGTTTGTATGCACTTTGTCTACAACATTTGTCAATTAATCAGTAGATAGCAATGCTAATAGTGAAAGGTAAGTAAACTAGTATGAACGTCTAGTCTGTGGAAAGACTTCCAGGGCTTACCCTGTATGGTTTACTGTACCAAAATGGAATTTTTATTTATAAACCATTACTATAATTAAATTCCAATTTTTTTTAGGTTGTCTATTCCCACTGGAAAATAAGAAAAGTAGGTCAAAAAGCATGATTGTAAACACACAAGCTCTTTTTTGGAAACAGAGCTCAGATCTTGATGACTTTGAAAATTCAATTCTCTTGTGATTGAGCACTATAAAGGCTTTTTTTCCTAAGAATGTAGCGAAAAATAGAGGAATTACATTTCTCAGGAATTACATGACAATACCTGTATTATCTTTAGTAGCTGTGGGGTTGTTAGACCTTAATGACCTTATTAAAACAAAACAACCCAAACAAACAAACAACCTCCCCCCAACAATGCTAGGAAGAAAGGCTTGAGAACCTCATTTCTGTATAACACTGCAAGCAACAATAAGGGAACCAGCTATGAAGGACCCGACAGTAAGGTTGGCTGTCTGAAGTCTTTTGCCCTCAAATGAAGACTCTGGCCTTCAATCTGTTTGCATGTTGGTTCAAGGTCCTCGATCAGGAGAACATCAGGAACAGGACAGAAGGACTTAAACCGCAATGGTACTGAAACGCCGCCTTTATTTTCAGCACAAGCTTAAGTGCCTTCCTGCTATGAAGTCTGGGTTGGAAGTGACTGAAGAAATGAGGTCTATACATTGTAAAACTTCTCTTTGGTAGGTAAAGGGTAGAAGACCATTCTCTTTGGATGTGTGGGCTACCCATCTTTGTAGTGATTTTTTTCTTTTTTTTACAGGCCTCCAGGAGGAGACCTGTAATACTGAAAAGGATTGTTTGATAGGTCCATCTTGTGGCGCTCTTTTCTGTCAAAGGTATCTGCACGCTTAAACGAGGATAAAAGTGACAAAAGTTGGTCCGTAAAACAATTTTTATCTATCTAGCACAGGTAGCAGCAGTACTGAAGAAAGAGGCAACACAGAGTTTGGGACAGATTACACCAGTTTACATGTCTGTAGGTTTCTGGTTAAGTACACGTAACTGAGTTTGGTGCTCTTCATGCTGAAGACATGATTTCCCAAGTGCTACATAAATACTTGTAGGACACTGTACCTCATATGTAATGTCAAAAAGTATGAACTATGTGGGGAGAAAAAAAGGCTGAGGAAAATGCCAGGATGGATGGCATATTCTTGCCTGTGGTAATCAAAAGGATGTGTCAGTATTTGTCAAAATGACCGATGCAAAACAAGCCATTTTTATTTCAAGGCCGATAAAGGCATACAAAGAGTGCTAAGGGTGCCGATGTATCATGTAGTGAGCTTGGTGAGACACCCCAAGCAAAGAAAGTGGTGTGTGGGGGGACTTTATTTCATGGTGGGGAGGAACAATAACAAAGGTTTGGGGAAATCAAAACAGATGGGTTGAGCCCTGTGGATGTCGTTTGTTCTCTACTGAGAATCTCTTCAGTTCTTTTGCAAAAACGATAATTTCCCTACTGAGTAAATTCACATTTTTAACTTGTCAGCATTGTCACAGTAGTAGAGCTGATTATTAGTTTTAATAGACCAGAAAGAAATAGTGGAATTTTCTTGTTGATGTGAACTGCTGTACATAGGTCCATACCAGTGCTTTGTAGAAATAGGAGAATCTTTTTATGTCAGTAGAAAGATGAAATGATGTGCAAATTGTATCACTACTCTGTTATTAGCAACATCATGATGAATATACATTTAATGAAATACAGAACCATTCCCATTGCACTCTCTGAGAAAGTTCCTTATTACCCTCTCTAATTCATTTATACCTCAATTCACAGGCAGCTCTACTGGGCATAGTGAGGTGATGTTAGAAAAAAAAGTGCTTTTTGATGTAAGAGTTGCAGAATCTAGGAATCCTGATTTTTTTGTTGCCTACTCTAAAGTGTATTTTAAAACATCCAGTTTTATTTAATCAGAAATCATTAAAAGCTATTTTCAAGCATTTTTTTTCTTTTGTCCTTCCACCTTCAGTCTCCATCTCAGTAGTTCCCAGGTTTCTTACAGCAGAGAATCATTTCAGTCTCGACAGTCCTTTTTGCAGGGTCTGGGATTAGCTGGTTCCAAGGGATGTTCCTTGCTCAAAAGGGCAAGGGGAATGTTTACTGGGTGGTTAACACAGATAAGAGCTGTCACCCTGTGCATCCACAGCTTGTTCTGATTAAGATGAGTTGGCTTGCCTCTGGGTAAAGACACATTTTTCATTAAGGCTTCATAAAAGAGAGAAAAATACATAGTTTTATGTGTGTCTTTTTGGCATCTAAAATAATTTATTTCTTTCCCTTTTTAATGAATAGTGATGCTGAATAACTCTTTATTGCTTGAGAGAGGTGATTCTCCCTGTCACCCTATTCCCAACTATCCCTATCTACTGTGAACATTAAAAGCGGAGTCATGTTTTTAACTTAAAAAAGCTAAGGGATTCTGTCATCCATTTTTACAGTCTGCTGTTACTTTCAAGTCATTTTTCTCTTGCTTTCAGGAAAGTCTTCATGGCTGTGTTCACTGTATTATCATTGTAATAGACTGCAGCTGCTCTTTGACAGTCTTCTACCTTTGTGGAATGCCAAGATTATAAGGTGAAACAAACAAAAATTAAAGGCACCAGCTGAATTACTAAGTGATAGGATTTTAAAATTGTGCAGTGGTAGCAGGGATAGAGACTGAACAAGAAGCCTTCTAGTCTTATGTTATTACTCAAAGGGAATACTCCAGGCTTTCTTTGTTTCATCTTTTGTGAAACAATTCTGTGCAGTAATTTTCTGAGAAAAGAAATCAAAAGACCACGCCCTTGTGCAGCACAGGTTACCTGGAATTACCCATGAATTCCTGTGTGAAATTGCTGGACCACAGGGTGATGACTTGGAGAGGGAGATCACCCCTTGGTTTTTTATCTTTCAAATGGTAAATAATCTGGTTTGTAGCATGGTAGGTTTCACAGTGAAAATAAGTCCATATTTTCCATATTTGTGTTTGTCTCGCTTCAGTTTGGTTTTCATCATAAATGTCATACAGATTCAGAGATAACACGTAAATATCAGCCTTGTCACACTATGTATCTAAAGATCTCCTTAACTATTAACTTCTTCCACTATAGGTGCTTGGATGGTAATCAAATAAAACTTGCTGCCTTTGTGAAAATGTTTCAATCTGAATAACTCAGTCTTTTTTTATCCTGAAGAATTCTTCCTGTAAAGCCCATTTTCTAGTGTTCAGCTCATTTTTATGAATACTTTTCTGAATTTACTCCGGTGTACCACTGACTCTTCACAAAATGTATAAACCAGGAACAGGCACACATCCCAGAATGTGCTTCACTATTGCTGAATTCAGAGATGATATAATCTCCCTACTTCACTATTTGATATTTTTCCTGGTATTATATTCAAAGATTATATTTTCTTTTAGTCTTCAGATGTCTGGAATGTTTCCCTTTCTTCTTTTAACATGTTTAGACTTCCGAGTGGATCGAAACTTTTGGGAAAAAAAAAACCCACAACACCAAACCAACCAACCAACCAAAAACCCCAAAAACCAAACAAACACAAAAAACCAAACCAACAAACAAAAAAATCCCCAAACCAAAACCAACTGGTTGGTATCTTTACCCAAACTGTGAACTGAGTGTAACCTGTAGTGAAATAGGAAGTGATTTTTGTAAATTTTATATGTATTGATATTTTTACTATTTTTTTGCTGCTCTTGAGAATCCGAAATGTGAAATACGTTCAAGTAATGTGTTTGTATATCTGTAACTGGTATGAAAAAGAATTGGAAATTTGAAGTGAAATGCACTTGCAGATCTGTGATGCTTCAATATTTACCTAGGATGCTTTCTTAAGTGGTTGGTTACTTGAACCCACCGGGGATTATTTTTTTGGTTGGGCTGTCACTGGTTATGTCTGTTACATCTTGCAGCACTTAAATCATGCTACTGAAAATAGCAGATGGCATAGTACCAAATGGGTTTAAATAACGGAGAACACCCTTAGGAGGCAATATTCAACAATATAGCATGCCTAGGTATCAGTTGTCCTTAAAACTTTCCAAATATTTTTACTTCAGTTTGAACTGGATGTCGTAGTCTTTGGTGCGTTACTCAGAGTCACTGTGCCAGTGCTTAATGTCAGCCGTATTGAAGTGAGTCTCGGCCAAATTATCTGAAATCAATGGAGTTACCCTGGTGCACTGAAATCTGAAACTTTTAAAATGGCTTTGTCAACTAAGGGTGGGAGGAACCACTGTCTTCATAGGGTTCCAGCTAAACAAGTTCATTTTGTCTCTACAAGATGTTTGTAATCACTCATTCAGTTTCAGCAAGGTCTTTGTAAAGGTATTTGATCTTGGCAGAATTTCTTCCAGTGATCTATAACCAACCACACGAGATGACAGGCTGCTGCAAAAGTTTGCAACTTTAATTGGCAAAAATAATAAACCTATTTCCATTTTGAGGTTACATAACTTCAGTTTCTAATAATTGGAGTGAGTCAGGCCATTTTGTTGAATAAAGAGGCAACCAGTACTAGAAGTCTATCTGGTAGGGAGCTATATATGAAACTAATTGATTATTATTTTATTTTTTAATAAATTAGACTATCGTGCATAACAAAGTTTTGACTCATTCCTATAGCTGCTTTTTACTTCTTCCTTTTATTTGTATATATCTTTTCTGAAATTTGGGTGCTAAGGCAGGACACTGCCTTTTAATTAAGGCCTCATGAATGCCATAGTGCGATATCAACACTGTCTCTTCACTCTTGGAATATTCCCCTCCTGATAGATGCCAGGATCAACTCTGCTGTCTTAGCACTCGGGAGAAATTGGTGATGAATTTTGATCACTCATTTCTAATTCTTCAGAAGTCCTTGAGAGTTTCTTTTCCCCAATTTCAAGTTCAGTGGTTATCAGACTCCTAAGTATTTTCTGAAGAACTGAACTTCAGTCATGTTCTGAATAACTGCTCTCCCTAATACTGTCCTTCATCTTCATCTGAAGGAGCTCCTTGCTCCTTCAGGTATAAAATTTCAGGTAGAGCTAAGTTAAATTGCATGTTTTGTGAACCTCATCAACTGTCTGTGAAATTCCTGGTTTTCCTATGTAATCTTAGTAGCACTTGTTCTTGATTATACCATCCTTTAAGCAGTGGTTTTCCAAGTTTGGCTTTCCATTTCCTACGAAATCAGGAGCAGTTTCTCATATGTTAAAAAGAGAGAAGATGCTCTTCTTCCAAAGTAAATGCTTTTTTTACATTAACTACTTATGCATTTGATAGTAGGTGAAGAAGGTGGCTGAATTTATTCATTCAAATTAGGTATCTTGCACATATTATCTGAATTACCTGCCCAAGGCTGATTTAGTTTAGGTGTCAGAAGACTCGAGTTACCCTACCGAGACTGTTGGCCCTGGCTTTCTTGTGACTAAGAGTTAATGCTTTTTGATATCCAGCACTGAACCATTTTGCATCATCATTTTGGGCAAAATTTTGTTCTGCTCCTATAGGTGAGAAATTTTGCAGATGTTTTAGTAGCAGAATGGCAGCATAGCCTTTTGGACATACACTTTTTTCCTTTGTAGCTTCAGCAGTAGCTTGGCAGCATGAGCTACTGGGGTACAGATGAAGCTTTAGGTTTGTAGTAGCTACATAACATGTCTAGACATCCCTGTCTGGCTGGGACAGTTCTGAAAACAGAATGTCCTGACATCCTAATGGAAATGGTCAGGATGTTTTTGTTCTGTTATTTTCTCAGGGCACAAGATTTTCTTTGTACAAACTCCCCCCCTGCCAGCTGCAGCCATAGGAATTAATTTGTTTCTGAGCCTCGGCTGTGAAATGTGGTAACTGTGGTGGGTTATGGAACTTGACACAGAGCAGGTCCCTGTCACATGCAGTGGCTATACAGAATATAGAAAAAAAAAAATCCAAACCAGAAAAAACACCAAACATGTATTTAGAAACAGACAAAATGTCTCTGTATTTCTGTTGCAAATTCCTGATGTTATTCTTTGAAGGCTTGGATTGCCTCTAAATATTAGCTGTTGCAATTCAGTACAAATCTTTCTTGATAAAACTGATTATCATGAGTTCTGTGGCATTTTTAAACTGACAGCACATAATTTTTGAAGGCCTGCAAGTTAGTAAGGTCCAGTGAAATGAAGGACCAGTTAAAGAGCTGCAGCATCGCAGCAAGGCTGAGCTCTGCTGCTTCTCTCCCTGCTTGAGCCTGTCTCAGCCCTTTGCTTCTGCATTAGATACACCCAGGGCAGTCCCTGTGCTTCTCTACAGTCAGCATTTTGGAATGTGGAGATCACATTAAGTGATTAAAACTCTCATCAGTGTGAGCTTTTCGTGGTCAGCACTGGGAACAATCCACAGGGCTATGACTACATCTTTTCCAGTGACTTTTCTAGGTGTCTCGGCCCAATAAACTTCAAATAGAGTAGCTGGATCTCTGAAGATGCTGAGCTGCTTCTGCCCCAAGCTATTGTCGTCATCCAACTAAAAAGTAAAATTCTTCCCTCTCTTCTCTGTGATACAGTTCTGTATTAACAGAAAGCTAACTTAATGGGTCAAAATAAATCCTGTAATAAACTAAAATTGAAGACTTCATGAAAAATGCTGAATATTTTTCAGTCTGTATAGTTAGGGTGGTTCTTCATGCCAGTGTGACTTTGGCCTGGGAGAAGCAGGGCTTCCTCTAGCACATAAAATGTACGTCTATAATCTTAAAAAATATTCTCAGCTTTTTCAACCAAGTTCTGAGAGTTTACTCTCATCGTATATAGTATATTATTTTGCTTCAAATTAGTGACCATTGCCCATGTAGAACAAGCATCAGCATTTGTTGGGAGCTGGATGTGTTTCCTATGACTGTATTTCAGTTATATCTGGAAACTTGCTCACTCTTATTTTTAGCCTGTTCTTGTCTTAGCACATTTCTAATTTTTGCTCTTTTTTCTTGCTTGTGTCTGAACAGTTTTGTTATTTCCTGCTGGCTAATGACATCTAGTAGGAATGGCTGCTGCTGTGGTAATGGATTTTGATAAACACATTTCAAAGCTTCAGGAAAGCAAAATATGATCTACTTCGGCTGTCACTAATGTAACAGAAAGAAGGTAATTCTGCAGAACAAATGAAAGTCCTTGAGTCTTGTGACGTTTTGTTTCTTCTCTTTTGGAGAAGTCTTCCTAGAATTGATATTCTGCTATCTTGAAAAAAACAAACCCACTAACTTCAGTTATTATGATTCATGTCTGTGAGAGCCAATGCACACGAAATCCTACAAGGCTGATCAGAATTAAATGCTGACTCGATTGGGGTAAAACAGTTCTGCTCCTTGGACCTCCTTAGTATAGCACATTTGTGGGGGAAAAGTAGATTTCTTCTGCCTCTAGCTGTGTTAAAAGAAATTGCAAATTGTCCCTTTCTGTTCACTTTGTGGCTGTCATTTTATAAACTTGAATTGTGCCTCTAGTGAAGCATCTCTTTCCCAAGCTGGAGAGCCCCACTCTGTTCAGTGCCTCACGTTCACGTACATTTTCTTCTGAAATGTTTTTTCGGTTGGTCAGTGTGGCTTTTGGCGCCAGGGGGATGTCAGCTGCAGGTCCTGCGAGCAGCACAGGCCAGAAGCGCTCCCAGCTTTCTCTGTCGGGAGTGGTGCCTGGAGGCAGCGGGACCACGGGGGCCAAAGAGTTTCTATTCCTTTCTTCTTTGGACTTGGATGCACAGTGGTGCCTCTCTTGAGAAGACACGAGGAGCCTTGCTGACCAACCACTTGGCTTCCTTGAGGTGTTGGCTCTGCGTTTGTGGAGACCGGGAGTTGTAGATGTTTGGCTGCAATTGGCAGCAGTTTCCTTGATGACTGTGGTATTCAGGATATATATCTATATGCTGTATTCTACTGTAAGAATATACATTACAGTGTAGAAGTGCAATGCCCATCCCTGTTTTTCTTTTAAGGTAGCTATCCCATAGTTCATTTTAATCTTGAAAATATAAACTGAGCTATTAAGTGTTTCTAATTTTAGGGCAGAAGTTAACATCCTTGCCCAAGTAGCAGACCATGGATGAGCATGAGAACTTAGATTAAAAGGGCTGTAGCCTCCTCCCATTGCCTGCTCGAAAGCCTTGCCTATAGCACTAGGTGTGCTGTGCCTCGGGTGCTGTGCTGGTGGCTGGTGGGGAAGTCCAGTTTGACCCTTTCAGCCAGTCCCCTGTGGCAGCACACAGCCCTGAGTGTGTAGAATGGAATCATAGAGTCGTAGAATAGTTTGGGTTGGAAAACACAGAATCACAGAATGTTAGGGATTGGAAGGGACCTCAAAAGATCATCTAGTCCAACCCCCCTGCCGGAGCAGGAACACCTAGGTGAGGTTACACAGGAAGGCGTCCAGGTGGGTTTTGAATGTCTCCAGAGAAGGAGACTCCACAACCTCCCTGGGCAGCCTGTTCCAGTGTTCCGTCACCCTCACTGAGAAGAAGTTTCTTCTCAAATTTAAGTGGAACCTCTTGTGTTCCAGTTTGCACCCATTACCCCTTGTATTATCATTGGTTGTCACCGAGAAGAGCGTGGCTCCATCCTCGTGACACTCGCCCTTTATATATTTATAAACATTAATGAGGTCACCCCTCAGTCTTCTCTTCTCCAAGCTAAAGAGCCCCAGCTCCCTCAGCCTCTCCTCATAAGGGAGATGCTCCACTCCCTTCATCGTCTTCGTTGCCCTGCGCTGGACTCTCTCCAGCAGTTCCCTGTTCTTCTGGAACTGAGGGGCCCAGAACTGGACACAATATTCCAGATGAGGTCTGACGAGGGCAGAGTAGAGGGGAAGGAGAACCTCTCTCGACCTACTAACCACCTCCGTTCTAATCCACCCCAGGATGCCATTGGCCTTCCTGGCCACAAGGGCACAGTGCTGGCTCATGGCCATCCTGCCGTCCACCAGGACCCCCAGGTCCCTTTCCCCTACACTGCTCTCTAATAGGTCATTCCCCAACCTGTACTGGAACCTGGGGTTGTTCCTGCCCAGATGCAAGACTCTACATTTTCCCTTGTTATATTTCATTAAATTTTTCCCTGCCCAACTCTCCAGTCTGTCCAGGTCTCACTGGATGGCAGCACAGCCTTCTGGCGTGTCAGCCACTCCTCCCAGCTTGGTGTCATCGGCAAACTTGCTGATAGTACACTCAATTCCCTCATCCAAGTCATTGATGAATATATGGAATAGTACTGGTCCCAGTACTGACCCTTGAGGGACTCCACTAGATACAGGCCTCAAAAAACACCTTAAAGATCATCTAGTTCCAAGCTCCTTGCCCTTGTCTTTAATGTTTAAAAGGACTTAGAGTATAAAGGCTGGTACTTTAGCATTGGTTTTAAATACATTTTCCAGATAATTATGTTTCTAGTTTAAAAAGAAGTCAATGAAAACACTACTTGGAACACACATGGTGTGCTATGGTAAACACCAGCAGAACCCACTGGATAATATTTGAAAAGCAAAATGTACACTTTGTCAGCAAGCATCATTCCCAAATTCAATCAACTACTGAAAAAGTAAACAGTTAGTAACCAGAACTAAATCAAATGGAAAAAAGTTCAGAATGAAAAATCTGAAGTTGTTCTAGTTATGAAGGTTTGGTTATTTTTATTTCTTATTTAAGCATTAAAGTGAATTTTGTGTTGATGAAGCACATGGTGTGATGTACTCAATAAATTAATAGCCAAGTGAGATGGTGTGTGAGAGGGAAAGGAAGAGATCTTGGATTCCTTAGTAAATATATCTGTATTCTTGTTTGTATTAGTGAAAAGAGCCTGGTTTTTCATTAAATGGATAGTGTTGAAAATCAGCTCAGGAACATGGTTAATTTTGACTGAGGGCTGTCCTTAAAACACTAGACGTGAAAAGGCATGGCTTTGTATGTGTACATATGTGTACATAACATAGCCGATGGAGACTTGCATTTTATTTTGGAGAAAGAGTGTTCAAAGAAGGGTTAACAGAAAAGGACATGTATTCCTTTCCCCAAAATAATGAAACATCATTTTTAAGTTTTAATGTTTTTGCATTTTTATATGTAGCAGAGTCAAAGTGGAGCTTTCTGTTGAAAATAACCGTATTTCATCATTACTTTCAGCTCCTCTCCTTGGGACTAGCTCTTCTTTGGTTAACTTTCCCAGGTCTGTGCTTAGTGACCTTAGCATATTTATTTAGTTGCCTACCATGTTCCTGTGAGAAATGCAGTTGTAAGGAGCTTTCTGTAAAAACATTGTGCATTTCTTTTTCACTCAGGAGTATTTTTTCAACATTTACCTAAAGATCTTGTTAAATGGCTGGATATAAATACACACAGGAGCATCCACATAACTCCTTTGAATGTGAGTAACTTTGATTAGTCTGTTGAGCACGTTCAGTGTTGCCTCCCATCCCTTCCAACAGGCCGGCAGACCCAGACACAATTAGGGTTCCTCACTGGCTGCCAAACTTGTGGCAATGACTTGTGGCACTCTCCTCACAAGAGCTCTGGGGGCAGAGCCCTGCAATCTCTGCTGCTGACTGCAGTTACAACCACCAGGTCTGCTGTAGCTTTTGAGGTAAAACTGTCTTCTGGAGAAGAGGGCTCAGGTTTCCCAGGTTGCTATGAGAACACCATCCCATATCAACCTTCTCTTCCAGCACTGGTTTGTTATTGTATACAAGGAGGTCCAGATCTGTCTGATTCTATTTTCTTTTTATTCTTTCCCCCGCAAGCAGCGACTAGGTACCAGAGATACTTTCTCTTTCCCTATAATAATGACATTCTGGGAAGGAAGATACTAAATGCATCAAGCAGATGACAAACAAAAGAAAGGATTGTTTTGTGCTCTGAATAGTTGAGCACTGAAATTCTGTGACAGAGAGCACCATGGAAGCTAAGAGTCAATACATGTTCAAAAAACATCTGGAAACATGAAAGGAAGCAAAATCAAGTGGAGATTATCAAATCCAATGACACCATCTCTTACCTCTCAGCTGGAAGTTGGGAGAGTGTTGTAGAGAAGTTTCTCTCTATTATTCCAGTCCTTTTAGGCTTCCCTGCATTTGCTGTTAGCCACAGTACCATCTTTGATGCTAGATACCCTTGCACCTTTGGTCTGATTTAATGTGGCTCTTCTGTGCTCTTAAGGGCTTTCTTCAAAGGATTCTCATAATAGGAAAACCAGGTGAGGTCTCTAGCTGTATGGAACAGAAGGTGGGACTGGTTGCTGGCACCATGCAGGTACAGCTTTCTAGCTTTATGGACAACAGGAAGGGTTAAAAACAGTTATGAATTTCTGTCCCTTTTGCTTACCTTTCTGAAGTCTCCCCTTGCTCTCTGCCTGTCACCATGTATTACTGACTCCTAAACCTATGCATTTTTTTTTCCCCAAGAGATCCTCTTACAAGCATTGTTTTGGACAGGACATGCACAACTGTACAGTGATCTCTAGAAGCTGAACAATTATATAGATCTGTGTTAAAATTGGAAATAACACTATTTACAGCTCCCAGAAAAATACATAGACAGAGAAATTTTATCCCGTTGCTGAGTGCAGTTCCATTTTTTTCTGCTAAGTCTACTTTATATGTGATTATCTTTTGATTGTGGATGTCTCATCGCTTGTTCGGTTCAGCTGCAGACAATTTGTGCTGTTCCCAAGCAGGGAGCGGTTCCTAATGCCCCTCTGGACTGACGGGCGGCTCGGAACGGGCTGTGCCACAGGTGATACAGGCTCTTTCATCCAACCCTGGTTTTGCAGGGTGATCAAAGGAGAAGGTGCCAGTTTCTTGTTTTCTCTTTGCAGTTTTGTTAAGTGTATAGTTTGTAAGAGCTAGGCAACCCAGCCTGGCTGTTCTGAGCTGGTAAATCCCACTGACAACAAGGTTTACTCACTTGTCTGCAACACTCAGTATGTGCAGATGCTCCCTCTCTGGAGCTGAGCAGTGACTCTGCACTATATGGCTTTCGAGTGCAAGGTGTGAACATGCTCTTCTCTTCTGGCCTTTACAATTTCAGGACTGTCAAGCCATGAACTGGTTTGGTAGCAAAATTACCGCTCACACCCACAGCACCTCAGGCAGCCCATGCAGGTTCAGTTTTAACTGTCCAGCAGCTTGATTTATAGCCCCATTTTATCCACTGCACATCCTAGTATATCCAACTGTGCATTTGCTAGCATCTTACTACAGTTTTCGTATACTACATGTGTATCTGTGTGCAGTGCAAAAGGATGCAAAATTTGCTCCCTTTACTCCTTCATGCTTTGTGTACATCTAAAGCACACAACTCTCTAGCTGCTTCAAATTATTGTGATATGCAAATAATTTGTAGCCTCACTCCAGATATAGTTCTTTTCAGTTAAAACCACAAATATAGCAGAGTCAATTTAATTGAAAATATCCTAGTTTTTGTTAGCTTTGTTAGTTCTATCAGCTTTATCAACCCTGTCAGTACTACTGGGATCATCATTATTGGTGTTTAACTCATGTATAGGTTTGTGCAATTAGCATATTCTCTTTTCAGTGTAAAGCAGTTTTGCCTGTTGGCACATGTACTCTCTGTTATTCTAATGTGTGTGATATCAAGGTGTTTGGGACCTTGCTAAGCTGTCAAATAACACAGCCAAAAATCCCACTGCTTGATATCCATATCCATATTCCAGCTGGCAACATCCCACCATCATTTAAAATGGTTTCTTGTGATGAAAATGGTCAAAAAAATCGTAAGACCATCAACAGTTCTTGCAGTGATGTAAAAGTGGTGACAAATCCTTTTGCTGCTATGGAGAAATGCTCTGGGTTTTCCTATGGGGTGGAGTTGGTGTTGTGTTTGAAGGGAGACTTGAAAATGGTTTCTCACAGTAGCTTGGATTACATAGTAGCACTATAAAATTCAGAATATTATTCTAGACCACTGGTGGAGCAAAATGAGATTGTGAAAGTCAAGGTGCTAAACAAAAAAAGTGTCTTTTTTTTCTTTTTTAAAAATCTCTGTGTGGGTACAGAATCACTAGAGACTTCAAACCTTATATGTACTCGTTATCATTAGAAGCTTGCTAAAACTTCTGTATTGTTTCTTTGAAACTTTTAAATATTCTAATCGTTTATTGTCAATTTTGAGAATACTTTAAATTGAAACAGAAAGGAGGAAAACTTTTATTTAATTCTACTGACTTCAATTTGCTTTAGATCAGGCCCAAATAGAGCCTCACATTTGTCACCTTGTGCTGCCAGTGGAGTGTGATACTCACAGAGGGGCTGAGTTTGGTCCCCGTTTACTTCCCCTCGTCAAGTTTAGCCTTAGTGATATTTTTTTTCGTTACACTGGTTCCCACAGTGTAAGAAGCAATGAGACAAGGAAAACATTGCAGCTGGTTGCAGGGTGCTTTATGGTGCTGCTACCGAAAGAGATTACAGGGTTCAAATAATGCTCGGAAATTCTTATGTAACCTTGTATTATTTATTTATTGTGAATTGTGAAATATGACCCTTTGATACCCGCTTCTAATCTTGCCTCCTCTCATTTCAGATGTGACTTAAGGATCCAGTGTATAATACTTTTTGTAAAAAGTTAAAGGAGAAGGTTAATGCTTCATAGCCTTTGAAATGTTTTTAAGCTATTCTTGGATAGTACAAAGATCTGGTTTCTATTTCTGGCTGCTCTTGAATTATTGGTTGCTAATATCACATCCAAATTGAAATGAGAGTGAAGGAAAGTAAAAATGTTATAAAAATGAAATTATGTGATTTTAATGTCTGATATTGTGCCACTTGCCAGGAATAGAATAACATGCCTTCTACCATTTGCTAACTGAGAGTTGCTGTGTTCCATTAGTGCATGGGATGTCCTGATGATGATGGCCCATGAGATATTAACTTCTCCAGCCTTGAACAGTTTTCTGTTGGGAGCTCTGGAAATTCGAATTCACTGAGTCTTGTACTGGTGTAATTTTTATTCTTTGAGTTCTTCAAAGACAAAAAGAATACAGTGAAGATTACAAAAGCACTTAGTGTTCGTGTGTCTCAAAATTATTGCAAGTTAGCAGTGATACAAGTTAATGTATTAGTGTTATTTAAAGAAAATATTGGTGGGGTTTGTTTTCTTTCCCCCATACAATCTAAAACTGATTATTACTTTACTTTAGGGATATGACTTGTGCATACACGAAACGTTTCCAAATTTTGGACTGGGATTAAACCAAAGCTGAGAAATGTGTTCCTATCTAAGAATACTAAGAGTTGGAATCAGCCAGGACCTGGCAACTTGAAGATGCCTTCCACCTTACAGTTGTCTTAGGCAGAGACTGGTCTGTAAAGTCAAATATTCATTTGGAAAGTCTAGACCACATCAAATCAGATATCGTAGCTTCAGCTATAACTCACTAATTGTAAGGCCACATAGAGAAGATAAGATTTACTGGTCTGATCACCTGCATAATTCGAAGCACAGAGTGTCACTCGGTAATTCCTGCTGCGGAGGAAATTCATCTTTCTAGGGTGTAAGCAAAAGCTGTCAAGTCTGATAAATTGAAGCTGAGCTCAGGTATGTCTTTGAGAGAAGCCTGCAGTCTGAAATTAAATCAGTGAGAAATTCCTTAGTTCCTTTGGTAACCCGTCCCACTGTGTTACTCAGGGCTGTGACTAGTTCATACTCTGCTGTTGGACTAACAGGCTATGATTGAAGTGGATGACATGGATGCTAATGCTGCCTTTTCTCTATTGCTGCCTTTCTCCTCATGCACTGTAATTCTTGACTTGATGAAAAATGTGCAAAGTGAAATGGAATAACTAAATTCTGGTAGACCGAAGGCTAGCGGGAAATAAAACTACCAGTGAAGGGACAATGAAAGGAGAGAATTTCAGCCGGGGAAGCACCTCATCCTGCAGTACAGTGAATATTGCAGCTTCATTGCCAACAGGCAGAAGTGATGCACATCAACCGAGATAATTAGGGTAGTACTGCTGAAATCATTGAAGTTGTTAAAGTTTGATTGAGAACAGAATTTGGCCACTTATGATCCATTTTTAGCATATTACTCATGTAAAACCACAAAGATAAGTTTAGTTTTCAGAACAGATGTCCTTAATGTTTATTTGAGCAGCCCCATCCAAATGTTCTGGAACTTCTGCTCGTCGTGCAGGGTATTTCTTAAAGCTCTATTTGCAAAATTCTTGGATAGGGAGGAAAATGTTAGTTCTTGCAGAGTAAGTGGGAATTTAAGACTGCAGAACCAACCTATATTTTGAACTGGGAGTTGTGGAAAAGAGGATAGAAGGTATGTAGTGTATCTCTTCATTAATTCAGGAAGGTTTAGCAAGGCTGGATTTTGAAAGGCACATCTCTGACTTCTGATTCTAGCAGGATTCTTCCTTTTCTGCTGCATTCAGTATTTTGTGCCTATCTGCTCTTTGGAACAAGTGGTTACAGTTTCTGGATACTGAACTCAAGAATGCTTTGCAATAGAAAATGCTTTGGAGGGCTTTTTTTCCTAATGTCGCCCATTTCTCTCACATCTCTCTGTGTGTATGAAAACCAGATTACAAATGAATATCATGCGGTAATTTCAGCCTGGAATATGGTGGCACCATTTTTGGTACAGCCAACTACTCTATCAGAATTTATAAACTGTACAAGTGGTTTTATAGACATAATTTCTGAATGTGGTGTTTCCATGGGTCCTTCCAGTTGGCAGTGCAGCACTGTGCCTGGGATATTGAGGGGTAAATTCAAATATGTTGCTCCTTTATCCACATAACTTCTCATTATGTTTCAACTGGCTATGTACACAAGAAAAAGCACATTGGAATCTACAGCATCTTTATTCTTGTAGTAAACAGCATTTTATAGAAAGTATTACTTTTAATTTTCTTCAGATCAGAACAAATGATTAAGACTGTGTATATGTTATGTATACAATGTACTGACTGTTTTATTCTAAGCTGTATTCCTAAGCAGGTGAAACGTTATACAGCTCTAGCATCTTAAGGTGTAGGCAATTGTTCCTAATAGTATTTCTTTACTTATAGTCAAACATGATGACAAGCACAAAGTCAACACTTGAGCAAGAATACTTTGGAGAAGATGGGTTATCCTGATCCCTGAATGTGAGAGGGATCTTTAACATCCATGTGCTCAGCAGCCAGGGATGGGCAGAAGGGACTTAGTTTTATCCTCTTATGAAGCCTATAAATAACCTTATAATTAAAATATGTAGCCTTTGTGAGTTGAAGTTCTGAAGTAATTTCAATGTCAAATAGTATCTATACCTTATCATTAGACTTACAGTCTGCTATTTGTGTCCGATTTGGGCTATGTCTGGAACCTCCTTTAAGTGATGACTGTGAATTTTGCCCTTGGTTTCACGGAGGTTATGAATTAACAGAGGAATTAACGCTGCTGTGCAGCAACGCCCATTTCTCTTGTTGGTATAATTCAGGATCTTATCAATTGCCTGCAGCAGCAGCTTGCAAAGGTGGGGTGTGCTGCAGGGGATAATAAATGTCCTCACTCTTCACTCAGCATCTCTGAGTGATTTTTTGCAGAAGGAATGATGAGAGGTAAGGAGAGAGCAAAGGTGGGAGATGGGGGACTCACAGACCGAGCCAAGAGTATGGTCAAGCCTGAGCCTAATCCAGATTTTAGCTCTTGTAGCCACTGAAGTTCCCCTTATTGGTACTACTTAAGAATATGTGAGTACTTGTCTAAGGTGTAAATATGTTTTCTAAGCTACAGTATCTACATTGTTCCCACTCCTGGTCTCACACTGCTGTAGCTCCTGAAGTCTCATGGAAATCGTTCTATGTGAGTAGGAATAATAGCAGCAAGACGTGCAGTGGTGCTGGAGATGCTTAAATACAAGGGCACTCGATTTAAGGAAGAGTCTCTCTGGTTCAGGAAGCCGTTGTGCTGTCTTGGAGCAGTCTGGACTTCTTCATTCCCAGGTGTGCTGCCTGGCTGCTCCGCAGAGCCGGGGCGGGCGCCTGCACCCCTTTGCTACCACCCAAACCCCCTCCGGGCAGCTCTGCAGAGCTGGTGGTGCTGGCTCAGAACAGCACCGATGCAACCTGCTTCAGCTTGCTCCCGTCACATTTGCTTTGACTTTTAATGCTACAGTCAGGGAGCCAGGGACAAGAGGAAAAAAAAGAAAATTAAATTCCCAGTGCGCAAGCCAGCCTGTTTAAAGATGGTATCTCTACCCTGCACTGCGTTCTGCAGCATCAACACACCCACCGTCTCCTTCTGTTTGATTCCTCCTGTGCTCAAGGATATAGGACTTTTATAAATACAAATACAATTGTGTCAGAGGAATTTGTGGATCTCTGACCGATTGCTTCTCTTTTTGAAGGCAGCTCCCAATCCACTGACTGTGTTAGTGTATATCAGAAAAAGTAGCAATAACATATAAACACAGATATACACACAGATTAGCAAGTTATTTTGGCTTGGTTTATACTTCTGTTTTATGCTTTTTCTTCTAAGCTGCCTTTACTTGCTGCTTCAAGACAAGTATTCTGTCGTGTGACCTCAAGTCTGTTTCTAGGAGGTGACAGAAAAATACAGAAAACTGAGAGAAGACTCAAGGACAATATATCTGTGACAACTGAAGTAGAAAACCTGTAAGAAGATGGTACTAAAATTTCTGTTAGCCAGCAGGAATTGTGCTGATTCATGCCTGCCGCAGATCTGGCCCGAGGAAGAGTCAGGCAGACGGATCAGGTGTTTTGCCTGTGCAGTGCTGGGGAATACAGGAGGGACCAGACAGCTCAGCCTCCTGACGTGACCTGCTCTGGAGAGAGGTTGTGCTTGGTGTGTCGGGTAATTGGGCCTTTTCAGGTGAATTGAGCTGAGGCATCCTGAAATCAGAATATGTACAAGAGCTGCTTGCTGTGGAAGACGTTGCCAAGATCTATAAATACCTTTGAGGGAGTAATAGAAATGTGGGAGGGGGAGCGTCACTCTGCCTGCATCCTTAGGAAGACAAGCAATTATCTGAATTTAAATCTAGGGAAATTCCAGGCTCTGGCAGATGTTTGCTGACAAAACCCACACGTGGTAGATTGAAACACTCCTGCCCCTGGCCCTGCTGTTGGAGACCTGCACCCCTGCTGCAGGGTGCTGGCAAGGGATTACAGGCAGGTACATCACCTGCATCAGTTTTCTGTCCTGAGCTTCACTGCAAACCCAGCTTTACCAGCTGATGGTGTTAAGGCCAGAGTGTCAGCTGAGTAATTCAGCTGTGGCCAGAGCAAACACCCAGGGCAGTATAGTGTCCTTGGCAGTGGCAGCTAGAGCCAGCCCTGCTGGCTGTCAGGCTAAATATTCAAAACAATTTACAACAGGTGGGTTCTCTGAGGAGCATCTGCAGAACCTGTCTGTTTTGTGTGCTGTGTGCTGCTTCTCCCTGGGAAGTATCTGAGCACTGACAGGTTTTTGAAGCAGCTCTTTGTGTGACTGCCTGTGTGGCAGGTGTGTGCTGTGAGCTGTCTTCATATGGCGATGCAGTCTCAGACAAATAGCTAAGTTATGGTGGGGAAACAAACTGCTGCTCTTTATTTAAGGCACTGTAACTATCAATCTGATAGACTTGTGGAGAAATTCAGATTGGAAGGGACCTCAGGAGTTCATTTGGGTTTTCCCAGTCTTACAGAATAAAATGTAGTAGCTTAAACCTTTTTGCTGAGGTTTTAAATGAAACTGCATTACTTCGGAAGTCCGAGACAAATACGGGGAATGACATACGAAAAGAAATTCAAGACAATGGAGAGCAGGTTGAGGAGAAGGTACTTAGAGACAGCCATTGATTAGTCTAGTCCATGTGACAGTGTACCTAAAGGACATGGCCAGAACAGCCACGGGTCAGATGGTCAATTTCAAGAAAGAAAAATCAGATTTCTTAAGCTAAGTCTGATGGCAGAGGCTGAAACTTGAAAAATGAAGTAATTCTAACGCTGGAAACACTCAAAAGACAGTTTACTCAACAGTAGTGCAGATCCTGTTGGCAGCAGTAAAATAAAAAAATGATCGAGGCCATCTTCACAGAGTTCAGAAAAGGAAACTAAAAGCTTTGAAGGTGAGATCACAGAAGAGACTACCTAGAGAGTTGTTTAAGGACATATGGAAGGAAGAAACGACAGATGAAAAAGATAAGGAGGATGAGGGAGCAGAGCGTGTTAATCGGGCAATAACAATAACGATGAACAACTCTGCAATGTGGTTTATTGTGGTCTCAGCTTTGGCTCAGAACCGTCCGCCCTGGCAGGGAGGTCCTGCCTGTGTGAGACCATTGTGAGGCACCTGCTTCAGCACCAGGTAGGTAGGTTAGCTGAAATTACATGGATCAAACCAGGTAACTAGGTGGAGTTTTCTAACTTAACCTGTCTCTGTAGTCACTGATTTTTTTCTGATTAATGAATTTTCTCCCTTCTGTAGCTCTCTGTAAGACCCTGAAAGAAAAGCATCACAATCTTTTAGAAAAAGGCTGTTCTGCATTGTGATTCACATAGCCTGGACCATGTGCGGTCCATAGATGGAAATATGCATGACTTGCCACCTCATTTGAGTGCTTGCTAATTTAGATCTTTGCACAACTCCTGATAAGCAGAGTTATAATTTATAGCGTATGTATAAATTACAATAAGCACACTTATAAGTTCATAGTGTTTGTTGCAGATGATCCAATCTGATATTTCTGCTACCATCAAGTGAAGCATGATGGATAAATGCCTTATCATGTTTACATTCAGAAACATTACAATTTGTTGTTCGATCTGTCATATTTACCAACTTCCGCTGACAGCTTTAATGAACTCTAGATTTTTAAAGTTTTATTTTGCCTGTGATCACTCATGAAATCATTATTGAATGGTCAATGAAGTCAGACAATCAAGCACTTCAACAGAAAGCCTAACACAATTTAATTTGCCAGAACAAGAAAAGAAGGATGTTATTTATTAAATAGGACTAATAATAAAAATACAAGTCACAATATAAATGCTGATTTTCTTTTGTGCTACTGAAATACATGTTGTCCCTTTATTTTTTGATGATGTAATTCTCCCTCACTCCTTGCCTCCCAAATCTACCCCTATGAGAGGCTCCTCTCTAAGTTACATATTTGGAAAAGTAGGACAATTTCAATTCTTCCTGCCAGAAAGGTGCCTTCTCTGGCTTCTGAGTCATCGTGGCTGTGACTCACATGGCTTGCTTTCATGAAGATGAGTCACTCCAAATTTTCTGGCATTAAGATTATCCTACTGTCTCTGAGAGTGTTATCTGCCATACAGCGAGAAATGTTCTGAGCCACACAGTTGTAACTAGACATTAGAGAGGGGTAACAGAAGAGAGGGAAAATCTTTAAGCAAGTGATGGTTAGTTTGATTTATCCTTTTGGAGGAGAGAGGGAGGTGGAAGAAGGCGATGATGATAAAGTGTAGATTGTTCTGGTGACATTAGCAGGTATTATTCCTTTGACTGTCAAGTTCCATGGGCAGCAATTTGGGAGACAGTGTTAAAGAGAGACTCTGTGCTGGTTAACTGGAAGAGAGAGAAGTCTTGAAGAAGCTGAAATAGCTGATGTCTGAAAATAAGAAGCCTTTCCCCCCTCCAATAGCTGTAGAAAGCATGTCAGCAGCTGTAGCAAAAGCCAAAGAAGCTGGAATAGCGATCATGTGCTATGTAAACTGCAAGAGTAAATATTCACTTTTTTTGTGAGCTGCTATTTCTTTGCTTCAAAGGACCCAGAGAAGAGTGGTAACAGCAAAAATGGTTTTGCTTTGATCAGTTGACCATAGACATGTACTCTGAGAAGGCTCCTCAGAGGCCGGGGAGGTTGTCTCACTGAATTTTGCCCTATCTGGCTTTTTCTCTGCTCTGTTCTTTTCTTCAGAGTAGGAGAATGGCACCTAGACATAAAACCGGCAGTGGAGGTGTGTATCTTCTTGGATTTATCCAAGAGGAAATGTGCTGAAGGGCTTCAGCACCCTGCAAGGCAAACTCGTGTAAAGCTGGGGAGTCTTGGATAGCTGAGCTCTACTTCAGTGACGAAAGCTGGAAGCTCAGAAGATGCAGCAGAAAGGGCACTGGGTCAGGAGGCAGATTTAGATTCAGTTCCCTTCTCTGCTGATGACCTATTGCATGACATCTGGCAAGTCACCAAAGGCAGCAGAGAAGTTTCTTCACACGCTGCTGAGCCCTCCCTGCTTCATTATGGGCAGCCTTTTTTATTTTTTCCCATGGAACTCACCATGCCTCACTCTTTTAATTTAAAACACAGCTGGAGGAAGAGCTGCTGCTGGTATCCTCATTCTGCAATGGCTCAGAAATTAAAACTCTCACTCAGGATGAAGATGACCAGATTCCAATATTCTTCTGAGTGGATACAAAACCACTCAGATCGAAGGAGTAACATGCCACCAGGCTGATTACGTTCTTAGCTGGGGCAGTCACCTCTCTTCTTGTCGACTTGATGCCACTATGTAACCAAGGATTCTAGATGAATCGGAAAGGAGACAGGTTGAGGAAACCAACTGTTCTGTAGCCAACTGGTCCGGAACCACACTAGGCAGGGAGGAGGCTTGCCTTCTTCCTATTGCACATGTAATTTCTTTGTCTTGTACAATGAATCTTTAATTCTGTTCAATAATGCTTCAGCTGTGTGGCTAAGGAGCACTCCCCACCTCCGCCTGCCCTTCGTCTCCTTTTGCATGCGCAGAGTCCAGAGTCTGGTGGTTAATGCTCTCTCTTGGGATTTACAAGGTGTGGGTTTGAACCTTGTTCAGACAAGAGGGACCTGAACCTGTGTCTTTCCATGTCCCGTGTGACTGCTCTAACCCAAAAACTATGACAGAAACGGGGTAGAGGGGCAGATGCTGAACCAGGCAGCTGCAGCAGCTGCGTTCTGCAGGGAGCCGGCGTCTGCCGGGCTGCGCAGCAGGGGCACTGGGTCTAAGGTCAGGAGGATTCAGCTTCTGCACCTTCCTCAGACATCAGCATCTCTTCAAAGAGTGTTAAAGCCTGGTTAACTCTTGTTTAGGGACACCATCAACAGGCTTAGTGCCTTCGGTATTGCATGACCCAAATTCTGCACTCTTTTGGCCAAGGACAGGTGGGTGGGTTATGAAGGCTAGCAGTGGAAGAAGTGTTAAGGCTGAAGTCCACCTGCCATTTTTGAATGTGTTTCTGAGGGGGCTGAGGTAATGGATACTCAGAGCTGAAGGTTGGGGTTGCCTTCTCTGAAGGTTGTCACTGAGACTGAAAAGTTTTTGGACTTAACCAAGATGCTTGAACTTCCCTGTGGTATTATCTTTACTTTGGAGCTCATATTTTCAGAAGTTAACAACAGTGGAATAGGCAAAGATCTCTGCTTGGGGACATTTGTACAAAAATAGAGAAACATTTAAAGTCTTTTTAAAAAATTACATCATTTTGATTATGTTACAGAGTTTGCAGGGTTCTTTCTCCTATATTCTTATTTTGGCACAGTCATGTTTTGGAAGGATCCTCACAACTTTATGGAAGATAATTTGAAAGAATTCAAATTATTCTGCATTAAAATTTAAGATATTTGTTGCAACATATATTCATGTAGTTATTAGACTTGGTTATCATCCAGCACCTCCAAACACACATGCTGAATTTGAATCAAACCATTTTTAAGGCTTCAAACCAGTTGACGGTGTCCCTTTAAATTTGCTGTTGTGCTGCTTTCATCAAGCTAACTAGCACAATAGTCAGTGCCATGAAGAAGCTTAAACCATGCATATTTTATGAGTATTTCAGAGAACTGCCACACAAAAGGAGAAGTAGGGTATGTCTACTGTATTATCACTTCACCTATTGTAACCTTCTCAAGGATTTTTTTAGATAAAAGAAAAACTGCAGTGTGTGATCACTGCAGAGCAGGGTCAGAGATCATAGGAAGGGGGAGGAAAACAAGGACTCACAGTGTCTGAGGACACATACCTCTTGTCACCTTGGTGCATGCCATCTGAGCATCAAACTCTCTTCAGAGCTTTACTCTGAGGTTATTTTGGGGAGTCATTCAGAGCATATTAACACCCAGCACTTGTTTCTGATTTTTTTTGAGAAATCATATAAAATTTTGGTTGGGTGGTTCCTATTTTTTGTTAATTCCAAAGGCTTGTGAAAGCTGGGAATTACATAGGATTCATAAGACATATAGCATCCTTTACTCAGTTTCTATCAACCCCTATGAGAACAGCTTTTCCCTTTAACGAGAATAAAATGTTTGCTAAAATGAAATGCAGTAGTTGCCTGTTTAAAAATAAATCAGCACACAGTCTGTATCCTTTCAGTGTTTTGGCTCCTAGAATATTTACAGGTTAATTCAACTATAAAACACCATTGGGAATACTAGTTTAGATGCAGCATTGTGCAAGGAAAACTAAGTGTGCAACACCCCTTGTGTTTGCTAGGCCATGCAGAAATGTGTGGAGTAGTATTATTGCATACAGATATATAGGAAGAGCTGCAGCCGTTAGTATCTGTTGACGAAGGTGACAGCCAGGGAGGGAGGTGACCTCCAGGCCAGAGGCAGAGGATGTGTGCAGGGCGCTTGGGGAGCAGCGGGTGTGCGGTGGAGCTGGCAGAACTTGCTCCTGCTGCTGGGGCTGAGTGGTGTCGGGCTCTGTGGCTCTGGCTGTGTGATAGGGGGGTGACCAAGCCCCCCAGTCTGTAAGCCCTGGTGCTTGGCACTCAGGGCGTTCCTAACCTGCAAATAGCTGCAGGCTGCTGGGCGGTCTGACTCTAGCGTTTATTTCAGATTTCCAGGGGGGTGGCCTTGGAGAGCTATTTACACAGGAGTTTTAGAGGCACTGTTAAAGCAGTACTCACAGATATTTTTTCCATTATTTACTCATGGGCTTTGTTTCTGTGCTGTCTTGTCTTCTTCCTGCACCCATCTGGCTGATGATTGAAGCTGCTGATCATACCACGTGTGGTTATGAGGCTGCTTCAGCTGGCTTCCCTCCCCAGCAGCAAAAACAAGAGTCCAATGTCATCTTCTGGGCGCTTGTTTCTTCCTTCTGGTCTCTGCTGCTTTGCTTCTCTTGATTTTGCTTTAACCAAAGTTCACTGTGCCCAGGCTTGAGCAGATCTCCGCCTCTTGGAAACTCTTTTTTGCTTCCTGTCTTCATAGAATCGCTGGAGAACTGCACTGAGCAGCACACCTTCCTTGCAGCAGCTGTTGATATTTAATATTTGTGATACATGGCTTGAGAAAATGATGGAGAAAGGAGCTGGTGCAGGGCTTTCAGAAATGCAGCTAATGGCATGTCTGTGAAAGAACAGTCCAAGGAGTCTGCAACAGAGAGGTACATGTGGTTCACCAAGCTGGAGTGTCACCAGGAGCGTCGCAGGGCAGTGATCAGGAATGGCCCCCACTCCAGGCATGGTGTCGGTGAGCTGTGTTTGAAAAGTCAAGAAGCCAAGGGGAACAAGGCTGCCATTTGCTCTCCACAGCTTTACCCGGAGCAAACTTTCTGATTCTGTTTCCTCATCCTTGCAAATACTCAAGGCCAGTCTGGTTGGGGTTCTGAGCAACCTGATCTATTGATGATGTCCCTGCTCATTGCAGGGGGATTGGACTAGATGACCTTTAAAAGTCCCTTCCAGCCCAAACTGTTCTTTGATTCTATAATCGATGTGCCTGGTGGGAAGGAGCTGTGACCGAGCAGGCTCCTGGGAGCCACGGTGCAGGGCAGGGTCAGGGCTGAAAACATCCTGAATTGGTTGCTCCTTCCCATCGGTCAGAAGCTGTGGCAGAGCTGGTCAGAACCTGCAGCAGACAGTTCACAGTTTATGCTGTAGTCCTTTGGAATTCAACCTACTGGGTATTTGTTGTGTTTGAGACAGACTCATGTCTTCTGCAGGTAAAGCATGAGCAAAGATTCAAAGTGTAAGAGAAGATTTTATGTCGTCTAGAAGCAGGGGCATAGAGACCACCAATCACTTGTCCTTCTATGGTCCTCCCCTAATACTGTCCAGAAGTCCAGAGCAGTGGATAGATCTGGATCTCTCACTACAGCCTCTGCTTCCCCAGGTTGCTGTGGGTAGAGGTCAATTGGCTGCTCTCTGGAGAGAAAATCAGGTTTCTTTTTCCTGCAGAAAGTAAGTCAGGTTTCCACGCTTGAGGATTTGTTAGTTACTGGGAAGCAATGTCATTGCTTGGTTTCACTTGCATATTTGTACCAGTGAAACTTAACAAACTTACTTTTTCTTATTTATTGCTATTATTGAAGCCATAAACACTACAGAATGGTTTATGTACATAATGCCACTCCTGACAGCCTAATAATACAGTTGGTAGAGTTATGTGTGTTATGTCTATGAGCGAGATAACTTGATTTGCACTATCTGTTGAATGAGCAGAGGAACTGGCTCTGCAAACTTTCTAAAAGTGGTGGTCTTCTTGTTCCTGCCACAAACTGCTCACATGGCAGGAGGCATCACTGTGATGCAGGGAATAAATAATATGGGATTTAACTTTTATGTTGAATAACAGGATGAGTAACAGCTCCTAATGGGAATGAATAGCCAATAATAACAGAAATGATCCTGGGGCAGATTGAAATTATTCCCATATGGTCTGGGGAAGATTTGTGGTAATGTATGAATATGCAATTAATCTTGGGAAGGAAGGAAAAAAGCAAAATAATAGAAGAGAACTACCACTATGTTTGCCTGGTGGTGTAAAGGAGCAATGAAATGGGGAAGGAGTAAGCAGCAAACAACAAAGATGCTGTGCAACCAAGTTATCTACTAAAGCAAAAAGAAAACACAGAATGCTATGGACTATGTTTCTTCAGAAGTCTATGTAGTATCTTCATGTTAATGTTTATTTAAAGCTTGGTTTAAACATCGTAATAATGCAAGAGGAATTCTTCCACTAACTTTGACTGTATTTGTCTTAAATTGTTTGTTGCACAACTTTTCTTTTCTTTCATGTATACTAATTAGAACCGAGAAAACTGAAATGTGCACAAATTGGTTTTAGAAATTGACTTCTTAAGTATGTTTTCTTCAGAGACATTCACAAAATGTTTTGGTGCCTAATTCTTGGTTTACGTTAGCTTTTCTCCACAATTTAATATTCCAACTTCAAGCCATCTCTTTTGGTTTTCTTAGAACACGTTTGTCACGTGTTCTGTACCCTTTTTTATATTACAAAAGTCTAGCTATTGGGGATTTGTAATCCAGTTTTCATTGTTTGCACCATTATTTCTGCTGGTAAACTGCTTGGCTGATTATATGTGAGGGTTTGGGTAAGGGAAGATTGATACTTCTAATCATTCCAGAGTATTATATTAAAAATACAATGAAAAGATACCAAAATGTCCATTTAACAGTTAAAAACCATTATTGTGAATGGTAAAGATAATGCATATTTGGAATGACAGCTTCTGTATTGCTAGATAGTTAAAGAAAGCATGATTTCTTATTTATGAAAGCAATACAATGATCCTAGTACAAACATTTCATTAGTTTCTAGATAAGTATGTTTTTGAACTGAACAACTGCAAATGAAGGAATATCAAATTTAAATGTTTTTTAGGAAGGTCACTTTGAGAGAAGCATCAGCATTGTGTGCTTTCAGTCCATAGCCACGGAGAAATGAAAGATCATGTAATTCCCAGACAAAAATCCCATCCTTGATTTAGCTGAGAGTGTAAATACGTATCTGCTAATTAAAAATCTTATTAGAGTGTTATTAGAATTTCCCAATACACCAAAAGGCAAATCTGAATTTCAAACAGAAGGCTGAGCACAAATGCAAATGTGTACCCATATCTTCACTGGAACGAGTGGCAGCACACAAATCAAAGGCATTTTTGTCTATCAGTAACAATAATGGCAAAACCCAATAGTGGTTTACTCAACCTTGAACTTGATTTAATTTTTTTAAATGAAAAAATGACCTTAGTGAATTGACACTTCTATTCCTGCATTTTCTTGCTATTTACATGTTTCAGTTCTGACACTGAAATTCTTAGAGAAGGCATCTAATAATTATTAAAATTCTGGAGACTTACTAAGAGGAAGAAGAAAATAGATGTTTCCTGTGTCCTAGATGCTGATTCCCTCTTCTCCTAGAAATCTTTTCCAATTCTTGTTGCACTGCTTAGGAGACAGCAAAGGAAGGGAAGACAGCAAAGACATGTTCTTGGTATGTGGGAAAAGAAAATAGTGAGGTTTTTTGTTTGGTTTTTGGTTTATTTTTTTCCTTCATGCTTGCTTTTAAACGTAGCAAATCAGAATGTCTTGAGTCTAATCCAGTGAGAAAACGAGACTAGAAGGTACGATTTTGTTTTTTCATAAGCAGTTCTCTGTAGTCCATCCTCATTATATCCGCAAAGTTGCAACTGCAGCCTTGGTTAGGATTGAGGACAGTCTGATTGATGATGTCTGTCTCAATGAGGTTCAGCAGTGCCCAGCTGTGAGGAAATTTCCAGTGATTCTCAAAGGGAAATGATGCAGGTTGAGGCTGCCCAGCTTGCTGTTGAGGCTACAAAGGTGGCAGGTGATGGATCAAATGCTGCTGTGTTTTCTGGCTCAGTGGTGCTTACTGAATTGTTTAGGCAGCTTCATATAATCTTTGGATTTTGGGGCAGATTCTTTTAGGCTGCAGATTGACCTCCGTGGTTGAGAAGGGCCCATGAAGAAGCTGTTATACTCTTACTTCTCGCAATTATTAATGTGTTTATGTTTGGTTTTTTTTTTAATTTTGGTTTTTTAAGGAGAGAAGAGTAGAGCATCTGATAATAAGGCCACTGGATAAATTTTGCTTAGGAAGCTGCTTTCTGCTGATAATAATCGAGTTTATTATTGATCAATAAGCAGTTAGGATTATATCATTATCCTTGCTTTGTTGGTGCTTTGAACAGGACAGCAGCCGCACCGGGAAGGCCAAGTCATGGCGGTGGTGGTGGTGGGCACGAGTGCCTCGGAGGGCTTCAAAGAAAGCAACTGATGGTTCGTTGCCTGCGGTCAGTGGTTGGCTGGTGCTGTGGACTTCTTGTGGCTGACTGAGAAGTGGATGAGACTGATTGGCAATGATATTATACTCCCCTTGCTCGGAAAGCATGAAGTGTTGAGTGGTTCTCTCTCTTCCCATGCACCATCAATCATTAGAAGCCCATCCATTTTCTTCTCTCTGCTGTTGGATGGTGACAGAGGCTATTAGCATGCTGATGTCATGACTTTTATCTGTTGTATCTTGTTGGACACAAGAGACGTAGATATGCTTTAACGTGGAAGCTGTGGTGGAGATAAATGATTCTAAGAAAAAGACGGTGCGTTTTTTTGTTTTGGTTTGGTTTTTTTGTGTTGGGTTGTGTTTGGTTTTTTTGTTGTTTTTTTTTTTTTTTTTCTGATGACTTCTACCTTTAATTAGTGAAGTGTCAAATATATTGGAAACTCCTGTGTTTCTACAGCCACCTCTCCATTGACGTTATGCAGTTGAAGTTGTGAACTTGTGCAAACTCAACAGCAGAAAAGTGCTGAAATTGAGCGCTCTAATGTTCAGTCCTGCCCTGGGATAAAGAAAGTCAAATCTGGCAAATTCGTAGGGACACTCCAGGACCCCAGTGTTGCTAAATGGGGAGTCTGCTTGGCAGTGGTTTGGAGACCAGCCATCCAGGTTGAGTAGGGACAGTTTTGTAGCTTGGTGGGCAACAAGCACAGAATTTAGGGGCTGCAAGTGACAGGAACGGGGGGAAACCGTGTTACTGTTCTTTAAAATTAGCCCAGTTTCCCATGGAAAAGATGTATTAGTGACTGTGGTGTGTGACTGTCACATCAGCCAATTGGCCAATATAACAGTGGGATGGAGGTCACAAATACGTTATGGTCCTGCAACTTTTGTGAAGAGAAAGGAGCAGAGGAGAGTGCAAGCTCTCCATGAGGTGAAAGATGAGAGGTGACTTTCTGTTTCACACAGGAGAAGTCACACAAGTGCAGGAGATGTTGTAAGTGTCCCAACCGTGTAAGCTGATTTGAGTAGAGCTCATAGTGAAACATAAGGTGCATCTGTTAAGAAACCAGACATTCTTCATTGTACTGCCTATAGAATTTTTTTTTGGATGGTAACAAAGACATCCAGAGTAGAGAAAGAGATGCTAAATCCTGTTGTTACCCACCCTTTATATAGTCCAAGGTCTAACAGCAAGGACTTTATGTTCTGTCAATACTCTAAAGCACTGCACAGTCTGGGCAGACATTTTTAGAGAAAACTAATTTCTCACAAAATTCAAGGGACAAAGCCTTGTGCCAGCCCACGAGCTTGCTGAATTCTTGCCTGCTAACCACAAAGGGTACCTCTGCAGATTGCTTTGATGGGAGTCTGTTCCTCTGTGGCCTTTTAACTATTTTCTATAGTGATAGCACACAAATGGGTAGTAAAGTGTTATACAAAGCAGCATTTCACTTGTCAGCTGCACCCCTGCTGTTGATGCTTCCCACTAGGGAGCCATTGAGTTAAATGGTGCATAGTCAGCTGGCTGGGTTTTTCTTCTCTCTCATGCAATGACTTCACCTCATTACCTCCCAGGTGAAACTGGAGCTGTCTGCATCAGCAACCTGCTTCTGATTTCAAAGAATGGGTTAGGATTTATGACTGTTGACTGTGGAAGGCAGGGGCATTGGAGCACTAGCCTATTTAAATCTATTATACCAACTTTTTGTTGAGGCACTGCTTCTGGAATTAAATTTTGGACTTTCTTGGTCACTTTTGTTTTCAAATATTGCAGCAGAAAGTTGAAAAACATAGGAATGGAAAGGAGAGCAATGCTACAGAAGAAAATACGTATTAAAAATATTCCCTCCTGAGAAACGGCACAGTAATCCTAGATGTAACATTCAAATAGTGCTTGCAGCTCTTCATTTATCAATGTTGAAAGTGTATAGCTAAATATCTAAGTATGCAGAACATAAAAATGCATTAGTAAAAGAAAGGGGAATAATTCTGGTTTGCTTGCTTCTCTGCTCTAGCAGCTTTTTAGATAACATAGACTGAATGCTTTTAATTGTCTTTGTAAGATACGTTTGAAAATTCATCAAACCCTTACCTATTATTCTAAACCAGTTATTTAAAAAGATGCAAATCCTTTCATTTCTATGGAGATGAGCAGTGACAAATAATTATGAGTGTAAGCTAGGATCAAGTGTATCTGCAAATAAAAGCCTGTGCTCTCCCAGGGCATCTGCAGCTCGAGAATGCCTGAATCCAGGCTGCCCAGTGAGATGTTCCTTGGCATTCATCTCCTAGCAGGCTAATCCTATGCTGACAACACTTAAAAAGAAGAGGTCTTTTTTCTTCGTTTTCCCTCAGCATTCAGTATAACCTATTTAATACAGAGGCAACAACTAAAGCTAAAAATCGCAAGCTCGACTTGTTCTGTGACTCTAAAACCTGATGTAGAAACTGAGGAAGCTGGACCGTTTTTGTGTGTATTTAAGACAGCTGCAGGCAAAGAATGAGCAGAGTGAAAAAAAGTTCTCAAATTCTGTCCCCAGGCATAGTCTCATATGTGTGCACATGGTGCTGTTTGCAGAGCTGTTTCTCACAGGCCCCAGGTGGGAGAAGTGCTTCCCACAGAGCCCTTGGGGGCTCTTAATGTGATGGTGTTCTACCAGGTTCCATGCCTGGTTTCTGATCCTCCTGGAGATTACCAGCTTTCCTTTAGCGACTGCTCTGAAGACACAAAAAGTACTGAAAATGTGGTAATACAGATGGCTTGAGAGTAAGTATCTTGGGAAGCTGACAGAAGCGATATGGGGTTGTAGGGACCTGGTTCATCCTGGCTGAGAATTCCCAGCTTCTCCAGCCAACCTAAAGGTGCTTCTGAGTATAGTGTCGTTTTTTGATTGCATAGATTTCTCTGAAAGAATCATTAACTCACATAGACTCGCTGGTTGACTTCTTAATTCCTAAGCATTTCATGTGTCCTGTGTTATGGGGAAGAATAGCCTGGTTTGGTTTGTTCTTCATATCAGAACTGATAATAGATTTGATTTTGTTCACATCAAACTGAGCTAAAAAATGAATGAAAAAGGGGAGAAAAGCAAGAAGCAGAAAAAGACACCGAAAGAAACTAAAAAAAAAAATGTGCTGGAGGGAAGAAAAACAGCAGAGCAATTCCTGCAGGTGCAGTTCGGGGCTGTAACGGTGCCTCCCAAAAGGTGAGGGCTGGGAAGGGCGGACAGGAGGCAGCACTCAGTGGGAAAGCCCAGGAAGAACATCCCCCAGAGCTCAATAGCTGCGACACCAAACTGCATCGATGGCCCTGCCTGCTTCCCCGGCTGGGAGGTCCTGGGGAGGGATCATGCGTCTCTGCCATCTGGTGCTCTTGTGAGTGCTGTAAAATGTTTCAGTGCTCTAGTGAAATGTGTAAAAACCGGGAGGGCACCTTGAACACAAGAGAAGTTTGCGAAAAAAAATGGAAAGAGGATGTTTTGGTGTGAGGAAATGGGAAGTAAATTTTACAGTTCGACTGTACCCCGCTAGTCTCAATAAATCACTTAAATAAAGTGCTGCCATGAGGCATGGAAGCACCGAGGAGGTGTGAATGGATCAGTAGCCTGGTAGCTAAAGGTCTGAGAGGTGAGATGAATTTTCTAAGTTGCATTCAGAGATCAGTATCTTGCACTGTTGTGGTGAGTCTGAGAGAAACCACTCCCGGAACAATTTTGAGTGCTAGAGCAGTCTCTGGGGATGCGAGATGCAAGTCTGGGTCCTTCAGCACAAGGGAAGGACCTGGACCTGTGATGCCTACTTGCACCACAGTAGGTGTAGGTACTTATGTTATTTCGGTGTCTGGTGGGAGACTACAATTTCTGCAACCATTATTGAAGCCATGTTTTAATTATACAGAATTTAAGCTCTCCCTGTCCTCACCAGTATTCTTCACTGGAGTGGATTCAGATGGTTAAGTAGTTTGACTATGACCAAAACAATTATTATTTTGCAAATAACAGTTGAAAAGTATTTGCTCAGCCCTGCCCGTGGTAGTTCTAGAGCTTTCCTTCAGCCTGTATCATGGTTGTAAGCTAGCAAAATAGGAATGACCCTAATTTTTCAGTGGAGGCACAAGATCTGCTCTCCTCAGTTGGTAGAATTCAAGTCTTTGTGATACGTCCATCACACGACATAAGTTTGTTAGGGGAAAAGGTGGTGTCACAGCTCTCGCAGCAGAGCTGGGGCAACCGTGCAAGGCAAGGGGTGTGGGAAGGGTCCTCAGCTGGATCTGCTGGTTAAGATGACTGCAAAAAAATACACGTGGATAGCCGGGGACAGTCTTTCCTCCTTACAGAAGGACGGCCGCGGTCCATGTATGGCTGGCAGGGACGCTCACATGGCTAGCAGCCAAGGTTTTATCTGGTTAAAAGTGGGGAGGACAGGGGACCACAGCCTTTGTCACTGGGTGGGACTGATGCTTTCAGGCCGCTTAATACCTCCCTGTGATCCATATTAAATAGGGCAGAAAGTAATATTGTGCTGTGCTAGGTGTTTTTTGGCAGAAAAATTGTGATTCGCTAATGGCCTTTCCCCAGTTAAATGCTGTACAACTACATTCTTGTAATTAATATTTAATTGGACATTAATAGCACTTTATGCAGAATTCAGATGTGCTGGTGAGACCTTGCTGCATCTCAGAGCTTCAGGCTGTTGTGCTGCTTAGAGAACAGTTGTGTGTGTATTTTAAAATGATACACCAACAGATAGCTCTGCTTACCTCTCTGCTGTCAAGGTAGAGGAAATATAATATGGGTAAACATAACTGCAAGTTGTTTCGCTCTATGAAATTTTACATTGACAGCAAAATAAGACCTTTTGAAGCTACAGTTACTTCAGAAGACTCGACAATATATTTAGGAAAATATCGTGATTATTGGAGTGGAACTGGCACTTGGTGTTTCTTTTTAAATTTTTACCTACAAAATTGAAGGTTCATAAAAATTACAGTAAGTTTTTATCTTTCTTTCCTCTCTGACCATTTGGTATCTTAACTGTGATGTCAGGTGATGTGACTTGATCTCTTGTGTTCCTGAGAATAAAACATCGGACTGCACTGCTAAATAGAAAACCTTAAAGCCAAGCCACGATTAAAATCCTCAGTGAAATTAAATTAAGAATAATAATGGGGAAAAATCAGTCTTCCTGGTGAAGCGAGTGTTGACATGCTAGATATTGCCTTTCAGGTTTGAATGAAAATGCTTATAATGTTTTTCTTCAGTTGTCATTCAACCCAATGTTAATTACACTGTAGGGCTTCCCCAATGCCATGTTTGTTGAGCGATATGTAAGTGACAAGATGATTATGTAAAAATGGTTGGTACATGTGTTGGCTTTGAAGGCTTAGATATTTGAGTAAATGATTCTTCCAAAAGCTGAGGAACACTTGACATCTCCACAGATAACAGGATAACAGCTTTGTTATGCACCTTAGTTTAGGGCTGTATTTTGATTCCCTTGCTTGTTTTGGTAGTTTCTTACTCCATCAAAGTAACCATGAAAATCCGAGAAGCAAACCAGTATGGAGAAGACAACAGGATCTCACAAGCAAAGAAGGTATTTCTGTTGTAGCTGTAAGACATATGCAGCTATGACACCTACTTCTGAGAGCAAGTGAGGAGAAAATATACCTGAAGTTAGTGTCTTCAAGTGGGGAGTGCCTCTTAGCTCTGTGAAAGAGGTAGTTTGTTTGGACAATACGTTTAATAGAACTCTGCAAAATTCTCACAGAATGTTGGGGATCGGAAGCGACCTCGAAAGATCATCTAGTCCAATCCCCCTGCCGGAGCAGGAACACCCAGATGAGGTTACACAGGAAGGTGTCCAGGCGGGTTTTGAATGTCTCCAGAGAAGAAGACTCCACAACCTCCCTGGGCAGCCTGTTCCAGTGTCTGTCACCCTCACTGAGAAGAAGTTTCTTCTCATGTTTAAGTGGAACCTCTTGTGTTCCAGTTTGCACCCATTACCCCTTGTATTATCATTGGTTGTCACCGAGAAGAGCCTGGCTCCATCCTCGTGACACCCACCCTTTATATATTTATAAACATTAATGAGGTCACCCCTCAGTCTCCTCCAAGCTAAAGAGCCCCAGCTCCCTCAGCCTCTCCTCATACGGGAGATGCTCCACTCCCTTCATCATCTTCGTGGCCCTGCGCGGGACTCTCTCCAGCAGTTCCCTGTCCTTCTTGAAGTGAGGGAAATTTGGTAATGAACATCCTGATTGAAATCTGTGTAATCTTAATAGGAATAATATTCTAACAGTTTTCATTTCTAATGAGCTGCTGACACATTCAGTTGTGAATGTGAATACCAGGATGACGGCCTAAAAACATTAAGCAACTTACCCCCATTTTTTCTGTAAATTAAGAAGCATGTCTTAGATCAGAAAGAAAAGTGGAATAAAGGAGGGTGTGAAGCAGAGCAGAGAAGAGGGAGCTTGAACTGGCAGAAGCACACGAGGCCGCAGCGGGGGGCAGAGGGCAAAACCAACCTGTGTGCTGGAGACGGCCTTTCCAAGCCAGATGGCAGCTCGAGGGAGAGACAAGTTAGGCCATGGAAAGTGTGGTGGGTTTGCACGATTAGGGGAGAGGATGCTGTCTATAAAGAGATTTAGGTGATTACTGAAACAGTGAAATTCTCATAGCTCAGCTGTGGGGTACTGCTATCTAAAACCCAGCTAATTACTGAAAGTGAGAAGGTGTCTCTGGGCTGTCAGAAGTTCTGCCAGTGAAGATGCGTTTTTGAGGAAAGGGCTTTTTGCAATGTAACATTTTGGTTGTCTAATAAAGATGTGAATCAGTTAGGCCATGGCACAGCATTATATTCTGGACTAGCTTTTTCTCTAATCTGAAGTGATGCTACAAATGCATATTCCAAAGGGTCTTCAGTTTTGTTGGAAAGAGCCTACCTTTGTCAGTCCTACCAGTGAAGTTCAGGCTGAGTACATAGTATCTTTGGCCTACATTATGGTGAGTAGGGTCTTCAGCAAAAATAATTCAAGTCCTGTTAACACTCATGCAATCATGTAAAACTTGTCCTCCCTCAAAGAACCCGCAGTCCACTTTGTTGACTTCAAGAATAGCTCAGGGATTTCTTTTTTTCATCTGCTAACAACAAAATCCAGCAGTCGAAGTGGTAAGACTTGGCAGCTGGTTGGCATCTCAAGGCAAATTTACACTTCACAGCAAGGAGAGGGACTTTCTGAAACTGTGAACTGAAAAAACAGGATTTGGGTATTAAACATTTTTTGGAAAGTATTTACTAATAAAGATGGAATTTGGTGAGGACCTGGAAAATTATGTGGCTAAATGCGTGTTATTAGCGAATTGGCAATAGCAGCAAGGCGGCCCGTCCTTCTGGAATCTGCTGGTAGCTGCTGTCATGGGTGGTGCTTGAAGCTATGTGGGTCTTTGTGTTTTAGATTTTATCACTTGTAAGTAGTCCCAACAAATGAATTTATATTAAAGGAAATGACTGTAAATTAAAGTGTAAAAGCAGAATGAAGCAAAGTGGATTTGATTCTAGCATCATTAGCTAGTAATATCAATGAGGTGACTGGAAGCACTGAAGTCGCTGGAATTTTGTTTATTTAAAAGAAAGGCAAATGAGAACAGAATTGGATCCTTCTCATTTTTTCTTTCATGTGTCTGTTACAATAAATGTCATGTGATGGAGACCGTATACGTCTTTTGTTCTGTGCAGCTCTGAACACGTTATTGTAATTCTGAAAATAACCACTAATCATTTCCTGAAGAATTGTCCTTTTTGATGAACCACTATGTATTTTCAGCTGCCTTTGACATTATGCCACTAAAAGCTGTTTTGCCTTTCAAATGTGTTGCCTCAGCTGTAGTTTGAGGTTCAGCAGCACAATTCCTTGTGAGGATAAATGGCTTTGTCTGGAAGATTTAGAGATTACATGGTTGGGGAAGGAGCCTGAGGGAGAAAGATGTTGGATGGGGTCCTTGGGATAGTAAGATATACTGAATTTCCCCCCCCTTCCTCTATATTGTTCATTTTGACATGAGCCAAACTAAAATGAGAGGAGCTTAACCACAGTTTTCTGATGGGGAGAGGTTCTAATAAAAATTCTGGTTCAATGATGTGATTTTTTTGACGGTGCAAATCAGCTCTGTTCACCTTGGTGCAGAAAGGTGACGAGACCACCCTGGTACGTGGCTGGGCTGCAGCCCCTGCCTGGTCCTCCAGCAGCTGCCTTCTGCCCACAGACCTGTGCCCATCTTCTCCCCACCAGGCTACATGTTTATATTAGATTGCATCTACATTTTGTTGGAATTTTGCTTGATATTTTTCTATGTTACACTCTCAGAGTTGGAAATTTTTCATTGCCAAACCGTGCTTTAATACAGATTCTGAATTGAGTATAAGTAGTGATCCTTGGAGGTACTGGCTGAGCAAGTCTTCCATTACTGATTAGAAAGAGAATTTTGAAATTTGCTGATTCATAACCTATAGATATTAAATGAAACCTATATATAATAGACTATGTACACTAAGATGTGATTCAGTGAGGACAGATGTTGCGAAGTGACTGCTGTAGTACATTGCAGTATAGAGTTCCTACTAAAATCAACATGAAAATTTGTAAAAAAAGTGTTAGTTTTTAATATCGATAATACATCTGATAACTTTTACTGTGAAGTATTTTAAATTCCTTGTAGTTCAGATACACATTGTTGCTTTAGCTGTAGCTAACTGATGGTGATCTTCAATATCCACTCTAGTTGTTATTTCTGTTACTTTCAATGCAGGTTTAGATGCAAATGACTTTCTTTGGTGGCTAAGTGTGAGTTATGTGTTCTTTTTTAGATTAAATTTATGTGGTTAGTATTTATGTAAATTTATATTATTCATATACATTATTCTAAATTGACAGTATTATTTACTTGCTGAGAGATGAATGCAAGGTGAGACGTATTTTTTTTTTCCCCACTCTCTGTAGTTATTTCAGAGTCTTGTAATAGGAGTTAGTTATGAGCTGTGGCTGAGGAGCCTGTAATGTATCTCTAGGGAGGGAGACAGTTTTCAGGATACTAATAGTTTCTATGAATACCTGGGTAAAATTTTGTAAGGTGCTGAAGAGTGCCATCGAAAGTAATGTTTCTTTGTTCAGTCTGTCTTGCAGCTGGTGAAACTGTAACAAGGAAAACAAGACCAAATGTGAGGTCCTGCACCTGGGTTGGGACAACCCCGTTATCAATCCAGGCTGAGGGTGAAGGGATTGAGAGCAGCCCTGCAGAGAAAGACTTGGGAGTATTGGTGGGTGAGAGATGTTGCATGAGCCGGCAATGTGCACTTGCAGCTCAGAAAGCCAATCGTATCCTGGGCTGCATCAAAAGGAGCGTGGCCAGCAGGTCGAGGGAGGCGATTCTGCCCCTCTGCTCCGCTCTGGTGAGACCCCACCTGGAGTCCTGTGTCCAGCTCTGGAGCCCTCAGTGCAGGGAAGACATGGACCTGTTGGAGAGGGGCCAGAGGAGGCCACAAAAATGATCAGGAGGATGGAACAACTCTCCTATGAGGACAGGCTGAGAGAGTTGGGGCTGTTCAGCCTGGAGAAGGCTCTGGGGAGACCTTATAGCAGCCTTCCAGTACCTAAATGTGACTTATAAGAAAGATGGGGACAGACTTCAGCAGGGCCTGTTGCAGTAAGACAAGGGGTAATGGTTTTAAACTGAAGGAGGGGAGATTCAGGGTAGACATGGGGAAGAAATTTTTTACAATGAGGGTGGTGAAACTCTGGCAGGGGGATTGGACTAGATGATCTTTTGAGGTCCCTTCCAATCCCTAACATTCTGTGATTCTGTGTGAAACACTGGCCCAGGTTGCCCAGAGAGGTGGTAGATGCCCCATCCCTGGAGACATTCAAGGCCAGGCTGGACGGGGCTCTGAGCAACCCGATCTAGTTGAAGATGTCCCTGCTCATTGCAGGGGGTTGGGCTAGATCAGCTTTGGAGGTCCCTTCCAACCCAAACTATTCTATGATTCCATGAAAAAGCGTGAGGGGTGCAGTGTGTAAATGCCCGTCTGTCCCTCCCTCACATGTGACGGCTGGCGGCAGATGAAGGGGCGCTGGCGCTTGCCTGGCTGCTGCTGGAAGGATGTGTTCTGCAGGTGGAGACGTTTAACTGCTTGCTCACTTCTTTACATTTGGTCCCCACTCAGGGAACTTTTCCTTCACAAAACTGCTAGTTGTTGCAACAGAAGCCTGTAAAAGTTCATTGGGGAAATGAAGTTCTGCGTTTACAGTAGATTGTAATTTGAAAGGTAGCCAAATGCTGAGGGTGTCCAATACATTTCCCAAAGTTACTTTAGTTTGAATATAATTAACTTCAGTGTCTATAACTTACTCTGCCAGTACTAGCATCACTGCCAATATTAACAGGGTTTTTTTACAGGTCGGAGTAATTATAAGCAGCGTATCAGTCTCAAATGAGCTAATAAGGATAGCAAAGCATTATAGCAAAATCTAAGTACAATTTCGATTCTCAGGTAACCTTCTCTATGTCACAGGAATACTTTAACAGTATTTACATTATAGCGAGCAAGTCATTACTTTTTAGAGCAAGGATCCTTTCTTTTTTCTTTTTTCCTTTTTCTTTTTTCCTTTTTCTTTTTTCTTTTTTCTTTTTTCTTTTTTCTTTTTTCTTTTTTCTTTTTTCTTTTTTCTTTTTTCTTTTTTCTTTTTTCTTTTTTCTTTTCAATATTTCCCTATGGATATGATACTGACTAAATATCCTGGTATTCGTACTGGTTCACTAAAACACTTCTCATGGTACAAAGCTTTATGAAATGCCTCATCTTGAGAGGCTTTGAGGATTTACAGGTGTGATCAAACAGAAAGTCCCCCACCCCCATGATGTCCATAAATAAGAAAAAGATGTATCATTTTCAAGTCAAGCGAAAAAGAAGCCTGTAGATAAGTAAAGGAAACATCTTCCTAGTGAGAGACAGCTGATAGTTGTTAGTAGGCAAGTCACGTTGACAGTCTGCCCAAGTGTTTGTCCTGGAATGATCATGCAGATGCCTATGAACTTGTGAGCATTTCAAACCTTAACAAGAACCTCCAAACTTGACCTGGAAGCGCGTGGGCTCTGCAGGTTGGCAAGGCTCCCATGCTGCTAATAGAGAGCGCTTTGCTTTGTCATGTGTTCATGCCTTTTTTTAACCTTCGAAAGATTGCTTCTGGGTTTTAGGCTTTTCATCGCATTTTCTGCAGCTGACTCTCTGGAAGGTTGACGTGAGTGGGAGTAGGATTTCAACTGGAAGCTTCTGCCATGGTCCGTTCATGCAGCTTTATTTCTATGATATAGTGAATACAATTCTATAATATGATAACTATATTAAAAACTTTTGGATATAGTTATCATATTATAGGATTGCATTCACAATATTATAGGGTTACAACTTTTGGATGTAGAATCCATAAACTTCCTGGAAACAATGAGGCACTGACTCTACTTGGAGAGTTTTCCTCAGACTCAAGAAAACTCATTAGAAACTCTTGTCTTCAAACTTGGCTGCTTTATAATTCATTTACCATACAGAAACATGCTAATACAAATTACCTTCAGGAGGTTTGTTTTTTTAACGAAGCTGATGGTCAAGATGGAATTTTAGAAGTCTCAGAATAGAAATTCGGAAGACCCAGTCTGTGTCCCATTTACGCTGTTAGAAGATTTGGGAAAGTGCTGCTCAATGTATTTGAACTGGGAAGGCTCTTCAGACTACCGAGGAGGCTGCTGCCTGGATTCACCTCCTGCTTCATAAGCGCTGGGAGTAGGAGTGTGTTGGAGTGAGGCGAATGGAGCGAATGTGGTTCCTGGGGGTGAGGCGGGAGACTTTCCTGGGGAGGTGGGTCACAAGTCTCTTGTCCTTGCGGAGGTGTTGCATTTTGCAGCAGAATAAGAGTAGGAAGGACAGATAGGGGAAAGCAGTACATGTTGTCATTCTTGTGGAATTGTTAACCCAGGAAGACAGGTGAGCATTATTTATTTATTTATAAATATGAAACAAAATCTGATGCTATTAACCGCAGGTTAATGAAGTTACTAACCAAACAATTTCACTTTTAATTTGAAAGTTGTTTCCTTTCCCATTGTCACCTTTATAATATCTACATGTTACCAACTAAAATCTATGCATGTGCGGCAGGACCTGGTTCTGCCTTCATTTGTCCTGCTTTAGCTTCACAGGTCTGACGGATTTTGCCACTTGATAGAAGCGGTAACTGTGTTGAACCTCTTCACCTCATTTCAAAGTGAGAGTTAAAAAGTGAGGTGATGTGGAGCGAGGGTGGGCTTTTGTGTGTGCATACATGTGTCACATTAAGGCTGGCAGGTCTTTGATGCTATTTCTGTAGTGGCTTCCAATAAAATGGGTTTGCTCTGTCAGATGGAAAGTAAACTTGACATTTTGTTGAGTCTGAGGCAAACTCTTCCAAGCATCGTATTGTCTGCTGAGGTTTATACGTCTGCAGTGTACTGCTACCAGATGCTGTTTCACCATTTCTGAGAGCTCTGAGAACAAGAGGTACACTTCTATAATTAATAATAGAAAACAATTTCCTTTTTAATTTTAACGATGTCAGAAAAGATCCAGTCCATTATGCTTTGTGAACCAGCTCCTGGCAGCTGCTGAATTACAGCAAGAAAACGCCAGCTTGCTTGCTCTCCAGTGGATATACCATGTTACCTGTTATTCAGTAGTCCCTGTTTTCATGCAAGTTCATAAAATAGAATTGGTGGTGGCAGGTACCATACTGCCTGCCACTTTGATTCCTGTGTTTTATTATTACCCTTCCGCCACTGTATACTTAAAAGTATTTGAAGAGAAAACAATTACAGTGCAGATAAACTTGCTGAATTTTCTGACGTTCTTGATGATCCTTATGAAACTGGCTTCCGAATTTGCATTCACATGCTTTTAAAGTAGTACTATCACTCGTTACCCTGCCGGTAGAAGGAATACAAAGTTCTAGAGTTTCTGGTTCCTGAGATTGTTTGATGCTTTGCTCTGGCTTCCTGCTACAAGCTGGAACAACTTCATCTTTCTTGTGTCTGTGTGGTGTTGCCATCTGCCTTTTGGGTTCACCGAGAACTCATTTTAGAATTGGTTAAGCCATCCAGTTTGAGAACTGGGCTCAAAAATGGTGCATTGCTGAACCGAGGGAAAGCAGACTACTGAACACATTAAAACTAAAAGTGTATCTCATCCTTCCAGGTTAGATTTGAACTTCACCTTCATTTTGGTGTTTGTATTGTTATCTGGGACCCGTTGACCCATGGGTGATGTGCTCTGCTGACACCCACCTAAAATTTCTGTGGAAAGAAGAGGACTTTCTAAGACAGGGGCTTTCTATTGGAGACAGGACAAGGGAATATTTGCTTTCGTATACATGTCTACACACAAGAGTTTATTCTCAGTCTGTTAAAATAAGAATGCCTCTTATAGGTCTGTATCAAAGCTGGTGTTATACCATGAGCTTCAGAGAACATCTTTATAATGGGCAGCTTTTGTAATATCAAACTGAGGCTGGCTGTAGCTTTGTGTAAAAGAAGAGTTCAGCTCACGCAGGAAATAGCAGTCAAGCAGAACAGGGAAAAGTGGTTTATGTTCAGTGGGGCACACAAATAGCCGTGTTGAATTAAGTGCAAACCTCAGGGAAAAATAATGATGGGTGGAGAGAAGCATCATTAAATATCAAAAGTGGTCATTTAGAGAGAGCCTTCCAAGGAATTTACAATCATGGCCAAACCCTCCAGCTCCAGAAGGCAATGGAGGAGTGAGATATGAGTCATCAAGGCTGCATTGGCTTTGGATAAAAAGTACAAATCTGGATTTGAGATAAGGGAAGCAGAAGAACAGAGGAAAGATTTTCAAGGTGTCTGTTTAGAATACGATGGCTCTATATAGGGAGGTGGATCACCAGCCCTCTGGCTAGCCGTGGGCCTAGAAGTGAGGGCTTACCTATAGGACAGTTACTATTCAGAATTAGGGCATTTTTGCTCAAGGCTGATAAAGGTTGCAAGAAGGCAGCAAATGTTCAGAGCAAAAAACAGGTATACCCTCATTGCTGATCTCTTTTTGGTGTCCTACATGAGAAGCAGTAAGCAACTAGACAGGTATTAATTTATTAAGTATATCGATGTTTTGGATTTGTTTTAGTTATAACCTTTTGTTTCTGATTCATTATCCAAAAGTATAACTGTTATGTTTCCTTATAGGCCTTTAGAAGAAAATGTGAATAGCCAACTGTGAAAACTTGGTTAAAAAAATTAACAGCAATAAGTAATATAAAATATTTGTTTGTTTGTTTGTTTCTTAACACATTGCAAAATTCTGCTAGTTTGTTAATAATTCAGGGAAATGTGTATAGGTGAGAAGAGTACTCCACTACTCAGAACTATACCCTTCATGGTGATGAGGAATAGATCCAGCTTTTCTCCCCACCAAATGTTTTGGGAAATGCCTTACATTCTTGCAGGTTTTGGCAAGCTTTCTTAATCCTCTGTCTTACTGTGTGGCCCATTTTCCAGGCAAACTTTTGCAACACTTGCTGCCAAGTCACAGATAAATGCAGAAGTAGTTGGCAGAACCAGGCATCCAGAGGTAAAGGACCTGTGGGTATTTTGGCATATTCCTTGACAGCTTCTGGAACGCCTTCTGCAGATAATGTTTGGCATTTCCAGTATTGCCCATGTGTAAAGGACAAAATTATCCTAGTGACAGGAAAAAGGGGGTAGAGATGCGGTATGAAGAGAATTCTCTTTAATATAGGTAAGACACTAAGGAAGTGAATTAGACTTTGCTCTAAATGCAGTTTAACCTGTGCTAATAGAAAATAATGTCTTACTTTACGCTCAAAGCAAATAAAATCTGGCCCTGAGAAAGCGCCCTCAAATTAATCACACTGCGTTATTTAATGGCTATAAAATAATCAGTCCCTTTGGTGTCTGTTAACAGGTTCCCCTGTAATTGTAATTTTATTGTTTAGCATGTTAATCAGAAGTGAAGTTTACTCTGTTCTAAAATGTTATTCAGGTTACGGATGACAATTCCAGTCTGTCATATAACTTTTTTTTTGAAGTAGCCTGATTGTAGTCTGCACGGATATTTTCAGCAGTAATAAAAAATGTGTTTTAAACACTGTCATTGCTGAGAACCTTTGAGTGTCCAAGCTACTCATCCTCTGAAAATTTCTGTAATAATTGTAAGCTGACCTTGGGCTCCCCAGATGTGTGACAACAGCTGATGATGAGCTTTTTTGCTGCATCACCCACCCTGCTCCTCCAGTAACCTGCTTTCAAATCCTGCAAAAATCACCTTTCTTCCTCTCTCACTGTCTTCTAAGCAAGTACTGTGATTTGTATATATTTCTGATCTCCTCTCTTCCATTTCTTTGCAAAACGTGCCATTTCCACAAATTTATTTATTTTTTCACTAGCACTAGAATTTTTGTCACGTTCGTCCCATAATGTGCTGATAATGTTGGTATCTTGGGAGCAATGGAGATCCAGAAGGGAATCCTTTGGGGTTCCTCAGACATACAGCTGGGGAACTGAAATGATTCGCATTGCAAAAGGGTTAATTAGACGTTAAAGACTCTGCAATCTCTTACATTTAATGAGTGTTGTCCTGCTGGAACTGGAGATGATTTGACATTAACTTTTTTGCTTGTGGTTTGTCAGCAGTAACAAACATCCTAACAAAAACCCAAAATTTGAATAACTTGTTTCGTTTTCTGAGTGTTTTGACTAAGATTAATAAAAATTAAGATATTTTAACTTTAACAATCACATGTAGCTTATAATTATCTGTGTGGATGAGCTGAGACTCCTTACCATCAGTATTTACTCTGGTCCCATGGCTTAACAAGACCAGCGTAATGAAAAATCACATTAAAAAGCAGTGGTGAGTTTTTAGCAAAGCTTCAAACTGTTGAGACAAATATTATCCTGACAGCTACCTTTGTTCTGAGCTGAATCAGATCAGCTGTTGCTGTGCTTTGTTGGACTCAGAATTTTAAAAAAATTCAGTGTCATCGTAACTATGTTGTTGTTGGGAAAAACATTTAAAAATAGAATTTAAACAAGAATCAACTTCACCGATGCACTTGGGAGGAGAAAAGCTACAGGGGCCTACCAGGTAACCCTGCAGTGTAAATTATGGAGTGGCCAGCCCTGTCTTGTCCTTTTGGCAGAAAATGTTTTATTTGAAGAGAAAAAGCTTATGAGCAGTGTTGTTGGCAGGCTCGCTGCCTCCCGAGCTGCCGGGTGATGCATCAGGACCCTGGATGTGTGGATGTGCCCACTGTTCGCTTCTGAGGCTGCAAACATGTGAAATGAGAAAATATAACAGGTAAAACCTTTTCAATGACAGAGCTGTCATTGACTTCAGCAGGCAGAGTTTTACTCTGACTTTTATCTTCTTCCATTTACAGGGTGTTTCAAAAAGATGGACCCAGTTTGCAATCACACTGCTTTGAATTGGGTCCATCTTTTTGAAACACCCTGTGTTTTTATGAGTGAGTGTGCTTGACAAAATTATGAACAGGACCAGAAAGGAGCTCTCGGGGTCTTGCAGGACACCAACCTGCTCCAGCTGCCATCATGTGCCAGGCACTAAATGACTCTTCTCTATGTAGCATTTTCTAGAAATTACCTACATGCTTCCAGAAACAAGAGCAAAGAAATGTTGGGCTTATTAGTATTATTTTTGCTATGTTTTTTCTATATGACATTATTCTTATTCCATGGTTTGAACAAGGAGGTGATTTTAGCCAAGGGAAATGTCCCCATTGCTCTCTGCATGCGGAAATACAGATTTTGAAAGAAGCTTTTTGAAAAACTTGAAAGGCTGACTGCATTTTTAGTCTTTTTGAATTTCTTTTTTAATTCTAGAAATAGTTTTAACCCCTCTGCTCCAGACTGCCATGCACCAGATTTATTTGGTGGTTTATCTAAATTTCCGAATTGCATGTAGGACACGATGCCACATGCTTTCTCTTTTAAACTGCTAGTTCCTTTTTGCCTTGTTCTTCCCTTCTGTTTTCTGGTGTGGACCTAACACCAGCTTTGTGTTTGTGCTGAATACTTGGTCACTTGGTTTCTCGCTGATCAGATCTGATGAAGGGCTTTGCCTCTCTTATGGCAGGAGATTTGGCTCAGACTTCCAAAACAATTGCACAGGTTATTTGAAGGATTTATTTTCTTTCCAAAAGATATATTCTTTATCACAATAGATTTTTCCAAATTTATCCTTTACAACATGCAGCATAAAAATTAAATCAATGCAACGTTTTTTAACTGATTTAGATGATGTATCTGTGTTTATTCAGGACCTGTTTATTTAGAAATAATTTCAAGATAAATATTAATTTAATATCTTATTTTTTGAACTGACTGCATAATTTTAAGTATATTACGTTAAACTTGGAAGTCGTTACATTATACAAATATTGTGAAGCTGAAAGTATAAACTTGCAAACCAGGGAACAAACAGCTGGAATAAATGTGCTGTGTGAATTATACAGACACAAAGATTATGATAAAGCTGTTCCAATTGCAAACAAGCCATCTATAAGTACTAATGGCTGGAAGTTAAAGCAATGTAAATTCCATTTAGGAGTATGATGTCTGGAAGGGCATATCAGAGGAAGGCTCACCCGACGGCCATCCGCATCTTCCACTGTTTGCCTTGACACTTGCTACTGGGCACGTAAGAGACGTGATACAAGCATAAATGGAGCTTCTGGTCTAACCTAAGGTAGCTGCTCATAGAAATTCAATAAAGCATGACTTTTAAAAGCTGATGGCCACTAATGAGGAAAAAATACTCAGGAATATGGTGATTTTATTCACACAGCTTTGCTTTCGCATCTATAATGAAATCTGAAACCAGGTCAGTTTTATGCTTATTTTTTTCTTTTTTTTTTGCTTATGTGGAGGTGGATATTTTTCACACATCTGCTTTTTTCAGTGCTAAGTTCTATATGGATCAAATCTTAAGTAACTTGGCAGCAGATTAATATTTTACTGGCTGTGTCTACACAGTCTGTTGAGGGCCCCCCGGTCTCTGCTCGTGGCCGGTGTGTGGGCTCCCGCGGCTGAGCCGGGGGAGCTTTGCCGGGCTCGCTGAGGCTCTGGGGTGCTGCTGGGGTCACTGGAACCAGGGGGCCACTTGCCAGGGCAAGGACAAAAGTGGCTTCTGTGTGCCCGCCCTGTGTTGTGCGGATTCACCCACCAACAGCCAGGAGAAGTCTCTGTATCTGATAAAAGAAACTCGATGAGATAAATCTGGACTTTGCTAAACTCCTTCTGTACATCAGCAAACTCTTACTCAGTTTATTTATTACTTTTTTTGCCACTATATTTACCACTGTTGGTTAATGTAATATTAACTATTAAATTATTTGTAAGAATGAGGGAATGTTTTCTTTCCAGGAAAAGTGTTTTCTCTGTTTTTGACCACATGATATTTAGTGTTCTTCCGTGCCTCACTACTGCAATTTCTTAAAAAAAGTCAGACTGTAAATAGTTCTGTTTCCATGTATTGTTGAGCACAGTGGAATTTCAGAGTTTGAAACTGCATCTAGAGGGATCTAGGCTTGCTTTGTCTCCTCTCCTTCCTTCCTTTCAACGTGGGATTATGTGGACTGCAAGAAACAGAATTTGACCGACGGTTTATAAGGTGTGCATAACAGCTGCCAAAGACTGGAAACAAGGATAATATCCTAGACCAAGGGAAGATAACAGTGTTTGAAATATTTTGTTCACTTTCAAGTTCTAGATTCATCAGCAATAATAAAATGAAAGTTACAGACTTTTATTTGGTGTGAATATTGAATGTGTGGGAAAGGATCATCAGTAAAGGATTTATTTTAATGCGGTAGAGATTTCATGAGCCTGTGGCACATTTTATATGGAGAATTTTTTCAGTGGGAATGGACTATGGATATGGTACTGGGGGTACTGAGGTGTTTGTGGATTTCGGTAGAAGCTACTTCCTTTCTTCCTTGCCTTCAAAAAGAAAATGTGGTCTCTATAGCAGCATGTACCTTCCCATTACAAAGCAAGAAGCCAGAAAGGCAGAACAGAATTTTCCCCGGAAAGATTCTTTTTACTACTTTAACTACTTTTCTGTGCTTGCTAAAGAGGTTTTGCTGTCATTGGACTTGAGCACACACATCCTACTTCGATTTCTTCCATCCTCCACTTCGTCAACAGTCTCGTTTCTGTAGGGTGAAGATGAAGTGTGAAGAAAAATGACTTGTGCCTTCTCTTCCTGTTTTTTCTTGCTTTCGTGTTTATACAAAGGCTGAATGAATTTTTGGTGTTCTTGCGTGCCAGTTTCCTGCTTATTAGTTGTTTTCCAACAGCACCTGCAGGCCTGCCCTGCGTGCACAGACATCAGATCGGCAAAGGGTGTGAGAAAAGACGATGCCATCTGGGGCACTGAGGCAAAGAAAAGCAAAATGGCATTCCCAACATCAGGCAGAATTATGTCACAAAGCTGAAATTTGAGATTAAAAAATTGAGTTTTTCTTAAGTGTCAGTGCAGACTGTCCTTTCTTGGTTTGCATTTGATTTTTGAAGCCGAGATCTTTTTTACTAAACCCTGTCCTCTGCATCTTCCTCTCAGTCACAGGCTGTTAGAGACTGAAGCGCATTCTAAAGTCAGACAGTCACGAGCAAGTGAAATGTAAGGAAGTGAGAGAACAGAGGGTATTTTAGTTAAATCATTCAGTTGCTCAGTGAGGAACTACTAGTGTCTAATTCCTGTTCATGGAGGCATGTTGCTATAGGTGCGCCTATACTGATGGGAAAGGCATCTAGTACAGTGCAGCCTACTTTGATCTGATGGAGTAAAATAACCTATGCTCGGGGAAAATCCTTTTGACAGTGTTTTTACCTTTATATTGCCAAACTGTTTCTTCCCTCTGTACTAGGCAGAGTCTATTTGTTGTACAGAAATGGACTGACAGGAGGTGTTCTGTCACTGTATTAAATGTGCTGTGGCTATCCTGATGTCAAAATTAAGCAAAAGTGAAGTTGAGTTAAAACAAAACTTTTTCACATGTTACTTCCCCCAAAAGGGACAAGAGAGCTTAGAAGTATGGGGCTGCCATTGGTGCAGGTTTGCTCTCTTTCACCTGGGTCAGACTTAGTTCTGCAGCCATTTTCTCTAACTAGTTGTTGCCTTTGTTTTGGTTGGGTCAATCTCCACTCCGGTCTGGTTGCTGGAGCGGCAGCAAAGGTTGGTGGCTTGGCAGCAGGTGTCTGTGTTCTCCCTCATGTAGCGTGAGCTCCAGCCATCTGAACCCCACCTGCTCTGCTGGGGAAGAGTGCTGGAAACTCCGCAGGAAAAAACCCAGCCAAACACAGCTGTCCAATGTCCCACCTACAGCCGGAGTATGACGATCAGATTTGGTGCTTGGTCAGTTTTAAGTGGGACAGGCTTGATTGTAGCTGCCTTTGCTGTTTGCTGATGATGAGCAACAAGGCAGAAAATGGAGTGATATATGACTATGGGAAAAGTCACTGAGAAAATGCTGTCAGACTGCAAGGGATGCCTGTTTATTCTTAGAAGTGTGCTCACAGTGTCTTGTAATGTTTTTATGCTCCAATGTACTTCTGACTGTATCATTGTATGATCATCTACATGACTTTTCTTTTTTTCCTTTCTCACAGTGCATGCCAATTAAAGGCCTTGGATTTGTGCTCGGAGCCTACAAATGTATTTGCAAGGCTGGATTCTATCATCCCAACATCTTCTCAGTGAACAGCTTTCAGAGTAAGTGCCTTCACTTGAGTTCAAAAAAAGAAAAAAAGAAAAAACAGAGCTAGCATTAATAATGCAGGGCTTCTTTTTATCCTCGCCAGGGTTATACAGTAAAATTGCAGTGGTTTGCAACTCTCGGATTATATAATCACTTAAGGAGTTCTAGCCCTTTGGTTTGTCATTCATGATACTCTTGAGGATCCTGTAAAACATACCCACTTGAAGAATATTTGATTTATAAATAAATTTTAAAAACATGAAGTCTTGCTGTGAGGAAACAGAGATTTCTGGCATCTGTGCTTGAGCACAAGTACTGAGAAAATTAATCTGGTAATTTTCTCTATGGTCAGGGCAAACTAGAATGCCCTAGCCTCTGGCTTTCCTGCAAGTTTTAATTGCTTTCATTTTAGTTCATTTGCAAAGGAGAATCCAAAGGAGCGTCCAAACTCTAATACTTGCGGAGATATTAAATACTTTGATCTATGTCATGGGTTGATCTGCTTTTTATTGATTTGATCTGTTTTGGATATAGATTGGCCAAGATATCTCACCCTTAACTCAGTATATCTCATATATATGTATATATGAGGGATATCTATATAAATGTGTAATGTCTCCTCTCTATATATATGTAGCATAAATAGCACAGTGTGTTTGTTCCACAGTTTACCTGGTGAATATTTGCTTCCCTGCTCTTTTCATATTGTAGAGTGTCACAGAAGGCAACCTTGTGGTTGTGCTTTTTCTCTGGGCTCTGTGTGAATTTTTTTATAAAGTAAGGATGGTGTTTGGTTTTTCTTACAGTGCAGTGAGTTAAGGTGGAGTTGAGATTTAACTCATTGAATGAGCATATGAAAAAAATCATTCTTAGATTTTTGTCATACCAAATGCCACAGAACACACAAAAATAATATGACTAGAGATCATAACAGCATTGATCATTAGGGATGAGATTCATTTTATCTCATATCAACTGTCTAAACTGTATATGCTTGCTATGTATATAGGTTTCAACTGTAGTCAGCAGCGAGAGCTTGGCTCCCCTGGAGGGTAATTCTGCTGCTTTAGAAAGGCAGAATTTGTCTTTAGACGGAAAAAGTAACTCTTTGGGCAAATAACCTCCTGTAGTAGGAGGAGCCTGTATAGCTACCTTAGATTGGATATTTAGCTTCTAAATAGCTAACATAGAGTGAAATTTGTCTCATGAAAGGGTTTGCATATGCTGATATTTTAGGGCGTGTAATTACATTATTTGGGGCCACTTTGATTTGAGCCTGTGTTACTGTGAGCCAACATAAACAGGAGTTTTGAAACAGTCAGTAATAAAGAACTGCTGTGATTCATCCAGATGCAGCTCAATCTGCAAAGTTCTATAGGTGGTTTCAAAAAGTGAACAGTGAGGCAGCTACTGTGAGACTGGAAATGACTGTGAAGTAGTGGGAGAAAAACCAGTGGTTCAAGGGAACTTGGCCCTGTCACCCAGCCGCATTCCTTAAAAAGAATAAAGGAAAAGATGATGTGGTTAAAATGGCTGTAGTATGTATTTGGAGGTTTAAAATGATGCTAATTCTAGACATGAATCCTGCAAGCAGTTTTGACAGACCTGAAGATCTCTTTCTGGAGATAAGTTGGTGAAGTTTGATCATAAAAGAGATGAAACTGAGTAAAATGTTAATAATTTAGAAAGTATTCCTAGTGGAAGAAAATAAAGAGGCAGAAAAGATTTACAGGTTTCAAGATGAGATGTAAGTAAGCAGATAAGATAGAAAAAAATGACCAGTTTTGTACTTCTGTGGATTGAAAAATTGGATCGAGTGTGTTGTGTCTTGAAATAGGAGCATTTCTCAGCGATACTGGGATTCTGCACCACAGCAATATATGGTTAACTACAGTTGCACGGCTGACAATTCGGCTGTTCCCTTACAGAATAGGAAGCCAGGTAGGAGAATGTTTACCTCCCAAGGCTGAGTTTGTTCTTCAGAACTGACAGTGCCAAAGTATGTAAAATCTTACTATTTTTTATGCATTAATGAGGACTCTGGGTTCTAGTGAGGCACAGAGTTATTGCCACACTTCAAGGGTCTTTTTTGAGGACAGAAGTTGATTTCAGAAAAAAAGATGTATTTCATGAATGCAAGTTACATTCAGCTATAAGTGTTTGAATACATGATTATGCACTTTCTCCTAATGGCTCATTTTTAGGCAGCACTATTTGTATAGGTAGAATAGACTAACTGCTAACTACATACATTTTAATATTTTTCTAATGCCCTTCTCCAAAGCACATATGTTCTCTGTCTCATGGGGTAAGCAGGTTTGCCCTGGAAGATCTTTATTAGAATAGTGGTACTTTGTTCAACCTAAAAGTTCGTTCTTTACAAATACATCATCCATGTATTGCAGAGATTCTGCTCAGCTCTTGTTGTTTGGATGTGGAACCTGCCCTAAGCAAAAAGGTGCAGGTGCCAGAGGTGTCTCTTTAGTCTGGATATGGGACTTTACTGTCTCTAATTTTGCATTGGTCACATAAGTCCCAAGAGGGGTTTCCAGTTCAAAAGGAAGTAAAATTATGAAGCCATATTCATACAGTATTTATGACTTAAGCAAACTCATAACTTTAGGGTTTAAATTATATTTTTTACACTGAAATAATTTATTTAGTTACCACAATAAAAACGTATTAACAAATGTCTCATGTGTGACTCACAAATGTGAGGTTTTAAAGAGATTAAATAATTTTTTTGGAGATGGGATAATTGAAGCTTGACTCTTTCCAGAAATGATAAAGGAACAGGTGGGTGGTGGAAAAGCAGGTTGACATGAGCGCAAATGTTGAGGAAACAAAGTGGAAAATTCGGTCAGTAGATAGTGCACTCTTGATTTGGAGATGGAGGTGGGAGATGAGAGACTGTGACTTCTGTCTCTGACAGAGGACAGTGTGGGTCCACTGCTCTGGCGGTAATTTAGAAAACAGAGATCTAATGTTAGATATGGAGGAAGTGCTTTCTGTCAAAGCTCTTGGAATGATAATGGGCTGAGGTCCATGGGTGTTTGCTCTGAAAATAAGTTCCAGTCCTAGGATATTTTCAAGATCAGTGTTTCTTAGAGGTTTTCCACCTTCTCGGGATGCCCAGGCATGGGTATTTTGCAACATTTCCATTCATGTCTCCCATAGTCTGGGTCAAAAAGACACAAGACCTGTTCTTGCTGTCTGCTTTTATCTAAGAAAATCTGGCTACTAGCATGAGTCAGCACCACACTACTATATTCAGGTTTCCAACATCTTTACTTAGAATAAAGCACCAAAGAGAAATCCACAATTTTCTTAAGAAATACCAGCGTGTTCTCTGCTCACTGAGATGCGGGAGTGAAGGATCCCGCACTGACAATGAGGAGCACAGGGCTGCTGGAACGGCACACCAAATTAACAGACTTGGGTGTACAGCCTCTGTGTCCCTTTCCCAGGCTTTGCCTGTCAGCAGATGTGTGCTCAGGCACATCTGTACATAGATTTGAGAAAGCAAGAAATAATTCCCTTTGCAGATAACATAGCTTCAAATGTTTCAAGCTAGAAGTCTGAAGAGAGTTCCATAAGCCAATATGCATGTGCAACATTAGTGGAATAGGCTGTCTCTTGAATTAAGACTAAACAATGTGTGATTTACTATTTTCATTGACAGAGGAGGAGCATTTTGATCAAAGATGTTGGAGCAATTCTCTGGTCTTGTGAAAAGTGAGAGAACTTATCACACGTTTTAACACACCATTGATGTGGCTGCAGCCACATTCTCTTATTTCTGGAAGCTCCTAAGCCTGTCTTGCTTATATTAAACATATTCAGCAAAGTCAGTTTTCCTTCTTATTTAACCATATTCTTCTTTGCTCCCTTTTTCTTTCATATTTTTATTCCATTAATTACCTGTAGAGTAAGCAGTGTTAGAGAAGGTTATGGGCAAGTGTCCGTAGGTCAGAAAAAGTAGGAATCCTCCTGTGTGCTCTGTTTGTGGGTTCACTTTGATGGATGAGATGTCAGCTCAAGAATAATTGATTTTCATAGACAAAGTGTTAACTTGCCAGTAGGTTTTCTGGATTTCCTGGTGTACTTGTGTGAATAATGGAAAATTATACTTGATGCAAGTGCCCTGGTTTTGCTTTGGGGACAGAGTAGTGCAATCACGCAGCAACATGCCAAACAAATGTTAATTAAGAGGGGTTTTATCTAATTAGAAGATAATTAATTCACTAGATAGCATCTTTATGAAATTGAGGGACAATCTGAAATAGGATCAGAGCTTGTACTGTGAACATTAAGTAGTTAAAGGGTCTGCTCTTCATATGTTTGTAAAATCCTTTCCTTATTCCCAAATCTTCGATGTAACTTTACCCATGCAGAAGTTCTCCTTCCAAGAATTTCCTGTGCAGATTTAGCCCACTTTAAATACAATGGGAAAGCGTCTGGCGTTCAATAAGCCCACTTTCCCTCACATCTAAATTGGTCTGCATTTTCTGAACGTGACAAGGGGATGGTGAAATGAGAAAAGCAGCTCTGGCAAGTCATTTTGTAGCCTAATGAGGGAGGCTAACGGGGTGGGAAAGGGAGCCAGCAGAGGGCTGGTTTGCTCCCGTGTGGATGAACTGCCCATCCTGTACAGCTAAAGGTGTCTCCCCTCACTCTTCTGATACTTTCAGGAAAGGAAGCAGAAAATCGCTTCTCTGGCGGTGAATTGTCGGAGGAGATCTACACCTGCCTGCCCTGCCGGGAAGGATGTTCTTACTGCACGGATGACACTCCCTGCTATGCGCAGGAGGACAAGTATTTACGGCTGGCTATCATCTCCTTCCAAACGCTCTGTATGCTGCTGGACTTCATAAGCATGCTGGTAGTCTACCATTTTCGCAAGGCAAAGGTAAACATGCGTTTTACTTCGATATTCCTGCTCATTGTGTGGTACAGACTCATTTATGCTAGGTGGATAGCTTCTCGTTTTGACAGTCGGTGTCTCAGGTAAGGAGCTCAGCTCAAGGAGAGGATGCGATTTCCAAGCAGCAATGCTTTGCTTTAGGTGTGGAGGGACCTAAATTGTTTATGTAGTTTCTGAAAAAAATGCCAAGGAATTTGTGTCTCCCAGTGCAATCTGGTTACATTTCTAGATGGTCAGCAAAAATCAAGGAAATCTGTTATGTTTGAAGTAATTTTGGAAAATCAGACCAATTACACAGGTATCTGAGGAGCCATGGGGGTGTTTATGGTCTTGAGATCTTCAAAGTCTCTGTTTTACTACTGTTGAGAATGATGTTTGGTTTCAATGTATTTGAGAGACTATCTGGAAAATAATTATACCAAAGAGAAATATTTCAAAATAATTCTAGTTCCTAGAGAGTTTAAAATTCATTTTATGGTTAGAGATTTTTTTTTCTCCTCTAAAGTATGGCTATATTAAGGAGTGTCTCTAAATTGCTGATGCAGGCTATGGTTATGTTTTATGTACTAACCTAATGAACTTTCTGCTTTTACTTCACTCAAAATCTTTTAACACGTAAGATCTCCTGGAATCTCACTGTTGGCTCAGTAAATGCAGAATATTCTCTAAAACTTCCAATTAACTTAAAAAAATGAATTGAAGCTGGCACATATTCACTACCTACATTTGGGAGACGTAGGTGTGCACACAGTATGCTACATTGTTGAAATTAATAGCTTCATCCACTTTCCATAACTAGATAAGCATTTCCATTTTGGTTTTTGGAACACTTGATCCCACAGTCTTCCTAATCCTACAGTGTCTGTGTTACAAATGCGTGGCTCGTGTTGAAAGACTTTAATATCCTGGCAGGAAATCACAGAATGAACAGTAACATTCCTTTTTTTTAAAAAAAAAAAATTCTGTTTCTGACAGAGTCTTTATATTTAATGATATTGCATAAAATGATTCAAATTACAGATCTAATTGTATTTATAAAGCTTTTCATTATGGAAAGTCTGGTTTAGGCCTCTGTTTAGCCGCCTAACATTAACTTAGCAGAACTTCATTCCAATTTTGTGAGGTTTTAGTCTGCATGGTAATATTACTTGCCTTTAATGTCATAGACAGCATCACGAAAGAAGCATTCCTTGTGAGAAAAAAACTTTACTCTCTAGACTTACAAAGTGAACAGAATAGATTACTTTGTATGCTGCTCTTGCAAGTTTGGCTTGATTTTTTTTCACATTGAAATATTGATTGTTTTATAAGAAATTTCTGTATTTTCCCATAAATAGTTTGAGATCAGAGATGAGTAAATTTGCATACACTCTTGCACTTGTACACTTACATAGGTTCTGATATATGTATCCACCTCAGTTAAAAAAAGATACATCTTTATTAAACGTACTACAGAAATCTTGCTAGTACCTGCTAGTAACAAAAAGTCCATTTTTACTTTTGTGATGATTAACCATTTATTGAAAGTAGGTGATGAACAAGGTGGAATTTTAATATTTAGTATCAAAGCAATACCAAAGAGTCATATAAACACCTTGCCTTGTTTCTAAAGAACTTTTCAGTCTTTATAAAAAACTTTGAGCTTATTTTTTCCCAGATTACCTCTTACCATTAGAGATTCATCATGACGTCTGAATGAGCGAGAACCAGGTATAGAACAAAACATTCTTTTTTCCTGAAAGAAAAGTGATGCCTTTGAGACATTGCATTTCATTAAGTTGGACAGAGATGGCTTATATTATAATTTTGCTACTTTAGAAGAGAGGTGACTTTGCTCTAAATGTGTATCTCACAAGGAAAAGAGGAGGAAAAAGGAGACAAAAATATGTAATATGGTGATTAACAATCCTTTCCTGTATGATCAATGTTTTCAAGGAAGAGAAACTGATAAATAGATGTTCCATTGCTTTTCATGTCATTCAGAAGAGGTTTTTTTGGATTCTTTTTATGCTCTTTATCTTGTTGGTACAGCATGATTTTGAAAAGAAACAGATCTTCTGTGATTACCATGAAATGAGAAGCTGTGTAAGGACAAACATCCTGAGAACAATGAGTATTTGCATAAGAAAACTGCTGGTTACATTGGATAATGGCAGAAATTTGGAGTGAATGAAGGAAACTAGTAAGTGACTGTGTTCTCTCCACCAAGGGGTGAAAGTAACAAAAATGAAAGAACAGCTATTGAAATATGTTCAATATATCGACATTTTCAGAATTTCAAACCTCAATTTGGTTAGTGTATCTGTCTGCGATTGAAGTTACTGTGTTAAACTACTTATTTCCATTGTTCTGGGTGGGTGTCAGAGAAGGGCATTTTTTTGGATTCCCTTCTGCGTATGGCACTACAATATTCAAATAGTTTAAAAAAGTAACTTTAGATACAGCATTTTAACAGAAAGACCTATGTACTGCTACCATATCAGGAAACAATCTTCAAAGTCTTTAAAAGAGCAAAAATGCTAAATTAAACCCCAGTGCTGAAAAGAATGAAGATTAGATTTGCGATGTTTTGGTACATTTTTTTGATCATACTGAGCTCAGTAAAATGGGAAAGCAAATGGGATCATGTTACCACTCTACTAAAAGTGACTAAGGAAATAGGCTCCTGGTAAATAGTAACCAAAAAGCTAAGGTCCTGGAAAGTTTAAGCCTGCCAACAGAAGGTGCCTTGGGAATATACACCCCTGGCACCTTGACTGTCATATTATGAGTATAATAATTGAGACAAAGAATGATGAAGGTCCATAAGGACCCTTTAGATTGTGATGGAGGTGACAACCTTGGTCTCAAAAAAATCAGAATATCCGTAAGAGCAGATGCAGATCAGAAGTATTTTAGAGAAGAAATATCTCAGCTATTCAGGTAATCGTGGTTTCACATATGATGACTAAGCAGTATGTGCAATGGAAACTGCTGTGGAAGAGTCACTCATTGGCTTAGGGTCATCAACACTGCAGAATATATGCTAGGTCCAAGCCAGGTAATAAAAGAACAACCATTGGTAAAAGATCTCCTGCTCCACTCCCAAAGAACATAGCAATGAGAACAGAGATATTTTCAACAGTGACTGCCAAGTGCTATTGGTAGAATGTGACGATCTGATTTTGGTTTTGACGTGACCTTTATTACTGACCTAGGATGTAAAAATAATGATCTACAGGGAAACCTGGTAAATATCAACCAAAGAGGTTCCACAAGTGAAAGATCTTGACAAATTGAATGCTACTAAATAGGCAAAGCCTAGAGCAAAGCCAGATGACTGGCTTCTAAAAGCCACGCTTCTTTTTAGAGGAACCTTTACAAGTCTCTGAAGCTTTAAGTCTCTAAAGGTCCCTCTAAAGAGTCCTCTTCAGACTTCCAAAAGAACTCCTCTACAAACCTGCTGAATTATTTACTGTGGAGTAAGCTACCGCCTAATAGCAGTAGTGGGGGAATGGGAGATAGGAAATGTGACATCTGTGTTTATAATGGTGACAGGAACTGAAGATCAGTAGGTCCAACTTACACGCTTGCAAATTCATAGAAATGGTAATAAAACTGGGACTACTATGTCTATGTTTAAATGTGGGAAGTGGGCTTTTGTAAGAACGTGATGCCCTACAAATTTATTTGTAGCTCTGTGAAGGTGGATTATGAGCATGTGGATATGAGAGTACTTTTTCCAAGGTTCACCACTAGAAGCTCTTAAAAACCTTTTTCCAAGGTTCACCACTAGAAGCTCTTAAAAATTATGATCTCGAGGGGCTAGGTGAGCTACACTTCTTGTAGGTAACAAAGAGATTACAGACGAAAAGACAGTGGAGGAAATTGGTATAAAATCATGGAAGGCAGAGCGATGTTGACATGTTCAAAAATTTTGATTATTCCTCTTAAGACATTACTAGGAGGCATTCAAGGCATCTCTCAAGTGGTTAAAAAATTCAAATAGGTGTTTTATACAAGTTCTAGTTGCTTTATGTCACTCAGTGGGGGAAAAAAAAAAAAGTGGATTCCAAAGTATAAATCAATTCAAATAGAGACTAGAATGAATCATGAAGGATATTTCCATTATTAGCTGTTTAAATACAGTGGTTGTGGTGAAACATCTGGTGCAAGAAGTCCATGATTTTTATTGTTGGAAACCAGGAGGATAGACCAGGAAGGATCACTCTCTGCTGTTCTTGAACAATGCAGCACAGGCCATGACCTGAGGTAGGACACTAGAGTCTGAATCAGAAAGCCATTCTTTTGTTCTCTTGACAAAGAGTCATTCAGTTAGATTTCATGCCTCTTGAAAGCATTGTAGTTACTCATACAGACTTGCATGTTTTATAGGTGGCAAACCAAAATTGAGCTCATTTGTCCAAGACACAGTTAATCCAAACTACCACTGGTACCACTGACCAAAATCTTGGCATTGCCAACCTGTAAGTGAAACTGCAAATTGTGACTTCAAGCAGTAGTCAGCATTGGCAAATGGTACAAAATTTAACTGCAGAAAGATACTGTGAGAAAGCTCAGATCGATGCCGAGGAATTCATTTGAGGCTTTGTCAAACACAGGTGAAAGTGAGTCAGCAGCCCTGAGATCAGCTCAGCAGCAATGGTATTAAACTGCAAGAGACATAACTGGAGAAAATCACAGGCAAAAAATGTGGCCCTTTGCTGAGAGAAGGGAGAACTCCAAAATGCTAATAATAAAATAAATTTGGAAGAAGGCACAGAAGAAGTAGCAGAAGCTAAACCACTAGTGAAAACCATTGTAGGGAAAGATGGGAAAAAAAGAAAAATGTAACAGATAAAGCAGATGCTACTGCTATAATGGGAAAAGACAAAGCATTTCAGGAGAGTAAGTGGAGGAAATGTGCCAAACAAAGAAAAAAGGAAAAAATATTCACAGCTAATACCAAAGGGAAAGCAGATGTGCAGATCACTTCAAAGAAATCTGTAACTGCTCTAGACAGCCCTCATGCCAAGCAGTAGTGAAAGCCAAAAACCCTGAGCCTGGCATTAACACAAGCTGCAAGAAGCTGAAAATCTCCTGGGAGATGGAAGTGGATGAAATCCCATCAGAAAAGCTGACGGCACCTGACAGCACCAGTTTAATGACACTGAGGGAGTTGTGCAATGAAGCCTGGGAAAAAGAGATTTTCCCTCAGTAGTGAAAATGTTAGAGTTTTATTAGGCTGCCCTGACAGGGTGATCGTGCTGAATAGTGCAGCTGGGGAGATGCTGAGGTTTCTGCAGTGAACGAGAGAGAAAGGGGACACTGGGTGCGAAACAAGGAACAGGCTCAGCTGAGGCTCTCGGCACTTTGGATGGACTAGATATGTGTCCTAGCAATTGCAGAGCAGTGTCTAGAGGAATAAGCTCCTTTTATTTCTTTGGTTTTCAAAAGGCTTTGACAGACTCTGAGAGGGTCTTGCAGAACAATTTTCAGCCCTGTGGATTCAGATCTTCAAGGCTGTGTACAGTTGTGCAAAACATCCTCTTAAGTTGAACAACTAAGAAAGACATCAGCTCAAGGTGAACACTAGCAAACATCCTTGTATGCGGTGGGATTGTTATTGATTTGATAATGCAAACATTACTGGTAAAAACATGTCCAAAAAGTATGAGGCTAAGCTAACAAAAGTAGCTGGCTAGGCAAGCATGGATGCTAAAATAAATATTCTCAAAAACGAGAAGCTGAACGGTGATTTTGTAAGAAAAAACATCAACAAAACAGGAGAATTCATCTATCTGAGCAGTGTTACATGAACCAAAGGAAAGCTCAAAGAGGGAGTGACCAACTGTGGTATTGATAACATGCAGTGTAAGGGTAGCAAAGCTACCAGAAAGAAGCAGAATGTTTGAATAAAAATAAATAAACCCCAGATTTTTTTTTAAAAAATAAAGTTAACGTCGGGTTTCAAGGGCTTAAGATCTGCGAGAGCCTTAGAGAGGAAATCAGCTGCATTGTAAACAACTTCTTATAAAAGTACCATACCGTGGAACATCACCTGCAAAGAACCTCAAGAGCTCATCAGTTATCAGGCTGCCTTTTCAAATGAATCAGAAAGAAGAGCTGGAAAGATCTGACCTTTGCAAGCAGCATACCAGCTCAAACATGGAGAATACAACTGCTGTGGGTAATTGTAAGTGCCCTTAGGAACTGCTAAGAACCACCATGGGCAAAGACACGAGAGATGCTGATCTCAGCTGTAGCATGGAAGAAGCTAATTGCTACTTCGGTGATGAAGGAGGGATGTAAATGTGACACCAGCCTTGACTCACACCAGACCTATTCAGAATGGTCTTGTTTGCTGTGAATTCTCATTCAGATCAACACTAAAGGCCTCGGAGTCGTTGCGCTGAAGCCGAGGTACTTTCCCATCATCTTCCCTTGTCAAGCACTGTGATGCTGGCAGGTTCTGAGCGGGCAGGGGAACCGCAGGGCAAGAAACCTTTGGGGGATCTGGTCTTTCTGTTTTCCTAACGTATCTGTGGCCAGCATCTCTGCATGTAAATCCAGCACATTAAGGGAAAATTGACAGTAGCCAGCGCACTTGGAAAAGATTGTTTTCCACTCTGAAAAATAATGGCAAAAGTGCCTAGAGGAGTGTCTTAAAAATGGCAGTTCAGAATGGTGTTGTCATGGTATTAACAATAATGAAGGCCTATAATAGAGCCCTTTAAAATTATGAGTTTTGCCCCATTCAAGACCATTTACAATCCCAAATATTAGAAATTTATAACTAAATGACCTTTTAATGTACCGCGGATTTTTTTCCCCTCATTTATGAACACTCCAGAACTACTGGAAATACAGAAATACAAATACTTTTAAGGAGAGGAGAGAAATATATATCTGGAATGCTGATCAAGGAAAAAATTCAGAGTTAACAAGACCACATGGCTAATCATCAACTAGAATAAATCACTTTTCCTCTCTCAAGGGGACTGTGTCAAATAACAACATGCAACTGTTTTTATATGGTTTTTACTCTTTGTTGAGTACAGATTTTCAGTGTTTGGAGTTCTGGGTGCTAGATATTCTATACCACCACTTTCCTATTTTTCCATTTAGTGTATATACACTTAAGTTTTCCTCTAAATATGATTTCAAAACTGTGAAGATAGTCCCTAAACAATGCAATTTTAAACACCCCACAAAACTGCACACAGATGGAAAGGCAGCATGCAAATTAATGCTGTAGTTGCCCTTTCTAATATTGAGAAATCAAGAATGTCTTTTCTCTCTTAGTGCAGCCATGATAGGATGCAGTAATTCAGAGTGAGGTAATCACAGGCTATTGCTGTGTGATACATCTTTAAATATTAAAGCATGCTGGCTTTGCAAACATACTTTTTTTGCTAATGTAAATCAGCCAATCCTTTTTTTTTTTTTTTTTTTTTTTTGTTAACTCTACAGTGGCATCTTGATGTGCTTACGCCTGGATGCCTTTCATCTTTGGGGCACATTCTGCTTTTTTCTCCCTAGACACCAATTTCTGACATTCCAGCTGAAGTGGAAGCTTGACAGAGGGAAGAGATCTTGTGCAGATGGAGCAGCTGCCTTTCCATGCTGTGCTGGTGGGCATACCTGACAGTTCACTCAGCACATACACGTTCTGTGCAGTGCTTTATGCACCCTTTCATCATCATATCCCAGAGTGACAACCTAGTTTCTTGTGATTTCTCAGGGAAGTTTATTGTAGTTTTGAGGTTTGCAGCTTTAAAGACATTGGTGATGTTGTTTTCAAAACTGTTGTTTTTAGTGGAATTCTCATTTCCTGTATAGAACAGAACTCATAAAATGTCCTTCCCATTTTTCTGTTAAGATGTGCCTTTAGGGATGCTGTACTTTTTAAACTTTCACGTAAATAATTGCAGAGTGCCATACTGAACAGGTAAGAAGCACAGGGGCTGTTAGTCCCCCTGAGGCAGCACTTGGGAGTTGGACCTGAGGAACTGGCTGCGGGAGCTCCCAAAGACAGTGGGCACTGGTAGGTAAGGCCACAATGGTGGTCGTGCTCTGTGTTTGCAGGGTGCTGTGGCATTCACTTCATAAGCCCAAAGGTTTCACATCTGTATATATTTGCATTCTAATACATGGTTTAGGGGAATTAAGTACTTGCGAATAGAAAAATAAGCCTAGTTCTACTATAGACACTTAAGGCCTAAGGAAAAACTGAAGTGTGAAGAAAATAAAGATCTAGGTATAAAATGGGTTGGTAGATTTCAGTTCAGTCTCTTGAAAAAGAGATAATGAGAAGAACAGGGCAGTAGGAAGCACAAAAAGGCTGTATAACAGCATTCACTAGAGAGAGTCTACCCTTAATGGACAAGGTAGGTCTTAAAAATTGCTTTTCGCCAGTACTGAACTGTAGCTCTAAGGATCCAAAAGCTACAATCTTCTCAGTATATCTTTATATTAAACCAACATTTGTCTCCACAAAGTTGAATTACACAGCACCTTAGGGCCCACCTGGAAAACACACATAGTTTGTTGGATAGTGTAGTGCCTTCAAAGTGATGTAATCAATTGTGGACTATGACATGTTTGCTCCACTTTGGAGTTCAGGCTGATTCCTGGCCTTTATTTTCTTAACCTTAATGTCTTTATATTTAAGACCTTGCAGTCTATGAATTGTTGTCATTTTGTGTTCACCAATGCTCCACGAAACTCCACAATTCAGGGCCCCAGTGTTCCAATTAATGGAGCTAATAGCAGTGCACTTTCCGTGCAGGGTGCTGGCCAGGAAGACAGCTGCCACCACAGACAAGGCTGCAGTAGTCTTGAAGGCATATGTAAGTTTAGTTGGATTACACTATTATTTCACTTTTAAAATAAATTATGTAAAATAAAGGTAATTGAGTCCTTGAATTTCAGGATATATTTTCCAACAAGTACTATTACGTAGAACATTTTTTCCGAAGCTGCTGCAGAGCTAGAAATTAAACTGAGTAAACTGCTAAGATTTTTGGTTGTTTGTTACTCTCTGATTCTTGAGGAGTCTCGTATTTGTGGCCCTTGTAGCAAAGCCGAGTAAACCAAATGATGTGTCACATAATAGTAAGCTTTCCCCATGGATTCTTTGATGCAGTAACTTCAGGACAGTTGAGTTTACCTGAAGTTTCATTTGGGTTTGTGAATGAGCATTTACAGATTTGCTAGGGAGGGTCTTCCTGTCATGTCAGCAGAATAACAGCAACATTATTTATTCTGCTGTTTGTCTTGGAGTTGTATATTGCTGTGAACCTTCCGTGTACAATCAATAGCAATAACAGAGTCCCTGGTGGCTTGCAGAAGGCCTTTGGCATGCCTCCTTTTCCAAGAGCAGACTCCTGTCTTAAGCAGGCCTTTCTTGTTGTTTTAAGGATCTAAGTGTAGGCTCAGAAAAAAACTATTCCAAGTGGGAGCCCAGTTTGTAGCGGGGAGACTTTTCAACCAGGAAGGCTTGCAGAATTTCATAGTGACAGTCATTTGTTTGATGAGCTCTTTGTCTCTGGGAGAAGCGTTTTGCTAATAGGTGGGGCCAAGGTTTGGAGATTGAAACATGGTTTTTGATGCAGCTCAGATTTGCATTCCAGTGTGCCAGTGTCTGGACCCCATTTTGACACCAAAACTCAGCATAACTACTGAGAAGCACATTCGAAGATGAGCAAATAAAAATTTTAAGAAGTTTTACTCAAAGGGAAGGAAGAAATAGCTTAAAGGAAGAAACTAGGAATACTGGGAAAACAAATGATAGCAGGAAAAATGTGTCGTGAGAACTTTCGAGTAACAGAAATACAACACAATAGGAAAACTTATTCTAGGAATTTTTTTTGTCGTAAAAATTTATTTAATGGTAGTATTCTCAGAGAAACTGCATATGCTGCTTTTTATGTAGGTTTTTTTTTGGCTGAACACAGATCATTCAGACTAAAACATACGCCTGTTCTTCATTCTTTCCTTCATTTCTTTGGGCAAAAGTTGAAGGTTTATAGCTCACAAGCAGGAGCCTTATGCTGTCAGCTTCTCTTTAGGACTTCATGCTGTGAACACAGTCAGATTGCTTTCTGCCTTCCCTGTCCATGAAAGCAGAGATGCCTCCCTCATGTCTGGAATAAAATCTTGACATTTTTCCCTGACATCTTCTCATCAATATCAATATAGCTGAAAAGAAACCTTGATCTCCTCCTGCTTCCCTCTAAGACATCCCAGCTACTGCTTTCGGAGTTACTGTAGCAACCTGCTTGTTATCTCACTTCATTTTGGACTCTGGAGCTCACTTTGCCTCTGGCTACATCTAAGCCTTACTGAACTCTTTCTGAGTTCCCTTTTAATACATGTTTTCTGCCAGTCCACAGACCTGAAATTCTTATCTCAGCTTGTTATCTTGTGTCTTGACTACAGCAATGTGCCTTCAGCTGGCCTTGGCAAATGCAGTCATGGCCTGCTCCTATCTATTCAAAATGATGCTACGAACAATTTTCTGTCCTGCCGCTTTGTGTTGTCCTTATTGCATCTCCCCGTTGACATCACACATCAGCTGTACCTCTTGGTTTTTGAACTCCCACATGAGCTTTTCTCTCCTGATGCCATTTCTTTGATGCAGAAGTGTCAACACCAGCCTCCATCATCTTCATCTTGTTATATTTTTTGTAAAACGCCCCTTGTTCAGACCACGCTTTCCTCAGGCTTGGCAGAGGCTTTCTGAGAGCATCACCTGCTCTCCATATCGTGTCTTCAGATTCAAGTGCTGACAAAGTTTGTGAGTATGGGTGAGATACCGACAGGCTGGCACTTCTGATTGCTTGTTACAATATGTGATATTGCCTTGTTGTTCTATCGTCCTTCCCATCTGCCCTTACCTGTCTATTGTCCCTTATCTTAAACTCTTAACTTTGCAGAGGAAGGAGAGTCTTTTTTACTTTCTCCTTGTGCAGGGTCCACGATAACTTGAGGCTGACCTGGGGCTGGGGCTTTCAGCGATACGGTGGTAGGAAGAGCAATTAAGTTATACATAGCAGTATTTCCTTCAAAAGGCAAATACGCTTTAATTTCCAGTGAAACATACAATCCATGATCGAAACTTAATAAGAGAGTACTTGGTGTAATAAATTCTGAAGATCTGAAAAATCTCACCACTTTTGGGATCAGCGTTTCTCAGATCCAGTCATAAGCTATTAGTTTGGAGCAGTTTAGCCACTTTGTTGTAAAAGTCAATAAAATAAATGGCAGTTGGATTTAGATCTTCAGAATTATGAGGTTTTGTTTGATTTGAAGTTAGTATAGTGATCTTAATCTGTAGTTTATTTGCCTTCTCATTCATGTGAATAATGAGATTTTTAAAATTTTTATTGGATTTATTCTAACCCTTCTCTTCTTACTTTATTCTCAATTTTTTTCTTCTGAGATATTACGAATCTTGAGCTTTGCAGTCAGGTTGGTTTTTTCCTCCTGTAATTTACCATAAACTATTTCTTTCCACATGATTGAACTACTATTTATGCAGACTGTTTTAGTGAACTGTGGTATTTTCTTCTGTAATAGGTGATGCCATGTTGAATAAGAAAGCTGAAATTCAGTTCAGGTGTTCTGAAGCTATTTGTAAACTAAATCAGGGGAACATGCTGAGCAACACCTCCTGCTCATGATATTTGGGGTTGTATTCCATCAAATTTTTCTATATTCTGTTTGACCTCTTGCTGATGAAACAACTATAGATATTAAACTGCATTTTATTCTTGAAGACCACAATGCCTTTGTGTCTTTCTTCCATTTTATTTCTGCATTAATTGAATGCATAACCCAGTGAAACAGGTGCTTTAGGTGATCCAGAATTTTGATGATCATCATTTTACATATTCAACTCTTAAATTAACCGTAAGGATGTGAATAGACTGAAACTGAACTTAGACATTACTTACCCCATTACCGATTTTCCTTCATCTGCACATTCATCATTATTTGGTGAGAAACAGGTATGTTGATCTAAGCAGTATATCCTCAAGGAAAGAATTCCTGCTCTTGAGAGGAAAGATGTCCCTGGGACATGAACTGTTGCCACTGTGAGGATTCTTCACCAACAATTTTCAAGTATCTGTCTTGTAGGTCGTGTAGTGCAACTTATATGCAGCAGGATCCGTGTTGCAAAATGCAGAACACGTTATTTTCACCATGATATATCATAAGGGGTTTCATTACTTGCATAACGGAAAGAGTCAAGGGCCACATGAATTGAAAAAGAGTATTTGGGGGGTTCTTGGATCCTTGACATCTTGTGCACTTTTAATGAAATTGCTTTATGATTGATGGCTGCTTGACCTTTGCTTTTCATCATGGTTTTTTTCAAGTAAAAAGTAAATTTAATAATTACATTCTATTTGAGCTCAGCTATTACTAGTAACAGAGAAAAAATTGACCTTTGTGTAAGTATTCTTTAAAGGGAAATGAAAAAACATGAAGATTACCTTTATTTGGTTTAGGAATACTGCACAAAACCTGCAACTGCCAGAAAATTCTGACAATTTGCCAATATAGTTTAAGTGGCAGGATATAACTGTAGGCCTATCTTTGGAAAATTGGCCTTTGCTATGAAGTTTACTGTATTTGCAATCCATATTCTATTCGGCTATTATTCAAATAGAGCAATTATTATTAAAAGTACTTGTCAGTGTGGTAAGAGGTTGAACAGGGCACAGAATTTCCCCTGGAATATTTTACAGAGAAATTTTCAAAATGGTACAACCATTTCTCTCTTGAAGTCAAGAGTGTTTCCTGCAGTTAGATGGGAGTGAGTTACTTCATTTTCTACGTCAACCAACAACAATAAAATGAAAGCATAGCCTTGTTATGGTATTTGAAATTCCCCTTTTCCTAGGCAGCAGTCCTAATCAGTCCCTGAATTTATTATGGAGAAAATAAAAAATTGAAGACCGCACCATTCCAGGGTACTTAACTGAGGCTTCAGGAGACTCCTTCCAGTTGCCTTTGTGCCTCTTCCTCAGTCCCTAGTACTCCTTGTCCAGGTGCAAACAATATTAAGATAACCATGACAGTTAAATGCAGTTCCACTCTTTTTGTGCTCTTCTTAATATCGGCGTCTGTCTGGGAGCTGACAGGTTCAGCTTTTGTCTCTTAACAGAGGAGTCGAACATCTTGCTCATTGTAGCTCAGCCTCAGGGACAGAAAGAAGGATCTGTGTCTTCTATTGCTTAAAGGTAAATTTCAAGTGAAATAAAATTTCTGAAAATTAGCACTTTAGTGTTTCTACACAGCTTCTGCACTGAAAAAGATAACAATGTAATTGGGAAAAGTGATATGGGGCAAGAGCTGGAAAAAAGGTTCAATGGGCTTTAGAAAAACAGTGCATGGAAATCAAACCAAAAATATAGCCATACTGAAAAAAATTGCTGGGAAGGAGTATTTAGGTAAGAAAAGGAACTAGTAATAAAATATTTCAACCAGCTCCTATTCAGACCAAATATTTTCAGCTTGACAAAATCTCCTCTCCCTTCTGTTGTTTGACAGAAGTAAAGAACTGCCTATACCAGGAAACAAGAATTTGAACAGGAAGGGTTTTCAGAGAAGTAAGAAATTTGGCAATACAGTTCAATACCTTCTCCTCACGTCTCCTGTGTCCTGGCCTGCGGAGCAGAGTCCAGACCTGCGCCACCAGGTCACACCAGAGCAGAGCGAGCGCTCTGCCATCACATGCACCCTTAGCCAAGCTTTTTGTGTCACTTATTTTGAGATGGTTTTGCATAGTAATTTATCTGGTCACTTCAAATACATCAGCTTAGCAAGCAGAGCAAACCTGTATCTGTTCTCTGTTCCCTTGCATCTGTGCCATTGTTGTATATCCATTTGTGCTTTCCAGCTGTATGTTGAGTGGTAGGATACCCTTTACAGTTTAATAAGTATGAATGTGTCATATCGTTGATATCAAAGATGAAATCCGTCTTCACTTTTTTCTTAATAATTTCTTTTAGGCCTCCTTTATCTGTAAGGCAAGCTCACATTCTGGTGGTAAGCCACCTTTGTGAAAGGAGATTTTCTTTAAATCTCTTAGCTCCGCTTAGTCATTCTTTATATCGTAAAAGTGGCAGAACTGTTTAATGAAAGTGGGAAAAAAAAATCAAAATATGCCAGCCTTTTCCCCTCACTGGGTTTCCATGGTACTACACTCCTATAATACATGGTGACATGTGGCCCTGGAGAAATCTGCAGTCTTCCTGGACTGACACCAAAAGCGTACAGTTCTGTTAATTCAGTAATATGCAGTGTAGCAGACACAGAATTACTTTAATTTTATTTTAGCTTTTAATTTCTTATTTTGCATCCTGTCTGAAAATACTTTGACACTCAAACTTTGTGTGATGACATTCAGAAATTCAGTGCTAATTAATGCCGCTGTATTTCCTAGATTGCTTAGGACCCCAGAGAATTGAAATGCAGTATCTTCTGTGCTTGTTTATCCATGGTTTTAGCTTTTTGTTTTGTTACACTTGATGCAATTTGGCCAGCTACATTTTTTTTAAATTTCTGTCATGCAAATAATTGTTAAGCATTTATTTATGACCCTTTAGCAGTGCCCAGGAGGCACATGTGACTTTCCTTTCCTAATGTGATTTGCCACAGAAAGGGTGTTACTTTCTGAGATCCAGGGATAAGGATAGACTGTTTATCTCAAAGGCTGCTGTTGTGGTCTAGATAGTATGGATAGACTCAAGTCTGAGCAAATACCAACACATAAAGCAGCCCTTCACAAATTATGTTTTTTGCAAGCCTAGTCAAGTAAATGTGCTCCACTAAGGCAGTTGGTAGGGGAAACAGAAGGTAGGATGGCGATACATGACCTGTGCTGCCTGGGAACGCCCCACTCCCTCATTAGTTTCACAGACCATTGACAGTGAAGCTCTGTGATGAGAGGTGGACTGGCAATAGCATTCACGGAGCTGATGAATAGTTCCTTACTGCCATGGAGAAAGCCTCAGGAGCAAACAAATGGTGCAGTACCACTGAAATCCCACTGAAATCGAAGTGTCGTGACGTGAGCGTGATCTGGCTTTGCCTGTTCTTCTCCAGTGACATCTGAGAGTTAGACTGTGTGCTTGATCCTCACCTCTTGGAGTCACCATTTCAGTTTTTCTCTAGTAATTGCCCCCTTGTTTTGGTCAGTTTCCTTATGAAGTAGGTAAGGGTAATACCAAGAGCAGAGAATGGAATTCCAGTTTTGTGCTCCACACACATACAGTTCCAGCTACCTCAGATACAAAACCGGAACCACTCGTCAGATAGATTAAAAACTCTGGCTGAAACACAGTCTTGGAATGAGATGGATTAGGAAGCTCTGTGAAAACCCCTCACCTTGATACTATCATCTTAACAAAGGCATCTGTTTATATGTTGGATGTCTAAGTCTTTATTTTATCCTTATCTTTTCATTAATCAAATGTACTGAATAGGAGCCTGGCTGAAAAAGACGAGGAAGCTCTAGCGGAATCAGGCTGAATAGGAGCCAAGAGTGAGCTCTTGCCACCATACCAGGAAACGATATACAGGGCAACACAGGACGATGGCCAGCAGACAAGGGAACCCTGGTATTCCTCTTTACTCAGTGCTAGTGAGGCTGATCCTGAAATGCTGGGACCAGTTTTGAGCTCTGTGGTTCAAGAAGACTGTGGAGAAACTGGAGAGAGTTCAGTGGAGACCAGAGCATATAAGCCGCTGGTGGAGCTTGAGGAAGTTAAGCTTTGATAGGATGGCAAAGAGGAAGCCAAGGGGCAACCTAGTAGCAGCTTGTTTGAGGGGTGGTTGTGAAGACAGACCCAAACTCTCATCAGTAATGGCAAGTGATGGAGGTAACAAGGGACAACAGTCACAAATTATGACTGGGGAGGTTTAAGCTGGGCATTAGGAAAAACTTTCTCACTAAAAGTGCCAGACCAGAGTCAACTGGGTAACACACCAGTTACCCAGCTCCATCTTGGGGTTTTTAAGACAAAGCCATGGCTGACTTGATCTAGTGTTGGCAGTACTCCTGCTTTGACCGGAGGATGGGACTAGAGGACCTGTAGAAGGCCCTTCCAACAAACATTTCTATGAGTCAGTGATTCTATGAGACTAGTTAGATTTTATTATGCACATTGTGGCATATTAGACTGCTTATCAATTAGATAAGCTACAGATATCAACTCGTAACAGAATCAGGATGATATACACGTTAAATACCTGCATGGTATTGAAACAGCTGCACCTTAGTCATGTTACTTTTGTTCAAACACTTTCGTGGTTTGCAGTACTATGTTAGAGGCTTTCTCCCTTTTCTAGTAATGGTATATAAAAAGAATCTAACATATTCCCCTTGGGCACGCACTAGCTTTCATTGTTTTTTCTTCTGTTCAAGTCTTCAGTTTTCAAAGCAGGCATTAGCCTCAGTCCTGCTGGTTTGGATGAGTCCGGTGGGTTACTCTGTGTTAAAGGGTTGTTTCTGTCTCAGCTGGACAGCCTTTCACAGACCTATGGTAAATGGCTTCCCTCCTGTAGTAGTGGTTTGTTTGTTTGTTTTTGTCGTGGGTTTTTTGGTTTGTTTTTGGTTTTTTTAATGAGAAAAGATATATCAGAAAGTTAGAAAACATCTGTATTTCTCTAATAAACAGTCAATGAACCTTTCTGTAAAGGAATTACTCTGGAGAGACCACTGTGTTTGCTTCACAGGAGAGCAGAAGTACTGAAAGAGCCTCTGCTTCCTTGTCTTCCTAATTCAGAATATTTGTATGCACTGAACTGAGATTTTGGTATTGAAAACACAGTTCATGAGGAGAAACGCCTCTGACTGTTTGTGTGTCTGGACCACACCGAGGTCTGGAGAGGACCCCAGCACCCTGATTTTGCTTTCCCTGCCCTTACCCCAAGGCTCTGTCTCCTCTCCATCAGCGCATCTTGCTTGACTGACCGAAAGAATCTGCCATGGCGTTACCATACCCACTATTACGTGTTTTGTTCCAAGGGGAAGCCTACAAAGGCAATTTCAGAGTAGCTGCTCCTCAACTTGTTTATGGACTGAACATGCACATCATGTGCCATGACTCTGACCCTATACCTGGATGTAGAGTTACAGTCAATTCCTGAATCGCACATGGAGGTGATATCTAACCTCTGAGCCTGTAATGACTGTGAGTATCTCTTGACTTCATGAATAGTTTTCACAGTTTACTTTAGATCACCAACACTTACTTAACTTTGGGTAGTCACTAAAATGCATCAGTAGCATCTCGCAACTGTTGGTAGCTACATCCCAGCCGAGAGAAGTTGCTGTGAATATTTCTAGGGTCTTCCTCCTTGAGTCAGAGTCCTGGTCCAGTCTGTAGTGGCTGTTTAATATGAGGGTATGTGCTCAGCTCTGAGTCCTGTGCCACTGCCTAAGTCACACTGGTTTACTTGAACTCACTTTTTCCATAAACACCTCTCAGAATACATTATATACAGAAACAAGACAGTTTACTGTACTAATATGCTGATCTTTCTGTGTAGGTGTAGCATTACATACTCAGTGATTCAGAAGTTACTGAGCTCACCAAACAGGGGCCTTTATGCCCTGTGTCTTCATGCTACTTCATTATTTGCATTTGCTACCATGTACCTAAACCTATCTTGCATTTTGCGAACTGGCCCTTTCGATTGCTTCCCACGAAACACCTGATTGCAGTTCACTTGATTTTCTCTTGTGGCTGACAACCTGCTTCAGATTTGCAGGAATTGTCTTAGTGGACTTTATTGTTCACTGCAGAACTGCACGTTGGTAGCTACTCACTAAAAAACCTCTGACTCGGGATGAAGAACATGGTAGAGACCAGCACATACATAAAGGTTATGACCTTTAATGTAATACATGCCATACTATTCTGATTGCTTCCTTTTGGTTTGCTTCCAGTATTTCTGAATGGAGGCTGGATTGAAGCTAATGCCTAGCTCAGTCATTATTTTTCCTCTTTTGACTTATCCGTAATAATAATAATAATAATAATAATAATAATTTTTTTTTAACCAAGATCTCAGTTAATTAAAAAGCAAACAAACCCAGAGAATGTGGAAAATGTATGGTGGAGGTAGCTAAACTAAGTATGAAAGTTAGTATGAAGCTAGAAGCAAAATAAATTGCAGTATTGCTTTGGTGTCAGCAATATGTAACCATTAAGTGAGACTGGGAAAGCCAGAAAGGAGAGTTTTACTGACACAAATAAGTAAACACAGAAATAAAACTCTGAAAGGGGAATGAGCACACAGACCAAGCAGCAATAAACAAACTGTACACAAGATGAACAGCCAGAGAAATAAATAAGCAAAACCCAAAATAAATGCCAACAAGCAAGGCAGATGCAAAAAAACAAGCAGCTGTTAAGAGAAAAAGAAACTGAGCAAATGTTACATAGAAGTGGAAGAAAATCCCACTGCATGGAATTTCAGGGCTATATGCTAAAATGCCCTGATTTCTGTGAATTCCATTGGAGAATTTTAATTGTGCAGACCGTATGGGTGGACACCAGTTGATGGAGGCTTTGGGTTATTATTTGCTGCCATTCTTTAGTTTATTTTCTTGAAAGAGCAAAGGCTTTTTCCTGATGTATGTGGCATTTGTGATGCTGCCCACATGCCTTAGGGGCCTGTACTTGCAAAGTCTGAACAGTGAAGGATTCAACTTTTGGTAGAAAAACTGATGCTCGAAGACTGGTGGAAATACTGTCTATCAAATATAGAAGATCTTTATCTAATAAATCATTTTTAAAACATCCTGCTTTGGTTTTGGTTTTCCCCTCTTTAGCTATTCCCTGTTATTAAAACTTCAATGCTGGATGAAGACTTTACTTCTTGGACCTTACCTCTTGGGCTATAATGGGCGCTACTGGAAGAAAAAGGTCATATATATTTTTTAAGTCAACATATGTCTTTTTTCTAAACAAAAAACTTTCATGTTACTTTTTATTTGTTATTAAAGTATCTCTTTTTCTTTGCAGTAGAGAAAATTAACAAACTTTCAAATGTGCAGTTCAGGAGAATTCTGATGCTTCCACTTCCTTTTTTTTTTTTTCTGTTTTCTACACTCATGCAAAAATAGTTCTTTGGTTGTACTATTTTGCATTTGAAATTTTGTGCTTTTCTACATCACCGTGGATGGCATTCATCTCTGCCTGAATGTCTGCACTGTTTGCTGAAGAATCCTATTTAAAAGAGCTGTGGTATCTGTGAAGGTATCAAAGGCTGAGATAAAAGCACAGGTAAAAACCCGGATTCAAGCTCATTTTGAATTCCAGTGTTCCTCTGTAAACCACACTTCTTTTAGGGCAGGAAACAGAAGTGTATAGACAGAATTCACAGAGAGTGGTTCCTGCTGGAGCATGAGTGAGAAGAAAATCATGGGTTAATTCAGTGTTTTGGAAGAACAGCTGGAAACACTGAAGTTCTTTGCCCCTGCAGGTTATCTTATGATTATGGCACCCAGAAACAAGCTCGATAAGACTGATCAGGATATGAAAGACTTGTTTAGAACAGGATGTTCACACAGAAGCTGTTTGAAGACCAACTTTTTTAGATCATTTCCATCTTCCCTGTATGACACCCATTTCAGCTACTTTCTTGGCCATTCCATCATATACCGATGCATTGTACAAAATTAGAAAATAAACAACTTCTTAGGTGGCTTGAGTATTGATCGATCGTGAGAGACGTGAGTTTACTGGCCTCTGCCAGTGTCTTGTATGGCGTTGGGCAAGACCCCTCGGCATTAATTCCCAATGAGTAAAGTGCTGTTGTCTTACAAAGATGTTACGAAGAAAAACTCTATGAAAACATGTGGAGCTCCCAGCTACAGCAGAGTCAGGGCCACATAAGGAGTCTTGTGGATATGGTCCTACAGTGCTTTTTAAATGTGTGATATAGTGCTGGGAGCTTTACATCACAAAGTGTAAACCCCATGTTATCAAAGGCAGATGTTTTCTAAGCTTTCTGAGCTATTATTTTTCATCTGTTGCACACAAGATTTACATCTCATTCAAGCTAAATTTGTGTGTTCATTACAAATGTGAACTAACTGATACCGCCATTTATAGTTTGTAAAAATATTTGCACTTTCTATTACACATGTCAAAGCAGTGTGCATGATCGATAGCTTCAGACATTTAAGCTATAAAATAATTAGGAGTCTAGTCACTTCTTAATTAAAATAACCTGGAAGTATTCCATTTAATGACTTCATAACTGGCATCTAAACATTTGCTCCCAGCTTTTTGTTGTTATATTAGATCAGAACAGAAATGTCTGCAGAAAGCAATCTTGAAAAGTTGTCTATATGTATTGATTTTTGTAGTGCTGTTTGAAAAAGTTGGATGCATCTGAATATAGAAATATGGGTACATAAACAATTTTATTACAGCAGCCATAAAAGAGAGTATCATCTCTTTGGTGGTGTTTTGTAGTTTTGTGTGTGTTTTGTTGTTTGTTTAGGGATTCTTATGACAAATGAATGTCTCACAAATACAGAATCAATGTGTTTGGGGCAATTTTTTTTCTGTTTATATATATGCTTTGTGAGGGTCTCTCTGGAGGATCCTTCTAGATGAAGTGAGGCAGGGCTCCTACATGGGGAAATGCAGTATGGGAATGCTGGACCATCTTTACATTAGCAGACTGGGTTAGGCCACCCATCTGCCCAAGTGACAGAAATAAATTAAAGTACTGAATTGAATTCGATATGGGCTCACTTGAGTGTAAAAAACCTGGCACTGGCATTATAGTTACCAGTTTCCTAGCTTTTTTGCATGTTGGATTATGTTTATGCTTTACTCAACGTAATAATAGAGGAAAAAAATAGTTTGGATTCTTGAAACAAATGCTTTGCATTACGGGATCCTGGTGTAAATATAAGCTGCACTTGTGGGTTGATATTCGAGTTTGAGCAATTGCCGAGGCAAGCATTGCATTCTGTTCAGAAAGATCATTACAGTATTTTAGCTGTTGGTTAGTGTTTTGTTTTGCATTCCTTTTTAAGAAACATTTAACGGAAGCATATCAGTTCCATGAAAATTTTGCTAGAAATATTTACGTCTCAGTTTCAGGCTGCACTTTTAGAGAGAAGTAGCAGAACAGTTTTGCAATCCTTAATATGAAACTCTTAGCATGAAAGTCTAAGGTTAAGATCCATAGGAAAAGTGAAGAGTTGGAAACATTTCGAAAAGAGAAGCCCTCCAATACATGAAAAATTCTGGCCCCCCCCAAAAAAATAAGGTGTGTTCCCAAGATTCTCCTTGGAAAATCTTGCAGTGGTTGAACAAAATAGCCACCATTATAATCTTAAGACCAGTGGAAAAATCATTTATAAGCCTTACTCCAGACTTTAACTATGACTAAGCATCAGTAGCACAAAGCTACGAACTTGGAGCTCAGTTGTATTTGTGTTTTCCTTAAAACGGAAGCTTTGATGTGAATACTCATTGGAAGTAACTTCTCGTGAAAAATTTTGAGGTGGACACTTGTGTAGGATGTTGGTGACATCTCTGCTGGTAGACATGCTTTAGACAAACTTTGCTGCAAAATTTCACCATTGCTAGAAAGTAAGTAGCTCCGTAATTGTCTCATATTAAAAAGCCTTCCTGAGAATTTTCTCCATGTCTTTCAACCTATGTTCAGTGCATGAGATGTTGTAAAAGTGACTCATTGAAAAAATGAATGATGAAATAGGAAATCTGAATAAAATTATAGATTCACTGAAAAGCCGAATTTTTACTTACAAAATTCAACTAGTCTATTGCAAGCAGAAACTGGACCCCAGGGCACCAGAAATTTGTCTGCAAATCCATTCACATAGAGGATTTTTTTTTTTTAATGATTGCCTTACTTCTGAAAGATAAACTTCTCCCATCTAAAACCATTACAGAGATTACCACAAACCATTGATTCCAGCCCACAAGGAGATTTCATAACATGAAAGAAGGGGATTTTTCAAAATATTTTTGGCAAAGCCTTTTCTGCTGTCGTGTCTGACTGTATTGCTTGCAGTCAGGAAAGCACCGTGTTGTTCCACAGTGGTGTGTGCAACATTATGTCAGGTGAAGGAAATGGCTAAAGGAATGGGAGGCAGCGTTGATGTTTTGCCTTTAAAATAAGGTGCGGATGCACTGTACATAAATCATCTAACTTGTTGGAATACTTCATATTATGAAAAAGAATAGTTGTTTTTTTTAATTTTTAAAATGTAAGAAAACTATGATGGAGGTACTGCATTAGAATTAGCGAGGAAATAGAATTATATTTTACAGTCCTGACAAGTTAATGTCTGAACCGACATCTTTGTACAAAATTTCAGGAAAAATAAAGGTGCTTTTAATCTAAGAGCACACTCTGTATTCAGTAAAATCGTAGATTATTCATATGTATTATAGAAGCCAAGTCATTAATATTAAATAAATCAAAATGTTCAAAGGACTTCTTGAAATTTATATAGTACAGAACAAATTCTATAGTTAAATTCATATCTGTAATTCCCATGATCCATAATTATTCACAATTGAGCACAATTTTAGCAGTTTCAAAATGTATCCGGGTAATGTGTATTGAAAAGTATTTAATATAGGAAAGAGTGATTTTTAAAAAAAAATTGCTTTCATAAAATACAACCATTGTAACAGGCCTGTGAGTTGAAGAATGTTGAGCATGCCAGTAAGACAGACAGCTTAATACTGTGCTTTAATAGGCATTACTGTGGAAGCGTTACACTGACAGAAGGGAAGATGCCTTCTGCAGAGAACCCAGCACCTAAAAGGCACACAGAGAGAATTTTCTAATATTTATATTGTTTTTTGTCTTCTAGAGTATCAGGGCTTCAGGGCTGGTGCTGTTGGAAACCATTCTTTTTGGATCACTTCTTCTGTACTTCCCGGTAAGTCAAACTGTAATTTTTTTAAAAAAATTATATCCTTGCTGACATTTTAAAATATTGTATGAGTCACCTTGGTGGAAATATAAATGTCAAAACTATTTATGTCATGATTAGTTTAATCTGACTATAGAATCAGCTATGTTCTGTAAATATTCTTAAGAACACTTGAATGTTTTACTATATTTGTAATAATTTTTCATTTTCAGTTTAGGGAACTTTCCAATGTTTTTTACTTGGAAATTTTTAGGTGTTCTGGGTTAAGCTCAGTTTTTGCTTTGGAAGATGACACCTCTCTAAACTGTGCTATGGGAAAGATATGCAAGGTGTGTAAAAGGAAGACACTGATTATACCAAGTATTTATCTGGAATGTAGTAAAAAAGAGAGTAATTATTTCAGTGTATTACTGGCATATATGTTGATGTTTCTGAAGCTAAGTGACATCTGTAATGCCATGTATTTGAGAAAATCAGATGGTATTATCCCCATGCTGTAAATGGGAAAAAAAAGTCATTTCAGTCACATGAGGAATATATCACAAAACTCATAGAAATATAGATTGCTTCTCTTTTCAGAAATCCCAGAAAAAACTGAGTTTTATAATTGCCACATAAACTCAATATAATGACTAGTTAAACAAGACATTGAAGTGTAAATTGAATGAAGCTGATAGAAAGTGTGCAGGTCAGGAGATGGAAACAAAGATGAGGTTGTGATTTATTTTAAAATATGTTTCTCTTCACTTTTCCTTAGTAGTCAGAATCTTTGGTGCTTTTATAGACCATCATGTAGTTACTGACAGACTAGCTGGAAAACAAAACTCCCTAGCAGTTGCAGAACAGGTATCAAACTGTAGTAGAATGAGGTGTGAAGAGTACTATAATGAACACAATTCCTGGTGGAGTTTTTATATATTATTTTTTGAATCATGCGGGCCTTTCACGTTCTAAAGAAAAAGTTCGTGTATTTCTACGATAGTTTTATGTTTTCGTCTTTCACTTTGCAGATGGCAGGAAGAAAGAAGTTTTGGGATTTTTTGCATATTGTACTTGTACTTAGAAGTTTTTGTAACTTGCAATACCTCTGTCCAGGGTTCTCTGAGCTTCTTTCATATTGTTTTCCAGTGAGCAGAACAGAAAGCCCATGCACTGCGTCCTCATCTGGTGTAGAATACTGTGAAGCATTTGCAGAAATTCATAGCATAAAGCATAACGTGAGGGTTTTCCTTTCCATGGCTGTCCCCTCTTTGCTTTCCCAGAGAACCCTGGAGCCAGGTAGTGGCTTCTCCAGGCAGAGACTCCATAAGAACCAGTCAGTGTTGGTGCAGCCTCAACTCCACGATATGCCAGAAGTCCCATCATAGCTCTTGCTGTGTCAGCAGTCTGCTCACCTGTCACCAATTCTTCGGTTTCTTTCCCAGTTCTTGTCTTGATCCTCTAATTGTATTTCAGAAAGGATCAACATCCTTTGGTTGCTGTCTGTCTTCAGCCTTCAGGTGCTCAACATCAGGGATACAGAGATACTGCCTGTTGACTTGGACCCAGCTATCAGATACAAGAGATGGCCATCCATGACCTTTAAATGCTGAGGGAGAAGAGAGGAAGGGAAGTGGAGCTGGGAGGGAGGGGTTCGATAACCGAAGCATCCCCTTAACTTTTTGTTGATAGTTAAACATTCCCCCTTTTCTTTTTTTCACTGACAATAACTATGTTAAATGTATAGCAAGTACAAATGACAATTTGCCTTATTCTGAGGAAAAATCTTTTGCTGAAAATTCCTGATTAGCCTGTCTTCTAGTTGGGATGTAGATGCTTGGCAAGAGTTTGTGCTTCTCTGCATATCTCGTTCTCATACTGTGTAAAACGGTCCGCTAAGAACCCATTCTGTTAGAAACTAATATGCAAAGTGTATGACCTGGCTTCTCTCTTACAGTTTTATGCTCCCACACTCTTCGCTGGGGCTCTCTTTCTTTCTTAGACATGTAATTACTAATCAGGCTGTTACTCCTACAGGCTGAAACAAAAAAGAGAGAAACATTATAGTTTCTATTTTCAAGGTCTTAGGGGAGGGATGTAGAGAGCGTGGTAGTGGGAGGTCATATTAATGTTCAGACAATTAATCCTGATTTCACCAACTACAAGAATATGGTTTTGTAAATAACAAAGAAGATTGAGACTGATACAGAAATATCAGGATTTCAATATCCCTGTCCCTCAGTTCACTGCAAGGAAGATTTCATCCATTTCTGATCCAGGGCAAGACAGTGGAATAATAAATGTGCGAAGGCTATAAAGCATAGCCAGAGAGGTCTATATATAATCTTTAAGAAAGAAAAGCCTGTATTTCTGCAAGGTGTGATTTATGGAGTATGAGTCCTTGGAATGGGAACTCTTGACATTTTGCTGTACGTGGACAGTATCTAAATGTGCTGACCTGCTTATTATCTGGAAAAGGAGCACAAAGCAGAGCAGGATGGCATGAGAAAGGAGGAAAACCCAAGCTCTAAATGGAGAGTCTCATTTGCACCAGCTGACATTCAGACACATGGTCATTCACAGCAAGGTGTAGAGCATAGATTATCAATTATCATATTGGTTATAAGACACATACTTGCAAACCAGACCTTCTCCTGGGTTATATTCATTGCCTATTTACTTCTTCCTGATATTTGCTGGTTTTATTTGTTTCTGAGAAGAACTGGGAGTATTCTGTAACTCAGTGATGTAGTTAAAAACTTAGTAACATGCACAGAGGTAGAGTTGTTTCAGCTATTTGATTTGCTTCTCATTGTACGTTAGAGGACTACATTAGAGCTTTAAGACTAAGATAGATCTCATCTCTTACACACCCAAATTAGGCTATGTTTTCCACAGCTAGCATGAAATCCATATTAAAATACGGAATGGAGTTCACCAGTTTGGGTCAGACAAGCATCATTGCAGTAAGGTGTTCTTTAACATAAGGCTGTTTTCCTTTTTGTGTTATCTCTTCTTATATTGTGATTTGGAAGGTAAAACCGAGAAGCTTTACTTTCACACTCAACTAAGTGCAGAATTACGCTGCTTGCCTTAGAGCGTGTACAATGTAAAGAGATAAAATGACAACCTTTCAGTTTGAAGTAACTCAAATCTCTGTTCATTTAAAGATTCAGTGCAAAATTGCATTATTATTGAAAAATCAAAATCCCCTTAGATTTTCTCAACACTTCTTTAAGTCTTTTTGCATCTTTACTCTCCGCTCCTCTACACTTCCCTAATTGTTGCTTTTTCTAGATCCATTCACCCAGTCTGTCTTGGATTGTTTTGAGAGCTTTCTGCATACAAATTTCACGGTGTCCAGAAGGGCTTTATTGCATCTCTGACTTTCACTACCCTCCAATTAAATGGAAACCAAAACCTACTTTGTTACATCGCTTAACTTCTTTCGCTAATTGTCATTGTTTTCATGTCTACATGTAGTAATCTACCCATAGTGTAGCATCATTTATTGAAAAATAATATCAGCAGCCAGCTGCTTTTGGTGAGAAAAACATCTGTTACAATGCCCTTCTAACCAAATGGGAAGTGCAAATGATGGTGTCCACCAAAATTTATTATTCAAATTCTGCTGTATTGATAATAACACACTGATCTTTCCTGAATTATAAGCAGGCAGATGAGCTTTCTCAATTACAAATGCATAGACTTTACCCAGCAAGTTGCTGGGCAGCTCTCATTTCTGAGGCTCTCATTTCTTATATTTTCTTTAGTTCTCATAGTAACATCTCCGATTTCCCTTTACTTAATCTTTCCAATTATTGATGAACCTCCTCCAAATGAACTCTGGGCTTTCTAATTGACTGTCTTATGGAGGAGTCTCTTAACTTCTATACTTGGCATCTGAGGGGAGGATTCTCATTACTTTCCTTTTCCAGAAATACTGACTATTCTGGAGCTTTTAGACCTTTCCTAACTCCCTGTCTTGCTAATGCTTGGAACGCATCTTGCATTAACACAAGTTTTAAAACTCCTCAGATGGTGCAAAGACCTTCAAATAAAGTGAGCACAAGCACAATATTGTACAAGAGTCACCTCTTAGTTGCGTTACGGGTCAGATCTCAGCTGATTTTAGACATCCCTAATGGACATGAGTTGGACAATAGGAAATTCTGGTTAGATACCAGGAAACATATTTTTGCCATGAGGGTGGTGAAATACTGGAACAGGATGTCCAGAGTTTGTGCAACATCCATCCTTGGAGGTATCAGGACTTGACGGGGGACAGTTCTGAGCAACCTGACCTGATTAGATGTGATTTCACAGAATCACAGAATGTTAGGGATTGGAAGGGACCTCGAAAGATCATCTAGTCCAGTCCCCTTGCTTGAGCAGGAACACCCAGATGAGGTTACACAGGAAGGCGTCCAGGCGGGTTTGAATGTCTCCAGAGAAGGAGACTCCACAACCTCCCTGGGCAGCCTGTTCCAGTGTTCCGTCACCCTCACTGAGAAGAAGTTTCTTCTCATGTTTAAGTGGAACCTCCTGTGTTCCAGTTTGCACCCATTACCCCTTGTCTTATGTTGGTTGTCACCGAGAAGAGCCTGGCTCCATCCTCGTGACATCCACTCTTTATATATTTATAAACATTAATGAGGTCACCCCTCAGTCTCCTCTTCTCCAAGCTAAAGAGACCCAGCTCCCTCAGCCTTTCCTCATAAGGGAGATGCTCCACTCCCTTCATCATCTTCGTGGCCCTGTGCTGGACTCTCTCCAGCAGTTCCCTGTCCTCCTGAAACTGAGGGGCCCAGAACTGGACACAATATTCCAGATGCGGTCTCACCAGGGCAGAGTAGAGGGGAAGGAGAACCTCTCTCGACCTACTAACCACCCTCCTTCTAATCCACCCCAGGATGCCATTGGCCTTCCTGGCCACAAGGGCCCAGTGCTGGCTCATGGTCATCCTGCTGTCCACCAGGACCCCCAGGTCCCTTTCCCCTACACTGCTCTCTAATAGGTCATTCCCCAACCTATACTGGAACCTGGGGTTGTTCCTGCCCAGATGCAAGACTCTACATTTTTCCTTGTTATATTTAATTAAATTTTTCCCCATCCAACTCTCCAGTCTGTCCAGGTCTCTCTGGATGGCAGCACAGCCCTCTGGCGTGTCAGCCACTCCTCCCAGCTTGGTGTCATCGGCAAACTTGCTGATAGTACACCCAATTCCCTCATCCATGTTGTTAATGAATATATTGAATAATACTGGCCCCAGAACTGACCCTTGAGGCACTCCACTAGATACAGGGCCAGACCAGATGACCTCTGCAACTCCCTTGCAAATGAAATTACTCCGTGAGTCTGTGTTTCTTATGTATGTATCCATAGTTGAAACAGTCATCCTACACTCACCAAATAGTTAGTGAAGAAAAACTGGGCCTTTTAGGACTCATTTTAAACTTGGAACTGTAACATGAGGTGGATCCTGGCCAAGGCTTCATTGACTATAAAGAAAGTCTGGCCTACTTGCCTCAAGTGGCAGTGAATTCCACCCTAGGCACCTGTGGGTTATGATATATTAAACATTTTCCATACTGCTAGTCTACTCCAAAATGCACTCTGATATCCATACAATATTATGAGCCAGTGACAAAAGTTAGTGAGTATCATGATGCAAAGGGAATACCTTCTTCTTGTCTGTGTTGTTGATGTAGCAGGTAGCAAGTACTGGATTTAAATTCCAGCAAGTGAAAGTTATGTTAGATGGTGGATGGGAATCTTTATAGCAGTGAGGTCAGTTGGACCATAAGGTGAACTAGCTTAGGAGGTTCTGGAGTATCTTCTTAAAGACTGTTAGGATTTTTCCCTTCTATCTTCTTTTGGCTAAAGCATCTAGATTCTTTATCTTTACTGCTATCCCCTCTTTTTCCGAACTTCTAATTGTAGCGAGGCAATATTGCTGTCAGTTTAGAGAAATAGAGCTCGTGGCTGACAGCGCATTGACTTCCTAATGTTCATGAAGCAGTTCAGTAGTGAAGCCTGGAATAAACTTTGTGCTCAGACATCTTCTCCCATGTAGTGTTAGGATCTGTTTCTGAGACTGATGTTACTCCCTCTTTCACACTCAAGCCAGAATGACCTACCCTTTTGTAGTATGAGAAGGAATAGAAAGTGGGGAGTGGTGGAGCTTAAATATGAATGTGAGCTTTTTTCCCCTCAAATGAGCTGTATGTACATTAGCAAGGAAGAAGTGAGCCAGGAGTGTTGGGAGGATTAGGCTGCGGTAGCTCCATTAGTCACAGCCCTGAGCAGAGCAAGAAGGTCACTGGAAAGCTCTGGTTTTGGCATTAATGAATGTGAACATGGAATAGTGCATCATACTTTTATGCATTTATCCCTCAAGTATGCCTGTAAGGGTGCATTACAAGAGCTCAGTCACTGTTCATTTCTTACCTGTTGATGTTCACTGAGGCCAACTGAAAGATTTTACTTTTTTCCAACACTTTTAGCGCTGCAAGCCTGCTTTGATATCCCAGATGTTTAGCTTGATTATTTTTCAGCATATAATTACATCTTCTTTATAAAGTAATTTTTAAAGCTTTTACAGTGAACAGCTGTCATTTTATTGTTCTTGTTTCAAAGTAGCTAAAGAACATGCCTTTCTTCAGTATAGAGTTCATGTCACTGAAGTCCGAGGACACAGTGTAACTATCTGCTTGGAGATAAGCAATATAGATTTCCCTAGTACTCTAGAAAAGGGTCTTTACATTTTATTTGGATCATAGTGGATTAGATGTCCAGTCAATGAAAAAGGCAGATACCACGTTGCCAGGATTTTATATGTATGCTGTCCTGCTTCAGCAGAGAAGTGAGAGAACCGGGACGAAGATTATGCAGTAGTTTATCTCTTCAGACAGTGTCCTTGTCAGATGAACATACTTTTTGAAGTTAACATGCAACCAGTAAACCAATAGGTTCTTTTGAGTCAGCTTGCTTTGAATGCAAAAGCCAAAACTAAGCTGGTGTAGCCTCTGCATTACAAGTTTGTGCTTCAAAGTACAGCAACCTCATCAGCACTGGGAACACATGTCCTTGCCCTAAACCACACTAAGAAAAATGTTTATGACTTTTTATTAACAGGAAGCAGGCACTGAAGAATTTCTGCTTTATTAATAATTGTATTTGAAACAGAAGAAAAACAAGATGCACGGTGTGAAAATTCTTCATGGGTCTGTTGTTAATCTACATAGCTATCCTAGAAAATCTAGTAGCTACTATAAAGGAGATAACTAGGAGCTGTTGTATATATGATTATCCACATCCAGAGCTGTCATTAGCACAGCTATATGTCTCCTGACCTTGAGTAGATACTAATATCTCTGTGTATATGAAAAATGTTTGAGATATTGGAAACTCAATAGAGCTACGACAACATACATTTTAAGAAGTTATACAGATGGAATTTAGTGAGAGGATTGTTCTGTGTGTTTGTGTATGTCTTTGTGCTGCGTTCACAGGACACCTCAAGCTAGAAGGGCCCTGGGGAGGCCTCTAGTCCAACCTCCTGTGCAAAGGATGGTGAGCTGTAAGACATGGTTACCACGAGCCTTATCCAGATAGGTCTTAAAAACCTGCAAGGGTAGAGACTACCCAACCAGGCAGTGTGCAGGCACGTAATAAAGTCACATGGATGTATTCCACGCTCATACTTGTGACACTACTTGCGATACCAAGACAAAACCCAATCTTCTTCCATGGATCCAGTGGTGCAGTACAGGATTGTCGGAGGGCAGTGTTATTTTTTCTACTCTGAAAGCTTTTCTGAGGCTTGAGTTTGAAGGACACATCTGTCAGAATCTGGGTTCACTGAACAGCCACATAAAGGTGTGCATGCGGGGCTTGAGAGCTGGAGAGGAAAGGACAGCAGTCGGTGACCTGAACCAACTGCCCTGTTGGGTTTTCGTTGACCTTTTTATTTTGAATAACTGTCTTGCACAGTGGGCTTGCAGGGACTTATGTGGTGCAGTCTTGTCAGTTAAATTAATTCAGTTAAATTAACGTTGCAGTGAGGGGAGCAGGTAAGATCTTGTGGTCTTTCATCTTTACTCATAATTCCACTGAAGTAACTCACATGAATACATTTAATTGCATATATAAGAATTTGTAGATAAAGAGCCCCCCACATTAACATCTTCTTTTCAAAGTAATGTTATAAAACCAGATCACAATTCTGAAAAACAATGTGCAATATTTAGCCAGGGCTTTTAAACTTTTTTGATGCAGTGTAAACAGTAACATGTGCACAAGTTAAAAATCCGCTACATTTGAAAAGCACAAGTTGCGGGGAGCTCTTTTTCTGATCATAGAAAGCATTGGCACACAAAAACTATCAAAAGGTAGAAGAGGGGTAAATTAACATGGGGGAAAATGTGCTGGAAATATTCATGGTGTACTCCTTACTAATGCCTGGGATGGTACTATAATAATCCATGCTCTTTGCTCTGCTCTCTAAAACTAAACCATTAGGGCTTGGCTAGCACTTGAGCAGGAGGTGACAGCAGTGCCATAGGCAAGCCAAGGAATTACTGAAGAACACCTGGTAGAATAACAATCTAATTAGTGGAAGTCTTCACTTGCCCCCACCCTGTTTCTGATGAATTAAAGTAAGAAAACATGAAAGAAGTCTTCTTGAATGATCGTGTCTTTATTTTATATAACCCTTGTTGGATCTCAGTGGCATATAAACTAGAAAGGATAGGAATATTTTTCTCATCCAAACATGTTTTGATGATCACATTGACCACTGGGCAAGTGAACTGAGTCAATATGCACAATGTTTTAGAACATGTTTGAATTTTACTGTAGTGACTCAAGTTTATGCAAAAATCAACACATGAAAAAAGGGTCTCTCGTGTATTAGTTCAAAATATAAAAGTGATAGAACTTTTACAGGAAAGATAATGAAAAATGATATACCACATTTTCATTAAGCCGTAAACTTAAAGGCAAGAATTTTTGGTAGTATAGATGAGGGAGGATTGAACTGTGCCAGAAAATATTAAAAGTTGTAGCCAACATTTGACAAATTCTCAGTAGGGCATAGTCCTGACATCAGTGATTTATCTTCACTAATTATTTTAGCACCTGAGAGCTTGCGCATTGGTGGGAGATAAGTTTAAGTCATTTTTTTTTTTTCACTGACCCAGGTGTCTTTCAGTGAAAGGTAGGGAAATGTTCATATTTTTCCACCAAATGTCTTTTCTCGTTGTTTATTCATGCTTTCATACCTGAGACCCAAGGAGCAAAAACTGTAGTTGTTTCTTGATAAATCTTGCTGAACTTGCTAGACTCAGCTGTTGCCCACTTTCTTAGTTCAGGGTTGCGATCTATATCAACAAGTACCTGAAGCAAAATGAAAGCAGAAGTACTTCATGCCCAAGGAAGACTTGACTTAAATAATCAGATACTACCAAGCTGGTTTTGATACAAAATTGAGTGCAATTGCAACCCCCTGCTGCCAGGGCGAAACAGACGGTATGATAACTCACCATGCCTTGGAATATGAGGTTGAGATATTAAAGATAAGACACAGGGTGGTATAATATGTACAGCTGAGTGACAAAACATGGTATCTTACCTATCAACTTCCATGTGACTTGGCAGAGTGCTCTGCATCAACACAGAGGAAAAGGGAAAGGCAGAATCTCTATCTCAAAGCCTATTCACAAGAGCTGAAATATGCTTTTTTCTCACTTAGTTTTTCTTCTCAGTCCTTCTTCTTTTATGTATGAATGCATTAGGTACTCCCTAACCATCTCCTTAGAGTTTAAGTGTCATACCATGGAGGATTATTAATGGTTAATGATTAGGAGAGGTAGGAAATTCAATGCATCACAAAGGAGAAAGAAAAGTTGTTTTCGGAAGAGATCCTTAAAAAAGGAGATTCCATCCATCAGAGATGAGACTGCCCTTATTCAGTCATTCTGCATGGTGAGAACCGAGAAGATGCAGACAATGACATCTTTATGTTTTTCAATACCAACTGCTAGACATTATTAAGCAGTTTTCAGTTTACAGGCAAAATGATCTGATAACTAGTGAAATCTTTGCACTGGAAAAATCTTATAGAATTATAATACTGATGGCAGAAAATTTTCATTACTGTGTAGCACTTTTAAACTTTTCATTCCTAAACTTTGGGATAAGAGGTTAGTGGGATTTAAATGCTTTTACTCCAAAATTGCTTGTCACCTAAAGTAAATAAGAAATTAGCTTTTTACTTTGAGACAAACTGAAAAAAGTAATGTAAATATCTATGAGAGCAGAGGCAAGTTTACAACATAAAATATAAGTTGCAATATAAGATTACCCAAACCCATCAAGAAGTACTAATATATGAGTTATGCTGTATTTCCTCTATTATTGATAATAATAGAGTCATCTGTAGAAATATTCAAAATTTTAGTTTGCCAGAGTTAAAAAAATGAAGAGTTATGGGACAGCAGGTAAAAAGCTCACATGAAACTAGCCAGATTGATTTCTGAAAGTGAGACATTCAAAAGAGTAAGGCCAGGGTCTGAATCCACACCACATCAAATAGGGAGAGATGAGATTTCTGTTCTTAGAAGTAACAGTAGTACTAGGGATGGAACAAGCAATTAGTCTTTACGAAAACCAGCTTATTCCTATGTGATATAAACCTTCTGATTTATTGCATACGAGTCTTTATATTAGGAGCACATGGAAAAAGCGACAGTATTTTCAGCACACAGTGCTTTATATAAAAGCTATTTGTTTTCTAGTTCTTCTGTGTTTGTGGGACGAAGCATGGCTCTGAAAATATAGATTTCTTGTAGTGGCATGATACATTTCAATAAGTTCTGCACAGTCTTGAAAAAAAAAAAAGGAGCAAAGAGAGAAATAGATCAGTTCAGTCATAGCTCATACCAGGAACGGATAGGAGGATTTCAAAGCTTAAAAATAAAATTTTTTTAAAAATAAGCAATTTGAAGATAATATAGATAGACAAAAACATAGAAAATAAGAGGATGAAATGGGACTTTTATGACACAAGAAGTTGAAAGTGGAAGAAAATAATGTTTTTCACAATTCTCTTGCAGTGTTTCATTTATCAAACTTATATTATCATCCACAATTCTCATTATTCCTTGATGTTAATCTTTTAAATAAGGTGGGTGCTAAAGCCTTATTGCATATTGTTTAGTTAATAAAGGCAATGTGAAAAGAAAAAGGAAAGGATGACAGAATAAAAGAATAGAAAACTTTGCCTCTGAGAATTAAAACACAGCAAAAACTCTAATTTAGCAATAGGAAAATTAATCCAAAATTGAGCAACCAAACAGTATAGAAATGAAAGCAAGACAGAAGTGATTTGTTGTACCTTGATATAGTTCTGGGTTTTCTGTTATTGTCATGATTACATGTTATAGAACATATCTGTAAAACGACAGATTGTACATTCATTGCTGTTCTTTGCTTGCATACAGCTATTTCTCACTACTCCTTGCAAGCTTTTTTCTCCTTTCCTAAACCACCACTTACATAATTGTAGAGATAAATCTTTTATTCTTTCCTTATGCTTCCTCTGTATTGATGTGTAGTTTCTCATCTCATATTTAAATTATGAACTCTTTGATACAGGGATGTTTGGCATAGCTGTACCATGCACAGCAGGGTCCTGATCAATGAGTAGGAATCACATTACAAATGGCTGTTACTAATAATAACAATGAAAGTGTTTAAAAATATTTTATTAAAGGTGTGAGCAAGGACATATTTGATGGTGGATTTTTCATCTTCTCAAAGGTCTGGTAGCGTGCAACTGTTTTCATACTGCTAGAGATGATAGGTACTCTACGGGAATGATCTGAGGATATTGGATTTAGGCTTGAAAAGATTAAGCCATAAAAATACTAACAGAAAAAAGCCTTATTCCAGTCCCACGTGGGCTGCATTTCATAAGTACTCTCCTAATTTCTCCAGAGCTGCACCCAACTTGCATGACAAGACATTAGATGATTAACAAAGCAGCAGGGAATAGTAAGGAGAAAATCCATCGCTCCCACTAGAAAGCCTCAATCTGCAGGATTTAAGATAAGGTGGGGAACAGTGGGAATGCTTGCAGTGTCAAGGGACAAGAGTAAGAAGAGGTCCCAGGTTTGCTGAAATGGATGTTTCAGTGACTGAAATAGTCACGGAACCATGAATTTGTAACTCAGATTCGCGTGTTTTTAGGAGACTGACCTGAGTCCATAAGGTACAGACTGTCCCATGAACACGTTCAAGCGTTCCATGTAAATAGAGCAGCTCTGCTGGCCTGGGCTGAGGACAGGCCAGCTTCACATCACTCAGCTGCCTCCTGGCTGGCGTGCTGCTACCGATAAGGGTCTTTGAACTCTCTCAGGCTAATGAGGGATTTAAAACTGGTTGTCTGTGGCCTGAGTGAGGTTACTCAGTCTCCTGGTCTGGCCTTGCTAACAGCTGAAGAGGGTTCAGCAGGGAGGTAGACGTTGCATAGTTTGGCACTGGCGTGAGTTAGGTGGGTTTGTTTGTGTGGAGCAGCAGTGCTGGAGGGGGTTCAGATGCTCAGATTAGACAAAGTTGTGGTGACTAACAGCAATGCGTAAGTCTTAAAGTTAACGTAATCCCTTAGATGCCTTAGTCTCCTTGGCAAGTAAGGACTACCAGTTATTTGTCTTCTTTTCTCGTACATTGCAGACAATGGGAAGTCCTTGCTTGGTATGTCCAGAGTGAGAGTGACTCAAGGGCAGTGAGATAGGTAGTAAAGCCAAAAAACAGGCAAAAGTAAGCCTGGAATACCTGGAAACTTTATCAGCGTCAGGGTCATTGTTTTTAAAAGTAATCTGAAGGGCCAAATCCACTGGAAAATGCAAAATATAGTCATGGTGTACATACACATTAATTCTGACATATTCTGAATGCGTTGGAATGGTGCACATGGGCAGGTCTGCCGCGAAGGCAGAGCCTGTTCCTTGGGTGTGCTGACATCTCTGTGCTTTGTGATAAAGTTCTGGGACACGTTTCTCACAGGAAAGCATCCCCTCTGCTGATATTCAGGCTCCATTCAGGCAGCAGCACATCGCTGCCGTGGGTATTTGCTGTCTGAGAGCATCTGACAGAGAGGTTTGTTTCTGCTTCGTGGTGTGTGTACAAAGTTTGGTGAAGAAATATTTTTGGATAAAGGGAAATCTTAATAGTTCTTCATTTAACTATTTTTCTGTTAAATGCATATTGATACTGCTTTTCCTGTATGATCAAACCTTTTCTGGTCATTTTCATTGAAAGGAATGTTTAATCCTGTTATATATATTAATATATCCAGTGGGTGTATTTTGTATAGCGTATACTGGTACTTATACAGACTATAATGACTTTCAGGTAGAAAACTAAAGGAAGTTTTATTATCATAAAGAAGATCTTTCCACTTTTTCTTCAAGTACTTTATCTTGTTCAGAGTTTTATCTTCCTTATAAATTTGGGAATTTTCTATAGGAAATAGTTGAAATGGCCACTGTTTTTAAACCTTGGAGCTGTGATTTAATATTCAGATCTCTTCTTCCGTGTCAATCCAAGTGTGCAAGCTATCAGATCAGTCAGTCCAAAATAATATTATATATTCTAGTAATTTGTTGTTAAATCTACTAATCTTGCTTAATTTGTTAACTAGCCTAATCTTCTTAAATGTAACATGTTTTGGGGTACAGAACGAGTGTTCTCAATGCTCAGCTCACTCTCTTAAACTCCTAATCCAAAATCACCAGTGTGCCGAACCACTGAAATGTTGATTTTGAAACTCTGGCAGAGCTGCCAGCTCTGGACTCAGCTCATCCTTTTTTCCATCTTTATTGATGGCAGTGCCTTGAAATCTGTAAAGCACTGATCTGTAAAAGTTTGTGTACAGGGTTATTTACTCAGCTATTTATATCCATATTTATTAAAATTATATCTACTTTTGAAGCCTTGAAACATATTTATTTATTGATCTTTGATATCATAATCCGAGTAAGTTACTGCCATAGGAGCAGGCAGGCACTCTTTTCAGTAATCACCAGTTGTTGCTACAAGAAGGCGAAATGCTGTGGTAGCAAGCTTTTTAAAACCCTGAGGAACATCTATATTAACGTTAATTAAATGTAAGGCTCTGTTAGACAATCACATGCTCCATTTTTTGAAGACCCGGGAATTCTGGAAGATAACTGAATCAGAACATACCCTAAATACCTACAGTGGAAGTCTTAAGCAAGATTAATAGATTTAGTAACATTCAGTCATTTGCCAATTATGTTGGTAACAATAAGGTATCTGCCAATTTCAGATGCCACCAAGAATATTAAAAAAAAATCTAAAGCTAAAGCTGCCCTTTATGTATCTTTTTTGGAAGCAAATGACATGCCACACTACTACAGGAAAAGAAACTTGATCTGTTTTGACCCCAAGCTGAGAAGTCTTTCTATGGGCTATAGTTACTGCTGTTCTTTGTGGGAGTAACAAATAATAAGGAGCACTTATTTTCTCAGGCAGGTTATCTTCTCTGTTTTAGGGTAAATGCCTTCAGTGCTTATTACATTTGGAAAAGAAGCCTCTAGTATACTAGGCTTTCCTCAAGTGTCTATAAACTGGGCTGAACTGATAACATCAAAAGCTTTTAATATCAGATGATGTAGTTGTGAAAGGCACTTATTTCTGTTTTGACTCTCTAGTGTGTATAGCAGACATCTCAGAGGTGATCAAGAAAATGTAAGCTTGAAATTAATTTCATAATAGATATCTAATAATATTTTTATACCATAATTAGCATGTGCTACTGTTTGTATTCATGACAAGGCCCCAGATATTGATAAGATGAAACAAACAAGCAAGTTGATAGAGAATTAATTGTTGAGAAGACAGTGAAGTTGGGAAAAGTCATTCTCTGTTATTTTCAACAAATTAAAAAGAAAAGTTCGGAACCTTGATCTAACTTCAAGTAATGTTTAGTCATAACTGTTTAATAAATAAGTTAGAGAAGAGGAAAAAAAAAAGAAAGCTGAAACCACTCAGAGTGAAAGAGAGAAATAAAGAGCAGAGGAGCCCCTCTTGCTAAACACTGAGGACTCTCTTGGTCTAGAGAGCATGGCAGACATTCTTGAGATTTTGTAGTTACCTAAGCAAGTTCAAAGAAATGTTTTTGTTTTTTCCCTCCATGTGTGTCTTTCCTAAAGTGGACGAAATTTTGTAGCATGATACAGTGAATCTGCTAGGTCCATTTCCTTAGACCATCTGAAGTAATGCATTTTTCTCAGCCATGTCACAAGCAATCCTGTCAAAGTTTGCCTGAATGGGTTTGTTTTAAATCATAAATAGTTGGGATATATATAGTAACTGTTCAAGAACCTTGAAGAAAAAGAAGGTCATGGCCTTGTGAATACTCTCAGCTCCTCATCTAACTGTGGGTCCTGAAGTATTTGTTTTGGGCAGTCTCAGATAGAGGGTCTCACTGCTTGGGTGTTTTATGTCATTGCTATCCATCCTTCTATCTTACCAGCCCGACTTCTCTTTTTAAAAAATGCTGTTTCTCCCGGGCCCCCTGGAGTATGGTTATTTCAGTTTTTGTTTACCATTTCATTCTCAGTTCTGGTGACAACTGTTCATTTTGCTCTTAAATATTTTGTCCTTCTGCTTTTATGCTGTTTTTATTGTACAGTTGTCTACCCAACACCACAAGCAGCTTGGTAGGGACGATGGAAAAGGAAGTTCATAAAAATAAATAATTATTCGATCCAGAGAACTGCCTAGCAACAAAATACGGTAGAATATGTCTCTCCTGGTAGAGGGTGGGCCTTTTCTTTGATAAATTGGTGAAATGTTTGGAGGACTCCCCCTGTGCTCAGAAAGGAGTGGAACATTTGAAGAAAGCCTCCTTCTGCTGTTTTGTTGATCTGTTAATGAACGCATTTAGTGGACCATGTAAGTGAGATGTGCCAGGACTGCAAATGGGAGATCTGGCCCTAGAAGACTGCTGTTTCTAATGCTTCATTTTTACAGCTGCAGCAGAAGGGAACCTGCAGGTACTGGTTATAGCTATTTTGGTCACTGTCTCCGAAAGGAGGAGACCAAAGATGGTTGAATAGTTCAGCCATTAGCAGGGAACGTGTTTCCTAACATAGCTTCATTTTTTATCATGGCAAGTCTGTTAAGGACTCAGCATAGGGGTGGGCATTGCCACTCCAGACTGCAGTGCCCGATTCTGGTGCCTGCAGGTCAGCTCAGGTGCTCTGCGTTGGGGAGCTGTGTGCTCGCAGTCGGACGCGGAAGCCAGCACACCTGCTTTGGCTGCCTCAGAGAGCTAGATATGCTCAAAAGAGAGGGATTTGTGGTTTATGATCTGCCTCGTTTTTGTGCATGGGAAAATACCTTCCTTCACGAAGGGTTGCAGATTTGAACCCTGTCTTCAGATGAACCATGCAAGCCTCACCTTTCTTACCAAGTATAGGTGGTAAAAGCCCCAGCCTATCATATATCATTTTTTTGTCCAATATCCTACTTGTTAATGTTTTCATTCTGGATGTGACGCGCAGGTCCAGTTCCCCTCTCTGGCTTAAAAGATACAAAGTTGTGCTACCTTGAAGAAAGTGTTAGCGCTTTGGCTCTAAGATGCTGTAGCATAAGAAGTGTTCAGCCTCCTGTGCTGATATTGTTCCATTTCACACTGCTGCGTTGAGCAGTAGTAAATGGGTATAAGCACAAATATTAACCTAACTATACAGTGTAGTAGGGAAGGTATTTTACTTATTGGTTAGGTTATATATTGGATAGGAGGGGGAGACCTGGCTTACAATACCTGCTGCAATGAATGTTTAAGTTATTTTTAGGTATGAGCAGTGAGTAGCATATGGACCTCAACTGTTATCACTGCAAAAGCGTAGCTTGAAGTTGGTTGTTTTCCAGGTTAAAGCATTAACTGTCAAGAACCTTCCTCAGAAATCTGCTAATTGTGGCACTGAGGACAGGTGTGTTGTTTTGTCTAATCCCACTACATTTTCAGTTTTCAATTTTTCTCAAAAAAGAAATTGCCCATGTCAGACAATTCAGAATTCACCGATATGTTTACTTGTGCATTTGCCAATGCAGTTTTATGGAAAACCAGAATGTATGCAAAGGTTAGTAAATGTGATATTTGGAAGATGAGATGTGCCTGTTATCCCTTAGGGATTTTACTGTTGCTGATTTTTTCAGGTGGTAAGCAGCAATACAAATCACTGAGGTGTCATGAAACTTTGTTTTCCAGAGGAGAGTTTATCACCCTCAGTTTCTCTCAGTAAATGATCTCACATTTTGCAACTCCCCTCTCATCCGACTCCTCTCTTTCCTGCACCACTTCTCACCGATAGCTCAATGACTGCCACAGGCTCTTTAAAGTTTTTGCAGTCCACACTCAATTTCCTGAAGATCTGCTCCAAGGTCCATCCCTCCTACTTTCTGTTTCCACACAGCATTTCCAAGGGGAGATTTGTGTTCTAATTTGTTATTCTGTTTGGTTGGTTGCCGCCTACAAGTGTTGGAGCTTTTGAAGACTGCTTTTCAGAGTTGAGTGTGTTGTTCTTGTACTATTAAAGAAATATTCCTCCTGAGGTCTGTAAAGAATTCTTCTTCTCAGGCTTCTCTGAGTTCATCCAGCGATGTTGCTGATATATTGCTCGAGATTGTTTCTTGACAGTTTGTATTCAACATGGCTGATCTGATGGCTTTTCATTTTAAGACTTTCGCATTTTTCTTCTGTAACGGAACTGACGTATCCATTCAGAACATAGCCCTCAATGGGCTAATGTCTGTGTTACTTTCATTGCCGTCTTATTTCTGTGTTTCCCATTCCCTGATGGTTACCTTAAAATTACCTTGTGTTCTAGGCCCATTTCTTTCCTTAGTTGGATTCTCCTAAAGTTTATGTGTGTATTTTTTTTTCCTTTGAGATTCCCAGTTTAAAATATTAAATTAAGCTAAGTAGTTCTGAAGCCTTTTTCAGCTTGTTCTCCTCTGTAGTATTTCAGAGTTGAAGGATGGGCTTTTCCTGCTCTACCAGGTTACTAGCTGCATGTGAACTGCAGATAGTCTTTCTCATTTGAGAAGGAGAGTGCTGAGAACTGCGAGTAAAACTTTGGAGGGGTAATTTGCAGTGCAAGTTTTTTTTTTTTTTAGTTAATTTTAACTTTGCACATCACATTTTACCCATAGGCTCCCTTTCTATAGAATTATAGGAATTATAGTATAAAAGCACACTAGTTGAATGTGGTGGAGGAGAGTGAATATAGAGAATTACTTTCTCACATACTGTGTGGAGGAGTATTTTGTGGCTCATGGAGATGCCATGTGAAGCCTTTTTCACTAAAGTCTATTTCAGCATTGCTTAGCATTGCAGGAGACTAAACTTGATGAAGTTCTGTGTTGCTTTTCATAAAGAAAAAAACATCAGCACAGATACACTTAAATTGAATTATGCTGCTATTTTGGAATAAATGGGCTGTAGAATTGATATGAAAAGTAGCTAACTTTTGAAAGAGAATCATGATTTTGCAGGCAAAAAAGAAATCACAAGGAAAACACCATATTTATTTCTGTATATAAATGTATAAATAAATAAATATTCATACAAGCAAGTGATTAATTGTATATGTACAAACACACACATACATGCACAGCGACTGGAGAAGGGATTAGGAAATGTCTGTGTATGTAGAACTTACGCTCAAAAAAAGGTTTGATGTTTTATTTACAACTAGCCCCTCAAATGCACAGACATACCCATAAACACAGAATCAAATTCTGCAGCACCATAGTATCTATTTATATATAGTCTACGGGATCTCAAAGTTTGCAAAAGCATTAATTTTTGCACCATCCAGGTATCTACTCTGTACTATTTTTATTTGTTGAAGAATATTTTCCTCCTCTGAAGCTCCATGACAGGTGGAGAAGTAGAGCTCATATCTCCTGATACCTATTTGCTCACTTTAAGAAAGAACTTGAAAGGCTGGTGAGTCAGACTTCTCCAGTTAAGGGTTAAGTGTGCTGGTTAAACTCCATGAGAGGTAGGAAATCCTATCTCTAAAAGACTAAAAATATTATTGATGAATTCATCTGGCAGTTTCTTGCACATGCGTGGCAAGGAATATAAGCGCCCAACTACCTCTGAATTCAAATTCAGATGCCAAGAGCTGGGAGCTTCTACTGGGGAGAGATGCTTTTCTAAAGAGTCTTCAACTCCCAGCACTTCTTATAGCAAGAGCAGTGGTCAGAAACGTGCCAAATCCCTTGCAAACTTCAACAAATGGAAGCTCTAGTGACAACGAATGTGCAGTATCAGAATTTATTTCCAAGTATCTTGTCAATGGCTGGCTGACAATGAATATAGGAAGACAAGAACTGGGCTGTCATCTTCATTTCTATGCACCTTGGAGCCTAAATGCAGTGAGGAAATAAGAAGCATGTTTCCTTGAAAATGCTCTGTCTGTAGTACTTCCAGTAATCTCAGCTGTTCTCTAATTATAGGGGTGATTGAGCTTTTCCTTTTCCATCCATGCCTAAGAACCAGAATGGCAGAAATATATCACAGAATATAAGTTCTGTGAAGAAAAGGTTGCTACGAAAACTAGACACGAAGAGTTGTGTTGAGAACAAATCAGAAGAAAGGTCTCCTCCTTCACTGAGATCAGTCCTCTGCTCTTCCAGGCAGCCATGGTAGTAGTCCCACTCACACGTTTATCACCTTCACTTCTCCTTTACTAGGCTGTTATTAAACCAGTACTTTGCAGTATCCCTGAGCCACCTGTAGTAGGTAAGTAGTGACTTACCTACGGATGTGTTTCGCTTCCAGAGAAGAGGACCTGTGGTGCACACGCCGCTGCTCTGCACAGGGGCGGGCTGGTTCCGCAGGCTGCTCTGCTCCAGCGCTGCAGCGAGGAGTGGGGCTGACCTGTGCTGTTCTTTAAAAATCACCTAGAGATCATATGTGACTGAGAGACAATCTCTGAAGAGCTTGATCGCTTTGAATCTAGAAATTTATTTTTCTAAATTTCTTTTCATTTCTTAGTCATAATAATTTTTTAATATCTGTTCAACACTGGATAAGTATTTTTCTTGTCTGGATTTGTATTAAAAAACAATTTTCTTTTGACTAGAACCAAAGAGTAAGAACACTCTGGCCATCTTAGTCAAGAAACTGTTCACAGTCTTTTGAAAAGGAGCAACTTTCATATCTGTGTGATATGAGAATTATAGGAATGTCAGTAGGAAAAGAAATAATGTTTCTTTATTATTCTATAGTTTCCACTATGGAGAGAAATTTTGAGTTTGCAGCTGTGGCTGGTTTCTTCTGGACTTTGTTAATTACCCATAATTAATTATTTGTATTAATTAATAATTTGTTTAGTATGGTTAATATAGATTTAAGACCAGTGGGATCATAGATCATGTCATCAGAGTATGTCACTCATTTTCACAATTCACCCAGTTACCTCTCTACTGAAGCCAATAGCTTCACTTTACGTAAAGCAGATTTCCCAGACAGGCATGCATTCTTGATTTGGGAATGTTAAGAGGTGGAGTGTTCCCACCACTGCCTTTGGAGGTTTGTCACACCGTGACCTTTGCCTTTTCCTCACTGCTGTTCTTGCTACAGATAAATAAGCTGAAAATGACGTCTGCAGCGACGTCTGCAGCACTGGCTGGACTGAGATGTCCGGCTGGTGTTTTGTGGAGAGAAGTTTTCCAAATTACTGGTTGTCAATTAAATACTGATGAAAGCTTTCCTGTGGAGGGTAACAGCCAGTTCTGTGTCCTACTCTTTACTGTGGCTGAACAGGGTGTTTCAAAGACCTGCTCTGTCCCTGTTGTCTTTCCAAGGAACCAGCTTAAAAGTTGGTGTCAATAAAATTCCTACCTTGGCTCATGAACCTGCCCAATGTGTAGTTCAGAGAGAGCGTGCAGCCAGGAAGGAGGTATTCCTGAAGAACCTAAACCACCAGGTAGTTTTTTTCTCACAAACTTGGTGCTAAATACTTCACCAGCTTTGTTAAATTAAGACCAGAAGATAAGGTATTTTTGGCACATTTTCTTTTTCCCAGGTGGAGGTCACTGTTTGAAAACACTCACATAAAATCCTCTCTGCACTGTATATTTTTAGGGATTTCAGCCATATTGTAATGAAATGCAAAAGTCTATGTGAGGGTTTTATGGCCTGTGTCTTGCATTAAGTATACTTGGCAAGTTACTCTGAATAATTTAGTAGATAATGTCTTGATTTAGCTGAAGCTCTTGCAAGATTTATTTTCATATAGACTGCTTTACCATTATGTTTTTTAAAGGTTCCTTTCTCTTAAAATCACAGGCGTAGTCTTAAAATGAATTGGTAATTTTCCTGTTTTTAATAAAATATTGTATTGTGCAGTGCCCTTCTTTGTTCATAAAATAAAACTCGCATATTCTTAACCCTGATGTTAAAATGTGTCAAGTATTCGGCAAATGACTGGCTGAATCAATTGCTATTTTTTTCTTTTGAGATGTTTCAGCTCCTTAAAATTATTATTTTTCTGCTTCTTGGCTGACCATATGTTTGTTAAGGAAAGATGATAATAGTGCATCCAATAAGAAACGTTTGGTGGTTTTTTTCCCACATACAGAGTAGGTAAACTAGGACATTCAACTGACTGCTGTTATCTACACAAGTGGCATGTCACACTGAAGAAAATGTATTTGAGTAGACGAAAGAAATAGTTGGGTTATAAAAGTTAACTGGTGGAGGAAGCAAATATTTTAGAAGATATTTTGACTTTACAACTTCCTTTGATTTTCCACTTTCATAATTTTGCATTGGTGTGAACAATTTTTGAAATGTGTCTATGCATACGTACCTGTTACCTAGATAAAATGTTCTGATTAAATTACTTCTATTAATTTTGAATTATGCTTTTTGGATGAAACCGTGAAAATAGAAGCATTGAATGGTTAAGGAGCTCAGCTTCTGCTCTACACTTGGCTTGTACTTCTTTTCTCATCCTTAATGTGCATGTGGCTGGAGTCCGGAATGTCCCACGTGCTCATCTTTGCTTTTGTGTTGCTGCTGGCAGAGCATGTCTAATAGTCTCCACTCAAAACCTGATGATTTGCTTGATCAGGAAAACCACATTTTCACAGATATTTCAATATTTAACTGGAAAGTAATTCACGGCCTTCATGTTTAAGAAGGAGAAACATCAAATGAAAGAGTGCACAGCATCAATGGGATCTACACTGCTCTTACACGTTGAGCTGTTTTTGAAGACAAGGAGCCAGTTTTTTTAAAATATTTGTGCAGTTGCCTTTTAGTGTAGTCAAAGGCTCCAAACTCCCTGGCTAGCTCTTGGGTATCTTTGAAGTCACATCAATGACTATACATTAATTTTGTGCTTCAAGGCTGTGGCTGGTGACCTACATGAGTCAGGAAACTTTTTTTTCCCTGTGCACAGTTACTACATGGCTTTACATTGTCAAACACAACAGTTGCTTCTTTTTTAAAAAATCTTGTTTAAACAGATTTAAAACCTTCTGTGGTAGTGCGTTGATTTCAGTGGGACTTCTGACGTCCAGCCAAGTCCACATCTGGCCGGCTTGAAGTCTCTGAACTGCTGACATCAGCCAACTCTCAAGTCCTCAGGGACTGAGTTCCGAGGCAGTTCAGGCAACTGTTAGAATAACTGAGTTAAGGAATGTGACAATTCAGAAGTGAGACAATACATGTATGAGGGATCCATACATACCAAAGACAGAGAAATAACTGGCACATCAAAGTAGGTGGATAATAAAATCCATTGGGCCAACTGAGCCCATTTCTGTTTGCATTCTCTGCAAAGTATTTATTTGCTTCTTTTGATTTATGGTGGTAATGGAGCAGAAATACATTTGAATGAGAACAAGGGAAGAGTATTATACAATTCAGACGTTATTTTTTCTTCCCTCTTAGGATGGGATGTGACTAGATCTATTGTGTAGATATTTTTTGTTCAGTTTTGCGTTTTTCAACATTAGGTATTTTATTTATCGTGCTACACCCTATCATAGTCTCAAGGAAACTTCTGAGCTTCAGACCTCATCCTGTCTTGTACTGGACACTGCAGAAGCATCCAGTAACTCTCAGTGGCCAGGAAGACACCTTTCCAGGGCAAGTATTTGCTCCCAAGAAATTGGATTTGCCATCTCCAGCAGCTCAGTGCCTATAGCCCCTTAGGCTGAGACCAAATACTTCCTGACTAACCTGTTGTACTGTTTCAGGATCACCACTCCCTGGGCCAGTGCCATTAAAATATCTCTTTGTATTTGAGAAGTTTACAGTTAAAATTTATTCTATTATAATGAAAAGCTGCGCATTAATTTCTGCGTTTGGAGATAGAGTCAGAAATTCTATATGATAATCTGTCTCTTTATTTAGCTTGGTTTCAAGATGATTTCTGTTTCCTCTCAGTTCCCCAGATGGTTCCCACAGCTGCCTGGGGCAGGGGCCTGGTCCTTTTGGTAATAGTAGTTCTTATGCTTTTCTTTCTCCAAAGAGGATACAGACCTAGTGTGTTGTTTTTCTTTCTATCCCCTTGCTCTTGTTGGTTGTGAATTCACCCTTGGGGAACCCTACAACCCTTAGCATTTATAACTGATTCAACCAGGACATCAATTTATGTCTCTCATAAGCTAAGGAAGCGTTTTCTGACAAAGTTTTAGCTATTATTAGGAAAAAAACCTGGAATGCCCTTCTCTACTGCTTGGGCCTTGTTTGGCATAAGACTTCATTTGCTGTGAACAAATCTGTTTACAGAGTGCAAGCATGTCTCTTTTAAAAGACATTGTGGATTATATGTTAACTTTTTATTTCTTGACTTTAGAATACTATTCATTAAGCCAATGTAAATAGGAATAGTGGGGCTGGATCATTAGTAACTCTAAGTAGAGGCTAGAATTTATGGCAAATAGATGCATTTTCAGGCCATTAGGTCAGGTCACTTATCAATGAATATTTCCAGAGCTCGTAGGACCTGTGACATATCACTGTATCTCTTCAAATTGGAGAAGAGACATGATGGCATCTTGGAAGTCATGTGGACATTTATTTTCTGCAAAACCTATTCAGAGATGCCCTGTCAAGTGTTAGCAGAGATCTGCTTATGAACAGGAAAAAGAAAAAATAATTGAAGATGCATCAATGAAAAGGCATTCTAAGTATGCAGTCTTGTGACAAACCAGAATGATCTTGAAAGTTCTGTTTGCTTAATTACCAGATAAATCTCTCAGGAGGCTAAATGAGCTCCACTGTAAAAAAATATGTTCCATAAAGAGCTTTAGAGATCTGCTGTTACTGCCCAATGGGGATGAATCCAAAGTATAATAAAACTTGGTGATAGCAAAGCATTCTGATGAATCAAGCTCTAGAAGTCTGTCCTTGTTTTACAGCAGTGCTGCTGGTTAGGCACTTAGATGGCATCATGGACTTCCAAAAGACTTTACAGGCTGAAATCCAGCCAGAGTTTTAATATACGTTTTAAGACAGGCGATGGAAAAAACCTATCTAGAGTTGCAAGTATAGTGGGAAGGAAAAGAAGATTTCAGTAGGCAGAATTTCAAGCTGGGCTTTGTGTGGGTGGCTAGGAAGAACTTGTTTCCTTTTATGAAGAAACCCAACAGATCCTAAATGGCCATAAGTATTTTGACTTTGACACACATCTCATCTGAAATGCGTTGCCACCAGCAGCAGAGTGCCTTCAATGCTGTGTATGGGGGATTTAATTCAGTTCTAATTCAGAGGCAAGAATAAAACCTACTGTGGTTTCCTGCAGCAACAGTGGGCTTTATAGAGGCATTGAGCTAATGATCCAGCACAGCTCTGCTTTCAGATGGTGAGATTTGCAAAGATAACAGGGTTCGATGGTACTGCGTGTCCATAGGTCTATTAGAGTAAAACGTTATGGCTTAAAAAGCACATGTGGTTTAAAAAAAAATGGGATGGAGATGGAAAGAAGCGTTCATATGCAATTAGCCTAAGTTTATATTAAGCTGCTATCATACCTCTGAAATGTTTTGTGTAGTTGCACCGGAAATATTTGTTGGTAGTACAGGATTGGATAATGAGTTGTGTATTCACTAATATTGAAGCAGATGCTCTGAGCTGTGAATCGTGTTTTGAACGGTGGTATGTGGTGCCTGTGGTGTACGTAGGCTCCTGAACGCCTTCATTCATGCCCGTCTGTTCAGATGGCACTGCGCCCACATGCCGGTGGAATGGTCCCTTTTCTAGAAAGCGTAGTGCCAGACTGTTATGAGTTTGGATGGTGAGCTTATCTAACATTGCAAAGAGCATCTCTGTTGTGGGAAATCCCTTCTCAGTATTAGGACTGAAGCATTAATATGTGACTTGATGTACTAGGTTTCCCTGGAGGGTATTTTATGTGTTGAAAGGAGCTACTGAAACATGGCAGAAGAAAGAAGAATGCCCATCTCAAAGCACAGCGGGATACCAAGGAGAAGCGTCTGATGGCTTGTTCCAGGGCAGAATTGCCTTGAGACAGCCCAAGACAGATATTGCCGTCAGGCAAGGCCAGGCAGTGTTGGGCAGTGGAACAGATTGGAGGGATCTTCACAGCATCTCCTAGATGCTTGTTAACGCAATTAGCCCCAAAGGCATTATCTTAAATGGCCACATCATGTCCTGCATTGACCTGTGCAGAGTACTTGCAGGAAATTCTGAAGTTAAATTCAAAAGTAGGTAGTTTTCCTGTAAAGTTTTTTTGGGTTAACTGGGCACAATTTTTGAGATAAATTTGGTTATTTGAAAATGAGATGAAAATTAATACTTTTGCATCACTTTCATCCAAAGTAGGTGACCTTCACCTTGGACCCATAATCAGATGATGCTCATGCTCAAATTCTAAGCTCTGTATCTCATTTCCATGTATCTAACATATACAACATCCCTGCCCACAGCACTAGGAACTACATGATCTTTCAAGGTCCCTTCCAACCCAAACTGTTCTATGATTCTGTTGTACAACTGAGGGCAAAAATAAGAAGAGTTCAAAAGTCAACACTTTGAGGTTTTTTGAGTTAAGGTCCCGGTCAATAATCTTCATGTTTAGGATTAGGACTTGTACCACTGACAATTCAATGTATTTTTTAAAATATTAGTTCTTTGACTTCTGATCTGTTGAGGCATTATAGCATTGCCCATTCCCTCTCAATGTGGAGTCTAGAAGTTTGATGCTTGAAAAAGAAAATGAGGTTTTGATCTATTCATATGATTTTTATGGCTTAAGAATCAGAGTAAAAAAGAACTTGTCTTAAATACATTACAAAATTGTTAGAGCTGACTACAAAGTGTTTGGCTCGGACCTCCTAATGCAGCTTATTAATTGACACATAGTGAAGCAAATTCCCTAAAATAAATACTGAAGTACCTTTCTAGTCAGTGGAGACGCATATTTGAAGCCTTTAGGCCAAGATTCTGTCCAAGTAGCTGAAGTTCTGAACTTCTTCAAGGTTCTTCAAGGTACCTGCATTTATCTGTGGGTTATCTATGGAACGCGTCTTACTAGGGCTGATTTACTAGACCCCTACAATGTAGGTGGAAATTATATGCCTGATTTAGGCAGACTGAATCCTAGTCAATGCACTTTGGGGAACTGCACATTATTAATTAATATATTTTCACCTGAATCTAGTGCCCAAGGTGAAGGGCAAAACTAATCATCTTATAATGTGCACAGTAAAGTTAATCTGAAAAACAAAAGAGTTTTTGTGTTGCACGGAAGCATTGCTCACTATTAACAATATAGAGCTCTGATAAGGTGTTGGGTTTTTTTCTTTAGTTAAAGAATCTTTCTAAATGCTATATATCTCTTAAGAAGCAATGACACTGAGGCTATAAAACTCATTATGTGCTTATTTTTTATGAGAACAATGCCTGTTTGCTTCTGAACGTTAAATTGTCCAATGTTAGTTCTCTTTGCACTTTTACTGTCCTGCCTGTCCTGATAACAAAAATTTACCGTTGTAGGCAAGGTGCCTGTATCGACTTTAGCCCTTGTCTGCAGAGAGCGTGTGTGTCTGCTCATCACGTCAGCCGAGCGCCCGCGCTGGCTGGCACGGTGTCAGCAGCTGGGTCTCTCGTCCCTGTCCCTAATTCCCCAGCTCTAAACGTACTTGACAGTCAGCTGGTGACCTTAGGAAGTCTTTTCATCTCTGACTCCACAAGTGGTAGCGTCACTACTGGGATGGTGTTTTGGCAAGGGTAATAATGGCTCAAAAGACGTTGAGGTTAAAAGCAAACACCTAAATGCATTTGTCCAAATGACAAAGATGAGCCACAGTTTATGAAGTGTCACACGCAGCTGCAGTAACTGATACATGAACAGGCACTGTCTGACTTCTCTTCTTCTGGTTTCCAAATATTTTATGCCCAGATCTTTGTTGTTTAAGGAACAGAAACTGATGTCTGGTATTTAAGTGGATTTCAGGAGCTGGCAAAACAGAGGATCTCACATTTCCTTGCCTACAGTAAATAGGTTTTGTGACATCCATCAGCAAAACCACTAAGCATTTTAAATGAGATTTATGCTGCTCTCATGGTCTAATGCATTATAAGAGCAAAAAGAGAAAATGAATTATTGTCAGATTTTTGTTGGGCAGAATAGTCTTTCAGAACTGCAGAGGGATTTCCTTGTTCTCTCGAGAGCAGCCTGGCTATGTGGGTAAATCCTGTGCTCATCCTACGCTTGGAGCTCAGCAACCCTTTGCTGCATATTGTTTGTCACATTGAGCAAGGCTTGTCTCTGAGAATAACAGTAGGGAATGGGGGTTTTGGTAACCAGGAGGTAGAAGAGGCTGATATGAAACAAAACCAAGACTTCTCTGTGCTATGTTTCTGTTTGTTTTTTTGGCTAGGGAAAGTGAAGGATGGAGTGCAGCAGCCATGCTTTTCACCAGACATCTATTTTTTAAAGAATGTGATTCCACTAAGATGAAAAACTTGAGCATGGCTTTTGGTGTACTGAGCTTCCTGGGCAGTGTTCCTGTAGTCCCTTGGCTCCACTCCATTAAAGATTGTTCAATTTAAAAATTGTGCTACTAAAATTCACTGTCCTTATAAGAGACTTGATGATGACAAGAGCTTAGAGAGGGCAATCACCTGGCCATCCCAGTGAGCCCTGATGGGAATGGGAATGACATTAGAATAACCTTCTGGAAAGCCTGAGAAGCAAGCAAAACGTTAAGTACAGCAATTCTTGCTGTTCAAAGTCTTGGTCCATGCCAGACCACATGCAAGTTATGGAAGAATAGGTAGAAATGCCCTTGGGAGGGCTTTGTAATTATTCTCCATCATATAACACAGGAAGACACAAGAGGGAAGCAAACTTGAATCAGGTCTTACTTCTGCCATGCACTTGCCCACAGGGCGAAGGAGTAGTTAAAATGTGTCTACATTCAAGCAGGAAAATGAGAACAGTTTTTGCCAACAGAGCCTTGCTTCTGCAGCCTTCACGGTGAGCTGCCAAATGCCACCACGCTGCATTTGAAATGGTGTATTCTTGGTTGATAGCTGGCCAAGTGCCTCAGCTGCTCATACAAATGGTTCAATGCAAATCAGTGTGATTTTTTAGACACAAGCAGTTAATATTTCAACAAGCAACAGCAGATAAAATTGCTGTGTCAGATTGCATGGCAAAGAGAGCTGTCGCCCTTGTCCAGAAAATACTGTACCTGGAAAGTTTTCAGACCTTCCCATTTCAATCATCTAAAAAATTCTGCTTTCAGATCAACTTTGAAATGTTTGGAGTCTCTGTATGCCAGTCTTTTCTTTTTTTTTTACATTGTTTTTCTAGTTTGGAAGAAACAAAGTTGAAACGGTGTTTTCTAACCATTAGCAAACCTCAGGAGGCAGGTTACTGCTACAGACTTTGCTCTGGTTCTGCAACTATCATAATGTGTATAATTGTATAGTAGGATAAGAGGTCATTACTATCATTGAGGTCTTTCTGAGAAACTTCTTGCTGGATGCTCTATTACACAAGCATGTTAATGCATATGTAGATGCATTTTGTTTTTCCAGCTATTTTTTCAAGGAGATATGGGCCTTTTGCTGCACGCTGTTCCCTTCCCTACAGACAGAATTTGTCAGATTCCCAGAAAATGTCTACCTTGAAACATGTCAGTCCAATAACAGTGAAAATAGCAGATTAAATTTTGCACCATGGTTTGATTCAACAAACCATATTTTTGGAAGAAATAGCTTGATTCTGCTGTAAAAACCCATGCCAGTGAAGCATAGCAGTTTCTTCTATGTGTCTCAGCCCACACGTCTGCCATTTTTGCCCCCACTCTCCTAAATATGTCTATGTCACCCAAAGGACATAGTCCTGGGCTTTTGGCCAATACCCTGGGCTTGAATTCCCACATAGAAAAGCATTTACTTAGGAAAATAATATCATGTGGCAGCCAGTAGGCACAATACTACCTCTGCTGCCAGAATGTACTGACTATAAATGAAGCTGTGGCAGATGGCCTGGAACGTTTCAGTGCTTTTTTTCTCTAGACCAGAATTACCCAATTAATTTGTACTACGGTGCATTGGGTCATTTTACCAGGTTCTGGTCAGATGGATGGGATGCACTGGGTTTAGCTTTGCTGGACCAAGCAGAGTCTGGGGGTGGGGTAGGAGCAGCGTACAGCGAAGCCCGGGGACAGCCAGCTCCCGGTGGGGCCAGACAAGCGGGAAGGAATATAGGATCATCCTTCATGGACTCCTGGTTCAGATCATGACTGAGTCCACCATCTGAGCAGCCCTGTTTTAGATAAGATTGGCGTTTTACTTGGTAATGATGCTTTTATACACACTGTACCTGCAGAAGTAGCTTTATGTTACTGCTTATTGCGTGTTGTCTTCATGCGTGGTACTTGGTAGACAGAGCAAAAGGCCAGTAGGCCCTTTCTGTTGTTGTGGTTAGAGAAATCTATAAGTGAACAAAAAGGTTAGTTTCATTGAGAAAGTGGTGAGGCACAGAGAGATTTGGTATAGCTTAGGGAAAATATATGGGGAAGAATAGGAAATAGTCAAAGATGACATCAAGATTTTGGGATTTTAGACAGAGAGAGGCTCACACAATCATTTTTAGTGTGACAGAATAATGGGGAGAGAAAAATGAGCAGTTACCATTTTGCTAGGTTTATTAGAAGGAGTGACTTTGAAGTGTAACCTGGTAAATACAGTCAATCAAACCAGAATTAGGCCAGCTGCATATTATTGGAAGAGCTCAAGGAAAATGTCCTTGTCTGTTCTCTCCTCTTCTCTGGGTATGTGTTTTCACTCGGTTAAGAAAAGTCAGTGGAATTGCATTTAAAAGTGTTGTCACTTCGCAGTCTGTCACAGGGCTTTTGCCAGCTCCCTTCAAAAGGAGCTGGTGCCTAGAATCATGCCAGCTGGTTGCTCTGATCATCCCGTCACTTTACTAGAAAATCTAAATATACAGCAGTACGAGCTGAAATATGTCTGCTGTCCTGTTTTGCAACTATTCTGCATTGGAATGAAGAACTACTTTCACACTGAAGTGGTACTGAAGCTCTCTCTGTCTTTCTGTTCTATAGGTTGTCATTTTGTATTTTGAGCCAAGTGTATTTCGCTGTGTTCTCCTAAGATGGGTTCGTCTTCTGGGCTTTGCTACTGTTTATGGAACTGTGACACTCAAGCTGCACAGGTATTTCACATATTATTAATTTCCATCTCTGTGGGAGTATGTGCAATCTGTGTGGGTACTTCGATGGAAGAGCTGTAAATATTACCATAAACAAGCACCGTTTATAATTTTTAAAACTACTGTGTATTTCTCCTCACTGTTCCTGCTCAAATTGTACGCTACTAATCCCAGTAGAAGACTATGAATGCAGATAGGATTTAATGAAAAATATATGCATCAGCTGTTAAATTGTGCAAGAACCCCTTTTCACAGAAGGTGAATATATTTTACTTGGATATAGGAAAATACAGAAGTGTTCATAGACTGCTCAAAAGTGTTCAAAAGTTTTCCTGCAAAGTGTTCATGGAGAGATTCTTTATATATATTTAGGTTCAGTAATGGTGAGCGAAACATTATACACTGTGGTGTATATACTTTATTTTCTTATGGCGCACAAGTCAAGGGCTGCTTTCTTCAGGCAATCACAGCAGACAGGCTGCACCCTCATGAGCATCAGTGCCTGCCAGGAAAAAAGTGTGGGAAATTCTGGGTTATGCTGGGGAAGTTCCACAGGGTTGGCAGTGCATACACGTGCGATTTGAAGGTTAAGATTCTGAGACCCAACTTCAAATCCGACTTCTGCAGTCCCCTTAAAAATTGAAGCCTTTTCTGGGTATGCTGGATAAAATCCTAATGCTCTTTCCTATTTAAATTTTAGTGAAAAGAATTACTGATACATTCTGTAAGTATTTTTACTGAGGGAAAAAGAAATGCAGTATGTGTATCTTGATACTTAGACATCTTAGATGAAGTCAGCTTGCTCATCTTTTTATCTTTGTTTCATTACAGTGTTGACATGTCAGATAAGAGAGGTTTGATATTATGCTTGTAAACTGAATGAGGACTGAGGATATCTCGTGTTTCATGTTGCACTGCTGGCTTGTCACATTTTAGGTGGAAACCCCTGCTTTCCCGTTGAAGTAAAGCCGCCTCTTGCAGTGTACATCTTGGCTAGTAAACTCTGGGTGTATAATGCTATGTCTGGCCACACCTTTATACTGAATTTCATCCCACACCCTCATGGTATTTTCTGGGATGAACAAATTCTGATTGCAAAAAGAGTAACAACTAGAGCACTATAGAAAAGGTGTAACAGAACTGTTGATTTTGCTTGGATGGTTTGTTATCTATAGCTCAGATACATAGAGAAACAGCCTAAGACTATGGAAGACTCACATCATCATTGCAGTTCTGCTACCGTGACAGGTTGTTTATACGATTTTACATGGTGTGAGCAAGCAATATCCTGACAGGGCACTTGATCTTCCATTTATATGAAGTGAGGACAGGCTGCAAAATTGGGCAGAAAATCTTGCACTTCTGCTTTGCTCATTCGTTTGATCAGCGTTACTTGGCACCTGTGCTGACAGGCTCACCAAACAAGACAAAAATTGAATAAGAAGCCAAGAATGAACTACATCCTCGTCCTTGACCAGCACAATACAAGAAGGCTAGCAGCAGACTGGGCTATATCAACAGGACCCCAGCCAGAAAATTGAGGGAAGTGATTATTCTCCTTTACTTGGCACACCTTAGACTGTATCTGCAATCCTGTGTCCAGTTTCAGACTCTCCTGAGACATCAGTGAACTTGAATGAGTTTAGTGAAAGGCCATCAAGATGGTCAGGGATCGAAGCACTTGCCCTGCGAGGAGCGGTTGAGGGAACAGGGCTTGTTCTGCCTGGAGAAGAGACAGCACTGGAGGGACCTAACAGCAGCAATCTGATGCCTACGAGGAGGTTCCTGAGAAGATGGAGCCATGCTCTTTACAGTGGTATATATTGGGAGAACAAAAGGCAACGACAAATTGAAATGGGATATTACAACTTTATATAACATAAATTAGCATCAGGGTCAATGCTATACAAGGAAAACATTTTCACTATCAGGATAACTAAGCAGTGGAGCTTGTTGTCCATTTGTGGTTGTGAATTTCCGTACTTGGAGGTTTTTGAGACGTAACTGGATAAAGCCCTGAGCAACCTCATCTGGATTCAGTGTTAAGCCTCCTTTGGGCACTGGATGACCTTCTGAGGTAATTCCAACCTGAATAATACTGTATGTCTATGTGAAACATGAAGAGAAAAAAAACCAACCAAACAAAAAACCTATTTCATATGTTAAGCTACAATTACTTTCTCTAGGAATCTGTCTAGTTTTCCACCCAGGTTCCCTGACCATTACTTTCCTACATTCCTGATATTGTCTTTCTTTAGTACTGAATATTTCAGTCAGGGAATGTACCTTGCAAAAGACTGAGTCGAGTTAGATATATGTTTTATTAGATACCTTTGCAACAGTTATGCTAATTAAGAATTATATGATGCTAGTAGAGATTTGATGGACATTTTTGGCAGATCTCATTTAATCCACAGTCATTGCAGTGTTGAAGCATGGCTTACTGCAAACACCACAAATACTCAGGACAAGCACTGGTTCCGTCCTGCAGGTACCAGTGTCTTGCCTGGGGGAAGAACTGTTTGCTAGCAATGAACTTGTGACCTTTGTAAGTTTAATGGGAAAACCAATATTGTGTAAAAGCAGCTATTAATGATAACTAGAAAGTCTAAAGCTGTGTTTCTCAACAAATGAGGTCCTTTAGGTAGCACTGGAGCATGAAGGTTATCCAAAGCCAGGTAGGAGGCACTGGAAACACTTGTTTTGTTTGTGGCTTTTTTTCCCCTTAGCTGCCCACTTCCCGAGGAGGTCTTTGAGGTTTCATGAGACTCAGGCATCAAGGAGAAATCAGAAAAATAGCCAAAAGTGGATGCTTAGGGAACAGTAAGAGAGCAGGGAAGTCATGTACTGATTCATTCTTTGAACACTCATCACAGGCAATTTCTACAGTGCCTCATCTCAAATTGCCTGTTTCTTGTTCATTGTGCATTTTTAAAATAATGAGCTAATGTTTATGGGGGTGGAAAGACGGGGGTAAGGAAATGAGCTTAATTTAAGAAATCTAGCTGTAGAGCCGTGAACATAAAACTCAATACTTTCCTCAACAATGAATTCTTCAAAATAATTCTCTCAAGAAATAATGATGTTTCAAATTTAACCTTTTGGGTTTAAAAGAGCTGCTGATGTTGCATCTTTCCATATATTTCTGTGACTGAAGACTCTCTGTGTCCTTTTTCAAGCCCTGTGTTTTATGAACAGGTTATCTCATTATTTTTAGTATTTTGTGAACTTCTGCCATTTTAGTCTCAGGATTAATTCTTAATTCTGGATTAAACCATAAGAATGGAAGAAAGCTATAGGTATATACATACAGATGTGTGTATACATAGGATAGCTTACAGACATTTTAGGAGAATGAAGCCCAGGAGTGGGGTCTCCAGTTTCTGGGAACCTCCATTTCTTATATTACTAAGAGAAAAATAAGAGGGTAGAGAAGTGAGGAGAGTGAGATGGTATGGAGAAGGTTCCAGGTATGGAAAACAAGATAACGACATACAGTGGCTTTTATGTGTGTTGTAGTGGTGGTGGGATGGGGGTGTTAGTGAAGAGACAAGAAAATGTTAACCCTGTGAGGCAATTCTGCACTTCTTCTAACTGCTGTGCTAAAATGACATTGCCATGCCTTGCCACCTGGTACCATCGGAGCAGGTAGTGACCCTTTGTACAGGGAGGTGATAAGTATCTCACAAAAGAGGAGACTCATGCTAGCAGAGAAACTGAAGAAGATGTCCGTTTGCTTCTTGAAACACTTGGGTGGAGGGATGCAGTGATGGTGAGAAGATGAAAGAGGAGGACATGGCATAGCCTCCTGTTGTAGCTAGGGGAGGGAAAGAACATACAGGCGATCCCATCTAGAAGTGGCTGGTGGGAATGTGGTGCGGAAAGCTACAGAAGGTACCTCAGGAACTGGAGCCTGTACAGCAGGGTTGTCCCCAGGCCAGTATTTCACAGTTCATAGTGCCAATAGATCGTAGTTCCATAGTGCCAATATGCCACTGCCTGTGAAAATGGGCACTAGTGATGAAGAACCACAGAGAGAAGTTTTGCCTTGGAGTGGTGGTAAACTATTAAACTAGTGATAAAGTAGTATAACCTCAGCTAAGGTGGGCAAAGAAAGTGAGGGGGGCATCGGCTGTAGTGGTGAGCTACCTTTTGGTTTTGAAATGAGTCAGACCCTCATGGTCATTTTGGTTGAATAGTCTGGAAAAGTGGGAGATTTCATTTCTATCAAATTATTTGCTTTTTTCTTAAGGAAGGCAAACATGAAGCAGCTTCAGGCAGAGGCCTACACTGTTAAATTTTGCCACTGGATGTGGTCTATAATGGTTGTTACCCTGTGTGAAACAAACAGGGAAAAATTGTTGCTGTCAGGGGAAGGCAGTGTCCTGAGCTCTGGTCTGATACTGCCTTGTGCAATTGTTTGGGTTTTTACTGCTTTAACTTGACTGGCGGGATTAGGTGTTTGAGTCTGTTTGGAAGGCAGGAAAAGGGGAGGTTTAGTCAAGCTGTAGAGCTGGTTACACCTTTGGGGCCTACCATAACCATTCTAACCATTTATCTTTCTCTTCCCTGGAATTAGTGTATTTTAGCACCTGAGAAGTTTGATCGTTGCTATATTTATGCAGCTCTGTTCATTTTGTAAAACCAGATCCTGTGATCTTGTGGTAAATGTTCGGGGGCAGCTATTCCTGTTTATTTTATTCCCATGAAATAAATCACAGCATCAGCTTCAAGAAAGCCAAGTGACTTGTCACCGTGAACTCCACTCTAAAGACCAACCATCTGGAGACAAACTTGCTGCAAACACTTTAGGTGTATGTTGTAGGATGTATTCCATGGTTCTGTGTGCTGAAACTTGCTACATAAATCTCTCCCAGGACCTGGAAGGAGAATTTGGCTGCCTCTCCTTCTGACGGATTTGTGGAATTATCCAGAAGTGAGTGATTTTCCCTTTTCCCCTCCTGAAGGTGGGCAAGCTGAAACCGTGCTAGATTGACCCCAAGACGCATAAACGTCAAAGTACTCCTCTCTTGAGTGAGGTGGCTTTTTGTAGTAATCATGTTTGAATTAAACCAGATAAAAACTCATGTTAGTTTTGTGCAGTTACATAACAAAGGTATAATCAATGTTTTCTTATTAATTCCTGATGATGCAAAGAAAGGTCAGTGACACCATGTTTGTGTATCTTCCATGCAACCTCGTGGAAGGAGGCTTGATGTGCAGTTTCCCTGGTCTCTGACTGCCTTGCCTTAAGCAGGAGGAGGGAAGGGGTCTGCGGTCAGACATGAAGCTGCCATCAGTCATTCCTGCAGAGAAGCAGTAAGTGCTGTGTCTGGCACACAAGTCTGTGCAGGTCCCTGGAGAGAGGGAGATGAAGACATGAAGACATTTATCTGGAGAGAGGAGAGACACCCGGTCTGAAGCCTTGGCTGAACATTGCTGCCTGAGTGCTGCTTGTTATCGTTCCGGCTTCAGGAAGAAGGGCAGCTGGACTTTCGAAAATAAACATCCTGTGCTGAGAAGATACTTGTTTTGTACTGCCAGTTTCTCTTCTACAAGGAAAACTAACTCAAGAAGGTTCCAGCATTTGCCAGTGCTTGGCAGAGAAGGACTCACAGCCATATACGTTTTGCTGTGGGCTGCTGGAGCTCCAGGCCTCTTTTGTGCTCTTGCAGGTAGAGCCCCCTGTTCTGCCTCTTCTCTTCAATTTGTGGTCATGCGAGAGCTCCACGATGCTGCTTTGAACATCAGAGCCAGCAGCAGTGCAGAAAACTGTAAGGATTAAAAAAGATCCTTCCTGCATTACTGCCACCTCACTACCATCAGCTTCCTTCTCTTGTAGTGGTGACTCAGATGAGAGGGAGGTACCTAGTTTCGTCTAAAAGAGACATTGGGGAAAAAAAAGGCAGCACGTACTTTTTGTATTTATTATGAACTTAATTTAATTACGAAAAAATAAATCTTCCACGAGAGCAGGGCATCTGTGTCCTCTTCCACTGCTTTTTCCACATGTAGCACATTTACCCATCTTTGTTTAAACAAAAAGTAAAGCAGCACATGGGAAATGTACATGGATTCTTATGTCAATTGCCTTATTTGAACCTCACATTGCTGATGCTGCTTTTTTATGAAAAGAGATAGTTCAGAGATGGCAGTGAAGAAGAGGTTGTATGCACTAAGTCCTGCAAAGCTTTGTGAAAAACAGACATCCTGAACGTTCCTGCAGAGGGAAGGCTGAAACCCTCCGCATCAGCAGGTCCGTCTCTGCCCGCCGGCCTGGGCAGCCAGCAGGGCCGGTGCTGTGGCTGCTGCCACCGGGAAACGGGGACCTGGAGGGCTGGGGCAGAGGGAGAGGCTGGAGGTTCCTCTCATGGAGAGAGTTGGAGTTGCTGCGAAAGTCTAAATCCATACAGTAGGGGTTCATAAGGAACGAAGTTCCACTAATTAGACGGGTCATGGAAAAAAAATCTGTTTCCTTGTTAGCGTGTCTTAACCTAATTAATTCATTTCCTGAGCATAATTCCTCTTGCTTACCACAGACCTTTACTAGTTTGTTAATTTATTTTTATGGTATACAAAAAACCAGGGCTTTAGAGAACTTGGAGTTTAGTAAATTCCATATAGCATTCCTGCATGATGCACATTCAAGATGAAATTCTCATTTTCGTAGTTTTTCTAGATTAAATAAGAGTCACATTCTGTTTTATTTTGGCTTTTTTCTTCCCAATACTACCTGCATTATTAAAATCCTATTTAGCTCTTTTGTATCCCTGCCATTCTCAAGCAATAACTAGCCTTAACTAGGCAGCATAATGGTTCTGTTTCGTATTTCTGAATAAAATATCTACTTTCTTATGTGTAAACTAATAAAATGTGGCACAACCGTTATAAAGACACTCAGTGCAGAATTAATCTTGATGGAGCACAGTGTAGAAGTGGGACTATTAAACATTATCTTTAAGCAAAAAAATCAGCGGCATATAAAGTATGTAAGATTATTAGAGCACTGTGATCCTGGAAATATTCTCATCCATATTCCTATTCATATTTAATTTATATAAAAATATTGTAGATAAAAAGCAGCCCATGGAACCGTACAGCTTTAAAATCACCTTAATATAGCACACATTCTGCTTTATCATAGTAGACCAAGTTTGGCTAGGAAAGTTCGAAGAGAAGTATCTGGTGTTTTAATATTAAATAATATTGCTATCGTGATTAGAAAAAAACCAAACAGCAGTGGGTTGAAATGCCCTCTGCAATGATCCACACATATCACAAGACCTTTCAGATGTCTTTGATGGCATGCAAGAGCACCATGGCAGATAATGGGAGAAAGGACTGGTTTTGTGCATCAGATTATGTGATAGCAGAAGGGCTTCAGAGCTGGAGCTGGAACCCACCCTCTCAGAGACCTTATCCAAGCCCAGGACCCCCGCGGGTGGCAAAACTTTGTGCTGTGGTATGATACAGCAGCATCTTCCTTCATGTAGACATGCATTTGCAGAGGCATTTGAGATGCAAGTAGTGTAGCTCTACAGACTGGTTTTTTTCTCGTTACATGGAAAGGAAAGAATTGGTCGGTGGAAGAAAGTGTCTGCTGCCCAGCTGTTTGCTGGGTGGGATTATGGCACGAAAGAGAAACCAGGCATTGCACTGCAATACATGAGCTACAGGCTATTTGTGGAGGAGTGTGAAAGGGAGTTAAGTGTGTGACTCACACTCCACACACAGGGGCTGATCACAGTCAAGGGGAAGCAGAGATTTGCAGATCACATATGCTGATTGTCAGTGAAAAATCATGACTGGAGGGGAGACTTCTCATGGGCTCCTGTGAGGGATCAGGAGTAAGCCTGACACTATTTAGCATTTTCAGTTGCAATGAAGAACCAAGCACGAAATGATTACTCATAAAATTTGTGGATAGCACAAAGCTTGGTGACATGCTAAATTTTGTTTCAGAAAGAATAGTAATGAAAAGTAATCTTTATTGCTTGGTAACTTGGGCTTAGTCCAAGAGATACACTTGAACACAGCCAAAAGGCGAATTATAGTTAGGGACTAGTTAAAGACACAAAATTGAGGAGGAGTTTTAAAGGTTATCAGTAGAGAATTGATTTTGCAGCAGGCGGTGACATCTTTAAGACTAATATAAATGCATTATGTCCTGTTCCTGAGATGCATTTTTATGCAATAGATGGATGTGGTTCAGAAAGTATTTGAGGGCTGGGAAAAGTGCTTGATACTGTGAAACTCAATCTGTTTTTTAGATCAGCAAGAAGCCTTGAGAGATGACTTTTTGTGTGGCATATAAACAAGCAAGGAGGAAAAAAGTAGTCACAAAAGACTCTTTAATCTATTGGACTGAGGTTTAATAAGATCTGGGAGCTGTAAGCCAAAGCCAGAGAAATTCAAATGAGCAATCTGGCACAAATTCTTCTCAGAGGGTGCTTAGTTATTGAAAAACCTAACAAGAGAAATGAGGAAATTTTTGTGCTGCTTTCAGGTCAAGACTGAATCCCTTCTTGGAAGATATTCTATGGTTAAATACTACTAAAAATTACAGAGTTTGTGTAGAAAAATGTAATGATCTGTGTAATACAACTGATCAAGCTATATAATTTAGTGGTTAGGTCTATATTTGGCCTGTATTTTATGAACATGCAATAGGAATGATAGCATTCATGTTAGTATGGGTCTATTGAGAAGTTAAGCATATCTATAAACTGAAATGACATATTTATACTTGTACCGTTTAATGCGACACATCAGTTGTCTTATAATTAGTCCTGATCACTTACCCTAATGCAGATCTTTAGTACTGGGAAAACTGGTGCCTGGACCAAATATTCTCAGATATTAGTTGCTCTTTTCTGGATTATTGTGAAGGCCATAAACTGCCATTATGTCCTTGAAAAATTGAGTCTTTATCTGACCAGTGCTAACCAGCTACTGGTGATATAAAATGCCGTATTGCCATACTGTAACATACACGGGTAAAGATTGTCAGCGTTGTACCAGTCTGCACATTGGTGAGTTATCCTCATATATGCTTTTCTGAAAGATGTCCAAGATGCTCTACAGATTTTAGATACAATGTATTAGATCCATCATCTGAACTGGAAAGGCCAAGGCAACGCTGCCTTGGCTGCTTGAAGTTCAGGAATACATACAGTAGATCCTGAAGAAAGCTTCAGTATTTATTAATTCAGTCGCAAGTATCAAGCTATTCCTTTTAGAGCTAAACTGTAATATTTTCAATTAAAATTACTACAAGAATGTATTAAAAATAAAACTATTTTCCTATGCAGAGTATTACAGTACAGTGCACTGGCAAGTTTTACATGCAACAGAGTTTTGAATTTTCTTGATTCCTACATCTTTCATGTTCATGATGTGAGCCTCTGCGCGTAATTGCAGGTAGTTGTACACAATTCAAGCTGGAGCCCCTGTTTCTGGGCAAATATAAAAATACTAGAGGTTAACAGTCAGTGTAAAATTTTGAGTGCCTATTTCTAAGGTGTGAATTAAGTTAGCTGGCAGTGCTGAGTTCCCCTAGGGCCGCTGGGTCTCTTCCCAGCCGTGATCTCCCTCGTGCTCTGGCTGTTCACAGCAGCACAGTCGCTCTGGTGGAGCTGTGTTCTGCACTTGGCTTCTGCAAGAGCAACGTCTCTTATTATTTCTGAGATCTTCTTGAGCAAAACGACCTCCGTCCCCCTTGCTGGGATTTCAGGGAGGTGTCAGCTGTTTCTTCTGGTGTGCCCAGGGGAGGTTACGAGTTGGCGCGAGTGCAGGGCTGCTGGTGGTGAAGCCCCTGCTCTCGGCAGCCTCTGCACAAGCATTGCCCTGCACAGAGCTGTTGAGAATCATAGAATCAGTTTTGTTGGAAAAGACCCTTAAGATCATTGAGTCAAACCATAACCTAACTCTGGCTCTAAACCATGTCCCTAAGAACCTCATTATATGTCTTTTAAACACCTCCAGGGATGGTGACTCAACCAGTTCCCTGGACAGCCTGTTCCAGTGCTTTACAACCCTCTTCATGAATAAATTTTTCCTAATATCCAATCAGAACCTTCCCTGGTGCAACTCGAGGCCATTTCCTCTCATACTAAAGTGACAGCCACTCTTGTGACCACAAATCTTCTAAACTTTTTTGTTTTCCTTGCCTGTCTTTTTATATATCCATTAGGCCCCTCTGACTCTGGCATCAGTTTTCACCAATATACATGTTCTTGTTTTCAGCTTTCTCTTCCACAAAATAAGCAATCAGGGATTCATTGGTGCTGCCTTGTTGCTGTCTGTGGACCAGGGTCTTCTCTGATGTGTTTTTCAGCATTACTTTGACATAATTTTCTGCTGTTCAGCTGTGAATAATGCAAATTGGCGTTACCTGTCTGAAATCACGCTTAGTTCAAACTACTAAATTCATGGTCTACAGTCTAGAGCTGATGTCAGGCTTATATATACGAATGGAATTGTTTGGTACCATTGACTGAGTGAAATAAAGCTAAAAATCTATGAACTTTTTTTCCCAGATGCTGCAAACAAATCGTGCCCACATTTTTACCGATCTTCTGCTCTTCTGATTGACTTGTCTTTCTAGTTTTGGTGTATGTGACAAGCTTTTAGAATCTTGTTCATGCCACTGTTTGTGTTTTTTTCATAAAGCTCTGTATTGGATTTTATATTTGATACTATTTTTTCATTAAACCATGTATTTTCTAGCTCTCCTATGCTTTCCTTCAGCCCCTAAATGACCATCATATATTCCTGCTGACATATTTCTCTAGCACCTGAGAGTACTCTCTTGTTGGCTTTGAACAAAATTCCATATAGTGCTGAGAGCTTTGAAACTGATAAAAGGGCTGGAATTACACTGTCCCAGCCATCCCTTAGTAACAGCCTTAATTACTTTATGCAGGATCTTTTCTCAGCAATAAGTCTGCCTTCTGTCTAAGACTGGACTTTTTTTTTTTTTTTTTTTTTTCTTCATTTTAAATCGGGTTAACATAATCCAGCTCTGGACTTTGCTCCTCTGCACTTTTTCAAATTCTTTGGAGAACGTGGCCACAATGACCAAATCTCTTCCAGGTTTTTATTCAATTTGCAACTCATACTTTGCTACTTGAGAATATAGCCTATGTGTTGCTCTGGGAACCTTATAGGTTGTGACTGTCAAACTTTTAGAAGTTTTTAGAAGTAGTAATGTCTTCTGGTGAGTATCAGCTAACATTGGCCTCTGATGAATAAAAACCTATTAAAACTGTGAAAAAGAAACATTGACCATTTTACTATTTGCCTGTATTAAAACATATGGTTTTGCAAGGACATATATTATGTAATGTTCAGTTTTGTCTGTGGCTCAGTCTCTTGCAAGGAAACTGTCAGTGTCCCTCCTCAGAAATATTGCCTGGCCCTCCGTTCAATCTGTTTGCCTCCTATTACGACACCTCAAGGCTGGAAGCCCCACGAACGAGCTCGTACTGTTTTTTGCATTCTTTATTGGGATTTGCATTCACATCTGCTGTGCAACTGCACCATCAGGATCACTGATATGGACAAGAGATTAGCCACAAAATCCTTGCTCACCATTCTATGTGTTTCCGTATCTTTTTCTCATTTTGGGTGGGAAACATGCTAGGGATGGCTGCTGTCTATTTATGCTCTTTGAACTTTGTTCCTGTACTTGGCAGTTTCTCTCACATGGCATTCTGGTATTCATTTATCTTTTTGCCCAGAACCCCTAGTTCTTATCAGAGATACTTAGAGCCTTGGGCAACTAGTCTACAGATCCTCCTGTACCAAAATGACAAATAGATTAATGGTGTTGGTGTTAACAAACAGCTTTTGCGTTTTTGACTGTAAATTTAGGCATGCCCAAGATAACCTGTATCTCACTCAGAGCAGACAGTGGGCATGTGCCATGCATTGGAGCACGATGCAGGAGTACCAAACAAGTGTTAACACTTGATTTTTCTCCCACAAGTTAGCATGTCAGGCACATATCTGAAGAGAGTAGAGCCCTGCAACAGCATGCCAAACATGAGCAAAGAAAACAGCTCTCAACAAGTAGCTGAGATGTGCACCTTACTAATGCAGTCATGGTGCTTCCAGTCCTGATACTGGTGTGCTTTGTACTAATACAGCATCTCTGTGCCACGTCCCATAGCATCTCCCAAAGATGAAGAGTACTGCACAATTGCCTAGTCGGTGTTCTCCAGGATTTCCCTGGTTAAGGCATCTAAATATGTATTTCAAATTCTCATATTGTAGCCTTACAGGAGCAGGGTTGCATCTTTAGTTAGTCTTCCTTTCCCTTCTGGAGAACCAGAACTACCTACTCTTTTGTTTTGTTCATCAGAGCAGCAAGTGACTCTCGCTCCACTTAAGCTATCGCCATGTAGTAAGCAGCATAAATCACCAATGTCATAAAACTATAGGTCATTTGGACTCTTATGAGGCTGCTGTGTTGTGCCAGGATGTTCCTCAGTTGCCTGGTTCCTTGTCTCTCCAAAGACGAGTATTGCTGGGTGAGACAAAGAGTGAGGCATGCTTTTATCCTCTTAATTCATACGCAATTTTTGTTGGTAAAAGCTATAAACTCAGTCTTTTCCAATGATGTATTTATCCATATGTATATTTAACGAACCAGCTCACAGTATATTTGCTTACCACTTAACTCCAAAATTACACTTATTTTTCATTAGGTGTGCATTTACTTTGAGCACTAGGTATTGTTTCAGATGCCATTTTGGCTTGTCTGCCTTGGGCCGCCTTCAGGTTAATGGTGGGATGCTTCGTTGGTTCATTCGGCGCTGCTGCAGAACCAGTAGCGTTGCTGGTTTTCCCGTGTGCAGGGTGTGAGCACTCGGCTGGAGCAGGCAGACTTGTGACATTCTTCAGCCTTTCTTTAAACACTGGGCATGGCACAAGAAGAGACATTTGCGTTCTTCAAACACCAGGCATGGTGTTTGAAAAAGATAGATGTCTTGTCTAGGGCCATCAGGTGCAATGCAATGTTTATTGTGTATTCTGACTGTGGCCTCCATGTGCTTTTTTGTCCTGCAAGTCTTCCAATTGTGTTTTGTATTTTCTACATGACTAAACAATACTCCTCCCAAGTTCTGCTTGGGTAACTTATTTCCTAGACAAATCCTAGTGTTTTTTAAATGGCTAATTCTGGGGTCCCAGTGATTCCCTTCTGAGTATTTTTGATCAGATGTCGGCCACAACCAGGTCTCTTACTCAGCTGCTCCACCTCAAATGGCAAGACCAATTCCTCACCGCAGAAATGTTACAAACTCTCTTGTTCCCACCTTCTTTTGGGTGTCTATTTAAAATATCACTTTTATGAAGAAAGTCCTGCACTTCTGAATTTCAGTGGAGCAGTTTTGTAGCTGGCCATCACTATGTCTACTTGCTGTTTGCTCCTCAGTGCTCCTGGTTGGACATGCAGCTTGCCTGGGTTTGAAGGGTTTGCTGGTTCCAACTCCACACACCATGAAACACCTAAACTGCTTGTGGACCTGAGAAAGATAGGTTGACCATAGAGAACCAAGAGTTGTCTGCATTTCCATTGTTTTCCTTCTGTAGTGTTCAGAAAGCATGCAGAGCCATAGACTGCTTTATCCGGTGGGCACAATCTGGTCAGGGTTACAAAAGGACCATGGCCACCAGCTGCAGTTGCTTTCTGCCAGACCTTCTAAAGGCACAGTTCCCCACAGCTGGCAAGCACATGCTTCTACAGTCGCATGGGGGCCAGAATGCAACGTGGCTGTTAAACCAGACAATTTATAAACCAAGTCAGTGAACTCCGTAGTTCTTTTCTGTACCCTGTTACTAGAAGCATAGTGACTGTATTGAAGCCACTGACAGAGATCATCCTGTGCATCCAAACAATGCTATTTATCCCAAATCCCAAAGTGTTTACTGGGTGTGTTCTCCAACCTCTGGAATGAACAGAAGACTGTCGGGAACAGCAAAACTCAGTAACCTGAAAGATATTGAAAATCAAAATTCAGGAGGCAGGTTTTGTAGCTATCTCCTCAGGAGGCAATGAGCATTTTAGCTTGGCTGATCCCCGGCTTGTGTCAGCCTGTCTGCAGCCCGAGCAGGCTGGAGGTGATGGAGAGCTGGCACCGTGCCCTGCCCTGGAAAGCAGCAGCTCTGTCCTCAGGCATCTGCATGAGCACGCAAAGTCAGAGTCTTCAATGTTATTTGCAAGACTTGTCAGATAGAATACAGAAACCAAATTATGTATCTCAAGACTATTTTCGGTAAAAACAAACCATATTTTCTGTTCCCTTTTGTCTCCACGTTCAGTTAGACTGCTGATTTGTTCGATTATTGTCCTCATGCTATATGAAACACCACAGTTAAGCTGCCTGCTATATTCAAGAGTCCAAATCTGTTTCTTGTGTGATTAGCTCTTGTTCCATGAGTGTCACCAAGTCTGAATTTGGGTCAATGTCTGACTATTAATAAGAAGGGAGTCTTATAAATTCCCCCTTTTTTTCCTGTTTGCTCTCTAGGGTTATTTGGTGGTGAAGCAAGGTCATTGCCACTGCATTTCTTAGCACTATGCGATGTCTCTCTGATTGGAGTATTTCTGTTTAAACAACTGTTCTCTAAAAAACATTCATGGCTATCAACATTTTTCTAATTTGTATGTGACCTCAGAGTAGAGCTGAGACTCTTACTCCTCACTTCATCTTTGCAGATTTTACAGAGCTTGGAACTTATTGCATTTTCCTCCCATTCTGTTCAGTCCATTTTGGTGTCAGTAGGGTCTTATTGCTGTATGTTGTTAGATTGCCTAGATCTGCATCTTTTCCATTTTTAACGTTTGATTTCAGGTGAGGGTCTATGAGTGTTGATCTGTTTCATAGCAATAAACCTTACCTCTTTCTTCCTGAAAATTATAGAATTCAGATTAGCTTTCCTGTGTCCTTGCTTAATGTACTTCAGAATGGCAGAATAATTTTAATTCAATTTATCTTTGAATAGATACATTATTCTTGTTTTTCTAGATTGCCTTAGAATGCTTTACAACTAAACCTTTGACCATAATTTAAATTTTCTTTTTTTTTCATTATTTTATGGTCAACACACAAAGCAACACTTTTCAAAATTCAGCTTGTCAGATGATGCTGTTTCTTCCTGTGCATCTTAGAGGAAACATTGAAGATGAGAGTTAGTGTTTCTTAGATTTGAAGTTGTATGTTGCATTGGTATGTATAACCTCACAGGGAAATGCGAGTATTGCATTACCCTGTTCATAAGAATGGGTGACAGTGTTGTCTAGTAATAGATTTGGAAAATAAAAGTGGAAAGGTGTACTTCGTCATCCCCTGAGACCAGAATTTGTGGTATTTTGTGCAATATTCAGTTAAAGCTATGAAGAAGTTCACAGAACAAGTTATACAGAAGAGCTTCTAATGCTAACTATGCTTATAATGCCTTAATACTTCTAAAGAGTATTAAATCTTAAGATTTAAGTTCTGAATAAAAAGATTGTTGCAGAAAACATACTAAGAAAATATTAGTGACTTCTGAGTTTCTTCCATCTATCTGTCTATACATCTGTATACTGGCTACACTAAGATACAGAATCACGGGAGAGGTGAGGTTGGCAAGGGCCTCTGGAGATCATATTGCCCAACCAACTGTTCAGGGCAGGCTCAGCCGGAGCAGGATGCTCAGAGCCATTTACAGTCAAGTTCTGAATTTCTCCAAGGACAGAGATCCACAACTTCTCTTGGCAACCTATTGTAGTGTCTGGCCACATTCACAGAAAAAAGTTTTTTCTTATGTTTAAATGGAGTTTCCTGGATTTCACTTTGTGCCCATTGCCTCTGATCTTGTCACAGGACACCACCAAGAATAGTCTGGCTCCATCTTCTTTACTCCCTCCCATCGGATATTTATATACATTGATAAGATCTGCCCTGAGCTTTCTCTTCTCTAGGCTGAACATTCCCAGCTCTCTCAGCCTCTCTCGTTATGAGAGATGCTCAAGGCCTTTAATCATCTTTGTGGTCCTTCACTGGGCTTGGCTGCAGTGTGTCCATGTCTCTCATGTACTGGATTGCCCAGAACTGGACACAGAACTCCAAGTGTGACCTCAGCAATGCTTAGTAAAGGGGTAGGACCACCTTCCTCAACTTGCTGGACATACTCTGCCTTACATAGTCCAGGAGACTGCTAGCCTTCTTTGCCACAAGGGTACATCACTGGCTCATGGTCAACTCACCAGTATTCCCGAGTCATCTGCTGCAAAGCTGCTTTCCTCCCAGTTGGACCCCAGCATGTACTGGTGCATGGGCTTATTCTTGCCCAGCTGCAGGACTTGACATTTCCCTTTGTTGAACTTCGAGATCCCTGTTTGCTCATTTCTCCAGCGTGTTTCCATCCCCCTGAACGGCAGCGGAACCATCTGGTCTCTCAGCCACTTCTCCCAGTTTCGTATTATCTACAAAATTCTTGAGGGTGCACTTTGCCCCATTGTCTAGGTCGTCAGTGAAGAGGTTAAATAGCGTTAGGCCCGGTATCGACCCCTGGGTACACAACTAGTGACTGGCCTCCCACCAGACTTCTTGCTCCTAATACATAAACCCTTGAGCCTGGCAGTTCAGCCAGTTTTCAGTCCATTTATCTCACCCGTATTTCATCAGCTTGTCTGTGAGGATTTTATAGAAAGCAGTTTCCAAAGCATTCCTGAGTCAAGATAAACAACATCCACTGCTCTTCCCTCACCCAGCCAGTCACCTCCTTGCAGAAGACTATCAGGTCAGTCAGGCATGATTTCATCATCATAAATCCGTGCTGACTACTCCCAATCACCTTGTCCTTCATGTGTTTGGAAAAGGTTTCCAGGAGGATTTTTTTTTTTTTACCTTCCCAAGAATTGAGATGAGTTTGACCAGCCTGTAATTCCTGGATCCTCCTTCTTGACTTTCTTGAATGTTGGAGTGACATTTGCTTTCTTCCAGTCAATAGGAACCTTGCCCAGTCACCAAGACCTTTCAAAGAGTATTGAGAGTGGCTTCACAATGACATCGTCCACATCTTGTCATGTCCCATGCACAGACTTCAGTATATCCAGTTCACTTAAGTGTGCCCTAATCTGAGTGTTCCCCACCAAGGTTAATTCTTCCTTCCTCTAGACTTTCCAATTGGTCTTGGGTACCTGGGATTCCTGAAAGCAAGTCCTACTAGGAAAGGCTGAGGTGAAGAAGGCATTTGAGTATTTCAGTCCTTTCTGTGTCATTTGCCACCAGGTCCCTGCATCTTTCAGCAGTAGGCCTGCATTTTCCCTAGGCTTTTTTTTTTTTTTTGGCTGCTGCTACACTCATAGAAGCTTTTCTTGTTGCCAGTTGAATCTGCCCTCATCAGATTGGACTCCATGTGGGTTTCGGCTTCCCTAAACTGATTGCTGTATGCTCAAACAGTGTCTCTGTATCCCTCCTGGGTTACCTGAGCCCTCCTTCCACTTCTTGTACACTTCCTTTTTATGTCTGAGTTTGGTCAGGAGCTCCTTGTTCATCCGTGCAGGCCTCCTGCCACCTTTGCCTGTTTTCTTGCACATCAGCATGGTCCATTCCTGAGCTTGGAGGAGCCTGAAACTTTCTTCCCTTCTCTCAGGATCCTGAACTCCACCATTCATGGTCACTGCAGCCAAGGTTGTCCCTGATGTTCACAGCCCCAGCAGTTCTTCCTTCCCTGTAAGCATGAGGTCCAGAAGAGTGTCCCCCTTGTCTCCTCAGTCATCTTTGTCAAGAAGTCATCATCAGTACATCCCAGAAACCTTCTGGACTGCCTGCGCCCTGATGTGTTGCACTTCCAGCAGATACTGGCATTCCTGAAATTCCTCATGCGGACCAGGACCCTGCGAGCATGAGGCTCCTACCAGTTGTCTGAGGAATGCCCACCTCAGGACCTACTGTCTTTGTATTCCTGATGAAGCAATCTGTAGCAGACACCTACCACGGTGTCACCATGTGCTCTCAGCTGGTGTCCCAGTGCAGGGCAACTTGCCCTTCTAGTCTGTCCTTCCCAAAGTGCCTGGGCCGATCCGCGGAGCACTCCAGTCTGTCACCAGCAGTTATTTTTAAGGACACCATTAGTGCTGTCACTTCAGGGAGTACTTGTGGCTGTTGAGGCAGTTTCCTAGCAGTGTGGGATTATGTGGTACAGGGGAGGAAACAGCAAGTATTTGTCAAGACATGCAACTTTAATTATTTTCGAGAAATTTGAATTCAGGCAGATATTCAGAAACTAGTTTCCAGGAAACCATAGCTTCCTCAGAAGTGCTCATGATTAGCCTAATTGGCAGTTTCTTCTGATTGCTGTGCATACTTACACATGCTGAGAGTAAACATAGTTGAGTGAACATTTACTTGGCAGTAGAACATGGAAGCTTATGAAAGGATTAATTTTATTCAGATATTGCTGACAATATACAATGATTCTGGACTACAATTCTTTAAATTTCCTTTAATTGTATGTTGTATTTTATATGAAACATTGGAAGAACATACAGAATGCAGTTTGTCTGCTCGAGAGTACGAATATCAATAGTCATTAGCACGCCAGATCCACACAGAAGTAGCATACGCAGAACCACGGGGCTGGTCAGCACTGCTGTGTACTGTGCTGCTTGCATGAGCCAAGCTGAGGCTAACTGGAGCAGAAGAATCCATCCCTCTGCAACAGCTTATCAGATACCAATTTTATACAGCTGGGGCTTTTTGGTTGCTGGATTTTTTAGTTTTATTTTCCTTTACTGTGGTGTTAGAGGAGATGCATTCTTGTCATTCTTCTGTATTTGACTTTACTTTGGCAACAATTTGTTTTCTGCTTTAGGTGAGAAACTGCAGTGCACATACTAATGTTCATTTTCTTACACAGTCATTGCTCTACCTGTTCTTCCATCAGGAGAGGTGTTTGACATACTGGAGTATGAGTGAGATTGGACCTAAAAAATTCTGGTCTGTTTACCTTTACTCTAGGATTCCCTTTTTTCTAAAGTTCTCAGTGAATTCTAAGAAGGAAACCTAAATAAATCGTGACTAGCAGGTTAGGTTACCAATTGATATCTCTGTCCTCTGCATCATGAGCATCCAGAAGAAAAGACAGGGGTTTGAAATAGTGAACACTCAGAATGTTTTTGAGAATGCAAAATTTAAAAATGTAAAATAAGACTACCAAAGCAAAGGAAGGTCTGCAGGTAGTACTGCAAACTTTAATAGCCATATCTGCACCCTTATGTTGATAGAGTACAGGTGTATTTATATGTGATGTTGTTCCTGCATCTTAAGGATCTCCCGTGAGCCCAGAAGTTGCACTGCAAGACATGAGGCTTCTGTGGAAGCCTTTGATATTTAACTTGCACATTGGACTTTTCATTCTATGAGAGGGTCACTGCTCCTCCGTGCCAGCAACTGTCCTCTTCCTTTCCTCATTGTAAGAGATGCTTAACATAGAGCACTAACTCAAAACCCAACTGTACAAGGTCCTGAGTAACCTGCTCTCGTTGATCCAGCTTTGATCAGGAGGGTTGGATTAGGCGATTTCTTAATCTCTCCCTTCCAACTTTAGCTATTCTGGCATTCTGTGAATTAATCTACCAGAGACACAATAACTCCTCAGATGCCTGATGAGCTTTAATACCCTTGCCAGGATTTTCATTCCCTTCAGTGTAATCTACTCCAGGTGCACATTTGTAGAGGGATATTGTTAATAATAACAATATCTTATCACATGGAAATTCTATCCAAAGAAGTTGGCATTGTTTATAGTCTCAATTTCTGTTGATGGTAGCCCTGCTATATCTCATGACAGGTGCAGATGTTCCTGATTTTATCTGTTGTAAGAGTGGTTTGAATCTTATCTTTTGCAGACGAGCTAAAGAATAAACTTTGCTTTCAAATACATAGAGGTCTTAGCCATGATACCTGTATACACAACCATGAGATAAAGTTAATATTTCTTCCACAAGTGGAAGGAGAACACAACGCTGATAAAGAGCTTCTTTTTCAGTAGAGTTGATATAAAACACTGCTGCCTGTCAATCACATTATAAAGTGGTTAACATTTATTTTATTAAAATGGGCACAAACTCCCCAACAAATATGGTAACTAAATATTACAGTTATGTGTCTTTCTGCAGCTTTCTGTATCATGTTTCATTAATCACTGTCAGCTTTGCATCATATTATAACGGTGTTGGCAACCCAGCACCTCTTTTTGAGTTCTGCTGACTTACAGAAGTCTGCACGGTGGATCTGAGAGGAGGATTGTGTCTAGTGGGTGTGATTACTCTTTCTTACACCTAAAGGAAGTAAAATAGTCAGACAAATTGTTTCTACTGCATCTGGGCTGTTTGGTTATCTGCCATGGTGATGAATACATTTAAATGAGAGCAGAACACATTTTCACCGGGGGCCACATCAGTCTCGCGGTTGCCTTCAAAGGGCCAAATGTCATTTTAGTGTAACTACATTGATACAGTCCTAAAATGACATTCGACCCTTTGAAGGCAACTGCAAGGCTGATGTGCCCCCCAGTGAAAGTGAGTTTGACACCCCTGGACTAGACCTTTCAGTGTATCCTCCTCAGTGTCCTGGTGATTGAAAAGAAATGCAGATTTGGATTGTTCTTGTTCGTGATTACTTAACTCTTATTTTGTTAGTAAGAGGTAGGTGACTTTGAGGGCTGATATGTAAGAACTCTGCCTGGTTAATTTATATGGACTAGTAGAAGAAGAGATTTTTCCACATATTAACTGTATTAATTTGAGGGAAAGGCATGAATTTGGGAAAATCCACTATCTCAATTTCATCAATGTTAGCTGAAAGTCAGGATTTTTTTTTCATAAGGTTTCCATATCTGTGTATGATTAGCAATGAAGTGTTAAGATTGGGAGGATGATGTGATTAAAAAGAAAATGTATATGGCTTTATTTGGATATGTAAAGGTGCACATGCTTCTGGTCATCCAGTCTGGAAGCAGCTGTATGAACCTGGAACATCCTGACAGAAGGAAAGTGAAAGGAAACAAACACACTCCAAAAGATACGAAAGAAACAGAAGGGCATAAAAGTGATGATGTTTATAAAGACGAGTGAGGTTCCTGTCCCTTCAGTTGCTGATGTTTGCTTGCTGCATCTTTAATAATGGATTACCATTGTAAAGTAACGTGTGGGAACGGCATTTCGCAGTAGAAAAGGAAACAAGTGCTCGCAAGTAAATTTATGAGGAAATACTTCTGTGCCAAGAGATTGTGTGCGTAGTGCTTTAGTGACCCCTCCACAGATACAGTACGTCTCACTGGATTTTTTTCAAGGCAATACACTTAAACCAGTCTATTCTGAAAAATACTTCTCTTGAGTGTCCTCTGACAACGTGTCTAGACCCACAGCCAGCGACAGCTTTGAGCTGTATGTGCCCTCTCCTGCAGGAACCTCCTCCAAAAAGGCAAAGAGAAAACTCAGAAAATTAGGCATCTGTTTGACCAGTCAAGGTGACCAATTTTTAATGGAAAAAACTCAAGGCAACTAGATATATCAGACCAGAAATAGCAGTGTTTGTGCTTAATTCTTGTGTTTCATGCCTTTGCAGGGCAGGTCTTGATTTGATCCAGCTTAGTGAATTTTGAAGTTATATCAAGCTTTCCACAGTCTTCTTTGGTTCTTGGGAATTTTGTTTCCAGGCTTCTGGATCTGCTCCAGGTCTCCTGCTGTCTCCCAGGTGTCTTCCTGAGCTTGCTCAGAGGTCCATTGACAGACCCGACAATATCTCTTCTGCCACAGAAGTCTACTGACACCATCTTTTCTTAAATAATTGTATCTTTAGTGTTTTACAAATATAGCTAATACCAGATGTCACATGGAGTTTGATGATCCTCAAGAAAATCTCATCAGCATGAGAAACTGTGGAAGGAAAATATAATTTGACTCCTAAAGAGAAATTAATTTTGCTGTTTTTCATCTCCTACAAGTGGAGTATTCGGAGAAACCATTTGGTCACTGAAGCTCCTGTGATGACAAACCCGAACTCAAACTCTGCTATTAGGTCTTGTAAATCAACGGGTTTGTGCCGTTAGAGCAGGGATGGGGAAGCTTCTCGTTGCTGGGGCTGTGGAGAGCGTGCAAACACCTGTACTGGTCTATGCATTAATGGACTCCCAGGGATGTCAGCCAGTGACTGCCCAGCCTGGGTGAAGTGAAGATCCTGCTCTAGAAAATTCAGCCGCAGAAGTGTATGATATTATTATAAGAGCACCATTAATAGTCCTTAATGTTGTTAAAGTGGCTAGTAAGACAAAAGAGATCACATAACAGCACATTTCATTTTATGGTGCTTTAGTATAGAAACTTGCCATGTAATTAGAGATAAAAAATAACTAAATTAATGAGATCTTTTTATCTTGTTCGATCCACAATATAGCACACATGAACTAACAGTTATAATATCGTATTAACCACGTGTGTTATGGGATACAAAAGGGAAAACAATGAAGCATCCATTTGTGAACATTAAGACATTTACCTGTGAAATTATGTTGTTTTCCTTCAGTTGCTGACTACTGTTTAGTCCATTTCTCAAAAAGCAAAGTGTACTGATCTGTAAATATGCTATGTATATACAGCTTCTTCCTCACAATAAACAACTGCTAGCAGAGTGAATTGTATTTCGCTCAAGTCCACTCAATTTTTGTTCACTGCTTTTCGACCCAGAGAAGAGCCCTGCATTCTTTTCATGTAGTACCTTAATAAATGAATAACTTAAATTTATACAAGTGATGAAACATAGTGCAGCTGCTATAGATGACTAAGTCTTATAGTTCTGTTGAAAATTTCATATGCATTGTTTTTCTTAACGGTGCAACTTTTCACATCATGCAAATGGATCAGAATATCTACTGTCTTTAGCTTAAAAGGAAGGAGATATTTCGGTTTTCTGGCCACATTAAAGATGTTGAAAAGATACCGTCTTTTTAAGTGGGGCTTATCATTCTCTGATTGGAAATACAATGCTTGCCAGTGAACTAAGGAGGAGCAGAAAGGAAAGAACCAAATTTACTTTTTAACTGGATTTCTGTTTTATCCATGGCAAGACTTTTCCTGTTTGTAGTGTGACTATTTTAAGAACAAGAATACAAGCTTTGGCATAAGCTTTTGACCAGCTACGTTATTGCTGATCACTAGAAAATGCCTCTGACATTCGTAAAGGTTGTTCAAATTGTCTGTGAATGTTTTCAGCAGGAGAGGATGGAGCAGCACTAACAAGGAAGGGAATTTGTGCTGTCCCTGCTGGTTTTACTCATCAGCCTTTGTTAAAGGAAACATTGTGAGCCAGGATCAGGAGCTGGCTTTTGTATTAATATGTTCAACTCTACAGCACTCTGTGAAGCAAATTTTGTAATGAAAGCCTTGAAAACGTTCTTGACCTGTTATAGGAAAGGATTACCAGGAGGCAGGTCTTGCATCTATTTTCACAGTGTAAGCTGCCTGATAAATAGTGACCTTGAGATCTTTTGTACTGCCTGTTCTGAACATCTTTGATAAGGGTAAAGAACTGAATGGCTTTAGATTTACGAAAAGATAATAATCACCTGATGATTTTTAAGAAGCAAATAATTAGCTTAACCAAATCTTGTATAGGCTGAAGGATTTATAATCTTCAGTCTAAACTACTAGCGGCAGGAGTCTTAAGGATCTGTGAATGAAGGTTTCTGCCACAAAACCACCTCAAATTTGAATGAAGAGCTCAGCAAGATTGGTTTGCTTATGGAGAAAAATGTGTGATGAACTGACCTCATTTTTATCCAGTGAGGGGTGTAGTTATTTAAACATATCTATGAGGATGAAATTATTGAAATGACTGTATTAACTATTCGGTAGCAGACCCTGAAAGAGATGGCACTGTGCCTGTCCCAACACTCAGGCATTTTCAGAATTTTAGGAATCTCTCATAGGATTCTGTAGTAGTGAGTTCTCGATTTTGGTGCTACTAACCATGTGACATAACCTTAAACAGTTGACAAACAGGAGACAAGTCACTGCTAGTTGTCTGGGGACAGACCGATGGGCTTTTTGTTTAACAGCTTACATAGTCACGATGTGCTCTGTACGAGTTCTGCTTGGTCAGAGTTTGACAGCAGAGGGTCAGATGTTTTGCTGACACTCTAGTTCTGCTAATCTCAGCAGGATTCGTGGGGGTATTAGTGCAGTAAGTGGTTTATTAGAAGAGATAATTAGCGCAAAGCAGATGAGGATTTCATAAATAAGGAGACTTGCTCTGCATCACTGAAACCTGCTTATATGACCTGGTAAGTCCCCTTGTTGCACTTCCTTACCTCTCATCTTGCTGGTGCTTGGTACATCCATCAGCACACACCCAGGATGGGCAAATTCAGTTGAGGAACAGCCATGTATGATGAGACCTACCTGGACGATATGGTGATATGAAAAAAAGCGCTTCAAAAAGCAACAGACGTGCACAGTTTCAGTGTCTCCTGCAATGGGAGCTCCCAGGCAGTGGGAACAGACGTGGGCAGCTGGGGAGTGAGCTGGGGAGCGAGGAGGCACTGGGGAAAAGCAAACCTCAGCTGATCTGTCAGAAGGCTCCAGCTACCATCCTTGGAACTGACTGCAGTCGAAGAAAGCTTTCTGATCGATAGTCTACCAAGAAATTGAGGTTTTCTCAGGTGGGAATTTAGATATGCAGGTGAAAGGACAAAATAAAGCAAATGTATAGCATGAAAAATGTCAGAATCTAGGCTACATTTAAAGAAATAACAAATAATTTTGTTTGCTCATTCCAGGCTTGCCTACAGATTCACAGACAAAAGCTACTTGAAATCAATACATTTTTATCAAAGCAAGTCATATTTTTAGATTCTTTCCATGTTATTAAACATGCATGACACTGAGAGTCCAGTGCTGCTCACATGGGAATGAGTGAGTGGTTCTGATTGTGGTGGGAAACCTACTGACTCCTGTTGCCTCCCAATACCTGGAGCCTTCGCTTGAACAGCATGTGATTTCCCTCCCACCTTCCCAGTCTACTCAAACTCTTGGAAATTATGGCAGCACAGTTTATCTGCTATACATTGATCCAGAAGGGGAACTTTCATTGAAGCACTGTTGAATTGCCTTTGTACACAGAGTATTAAAACTAATCTAGGAAACTACTATATGGAGTAGGTTAGCATTAAGTCATGACCCATTTGTCTTTGCTTACTAATGGTAGTTTTTGCCAGGCACTGAGATAAAATACACTTTTAACTCCTCTTCACAACTTCTTTTCTAGCCATACGTCTGATAAATGTGCATTACATTAGTTTCCCACAATAAGAAGTTGCTTTAGAGCTCTAGGGAAGATATCAAGAAAACTGCAATTTCAATGTCACATTTTTGAAAGTAAGTATAATTTGTTAAGGAAAAAGGACACCACTGTTTCCCTGATCACTCAGTACACGAGATTATCTGATCGGTAATTTGTTAATGTACCATCAGGATATCCTCAGGTATGAATATTGCCATTTATTAACCACAAAACCCCAGGTGAGGATTTGAAGCCAGGCATGCTTCCAGAGGAAAGAGTCCTGCAGCACAATCTCCCTCCTGTATTTCCAGTACCATTGGTACCTGGGGTTTACCTTCTAACTATCTAGCAAGCCTATGATCCTGTTACCTGTCTCACTGTGCAGACTAGCCTTCAGCCAGCATGTGCTCTGTTACCAAGGTTTATCGGTTTACACACTCGAAGTAGCTGGTGTCATGTTCACTGCTACTCCAGAAGAAGCAGATAAGACATAATCTCTGCACTGTAGGAGGGCAAGATACTTCATAAGATCTTGACCTCTTATCTTTCTGATGTAGCTTTCATATCACAATAAAAATCATCAGTCTGGAACAGAACAGTTTGACAGGATGACTCAGTAGAGCCACAAAATGACAGATGCTAGAAATAATAAATAAACAAACTGTGCCAGGTCATTGCTGTCAAAGCAGGATCCTTCACCTGTTATTCCTGCCACTGATGCAGTCAGCTAATAGTCTGGGGTCCATGTTTTTCTGTTCACAGGACAGATTATTGATACGACATGAAAATTTAGTATGGTTTTTTTTATTTTCTAAGATTACACATTACATCTCAGGATGTAACTTCTGCAGCAGCAACCACATGCTTTGCTTGCTGTTTTCAAGCTGGGGTCCCGGCCAGTCGCGTGAACCAGCACACTCTGTCCCTCTGCTTCACATCCCGTTGCAGCATCGCTTCTCTTCCTGCCTGCTGGGCTTCCCTGGGCTCTCACCTCTCTGTGTTTGCAACCAAACCCTCCCTTTGTCCATTTATATGGAGCCAACGCCTCCTCCCAAAAAAACCACCCGCTGACCATACAGCTTAGTTCTATCCAGACATGATGGTGCAGCCAGCAGTTGGGAGTTACCTGCAGTGGTCTCCAGGCAGTTCATTCAGCCTGTACTGTGCCTTCTATTTACTCTGTAAAACGATGGCTATTGCATATCAGCTTCAGTGCTGCCTGTAACTGTCTGTAGGTCAAAATTTTGCTTGAAGATAGATGTGTATTACAGAAAAACAGGTAGAGCACATGGAAGTGTTCTGTCTGATCTGCCTGTAAACAGAGCTGATGGCATGTCACTGAAAATGATGGTTAGATTATCCAACAACAGCACATAAAAGTGGATTGCATATGCTCAATGGTTTTAGCTGGCTGGGAGAAGAGCTAGAAGATGCTGAGGAAGATGCTGGCCCTCTATCCTCTGTCCTGCTGAATTGTTTCAGTAGTCCCTGGCCTGCTCTTGGCCCACGCTAACCTGAATGCTCCTGGGCCATTTCCCAACGTGGTTCAGGGATTGGCACAGGCCATTGCAGCAGGTGGTGCACGTGCAGCCATCCTGTGTTGGGGGTTAATAGTGTGGGTGCTGGTTGTTCTGTGCCAGTTGGCACCAGTGCAAGGGACAACCCTGGGCATATTTAATTTCCTAGTATAGATGCAGCCCACCAGCTCCACTTCTGTAGGTTGGACATTAGGAAAAGGTTCTTCACCCAGAGGGTGCTGGAGCACTGGAACAGGCTCCCCAGGGAGGTGTCACGGCCCCAACCCTGACAGTGTTCAAGAAGAGACTGGACAACACCCTCAGACACATGGTGTGAACTGTGGGGCTGTCATATGCGGGGACAGGAGTTGGGCTCGATGATCGTTGTGGGTCCCTTCCAACTCAGGACATTCTGAGATTCTATGATTCTTACCTCCCTATGGGAAATCTCTCTCATTTGTGCAATAGCTAGTTCAACCCAATGTATAGATATAGAACAGTGCAAAAAAAGGGGAACTGAGCATTGTCTACCCAGGAGCCAGGGCAGGGATTTGAATCAAGAACTCTGATTTTCTGATAGAGGGTACCTGTTATCAGACAATATGTGCATACTTAGGCAATTTGGTCTCACATTGTAGCAGTTCAACTTTTTTAAGGTGAACTTTGACAGTATGTGAGTCAGAGGTACAGGAAGGAGAACGACCCTCCAGCCTGGTGAGTAAACGTGCTTGTGGGAGGGGAAACTCCTGGGCACTCGTCTCTGCTTTGATATATGTTCAATAATACAAAGAAGAGATGGAGCACCTTCTGCTGGTGTTGAGGTGGTGAGCAGTACAGGTGTGGATTCACATCACGGTACAGAGATGAGAGAATTGTAACTCTGGAGCTCATGTTCTTGTTGATTACTTTTATGCCACAGCGTCTGGAAAGGAGGTTTTTAAACACGGCACATCTTACCCAGCTTTCCTTACGGCTTCTCAGAAAAATGATTTTTGAAAAAAAAAACCCCAACATTGTAAAGGTTGGATTACATGTAGGCCTGCATGTTCAAGGTAGAAATGGTGATAGTGGTGAACACTTGTTTGTCTGAAAAAGATGAGAAAAAAAAAAAAAAGAAATGTGGTTTGGTCTAAATTGGAGGGATTTTGACTGCTGTACTGCAAAATGTTATTTGTTTCACTGTGCTTAGATCAATAATGTAATAGCAGCCCACCCCTCTCCCTTAGAAAGCTGTCTCATAGGCAGCAGTTAATGAGTTAGTACGGGAAAAAATGGAATGGGTCCTGCCTTGTTACATCCAGAAAAGGCTCACGTGTTGGCTTTCAGTAAAATCATCAAGAATTGACTTTGGAGAGCCAAAATATGAAGAAAAATGTCTAGTAGTTCTCAGCTGGTTTGTCCAATTTCTGGGATTCTTAAATCTTAAAAAACATGTATGAAGAGGCTTTCCTCAAATGGCAAACTATACCTGTGAAAAGGTGGATGTTTTCTGGTTCATTGCAAAAAGAATACCTTTTCCTTCCCTTCAAAAACAGCTGAGTATTGATTGGCATTCACAACAGGGAGGAGGAAAGCCTTCACTTATTGATTTTTAGTGTTCTAAAAACGAGGAGCTACTAATGCTGCCCTGGAACAGTAGTGCTGTGGCTGAGCAGTGTGGAGGGAGCCGCGGGCCTTGCCGCTGCGGAGCCGTCTGTCTGTCCTGCCCGAAGTCTTTGGGAAGCTGCTTCCGACATAAAACACTTAGCATCTGTAGAGGGAGAGCAGAACATCTATCAAACATGGAAAGATCAAAAACTGTGACTCCCTGTGGAGGAACTGTTGGGAGAGAAACAGCTGAATAATGTTGAACATATGCAGATCTCTGACTTCACCTAATGCACACTGCGAAGGCTGTGTTTGTAGTCAAATGATGAGTCATTTTATGGATGTGGAAAAGCTTTTGTGCTTCTGCCTTAAAAGACACTGCTCTATTATTTGTTTGAGAGGCAATGCCAGTTGCTTCTGCCTTCTCTTATACAAATGTAAGCATAAATATTAATCTGAGGGGTGGTGGTTTTTTTTTTTTTTTCTGAAAAGACGGGCCTAGCAGTGGAACAGCTTGGGGGGTGGCTTGGTGCTTGGTACCTTGGACAGACTTAAGAGCTGGCAAGGGCATTTAAGAACTCAACTTTCTGAAAAAATTCAAGTTCCCTAAACCTCAGTGGTAATTTGTCCCTTCATGGATATCAAAGAGTATTCACTGGACATGCTCATCCTCAGGAATTAGGAACCACTGTGTTTTTGAGGACAAAATCACTGAAACAGCTCACCTCTTCAGTTTGAAAGGCTCCTCACCCCAATCTCTAAAAGAAACCCTGTAAGCTTCAGCCCATACACTTCCAAAGGTTTGGGTACATGAAAACTTCCCAGATCACCCTTCCTCACTGCCCAGCCTCAGTAACTTGGCAGTGTCAAGGCAGGAGTACTGCAATGGCAGGAGCAGCCCCTGCAGCCTGCTTTTCTCACAGGAAAACACCAGGAGAAGGTTGGATGCTTCTGTCAGATCCCATGCTGCAGGCAACACAAAGAGATATACTGTGCTATGTGAAGAATCAAACTACTCCCTTCTCCTGAGCTAATTTCCTCAAATGTTGGTTGCCCTCATGCTCTCAACAGGACCCTTTTCTGCTTTAGCATGTGGTGATGGGTAGAAAATGCAGATGGTATTTCCCTGAACAGTTGTTGGCAGGAGTAAACCTATGCTAATAGTAAGTGCAAATATTATTAAAGTGAGTGCTACCTGTTCAGTGGCTGTTACATGGTATATGTGCCTGACATATGATGTGGCTTTTCTTATGATGATTCTGTCCCAGCTCAAACAACACGTTATTGCCTCTAGACAAGTCAGAAAACACTTAATTAGCAAAGTGCCTTCCACACTTATTTCTATGAGGAGTATTGTCTCAGAAGCATCAAACTCAGTCGGAAAAATATCCAAGAAGTGCTAATTTTTTCTCTGATAATAGTACGGTTGGGGATGAGCAGACAGACAGGATCAAAACAAAATGAAATCTCACACATGTGGATGCTGTTTTATGAAAATGACCTTCCCTTTTCCAAAGACATAAGTCTTCCATTGGGAGCTGGAAGGTACAAAACAGCTTGACAACACAGCATGTGAATGTGTGTCTCTAACATAAACAGAGCTAATATTTTCTATTATTGCTGCTCTCTGGGCAATAATCAGTCCATTTAAATACGATGAATATGAAAGTAATAATGTTTCAAATTTCCCTCTTTTACATGCTGTCAGGGAAAAGAATGTTGATAATTTTTTTCCAATAATCTGATAGAGAAATGAAATAAAATGAAAGTCTAGTTCCTGTGACATAGCTAGTGCTCTTTTTAATTCTGCGCTGTCTGAATTTTTCAGGGTTTTGAAGGTGTTCCTGTCCCGAACCGCTCAGCGTATTCCATACATGACAGGGGGGCGAGTGATGAGGATGCTGGCTGTTATTCTCCTGATAGTCTTTTGGTTTCTCGTTGGCTGGACTTCTGCAATAACCCAAAATCTGGAGAGAAACATTCCACTTATTGGCCAAGGGCAAACATCTGACCACCTGATCTTCAATATGTGCCTCATAGACCGCTGGGATTACATGATGGCCGTTGGTATGTTCATTTTCTAGCTTACGTTTTATTTCTAAAATAAAGCTTCATTTTCTTTTCATTTTTCTTCTTTTAGAATATCTTAAAGTTTTGTCAGACTGCATAATATCACGTGAAAAGCTTCTAGGGGAATGAAATATTGGCATATGTTTTTTAAATGGGCTGAGAAGTAAAACATAATTAAAATATACTGAGGTTTTTATGACTTTCAAAGGTTTGTAACTTGGATTGTAGTAACAAAGTGATGGGTGCTCAAGAAATTCATCTTTGAAGGCGGAAGATATTTTGCTCTCCTACACTATTAAAGTGAGAAATTGTGGCTAGAATAACAGAAGTTTTTTGCTTCTGCACCACAGAACTGGGCAGAGCTTTTGTGCATGCGGAGAGAAAGAACTTGCAAGATTGCTCTTTCCTAACCTTACAGGAATTAGTATCAGAGTAATGCAAGTAGGAAATGCACATCAAGCGTCCCAACTGAATGTATTTGTTGGATGTGCTCTCAGTGCATGGGATGGGCAGGAGCTAAAAAATGACACCCCGAAGAACTCATATCAAGGAGAAAAAGGACGCATTTTAGTTTCCTTAATTTTGTAACGAACAGTGGATTCCCCATGCCAGGGTTCAGTTGTACAATATCATGTTCTTCCTCCCAATGCCCAGACAGCTTCGGTGCTTCTGCACCCAGAGCTGTTGTTTCTAGTACAGCCCGGGTGTGCCGCCCGCTATCTCAAATACATCAGTGTTTCACAGTCTGAAATAAATTCTTACCTCTCTGCCCTTTCCCTGCTTCCCCATGGTCATCCCACTGACAGAGCTCCACTGCTGAGGATCAGGGAGAGGTAATGGTGGCTCCTTCACACAAGAGTGCAGAGGGCTTGTCCTTTTAAGAAGGACAAGGAATTACGGGAGGGAGTCCAGCAGCGGGCTATGAGGATGATCAGGGGTCTGGAGCATCTTTCTCATGAGGAGAGACTGAGAGAGCTGGGTCTGTTCAGCCTGGAGAAGAGAACGCTGAGAGGGGATCTTATCAGTGCTTGTAAATATTTCAAGGATGGGTCTCAAGAGGATGGGACCAGACTCTTTTCAGTGGTGCTCAATGATAGGATGAGGGGCAACAGGCACAGACTGAAGCACAGGAGGTTCCATCTAAATGTGAGAAGGAGCTTCTTTATTTTGAGGGTGCCAGAGCACTGGAACAGGCTGCCCAGAGAGGTTGTGGAGTCTCCTTCTCTGGAGACATTCAAAACCCACCTGGACGCATTTCTGTGTGATTTGCTTTAGATTAACCTGCCCTAGCAGGTGGGTTGGACTAGATGATCTCCCGAGGTCCCTTGCAACCTCAACCATTCTGTGGTTTCCTCTTCTTAGAAGCAGCCTGGGTGTATAAGGAGCATTTTCTCTGAGGGTGCCATACAGAAGGCCAGCGCATGGTAATGCACAGCAGTTTTAAAGGGCAAACCACTGCTGCCAGCTTCTGCAAGGACTTCCTGTGGCTCTAAGGTGTCCCTGTGCTCTGCTCCTCCCTCCTTCAGGCAAGATCTCAGAGGCAGTGGGCACACTGGTACCCTGTGTGTCAATGCGCTCGCTGGTACAGCACACCGAGGAGTATAAAGTAGTACGCTTTGAAATGTGCCTCGATTTGAGCCCTTTTGGAGGAATGTACGGATAACATATAACTCTACTTTGCAGTAATGGAATAGTACTATTGCCAGAGACATTGTAAAATTAATAACAGAAGATAATTAAATGTAGAACACTTGATGATGTCATCTGTACTCACCGGTTTTGCATCAAAATCTTACTGCATTTCACAGCCAGTAATATAGTTTTATTAAAACTTTGATAGTGGTGGTCGTTGCATAATGGCCAACAAATGTTTTTATTCTCTGAATTTTGTATTTATGGTAGTGAAGTGATTAACAACTCGGATCTTAGTTCCTAATTATGATCAATAGTCCATTTTGAGTAAGAAATTACACAAGCCGCTGTCTGCCGGGTGTTGGAAATTTTTAAAGGTATATTTATATCTAGAGGGGTTTTTAATTTTTTTCAAAATACACTCAAGGGCAGTAGAGGCAAAGCCAACCTGAACAAAATTGGGCAGAATTCCTTATGTTCTGTCATTTTGCCTTCTTACATGAACTACCTTATAAGCAGAGTAATGGTTGTGCAAGTCTTCAGCAAACTGTGCAGCCACGTTAGTGGTACAAGGAGATGTACGCCTATGAGTCTATACTAACGTGTGTGTGTATATATATATATTTATATATACGTGTGTGTATATGCACTTCGAGATTTGTATTGCCAACAGCAGTTTGAAAAGCTTACAGCCGGTAGGACCTAGTTCCAAAATTAGATGCTTTGTCTAAGAGATATGTCAGGAGAAATACCCATTATGCAGAACCTCTTTTATTCCTATAATTGACTGGGAGCAGCCATGCAAAAGATTCTATCTGATAAATTAATTGATAGATTATTATATTTGATTTAAAATGCTAAAATAAAAAAGCTGGATGATAATTTATGAAGGGCTTGTTATTGCATTTAATTTAGTCAGTCACGGTAGTTTATATAAAACTAGTGAGGGTTTTGGAATATATTCTGTCACCTATAGCCCCTGTTTTACTCGGCTGTCAACACGTTACTGAATTGTGGAGAGGGAATTTTCAAGGTCGCAGATTAATGACGTGAGAATTAACAAGATTCTGTTAGAAAGTTGTAATGAGATGAATCCTTTATGCTACCAGAGATTACTGGAGTTAGGATTTATGAAGCATTTTCCATACTAATCATGCCACTTAGGTTCTATCTCTGGAGATTTGTATTGCAGTGAATGTTTTATATTTACATTTCCATTAAGCTTAAGAGGGTGCTCTTTGGGAGAGAAGCAGGGACTTAGACAAGGCTGTCACCATTTCTAGCATTGCCTCTATGTTCTGTGATATGCTGATGAGAAAATTAACATTCAGTAAATATTATTTTATCTATATAATGTAGTATAAGTTAGCATGCATTTTTCTTGACATTGGATACTTTTGTGTTGCTTATTTGTCACTTCCCTAGATTCTTTTATTTCCTTTCTGTTTGTTTCTGCATCACTTTCAAGGTTGAACCATCTGCCTCATTGACAAGCCATGGCATGGTTGACAATCCGAGATTTTAGAGAAAAACCTGATGGCTTGAGAACACTCACCCACAAAACCTTTTCCCTATGGCCTGTCACAGCTAGACACCAGTTAGGAAAAAACCAAACAAACAAACAAAACACAAACCACAAGCCATAAACTTTTGGTACCTAAGGGCTTGCAGTGTCACAGATCGACCTATTATTCTTTATCCTGAGGGAAAAATCCCATAAGTGAAACAGATATCAACACAGGGTTTAAAATAACTTCCCACAAACTGGAAAAAAAAAAGGCAAAATAATAAGTTTAATGAACAAAGCCCCAGGCAGGAGAGAAAGGCGGGCAGGGAGACAAACGTACAAACACAAATAAAAAGCAGAGGTGAAATCTTGGCAGGTGGATGTTCCTGACTTCAGCAGGGCCAGGGTTTCACCCAGCGTGGATAGGATTTGAACTGAAGTTTTTAAAAATCCCCCCCCATGCATCTTTGTGTGTTTTTCAGTGTTTTATTTAAACCAGAAGCGAGTGTCAGGTATTAACTAAGCACAGGGAGGTGTTTTTCCACAGCACCTGGTTGATTCCCAGCTGGCAGGAGCGGGGCTGCTGCCGTAGCCCCCTAATCGGTGGGTCATATTCTGGGTCCTGGGCATCAAGAGGATTTCAAACACGAGGCTGTGTCATGGTTACTGCATGCCCTCAGCCAGGAAAAGGAACAAAGTAAGTATTTCAGGCTGTTCCCAAGAGAATTCTCTCCCACTTTTCATTTGTTGATGTGTAACGCATATAATCTTTGCATCTGAAGAGCGTATGAGTTGCCAGGACAGGCTCTGACGTATTGGGCATTAAGACTGCCTGTCCAGTTTTGAGCTAGAGCGTTGTAATACAGCCTTACCAAGCTCTTTATTAAATTTTCTATGGGTCCTCTGCTGCATTCAGCAAATGAGTGATTATTATTTCTTTTTGTTATCCCCATTTAATGTGGCCCTATGCCATATATTTGGGGTGTGTTATTCAGAGCATGCAATGAATAAAGAACCGCTCATTTCCAAACAGACATTTTAAAGCCATGTTCTCCTTAGCATCAATGTACAAAGATTAAAGCCAAAATTGTCAACTGTAGCTGTAATTTTTGGGTGTCTGTCTTGAGACATTTAGGGGCTAGTTTTTCAGAGTTCTGTTTATAGCCTCCTCTGTGTGGAAAGCACAACCAGGAGGCACTTGTTAGAATTCAGATCTCACATTAGATACTCAGAAAATGTACTATGTAAAAATAGTGATCACTTGTGAAAAGCTTACTCTAAGTGATAAGACCAGGGCTGTATAAAATGTTTGCAGCAGAAATAGGAAAAGAATCCTGGTTTACAAAGGAGCCTTCAGCTCTGTCGCTTTCCTGCCTGTAACCCACCTCTCCCACCACCATGTACACTTCTTTCACAGCCCGCATCACCAACACTGTCTGTGGTTTATGTCCCTCATCTCTAGGATATGGTAAATCTGGAAAAGGTATGAGGAAGAGCAACAAAGGTGATGAGTGATGCAGAATGTCTCCTCTATGAAAAAAAGACTAAATCAAGTGGGGCAATTCACTCCTCTGAGATTAGCTGTTTCTTCCAATTTAATGTAAAATAAAACATGCTTAAGGAAGGTAGAGGATGTAGCTTTTTTTAAAAAAGTTGTTGGGTTTTGTTTAACAATGACCCACCAACATTTTGCTGTTTTCTCAAAAATAGCTGGAACCTCCAGGTTGAGCAGTTTGGGTCGCATTACCCCCTGCAGTAATGTTGCTTTTTCTTGGTATCTGCTGCAACATAGGTGAAATCACATAGCCTTTACTTAGGTGCCATTTCCTACAAAGTATTTGTGCTAAGGAAACCATATTTGGGTTACCTTAGCCCCACATTAAATATTGGTAAATGCCACATTGAGATTCTTTGCAAGCCACCTGCAGGAGAAGATGGCTTCAGGAGAGGCTGGAAGGTGCTCAGACTTCCTCTTGTCTTTGCAGCACCCTTCTTTGAATCCACTTCTACTGCTCCAAGTCTTTCCAGCCCTTCAAGTACTTTGGATACCGTTGGCATTTGCTTGCATCCTCTTTAAGATTTAAGAGGTCCCACACTCAGCTTGCTTTCAGCTGCTGGTGGTAGATCTTTCTGTTCTCCTCATTTCATCCACACACAAGTGAAGAGCATGATGAGGGAGATGGAGACAGAAGAGTGGCCAGCTGGTTTTAGTAACAGCAGTGGGCTGTGGAAGGAACTAGGCAGCACAGCACATCTGTGTAGAGGAAGTATAAGGGCTAAGAGAAGTGCAGAAATCAAGGGAGTTCCTGGTGATTGTATACCTGAGTGCTGGCCTATGTTCATGCAGGCATGTTTCTCACTTTTAAGTCAGTGGCTATGTTCCCATGGCAGCAAAAACCATCTCTAGGTCACTCACAAGCCATGGGACCAAAGACCATGGGTCAGCATGTCCTTTGTGTTACTTCAAATGGACCTGTGAGGCAGTCTTGTGGCTGTGTGGGGGATGGAGCATGCTGTGCACCCCACCAGCCAATGGACCTCTGCTTTTCTTTGGGCATTGAACAGCCACAGGCCATGGAAGTTCTGGAAGAAAAAAAAAGTCAGGATTCGGCACCATTAATTCTTATTCCACACAAAAGTCTCTGTATTGCTGTGCCTAGCTAATTAAAATGATGCTGAGATACAATGAGAGAGACAGATAAACCTCTAGTAATTTATACTTTGCCAGGAATAAGTCAGCACTAGGGACTGCTACATGTAATCACAGTTCATTGAAATATATGAAAATCCTTTCAGTTAAAGAAAAATTTCTCTGATGACATGGTGCAACTCTCCAGGTGGGAGATTGGACGCAGTGAGGCAGAAAGAGACTGCACTGGCTGGCAACAGAAGAGCAATTGAGGACACAGTTTTTTCCTATTTTAAGATGGTGTGTGCCCTGCTACAGCCAGCACCCTGAGTGAATGAATGGATGGAAGAGCCGTGCTTCCAGATCCATAGCTCACGGCATTTCTGCAAAGGCGATTTAAAGTGTAGATATTAGTCTGATGAAATGAAGTGTGATGGAGAAGTAGATGAGTTGTTGTAGCTGTGTTATGAATATAAGCAGAGTTGTAATCAGTAATTTGTGTCCAAAACCTGAGGAAAAAAATGGTGTAACTGTTGGAACAGTACCATTTTCCCAACATTACAAAGTTCAGAATAGCAAATCATAGAATAGCTTGGGTTGGAAGGGACCTTCAGAGGTCATCTAGTCCAACCCCCTGCAATGAGCAGGGACATCTTCAACTAGATCAGGTTGCTCAGAGCCACGTCCAGCCTGGCCTTGGATGTTTCCAGGGATGGGGCATCTATCACCTCTCTGGGAAACCTGTGCCAGTGTTTCACCACCCTCATTGTGAAAAATTTCTTCCTCATTTCTAGCCTGAATCTTCCCTTTTTTAGTTTAAAACCGTTACCCCTTGTCCTGTCGCAACAGGCCCTGCTAAAAAGTCTGTCCCCATCTTTCTAACAGGCCCCATTTAAGTACTGAAAGGCCTCAATAAGGTCTCCCCAGAGATTTCTCTTCCCCAGGCTGAACCACCCCAACTCTCTCAGCCAGTCCTCAAAGAAGAGGTATTCCATCCTTCTGATCATTTTCTTGGCCCAAATAAACTTAGTCAAGTTGAAGCTGTAATGGGCTCTCCCTTATTAGTGTGAGGAAAGGACACAGCATGTCCCTCTATCTGGAGAGCAGGGACCTGTTCTTGGCCTGCAACAGTGATTTTTAAGCAAATAGGTGTGGTCAGACATAGAACATCACAGAGTGATGAAAATGGGCTTTAATCCTTCAGAGCTGTCTTCTTTTTGCAGGTAGCTTTTGGACAGCAGAGTGGGCGTGGGTATCGTGGCTCCAGGGAGCTCGTCTCAGCAGCCCTAACCTACAGCCATCTCCACCGAGAGGCTGGCCAGATGAGGCACAAGAAACAGGCGTTTCTGGCAGGGCAGGAGAGCTGAGAAGGAGCCAGGACAGCCTGAAATAACTCACTTTCCCTTGCAGAGCATGGCGGGAAGAAAACTCACGGTTTGGGATTTAAGCTGTTCACAAATACGGGTAAATTTATTTGCAGTGTCATCTTGCAGTGACAGGGTGGCGTTATCCCCATTTCACACAGCCAGAGCCGAGGCACAATAAGATTAGGGTTATATGGTCCATTTAATCTGAGTGCCCATTATGCAATGCCTTTGGCTCAGTTACAGAGCTTAGTCAAATCTATATATAACATGTTATGTATGGTCTCACTGGCTACAAATACCGCACTATGTACTTAGTTCTGCTGCAAATCATAGCAAAAATGCCTAGGTTGGCACCCAAATAGCAAGAGAAATGCTGTCTGTGATCATCTCTCTGAAGTTTGGCTTGAGTTGAATTTTTTTCATTTACATGGGAGCTTGAGGTACAGACCAAGTTAGAATTCAGTTCTCCTGCAGGTACACAACAGTGCTTTTTTCACCTGCAGTTCTTAGTCTCATTCACTAGATATCTAAGTGTCATTTGCAATGAATTACAGAGCTTTCTTCGTTAGCCAACCTTGATTTATCTCTGGAATTGCTCTGTCACATGCTTTAAATGAGTCTGGTCTCTTAAGAAACTGTATAGTTAACTGAAGATTTTATATGCAAAAGAGAGCAAATTAAGGCTGCATATGTATTATTTTTCTTTTCATAGAATCATAGAATAGTTTGGTTTGGAAGGGACCTCCAAAGGTCATCTGGTCTAACCCCCTGCAATGAGCAGAGACATCTTCAACTAGATCAGGTTGCTCAGAGCCCCGTCCAGCCTGGCCATGAATGTCTCCAGGGATGGGGCATCTACCACCTCTCTGGGCACCCTGTTCCATTGTCTCACCACCCTCATTGTAAAAAATTTCATCCTTATGTCTAGCCTGAGGAATGCTATCCAGTTCTTAGAGACAACAAAGCTGTAGAAGTAAGGATGAAATACTTTCCTAAGGCCTCTAAGAACAGTTAGTGTGTAAGCCATTTTCAAAAATCCAGTTTTACATTTCTTGATTTTTCATGTTTCCTTGGATGATCTTTGCTTTTCTGAATCCATTTTTTATTGCCTCTCCTGAAGTCATGCCCTTACTGCCTTTACTCTATTTGTCATTGTAGGGGTTCTCTTCTCATACCCACTCAAGTATCAGGAGACTCTCAATGACTTTTCTGAATCTTGAAAGAGAAGAAAGTGACTTTGATCACTGATTTTAGTTCATCGTATCTTGCTCTGCAGTTCTGTGCAGCCAAGAGAAGTACAGACATCTGCAGAGCAGGCAATGAGAGAGGATATGGATTAAAGCAGGAGTTTACTTGTGCGGGGGGCTGTACAGGCAGGGGCAGGTCAGTCTGCATTCGCCACGCTGTGCGAGGCATGACACAGCTCAGCTAATGGACACGGAAATAAAATGTCACAGAGACATCTCTCGATGTTGCTTTGCCTTGTACTGGCTTTAAAGATGAAAGAATAGTTTGCAACACAGACAACTGCATGTTTAGCAAAACCTAGTAAATGTAAATCCAGATCTTCAGAGGAAGTTTAAGTCAATAATACGAACCCTGAGTCTGTCCTTCTCTGTAGAGCAGATAGGTATCACGTACTGTGAACATATATAATTGTTGTTCGTTATCAGAAGATGCAGAATATGAACAGTGGCCTAAACAAATCCCAAGTGAGCAGACACAATGTACTCTTAGGCCAGTGGCATTGGGCTTGAGTCTGGTCCACTGTATTGGAAGACCAAGCTAAGAGTTACAAAATGCTCCATTTTCTAAAAACATGATGGGCATGGTTTTAAAACACCGAAGTATATAACTAAGCAGGTTGATTAGATAGTGCGAAGATGTGGAAATAGCATAATGGCTAGCAAGAGAGGTATTTAAAGATTAACTGCTTTGTGCACATGGCCACATTTTGTTTTCATCTCTTACTTTCCGTTCATATCTACGTCCATTTATGCTTTTAAAGCAATTGTGCCTTTTCTTACTCTCCTGTCTGAGATTTGCACCCAAAATCTGAATGCCCAGTTTGGACAGTTATGCTGTAGCTAGTGCAAGCTTCCTCAGAGCTCTTTTATGCTTGATTGTTTTGACTTCACATTTTCTGTCTGGAGATCTGTCAGCAGCTCTCTCCTAAGAATTTCCATCATTTTTCAGAAGGGGGAAATAAGGTATTTCTCATGTTCTTGTGTTTAATAAGTAAAATGAGATAATTTATAAGCCTTATCATAAATCATACTTAAAGGAACAAGATCACACGTTTTGAGCTTTCAGTTTGGTCTTGGCAGGTTTGTAATATGCTAAGATAGTCCTTTAGTGGTCAGGAAGTCACTTTTCTACACCAGGCTTTTAGTGGAAAATTATTCAGCCAGCCAAATAGAAATTTCACATCACATCTCACAGATTTTAATCATTAAAGATACTTGGCACAAAACAGTCACTAGTGTGCCATAGACAGAACTAATAAGACCTCAGAGATGAGTGGTACATAAGAACCTTGCTACGTGGTGGCCAGATGTGCTCCATTATCTCTCTATCTATTTGAAGTTAGTTATATCTGTGTTTTTCAAGAGTGTAATAAATACATTAACTTGTCACCTTATTTTATATTGAGAAACCAAAAAGGCCATTTTGCCATACAGCAAAATTGTATCGTATCTTCAGATTTTTATTAAAAATTGCAGTAATGGTCTGTGGCTAATTATATGAACTTGATTTCCCCTCTTAAGCACAACTTCCATGTGATACATTTAAGCTTTGTAATTAGTGGTTTAGATAATAAATTGGTTTTCTATCAGTCTGTTTTATTTGTTGTTGCTAATGCAATTATTGTAACATTAGGGTTAACAAGTATAGGAACTCTGTTATTTTACCTTATATTTTAAAAGCTATTCTCTGTTTGTGTTGTATACCAGATGTCACACTAATTATTATCTGCAGACAGGAATGCCAGCTCTGCTGTAAATACAAAGCTTTTATAAAAGCATTGTGCATTAAATAGTGCAACTACTGCCATGCTCCAGGATATTAATACTTTGAAATCTCCTCTCATTGTCTTAGGAATTCCTTTTAACTATGATTGAGAAACTTAAAACTGTGAAATTTTCAGAATTAATCAGATCTGGAGATCAAATGCTACTTTAATTCCTACTTATTCTAGCTCACTGAAATTGTTTTTTATTAGGGGGGTTGTAGCTTTTTCACTTTCATTTGCTTTCTGAGATAACTTGAAGGGTTTTTTTCAATCTGTATTAAAACCAACCAACCAACCAACAAACCCTAATTCTTGGTTATCTTCAAACTGAAAGGAGATTTTTTTTTTTTTCCTGGTAAAAATAAACAGAATTTGGCCCACACTCTCTAGTTTAAGTAGGAATACCTCCAGCACACGGAGTTTTTTACATGTATTTTCATCCCTTTAAAAGCCAAATTTTTTCAGACTCTCAGCCTCTGTTAGCACCTGTAACTGATCTTTCCAACCAGTAAGAGGCTTGGGGCTCTTCTCACTTCAGTGCAGGAAGGGAAAGAAGAATCGACCATGGGTGGTTTTGTGGAGCGTGAAGCTTATTTCACAATTAGCTCATCTATTCAGCTCTGCTGCTAATGTTTGGGGGTTTTATGTTTTTGGGGTGTTTGTTGTTGTTGTTGTTGGGGTTTTTTTTCTGTATGGACACTTCAGATGAAAGGCAAAATGAGAGGAAATAGGCTATGTGGCATGTTCTGGGGAATACCTGCTGAACCATACTAATAATAAGAGTTTCCCTAGAACATAGGACAGTATATCAACCTAATTCTAACCATTTTCTCCTTTTCGATTTCTTCTAAATCAACACAGAGCAATTAGAACAATACATTTCAGTGCTCCGAAGAGTAATACATTTCAGTGCCATGATTTTGCATGTGCGAGGCAAGTGGACTTACAAAAGAGAAAACTGCTAACATTTGTAAATGAGCTTTTAATGCTATATCATTGGAGGAAAAATTGTATTCCACTTGCTCAGAAAAAAACTTCAGGCACAAGCTGGCTTGGTAGGTCATTCTTCTGTAGGCGTTTTTAAGAAACCAGAGTAATAGGATACACTGGTAGCATATCTAATTATATAGGAACAAAATGGAAGTAGCAGCCAGTTTGCCCAAGCATGTAGGGGATATGGGGAAGACATGCATGCTTTTGTAGAGCTCAAAACCAGGCTGGGACAGAGTCTCAGAAGATTCATACCCTGATTTTTTCATATCGACACTCAGTAAGGTCCCAAGTCTAACTGTTACTTAGTCAAAAGTTTTATTAATGTTGGGATTTTGATGAGGAAGAATACAAAACTAGCAGCATGTGTGAATTATGCCTTTTCAGATGTTTGGGTTTATGTAACTGGTAAAACTGCTAGGTTTGTGTAGGATATGTTCCAGTAAAAATAATGGGTTTAAAGCCAGGCCGTATATTTTTTATAAAAATAAGAACCATGCCAAGTGTTGTTCAGAGTTCAAACCGAACTCTTAGCGGAGCATGGAGAGATCTATGTAACTGAATTAGTTTTACCAGAATTTGTCTCTGATTGATTTTAGCTGAGATTCATAGCAAAATTAGGAGTTTTGAAATGCTGTAAGAATATAATGTAGGTAATTTGCAGAAGTTATGGACTATTGAAAGTGGAGGAACCAGAGGACCTGTTCTCATGAGATGTCCAGTGCAGATGTTTTATTTTAATCTGTTGCTGACAGGGGGGTTCACAAACATTTGCATCCTTATCAAAACCGGACCAGTAATGATTTGCTGATCACCACTGTAGGGTGGTGTCACTCATGGCCTGTTCTAGTTACAGTATAATAACATGTACTGGCAAAAAGAAGTATGAGAAAGAATTCATTTTCTATTATACTATATGTGACTATTTTTTACTATGAATGGGGTTTTTTTCTATCTTTATGTATAGTCAGTGATAATTTAAGGTGCAATGACAAAGTACACAAGCTCACAAAACCAAGAAAAAGATTATTAAAGGATTTTCACTTTGCTAAAGCAGCTGATTGAATTAATTTCAGAGCTGAGGAGCTATGTTAGGGTTCAGCTCACCTACCAGAACATGTAAAATCTAGATGCTCAGGTTAGGGTGATCGTCAGAGTGCTGTCAGTATTCGAGGAGAGCTGTGGCAGCTCCTGCTCTGTCAGGACGTGATGGTTTGTGCTGCAGAGCTGGCTGACCCTGCTCACAGGCAGCAGAAGGACCATGGGCTGAGCTGAGCTCACTTCCCAGTATCAGTGTATGAGTAACGATGGGATCACACGCAATTTCAGAAGCTGGCCCAGAGCGGTGCTGGCATTGCAGGGATCTCTCATGGAATTGTGTTTTGCTGGGTAGTCTCAACATCTTCCAGCCATCGTCAAAACAGACTGCAAGGCAAGAGGCACAGACGCCAGCTCTACTCGTAGCTACCGGGCAGAGCTGTGGGGTTTTTCTTCTGGAAAGGGAGATATTTCAAGATGGGTATGAAATTATTTTGTTGGTTTCAATGGCAAAATGATGTCACAGCAGACTGTCTACTGGAAACTGAAGTCAGAGTACTGCTGGGTGCAGATGAGTTAGCTCTAACAGGATAGTTTAAGCTGATCCTAACCTTTTACTTCTCCTTTCTTCCTTTACTCATTTTTTCTCCTAAAGGAGATAAACACATCATGTGTTACAATTACATTAGGCCCTCAGAAATGACTCATCATATTATGGGCATCAGCAGAATTAACTATCATGATCAGAGGAATTTTTTTAACCCAAAATACATTGTTATGTCTGAGTTATAAACCTTTGAAATGAAACTTTAGTCTTAAAATCTTGTAGTTTAGTAGTAGCAGTGGTATCTGCCTCTATAACAAGAACCAGAGCTACGAATAAAAACACTTGTTATTTTAAGTGATGTCAAACTTCTATAGTACCAATTTGAAAAACGAGCAAGACGTTATGGGACATGGTCTTAAAGTTTGTCAATTGAAAAACTGAAACATCATGAACGCAGAGGTTCCTAATCTGGAAAAAAGAAGTATGTAAGATTAAAACCAAATGTGTCATGTGCAGTGACAATATCTGAAAGAGTTTGAATGCCTATGTGTGTACATATATATGTGTATGAGTGTATACTGTCTTTGCATAGAAACTCACACATACAGAAGATACTATAGTACTTCAAATCTCCTTCCTTTTTCATATATAAAACTAATTGCAAATTATTTCTTTTTGTTCTTCTCACAGCTGAATTTTTATTCCTCTTGTGGGGTGTTTATCTCTGCTATGCAGTGCGGACAGTCCCATCAGCATTTCATGAGCCACGTTATATGGCTGTTGCAGTTCACAATGAGCTCATTATCTCTGCTATATTCCATACGATTAGGCAAGTGATCTGTAGATCTAGTAATTAACTATTTATCTTTCAGGTTTCATATGGTGCAAATTAAAATGGGTGAATGGAATAGGACGCATAATGGAAAGTCTCATAAATATTTGATTCTGAAAATGAAGTGTTGCTAAACTTAAAAATGTTCCCATGGGATTCAAGAATATGTACAGTCAACTTGTTAATTCTATAATTAGGGTTGTTTTCAGTATGGCTAGCTACTACTATGTTCTTGGATCAAAGTTCAGTATATATGATAAATTAGATATAGCAGAACTACTGTCTGTCTTCAATCATTTACACACTGCTCACTGGTTTGTATCCCTAGAAAAACAGCAGGTAAGAATGTTGGTTTACATGAACTTTTCCTGGTGTATAACAGATTGGCAAGGGGCAGCTGGACGTTCAAATAATTGTACTGGTTTGTGCATGAAGTATAGTGTTGTATATGCTGACATAAAAAATTGTTATGCATATGATGCTGTCACAGTGATTTAAAGCACGTGTTTCTTGTGAGGTTTCTAATGAACTTTACATTTCACACTTGTAAATTATTAGAATAATAAGAAATAAATAAGGGTCTTTGCCAGAGCTATGTGAAAATTGCTATATATGCCTTTCCTATAGAGTACTCTGTAAAAATGAGTTGGTCCTGGAATATTCCAAATAGCAAGATAACATTAATTTCATATCATGCTGTAAGAGATTCTTATGACTTTCTTATGACATTCTCACACCTTCCTTTCCCTCCTGACGAAACTTATCTAGTAAGATTCTTCCCTTTCCCTTTCCCTTTCCCTTTTCCTCTCCTCTCCTCTCCTCTCCTCTCTTTCCTTTCCTATTGCTCAATGACAGTCTTCAAATACTTTTCTCTGTTCCTTGGTTTGTCTTGGAAATCACATTTGTCTCTGCGTTCTTGATGTTTGCTTCCATGAGGCATTATTTATTCTGAGTAAACATCAGCAAAGCAAATCTTTTATCTCTATTCCTTCCAGGTGCTCTTTTCTCCTGTCATTGTTATAAAATTTGATAGACTTTTTAGGCTTGCAACTTTTTGTTTCTTTCATGTCTTAACCCCATATCTCAACATCCACATACTCTCAAAATCATCTTCTTTGCTCCCTAACACAAGCATCTCAAAAATAATGTTTAGAATTTGTATTTCATGGAAGCATTTTTCTTTTAATTCCTAATAGACATAAAATTCAGTTACAATACTTTTGAATTGTTTATAACCGATATGACAGCTACTCAGTCAAAATTTTCTCCCATTAATGGATGTTCCTAAATCATATTTTGGGCCATCTTAGAAGATACGGTTCAGCGCATTAGGAGAGCTATTATGTTTGCTGCAAGTTTCTTTTAACAATAGGACAGGATTAAAGTAATGTTGGATAAAACAGAGAAGAAAAGGGGGAAATGTGGCATTTTAATGCATGCCTTATGAAGAAGACACAAAAGGACTACGTCTTTCAGTTTATCCTAGTGAGGATCCTGTTCCTTCAGCCTAAGGTCTGCTGATTTTGTTCCTCCTTCTTTAAAAAAAAAAAAAAAGTATATCTTGCATTGATTTTTTCCCTCTGTCTGGTACATGCTGGTTTGTTGAAGAAATATCATGTACTGTTTATGGACAGGAATGAATAGAATGCACTGGATGTACATGATCCCTCCTGAGATTATGTCCATTTCTGTATACACAAGTCATACTCTCATCTCTTTGAAGTTCACATTTCCTTACTTCTGGTTTTTTTTTTTTTTGCTTCTATCTTTCCCACCAAGTTCTGTATGTAACTGAAAGAGCACAAATGTAGGACTCAGATTTATAGGACATATCCGAGTTGTCATGAAGCACTGGAGCCTGGAAGGACAGCTGCTATTAGGAGGCAGCCGTCCAGTCTGAAAATTCCCACAGCTCATATAAGATTGATGTGAGCACTAAATAAAACCTTGGACTGTTTGCGTTTCACGTTCCTTTAAAACTAGTATTCCCATTTCAGAAACAGAGGATTCTTGATTATCTTCAGGTCAGTGTAACATTAAATTCCTGCATCGCTCTTTCTCTTGTGTTACTAGAGAAAAACAAAGTTTATATGAAAATAAATCTCATTCCAATAGAAGCCCCATATCTGCAAGTCTGAATGGCTACTGCAGATGTTATTTTACTTTCAGGGGTGTGGCATGGATACCTTAATCAGTCAAGATTCCACACATAAAACAAGCAAAAAGCCTTCACAGAATGTGAGGATTGGAGCTGTTAAGGGTTAGCCAGATCTGGTGGGCATCCGGACTTGGGAGCTTTGTCCCGTCTCTGTCTGATGGATGCGGCTCTGCAGTTTCTGTTGGCAGGCCTGGCGAGGCTGAGCACATCCACCCCAGTGCAGCCATACGCAATCATGGCCAGCCACACGGGCCAGCACAGGCCCAGCCTGTACAGCCTGACCCTGCTCCTTCTCTGCAGCTGATCGGGTTCACTAATGAAACACGCACCCTGTGTGGGTTCACAGACATGCTACATTCACAGGTCCTTCAAATACAAGCACAGGCCTTAAGCCAATCTAATATCCATCTTTGAGCTCAGGGCCCCTTACTGAGTTACGGGCTGAGGCCTCGGGTCTTCCGAGACGCGAGTCTCCCACGTGCTGGCTAGGCCAGCCTGAAGTTTGCTCATGAATTGCACATATACATATGCACTGCATAGAGAGTGAGATCACCCAGACATTAGGAGAAGGATTCAACGAGAAGATAGAAGATACTGCAGTGATCAGGTACAGGGCACAGTCAGTGACAACTTGCTTGCATGTCACTATCCCCTTTTATCCTGCCTTCTTTCCGTGCTTGTTTTTCCCCCATCTGCCTTAGCTGCTCTCTGTCGTTGTCTTCTCCCAAATAAACAACTCACCCCTCATTACTTTTTTCCTATTGGTCCCAGTTTTGCTACATCCGTACTCAGTTTGGTATTTCTGATATAGTTCACCAGGTAATCACAGCCTTATATGCTGTCACTGATATGGTTACATCGGGTCCGCTGACTTTGCAAGATCTGCTTCCCAAAGGACTCCAATGCTCCCTTCAATTACCCGTGAAGTTTGGCCATCTTTCAAATGACTCCCCATTAACCACCTGTGGAATCTTGCTCACAGCACTGCCTGTAACTTGTTCACTTTTCACTGTTATTTGTTATATCCAGCAGTTTCTCATGTTGTCTTCAATAATTCTCGTGCTGTGTTCACTTAGCTAACCCTCAGGCCTGAGCCCTCAGGCCCTATCCCTGCACACCTCAACAGCAACATCCCTGTAAGAGATAGTTACAATATTTTGTTGTGTTCATGAAACATTTCATTTACAAAGTATCGAACAAGAAATAATGACTGTATTATTATGGCATATAAGTCAGTGTTTCATGCCAGACTGTTTCTGTTAACAAAAGCTTCTGCAAAATGTGCATCTGTGGACTAAGAGAAGTTGCAAATGTCATTTCTATCTGAGTGATTTTTGTAAACCTGCAAATTACAAGCCAGTGGTCCATCCATTCATCCATTGCATTGCTTGCCATTTCTGTCTTTGGGAACTCACTAGAGCAGATAAGCCAAGCATGCTCCAGCTAGTGTTAACTGCAGTGCTTGTTCTACTGCTCCTTTAGAGAGCTCAGCAAGGAATTACTTTGTTTGGGAGGCTCAGCTGCTCATTCCCCAGCATTCACAAGGCTCTTGGGTCCTGTGGTGTTGAGCTGGGCAGTCCTGTAATCAAGACCATTTCTCTGCCCCACACTAAAATGCATTTCCGTTCAGTTCTCTCTTTAAAGGCTTAATCAGCCACACTCTGGAGCTGCAATCCATGGACGTCCCATATTTATGAAGTTCACTGCCATTTTTTATATCATAGTAGACGTGCTTACTTAACCTAAAATCATCTGTTCTGGTCCTTAATGTACGTCAATTGCCATAACTCAGTTCAGGCCTAAGAAGCTGTGACAATATAAACCATCAAAAAAACCAGCTAAATAGAGGGAGATGGAATAAGCAAATATCCTTTACGGTCTTCTGTTTCTTTTTATGTTTTGTTTTGGCTTGTTTTGTTGGTCATTTTGTTTGTTTGTTGGGGTTTTTTGTTTTGTTTTTGTTTTTTTCTGAGTCGTTTTGAAATTGTGGTATACAAGTAAAGCACGTGGATGTAATTTTTAGCCTGTATGAAAGCGTTACAGAACAAAAACAGTTGTATTTGGTCTTTCAATGAAAAGAATCCTAAGGAATATTAAAAATGTTAAATCTAATGCACTGGAGAGAAGGCAGTGAATTGCAACCCTCAACTCTCTTTTCAGATTCATTCTTGCTTCAAGACTTCAGTCTGACTGGATGCTGATGCTGTTCTTTGCACACACACACTTGACTGTGACAGTCACCATTGGGTTACTTCTGATCCCTAAGGTATTCGAGTCTCTTTTCTTTTGCCAAGACCGAGAAAGAGAAATGTTGTCAGGCAGAAGCAATACTGTATAAAATTAGCAAGCAACTGATAGAAAAGAAGGATGTAAAATTTGGCTGCGTTACCTGAAAACCTGTATATTTTTTTATTTTAAAAACTCTTATATATTTTCAAAGTTTAATTCAGCTTTCAAAATTCCAGGGGTTTAAAGTACTTAAAATTTCGATGTGATTAATCCAAGAGGGAAAGAATCCTGCCTAATGATGCTTATTTCAGATATTTGGGTGACCATGCTGCTGCCAGAGTTAGCTGAGATCAGACAAAGAGTTTAGGCGAGAGGATAGAAAGACAGGATGGACTGCTGAATAAAACTGGAATGAGGAGCTTGGACTAGCCATGAGATAGAGAGGCTGGGATTTAACCGGGGCAGTTGCTATAGGCTGAAAAAGGAGCCCTTTGCGAATCAGAGTCTAGGACAGATGGATGCTGTATGCTGAGACAGATGTGGCCCATGATATGGAACTGGGAATGGTGCTGGGTAAGAAGATGAGTGTGCCTGTGACATGAGAATATGAAGGGAGAGGGAGAGAAGAAGAGAAAGAGCTCCAAGCACTTGCGGCACATTGCCTGGGAGCAGAGTGACAATATGTCCATCTCACCAGGGGCAGGAGAACTGCAGGCAGCTCCGCCTGTTTCTAGAACCAGTCCACAGGGTTTGAATGGAGCTTTCATCTTAGACGGTACCCCAGAAAGGGAATGATTTTATAATGGCTTTTGAAATGACCAATAATATTAATCAAGAAGTCAAGAGTCAAAGAGAACAGGAAAAGTGAAAGCTACATATGAAGGAAGGTCACTAAGCAGTTCAAGTTGATAGAACTTTCAGGTTGATTAAGCTGCTATTCTTGTCTTTTGCCTATGTGTCAGAACAGGGTGTGCTGATAGCTGTCAAATATACATACATTAAACAGTCATAATAAGGGGACACATCGATGCCACCTTAATACTGAATAACCTTGTTTTATTTTAAATGACTTTTCTGATCTTTAGCAATAATCATACTATTTTCTATTTTATCTTCATATACTTTATTGCATATCTTCAAAAATGTCTTTCTGGACTAACCTAGAAAATTTGTTGACCTTTCTGAAGCTGACTCATAACTACTGATCAACATTTCCATTTTTAGCTTATTATCTGTGTAACACTACACAGACTTTTCTTCCAGCACAGCAAAAAATTCAGGGAATTAAGAGAAGAACCACAAGGTTTAGTTCCATTCATAAAGTTCTAAGGCTGGATGATTGTGTGGACAATATTAACTACAGATGAGTGAATCAATATGAATAAATAAATAGCTGACAACCTCTCTCCAACTCTTGATCTGAGCATTTGCTAAAACTTAGAAGAGAGAGATTAACTTGTGTCCTTTTTTCATAGAATCACGGAGTGGTTTGGGTTGGAAGGGACCTTTAAGGGTCATCTAGTCCAACCCTCCTGCAATGAGCAGGGACATCTTCAACTAGATCAGGTTGCTTTTTATCTGGTTTTGGTTTTTTGGGGTTTTGGGGTTTTTTTTTGCCACCTCATCTCTTTCTTTTCAGGATTAGGATCTAAAACGGGAGATTTGTTTTCTTCAGGCTTGTTCAGCAATATGGAGTATAAAATACAGTCTTATGGTTTTAGCAGCCTAATTGGAAACTCTGGCTGAAAGTCTATTTACGTACTAGCTTAATTTAAATGCCATTTAAAGAGGCTCACATAAGCATTAAAATAAATAGGGGTTTTTTTCTTATACAAATCACTAAGATTTGTCAAGGTAACCTATCATTAATAAGAGTTCCTTCTATACAATACTGATATTCTATAGGACAGTACTTATGCCAATGATGCCTATAGCTAGTATTTCAAGTTCAGAAAATCACATGAAATCTGCAGAAGGATTGTTGTACTGTAATAACCATTGATGTAAACTCTTACAGTGATGCTGAAGCAAATTTTGCACTGATGGCAACCTCTTTTTTATGACTACTTATTGCAGTTTTCACATTCAAGCAATAACCCAAGAGATGATATAGCTACAGAAGCTTATGAAGATGAGCTTGATATGGGTCGATCTGGATCCTATCTGAACAGCAGTATCAATTCAGCATGGAGTGAACATAGTTTGGATCCTGAAGATATTCGGGTATGTATAACTCATTGAAATAGCATTTATTTTCAAGAACAACACTTTTTCCTACAAGTTAACTGTGAATTGCATCCATTTGACTTTTTTTTTCCAGATATCAGCTGAAACAGGCCATCTTAGGTCTCAGTGATTGTGGTATCAGGTCATGTAAAATCTCATGGAAAATATTCACTGCATTACTGGTTATAGCAAAAGTCATACTGGAGGCTAAAGAGGGGGAATTATCCACAGCAAGAGCTGTTTATCAGTTTACATAGGCTCTTTGAATTATCCTGAAGTGCAAACAGGATTTGGTGTCAGTGTGACTAGGCATTTGTATGTAACACATACATAACTTTACATAACTATGTAACATAAAATTTTAAAAACACATGATTAACAGAAAAAATACTTTATTCATTTCTTACATGATAAAAGGGCTTATGTTCCTGGAATAAGGAATAGGAAGGAAAGCATACTCCACAGCATTGTGAAATCTGAAACATACAGCATGAATGCATATGAATTTTGCATGCTGTATGATGCACAGCTGTGGAAGGTGACATGTTTGTGCACCAAGCTTGAATTTATTTTTTGAAGTGGAAAAGTGGGGTTCAAGTTGATGGAGAAATGGCATATTCAAGAATTAGAAAAGACAGTGAAACAAGTTTAATGCCATTTTTAGAGCAATGGGTAATGCATTCATCAGGCTGCTTGTTTGACTGCACTCACTCTGTATGTACTAGTTTTGCCATTCACTTTGCTTTGCAGGATGAGTTGAAGAAACTATATGCTCAACTTGAAATCTATAAAAGGAAAAAGATGATTGCTAATAACCCACATCTCCAGAAAAAAAGGTGCTCTAAAAAGGGCTTGGGGCGCTCGATAATGCGACGTATTACAGAAATCCCCGAGACAGTCACCAGGCAATGCTCCAGGGATGAGAAGGACCTGATGGAGCACAGTGCTGTGAAGAACACAGCCACGCTGAGAAAAAATCCACAGGAGTCCACGAGTTCTGCAAAGCCAAAAGAAGAGACTTTGAAAAACAGAGTCTTTTCATTAAAAAAGTCCCACAGCAGTTATGATCATGTTAGGGATCAAACAGAAGAACCAAACAGCTTAACTACAGAAAGCACAGAAGTTACAGCTGCTGAGAATTCTCATCTGGATTCTTTGAATGGTAACAAATTATCCAAAAATGCCCTGGAAAAAGTTGAAGCTGTCTCCACTGAATCGGTCCCTTTGGTGTGCAAATCAGTAAGTGCACATAACTTAAGTGGTGATAAGAAGCCTCTGCATCCAAGAACATCTGTGTTACAAAAATCCCTCAGTGTTATTGCTAGTGCCAAGGAAAAGACTCTGGGAATAACAAGTAAAACGCAAAGTCTAGAAGAAAGCACTAAAACTCCCAAATCTCAGCAGAAGGGTAAGGAGGCCAGCAAAAAGCACTCGGCCTCCGATAAAGCGGAGCATAAAGATTCCCACCGGAAGGAAACCCACTCTGAGGAAACAAAGAAAACCCATAAATCTGGAATTATGAAACAGCAAAGGGTTAGTCAAACACCTGCAAATCCAGACACAGGCCCAGGTAAGTCTCCGCACAAGGACAATTTCGACATAGGAGAAGTTTGTCCTTGGGAATTGTATGACCAAACTCCTGGTCCTGTGCCTTCTGACTCTAAAGTTCAAAAACATGTGTCTATTGCTTCCTCAGAGCCAGAGAAAAACCACCCTTCCCAGCCAAAGGGGAAGTCTCATCATAAGCTGAAGACACCCGAAGGATATCAACAGTCAAATCAAAAGAGCTCAGAGAAGGTGGAGGCAGCCACTCGGGAGACACAAGACCAGCAGGCCTTTGAAAATGAGAAAAAACAGTCAAATTCCAAGTCTCAGGTCTCCCCTGGGCTTAAGTGTGAGAATGTTAATAGATATGCACCTAATACCTGTCCTGGGGAGCGGGAGGAGCTGCCCCAGAAAGCAGCAGAAAAGGAAAACCTCAGTAAGTTGGCAGAACAGAAAAAAAATGCCTCTTCCGAGGGAAATGTGCTTTCATCTGACTCCCATAAGCCAAGTAGTTACTTACAGCAACCTTTAGCATCTCGAGCTGAAGTCTGCCCTTGGGAGTATGATACAGCAGATTTACCAAATGCAGAAAGAAGTGTAGCTTTATCAAACACCTCTGCTATAAGTGCAAATAAAACAGCAACACCTCGAAAATAAGAGGCTTTTGGACTGAGGAGAGTAGCAACATTGAGAAGACAACAGGAAAGACAAAGGGGACTTAGGCCAAAAGGATCTGAAAATTCCTAAAGAGTATCACTAAAATCAAGGGAATCAGCACTGCAAATAGGTAGGATTTAAGCAAAGTAAATTATCATTAATGTTATTATTATTTATTTGTTTAGTGCCAACAGTCTGATTAGCAGTGCCCGGAATATGGTCCCTGCTCCAAGGATTTTACTGTGTCAATGAAAGAAACCTGCCTTTATGAAATCACTTCTCTTGTAAAGGAAAAAAAAATATGGTGGTTACAAACGCACGGTGTAGATCTTAACCGAATAATTTCTGAATGCCGCAATTGGCTCTCACTTGCCCTTGGGACTTTAAAGATCCAGCAGAAGTAGGGCACAGAAATGTCCTGATAGCAAAAAGGAGTATCAATGAGCAGCTTATTAATATGACGACTTTTCACTTTACGTATTTAATCTAGATAGCACTGCTAACTCAATGCATCCCAAAAATACATTTTATATAATGATAGCTCTCATTTTCTTATTACTGTGTGTTTAAGTACATTGTTGTGTCTCATACTAAAGCATTCCAGATTGTATAATTTTTGCAAATAACTTTGATATTATGTGACACAACAACACATTTATGCAATTCACAGATACTGTCTTCTAATTGCAAGTTGAAATACCTGCTGTAGACTTTTTTGTTTATATATAGAATTGCAGTAATCTTTCACTGGCTATGGAAGCCGTAATTCATATCGGGAAGTTCCTTTGAGCTTTGGAGATCTTTTTTTTCCTTTCCTATGATTTATATAGTGAATTTTTTTGTTTACTCACTGTTATTTAAATTTATAGTTTGATACTGTATTATTCAGGGGTTTTATATGCTGTAAGTTACTTGTTATGCACTTCCCTGTTAATGCTCATAGACTTGGTTAATAGTGGAAATTCAGTCGTCTTAGCTGCATATTCTGATAAGTCTTAGGACAACTTATCTGTTGTTTGTTACTAATTGGAAAATATCATCTAACAAACCAGAATTCTTACTTTAAACATTGATGGCAATGATCTTGTTCAGTATTTCATACTGAGCATATCCCGCTGAATAAGACAAGCAAGAATAACAATGAATCTACACCAGAAATGCTAACCAGTTTTACTAAAACCAGACGACTCTGTTAGCTAGCTCGTATAGAACAACAGTGCACTGTTTATTCCTGTTGGCAAAATTCCAAAAATTGGCCTTTGGAGTCAGGAGAGGAGTCCAAAATATTATTCCCCTCGTATACACAACTGTAAGAGGTAGTGGGAATGGAAGTGGTGGCATCTCTCTCCCACTCTCCAAAATGCTTTGATTTTTTTTAAATTTATGCATACATTTACAGTTAAAGTTAGTGTTTAATACAGTGCTAACTTTCAGTGATACCTACAGTCCTTATCATGCATATTAGCTCAATTCATAGATGTCCCGTTCACAACTACGAGTCTTAGTGATGGCACACCATCAGGGCCTGAGCACATATTGTAAAGATTCTGAGGAGTATCACAAATAATGAAAAACCCTCAGGCAACTAAATGCAGTGCCAGTAAAGTGCTATTCGCTACAATTGGCTATACATACAGTACTCCAAAACAAAGGCAGCTCAGTCCTAAAGAACTTGTGCAATTTGAAAGAAGTGATGGGATTCAGTGGAAGAACGTGAAATGAGGATAATTGAACAGAATGTGTTGTTTAATATATATAAAATATATATATAAAATAGATATTTATATATGTTTAATATATATAAAAATGTCATATCTAATATACACATGCACATACACGTATGTAGTATAAACTGATTTTTGTGGCATCATAGAAAAAGTGGCTTAAGATAAAATGCAATGAACAGAGAGACTTAGAAAAGCTTGGTATGAAGAGGACTTTTTTTTTTGTCCTTTAAAAAGCATAGGAGTTTATGGGTACATCTACACAGACAGATCAAGACGGATCTGATCTTCCTACTGCCTCTGCTAAGCCCAAACTTGGAACATGCCAACACCTGAGGCAGCTGAGGACAAGTCAGCTCAGGTTTCAGTGCTGTCTGAACACATTGGTCTAGCTCCTAAATTCCGCATATTAGCTCCAGATTAAAGTGGGCCAAACTGTCCCAATCAACCTGGTTAGCTTGGACAGTGCTTGATTCCACCGTAGGGACACACTGACTTAGGTCTTTTCTACCCTGGGCTTGTCTGACTCGCCTGCCCCTGTTTTGTAGGGTGTAATTGTGGCCTAGGAGATCTGGTCTTTGCCTTCCACACACATCTTCTGACTGGGACCATGGCAGCCCAGAATCCCTGTTCACCTGTGAAAGGGAGTCAGGCATCCAAGTCTGAGTGCTTTGGACATCTGTGCACCCACTTTGCACACGCAGTGCCAGTGACATCCCACGTGCAGCCCAAATCCAGCTCTCTGCTTAGTGTGGAAAAGAGCTGAGGTTAGACCCGGTGTGCCCAGATTCTCCCTTCCGAGTCCCAGACACTAATGGGGTTCAGCAGTAACTTTTCCATCAACTTCAGTGGGCTTTGATCAACTCTTCAGAGAGAAAAGTAACCCTGCATTTCGCTGCATGGGAAGAAGTCCATCTTGGGAACGCAGCTTTCTGGGAGCCCTCCAGGAGCACACTGACCCTGTGTGCAGAGAGATGCACAGCTTTAGGCCTGCTGAGCGTGGTGACCTGTCCCCACAGGGAGGTTCTACAGCTCGTCTCAGCGGTGCTTTGTATGAACGGGGTGGTGAGGACAGCTCATGTCAGGTTGCCCTGACTCGCTAACGGGAGTCAGCGCTTTATCGGAGCCAGGCGCTGGGGTTAGAAGTGGGCATCTGTGGTGGAGTCATGAAAGATGTTTGCACGTGCTCACTGCCTCACAGAGACAGACGGTCACAAGGAGCAGGCACCAGCCCCGGTGCCCTTGCTCCTCTCGCCCTCCCTCCTATACCTCCTGGCCGAGCGAGGACACGCTGCCCTGCTCTGCAGCAGCTGTGTCAGGGTGCAACGTGCACCAAGGGCGAGGGGATCCACGTCGGCAAAGCATCCACATGCTACCACTGCCCCGGCATCAAGCCCCTCCTGCATGACTGTATCTGTGCCACCACTACCTATCTACTGTTCCTTGCTCGTTTTCTGTTCCCTTTCTTTTTTAAAAGGTAACTTCATTAGACACACAGAAACAAAGCCCATTCCTTGGCTGCTGTAAAACAGCCCAGTGGCATGACAAGCAGAAGAACGATGGCTGATTTACCAGGGAAGACACTGGCTTGTATATTCTTGATTGTTTTTTTTCTTTCATCCTGACCCTTTCACTTCTTAAAAACTGTCTGTTATGGTTCTTTAGGCTTCTTGTAGTCACATCTCCTAAGACTGATACAGTTGGAGAATTTCTCCTTTAGAAAGCAATAAAGCTTTCTCCAGATTATTTAGCAACTGATATTTGGGCTACAGATTCAACTGGGACTTTAAATTATTTCGCATTTAAGAAAATGAGGGGCCAAACTTCACTCAACTATTCTATTTCACTATGATGCTGCTAGAAACATTGCTTAATGAAGGCATACTAAGTTAGGCATAAATAATGTTCTGTATTTCATAGATTTTTCTCCACCAGCATATATTGGCTAGATTGCTTAATTGTCATTTTCTGGAGTTTCATTGTCATTATTCAGCCAAGAGAAGTGCAGCTCTAGAACTAACATGTTTTCTAGCAGATCTGTTAAGAGAAAAGATAATAAACACTAAGGTCACAAACATTTGCTAGGTTGTCCTTTTAAATGCATGTGCAAGCTGCATTTCTCCATTATTTCTAAGCCATGGTTTATAAATAATTAGATTTATACCAATCTTATGAGACTTGTATAATTTATGCAAGATTATACGCTTTAAAATATAAATCAGTACACACCTATCATCAGCTTTGGTGGCATCATAGACCTGAAACTGGACAATACTTTTATATTTGCTCTCCTTAGGCTTTTGCATGCATATGACAACAGGCAGGCCTGAGAAAACACTGCCTTTTGACTTCTAACATTTTAGCTACTCAAGTTGTAGAGTATATAAAGCTGTAAGTCTCTTCACTTTATAATGTGGTTCTTATAACAATGTTATCTGGCAACCAACAGCATCCACCATGAAATACTTGATAGATTTATGTTGTAATGTGTTGCAGCATGTAAATAATGTAACTTCTTAGCAATAAAGCACATTTATATGAAAACTATCTGCAGGCTTTTGTGTTGTGATTCTCTGAAGTCATTCCTGATCCAAACCAAACAGGTTTTTCATCAAACTTGTAAAATAACTAAGTTTTACAGCTTATATGATCTGAACGTGACATTAGCATTTTCTGGATATTCTTCATATTTTCTAGACATCAACCTTTAGACCAGATGTGTACTGTGTTCAGGATTTCAGGTTCAGGAAATATCATGACTGGCAGCTCTCTTTTCTCAGTGGCTGCAATTTTGAGATCAAAATTGTAGGGTCCATGCTGTATTTGGCTGAATGTAGTGGCAAATAGAATGTTAGAAAATATTAGGAAATAAATAGATAGCATTGTAAAATCTTGTAGCTCGTTTGTACCATACGTGTGCATGCCTGGGTTCCTCATCTAAAATACATGTCTAACATCTAGAAAAGGTACAAAGAATGGTAACCAAGATGATCAGAGACAGAGAATGGCTGCTGTGTGAGGGGTCACTGCACCAACTGCTATTTGTTTAGCTTGCTAGAGAGGTGACTGAGAGAGGGATGAGACCTATATAAAATTACAAATGGTCCAAAGGTAATTAGGAAACTGGTGTTTGCAGTTTTGTCATGCAGAAACTATGGGATACCCAAGGCAGCCATCACAGAGCAGTTTAAAACAAATGAAGTTTTCTGCTACATGTGGCAACAATGAATTGTGGAGCTCACTTTCAGAGATTGCTGTGGATATGATGAGTTCAAAAAGTGCTGGAGAGGTCATGTAAGAGAAATAGACCGAGATCCCTGAAAATGGTGGATACAAAACTCTTAAATCCCTAATCTGTAGATGGCTGCTAAGTAGGAGAATTGTCTTTCCATTATCACCCAGTTTTCATTCCATAATCACCCACTACTGGATATGGTGCTAGATGAGTGTTTCATCCAGCACAACCTTTGTAAGTCCTTATGTCTGCATAAATACAGATAGTTAGGTTCAATTAGTTTGTCGTCATCATCCCTGTTTTTTTAATGACCCATTACTGACATAGGAGTTCTGGTGGGTTCTTGCAGAGACATATGTATATTCATTTGTACCCTTCCCAGTGCCTCCTGGGTTGAAATGCTGCCATTTGAGTAACCAGTCTGAGTCATGGTATCAGGCGTGATGGGGACATGAGGGGGAGAGAAGGGGAAGAAGTTGCTTATGTTCAGTTAATGAACTTTGTACAAGTCCTTGGTAAGTAAGAAGTCCAGATATCAGGAAAAAAAAAGTCCTGGAGATTTTCCTCTGAACCGCTTCATGGAGCTCAGCTCAAACCTGGGGCAGCTTTGCCCTCTCAGTCCCAGGGTGTCAAAACTAACAGTGGCCGTCTGAGCCACACTGCTGACATTTTCACAGTTTTTAAGAAGGGAATGATTTCCAAAGTTTTGCAGCTTTGGAAATCATCCACAGCTGTATTTTCTATGACCGTGCTCCTATTATAAAATGTATTTCATCTGAGATGAAACTGTGGGTGCACTTTCCCTGCCCTGAGAAGGCTGAGGGGGCCACCAGCAGTCTTCCAGCACCCAGGAGGAGGTTGTGGAGAAGACAGAGATGGGCTGTTCACAGGAGTGCATGGTGAAAGAGAGAAAATGGACATAAATTCAAGAAAGAGAGGCTCAGACTGAATATATGGAAAACTTTTTCACCATGAGAGAAGTCGAGTAGTGGAGAAGGTTGCCCAGAGGTTGTGCAGTTCCCATCCTTGGAGCTTTTAATGAACTGACTGGATAAAGCCCTAATCTTGTAGCTGACCCTTCTTTGAGCAGCAGGTTGGACTGGAGACCTCCTAAGGTCCTATCTGAATGATCTTGTTGTCCTATGAACAGTGCTCACTGCTAGAACATGTTCTTCACATCATCCTTTTGTTCGCCTGCAGATGGGTACCCCAGGCGGCTTTGATTCCTGCTAACAGTACAGGACACGTAGTCGTTTGTACAATACATAACTGTGGGCAAACCCCCTTAACAAACACCAGCTGCTGTAATAGAAAGGCATTTTGCTTTTCTTGTCATCCCCACAGCCCACAGTGGCCACGGTGACCAAGTGAAGAAGGAAATTATTTTGTTTAAAGTTGGTTGGGAAGAACAGTTTTAGCTGCCTCTGTTGATTGAGTGCTTGAGAGAGTACATGGCTGAAAGAATGTCTTCCCCAAAAAAATCCTGAAAGAAGGATAAAATTTCTCACTAACACTTCAAGGGTTTTTTCAAATAAGTACTGGGTTCTGAATGAACCGTTAAAGAAATTCTAAGTTTGGGGGGGGCGGCGCAGGGGGAGAGGTTTGAATGCAGTTCTGCAAAATGGCAGTTGATTTGGTTCAGGGTTACAGGGCTGCATGCCTGCCTGCAGAGAGGTTATTTCAAGCTGAGCACTTTTTTTTTTTTTCTTAATAAAACAGTATGTCTGACAGGTTGGAGTGAGCTTTTTCCAATTCTAAAGGAGCTTTTTTCATCAACTCAGAAATCAGCTTTAGCAATGCTAGAATTTAGTAAAATATATTGATTATTTCACTTGATTTGCCAGGCTGCCATCATGTTGCAATATTCAATCTTCTGGTTCTTTAATACTTGGAAAATTGAACATTATCTCTCCATTTATGTAGGTGATTTATGCAGATAATTTTTCCTTTTTCTCATTAATTTATGAGTTACCATTTTCAGTCACTGAAAGTGTACAAAAAAGTCAAACACTGGGCATTTTGCCATCAAATTACTGGATTTTAGATTTCTGCACAGATGAGTTGGGTCCAATTTTTCATTGTGTGAAAAAAAAAAAAACCTGATACTGTTGGCCTGCTGTGCCCTTACTTCATGATGGGGAGTCATGAGTCAACTTAAAAAGCCACGTTGGGTTAATCTGTTTGTCAAAGACCCATGATGGTGGCTCTCTGGTGTACCTTTCCCCCTGCTGCTGCACAGGAGTTGACCAGAACGGTGGGAAGGAGATGGGTTTGGATGTTGCAGGGTTGCTGGAGCAAGGCAGATTCTTTTGGAGCAGCCCGAATCTGTTTGGAGTTGAACACTATTAGCTGTGCTGCTTGGCGGATGATGCTGACAGGGAGTTTAGACTGGCTGCACTACTACAGATGAAAACCAGCTAGATTCGACATATTTCAGTGCTTAAAATAGTATCATATAATGATGTCTTTGTTCCATGAAGATTTTTTTGAAACTGCAGGGCGGTAATAAGCCTGTGGTTACAAGCAGTCATCTTGGAGACTTCATCAAGGGAAAATCACAGCAGCACTGGAGAAGACACCTGCCCAGCTCTGTTCCCACATGATGTTTTATGAGGTACTTGGCAAATGTACAAGATTTCTATAAGCTAGAAAAACTGGCCAGTGCTCCTCTGAATGCAATGTATTTTAATAGTTATGTTTGTGCTCATTTTAATGCTTTTGGGGGGTAATATTTCAATTTCCCTTTGTTGACAGCAGTTGTGTTATCTCTGTGATAAGTATTTTATTATTTTACAGGAACTTGCTACAGAACTTTTATTTGCATCTCAGCTGCTCCATTGCAAGGCCAACATTAACCTCACAAATTTGTGTTTGAACTAGAAGGCAATAGTTTCACAATTTATGGAATGTTCCCTCAGAAATAGTTAAATATTTTAAAATACAACTTTGACAATTTTTATTCTGATTAATTATGTATTCTGTTTTAATGACCAACAAAATTGCAGTAGGTAAGAACTGCAAGCAAAATGCTACATTCATTACTTTCTACATGTTATTTAGATGTATTTTTGCTTCTAGGATTTATGATTAGTTGTAGATAGCAATTATGTGCTGCATGACCTTTCCATCCAACTGTTTGTTGTCTACATTACAACTGGAACTGCAAAGCTGTATGACAAAAATACAGTGCCTAGGTAGGGTTTTTTGGATTTGCCATCTCATCAGTGCACAACAAGCATTTTTACACAGAAGCTCAACTACTTGCTAAACCAGTTGCTTTGGTGTTTTATGCATACCTTGTAAATTTAGATATTCTTAATTCCTTGGGAATGACATTATAATTCAATAGAATGGACTAGCAGATAATAACAGAAAAATCAATGTGATAAAACTGCGTGTTCTTTTTCTTTGTTAAACACCTGATACTGAAAATGTGAAAACCCTGGCATTCCTGGGGGAGAAAACGAAACAAAACAATGAGGATTTTGTTGATTACTTTCCCATTCAGAACCAATTACTTTTAGCATTAAAGAGCTTAGAGAAAACTTTATTACATTTATGGCTTATCAAATACTGCCCTGTACATTCTGTCTATTTAAATTACTTGTGATTTCACTGAAACAAGTGTGTATCTTGTAGTTCTTGTCCAAACTCAGTTTTCACTAGTGGTGCATTTGACCTAGTGCAGATGGATTTCAACAGAAGGTGCAGGAACCACCTCTGCCTGCATATGATTGTGTTTATGTTAAGGCACCATTTTATGCTGTTCCTGCTTTAACCTCACAGTAAATTACCTTTCTATAGAAGTAAATGATTTGGATATTGTTACTTCAAAAGTGCGGGCATGTTTGGAGTATCCAACAGGTAGGTTCTGAAATGAAATACATTTACAGAAAACAATGCAGCTTTTAGGGGCTCTTCACACAGAGTTCCTACTTTGCTTTGCTTGTTCTTGTCTCCTCACATGAGAAACACAGTTTCTGGTGTAACTTTATAGGACCCAAAAGAAGACTGAGAGGACAGGAGGTATCAAGTTACTGACTGAGAGAACGACTATTAGTTGGTTAATTCTTAGCATGGAAATTACTGGTTTTCAAAGCCACCAGAAAAGGAACTTGGTCTCCAGTCCTCTTTGAAAACTCCAGTCTGAAAGACTATTGTTTTTGATGGCGTGATGAATCTTTACAAATGGCAATAGCAAATCTGCGAAGTCAGCAGAAGAATCCATGCCCTCATACAGCTGCTTGGAGGAACAGGCTGACGCTAAGCCAGGTGGACTCTTGGCGTGGGAAACTCTTTTGAACATCACACAGGACCATATGTTGACTGTATCCAGAATTAATGCGTTTTGGACTACCAGGAATGAGTTATTAGAGCCAAACAGGAGAGAGAACGTGTTTGACAGCACAGATCCCCTTTCAACAAGACTGGGACGGAGAGACCACAGGCTCATTTTAACTAGGCCACCGAATGAGCTGGCCTGTGTTAAGTCAGGATCTGGCTCACATTCATACCAGGGAAACAGAAACCTGCTGTCAGCAATCCGCCTGGTACAAAACCCCTAAGGAACAAAAAAGCATTCATTGTCCCAAGAGCTGCCCATTCACATCCCAGCCCTCCAGCTGGTGGTCCCACCAGGTGCTTACTGCCCTTTGCCACCCTGCAGGTAGTACAAAAGGTTCGCCTTTTCATTGGAAATGTCGCAGTGCCTTGTGCCTGGTTTTGCTCTCTTCTCAGCCAGAGGCCAGAAGCATTGTGCTGCAAACTAAAGCTCTTTTCAGCTTTTTTCTTCTGGCTGTTCAGCTCCCTTTGATCACTCAGAGGTACTTTCCTGAGCTCAAGGCCTGGGCAGATGGCAGTGCTATTATCCTCCTCCAAACATCCCACTTTATTTTTAAATCACATACTACCATACGGACTAGAGTTGTCACGGTAAAATCCCTCCCCCCTGCCCCAAACCAAAGACAGGCAGGACAAAGCCATGCTCATTCACTTTTCTGCCTGGCTGTAAACTTCCAGTTTGATATTTGACAAATCATTTAGGGGCAGAATTTTTACATAGGTACTGGTCTGGCTCCCAGGCTCCCTGTGCCCTAACTTTGCATCATTGTGTGGGGATGACCTGGCTGCTTCCAAAAGACGGTAGGAAGAAGGATGCAGTCAAAATCTTGCAGTCCTCAGATACTCCTGGTAGCACTAAGGAACACATGTATGATACTGCTCCTCACCTTTTATATGACAGTGGATTATATAGTGATGAATGGCAGTAAAATGCATATTGATTCACAAAGTAGGTAATTATCAACTTGCAAGTTATGACAGCTTGGTTAATGTAAGCAGTTTTATGCTATGTGAAATTTTCTCTTGGCTATTTTATAATTTGCAGCTTTTCTTAGAAAAAAACAGATAAAACCCAGACAAACTCAAAGTTGGAATGACCTGGCCTTTTCCTATATTAAAGTTCTTATGCTTTCCTGAGATGTTCAGATGGAGGAAATGAGTACTTGCTGGTTTTTAGCATCGGCATCAGGAGTTCTCCAGAATTTCCCTTGCACGCCTGCACAGCTTGCTGGTGCTATTGCAGCATTCCTGTATACACATGAAGAGCAAATTAAAAATCCTCCTTGCTTCTCCAAATACTAGCCAAATGTCACAAGGACGGTCTTGGGTATTTGCATCTGTGGTACATCTGGTACAGTTTTGTATGTCTGTTTAAGTTCAGCAGCTCTTCATCTCTGTTCAGTTCCATGGGGCTAGGTAAATTCAAAGAAGTAATATCAAAGTCTGTTCCACTTTGCATCCTTAACTAAAATAGCTGGGCTCTGTAAACAGAGCTGACTCTGCTCAGAAGGAAGGTAAGTTATGGCACAATGTGGAGATCAAATCTGTCATGAGCATCCAGTTTATTTGTATTTAATGTCACTGTCACAACCTTCCTGCAAAGTAAACCCAGTTTTTGAAGAATGCTGTAAGTTCATTTCCTGATCCTCCTTTTCTAGTGTTCTCTACTGATCTCCTTCAAGGACTGCATTTTCTCACCCTTCTCCTACTAAGAGTGATCGAAATGAGCTCATTTACTAATACAGGCTCAGATGCGTGGATGTTTCCTAGGCTTGCTGCTTCATGTCTAGAACCCCTGGCTGCAGATTTCTTTTATTACTCCTTTTGCATGCCTGATGTCCAGCTTTTGCTTGGCCTGGTTAGAGCTCATCTCCTTCAGCAGGATTTTTCAGCTCTATCTGTTGGTTCTGAGGAGGACACTGAAAACAAGAGACACTTAGAAGCACCAAGAATTTAGGTGTCTTCAAAAATCCTGTTTATCCTGTCTCACCTGCATGTCTCCTTGTCTTTGATTCTTAGCTTCTCCATCTTTGTCTGAGACACAGAAACTTTGTATTAGTAGGGTTTTTTTTTTCTCTGCTTTTTCTGCTAGGCCTGTGCTTGTGCCTTTGCTAAAACCTGCTGTTTTTCCTATTCTTGCAGCTTCAAAATCATCTCAGCAAAGACCACCTGCTCTATCCTCACCTCCCAAATGTTCATCACCCCTTCACCTTGACTTGTGCTCTGAATTCTGTTCTCCCTCCTGACATGTGCATTTTGCTCCAGACGCTGCTGCCCACTTGGCTGAGCCCCCCACTCTGCCTCATCCCCCCCGGCCTTTCTGAGCTCTCTGAGCGGCACAAGGCAGGAGTGGCTGTATCATTGCATCAGTTTAGGTTGGGTAAGGCACTGTACAAAAATGCACACACATAAATAAGTGCTGGTTTGGGTTTTTTTTAAGACCTTATGGGATTATGGGAAGATGAAGACAAAAGCAAAAGAGGAAGAGGGGTGACTACCATGTGAGTATAAAGAGCACATCACTGACAATTAAAAAAATTATTCTCCACTTTTCCAGCTATACTTGTCTATTAAGATATTGTTTAAGATTTGTTAAGAGTATTTCCAGGCAAAAATAAAAGATAAAAGATATATAATAATTTTCAGAGATGGAGATAATTCAGTTGACTAAAGTCTGTGTGTATCCATACTGTTTCGTTAACCACGTACTCTACGATAATGTAGGAAGACTCTATGGTTGTTTGCATAAACTGCAAATTCTAAAGAGAATTTTATAGCTGCATTTTATAGCTGCTTTGCCAATGGCAATACAATCATTTGCATGGACTGCTGCTTCTTTCTGGTCCATCTCCCAAAACCTTGATTTTCCTTTCTTATGACTGTGCTGGATTAGGATCTGCTTTGTTTAGGTAAAACTGTTTCAGGGAGCAGCTGGATGTAGAGGGGACTGTGGCACTAATAACTGAATTGCACAACAAGACACAGTTTTGCTGCTGTTCTGTTGTACCTTCTGGATACATCTTTCAAGTGTCTTGGATTTTTAATTAAATGGTCTCTTATTATTATTACTACCAGGAGGAGTCCTTTCACCTTGCTGCTGTTTTCCCTCTGCTGTGTGACACACTGATGATACTGTTCATACACTCACTGTATTTTTTACGGCTCCCTCTAATGATAAAGACTTTGCTGTCCTGCTGATCCTAACCAGATCAGCTTTCTGGCTGAGGTCCTACCTGTCCCCCACTACTTTCCAGTATATTTAATCCCTCCATCTCTGGAGTCTGTAGCCACCTTATGTACACCTCGTGTACGTATATTTTTGTTTAGCAGGTTGTTCATTTAACTGGACATTTTCTGTTATGTGCATTCCCTTGCTTCTACATGGGGCTGCCATGGACAGGATCCTCACAGAGGATTTCTGAGCCCCTCAGTCTCTCTGGCAGACTCTGCTTCCTAAGGGGTAGAATTGCAGGGAGCGATTCTGCCCGTATTGATGGCAATGTGTACTGGCAAGTTGGTCTCGTGGTACCAACCAGCAGATGCTTTGAGTGGGGCTGATTTGGATGAATCTCACCATGTTTAAACGTACATATGGGTGAGTCTTCTTAGGACCCCTGTATGGTCAGTGGAGACTTGTTCAGTAGTCGTTGGCGTCTGTGGCACAATCCATTTCACACTAAAGACTACAGGAGGTCATTAAACGGCACCCTAAAGTTGCCATCTTTCCAGTGATCATAAAGGGAGATAAGGATGACTAGCTCAGATTTAGAAGTATCCAAGATGTCTCATACTAGGTGAGATGTGGGATCCCACACAGGACGTGATTCATCCTATATTGTACATATTGGCACTGACAATGCCTTAGTCTTCGTTCCAGCCTCCCAACTTTTCATCTGGCAAGGATCATTCAAATACCTAATCATACAGCATGGGTGACTGTCTGAGTAAGGCAGAGCAGACACGAGCCAGACAAAATCCTTCACTTTTAAACAGAATACATAATACTCATTAGTATTCAGTGTAGAGTGGTAATGTATACAGAAATAATGTACTCCTTATCACTAAAAGGGAGCTGATCTGTTTTGATCTCTCCCAGGAGCTGAGTGGGAATTTCATTAAATTGAAGTGTCTCCGTTTGAAGGTCCCTGTTTATTGCACACTTTGTATGGTTGCATGTTGCACGTGTACTTTCATTCGGTCCCTTGCACCCAGCAAATGAATAACAGCCCACCATTGGGGGTCAACAAACCCCTGTCAAGCCCAATTAGTAATTATTCCACACTTTCTGCAGCAAGGAAATTCTGTGCTTTCTGCAGTAAGAGATGTCTGAAGGAATAAAATGTAATTACAGTTCCACCTAGAGCTTGGTCAATCTCCATCTGTTTTGCTGAGATGAACGTTACAACTACAAGCTGTGCCAGGAGCTGATATGTAGGAGTCTGCCCAAGTTATCAAACTGGTGTCTGCTCCTTTCATGAATGTGGTTCTGTTATTTAGTGGCAGTCTGATACGCAGCCCAGTGAAGCCACAGGGAGTTTTTCCACTGACTTAAGTAGGTTTAAATCAGGCCCCAAAATAAAAATTCTCTCTTTAGAAGGCAGGATGTAACAGAATGGTGGGGAACTGCGAGTGGCTTAATCATTCCATTTACTCAGCTTTATGACTAATGCCTGTGTCAGTTAACAAGTTTTATTAACAATGTAGTGACCTTGAAAACTCTGTACATCTGACTAACTCATTCTCTTTTATGAGTAAGTGCTCTATATATTGAGCAAGGATGTAATTGAAATGATGTCATATAAAGTGACTTGAAGCTTAAAATGACTTAATATATGGATTGCAATTTCACTTGAAACTGACATTGTTCTAAACATTGAAAGAATACCTTAAATTACTGAAATTAAGGGTAGCACTATAGTATCAGTATCAGGTAAAATACATGTGTATAGTGAGGTGAATATTAAGGCTATTAATCATAGGTATGAAGTGCTAGGTAATACAGAATTATTCCAGCACTGCAAACTATTAAATGTGGATATATTTAATTTGGGATCCACAATTTGCCAAGTTTGAAAATCTGTATGACAGTGAAATTGAATATCCATGAATTATGTGGATCATACTGCTAATGTTGGGGCAAGTCATGCTTAATAAGAATTGAGGTTTAAAAGGTGCTCGATACACAAGCAAGTGCAGAGAGCTGGACAATTGCTGTATAGTTACAGGGAGCGGCTGAGATTTGCCATATCAATGGTGAGGGTGCAAATGCATCTCACTTCAACCCACTCAGAAATCTAACCACCCCTTCTTTCTGCCCCCAAAATGTCACTTATCACTGAGCTAAATCAGCACATTTACTTAGCCATTTAAGTTCTTTCTCTTCCTCAAAAACTTATATGCCATAGCACAGGTGTGATATATGCAGTGTGATCACACCTCCCCAGATACATAGCTGGCCTGCCTGCTGTTGAAGCCAGTCTTTTACACCACTCAGCTAAATATCATACCCTTTCTTTGAGAAATGAATATCCATGCATTTCTTTGCACATGCATCTTGTATTTTCCCCTGCATTGTAACTCTGAAGTCCATAGCAACCATCAGTATTGTAAACTGCATGCATCAATAATGCACTGTGGTTGAGCACCATGATTCCATGTCCTCCTTGATGGCCTCATTAGCCCAAGAAACAGATACCAAGACCCAAGTACAGGTGAGACCTTCTTCCAAATGCTTTCTTAGTTAACCCGTTTGTTTAACCTTGCTTATAGGTGCTAGGACAGTACTCCTGTGTTGCCTCATCCAGGAGCACGGTAATGGCACAGCATTTCCAAACGGTGACACGACCTCACAGCATTTGGGCTTGCTCTTTCACTAAAGTGCTCAGCTGCAACTGCCCAAGCTCCTCTCAGCTCTTTTGGAGATCTAGTACAGGGCCATTGGTATTGTGTCCTGGTGAAAGTGCAGGCAGCTGAAATAGTCCCTGTGAGCACTAGAGCCTTCCATCAAACCTGCTGTACAGATCACAACAGTTCACCAAGATGACCACCCTTCACACCATGGTCCAGCCACATCCCATACTGGGAACCAAGAAGAGCCATGATTCTCCTGTGCTGCAGGGGTTGAGGGAAAAAAAGCAGCAATAGAGAGAACTCCACCATGAAAGGCGTGTGGGAAGGATGAAGGAGGGAACTGAGGAAACCTGGGAAGTATCAGCAGCTTTATTTGCAAAGACTACCCAAAATAGTATCCGAGTAAGAGCCAACATCTCTATCTGTGGGTCTTCTTAGGTCCCCTTTTCAAATAGAGGTCAAATCAATACTGTTGATGGAGTTTGGGACACAATTAGTCTCCTGGTAAACTCCACACCTAAGAGATAAAATAAAACAGACTCCAAAATATCTTGTCAATCATTGGAACAGGCTGCCCAGGGAAGTGGTTGAGTCACCATCCCTGGAGGTATCTAAAAGATGTGTAGACATGGTGCTTAGGGACATGGTTTAGTGGTGGACTGGGTAGTTAGGTTAACCATTGAACTCAATGATCTTAAGTGTTTTTTCCAACCTAAATGATTCTATGATTCTATACTAAGTTCTCTGTCTTGAACATGAAGGAAGTTGAGGTTACTAGTTCAAACATCAATGCTGACCTTGTAAAGTATAACTGGGATAAGAGTCGCCACTGTTGTCTTTACTGAGAAAGCCACATTTCCTTCCCAGAATACTGTTAAGCAGGATTACTACCTAATTATGAGTAACAAAGCTTGTGTATATCAGGTTTGTCAATAACTATAAGCTTTCATTTAACTTCTGTGGGTATACTGTAATTTCCCCCCCCTAATATTCCATAACTATAATTATCCATTTAAATCTACTTATCTTGAATAAGCTTGAAACACTTAATAGAAGGTTGGGGGAGTCTGAAGTTTGCACCAATTCAATTATTTTGCTGTCATGATGTGAGTGAAATCTTTATTCTTAACTCTGCCGCTGTGCCTACAGCTCCTGCACCGCCTGCCTGCCAGCTGCCCTGGGCTGTTCCCCGCGACAGCTGCTGCGACTTCAGCCAGAATCCCTCTGGCAGCACCAGTGGGACATGGCCGGCAGTGGACCACAACCCTCTGCTACGAGTCTTCAAGCTCCATCCTGTACCATGCTTTCATGAATAGCCAACCAAAGTAATTTATGTAGAAAAATACTTCGTGATGTATATGCAAATAGATGTATGTGTATATATATGTGTGTATATATAGAATGCATTTAAATACACACATAGGCATGCATACATGATTTATCTCCTAGGTGCTGCCTGAAGACCCTGACATGTAAAAGCAGTTATTTGAAAAATACAAACAAAAGCTCTAAAAGCAGGAGACTAGTTCTGTATGTTAACTTTATTGTTCTGCAGATATATTCCATCACCATGACAGCTGCAAATCCATTAGGATATACCTTTCCTCCAGTCATGTTTATGCAATGCTCCAGATTTTAATTGATCAAGTAAGGTGGCAGTCAGTCCATGTACATAGAATAGATACTACTTCGGAGAAATGTGACTCAGAGTAAAGTGTCGCTGGGGAGTTTTTCTGTCATGTATCTACTAAAGTGAATCACTGTGGAGTGAACTGCTGCTTTTTGCAGGCAGACCTTTAGACAAGAGACTCTGAAACATCAAGAAGCTCTGAAACACCAGTCTTGATCTAAAAACCTTTTATATAAAAAGAAGCCAATCTACTCCAACCTTCTCTGACATGAGGTGCTAATCCAAGTCTTCTTCTGTCTCGATTTATTGGGGTTTACTATCTGGCATTCCTAGAGCAGAGGAATGATCTGGTGGTGTTAACATTCCCATTCAGGGGTTCCAAATGTGCAAAAAGCTTTGACCTTCTGTACATGAGTGTTACAGATGACTATGCTATTACAGTTGTAGTCTTGATTGATGCTGGTGATATACTGTGTTCTTAAGATCTTATTGAACATGGTTAAGGTTCATCACACACGGCAGCAGCTTGAAGAGAACAAAAATGTTTAAATTACAAGAAAACCTGTAGCAACTTATGAATTAAGCCTTAATTTTAAATCTAAAAGAAATATGAGCATTTTTGGAAGTAAGGAAATGCATAGCTAAAATACCTTGGAAACCCCAGCTCTACCCCTCTAGCAACAACAATCCAACTTCCTTCCTCCTGGCAGAGCTTTTCCAAGGCATATGTTCTTTGAGCTGACACACAGTGTGTTGCCATTAGGGGAGGACTAAGGAGAGCTGGAAAAATAAAAACCCTGTTCCATGGAGAGTGTTGTTGCTTGCTTATGTGATTCTTTCCAAGTTTAATTAAAAAATCTAGGAAGAGTGACTGTAGCCTGGCGATTATGGTGACATTGGTGCACCACAGAGAGTTATCTTCTCTTTGTGTGACCAGGTGTACGTTATAAATTAAATGAGTTCTTATTGAAGAAAGGTGCATCAGTACATTGCCATGAAAAGTTTCAATGGGCTGTCATTTTCTGAAAGCAATATAAAAGGCTTAATGAAAAAAAAAATCTTAGCCAGTTCCAGGGAGGGTATCTGTGCTATTGTCCTGGCACAATAACTGTCCCCTGTAATTTGGCTTTTGCCCTTTGGTATGTTGGTTTCATAAAGGCTTAAAAACCCTTCCTGTAGCTATTGCTGCTAACTCCCACTGAGCCAGACCGCTGCATGGCATTGCTTCTCTTCCTCAAAGTAAATGCAGAGGAAGTCAACAATAAGATGAAAACGTGATCTTAAGCTGTGTCTAAGAACGATGGTTTGCTAGGAAGGGAGCTGGAGGAGCAGCTTCATTCATGGTTTGCACTTCAGTGGTTGAATCAGAGAGAAACACATTTCTTCCCTGTTCACCTCCTCCACCACCCCTAAATAATAATGCAGGAAAACATTTGAAATAAATATTTAGTTCTTTGATTGAAATGTGTATCTTTAGTTTCCTAACTTAAATGCAGGGACTTTATTAGGTGGAAAACATCAGATTTCATTTATATATGAATTTATATGAATTAAACAGCTGCAAAGAGGATCCTAAAAACATGAATCCTAAAGGCTCAGACATCAGAAGGCAATTAAAACTTGAGGCTTTGCACATAGTTAGAGAAAGAGTAGCTATACAAAAATAACTTTGAGGAGGATACTTTCATGGCAGAGGAGCAGCTAACTCCTACATGCAGCAACACATACATGCAGCCTATTTTTTGCCAGGAATGGATTCAAGGGTCCCCAGGGGTCCTGTGTGAATATTGTCACTCTGCGATCACAGCTTCAGGCACAAGAAAATCCACTGCAATGTGTGCTTAATCCTTCAGAGGAACCTGGGAAACCGGGAAGCCTGGAATTTGTTACACACTTCATTTCAGAAATCTTACAAATTCATACCAGCCTCACTGCAGGTTTCAGAGAGAGCCCTGCACTGGGTGGGTGAGTTAATTCTCCTCCTCTCCTCCTCCTCTTCCAGCAGCACTGGTCTCTGAGGAATAAGGATCGAGGCAATGACCATAATTTCTCCTTCATGCAGAGGTGGATGTACCTGGGTGAGTATCTAGGCCACCTAGTGATATGGAACTGCACTGTCCCAGCCCTTTCCCACACAGCTGGTGTGACACCGGTGTTGGCTGGTGAGTGTCTGGGGTCTCTGAAATACTCTTTTTACTACGTTGCTTCAGAAAAAACCACAATAAGTACTTCAAATTCAGTGTCTGATTTAAGTATTCCTTGAACTCTATTTATATCAGGTGCAAAACATCATCTCCAACACCAGTGGCTGTATCAATTAGTGACAGATGATATTTTAAGCATAATTCTCTGTGGGAGGCTCCATTTTCGCAGTAGAAACTTCCTTCTGCTTTTTAATTATTCTCTGTCATCACTGGTGTTTGTAATTCTTCTCATTTGCTGAGAATATCGTTAATATTATGCACCAGAGATTTAATGAAGTGACTAAACAGGAGTAAACTAGTTCGCAATAGGAAGCCAGAAGAATACCAGGTTGTGAATTAGCCTGTGAAAAAGGAGCTCCGAGCATGAGACCAGAACCTCACAGATATATATGTGGATGTATACTTCATACAACTGCCTCTTAGTAATTTATTTATTCTTTCTTTGAGCCTCAAGTAATGTTTCTCCACTGGGAGGCTGTGAATGCATCATGTGGGCATAGACTAGGAAAAAAAAATGGGCCCAGCATGTTTCCATCCAAAGATGTGGAAAACTTTGATCATTCATTAGGCAAGAAAGAGCAATATAAAAATCCTTTTCCTTGTACTAAAAATAGATGAAAAGTACAGAAACAAGCTCTGCAGCCTGCCACCGGTCTCATCCTTCCGAGAGCTGCAGTTTAGGCTAACATTGCAGCAACCGTATTTACCTAATTCTGTTTAGAGAATGTCAGTCCCTCAGGCTTTGAGAAGTCAGCCTCCTCCACATTCTGTTGTTTTGAGGTTTTTTTCTCTGTAAATTTAATATGTTCAGGTTTGGACCTGAAAGCTTCTTCTGGCTCTGTGTTGTTAAATATATTTTCCTGGAGCACCCTGGTACTTGCAGCATTACAAAGAAGGGTTTGGTGCTGTGAGAGGTTTGGTGTAAAAGCAGATCCTTCTTATCCCTGGGCTTTCCACTTCAGTGTTACTGCGTCCTTCCTCCCCTGCAACAGACGGCACTGAAATCCTGTGGGTACCGTGTTTGGGGCATTTGCTGGAGAAGCACAACCTGGAAATGCAAAGTACCTCTTTACAGTGGTAACCCCTGTAAACCAAGATGTGACCAGCAAAAGGTGTGTGAGACCACACTTCTGATCAGTTAAAGGTAAATAGAAGTCTTAATAACTAATACAGACCGGAATAAAAATATAATGCATCTCTAATTCGCAAACTTTTCTTTACATCCTCCTAAATAAAACAATCTGTATAGACAAAGTGTTTTGCATACACGAGGTCAGTGAAAACATACAAAACGAGATGGTGAAGTGACTTCTGTTTCTTGATTCTCTGAGGGTTAATATGGATATTATCTTCAGAAAAGAGAACATAAGACATAATATCAGTCAAAACTGTTACAGTGTCTGGAATAATGTTGTTAAACATCTTAATGAATCTTAACATAGAAGCTCAAGTATTGTCATACTGGCTGCCATATATCTCCCATATATATCTGACTCCCATATGCCTCATACCCAGTAGACTGGCTCAGTAAAGAAGCAAGTGGAGGATTCTCAAGGGAGGATGCAAATATTGCTTTTATAGGTCACTATAGAATAAGCAGCCTATTGGGAGGTAGCCCAATTATTAAATCCTGCCTTGTTGTGGTCACCAGATTTTAAATCCTTTTTCTGGTCACAGACAGATTGATGATATATGATCTGCAACGATGAACCCTCAGTGCAATCTCTTATGCCATTTCTTCTTAATCGAATTCTCTCTGCTCCTTTCCCTGCTGCCAATGCATGCTGCGTGGTGGGGAAGGTGCGGGTCTTGGTTCAACCCAAAATGCCAAGGTCAGGGCCCTGCCAGTCCTGGGAGGCCGTGATGGAGCAGGTAGGTGAGAAGCTGCCACAGGCCACCCAGCACCCACCTTGGGCATCTGAACTACGTACCTATTTTTTAACTGGTGGCACTAATTTAGACTGCCATTATCTCTAATAATTCCTGCCAGCACCACTCTACATGCCATCTCCCACCTCACTGCTCATCCAGCTTTCCTGTAGTTAGTCTTCTGAACTCTTCTCCATTTATCATATTTTAATGAAAATTTAGGGGGAGAAAGGAGTGTTAGCTGCAAATTATCTTGTTTTACTGGACTTTTCCCACAGTAATTAGTAGGCAGATTACATACCATTCGTGTAGTGAATATTGTATACTAACCTTGCGCTGTGCTCAAAACATGTTTGTTCTGATTGTTTGCTTCATTAGCTGCAATTGACTCTGGTAAAAACAAACAAGCAAAAAAAAGAAAGCCAAACTAACCAACCAACCAAACCAAACCAAACCAAAATGCACAACCTTAGGTAAGAGATTAGTGAGGCACATTTTTTCTTTGCAAAGTTCTGGATGGAACGTCATGGTATCATGACTACCTAAGAATTTCATAATTTCACATTTAAAACTATTGTTACAGCCAGTCATATACTACTGAAAACAATCCTGGGTGATGTATGTTTTCCCTGAGTTATACCTACTTTTTAATAACAACAGGAGAAACACATATTGCTTTCTGTTTCTCTCTCACAGCCATTGCATTTGAAGAGCCAAAAAATACAGACTGTGAGAAAAAAAAATCCCAACAGCATGGAGGTGTTCAAGCCGATGGCCCATCGCAACTGAGCAGTATCCAAAGTGAGTCTGTGAAAGCCCACCTGGTGCCATCGTAATGGCATAGATTTACCCTACACTGACTAGGTACAGCATTAGGTAGCCAAAATTTAATCTTAGGCTGTGTAAAATGAGTTGGCTACACTTGATTAAAAACATGGCAAGATTTACAAAATGTGACTTTTTTGTCGTTCTATTTGTTCTGCATTTATTGCTAGTTGAATAAGGCAAGCCTAAGAGGATATCCTACATGAAAGAGGCTTGTTTTCTTGAAGGTTAAGTTCATTAAATCAAATTCTGACCTTTCAGAGTTTACACTAGCTGAGCCTTTCTGCTCCCTGGACCTCCTAGCAAAATACTGTTGGTCCGAAGTTCTCACTTTTCCACAAATGTTCCCGACCTCTCCAACCATTAAATGCCCTTCCTTGTTCTTAAAGTGTTTCCTGCCAGACATCAAAATGCAAACAACAAAAGGACATCTATGAAGCAACTGTTAAAGCAACATTGCTTCAGTTCTAAGGGAAACACTTTGCAAAATAAAACCATTTCTGCAAAGTTTCCAGATCACAAATGTATAGTCATAGGAACACCTGCACACAGACATAGTATGTATAAAGATATATGTATATATACATACACTTAGGCAGGTAAGACACTTTCTAGCTTGCTGTGACGGCTGTACTGTGGCCCTCACCTGAACACGTCATGTCCCTTTAACTCCAGCCTGAGATGAATAGATTGCTGGCTGAATGGAGTCTTTTTATAGCAATAGTCCGTGGGGAGATTCTTCAACAAAAATGCTTTTCTGATCACATTTGCAATTCACATATGCTATGAACAGGATCCTATTAATTGAACACTGAAAAAAAATCCTAATTATTGCATGTATTATTAATGACCTTCGTGTCTCTACAATAAGCAAAACAGCAACATTCAGTACCAATGAACCTTCTGAGTTTTCTCACTGCGGTTTCTGTACAACTGCTCTTGAAATGGTGATTTTTTCCTAAGGATTTCTACAATTAGATGACAAATCAAGCTTCTCTAATTGCCAAATTCTATCTGCTCCTTCATCAAGAGACACCTCACAGAGCTTCTGAGTCAGAGTAACCAGGCAACCCTAAGCCTCTATACTAGGAGGCAAATTAAAACTTGTACTCATTTCAATCTCTATTCAAAAATTTGTCATAATAGATATGTTTTACTTGACTTAAACATTTTAAAGGCTGATATAAATCCTCATCCTCCCAGGATGTCCTAGCCAGAAGCTGAGGGGTTTTGTGCCAGTTCTCCCAGTGTGTCAGTGCTGGGCAGACCAGAGCACTGGTGAGAGCTGGTCGGTCAGCATTGGGCCTTTGAGCTCTCACATGGTAGTGCCTTCTGATTCCTGTTAACTGTGTAAAGTCATACCAGGGAGATACCATCGCCCATCTGCTTTTTTTTCAGGGTGTAAATCCCCTGATGGGCTGGTCAAAGCCAAGCCTTTACAGTCCAGATCCTGCAAATCCCAATGATGACCTTCCAGCAAGGGCAGCTGCATAAGCCCAGCTGTCCTTTGAGTCTCTGAGGTTTATCCAGTCACCTGCCAAAGACCACAAGATCATATTTATTACTGAAAAACAACCTTACACATAACTATTTATACACATACCTTGGACTACCAAATGCCCTGTGTGTTCTTAGAAAGCAAATCTCCTCACATGTCTCATGTTTGTCACATCTCGTCTCAGGACTACCTCTGTTCTCAGCTTAGTGGATGACATTTTAAACAACAATCAGATGTGTTGCTCCAGAAACCCTTTGTCCTCCCAGGCCAGACCAGACTGGGTTTCCTCTGCAGAGGATTTGGGAACACATCTGCCATCAGGTGCATGAGGACTTATCTTGGAGCCACTGAGAAAGCCACCTTTCCATGGCATTGAATCTGTTCCATGCTTCTCCAAAAGCATGTGTCCTGTGGTAGTATATGGCCGGGAAAAAATAGATAAAACATTAAGTGAGGCATAATTCATGTCTAAACTACCATGTGAAAGGGTAGAGGTGAGAAAATGGGTGTTAAAACAGTCAGTGACACCAAAAAAAAAAAAAAAGAGAGAGAGACCAGAAGAAAGGGCCATCAACAGAGGTCATGATTTGGGATGTGGCTAAAATGAGGGTTCAGGGCATGTCTTGGGGTGCTCCTCCACCCTGGGGAGCGCTGCCCTGTGTTGTGGGCTGTGCCGAGGAGGAGTGCTGCTGTGGCTTCAGCAAGGAAAGCAGCAGGCTAGAGGGCCAAGTATTCAATGGTGGTGATGTGCTTGTTCCTCTCTCAGATCGAGCCATCTCCCACAGCTCAACAGGCAGGAGACACAGGTGAAATCCACTCTCCACAGAAGGAGCAGTCGAGGCCATCAAATCACTGTCCTGACTGCTTTCGGTCAGCTTGACTTCTAGATGCAGAGTACTAAAATAGCAGCAAACTGACAGATACTCCTCCAAGCGCTCCAGCCTCCCCTTCTCTTAAAGGATGTGTCTGGTTGCTGATGCCCAGCCTCCTCCCTGCTCATTTTGGGTATCTTTTCCCCACTTGTGGTTGCTCGTGGGTGACCTGGGGGCTAGCCAGTCTCTTTTCCTGTGTGGTTCAGAGACTCCCCTCACAGACCAAAGGGATGCTGTCCTGCCTTTAAAAAGCTGACATGACCCCCCAGGTTATTCAGCAGCACTTAGCCACCATGAGCTGCCCGAGGTTCAATTACATAAGACCATAAAGGTCTCAGCTACACAGCAGATATACAGTTCCCAGGGGAGCAATGATTTCTGCAGGTTAATATCAGGACTTTCTGGTGTTTAACTAGGGAGAGAAATTAATTCTAAATACTGGAATTACCCTTGCATGTATGAGTTGCATTTGTTTTCAATGCTAGAGACTTACCTTATGGCAGCTACTTCTAACAAAATCCTCTGGGACTGTTGCTCCTTGCACGTATTTCTTCCCTGTTCTCTCCTCGGGCTGCAGCAGTGAGGAGCAGCAGACCTCAGCTTTGCTGGTCCCTCTGGATGCCTCTGACAAGCCCCTTTGAGGATGTTAGTCAGGATCTTGGAAAAGCAGGACTCTTCTTCTTTTCTCTTTTCTTTTCTTTTCTTTTCTTTTCTTTTCTTTTCTTTTCTTTTCTTTTCTTTTCTTTTCTTTTCTTTTCTTTTCTTTTCTTTTCTTTTCTTGTCTTGTCTTGTCTTGTCTTGTCTTGTCTTGTCTTGTCTTGTCTTGTCTTGTCTTTTCTTTTCTTTTCTTTTTTTCTTTTCTTTTCTTTTCTTTTCTTTTCTTTTCTTTTCTTTTCTTTTCTTTTCTTTTCTTTTCTTTTCTTTTCTTTTATTTTATTTTATTTTATTTTATTTTATTTTCCTTTCTTTTATTTTCTTTTCTCTTCTTTTCTTTTCTCCTCTTTTCTTTTTTCTTTTCTCCTCTTTTCTTTTCTTTTCTCCTCTTTTCTTTTCTTTTCTTTTCTCTTATTTTCTTTTCTTTTCTCCTCTTTTCTTTTCTTTTCTCCTCTTTTCTTTTCTTTTCTTTTCTTTTCTTTTCTTTTCTCCTCTTTTCTCCTCTTTTCTTTTCTCCTCTTTTATTTTCTCCTCTTTTCTCCTCTTTTCTTTTCTCCTCTTTTCTTTTCTCCTCTTTTCTTTTCTTTTCTTTTCTCCTCTTTTCTCCTCTTTTCTTTTCTCCTCTTTTCTTTTCTCCTCTTTTCCCTTCCCTTCCCTTCCCTTCCCTTCCCTTCCCTTCCCTTCCCTTCCCTTCCCTTCCCTTCCCTTCCCTTCCCTTCCCTTCCCTTCCCTTCCCTTCCCTTCTTTTCCTTCTTCTCCTCAGGACCCTTCCCTAGGATCTTGTCTCCTCTCTTGGAGATGTCTGGATGTGAAGCTGTGTCTCCCAGACCCCAGGAAACCACTAGCGTTGGCAGCTCCCCCATGGCTGGGTCTTCTGTGTCCCCACACTGGGACAGGACCACTGGATCAGCCTGCTGAAAACATCTGCTGCAGATAATGAAAGTGTCTAAAGAAATCTACTCTCCTTCAGGGAAAGGGAGACCCAGCTGTAAACCCCTGGTGCCCATCACAGATGTCCCAGTGCCTCCCACCCTGAGCCTTCCTCAGAAGAGCCTCCCTGCAAACTCTTCCCCTTGCAGCCCCATGGCACCCGCTGTGCATCCCGCGCATGGGCACCACAGCACCACAGTGTTATTTAGCATCCAAAACTGAATCCAAAGGACATTCCTTAAAAACTGTCTTTTGTAAAATGTGTAGCCTTACATATGGAAGGCGTATGGCATTACATTTATAGGGAGGCTTTTCAAGGCAAACAGAGGGGCAGAGCTCCATCTGGTGATGCTGCTGTGTCTCTACCGCGCCTGGGTGGGACTAGGAAACACTGTTGTGCAGCTTCTGCTTGTTGACGAAGACTGCTGATGCTCATTCCACCTTCCACTCTTAGCTTCTGCTTATGAGGGCCCAAACAATATTTTAAATGAAGTAGTTTTAAGGGGAAAAAAGCCTTACGGGATTTTTCACTGCTATGTGTTGAACCGTTTCTAGCATAACATCCATCTAACTCTTCCCAATAGATAACCTTACAGAATTACAAAATCCTATTTAGCATCTAAAGAACATTTTCCCATTTCTGCAGGTCAGGATACAGTCCAAGACTTAACAAAAAAAAGGTCTTTTAGTGCTAGTTTGATACGTAATTAGGAACTCAAATCTAAACTTTCCCACACTGTATGATCAGAGTAAGGAATCTAAAGAGTGCTTTATTTGCAAGTGTCCTAAGCATTTGACATTTCTTAGTGAAATCAGCTGGATTTCTATGATATTCAGTATCCATAAAAGCAGCTGAGTTAGATCAGTAGGTATTTGTGACAACACAATTTCTACATTTATAATCAACTGCAATGGAAAAAGTTCCCCCAAGTGGCTTCTAAGCCCATTGCAACATAAAGTAAAATGTGGATGGCTGTGGAAGGAAGATTGTCTTTATTAATATGCTGTTTACAATATAATAGAAAAGAGAGGTGCAAGGTGAGTGAATACATTATATATTATTAATATTAATTATTAATAAAATATTAATGGTGATTAATATCTATTCTTCATTAATATTAATATTAATACTATATTGATTAAAATATTAATATATTGAGGAAGTTGGGGCTGTTTAGCCTCGAGAAAAGGAGTCTGAGGGGAGACCTTATCGCTGTCTACAGCTACTTGAAAGGAGGTTGTAGCGTGGAGGGTGTTGGTCTCTGCTCCTAAGTAGCAAGTGACAGGACTAGAGGAAATGTCCTCAAGTTGCGCCAGGGAAGGTTTACATTGGATATTAGGAAAAAATTCTTCACGGAAAGGGTTGTTGGGTACTGGAACAGGATGCCCAGGGAAGTGGTGGTGTCACCATCCCTGGTGGTGTTTAAAAGACATTTAGATGAAGTTCTTAGGGACATGGTTTGGTGCTAGAGTTAGGTTATGGTTGGACTTGATGATCATGAGGGTCTTTTCCAACTGAAATGGTTCTGTGATTCTATATAAGGATGCTGTGCAGCATTATGCCTCTCCTTTTTACCATATTGCCCATGTCCAGGTGGCGTTTTGGTAATCAGAATAAAAGGAACTGCCTGTGTTTCCAGCAAGGAGATTTATACCTCAGTTATGGGAAATGAGGGTGCAATGGAAACGCTGCACTGGGGGGCTGTCCCTTGGCTGTGCCAGGCGGGCACAGGCACTGAGAGCCGAGTGCTCAGCCCCAGTGCAGACACTGTGGGGACAGGTGCTTTGTCACACCCGTGTGGCAGCTCCTCCGAGCAGGCGTGGGAGGGGAAGAGCAAATCACCATTGCATCCTTCTGGGTTTGTAAGCACTGAAGACCAAAGGATAAAGAGCAGGGTAAAAATGAAGGCGGGGGCCTACATGACTCTCATTGACACCAGCGTGCTTTGCTGCAGGTGCTGCCTGCTGCTTCATTTGTTCCTGTGAACAACTCCATGGACTTCCCAGGTCCTGCTTGGGTGCGAGGCATGTGAGGTATCACGGGTAACAAAACAGCAGCATCTACAGCTCATGTCCTGATGCTTTTTGAGTCCCTGCAAATAAAGAGTGATAGCAAAAAAGTTTGACACCTATGACAACTTGTCTGCAAACAGACATAAAGTCACACTGGTTGTAGGCAGTGGGAGGAAAGGACTATTTAATTATATCTAAGGTACGGGCTAACAAGCACCACATTGCCCACCTCCGTAAAATAATTTTCCCAAACAAGGGCAGATGCAGAGAGAAAAGAAAAAGCATCTGTTTGAGCATCGCACGTAGCTCTGGAGGTCTCATAATATAAACAAAAGCTGGCCTTTGGCAAAACGCACAGGATAAAGGAATGAAAAGTAAAGCGAAGGTAGCAGGGATGTCACACCTGGAACTCGTCAACTCCTCATGACTTCAGTGACAGGATGTCCTTTTGCACTCAGAGGGTGTTTAGCTTCCCAGTTAGTGAGAGCAAATGAGAGACCGAAAAAATGGAGGATTTGATTTTCAACAAAAAGCTGAACTTGTTATGGCAAAGAAGAAAGGTTGCTGACGGTCCTAGTAACAGTATGGTGCTAAACCTTGCAGGGGCCCTCATAATCTTCTTGTGGTGCAGGTAGCTGTGCGCTACCTGTGCAGCAAAGTGGAAGATGAGCAGGAGACAAAATACAAGTTTCAAACATAAAAAATGGTCCCTGAATAAGTGAGAAAAAGGTTCCAGAGTCCTAGAAAAATCTCAGGCCTGTTCTTGGTAGCAGCCAAAGAGGAAAACTGAATATTTGGAAACTAACAGTGGGAGAGTAGTGACTAACAAAGGCAATGCCACATGTCACAGTGTAAGTACTGTAGGGTTATTATTTGAAGCCATTTTCTTTCCCCACACTATAAAAGCATAAAATAGGCCTAGACAAGTAGTGTTTAAGATGATCAGTGTATCTAACAGCTACTGTTTGGAGAGTGAACAGCCTGAAAAAGTGCTGACTGAAGGTCGTCAACTAGATACACTAGAATTTTTTTTTCAATGCCGAACAATTTCTAGAAGGCAACCAGTTACTTAGCATTGCTCTCCCTAAGAGAGCTGGGAGTCACCCTGCAAAATTTGTGCACAAAGGACTTAAAAATAAATGAAGGGGTTTTTTTTAATTCCTTTTTTATTCCCCCTCAGCAGGGACAGCAGTGCAGGAGGGAGGAGAAGCGGCTGTGGCCAAAGCCCTCAGAGCCACACACGTTTTCTTTGTATTTGAAATTCAAACCGTGGATTTGGCACCATGTCTTCCACAGTGGCTGCTGTTACGTCCCCTTTCTTAGTTTTTAAAACTGCACTTTTTAGGAAATTATCAAAATGAGAATGTTTTCAGTGCTATCTAAGATGCAGATGGGCAGGTCTGGGTGGCAGTGGTGGCCCTGGCAGAGCTGGGGGGATGCTGGGTGCTGAGCCCCGCACAAGGAGCAGCTGAAAAGCGCAGTGCAAGGGGACGGTGTGGGAGGTGACAGGGGAGCCCACGGCCCCAGCGGTGTGGTTTTCAGTCCTCCAGGGAGGTGAAGGGAGCCAGAGGGGTCAGTGAGGTTTCAGATGGTTGTGGGAAGATATTGGTGTGGACTTCAAGGTTTTGTCTTTGAGCAAAGGGTGTGAGACCGTGTGTGTGTTACGGTCACGTTTTGATGGAGACGTGGGCTTAGGATGAGCACATGCAGTCAACTCTGAAGTTGGGTTTCCACAGAAAATTCATGGGGAATATTCACTTCCCTTCAGTCTGCATTCAAAGTCATACTCCAAATCCGCTTTGTGGTAAAGCAAAATGTTCACAGCAGATCAATTCTCCTTTCTTGGTGGGATCACTGAGGGAACACTATTATTTTAGGCTGGCCCAGTGAGGACTGCCCTCTGCTGTGAATAAAATATGTTTACACCCAACCAAATTCTAACAAAGATATAGTTTCTCTGTGACACTGTCTTAATTTTTCATTTTCTAAACTCTGTATTTATGAACAGCCCCAGTTTGCATGATTTACTTCAGCGTCTGTGGTTTATTAAATAGCATTTGCAGTATGGTTCATTTGGTTTATTATCCCTAGGTATCTAAATTATTATGACTTGCAATTAATTGTGCATTACTTTCTATTACTTTTTGAGGACAGGCTTAAAAAAAAGTGTTCTCTTTTTGTAAAACTGTTTTATTAACCAGTGAAGTCCATACGGTACACAGAGTTTTAGAAAGTCATGGCTATGCAAAGGCTGATACTCTCGGAACATTCCCATGGCTGTGTGACGGCGGGATGGAGAAGTGGGACTGGCCTCGCTCTCTCTCCCGCAGTTCAAAGGAGGAAGCAGAAAGGTGCGGGTATGTGAAGAAGGGCTGGGGGATATTTTCTGCAGAGTCGCTTCCTCCAAGGGAGATTTGTACTTTTGGGGGATGGCTGGACCAGACAGAGCCAGCAGGTTCCCTTCTCTGCTCCAAAATGTCATGTGGTCCTGACGGGCTCAAATCCAGCATGTGGGTAGCAGGTCTTCATGGAGATCATTGCCTTTCTTCATTGAGATAAACAATATTCCCTGAAGGACTAATGTTTGGAAAATACAGTGGAGATCTCAACTATAATACTCTTCAGAAAGGAGAAAAATTTGGAACAGTTTTCCCACAATAACAAGGTTTTGAACAGAATTTTTCAACATATACATTAAATAACCTGCATGTTGTAATTTGCTACTGAAATCAAACTTCTGAATTAAAATGTCTTTATTTGTTGAAATGACCCAAGAGTGTGTGGTGTCAGCCCATTGCCTCCTGGGATGTCTAGTTCTGGCGCTACGAGGCCCCACCTCACTCCCACGAGGTACCACCATGGCTGAGGCCAACAAATTATTCCTGTCTAATTTCTTACTGATCTACACACGTGTGAACTTTCATTTTAGGAAACAGGCATTTGCTGGAGCCTGCTTCCTCCAGTGGAAGTGCATCCCCATGGAAAATTCCCCTCCAGAGTTGATGTAAACCTTATGAAGAAAAAGAGGCATCACAAAATGTAGTTAAAGTTACATTAGTTATTTGCTTATATTGAGGAAAGAGCAATGGAAATACCCAATTCATCAGTTTTCAGGAAGAAAGAAAGACATTAGAAGGGGCAGAGGATGTGTCTGAATTTTCTATGCACATATAATTTAGAAGGTAACATGGTGATAAATTAAGTATAAAATACTTTTTAGATTTAATTTCAATATACATAAGAGGAAACATATTAAGCACTACTCCTCCTTTTCCTGTACAGAATGCCTCTCCTCACTCACCTCAGAAAAAGACAGGCATAAATCTTTTATGTGACTAGAATAAAGGTTGTGGGATATTTTATTCAAGAAAACATCTATGAAAAGAAATCTAAAAGCATCAACATGCCTCAAAAGGACATTCTGTTTAACAAATGCCTTCATTACTTGTAACTCTGTTCAAGCTGTGTGTAAAAGCCTGTGCTTGAGCAGCCGTTAACCCAGAGTCTCATTTGTGCTGTAAGAAACCTCCAGAGGTACAACATGTTGTGGCAGGAGGACTGGAGTGGGCAAATGTGGTACACTTACAGCACAGAAATGGAAATTGCATGCTTCCCCAACATTGCTGACTCCATCCGCTATAGTGCAGCTTACATACTTAGCTCACACATCTATGTGTGTGCTGGTATCTAGGTTTGCATCACATTAATCTCCTCCTGAATCCCACACCCCCAAAGGCCTACGTAGTCAAAGCCAACGACTTCCATCTTAACTATAGGGTTGCGTGTGAATTTAGGAGAAGATAATTGGAACAGCTTAACACCATGCTAAAGGATGGGGAAGCTCTTCTGAGAGCTGTAAGGCTCCTTTATTTTCCTTCAAACTAAGAAAAAATAAAAGCAGTTTCTTTCTGCATTGAGGACATCACCTAGAGGACTATGCCGTGTGCTTTCTCCATTGCATAGAATAAGCCAGACTATGATTGCTTCATCTGTCACAGGGGTATCATACTAACCTACTTCCAGATGGTGCATGACCATCAGAAGACAATGGGATGAGCCCTTCTTGGCTGATGTCAGCAATGCTCCTGCACTCACACAGCAGAACTGCAATTGGTTTCCTCATTGAAGGGCTGCAGCAAAAAAGGAAACCAAGGCAGGCTGCCAGCCTGAGGAGATGCCAGCATGGTCAGAACATAGTTGCCAACTGAGTGTAAGTGATCCCAGCTGCAAAATATCCCATGGTACCAAATGCTCAACAAACAACGTGACTGGATTCTGAAGGGCTGCACAGGGCTAATGGGACAGAGAGGGAGACCAAGTCCTCGGGGCTGATATACTTTGGCTTCAAAAGGGTATTGTACTAGCTGTTAAGTCTTCATTTTAAAGTAGCCCCCGGATGTATTAAATTCCATCTCAAATATTTTCTTTGCTTTGAGTAAGATGGAGCCGGCCTAGTCAGCTTTTCCTTTTGACAGCCCATGCCCTTTTCTGCAATGATTAAAACACAAATATGATCTGCTGTGCTGTGCCTTGTATAAAAACAATAATTAAAGAAAAGGTCCACCTTAGATGTTTGCTCCTAAAAATGTTGTAGCTCTGTACAAGTATAAAGTAGATGAATAATGTTCTAGGACATGTGACATGGTGACAGTGTAAATCAGATGCTGTAATAACTGATTTGCTTATCCTCATGGATATTTAATATAAGCTGAAATGTGCCAGCTGTGAGCATGCGTGCCTTACAGCACTACAATATGGATTTATGATGCATTTGTGTTTCCTTCCTATATTATGCCACCCACGTATATAAGTACTGCCCTTGATAGCTGCCCTCTCAGTATTTTGATTTTGTTTACCTGTTAGTCTTTGGCGGAAGATAAACCACAACTGGTGAGGAAATTGCAAAGCTCACAAACCTCCTGTTCTTACACCAGGCAGCATCTTCCAATACTTAGTCAGAATTTACCCATCCACTATATCCAGGACATTTTGCTTTGGGCTTTATGTATGTAAAAGGAGGAAAGCAGAGCTATCAACAGATGTAACTGCTCATGAAGGTACCAGTTTACCTTCCATGCTGGGTGGGGAAGACATGTGAACTGTGAAATTTGGAAGACCAGACCTGACAGGCGATTCCTGTGCTTTGGACCTAGATGATTTGATATAAGCATTATACTTCTGTCACCTGTTTGATGGTAGACAGCGTATGTTCTTTCGTTCAACCATATCTGCCACGACCAAGTTAGAGTGACCCAAGCCTCCCTGTGTACACTGGTGTGTGCTTCTGAAAGGTGTCCCTGGGTGGGGTAAAGGAGTGGGGCAGGGAAGCAGGACCTGCTGTCACACCCGCTGCAGCACTGGCGGAGCTGGCAGAGTGATGCCGTCCCCCCGAGCCGTGGCCATGCCCCCCGGCGCTGCTCCTGGGCAGCGGTGAGACCCCCCAGCCAGCGTGGGGGCACTTATAGTTATGGGGTAACTTCTAGTTACCTAATAATAGTTTCTTTATGAGTTGTGGATTTCCTCTCGGCTACTGCTACAGGCTGGTCCTGACTTACTGAAAACTTCATTTCATTCTGGCAAAGAAATAAAAATTGACAGTTATTGGTGTACTTGAGACTACTCTCAGGTTTATCAGCTTTATTTGAATAGACTTAATGGATGTCTTCAAAGTACAATTAAAAGCTGCAAAGGGAGGAAAGTTATCAACAGTATCACAAATGTTTTGAGCAGACTAGTTAGACACAGACCAACAGTTGTACAGGGATATATATGCCGTTCAGAACATAAAACTCATACTTGGCATGAAAGTCATAGTATTTGAACATTTCAGTCCTTTCTGCGGCATCAATATAATGTTTTGAAAGTTACATGTTGGAAAATATGGTGTCATCCTCCAAATTATGAGGTTTCAGATATTGCAGTTGAGGATTTTTGAAATTATTTTTGCCTGAGATTTATAAAATAAAACAGAAACTAAAATGCTGTGGGTGACCCTTATCTTCAGTAACTGATATTTTAGAAGAACACAAAATATTAAAAGAAAATTGAAAAACTTGCGAGAGTTGACCATGTACAGGTAGGACACCATATAAATAACCACATAAAGTACTAACTTTGTCAGGCTGAGCAAAGTGCTGTTTTGACAAGAAGTTAAGATAAATGGCATAAAGTATTTATATGGCAGATTTCCTCACAGAACCACAGCTATTTATGAGTGGAGAGGCTACCCATGGGGTCTCTGGTGCAGATGAAACCCAAACCTCCCGAGGTTGGCTCTCCCACCAGGGGTGGACCCTGCAGGCATTCAGGCAAATGAAGTGATCGACAAAACATCTCATGGAATGGAAAAAACATGAGTGGGGATGTGATGGTGACAGCATGAGCACTGCCTGGCCACCCACCTGCTCATGATTCCCTGTCCCACACCAGGTGTAGTGGCCTGGATGAGTAAATGGTGAAGCCTGGAACATCCTCCCATCCCAAACGTACCACTCACCCAGGTGAGCTGATTTTGGCTGGAGGCGGTTGCATTAAGTGTCTTCATTTTCCGATAATCCTATTCAACACCCCTGACATGAGCTTGGAGGGAACTGTATCTTCCAATCACCTCTTTGAAATGTCTGGGAGACTTGTGATCTATTTGACACCACTTCCTTAGGACTACATGAAATCACATGAACATTCCTACAGCTGTACGACCTGTCTCTACCACAAGCCCTGTGACATGCAGCGTGCTTCTTCCAGCTCTTTGAGCCATAGAATCTACAAATATCTCAGATTTGGCCTTTTAAAAAATTACTGCAGTTATGAAGACAGACATAAAAACATGATGCAAGAACAGTCTGTAGGCACAGAATTGAAAATACCCATAGTGCTTCTGTTGCAAAAGGACTAAGTAGGTTCATTTTCATTTTTGTCTGTAATGATGTGGTTTGGCAGCAGCTTCATTTCCAGGCTTGGAAGGGCTGGGAGGGGACTCTGTTCCAGGAAAGCCTGGGATGCTGGAGTGATGCTTGTGAACTCAGTGGTACAAATGAAGGTCAAGGTTTGCAAAATCAAACTTAAACTGCATGTAATCAAAACAAATGAGATTTGTCATCCCTTCAGGGACCCTCTAAGTGGTTGCCTTTTCTGTGGTGAATGTCATCTATCCTGAAATCGGTTTTCTTTCTATGAGAAAAAAAAGATTTTTTAACTCTTGCCTTTTCCCTGCTGGAATCTGATCATACTGCTTTTTTTACAGATCAGTAGCTCTGCTGTAGGCAATAGTATTCACTGTACCTCACATAGTTTCTGAGCCAGACAAAGACAATAATTAAAAGGAACACAGAGCATGACGCCTATTTCTTTTGGCACTGCTATCAAAATTGAGTGACTTTATTTTATTTCACCTTAGCTGCATTGATTGAAATGTGAAATTGTGTTAGTAAGTGGCTCTCTCCTACCTATTTATTAGGGTTCATTTGTTCATTCAGGCAGCGATGGCACATATCTAATTTTGAATCCTCTGTTGCTTCGTACAAGCTCCTCCTTTGACAAAAGGAGGATTTTCACCCTTAGAAATCATTTTGAGAACTGAAGTAAAGCAGAGCAGTACAATGAAAAATCTGATTAAGTTAATTAAATACTATGATTAGACTAATATGTTCACCTGAATGCAGGAGGCCACCATGACTATGACTCTTGACTCTTGCACAGCAAAACCCACGCAGAGGTGCTTTCATGTCACACAGCTGGACCTTTGAAGTAAAAGCCTATAGCAGGTGTTTTCAACTACAGTTGAGAAAGAGCTGTGGTGGAGCTCTGGTGGCTTCCAGAGCTGAGACGACAGGGCACTAAAGGTCCAAGCACCCAAAACAACACTACCAATTCCTGCATGTTGTGAGCTTCAGGGATGTGTGGCTGCAATGAAGCAGTGCTGTCAGCATAAGCAACTGCTTGCATCCACCGAGACTCCAAATCCAGCTTCTGAGAAACTTCAGCTGTGTGAAATAGCGGTGCGTATTTTGGGAGCCCAGCCTGTGCCATGACTGCACATCACAATTTCCACCCCAGCATTGCTCTGCTTGAGTGCAGAGATGAAGTTTCTAGGTAACATAGCCTTTTGGCATCAAATGTCACCTTGACTATGTGAAGCTGAATATTACGGATTACTTCTAATAATGACTGCACATAGGGACACTTGTGATGTAGAGCAGTGGTGTGTGGCTGGCCTATGGAGGCACAAGGCTCCTGTCTGCACCAGTGTCACCGTTTAATGCAGGGTGACAATAAACCGTGGCAGATACTCTCTGATTAACTCCCTCCCCCCTGCCCCTCCTTCCCCACTAAGGAAAGGGAATAGGAGGAAAAGAGACACAGACTTGCAAGTTGGAAAAAAAAGTTTAAAATGTTTTACTAATGCTACTAATAAAATAGAGAAAATAATACAAAATATACAAAACCAATCTTGAATTTCCCGGCAGAGCCGGCTCCTCGGGCAGCTGCAGGGCAGGCACCCAGAAGTCCTGGGCTGGACTCCATAGCAAACCGGAATGGGATTCAGGGATGCAGGGTCTGGAACCAGGCCTTGGATCGCAGGGACGACAGGCAGGGTCCTCTTCAGATGCCGGCCATGGTTGAAGAGAGAGAGATCCTCGCAATCTCCCACTTTTATATGGTGTATGGCATGGATGGGATGGAATACTTAGTTGGTCAATTTTAGTCACCTGTTCTGTTTGCCCCTCCTTGCAAATATGCCCCTCTCACTTACGGGACGTGTGTAATTTTATCAGGGACCTTGCATACCATTGCTTATGTTTACAAAAACAGGTAGCCAAATTCAGAAAAGTGCAGTTACTTAGAAGAACTTAACTGAAAGGAGAATTCACTAAAAGAGAAACTGGTCTTGTTTTTAACAAAACCAGGACAATCAGGAGTGCCCATCCCAGTGTTCCCCATCCCAGCATTGCCTACCCCCTTAGTCAGAGTCCAGATACCCTCTGGCCCGTCAGGGCTGACACAGTTGCAGCTTTGGCTCGCCCTGTACTTACGGCTCTTACTTTTAGAAAGTTATTTTACTTTTCTAGCAACTGGTTTTGAAGTGAGTTGCCTGCATTTCCATGATAATAACTACCATCAATTGTTTGTGTACTGCTGTATCTGGTTTCTAATGCAGGACCCAATTATATTTATGAAAACGAGTGTGTCAGAAAGTACCAGCAAATTATACCAAAGAAATCTCAAGATGGTTTCACAACTCGTTATTATCAGCATATGAGGTCAGGAGGAAACTGGTTTGTTTAGTGACACATTGTTTGATTTAGCAGCTGAATGACTCACACCAAATTGAAGATTTGTTGCTACATTGAATGCCTAATTACAAAGATAAGCTGTGCTGTTGGTTCAAAGATAGTGTGTAGGCTGGGATGAGCAGATGCCAAAATCGTGAAGACAATTACTAAAGTTTAACTTATAAAGTCTGAATTGAAAGCTGTGATTAAATATGGACTGTTCTTCATTAATCACTATTTAGGTTTTCCCTTCTTTGTTTCATTCTTCACTTTGACAGAAGCAACCCTATAGAGAGGACCTGAAGTAGAACTAAATACCACTGTTTGATTTGAATCTTGCTTACATGGATCTTCCATTTCCACCACTTAATTAACACTAGTGAAGCTACCCAGGTGCAAAAGTAACCAGAATTTTGGTCTCATCCATTCAGTCTGAGATGGGATGATAGCACACACACCTCCCCCATCACCTGTGTGCCCTGTTCTTGTCCCAAGAGGCATGTATATGAGCCCCATGTAAACTGTTCCAAGCAATTACTCATGCTCACTCCTCCCTCACTTGCTCTCTCCAGTGCAAACAGTGTCACCTCAGCTGGGTGGACCAGTGTGAGCTTAGGCTCAATGGTGCAGAGGGTCAGCAGGGGCCTGCAAAAATGAGGTGCTGAGGTGGGTGCAGCTGGAGCCCCTCTCACTGGGGCTGCCTGGAGCTGGGCAGGGGCAGAGCCACTTTTCATCTCCTAGTTGTCAGTTTTAAAAGTGTTGGTAGAGGCACTACCTGTTTCTTAGCCAGGAGCTGGAAGTCTTGTCTCAGTGCCCAGACATGCTTGGGGGATTTAGAAGGGAGGCACCGGAGATGAAGCTCCTTCTGAGTGGAGAATCAGTTATGTATATTTAATCTGACAATGTTAATTTTTCATCTTGTAAATCCAGGAATACCACAAATCATGGGGGCAGGAAAAGTCTATTTGGTTAAAACTGAAGGTCCTGGCTCCATCCCCACTGCAGCTGAGGGATGAGCACCCGCTGTAGCCCAGCATTGCTACAACACCTGATGAAGAGCAGCCTTATCTCCCATCGTGTGTCCCCTGCGAGGGCCACCTCTCATGGGTCACCTGCCCACCCTCCTCTGGTGGTGTCTTCCCTGACTCCACTTTGGGATCTCACAGCAAGGCCATTGCTTTGGCATCATGGTGCCTTCATTGCATGGGACAGCAGTGGTCCCCCAGCACATTCTGGGGTGCGTTTGGGTTTGGCTCCACTCCAGTGCAGCAGGTGGAGTCACAGGGATCCCTGGCAGTGGTCTGGCAAGGCGAGGGGCTCCTAGAACCCCCAGGGAGCCCCAGGAACCAGAAATGGCAGAGACACCCCTGCAACACCTCCTTCCTGCGGGAGGGGATGTGATGACAGAAATCCTCCCTCGCTGCTGTGAGCTCCTTTGCTTTGCTCACCAGCAGATGGTGTAGTCCCTGACACCAGCAGCTGCTCAAGGTATAAAAAAGGAAAAGCTTAATTATTCCTGCAAGAGAACCCATATGCTCCCCACTTCCCCCGCCCCACCCCCCCTGCTGCACGCACACTTTGAAGTATTGCTGCTGGCTGCTGCCCTCTTGGGCACAGGCAGTTGGATTTGTTGTGCACCCGGATAGCAGAAATTACTGTGGCTGACAGACACAAAGGCAGACAGTGTGACGCGAGGATGCATTAACTCTCGTCGCTGCAAGCAGTGCCATGTTTGCCAGTGATGCTGCTTGTGCTCGTTACTGGAGCACAAACTCCAGCACGGGGAGGGAGCTCTGCAGCAGCCAGGTGCCTCCATCACACCACTGCCCTTATGGAATAACCCTGTCCTGCATGTGGGGAAACCTGTCTGCCAAAGCACTGCTCGCTTGTTTTCCTAGGTGGACACCAGCTTAAAAATGTCCTCCACACTTTCCTCAGCACCAAGGAGCAGGTACAAGCTGTTAATTCCCATGGCTCCCTGAGGAGCTACAGTAGGGCCATCTGGCTGCCTGGGTGCCTTTGATGGGGCAGTTCACCTGCTGAACCACAGCACACCTTCACATGCTTTGCTGGGGGGAAGCTACAGGGTGTGTTTGAACAGAATAACCATGCAGTGAAAGCTAACAACAGAAATCATCAATAAATTAGACTCCTAAGCTGTTGGCTGAAATCCCACAAAGCGGGCACCGCAAAAGGTGCAAGATTTCATCTGTGATGCTCTCAGTGTGGCAGCCCGTGGTTCATGCCACGAGCCAGGGCAACACACTGAGAGGAGGCAGGTCAGTGCTTAGCGTGCCTGCATGGCTCTCCTGGCTGTGACCACTGAGCCAGATCTCCACACAAGAGATGACAGAGCAGAGAGCACCCCAAGCATGCCCCCATTGCTCTCATAACACCCTGCATTCAGATCCCAACAGCTTCAATAGTTTTACAGAGGTTAGAGGAAAAAATATTTATTATTGACACAAAGCTGACAGTCATCTTTCCGCATTGCTTTAGGAAGATTAAATAAGGACTTAAGAATTTGTGGAGGTAAAGAAGCAAAGCAATAATTGGTTTGATTTAGAAATTGTTGGTTTGGGGGGCAAGTTGCTCACAAAGCAAAGCTTTTTCTTCTTCTGAGAGGGGATACAACTGCACCAGGTGAATCATCACTCCCGGGAGAAAAATAACTGGGCAAAAGCCTCCCCACTGTGCCTGTGAAAGTGCTGTCTGTGCCCAATTGTTCCCGTGGAATATTGGCTGCAGGGCTTGTTCTTTCTTGCAAATAGATTAGGCTGCTGCCTCTTAAGCTTATTGGAGATGTTGCCCCTCAGCCCCCAGGATTACTTTATCAGCAGCAACCAGATGGAGCGTATCAAGGTCATGCCAGTCATTCCACACCCGTTGATCCTGCGTGGGAGCCAAAAAAATAATTGCTTAGAAATGTAAAAGCAAAAGCCTAAAATCATGAAAAAAAAGATCAAAGGGAAAATGTGGGAAGGACTGGGAACTTCTTGCTTGATACTGCTATCAGTGTCAGCACATTTTGGAGAATGACTTACGTGGCATCTGATGCAGTTTGCAAACGCAAGAGAGGTGGAAACCCTGGAGAGGAGATATTTTTGGCAAGAAATACCTATTTAGTGGCTACCAGCCATGTTCAATTTGCATACATTTAACTCATGGAGATAACAGCAAATGCAAAAAGCTTTCTGAAAGGATGCCGCACAGTGATGCTGTTGGCTTCGCACTGCTGGTTGGAATGTAACTCCCCACCAAAACGCTCCCAGCATGGCTGGGGCTCCCTGGCATGTGGCTCTCAGTGTGCCTGGAGCCATGAGGATGAGCTCCCACATGGGCAAGAGTCCTCACACCGGGGCGGGCTGCGTCTGTCTCCAAGCCTCCCTATGCTGTCAAGCATGAAACGACGTTTCCCAGATCCCTGCCTGTGACAATCTGCAAGTGCCCGAGCCACAAGCTTGAACTGGATCAGATCACCTCGTCCACCATGGGACATGTACCATGAAACAGCTCGGGAAGCAAACACATGAGCTCTTCTGGGCAGGATTAGGCCTGCTCCATTTTCTGTAAATCACGAGTCACACTCTGGGTGATGGGAATAATGGCAGGAAATTAGGGGAAAATGTGTGTAAAGATGCAGATGGAAAACCTGAAATTTTCAGCCTTGCCTCCTGCCCTGAAGAGCCCCAGACCTGGGGAAGAAATGAGGATGCAGGGATGTTACTCAGGTCCCTGCACCCATGGGGTCTGGTACAACCACCATGGCACTGGAGAAGGCAGAGGGCTATAATTTCACCCTGCCCCACACTTTGCAGCATCTCTCAGCCCACTCTGCACACTGCTTAATTTTATAGACATAATTCACATGCAGCTCTGCCTGTCAGGCACATGGGCTGTGGCCGGGCAGCAGCACAACAGTGTTGGCTTGGCAGCAGCCACCGACGGGCAACTGGGTACTGGCAAGAGTTCAGAGGAAGGTGATGAAGCTGGTGAGGGGCCTGGAGCACAAGTCTGATGAGAAGCAGGTGAGGCAACTGGGGCTGTTTAGCCTGGAGAAAAGGAGGCTGAGGGGAGACCTTATAGCTGTCTACAGCTACCTGAAAGGAGGTTGTAGCATGGAGGGTGTTGGTCTCTTTTCCCGAGTAGCAAGTGATAGGACAAGAGGAAGTGGCCTCAAGTTGCACCAGGGAAGGTTCAGATTGGATATTAGGAAAAAATTCTTCACGGATTGGGTTGTGAAGCATTGGAACAGGCTGCCCAGGGAAGTGGTGGAGTCACCATCCCTGGAGGTGTTTAAAAGGCATATAGATGAGGTTCTTAGGGACATGGTTTAGTGCCAGAGTTAGGTTAATGGCTGGACTCAATGATCTTGAGGGTTCTTCCAACAGAAATGATTCTATGATTCTCTGAATGTGTCAGCGGGGTGAGCAGGGCACACTCAGCTGCCTGGCCTGCCTGTCGCTGTGAGGAGCATGGGCTGGATCACTGCACACCTCCAAGGGGTGTCCTAGGCCACCTGGCAAATGCAAGCCTACTGATGACAATCAAAATAAGACCCAGAGGATGCAAAAGGGGTGTCTGCGCATGCACTGGGGAGATAAGATTCCTTCCTCTGTCTCTGTAGGTACCAGTAGCCCAAAGACCAAGATGATGGCACAGCTGTGTGCCGTGGAGAAATGGAGGAATCACCTGTCACACCCCAGGGGAGCCCCACTCCAAGCAGTTATTCCTGGAAGCTTCCTTTTTTGAAATGTCGTATCCTTTTGATTGCCTGAAACTAACTTTGCGTGATTCACACATTTTGCTGTGCCCTATTAAATGATGGCAGCCATTCCACAATCCTCTATTTATGGAGATAGAATGCTAAAAGCAGCAGGGACTGAGGAGTTCTCCTATTCGATTTGCTCAACTAGCATTATTCCGCCTAGTGGTTTTGGCATAATTTTTAAATAAAATTGGCAAATCTCTTAGGCGAGCCTGCGTTCATGACCTTTAGCCTCAAATTTGTTAACTTCTTGCTGGAATAATTAGGCTTTAATTCTCAAGCACTGCCTCTTCTTTTAGTTCACTCCTATGAAGTGATTCAGACAACTATTAGAAATTTCTTATTCCCCTTATTCATGTTGTTCAGACTTGCTCGACCTCTTAAGAGGAGCTGGCCTCTGACACTCTGCTCCTGCACAGAAGTTCACAGCTGCTCTCATTGCATGGACCATTTGTGCTGGTGAGGCCACTGAAGAGTTAGAGAAGTCTATAATAGTGTTGCTTGAAATTCATATGGGTGTGAGGTGGAGATAAGCTAACAAAGCCAGTCCATTTTCATGCAAATAGAGGACCACTTCCTTAGCATTGCATTTCATGTCCTGTTGTAGGTAAGAACAGTTTTGTTGTCCCCAATATATCAGATAAGCCTTTGGGAGCTGGGGGCCATGCTGAAACTGGGTTTTATGGACCTGCCACCAACATGAAATATTTTTTTACACCTAGGCTGCAGCACAGATACTGAAATGGCACTGGGAGCCTTGCTGGGCAGAGGAATATCACTGTCTGTACTGCCAAATTGTCAGATCAGCTCCTGGTGTATTTGCAATGGGATCAAAGAAAGGATCTCCTGAACCACTCTCAGGCCTAGGGGGATAGCACAGGCCAGGGCTGTTCCTGGTGGTCACGTTGGGGTGGGTCACTCAGCATTGTGTGCCTTTTCTGGTATGTTGAGTGTTAGGGAAATATGTAGAAAGCTGGCTCTAAAATCATTAACAGCAGAATGAAGTTTCTGTAGAAAAGAGCTACATACTGTTTCAAAAAAAACCCTGCTGTAGAGGCCCTATACTGGGTAGAATGGGTAGGATTCTTCCTGTCTGACTGGTCTGCTGATCGCTGAAGGCTCCTGCAGAAATAGGTGCCTGTAAGACTTCACCTGTCTGATCTATCTGCTGGAAGTGTTCTTTCAGATGGGATGAACCACTTCCCCAGAATTGCCTGTTCCTCTCCACTGCCTTTAAAGAGAGTTATATATCTTCATTTGGCTGACTGAATACCACCTCAGGCAACTGGCAGGGGAAAAAAGCTTTTCCCTTTGTAAGAAATGAGGCTTGGGTTTTGCACTGTGTCTTCGTATAGGAGGCGCTTGATTTAGGGGCACACCCCTCTGTAAGGGTGGAGAGAAGCAGACACCTCCAGGGTAATCCCGATTTATGGATTTGCTGGCAGCACTGCTCTCAGCAATGCCTGGCTCTCCAGGGCTGCGGGCAGACACCAGCGGATGCTGCTTCTCCTGAAGGCAGCTCACTCCTCCACCCCAACACAGCTGCCATCACTCCAGCTGAGGTCAGTCAAAATATTTCCCAGGAAGTAATATACATGGAAGTAAAAAATCAAAAATACAATTGAAATGCACTATGGCAGCTCTGCCACACTCTACATCTACCACAGCAGAAAGTAATCCTTTATGGAAAAGACGCCTCTTTGAGTGCCATAGAAGGGACCATAAACACAATCACTATAAAATATTAATCAGAAATGTGAGTGTGATCCAGGGGGTTTCACAGTCATTCTCTAATTTTGGTTCTTGTGCAGAACAGTTCTGGGTAAGGGAATATAAATACATATGTATTTATTTGCTAGACACTATCTGTCAAAAAGCTGTCAGTAAGATTTTTGTCTTTCATGAAACAACAGTGACATCCAGTGGTACTGTAGGTGTAGCCGAGGAAAGGTAAAGCCTCCTTGGGACAGGTTCTCTCACCCAGGGACAGGCTTCCTGCGCCCTGGCCCCTTGGAGAAGACTGGCAGCACACATGCAGCTCCAGCTGCCCACAGCCTGGGGCAGCACTTCTGTAATGGATGAACCTGTAAAAGAAGAGCGAGAAAAAAATGCATTTTTCAGAGCCTAATGCGAGAACACATGCATTTCAGGAGCTTCGTAACTGCACATACAGGGATGAAATTAAAAAAAAAAATCTGCCTGTTCTCTGAAAAACAGCACCAGCATGTCAATCAAAGTCTACTTCCATGTAAGCAAATGCATAGCACAAAAAATTATTCCCAGGCACTTTACTTCACTTTCTCTAAGGCATAATTAAAATCCTCTCTTTATTTTCCTTTCTCCTCCTCCTCATTTTCTGTTTTGCATACTGATTTATAACCATCTAAAAAATATTTTCCTTGGGCTCTCTAACCTCTTCCAATTTCCCTTTAGTTTTCTACCATTTAGATTTGGATTGGCTCAGTTAAATTTTGTTTTCTACTTCTGACCAGTTCTCTTGAAGAAGCTCTCAGAGAGCCTCTGTCTTATTCTGCTGTCATTTTGACTTACTTCTTTATCGCTTTCCATTGATTTTCTTGTAGGACTTAATTTTAATCCAATTTACAGTGTCGGTAATCTGGGTAGCTTCTTTTAGTTAGATTTAGATCCCAACTCATTTCCTCTCCATTGTCAACTGTCTGACTTCCTTCATTTAAATCATGGTACTCACTGTCTCAGCCAGGCTGATCCCTATCCGGCTGGGGCTCTCTGGCTCTCGCCTGCTGCTGGCTGGAACGTGGAGCGAGGGACTGAATGGCTGGGAGATCAGGCAGCAAGAGGCAGAGCATAGGAGATGGGCACCCTCCCCGCCACAGGTTTCAGTTATTTAGTTGTGGTAAGAGCAAGCAGAAGGAATGCAAATCTCTCCGGTGAGCCAGCTCCGCCAGCAATCACAGCGCAGAGTCACGCTGGATGCAGGAGCACAGTACTGGGGGTGACAGGTTCTGCAAGATCCCAGGGGACGTCAGGTCCAGCTTCCCAAAGACATCGGTGGGACCCACGGACATCGATGGGACCCACGGACATCAATGGGAGTTGGGCTCCATTTACACAGGTCTATGGCTCCCAGGATTTGTCGAGGAGGAGTTGTTCGCCAGGACACATGTAAAGAGGCATTAATTAGCAGTGTGAAGCCACCACACAATAATTAAAACATTTGAAACTCTCACCCTCATCCCCTGAATACATGATGCACAGTTTTGTTCCTGCAGTAAAATGGTCAAAATTTGTTGCATTTTAATTGCATTTGTCAGGCATGAAGCTACAGCGAGCCGTGAAGATTCTTCTTCCCAGGATAACTCTAGGAGGTATTTGTAGCTGTGCGATGCTCTTCTTTCTTTTGTTTCTTTCTTTTTCTTCTGTATTATTTTCTTTTCTAGCATGATTGACACATCCATTTCCTTCTTTGAAGTGTAAATGAAAAAGCTATTCCATCAGATCTATATGGAAAATCATCAGTGTTCTTATCTCTAATAGCCTAACCACACATTTGGGGAAAAAAACCACACTGAAATACGAGCCCATTTTTGTCTCAGAAATGTCTTTCTTTACAATATTTAATTAAAGACAGAAAAATAATCTTTCTATTTTTTTTCCAATAGATCTGTCTTTCCTTTCTTCTGTAGGAATAGTGGGCGAACTCTTAAAGGGAACTAAAAACTACCTGTGCTTGACAGGAAAGGAACAAAACTGCAGTATTTTCTGCTGCTTACGTTGAACACCACCACAAACTCAGCTGCATCTATTAGGAAACATTATGTACTCTTTCCCTGCCATATACCTGTCTTTTGTCCAGTTGCCAGCTGACTTAATCTTTCATCAGAAAATAATTTTCACTTAATGAGAATTTACTGTTAAGTGCCTTCTCCCTCAGGAGCACGTTTCTTCTTTGTCCAGCACAAGTCTTTCTATGCAGATTGCAGCAGTTATTGGAGCATGATGAGCCTTATTACAGGTATTGATTTGTCTCAGGCTGCTGTCTAGATTTGCATTGAACCATCAAACACACACACTCACATGAAGATCTGCCTTCATTTTTCAGTGGCTACTTATTTTACTTGTTGGGGCATAGGCAAGGTTCCTCTGATCAGCTAAGGCGATCCTCTGAAGCTGTGCTGCTCCACCACTTGTGAGGACACAGTGAGCAAAGGCAAGGTGAAGGCTGTAATGGACTGTCACATCTCACAGGCTGCGTGGGTTTATTTTTAGATCAGTACATCAGACACGCGCTTGAGCGATGGGAACTTGCTCTCAGCTGCTCCTTCTCTAAGTGACATTTTGAAGTAGCTCAGTGCGCCTCCCCGCATTGCTTGCTCTGGGCTGCTCACCCCTGAGAGGAGGAAAGGGATGGCTGCCCCAGCACCGCAGGAGGAAACGAGGGAGATATTAATACAAAACGGGTACTGGAGACAGCGAGGGTAGCACCTAGCCATAACCATGGACAGGGTTGAAAGTCATTACAAATACCTTCAAGATGCCCTGTAATATTCTTATCTTGACATGGGCCAACTTCTTGCTACACTCCTTGCACTTGCTTAACTTTTAGCAAATGAAAAGTCCCACCAGGGTCTTGGAGCCCAAATTTTGTTCTTTGATGACGTGCTAAAACACTTGAAGGAAGTTGCACAAGCAACTTCTTATTATTGTCTTGCATCTCTGCATTGATACTCGCTGTGTTGCATATTGAATGTGTAAACACTTGCTTTCAAACTATGTTTCACTTCTGAGGAAAACACTGCCGCGATAACCTGAGTACTACTGCTGCACACAGGCCAGTCAAAACTTTCCAAGGATCAATTTGGAAACAAAAAGAGATTAATTTCCTTCAAATAACTTCTCTGAAAAGATTAATTCCATTTCTTTACTTCCTCCAATATTACACTGGGGCTGATTTTCATGTACTTGGAGATCTTTACTGATGTGCTATTTTTTCTGTTCAATATTTTCGTCTTGGTTTTTTTAAGGGCCATAGAGTTATTTGCACTGTCTCCATTTGGATTCTTCTTTTAAAGGGGAAAAATGAGCGCCACAATCATTATACTGTCTGGTAGAAGATGAAAGAAGGCTTGCTCTAGAACAATTTAAAAATCATAAGGATGTAAGGTTCTCTTTAACAAGGTGTGCTAAAGCGATAATAATGTTACACTTTACTCCCTGCTCACCTCTGCTGGACCTCTGGTCTCAGCTTTCCAGACTGTGTGGGACCATGAATGAACAGGAAGCAAACCTGGGAACAGGGCTCCAGCCGCTGGCCTCAGGCAGCGGGTGTCCTCAGTCAGGCATCCTCCTCTGCGGGCTTCATCAGGCTGCCTGGCTCATGGGTTCCCATGCAGGGGATTACACTCAAAAGAAAAGTCATTTCATCACTGCATCGCTTGTTCTGTTGCATTCAATGCTCTCCTCAAATGTGGGAGACCGAGTTCAATCCCACCCAAAGTAAGCAGGTCCTGCAGCCCTACAGAAGTGCCCTAACCAGCCCACAGCCCTCACAAGACATGCAAGCAGATCAAACCCGTGTGAGGTTCTGGCTCCTGCCATACCCCTCCATCTATTTATGTCAGTGGAAGGGGCAATCGCCCCCCTGCAATGGCCTGGAGGCCCCCTGCGGTCCCTCAGCACTTCCCCACCAGTTGGTGCAGGGAGTGGGAAAGGTTTATCCCACAGGGGTAAAAGGATGCTGGGACAGGAATTAGCAGGGCTCATTTGGAGGGCTTTAAACTAGATTTGAAGGGGGATGAGGTTGTAGCTGGGCTTGCATCAGTGGGGCAGCATGCCGGAATCGATAAAGACCGGGAGGCCCCCCAGGCCCCTAGGGTGAAATCGGTGTACTCGTCTCGCTCCCTGAAGTGCCTGTACACCAATGTGCGCAGCATGGGGAATAAGCAGGAGGAGTTAGAAACCTGCGTTCAGTCAGGAGATTATGATCTGGTGGCATTAACAGAGACATGGTGGGACAGCTCGCATGACTGGAATGTGGTCATGGATGGCTATGTCCTTTTCAGGAAAGACAGGCCAGTCAAGCGTGGTGGTAGAGTTGCTCTTTATGTGAGAAAGCAACTACAATGTATAGAGTACTGTCCAGGTGCGGTTGAGGAGTGAGTTGAGAGTCTGTGGGTGAGAATTAAGGGGCAGGCTGGCAGGGAGGATACTGTTGTGGGAGTCTATTACAGGCCACCAGATCAGGGTGAGGATGTTGATGAGGCCTTCTACGGGCAGCTGAGAGCAGCCTCACAGTCACAGGCTCTGGTTGTTATGGGGGATTTTAACTACCCTGATGTTTGCTGGAAGGACTACTCAGCCAGCCAGCCTCAGTCTAGGAGGTTCCTCCAGCGCATTGACGATAACTTTCTGATGCAAATGGTGGAGGAGCCGACTAGGAGAGGTGCGCTGCTGGATCTCGTCCTCACTAACAAGGAGGGTCTGGTTGAAGCAGTAAAGGTGGAGGGCTGCCTTGGTTGCAGCGTGGAGTTCAGGATCTCACGTGGCGGGAGCAGAATAGCAAGCAGAATTGCAACCCTGGACTTCAGCAGGGCCAACTTTGGCCTGTTCAAACAATTGCTGGGGAAATCCTGTGGGCAAGGCTGCTTGAAGGTAAAGGGGCCCAAGATAGTTGGTTAACGTTCAGGGACTGCTTCTACCAAGCTCAAGATCAGTGCATCCCGACATGTAGGAAGTCAAGGAAGGGAGCCAGGAGACCTGCGTGGTTAAACAGAGAACTGCTGGGCAAACTCAAGTGGAAGAGGAGAGTTTACAAATCATGGAAGGAGGGGCTGGCCACTTGGGAAGAATATAAGGCTGTTGTTAAAGGATGTAGGGAGGCAACTAGGAAAGCTAAGGCCTCCTTAGAGTTAAACCTGGCAAGAGGGGTCAAGGACAACAGAAAGAGCTTCTTCAGATACATGGCAGATAAAACTAACACCAGAGGCAATGTAGGCCCACTGATGAATGGGATGGGTGCCCTGGTGACAGAACATACAGAGAAGGCAGAGTTACTGAATGCCTTCTTTGTTTCTGCCTACTCTGCCGGAGGCTGTCCTGAGGAGCCCCGTACCCCTGAGGCCCCAGAGGAAGGCAGGGAAATGGAGGAGTTTGCCTTGGTTGATGAGGACTGGGTTAGGGACCAATTAAGCAATCTGGACATCCATAAATCCATGGGTCCAGATGGGATGCACCCCCGGGTGCTGAGGGAGATGGCTGAAGTCATTGCTGGACCACTCTCCATCATCTTTGCCAAGTCTTGGGAAACGGGAGAGGTGCCTGAGGACTGGAGGAAAGCAAATGTCACTCCGGTCTTCAAAAAGGGCAAGAAGGAGGACCCGGGCAACTATAGACCAGTCAGCCTCACCTCCATCCCTGGGAAAGTGATGGAACACCTTATCCTTGGTGCCATCTTAAGACATATCAAGGATAAGAGGGTCATCAGGGACAGTCAACATGGCTTCACCAAGGTGAAGTCGTGCTTGACCAACCTCATAGCCTTTTATGAAGACATAACAAGGTGGATTGATGATGGCAGAGCGGTGGATGTGGTCTACCTTGACTTCAGTAAAGCATTTGACACGGTCTCCCACAGCATCCTCACGGCTAAACAGAAGAAGTGTGGACTGGACGGTCGGGTAGTGAGGTGGACCGCAAACTGGCTGAAGGAAAGAAGCCAGAGAGTCGTGGTCAATGGGGCGGAGTCTTGTTGGAGGCCTGTATCCAGTGGAGTCCCTCAAGGATCAGTACTGGCACCAGTATTATTCAATATATTCATCAACGATTTGGATGAGGGAACTGAGTGTACTATCAGCAAGCTTGCTGATGACACCAAGCTGGGAGGAGTGGCTGTCATGCCAGAAGGCTGTGCTGCCATCCAGTGAGATCTGGACAGGCTAGAGAGTTGGGCAGGGAAAAATTTAATGAAATATAACAAGGGAAAATGTAGAGTCTTACATCTGGGCAGGAACAACCCCAGGTTCCAGTATAGGTTGGGGAATGACCTATTAGAGAGCAGCGTAGGGGAAAGGGACCTGGGGGTCCTGGTGGACGGCAGGATGACCATGAGCCAGCATTGTGTCCTTGTGACCAAGAAGGCCAATGGCACCCTGGGGTGTATTAGGAGGGGAGTGGTTAGTAGGGCGAGAGAGGTTCTCCTTCACCTCTACTCTGCCCTGGTGAGACCTCATCTGGAATATTGTGTCCAGTTCTGGGCCCCTCAGTTCAAGAAGGACAGGGAACTGCTGGAGAGAGTCCAGCGCAGGACAACGAAGGTGATTAAGGGAGTGGAGCATCTCCCTTATGAGGAAAGGCTGAGGGAGCTGGGTCTCTTTAGCTTGGAGAAGAGGAGACTGAGGGGTGACCTCATTAATGTTTATAAATATATAAAGGGTGGGTGTCACGAGGATGGAGCCAGGGTCTTCTCAGTGACAACCAACAGCAAGACAAGGGGTAATGGGTTCAAGCTGGAACACAAGAGGTTCCACTTAAATTTGAGAAGAAACTTCTTCTCAGTGAGGGTGACGGAACACTGGAACAGGCTGCCCAGGGAGGTTGTGGATTCTCCTTCTCTGGAGACATTCAAAACCCGCCTGGACACCTTCCTGTGCAACCTCACCTAGGTGTTCCTGCTCTGGCAGGGGGATTGGACTAGATGATCTTTTGAGGTCCCTTCCAATCCCTAACATTCTGTGATTCTGTGATTCTGTGAGTGAGGCTCCCATGTTGGGTGGGCCGGGTCTCTACATACAGCACATTTCTCCATGGGTATACTGAAGTTAGGAACAGGCAACAATCCTTCCCCTAAAATTCTGGGGACACAGATTCCAAATTAAGCTCCTAAAGTGAAAGCAAAGTCTACCTCGCACTTACCCTAGAAACACTGAGCTGTCAGATACGCCTCCCCTTCTCTGCTGTGACCCGTTTATTGAGTTATGACATTAGGCATAATTAGCTGTACTGCTGCATTCGCAATCAATTTAAAATTAGCAGCTTCGGTTGGTTTGTTTGTTTGTTTTCAGTAAATCTGTCTCAGAGTCTGAAAGTAAGTGCAGTATGAGAAATAACTGAAGAGATTTATAGTTCAAGTCAGGCAATTTCCTTAAGGATTTGGGGACTGTTCGGAAGATAACTGTTGTCAGTCACCACCAGACCCTGATGCCACCAGCACTTTCACTCACACATTCAGCAACTTACATTTTCAGAAATAACTAGTAATCATTGAAGCTTAATATGAAGGAATTGCTATTGGCCTGTACACACCTATCATGTTTCCTGAAATCACACCTCCAAAATGCAGACTCAGGAGGCCGCTGGCCACTTGGTAAATACAGGACAAGCTTTGTATGGCTTTTTCAGATCTTTGGCATGTATATTTAGTTCCTTACATTTCATGGACTATATGCAAAGCAAGGTAATAGGAACATGACTAAATCTAAGATGCAGCTGAAGCAAAAGCTGGGTGCTCAACCCTGAATAAAGGTCTTAACAAATAAATCAATTTAACATATATAATTTGTGTGCATCCTCCCTTAAAAATTTCAGAGGAAAGGGAAATTATCTGGAGAAAGACTATCCTGCATTGATGCAGAAACAAAAGGAGTGATCTCATGACACTTGGAGTTATGGAGGCTCTTCCCACTGAACTAGATGGGAGCAAAGCTGATGTTTCACGGCTCTTGCATCAGTGCGGCTCACACAAGCGTGCAGCTCTGTTACCATAGCATCAGGGCTCCTCTTGCAGTGTATTTCCCATCAAGTGTTGGTTAAGAGTTTTTTTTCTTAAATCTAAGAATCCAAAGCAAGAAACATATAAATGAAATGTCTTAAGAAGAAAATATATGCTCTGCTATTATTATGTTGTAATAAGGATGCTGAATCTGCAAGTTTAGCTTTGCTTTTTCTGTCTCCTCTTTTGCAAGATTTTGGATTATCATCTTCCATCAATATACAACAATTTCCATTAGCTGGAATGGAAATTTGCCATGAATAATGGAACGTGGATGGGAGAACAAATGTCTGTCCTCCATCTTAGCACAGCAATCTGGATTTTTTTTTCTTATCATCACATGTATTATAGATACTGCGCAAACAGATAAGGGAAGATCCCTGCCCAGTCTCGCTTCAAGACCCAAGTAAACAGATAAAATAATGCAAGAATGGCATGATGGCAGTAATACCTTCTCATATTTTCAGTCTATGGCATGGATTTAGGAACCTTTCTGGCTTGCATAAATTACGACCCTCATCACCCAATATTATTCATTATTTCTGAAAGAAACAGCCAGCTTCAGAACACTTTTGATCCCGTTGCTCTAAGAGAAAGACCCAGATGACAATGCTCTTCTCCTAACTCATCGGACATAATTAAATAGGATAACTTCAGCCCCATGTTTGCAGTTTGTAAGCACGTAGAGGTGTTTAAAAGTGCTCACTTTGTGCCTCTATGTCCATATGTAGTTGGTCATTCACAAATATCTAAAATCATATTTCTCAGCTCCATCAAAGTACTTTTAACTCAACCTATACATTTTTATTGGCTTCTCTGATCTAATAAAACAATGTGCTCTCATTAAGTGACAGGAAGGCCTACCACTGCTGTCTTTCTATAAATCTAGTACCTTTTAATCAAGGAAGGAAGCTTTGTATTGTAGCGTGCAGCTTATAAACTGGCTTTTACCAAGCTGAGCCACTTATTTGTAAGCCTCTCTATTAGGGAGCTCCAGATAAGCCATTCCTGAGCTGAGCAAGTTCTGAGGGCTGGAGACCAGTCTGCTGTCAGCAACGTGAGGCAGATTTGAAGAAACCTCCCTGAAGTCCGTAGCTGAATGTATAAAAGCTGAGAAGCCCTCCAGCCACACTCCTGTCCACCCTGATGTGCAGGCATTTCTTCTCTAGAGCTTCCTGTTTCTATGGACTGAAATGTTTCTTTCAGAGGGACACAGGAACGCCGCTTTGTTTTTCAGCACCCTTTTAATCTTGCAGCAGGATTAAAATGCTTTTCGATTTAACACTAATCATATGCCCCCTGATTTTACAGTGGCCTGTAGTTCCTCTGAATTGTTTGTGTGGCGTGACAAGGGTGCTTCTGAGTGGATTAGAGAATTGTGCATGTCATTTAAGGTCAAAAAGGCCTCCCGTTCATTTTCAAAATACCAAAACTTCTTTTCCTAAAAATTTGGTTTCCCTGCAAATACAACCATATGTGTAATGCTGAAAATTAAGATATCTTAAGATATCAGACGCCAGCCTGGGAGAAGCATCCAGGATGCAATCAGCAGTGGTTACTCTGTGCTCTCACTTCCCCGGGGGGGATGTCCTGAGGTACCCCCAGTCTTTGGCTTGTGATGAAAATCCCCGTCGGCACCCTGGTCTCACACCAGCAGGGCATACCCTAGGCATGTGGCTGGTTTCTTACTAGACTTCTCCTTTGTCAAGCAGGGATAGGGGTCTTTCTTTTTAGTTTTACTATTTCCTTTACCTCGTTTTCCCCTTCAGACAAGCCAGGAAGCTTGGGTTCAGGATTACACAAACATGGATTAAAATATCCTTAAGGGTCAAAACATCTGTCTGCAGATCTACTGAAGATTTTGAAAAGAGCTATTGTGCTTTTGTAGCCTCATAAGTTCTTAGATGCCTTGATAAAAGGTAGAGAGACTAAATCACCTTGGAGAATTAAATTATTTTCTTATAAATTAGCCATTGCCACTTTTCTAGTCCATAAATATAGCAACATTTTAGAATATTTCTTCCTAACCCTCTGTTACATTTAAGTGCAAATTTTTAGTTTGTGTAAGAGCATGATACAAGACATTTGAAGGCTTGGGGTCTTTGTCAGCAGAATTGATTGGCAACCTGAGGCAGAAATAACTGATTATAATGGGAAATTTCCAGAATAGATTAATTTCTTATTGCATTTGAGTCATTTCAGGGAGGGAATTTTCTGTGCTAGCTTAAACTCCTCCTTCCTTTCTTCCTTCCTCCCCCTCACCTCTCCCACGCATACTTAAGTGGTTCCTGCTGGTATTTGTACTGCTTCTTTATTGAAATATATATATTTTCAAATTTTCAAGTGTTTGCATTTGTTCAAAGAGCAGAGGACTAAACAGCGAAAATAATCATACCCACGTCAGTGGTGTCTGAACTGATCTCCACCTTCAAATAGTTATTCTTCCTAGGCATATTATCTTTATTTAAAAACATTTCATTAAGTTACTTGATTTGCAAATAAGTCATTTAACATTCAAATCTTGTCTATGGGAATATGTTCCGTATAAGATCAGCTTAAAAAAACTTGGGAAAGAGAAGACAGAGAAGTATAGAAAAGGTGAAAAATTAGTGACTGCTTCTCACATGCAGCAACAAAAGGGCATTAAATGACATTTCCAGCAAGTCTCAAAGAATGAAGCAATTTGACAGAGAATGCATAATTAAACTGTGGAACTCAGCTGCTGCCACAAAATGCCAAATGCGGATATCCACACAATGCTGGGCACTGGAGATACGATAATAAGCAAACCTGAGCTTTTGTCTGGCTCAGCCTGTTGGGTCTTGCACTCTCAGATTCTTGTTGTGCTTCTTACCCTGCATCTAGAAAATTTAGAAATTCACCCAGTTTCAGAATATTAGATAACAAGTCCGTGCTCCATGCTAATCCATGGATGTAGTTGGAATTCTTACGGCATATGACGAAGGCATGAGGCACTCACTCCATGGGGACGGGACTCATGTGGTTCAGGATGACTTCCCAGCCCCAGCCTCATGGCCGTTCAGCACGTGGAACAGATGCACTGTTTTGTTTCTTATCCCTCAAGGAGACAGTTCACATTCAGATGGTAGATGGCTTTTTGGAAGTAAGAAACCAGAAATTGAATAGACATGACAAGCTGTGATGCACTGACACTTTGGCAGGGAAAAATGTTTCCTTTCTGTGCCAGTCCTTCATTGTCCTCTCAGGTAAATACATTGCTTGCCAAGGAGATCCACTGTTTGCATATACACAGAAATATGCAGATCTTCAACACTCTGTTTCAGGGAAGGCAAAAGGAATGAGGCAGCCTGGACTCAAAAGGGCTAATCACAATCACACTTCAGCTCCATGCCTTTTTGTCTCCCTTTAAAAGAGAAAGAATACGCCTGTATTGCTTGGGAAGTTGTGCCTGAAAGCTGCAGGCAGCAAGGTTTTTGTATCATCCACCGCCACAAGCAAGCCAAGACCTTGGCGAGGGGAGCGTTGCTCAGCCCTGAGATGTGGCTCAGCGCAGCAGTCCAGCTCAGGGCTGCTCCTCCTCAGGCACTCTGCTCCAAGGTTAAGGGGGTTTCTGATGCTGTTGGATGGCACTTTTTGGAAGAACTTGAGTGTATTTATAAACCAATGCTTATTCTTGGGCGTCAGCTATGAAAGGCACCTCACGAGGCTCTGCACCGTTTTACATAACCTATGCCTTGTTTTTCTTTCGTCAGATGTGCACCTCTGGATTAGCTATACTGAGGACCTGTCCTGAGCTCCATGGTCAAGCTAGGCTAGCAAAGATACATTGCATTCTCTGTAAAACAAAGGAAATTTTGTTGCTTGGTGGCCTGTTTTAAGAGAAAGAGAAATTTGAGTTCTTGTGCCTAATGATTTAGAAACATCATCGTTTTCAGGTGAACCTCTCTTTCTTTGGAGTCAGAACATGCTTTGATCCCCTTCTGTCTCCTAATTACAACAGAAGTTTAAAAAAGAATTGATAGCTTTTTGTTCATATAGCTTATTTATGTGTGTTCTTTTTGCAAGGTTGGAAGAGCATTTGACAGCTCACAGGATGAAGCACCTCTGTCACTCTATGACTGCCCACGTTGGCAATGACCATTTCCACAATGAACAGGCAGGATCCTCTTTTGTAGAAAAGAAGGTGAGATGATGCAGCAGAGAAGCTCCACAGCATTTCCCAAACACCCCAGACTTTAGGAGTCCCTGAAGGATCAGTACGCATCTCTTTGGTGTGACACTGAGGAAGATATGATCTTTATGGTCACCCTAATGCTGTGTCTCTAGGCTGATTCAGTATTTCAAAATCATACAGCTTCACATGGCAGCACTTTGGCTCCTTTACTACTTCTGCTCAACCTTTTTTGTTTCCTACATCTTTGCAGCTCGACAGATCAGCTCCATTTAATTTGAAATAAAGACAATGGATCTCAGCGCTGAAAATTTCCACTCTTTGAGAGGAAAAAGAGTCAATAGGCAGCTGCCACATGCACAAGCCTTCTGTGAGGGCTTTTCTCAGACTCAACAGGGGAAATGAGATTTGGGCAGACTGTGTAATCAGTGATTGTCTCCAGCTCCTGAAAAAGGGCAAATAGACTTAAACATCCAAATTAAAAAATGCAGCTGAATGGGCCATGAAATACAGTATCTACAAGACTAGCCTTTTTTGAACAGTGCTCTATGCTTTGCAGAGTCTGGCTCCTGTGTATAAGTAGCTGTGGGGAGAAAAGGAAAAAAATGGAAGACAGCTGTGCAAAATAAATATTACTTTGCTTCTGTTTTAAGCATAAAATATCTCTAAGCTCATCAGGGTTTGTAATAGAGGGATATTATTTTTCATAATTGAAAATGTCAGAAGTCCAATGCACAGGTTCATGCATTTAATAGAAATGGTCTCTGTTGTAACAGTATGCTTTATATTCTAGTCACGATGCATCAGCAGTTTATTCTGGAGTTCATTCTGAGGAGGTAATGACTAGGAAAATGACAAAGAAAACTGTTACTGACCATTAGTGAGCAATCACTCTGTCATATTACCAAGATAATTTAGATAAATGTGGGGTTTAGCTGTCTCCAAGGGAGACGGGATGCTGATATCTTAGATAGTGCTGCTTTTTAAAGCTTTTCCATTTGATGAATATATATTTTCACCTCAAAGACATAGACTAGTTCCCCGTATATTCCTGATGGAAATAGTGATAGCTCATTTCAGTGCTGTCGTCTTTGCTCGGCTGTGTAGAGCATGAAGCTACACAGTTTTGCAGCAAATATGGAAAGCTCTGTTTGGAAACATAAAGTATTTAATAAATGAATGTAGAGCATACCATGTTTTTCTTCAATTGGCTCCCATTATTTTAGCAGCTGCTAATTATACAGTGTTGATATTTAGAGAAAGAGTAACAGATTTTTCTGTTCCGTCTGGACAATCAGGCTTTTAGAGCATGTCTTTCTACCAACATTGGACTTAACTTTTCCTGTTCCATTTTTCCTCCTGAGGCAATATTAGGTTAAATTAAAAGGCACAGAATTTCAGTTGAGATAAACAGACAATTTTGTTCTAGTTTTTAAAAGCAGTTTCACTGGCATGAGATGGCTTTCAAGGAGCTGCATTGAATCAGCTTGGTGTTAAGGCATGGATTCATAGCACATAGGCCAAAGACTTTCAAGACCTATCTGATAACGCTAGGTTTAGACATTCTGTGTAATATGGGCTTTTCCATGTTGTACATCAAATAGCACATCCTTCTCCAAAAGCACATAGTTTTGCAGGAAGATTTTGCAGCAGTCGGGTGACTGCCCAGCTCTAAAATACAGACATTCAGCTGCATGGTACCCAGAAAAGCAACCTTAGAGCATCGTGTTAATATAATACATACAGTTGAGATATACATGCACAGGGCAATCCTGCATAGCATGTGGAAGTGCTGTAAAGCCACTTCTGTAAATAACTCAGTTATCATTGTACCTGTAATCTCCTTATGTCCATGAACAGTCCTAAAATGGATGTTCACCTACTCATCTTGCTTGGCCGGAGCCACTCAACTCTTGTTACACAACCTGAGCTTTCATCTTTAAATTGACTCCACATTCTTGAATATTGCCCAAGTCTTGAGACCTGGAATGGAAAACATCCTGAACTGGGACCAAAGAGATGTGCAAATCACCCTGATTCACCCCCAAGGCCATTAACTCTCCAGGCACAAATGAGGGTTTATATCTTCAACTTCAGTAATCTTTTAACTAAGGATCAGACCAGACAAAAGGAGGGCTATTATAGTCTCAGGAACTGATGTTGCGATCGACTTAGGATTAGACCCTATTACTCCTGAACTTGTGGTCACTTTTTGCAGTACAGCATGATGCTTTTGCCTTAATTTAAGTTGCATAGCTCTTGAATATTAGAAGACTAAAATTAAGTGAATGGATGAGTTGTGGGGGAGCTGAAAGATCAAAACTGGTGCAGGGGGCTTGTCAGACAGGCAGGCTGGAGATGGATACCGTGTCTTGGACTTTGATGGGATAGAAATGATACCTGGACAGAAATTCCGGATTCATTTGGGATGTAGAATAAACTGCCATAGTCTTTCTGTGGGACTGAGATTCCATGGGGCTGAGATTTTGTGGGGCCCCGACAGCTGGTGAGAACAATGGGCAGCCCTGACTGCAGCCCAAATGCACGCACTCCCCTGGAGCAATGTGCCTTTGCTCTCCAAAAAATACTGAATTTTTGCAGAGTTAATTCATGACTTCTCAACCTTTGGTGTCAGCACTGCTGAGTGAGAGCAGATACAACCACCCCAACTAAACATACACCCAGCAAAACAGTGAACTCATTTTGGGTGTTTGGGCACAAGTAATTCCTCTCTGCTGCAATCCCCCTGCCTGGGGAGGAAGGCAGTGCCTCTGCCTGCAGGTAAAAAGAGTCAATGAAAGCATAAGTAATAAAGGCTAAATTTTCACTGTTAATATATTGTTTATATAATTCACTCAACTGGTTTACTCTGTTGATTTATTTTACTCAGGCCACAGTTCCTGGGTTTTTTCAGCCTGCTTTTTAGCACAGAAGAAGTCTTTTGAACACGCGATGCCACGGCTATTTCCATAGCAACAGGCTCTTCTAAATCTTGGTTAGGATTTCTTGGCAGTGTTGTTTTCTCAATGCCTGCTTTTTGAAGTAGAAAGCTTTAATCAAACACAAACCTTTAAAGAAGACATATACAAAGAAAACAACTGGAAAAGGAAGATATTTATCTCATGGAAGAGGTCTTCAGAATTTAGTAGGACGTGTTTCTATAGAGTTTTTGAAACCACAGCTGTGAGATAAGATATATGCTAAATATATCACATGGTATGTGGTGCCAAAAGATGAGTAAAAATATCAGCGTCAGGAGAACACTTGTTTGTTCATATATACAACACACATTTTTCCCCCAAAAAGAAATGTTGCAACACCTGCTTTCTTTACAACAGATTTTCCTCAGTGTGCAGGTTCCTCTTTCAAGTCAGATGTGTTTTCACCAAGGCTGCCTGGTCTTCAACCAGGGACCGAAGGGAGGTTATATGCTTCTGAAATCACTTAGCAGGTACTCATATTTGTTTGTTTTCTTTTTTCCCCTAACACATCTCTACTCTTCTGAACTTTTCAGTTTCCATGTGTTTAATTCACTGAAAGTGCAGTTACTGGAGGGGAAAGGATATATACTTGTTATGCAGTCAAAAAACTGGGGCTAAAGATGCTAGTGAACTGACATAATCTCTCTAATACTATGTAAAGGTTTCAGGAGCTTTCTGATTATTCTAAATCAATCCTAAGAAATAACAGAAGAACAATGAAGCCCCAGCATACTTTCTGCAAACAGTAGCATAAAGGCCAGGAATTATTTAATTTGGTAATCTTATGTAAACGAAATTTTTTTATTTACCCTAGCTGGTAAATTAATATGAGCACAGCGGTACTCCAGCCTCTGATCAGTGCTGTAGCAGCAGAGCAGAGCCATGGAGCTGGGTCCGTTATAATATACTGGTTTCAACTCCTTTACCAGGCTGAAGGGTATAGGTTTACTCCACAGAAAGTTCCTGTTTTTTCAGTCTGATCATTGGTGAAAACATTCAAGCCTATCGTAGATGGACAAAGTGTATAGAAATGTATCTTCCAGATAGATCCTAGCAGGACAGCAACTACCATGAGATCCCTTACTGCACTGTAAGACATTTGTCAGTTTGCCACTTATTCTATTTTTTTCCTATATTTGTATTTAAATAATTATTGTAAAACATGGAAAAGTGTGTTTATTGTTCAATGTATTTTCTCACAAGAGTGGTAATGGTGGCCAGACCACAAGCACAGGCAGCCCAGGACTTTGCCCTGAGCAGTGTCCAGCAGCGAGAGACCGGCAAAACCATAGGGCAAACCTAGAATGAGGCATCCTGGTTCTGCCATTCCAGCCTCTGAAACTTTGCACCTCAGACATTTCTTGAGACAGAAATAACTATATATTTAATATCCATCAGTGGATTTTTCTTCCTGGAATTTGTCTCCTTGGTCCTATGGAAACAACACTTGGAAGCCATAATTCTGCAGTAAGGAGTAAGACGGTTGTACTGTACATCACAGGAAAAACAACCTCCTTTGATCAGCCTTGAGCCTACGATTTTTTTCCTCTGGAGTTCATCTACTCTTTCCCCACAGTTACATTCATCTTGTCCAGGTCACTCATACTTTTATAGAGCGCCCTTTTCATTTATTGCTACTCCAAGCAAAAGCATCCTCGAATACTTAATCAGTGCTTAAATGGAAGCTGTACTATAATAATAACAATCCTACTCCCTTTCTCGGAACTTCTTCCAGTTTCAGTATGTCCCCTGTGAGCTGGATTTGGAGGACCAGAACTACATAAACAAGTCAAGATGCAAATGCATCATGCGTTTACACACAGGCACAACTATGTTCTCTGATTTGTTCTCTGTTCCTTTCCTAGTACACCTCATGTTTGGTGCATTTCTTTGACCACTATTGAACTGTGAGCTGACAGCTTTGATGTGGTATTTATAGCCCAAATTTTTGCTCAAGTCGGTTTAAACTTTTTTTTTGTGCTTTACATTTATCTACATCCAACCTCATTTCCTATTTTTTTTACCCAGTCTCTGAGCACTTGCAGGTTCTTCTGCTGCTCTTAACAGCACTTAACACTTAACTTTGAGTCACCAGCAGGCCATGTCACATCCCTGCTCACCCCTTTTCCAGATCATCTATGACTATACTGCATCACTCACGCCCCACTGGTAACCACCTCTGCTGTTAAAACTGATCATTTATTCTCATCCCCTTTTTCATACCTTTTAACCAATTAATTTATTAAAACCAGGGCCGTCTCTCTTCCTCCCTGACAGCTGAACTACTTGACAAGCCTCTCTATAAGGGACCTTGTCAGAGAATATTTGGATATCTAAACACAGGACATCGTGTATGCTGATGTCTAGATCTATTGATGCTGGCTGGAAATCATCTGGTCTCGGCAAGTTGTTGCAGTTTGGTTTGTCTATATGTGCTCCATAACTTTTCCCACTGACCCTTCATGATATTTTTTCCACATGTATTTGGTACTACATGTCTCCAGTACCGTCTGATGGTTCATAACCAGCACATGGAGCACAGGCTGTACCGGGCACTTGCTGTACAGGAGCCCTGAAGGTAAAACAACTTGAGCATTACCAGGGCTCTCATTTCACATTTTCTCACTTCTGAAAGTAATTCTAACACTTGTCCTTTCATGCACAATATGGATACACTCCCTAACACAAACTTGTTCTTTGTTAACAATTTGGTGTGTTATTTAATGAATACACTAACTGTAATGTTGAAAAAGAAAAAAAAAAGGGGGGGAGGGAGGAAAATGGTACAAATCTTCCTGTCTTCCTTCAAAGAGGGTAGAAAAAGGTCCAACAATGCACAGAGTATCTGCTGATACCCCACACAAATAAATCAGTTTGACTTAACATTGGTGGGGTGGAAAAAGCATTCAAAAGCTGTGAGGTGCCAAAGTGAAGGTTGGCAAAGCCTTGCTGAGAGCACATCAGTGGTGATCTCTTGGCTACTGCTGAGACCTACCAGGCTGAACCCCACCAGCTCCTGGGACACTGTCACATATGTCCCATGAACCGCAGGGCCATAGACTGCATGTATTCTCTTGGTTTGAAGACCTCTTCCACAGTCTTGTTGCCCATGATAGCTCTGACACCCCCAGGTGTCTGCCTTTCTGTCCGCTCTTGAGTAGCAGGACAAGAGGGTGCTGGTCTTCTATCTTTATTGTTCACTGTTCTTCTCCAGTGCTGTGTGTCAGACCAGGAGCCATGTGATAACAGGCCCAGAGAAGCCAAACCACAGGATCTCCTGTCTGCCCTGTAGCTGGAAACAGGCTCCCCCTAACTTTCCTGGCACTCACATAGTCACTCCTACAGCTGCCCCTACATCTGTCCCTACAGCCACCCTTACAGTCACCCCTACAGCCACCCCAACAGCCACCTCTACAGCTGCCCCTACAGCTGCCCCTACAGCCACCTCTATAGCCGTCCCTACAGCTGCCTCTACAGCCACCTCTACAGCCATCCCTACAGCTGCCTCTACAGCTTTTGTCCACCTGTGGCCAGGGAGAGACAATACCTGGTGTTACAAGACAAAAAATAGAGTCTTTATTTTCCTCTGTTTTTAATGATGAAAACTGTTCTATGTTATATGTAGTAAATTACACTACAATATCATCTTGTTCCCCTCCTCCCCTGCAAAATCTCAATATTCCAAAAACAGGAAGAAAAAAATCAGCTTTCTGTCACAATTTTCTAACATTTTGTAGTCAGTTGGTTGAGGACACCCATATGTGCCAGACATTTTTTGAGCAGGGATTTCAGTATATCATAACAAGTGGTTATATATTTGGTTTAGTCTATTTGGGCATAGAAAATCTATGCAAGATATATGAAGTAAAAGAATCTGTGGGAAGTAAATGAGTTCCCATTCTTGCTGGATCACACATAAGATAAGGTCACAGCAAGACAAAATAGGGTCACTTTCAGATAAAATATACGTAATAATATCAGTAATGAGTTTCTTTGATTAAAGATAACTTCTAGAGGAATTAAGTGATGTTATGAAAGTAATTTCCAAATATAGTTGCAAGATAACCTCTACTGCACTGCCTTTATGGTTATCAATTAAAATACATATCCCCATGAAAATTAATCTGTCAGTTATAATAGGTTTGTAAATCTTAATGTTCTCCCACATGTAGTTCAATAGGTAAATTCATGGCACAAAAAGAGGACATATTATTTCCTTCAAGGAAGTATCAGAAGTATTCAAGTCCTGCATTTGGGTCACAACAACCCCACGCAGCGCTACAGGCTTGAGTAAGAGTGGCTGGAAAGCTGCCTGGCAGAGAGGGACCTGGGGGTGTTGGTCAATAGCCAGCTGAATATGAGCCAGCAGTGTCCAGGTGGCCAAAAAGGCCAACAGCATCCTGGCTTGTGTCAGAGACAGTGTGGCCAGCAGGACTAGGGAAGTGATTGTGCCACTGTACTCAGCACTGGCGAGGCCTCATCTTGAATTCTGTGTTCAGTTTTGGGCCCTCACCATAAGAAGGTGCTGGAGGGAGTTCAGAGAAGGGCAACGAAGCTGGTGAGGGGTCTGGAGCACAAGTCTGATGAGGAGTGATTGAGGGAACTGGGGCTGTTTAGCCTGGAGAAAAGGAGGCTGAAGGGAGACCTTATCACTCTCTACAACTACCTGAAAAGAGGTCGTAGCATGGAGGGTGTTGGTCTCTTCTCCCAAGTAGCAAGTGACAGAACAAGAGGAAATGGCCTTGAGTTGTGCCAGGGAGGTTTAGATTGGATATTAGGAGAAAATTCTTCACAGAAAGGGTTGTGAAGCATTGGAACAAGCTGCCCAGGGAAGTGGTGGAGTCCCCATCCCTGGAGGTGTTTAAAAGGCGTTTAGACAAGGTTCTTAGGGACAAGGTTTAGTGCTAGAGTTAGGTTACGTTATGGTTGGACTCAATGATCTCGAGGGTCTCTTCCAACCAAAACGATTCTATGATCTGGTACTCCACAAGCATACCAAGTATAAATAAATATGAGCTCTTAACACATACTACACATACATACATGTATACATATGCATGAAAGTAAGCTATTCAAAACCTTTTATTTCTTTGAAATGTGCTTCTTTCTCAGTGGTCTATGTTGAACTAGGTGATTAACTCGTGTTTGGGGGAACGTGGCTTCAACATTGATCACACTTTGGCCACCACCAATAAAAATGAAAAAATTCAGCATAAACTAGACAGGCGTTGATTCCTGATGTCTAGTCTGCTGGAAACAAGAGAGAGAAATCAAGAAAGAAATAGATGTCATTATTTGCGTACATTTATTCTCAGGCAGCAGAGTCCTAAGCAAGCAAAGCGATCATTTTGGCAGTACTGCTCAGGGCCCAGCATGGTTTTGGTCTCAAATTTCTCTTTGCTTATCTAAAGCATTTCAGGCCTTAGGGCCTAAGGGTGGCTTCCTAGCCCCAAATGTTTCAGATCAGGCCAGCCTACATCCGCCTCTTCACAGCTGGCTTTGTTCACTACTAGGGTGACATGATGGTATGTTCCTGCCCTGTCTTCATAAGTCTCCCTGTCTCACGCTACCCCAGGCAACTACTATCAGTTTTTCCAAACTACCAAAAGGTAATCCTAAAAAGGACCTCACTGGCAAAACTTCAGGAATATTCAGCATACTACAGAAAATATGTTTGGTGAGACAGACACAATGTAGCATGCCTAGCTGTATTGCTTTGCTCTCAGATATACTCCTTTCATTATTGTATTATGGAAACCTGAATAGGACTATACATCCTCTTTATGCTTAAGGATGCCATGCATTTAACTAATTTTGCCTTCAAAATACTGGTAGGGACATTAATCCTCCAAGAGTTGTGTCTTGGACATGTCATGGCTTCGATTAAAGCAATATATATTATTCAAGCACAATCAAACATGGTTTAGGTTTGGCGAGTTGCTGAACATCACAACCATAAATTGTATGTGAACATCTCTCCAAAATAATGCAGATACCTCAGGTAAATGCTGCCACTGTTATCACAGAACCTTTTATACTCATACAGCCTTAGCAGATTTATTATTAAGTTTTCTTCCCTCAAATCTCCTCAGCCTGCTCTAGGTGACAGGTAAAAGCCCAGAAGACTGACTCTCCACAAATGCCAAGCAAATATAAAACAATTGCAGTGCCTTTTACAAACACATCAGTCACTCATCTCTCAGCACATCAGTCACTCACTTCCCAAGGCTGCAAGGTTTTGACGTGAGTCATTGCAGCTTTTCTTACTTCTCGTTCTCTGTGTGCTTCTTCGGGTTCAGGATTGTGTCAAGCCCTGAGTGAGCGTGCTGCTCCTTGCCCTCCTCCTCCAAAAAATCAGCTGGTTCATTTCCAAAGGGAAAAGATTACTTGGCTTTAGTATGGTTATCTTGCTTCCCTCAGAAGGTGTCCAGGTGCAGCTCAACACACCTTCACTAAGCAATAGTGAACTAAGAGGGTGAATCTTTTTTACATTTTGCTTGCTAGCCTCAGACTCCAGGTAATTTCCTTGGGGATCTGGTTTTCAGAGTATTACTTCTCATTGTAAAAACCTGTCTGCTACTAAAAATCACAGCAAATTATGTCTGGCTTCTGCTTTTACAGGATTCCATGATTTGGCAGAATGTTCACACAAAAGTATCTTTTTAGTCCTAAAGTTGGTCCCCTTCAGTCTGCTGGAAATGTAAAGAGTTGACGACACATTTTAGAATAAAATGAGGCACGAAACCATCTGTTCAGTGTCATGTTTGACTCTTGGATACTGGTCTCTCAGGTGACATTGATTACTCTGCGTCCAGCAACTTAGTATCAATCTTTCTGACATTCTGGGGTCTCCATAGATAGAGATCTCCATGCTTTAATTTATTAGACTGACATTTTGTTCTGCTATTAAACAAGAATAAAAGGAAGAGTTGAATGCCAGGGTTCATCAGAGTAGTTATTTCTGATTCAGTCACTGACTATCCAGAGCATAAATATGGTTGTTTTATGTAGGAGCAAGATGTATTGCTTTTAGCTTTGCATTTAGGGAGCAGATCATTCACTTCCTATTGCATTTAATTTTACCATAGGGAAAAACTTAATGTGACTGATGAATAAAATAATTATAACCATTATTATTGAGCAAGATGAGAAGAAAGTTTGCCAGGAACTGAGCAATTTCTGTGCCTTGGCTTCATATTCTATTTACTGAATAATAATGTCATTTGGAAAACAAATGAAGACTAAGATTAGCCCTGCTAAAGAGAAGACAAGAACTGCTATTAGGCAATGTTTTATCTCAGGTTGTCGGAAATAATGTTCCATATGTTTCAACATTTCTAGTTTTGCTGATGTAAATATTTTTCTTTTTATGTAACTGACTTAAACCATATGTCCTAGAGATCCAAAAAGACACACGTCCCTCATTCAGATAGCCAGATCCTGCTATCAGTACAAGGCTGGTTAAGCCCAACTATATATTTAAGTGTTACAATATTGGCCATGGGAATCATAAGATGTGATTTTTCCTGCTTCTTAAGGACCCAGAGCTCATAGGTGGGGCTTCTCCTCAACTGGGGCATTTCTGTGCCACGTTAGTGGGCGCATGTCCACATCACCACTGTGGTTTTCATCAGGAGAGCACCGCTTAAGCAAACCATCACCACCATCATGTGATGTAATCTGAAAGCCTGTAAAGTGTCTCCCTTTTGGGTGAAGCTGAGCAGAAGCTGGGCTCTCGAGGCACACCTCATGTGCTTCAGCCAGCCCTGAATGTCTGGAGTGGCCCAAAGCAGCCTCCAGCTGTGGGCAGCATGGACATCTGGCCTTAGCACCAACTGCTTCATTTGTCAGCTCTGCTGCTGCCATGCTGCTCTGCCTGCCAACACAGACAGCAGTTATTCACTCATTGCTCATGTCAGGAAAAGTGATGTTAGATGAACAACTGACAGGTCTGTTTGAGAAATGGCTGGGAACTGACAGGTGTCACGGGACTGATAGATCAGTCTATTGTAAGGGCAGAAAGAGCCTGCCGTGCTCACTGTTGTATGACTGTGGATATTCAAAGGAGAAAGATTGTCCCTGTCATTAATATCTGTACCACCCAGTCATAACACCTGCAATAGCTGGAGAAAGCGGGGCAAATATTTTTAAAAAAACAACAAACAAACAAACAAAACCCCAAACAAACAAACAAAAACAAACAACACCCCCCCCCCCAAACCAACAAACAAGATTTGCTTACACTTTCAAATGGTGGCAGCAAGGACACTTTACCTGTTCCCATGGCTTGTTTCTCTCCTTATTTAAAGAACTGCCTCATTTCAGATCTGCTCAGTTCATTGACATTGAGCTGCTCACCTGTGCATCCCCGTAGCAGCCAGCCAGCACTGGGCTGCTGCAGGCCCGTCTTGGTGAGGGTGCCCCATCCATGTCCCACTGCTGCCCCATCCAGCTCCTCTCCATGGTCCCCAGCTATGTCTGCACAGCTCACTTTTTCGCCATTTGCACACCTCTGGCCTTTGCCATCCCTGTCACATGCAACACGTGAAGTTTTTGAGAAGGAAGAAAGTAGTCTGAAGAGTAAGCTCCTCTCTGAGCACCCCAGCAAGAGCAAAGGCAGCGTGTTATCTCTGCAGGCAACTAGATGGTTTCCTTGCCAGTTTGCCAGCAGGGCATCCTTGTGGCATCATCTGGCTAAATGCCCAGAGCAAATCAATGCATGTAGTTGAGAAAGTGGTTTTCCAGGTACTACCACCATGCTCTGAGACACGGGTGTAGATGCAGAACCACCTCCCACCCTTGAAGCTGGGGATTGCCTGCATGAGGAGCTGCTACCTAACCTGAATAACCCCTCTGGACTTCAGCATCAGTGCCCACACGTATTTCTAATGTAAAGCAGATGACAGCTCTTTATTTAAGAAATCAAATGAAAACAAACAAGTAATGCCCAAAATCAAAACAAAACCAAAAAAAACACAAGAAGTTAGACAATTGTGTGTCATACTGGTTTTCTAAAAGTGTATCTTATTTCATATAAGGTGTTCTTTGGATGAGGAGGTGTGTGTGGAGGGGAAAAAGTGTCTTCCTTATGCTCTCATTTTCAAAAAACTTGTATCCCAGATAAGGTAAAACTTAATAATCTCACTCAGTGCAATTACTTGGATTCTAACAAAACATGTAAATATAGTAAAGATTAAAATCATCCTGTCAATACAGAATTCGAATCTTTAAAAGTTCACACTAAACCAGACGGAATGTCTCCTGACAAAGGCCTTTCGGTTCAGCAGAATGCTGTGTCTGTGGCTTGGCAGTGGAAGTCTGGCCAAGGAATGAACTACTGCTCTGTTGTTGCCCCTCTATCCTCCTGGACACACAATAATGTCAATTAGCTGAAGGGTCTGCAAGGCTTTCATCACTTGCGTGCCCTCATTTCAGTTCTGCAGGCACATCTGGCAGTGTCATGCTTCACTAGCACTAAGTGGTAGCATACAAATGGGTAAGAAACAAACGAAGGAATATTATTAGCCAACATGAAACTGCATCAGTCATGTTAAGATAGTTTTAAAGTAATAGCTATTGTCATTTTAATTAGAAGAAAATGCATACCGTTATTAGTATGTAGCAGGAAATTGTAAATAGTTCATCACCAGGAATATGCTATGCCTATTGATTTTGTATAATATTACTGAATGAAGTTGCAACTCTGAACCGTTTTAACAAGACATAACACTATTTTTGAAAGACATTTATTTTCAAGATGTGGTTTTAATCCTTTTTGTGTGTTTGAGACACTGAAAGTTTTACTTTCTTTAGTTCATTTGTACATTACAAAAAAACAACTTGTCTTTTTACAAACAGGATGATGCCAATTGCTGGACAAGGGCTCTGTGAAACCACCTGGTATATGGCATTTATTTTAGCTCTTGTATTGTCCCAGCACATTCAGAGTGAAAGCTTTACAGAATATAAAGCTCATAGGCCTCCGCGTCCAGTAGCTGCTGCTTGATTTCACAGTCTACAGAATATAGCTGAGCAACAAGGCTCTTCCATGCAAATAAGCTGCTTCCCAAATTCAATATAACATTAGGGCCACTTGGCTGCTAGCAAGGCTGAAGCTGCACAGTGTCACTGGGGCTGATTAATTAATTCTTTATGAATGGTTATATTTTAGTAAATGGTAAAGAAGTTATTTAAGGAGAAGTTTGCTAGGGAGATGCACTGGAAGTTTTGGGTGATGTTTGTCTTTGGGGGAGTCACACGGTTAAATCACCAAACACATGAGAAAATAAATCTGGGCTGACTGTAAATGCAAAGTGGTGGGATGTAATCGATAGCAATTTGTCCATAAGTGTTTACTTTTGTCTTCTTTCTCAGCCTTGACAGACATACCTGTTTCTCTACTAAAGATAAGAGCATAGGAGTGTAACTACTGCTACTAGTAACATATAATTGACACTTTTTTATCTTGAAAGTGTTTGCAAAGATTATCTAAATGATCTTCATAACTCCCCATCATGCATAGCCAAAGTCATTTGAAGTGTTTTCTAGACCTTCGAGGCAGAATTTCATGCTTTTTGGCAATATTTCAGGGTCTCTGCAGGCAGTTCAGATGGATTTTTAGAAAAAACAATGTATTAAGACAAGGGATTTCTCTGTACACACACAAGTCTCAGTTTGATCTTGTGAACTGTCTGTGTCCTTAGCTATAGCTTTCAGGACCCCCAAAGACAAGTAGTTGCCGGGGTCTCTGTGAGCTGTCAGACAGCCGTGGCCCTGCTGCCTGCTCTGCCCATGCCAAGCACTAGGACCCAGCCTGGAAACAAGGGAAGGAAGATGTGAAGACTGTCAGAGAAGCAACTACTTTCAAAACAGTTTTGATACATTTTCCCAAAAGCACTTACTACTCTCACATACTAGCAGCAGCAGAGCAATTGCCTTAATGACCTTTCACTGTTCCTCTTTCCTCATTCCCAGACCCAGCCTAGTTCAGCTGCTTCTCCAACACTGTCATTAGGCCCTCTCCCTTAGAGGAGGATGAAATAATCAAATATGCCTGTACCGTGATTTTCAGCCATGCTGTGTTTTATTCTGTGTACCCCCTGTGTTTCTGTTAACAAGACAGAGAAGTTGCACACCACAAATACATCTTGTCTGGGAAGAAAAAGGACACCAGCAGGGCATCAGCAGGAATGGTGCACAGAAAAAGTTCAGCGGAGAAATTGCATTTTGGCATAGGGTTTGAGGTACAGAGTCCCCCGGTCATATATCAGAGCAATCGAGGGCAGTGAGACATGGATCACACATTTGTGTCTTACGTCTTTGGTAGAACAATACATTTTTAATGTAATCCAAAGTGAAGAAAGGCCTTTTTGCAAAGGATGGAGCCATTCAGTTCCCGAAGTGCTTCTGAATTGCTCAACTGTATCCCACAGTCGCTCCGAATTTGGAGGTCCAAGGAGGACCACACATGAGCAACTCACACCTAGGAAGGGCACCTGCACTGGGAAGAAACACTCCATTTTCCAAGAAATGAGAAAGGGTAGCCAGTACATTACCCAGAAGGGATGCCAAAGAGGATGAAACATGAAATAATTTCCCCCAAATCTGGAGATATTTCAAAGCAAACTGAGACAGATGACTTGTGTAATGACTGGGATATCTTGACTGCAAGCAGCTATCACTCCTGCGTATCTAGCTCTGAAACCAAGGGAAAGACCTTTTCATTCAAGGATGTATCTATTTAACATCAAAATTCAAGAGATTAAATTTCTGAAGTGTGAAGCCAGTTCAAACATGCAGAGAAGAGGATCATCCTGTACCAGTGATGTTGAGCTGAACATCAGCCAGCCAGTGCCCTGGACCAGCACACCTTCAACCTCGCACCTGTTCTGCTGCAAAATGTTCCCTTTGGTTCAGAATGAAACCACCTTGTTCGGGTACCTATGAGAAAAAAGGGGCCTTGTGAAGGGGCAGCAGCACAGAGCAGTAGGGGGAAGAGATGTGACACCTGCTGGGTTGTTAGGAGAATGGACACGTGGTGGTGAAGAGCAGGGTTTGATGCTCTCCTCTGCATGTATTCAAGACCAGGACACCTCTCAGGAGACTGCTCACTAAGGTATTTATCACTAGGGAAAGAGTCATAGCAGGAAGCACATTTCTTATAGATTTTATTTTTTTTTAACATTTACATTTCCTGGCATCCCCACAGAAACAGGGAGAGAATGATGTTCCCACCTACTGAGCCATAAACTGTTTTCAGACATTTGTATTTTGTCTCACTGAATCTTCAAGTATTTCAAACAACTAGGAGGACAAAAGCATCTTTCATGAGGATAATTATCTAATGCACCTGCATCAGAAGAGGGCCTCCTTTTTCATTGCTTTAAAAAAGAAAAAGAATCCAATGGCAAACAATAGAATTATAAATCTATTATTTTGGATCACTCCATGACAATAAATCAATTATTGTGTCCCTTAGTTCCATCTTCAGCCTCTGTAAACTTCTTGGTCCCCCTTAATTGGTTTGATTCTCTTATTGATTTTTATAGCTTGCAGGGGTGAGCACGGTTACAGAGAAGCTGTCTCTCTTCTTAGCCCACTCTGTGTTGCCACCCACTGCATAATAAGCCTCATCCTACCTTTTAAAATGCTAACTTGCTCTCTTTCCATATATGAAACAAAGTACCAAAAATGAACATTAAACATACAAGGAACTCATTGTCTGTAAAATGACAGATTTTTAAATAGTTTTGAATGGAGTAAAATATTGCAGAACCATATTATAAGAATTTTAGCATGACTGAGTTTACTGACATATTCCAATATTTATGTCTGGAAGAGAGACAACGAAAAGGCAAAAAAAGACCAAAAGAAAAAAAAGGAGTAATTACTCAGAACTCAGTTGCCTCAATTTCTGCTCACAGCAGATATATGATGATGTTCCTCCCCTCCATCATTGCTGTCACCTGCAAGGGCTGCTAATAGACATTATGAGGGTCTCTCAACTATAGAAGTGCTAATAGGTGCTATTCTAATGCTGTCCATCATAATAAATTATAATAATTTACAGCATGTCCATAGAGGAGTAGGAACAAAGCAGAGATTAGTAATTGAAATGGTGCAGTGGCAATTAAAACACTTCTGGTTAGCAGCTGCTTGTAAATGGCTAGAAATGGGTATTTACATAAACAAGGACTTTCCTTTAGTGAGAGGGGTTTGTGTGTCACACAGGGGCTGCTGGTCTCTGTTCTAGTTTCTGGGCATCCAGCAGCAAATGTGTGGATTGTATTTACTTCTTCCTCCTGCAAAGAGCTGCTTTATGGTATTCGTATGACTGGGTCTCTACTAGTAACAAAGCAATTAAATCACCCTGGCCACTTGGGAAGAATATAACGCTGTTGTTAAAGGATGTAGGGAGGAAACTAGGAAAGCTAAGGCCTCCTTAGAGTTAAACCTGGCAAGAGGGGTCAAGGACAACAGAAAGAGCTTCTTCAGATACATGGCAGATAAAACTAACACCAGAGGCAATGTAGGCCCACTGATGAATTGGATGGGTGCCCTGGTGACAGAACATACAGAGAAGGCAGAGTTACTGAATGCCTTCTTTGTCTCTGCCTCCTCTGCCGGAGGCTGTCCTGAGGAGCCCCGTATCCCTGAGGCCCCAGAGGAAGGCAGGGAAATGGAGGAGTTTGCCTTGGTTGATGAGGACTGGGTTAGGGACCAGTTAAGCAATCCGGATATCCATAAATCCATGGGTCCAGATGGGATGCACCCCCGGGTGCTGAGGGAGCTGGCTGAAGTCATTGCTGGACCACTCTCCATCATCTTTGCCAAGTCTTGGGAAATGGGAGAGGTGCCTGAGGACTGGAGGAAAGCGAATGTCACTCCGGTCTTCAAAAAGGGCAAGAAGGAGGACCCGGGCAACTATAGACCAGTCAGCCTCACCTCCATCCCTGGGAAAGTGATGGAACACCTTATCCTTGGTGCCATCTTAAGACATATCAAGGATAAGAGGGTCATCAGGGGCAGTCAACATGGCTTCACCAAGGGGAAGTCGTGCTTGACCAACCTCATAGCCTTTTATGAAGACATAACAAGGTGGATTGATGATGGCGGAGCGGTGGATGTGGTCTACCTTGACTTCAGTAAAGCATTTGACACGGTCTCCCGCAGCATCCTCACGGCTAAACTGAAGAAGTGTGGACTGGACGATCGGGTAGTGAGGTAGACCGCAAACTGGCTGAAGGAAAGAAGCCAGAGAGTCGTGGTCAATCGGGCGGAGTCTGGTTGGAGGCCTGTATCTAGTGGAGTCCCTCAAGGATCAGTACTGGCACCAGTATTATTCAATATATTCATCAATGACTTGGATGAGGGAATTGAGTGTACTATCAGCAAGCTTGCTGATGACACCAAGCTGGGAGGAGTGGCTGACACGCCAGAGGGCTGTGCTGCCATCCAGCGAGACCTGGACAGGCTAAAGAGTTGGGCAGGGAAAAATTTAATGAAATATAACAAGGGAAAATGTAGAGTCTTACATCTGGGCAGGAACAACCCCAGGTTCCAGTATAGGTTGGGGAATGACCTATTAGAGAGCAGCGTAGGGGAAAGGGACCTGGGAGTCCTGGTGGACGGCAGGATGGCCATGAGCCAGCATTGTGTCCTTGCGGCCAGGAAGGCCAATGGCATCCTGGGGTGTATTAGAAGGGTGGTGGTTAGTAGGTCGAGAGAGGTTCTCCTTCCCCTCTACTCTGCCCTGGTGAGACCTCATCTGGAATATTGTGTCCAGTTCTGGGCCCCTCAGTTCAAGAAGGACAGGGAACTGCTGGAGAGAGTCCAGCACAGAGCCACGAAGATGATGAAGGGAGCGGAGCATCTCCCTTATGAGGAAAGGCTGAGGGAGCTGGGTCTCTCTAGCTTGGAGAAGAGAAGACTGAGGGGTGACCTCATTAATGTTTATAAATATATAAAGGGTGGGTGTCACGAGGATGGAGCCAGGGTCTTCTCAGTGACAACCAACAGCAAGACAAGGGGTAATGGGTTCAAGCTGGAACACAAGAGGTTCCACTTAAATTTGAGAAGAAACTTCTTCTCAGTGAGGGTGACAGAACACTGGAACAGGCTGCCCAGGGAGGTTGTGGAGTCTCCTTCTCTGGAGACATTCAAACCCGCCTGGACGCCTTCCTGTGTAACCTCATCTCAGTGTTCCTGCTTTGGCAGGGGGATTGGACTAGATGATCTTTTGAGGTCCCTTCCAATCCCTAACATTCTGTGATTCTCTAATTCTGTGAATAAATCTCATTCTTAACTTGTAATCCAAATACAGTCATTTAGTTTCTCATATGCTTTTTTGAAAGGTGTTCCTTGCGTATTTTGAGATTCAATCTGAGGCTGTCTTCTAAAGAAATCTGTTTGGTCTTCAGACCTTGAGGGTATATTCCGTCTGGAGGATACGATTTGTCTGCACTCTCCCCGTATGGAATTGCCTTCTACCCCCAAGGAGACACAGAGGGGCAGCCTTGCCAGCTAAGGGTATATCACTGTCAGGTTTTCTGATTGTTCTCTGTGTTTTCCAAACAGAAATAAGACAAAATTAATCAGGAAAATATATTGTTTTAACCCACTTAATTTGGTTTGTACCTAATACTAATCTAGCTGATTCCTCTTCGTTTGCAGGACCAGGACTTTCAAGAGAGACTTGAGCAGCCCAGGAGCAGCCTGTGCCGAGGTGCAGCTGGGCCGGGGTGGCTGCTGGTGCGGGGCACTGCAAGACAGGCGAGAAAGTGGGAGGAAGGGTGATGCTGGCTGGGAAGGAAGGGATGTTTCAGCACCCAGGTACCAGTGGCAGGGTGTGATGGCAGAGCGGGTACATACATGTGCCCCTGCGAGACAGGGCAGGCAGGGAAGGTTGGTATAGGTTCGTCCTATATAATATAATAAGTTTCTGTGGTTGGTGCTTCTAGGGAGGCAAGACAGTTTAAGGCAGAGAATCCATTTCAAAGATGATTTAAGAATAAGGCAATTGGCAAGGAAAAATGCTTGCTGGCTTGTTTGTTTGTGCCTCTAATGGATGCAACAAGCTGGGGAGAATGGGTGTTTCTCAGAAAAGCAAAAAGAATAGTATTAGAGAACATACTAGCACATTTCACTTTATAAAGACATCCTGTTCTTTACCATCTCTGCATAGAAAGTGTTCTCATTACATATATCCTAGGTAGGAAGGCTTTGCTAGTGCGCTGTTATAGACTGAGAGAGAAATATCAACCAGAGAGTTCTCGACAAAAAAATTTTCAGTGTCTGCTGACAATACGATGCACTAATAATCTATCTTTGCCTTTTTTTCCTATAAGGAAATTCTTTAGAGGAGGCAAAAAGAAAACTTTTATAAGAGAGAAAGAAGAGATAAGAAAGCTATTTTATCTCTGGGAATAGAACACTGTCAATTAAGTTATCAGATACAACAATGTAGGACAGTAATATACTAGAAATGGATTTTGTTACCATTTATAGTCCACTGACTGTGACTTGATAGCCTTCTGTAAGCATCTAAAGGGGATGAAGATTTGCCACAGCACAAGGTTCATTTTTTCAGGAAATAAAGGTATTTAATCAAAATGTCATATTACAGACAGGCAATACAATCTTATAGTGAGAAATTAAAAATTGATGGTGTCAACTTGATAAGGTATGTATCCTTCATGGCATGTGGCATTAATGATTCAAATTAATGCATGAAAAAGGTAGTGGTTTCTCCATTGTTTGAACATTTAAGACTGCATGTTTTTATTTAAAAAAATCTCTTGGTTGAAAACTTCTGATAATATTATGCAGGACTTCAGAATCAAAGGAAGATAGTAGTCCCTTTCTGCCCTTAAAACACATAATTCTATTAGCAACCTGCCATCTATGCAGAAATATCAACTTGTCAGAAACTTCTTCACAGATATCTGGGGATTCCAACACACACCTTTGGTTCATTTTAAATCCCTTGCACAACTTTGCAAAGCCTTGACTAACACTTTTTCTTAAAACACTAATCATCTGAGTCACATATCATTTCGGTTTGATCTCTAGCCTGGCAGTGGTTACACTATGGAAAATACAGAACCATAGTTACTATTATGGATTTCTGTATCACCGTCTGTCGTGGGTATTATATGACCGAAGCAACCTGCAAGTGCCAAGAGGTTTCCACTGGTGCCCACCCAGGCAGCTGTAACTGCCTCGTTTTCCTACTGCAGGAACAGTCCTTGTTCATTCCTCCCTGTTTATGACAAAGGGAGTCAACTGTGATAATATGATCCTTTTCTTTATCTCTGGTATTTTTTTTCCCTATACAATGATATAACAGTCTCATAAGGTAAAGTATTAAAGTCATTATTCGGAGCTTTTTTGATTTCTCTTATACCCTTCTGTTCCTTATCATTGATTAATGATTCTCATAGACTTTTGCCTTTGACTTCTTTTTTCGCCATTGTTCATGTTTTATGACGCATGCAGATGTGTGTGATAAAGACTCATCAATGTCAGCATTGTTCTACAGCTGTTTATTTCCCAAAGATCGCTCTATTTGACTGGATCTCTGTTCGCCCCTTTCAGAGATGGGGTACTCAGACTGTATCTCATTGATGCCCTGCTTCGTGTTGGCTGTCATTGGTGTAGCCAAAAAAGTCTAAAATGTAGCATTTGGGGTTTGGAGTTTTGTGGGGTTGTTTGCTTTGTTGGTAGGATATGTCTCAAATTTAATGTGAAGCGATGTCCCATTACAGCTGACACAGCATTAAGGTGTGGAAAATCTGAGTAGAAAAAACTTCTAAATAACTGTCTTTATTACTGAGTGCACAAATCCTTGCTGCATTTATATCCTGTTGACTCATTGGTGTCTATGGCTTCCTCAGTAAAAGTTGGGGAGGCTGACTAGATGTCTCTCAAATTTACAGGTGACTATATGGTACCTGTACCTCAGTCACTGGTAACTGATGGAGCTGCTTTTCTAACTGACTTCACATGCTGTATCTTCCAACCCTACAGTTTTCTCTATCCATATGCTTCCCTTTCTGCATAGCAACTAAAATTTTTCTTCTCAGTCATGGTCTTCTCTGTCATGGGACTTACCCATTACCAGTTTTGCTCATTCAGACAGCTTTTACTGTGCTTGCTGTGTTGGTGTTACCTGCCACTTGGCAAGATCTGTATCATCAGGTGACACAAACTTGCTTGAGGAACCAGCCATGCCAGAGTACAGGCTTCTACCTATCAGTCCCAGTGCCTTGACAGTTTGTATTGCCTGGGTTTCTTTCCAAAAATTATTAAAGAAATCAGATTCCCATAGGATAGGAGTAGAGGTCCTTTTACTGGTCAAAAGTTGATTAAGGAACAAGAAGCAGGAGGTAGTATTTAATGGTCACTTTTCAGGATGGGGAGAAGCCAGCAGTGTGGACTAGTGCAGATAGTACTAAGCTTTGCTGGGCAGTGATAAGCCATGACAGATGCTGGTGAATGGAACTGGCAGGCCCAACACAAGGTGCTCTGAAGTCATTGGCTCAATGCGCAGCAGCGAGCAAGAAAGCCAACAAAATGTTGTTCATCATCAGGAACAATACTGAGGAAAATACAGAGTTTTGGAGCTACACGTTTTGCACATTGGCACACACACATCAGCAGCAAGTGCAGTTCTGGTGTGCACATCTGAGGAGAAACATATGGAAAGGGCAGGGGCAGCCCAGTGGTCACAGGGGTGGAACAGCTGCCCTGCAAGGAGAGGTGAGAACACCATCATTCTTCAAATGGGGCACTGTAGACAAGCCCAGGTTTTAAGTCTATCCTCATAAGACAACTATGTTTCTCCCATTGAGAATAGGCTCAGCATTTACAAGATCGTGAAGGTCATGGGAAAAGTGAATGCAGACCTATTATTCACAAAATCCCCAAATCCAAGAGCTGTGGGGCTTCATTAAATGTCTAGGAGGTGAGTTTAAAGCAGATGAAAGAAAGAACTTGCTTACATAGCAGGTAGCGACCAGCTGCAGAAACCCGCTGCCATGTGCAGTTTCAGAGGCAAACAGAGTCAGTAGGTTCAAAAGCACTTACAACCATTTTTGGAGAAGTCCATAAGGAGTTCTTAAAAGGCTTAGGCTGGGATAGTCCTTCTAACGTCCCTAATCCAACAGGCAGGAGTGCTGGGGAGGTGTGAAGGGAGGCAATGCAGAATGTGGCCAGGCTTTTATGTGCTCCCCAGAGAGCAGCTGCAGCTGCCACTGGCAGAGACAGAGAGCTGGTCATCTGGCTGTGACCCAGCAGCGCATCTATTCTGTCCCAACACTTGTGCGTCACTGACGCAGCAGGGCAGCGGCAGCCACTGCAGCAGCCGGACCCTTCCTGTCCCACCCACCAGCAATTCCAATCCCCTCATCACCCTGTGCCAGACAGGGCAGGGCAGGTGCACCTGTAGAGCAAGAGAAAACATCACTTATCTTCTATGCGCTCTGCATGCACTAGTATACTCTGGCAAACTGAAGATAGATGCTCAGATCTGTCTGTTCTGATATTTCTGTTACCTGGAGAGTTAGGACAGCATTTTTTTTTTCCACACAGCCAGGTTCTGTCTGGCATAAGCAGAGCATGATCATACCTAACAGACCTTCTGCATTCAACCTAATTCTTACTGAGCAGCTTCAGTATCTCTCCACTGTACTCCCCTAAGGCTCAAGCTGTTGATTAATAACTCATATAATGAAGAGTTAACAGTAAAAGAATTTCCTGTGAGGCTGATGTTCCAGTTTCTGTGAGACTGAGATGTGGCTAAAAAAAAAATAAAAAGGAACAAATGAAATAGTGAAAGATTTCATACAGTCTTTATCACTTTAAAGGAGTAGGAACATTAAAGAATAGGAAAGTAAATCTCAAGATCAAAAGCACCATTGTCATCATACAGTCAATATTATTTTCATTCACAGTATTTCTGTTAAGAATGCACTTCATTTGATGCTGCAGGAGCAGTGTAGATGTTCTTCACACCCTTGAAAATCCTGCCCTGCACTGCTCAGATCAGGTACTTACTGGATGGATGGACCCGGGAACTGCATCAGAGTCAGTATGTGTCTCAGGAAGCAGAAACAGATTTGACCCAGGAGCAATGTACCGAAGTGTTTCAGAGGCCACGCTGGGAAAATGATGAAAGATTTCTTCCTCTTTTTTTTAATAGTCTGGGGAAAGTATTCTGAGCGTAGATGGTTAAGCAAAAAGAAATGAACCACCATAATAAAGTCCATGGCTTACTGTTCAAACACCTCTGGCTTCAGGAAGGAAGATCTCAATGCTGATTTAACCTTCAGATGTTCCAGATTTTCTCTTATGTCTCAAAATGTACATATTTAAACCTGCCAGCAAAAGGTTAAGTAGTAACATGGAACAAGAACCTGAAGGACAGAAAGCTCAAATGTGAGTTGAATGTATCTGATGTGGAAGTAAACTGACACAGGCAGGAAGGCTGCTGTGTCTGCTGTGTCTACGCAGGAGAAAGCAGAGAGCAACATCTAGTCTGAGGACAGATACCTTAAACCTTCTATACAATGTCCTCAGGGATCAGCTGTGATACTCGGAAATACCTGTTTATTTATATGCCACAATAGACCAGTTGTGATATGTAGCTGTTACTGTTGTTTTTCCCAAATGCCAATCAAGGAAATGTTTGGATTCATAGGGCTCTGAGGAATAACTGCTTCTCACATTGTGAGACAGACTGGATTGATTGTACCTTGTTTCCTTCTCTGTTTCTGTCTCTGCTGCTGAATATCAGATAGGGAGATCTGAAATTCAAGATTGAGCATCGCCCTAAAAATCATTGGCATTGCTTCTTCTTCAAGCCAGATAGGCTGCCAGTTCCTACAGAAAAGGAGATTAAGAGATGAGAGAATTACTGAGTTCAAAGGTAGAATGGAACCACAAAACACTGAGCCCAATTCACTGAGTGTGGGTAGGTCGCTTGTGAAAAACAGAGTCAAACAGCTTCTACCAGAGACTTTAAGTATTTGACTGTATAACATTGATGTTTCTGCCTAAACTTTTCTGTGCTTGGTTCAGTGTACTGCAATAGTTGAAATAACCTGTGTGTTTTCTTCTAATGAAACGAGACATGCCTTTTACTCTGCAGTTTAAGGGAGGTGGTACCAAAACAAAAGCAACCTCACCACCTGATTCAGAGCATTGAACCACTTACTCTGTCCAAAGTTGCCAAATTTTTTAAAAAATTATTTCTAACTTTTATCTGGATCAGATATCATATTTCTGCACTACATGGGAAAGTCAATGTTTTCGCTCATGCCATTTTACATACCTTTTTTGCCCTTCCTTTCTAGCCACAATGGCCCGAGCTCCTGGTTGTCTGCAGTCTCCTTTCTGAGCAGGCATTATACAGTTTCCCCCAACCAGGTTTGGACCTTTCCTCCCTGATGCCAAGTACCTCCACTCCAGTGCGGATCACCCTGAGCTGTGGCAGGAGCCTGTTGCTCGGCCAGGGACTGTCCCGAGGCAGAGCTGGCCCATGGGCAGGAGGCATTCGTGGTCCCCATTGGGTGTGATCTCAGCTGAACTGGGGCAGAGGGAGGACCTGACTGCCCAGATTTTGAGGAAGCGCATCTACCAGAAGAAGTCATGCTTGGAAACAAAGTGTAATAATCACCCGCTCAGCACCAGTAAGTACCGCAGTAGACACCCCATGAGGGAAAGGCTTTAAGATGGACCATAGGAAGACTGCAGAGAACAATGGAAGACTGACATTTTCTGCCCTAGATATGAGGGGCTGGATCCTCTTAAGGGACTTTTGAGAGAAGCATCAGAGATGTTTCTTTGTTTAAGGGCAATTTGCCACTTCAGAGGAAAAGGACGAGATAGAGGGTAATGCCCAAATTTGTGGAAGGATAAAGGCTCTCAGAAGCCAGGATATCTTCGAATTGCAAAAGCCATAAGAAGATACTGTCTGAGAACTGAGCAGATTGTGACCACAGCCCAATCATTAACTTTCTTCTCAGTGATCTGCCACATATTACACACTTTGTCAACAGTGTAGACTATTGCTTCAGGCCATATTTTCTGCAGGGCCAGTCTGTCCATCCATGCTGCATGGACCACAACCCTCTCCTGCCTGGTCTGGCAAAAGGAAGTACGGAGTGGCAAGTTGAGATAGCAAAGGCAGGCATAAATGCAGATTCGACAATTTTTGTCTTCTAAAGACTATTTTGTGCAACAACATGAAGCACTTCGGGGCAAAACCCTCAACCCCAGACGTCCATCTGTATTCAAGCAGCCGACTTCTCCACTGACGCAGCACCAGACAGCCAATGGCCAAGACTCAGCACATCCAGCAGACCTGTGTACCGCACAAGATATGCATGACTTGAGGGCAAGGAGTTTCTCCGTGCCTAGGATGACAAGAACCACTGTCACGTGCCCCTCTGTGACTAAGATGACGGAGCTGAGAACATGTCAGGAAACAAAAGCACTATGAATACACTGGCCTGGGGACAGGGCAATTCCACACGACAGGGGAGGACATGCAGGTGCCAGTCTTCAGTTCTGTGAGTATTTTAGCAGCTGGATGCAACCCAGAATAGTTGTTCATTTCTTTGGAAAACAAATGTAATCCCCAAAAAACCACTGCAGACGGACTCAAACCTTTTTTTTTTGGTTCTTCACTTTTGCAGTGGTATCAGAACAACAAGAATTATTCACTTCTGCTGTTCTCTATGACTCTTCCTGTCATGGCCTTTCCAACAATCTGCCTGCTTCTTATCTGGTCTTTCTATCACTTTCCTTCTAAAGAGAAAATGACAGTATTTTCCTTCCTTGTTTTTTCAGTAGAGCATGATAGAAAGTACCAAAATATTGGCATATATTTCCATGATTGCATATGTAGCCAAAATATTTTCTTGCTACAGTCCAGAGCCTTCAGCAAAAACCACTGTACATAGAAAAATGCACACACAGTGCATAACTACAAATAGGTTGAAATGGCATATTTGTGTTATATTAATATTTCAAAATTATGGACTCCTTGTAACATTGACAACACTATACTTCGTCTTTCTTCTTCTAAGAGAAAGACAAGTAATGACACACTCTGACATGAAGCAAAAATATTTGTTTCATTGATTTAACAAAATGTTGTGAAGAAGTCTTCAGAAGTTTAATAGCTCTTGGAACAAAAATTGCAGTGCAAGAGTTTGTAAAACTAAGTTCCCTGTATATGTTTAATGTATCAGTGGTATTATTTATTTCTGTTATTTCTAGTAGAAATTTGATGTTTCTCTTTCCTGTTCTACTAATTAATTCAATAGCGAACTGATATCAAATAGGTTCTCTAGTGATTATTTCCTTCTCTGTAGCATTTATGAGATGGACTTGATGATCTGATATAATTTTCTGCCTCACATTAGGCTGACTGTGAAATGAAGGAGTATTGCTGAATGAGCCAGCAAAGTATCCAATAATGAACTCGGTTTTAAGCAATTCTTACATACCATTAACATTTTTATTGACTGTACATTGATAAACATAGATATGGCATAGTGCACCCAGACACTTAGAGAAATGGTATCAAATACATACATTTGCATATATTTATATATTTATATATTTATATACTGAGCGCTTCAAAAAGGTGGACCCAATTTGAAATCACAGTGCTTTGAAACTGGGTGCATCTTTTTGAAACACCCTCTATATATACACACGTATCTATTTGTAGGAGGGTTGGGGTGAATCTTTACTTGAAGACTTGCATTTTAGTACATTTGCTGCTAAGATGGGGTGAAGAGAAGAGTTCAGCAATTGCACTCCTTTCTTCAGGGCTCTTGGTGATCCTGTCTTTTCACTGTAGGTCAGAAATAAAATATCAGAAGATGTACCTCAAAGAACATTGAATATTCCTCCCTGAACCCATTAGTTTTATGGGATAAGTAACGGCCTGTGTGACAATGACAAGGCATCACAAGCAATCGCTTCCTTCTTGCATGGAACAAGGGATGTTTCTAGAAGAGCCCACTCCTTATGCATAGATCTCCACTTAATGGCGCTTCCTGGAATCATCTCTGCTCTGTCCAGCCTGCCTTTCTTTAGCAGCTTTTAAGGAGCAGTGCACAAGTCTGTGTTGTTGTTAATCACACTTGGCTGGCCAAGAGACTGCAGACCTTACAGCATTCATCCATGACTCTCTCTCCACCAGGTTTGCCTACCGTAGTGCAACTATTTTAAGTCATCTGCTGAGGAGCGGTGCTGATGGACTGAACATCAAATGCCTTCTTGCAAGATTACCTCAGACAGGTATGGGGTTTTTTCAGTGATTTGTCATGTATATTTATACTGCTAAGAACAGTTAATTTCCCTTCCATATAGAAAAGTGATACAGTGAGATCTGGTATTGCATGATTTTTATGTTGTCTCTGCTTTTCAATGCTAATCAACTGCCTAGAATAAAAACCAAATACCTACATAGATGAGCAGAGGTTCGCACGCATTCCATTGTATTATAGACAAAAAGAGCTTATGAATAGCTAATATGCTTTATGGTAAAAATGTTTGCTGACACCAGGGTGCTTGGGAAATGTACATGCAGTGTACTTGGAAGCTAAGAAGTAAGTCATTTCATGTAGGAGAGGAAAAAAGCAACCAGCAATTGGCTCCCTACTAAGCTGCTCTGATTTTCTTTTACTTGCAAAGATTCTTCCAGGCAGGCCTAGAAAAGATTTGAAGCCATAAAAGTGAGGTGTGCAAAAAAAGAAAGACATTAAAAAGGTTTAACTTTCGGTCCTCACAGGATGAATCTTTCCATATTCCCACATCTGCAGAATCTGGCAGCTTCCCAGGACTCTTCTTTCCTGTGGGGCTTCATCCCATCAATGCTCATAACCCCTACAAGCCTTTGAAAGGAACCTCTGGAAATAGGGCAGAGCTCCTGAGGTCACAAGCTGACCCAAAACGTGTAGAAAGAGGGCCATTCCCCCACGTTCCTTGCCCTCAGCTCCCACTCCCCGCTCACCCACAGGGCTGGTGCAGGCAGCACGAGTCACAGGGAGGTGCAAGCAGCCATGTGGTTGTGGCTTTATTACTTTTTCAACCTTTCCCTTTTGCAGGCGAAGTAAACCCCAGCACCAGCACTGATTTCCTGAGCTATTTGCTGGGATTGTGCCCTGCTGAGCCAGGGCAAGTGGGGTTCCCATCCTCTGCTGCAGCAGGCAGGGCAGGCACCAATCAGTCAACAAAATCACTGCTCTGTACTTAGTGCTGGCCATTACTTCCCTTGCTATCTTGATGGTCCTGGTCTGAAAAGTGATTCCTAATGGCACCAGTGATTTCTAAAGCAGGGCTGCCTTTCTCTGTATGAAAGACTCTTTAGGTCTTGGCTCTTCTCTCTCCCAGTCACTGGGAAAAGAGCAGAAAGAAGGTTCAATGTAGAGAAAGCCCAGTCACTTTGCAGCCTGTCATGCCCCCTGTGAAGTTTTGTTCTCTTCATTTAGAGGCTGCAGGTTGAAACTGCACCCTTGTCTCATGGGTCTGGAAATGCTACTGATTAAGCCGATGATGTCTTCTAGTAGTCATCTGTCACTGCAGCCCTTTCACTGCACCTCATGCTAGCCAGAGTGGACACTCCTCTAGAAACTCCAGCCTAAATGGAGGAATGAGTGGCACGGCTATTTAAAATGCTTCCTTGATTATTGTGTGTTTGTACGTTCCTGCAAAATGGCGTGGGAGAGAGGGCAGCAGAGTGGAAGGCTTTCAGCCTCTCCCTGATGGCTACCATCCTGGTTCAAGGAAACCCTCTAGAGGACAGGAGACTGTGCCATCCCTTGGAGCCACACAGCTCAGGGAATGGAGGTGTCTGAAAGGCAGGGTGTAGGGACATAAAGGCTGAGGAGAATGCAAAAGCCCTACAAGGAAGTCAAGTATTGAGAAAAGGAGGATTCAGACACAAAAAGGTTTGTGTAGCATTTGCTGCTCTGCAAGAGGCCACTGAAAGGGTGTTAGACCGATGGAGCTGCTGTGTGTCAGACCTAGTGCTTTGGTGTCTACTACTGCCCACATGTTTGGGGTTGAGTTTCCTCCTGAGTGGAAAACTAAGCCAAGTACTGTCTGATGCTTTCAGTTTAAGGGTTCAGATGCTTAGACTGATAATTCCTGTTCCAATACATAAACTCCTCCTTTCACTGTGGGTGAACATTATGGGACGTAACTTGCAGGAAGCGGAAAGTGAAAAGTGACCTGAGACCAACATATAAGAAATGAGTTTCTAGAAATGACACTATGTACATGATATGATCAGTAAATACCTCAGTTCTGGAGAATAATACAGCTATAAAAGGAAACAGTAAATATACAGAGAAAATGTGACAATAAAACCTAAATGTTCACAGCCTCTCTTTAGTTAAGTGTGCATAAGAGAAAGGTGACTTCAGAGACTTTATATAAATAATAATACTATTTATGAACTGTCTCATCAGCTGTGCTATGCCTGCTTGATCTCCAGACCCAGCTGCACAGGTTGGGACTATATCAGTTCTAACATAAATATGGCCAGGCTGGTTAGGACTGAGGAAGGAAATCTGGCTCCTGCAGAGGCAGCAGGTAGTGCTCTCCCTTTGCTGTCTGCCTGATGTGGCACCTCAGAATGGTCTAGGGACATTATGTTACTATCCTTTTAGTCTGATAAACAATGAGAGATATCTGGGCACTCCCCATGCACTTGGAGGAGCACAGGAAATCCCAGGAGAATTCTGGCTTTGCCTGTCTGTGATTTCCTACCACATATACACTTGGCATAAGAAAGGATCATTAGGCTCAACTTCCCATTTTCTCTTCGCATAATTATGCCCTATTCTAGTGAAGTGCCCCCTGCAATTTCAGCTGGCCATAATAAACCTCCATGTATCTCGATGCAAACTATAAGATGTGGGGTGCATTACTAATCAGCTGCCAGGAATTACACTAGCAAATTTCATTTCAGATGTGGCTAAAGCAATTTCTCTTGCACATATGTGCATTGTAACTTGCTAGTACCCTTGCCTCATCTGGAACATTTAGAATGTTAAAGTATTTCACACAAGTCTATTGAACAATGGAGTTATTTAGTACTTCATTTAAAAAATATTGTGAGTGGCTAGAAGTAATTTCTTGAAATACAAGATACATGCTAGCATACAATCATTGCAGTTTCTCAGCCTGTTTTGTATCATTTGCCAGGTGTTAGCTGTAACCTGTCCCTAATGCAGAGCATTTTACTGAAGCAGCTTACTGCATAGAGCTTCACAGTTCAGTCCCTTGGGATACCCTCCCCCAATGTTTGTGCAGTAGGTAATCTGATAGAGCTGATCAGAGTGTTTGCAGTTCTGCTTTATTTTATTATCAATTGGAATTTGTAGTTGAGTCTTAATAGGGGAAAATGAATCACTGAACAAGTATGTACACCATCCCAGATAGGAACCACAAAACCCCAGGTAGCCAAGCAATGTCCAAACCAACTCAGTGACTGTTCCGATTTTGAAGGACAACCTGCATACAAATCAGAAAATATCTGTATTTGTATATGCAGATATAATTTGGAAAACTGCTTCTCTTACTCATAAGGGAATTATTATTTTATTTGTAAGCAGTAGTTAAGCTTTGATGAACTTATGAAGTTGCTTAGAGATTTAGACTTCTGATTCCAGGATGGGGTTTGAGCAGGCTGAAGCAATGGTTTAGCTGGATACCCAGAGAAAAGGCAGAGCTAACAGACCCCCTGGACTTCTTCCTTTTGTATACTAACACTTCAGCAAATAATTATAAGCTAAGTATGATAGGAATCAAAAGACAGATCTGTCCCTTAAATGTGATATTTCATCCTTATGCCAACTTATGATACTCTTTCATACAGCTTTTCTTCATGAATTATTTTCTGCAAGACTTGCGGGACAAGGTTCATCAATAATTTAATCCCAGAGTGGAGCTAGTAGGATCCGGTGATATATTAATAGATGCTGCGTGTGCTGTCTGCAGACTTCTTACTGACATACTTAGCTTGATTCTTCAAGCCTGGAAATCTGAATAAGTACTTTAAGAGTGTGTTAACAGCTCACATTTATCTTGGTTCACAAAAATGCAGCCAGAGCTAATACAGAAAACCTCTTTTAAGGAAGAGAGACATTTACAGAAGGTTTAGGTTAGTTCAGTGGGTATTTAATGTAGACAGAAAAGATGATTCAGCAAGACAAGGGTGAAATAAAAGCTACTGTGGTTCCTCTTGGATACAAAGACATGTTAGCAGTGGTCACACCTTTGACAACATATTAATTAATTGTTGAATAGCTGATATTTGGCTTTTCTGTCCTTCGGTGTCCCAGAGAGGCCTGGCTTGCTCAAAGCATGCTATGGTACTCTGTTGCTCTGGAGTATTTTTTCTTATGCTCCACAATGTATTATTTTTCCTAAACAGAAGGTACTGATTTTGTTCATGCCATTCAGTGTTATAAACCACTTCCTAGCACCTGCATTATGTGTACACAAACGTCCGTTTAAATGCAAAGTTTGGGTTAAAAAAACCTGTATTATTACACTTGGGATATTAAGTAATATTTGGAACCTTGCCTGCACATGAAGCACAATGTACACACAAGTGCTGGTAAACCCGCAAGTTTTGTTTGCCAGCTAGTTAGCTGGAGGGATGTGGGAATGGAGATCATAGGTAAATGGCTTTTTCCTTAATATTAATAGGTGAGAGACTGTTCTGTATTTTTATTGAATGTTCATTAGTAGTCTGGCCACTCATTAACTTATGATTCATTAACATAGGTCATCAAAATTTTAAAAATTTGGTAAATGTTATTTGCGTGAAAATCAGTTATTCAGTCATCCAACAGCACAGAGTAAAGCAGGGAGACTGTGGAAATTAAGTACTGTAAAGGGGGTGACAGTGAGCATATTAGATACTAACACTGGGTCTCAAATTTTAAATGCTTGTTTTTATTCACAAAGACCAAAGAGCTCATTCTGCCACACAGAGCCCGTTACTCCGGTGGCTGTTCCACAGTGACAGACTAGCTGGGGGAGCCTGCGCTGCCCCTGTTTGGGCACAAGCGTTGCCAGATAGGAACAAGCAGCCATTCTCTGTTTCTCCTGCAGGCCCAGTGCTCTCTCTTGTTCGTAGCTTTGGTGCAGCTCTTTGTCTCCACAGCCCAATTTGTTTCCCCATTTGCAGTGGGATGTCTGTTAGTCAGTCTCACAGCAGTCCTTGCTGTCTTAGTTTCCCAACATATCATTCCTCTTTTTAACTACTCCACAACCTATTGAGTCTCACACAAAAAGCATGTGAAACTTTGGCCCTTTGCCTGTGACGACCACAATTAAAAATCGCCATGTGTATTTCTGACATTACTCAATATATGGATCTCTCATACCTGTTGGTCTGCCTTGGTTGCCAAATACACTTTACTGCTTTGGTCTTGGCTTTCTGCAGTCCTGTATGGCTGCACACGGGCATGCATAGATAAGTTTTCAGCTGATGTAGTGAAGGCAATCGTAGTAACAAGGAGCCACAGCCATTATGTGATTGTCATTGATCTGGAAAACCATGCTGAGTGAGCACACTGAGGATCAAGCTCCATCACAGCACTGCCGGGCTGAGGTGTGCAGCTTTCCAAACCAGGGCTGTCAAACCCCTTTCCGCCGGGTCTACATCAGCCTCACAGTTGCTTTCAAAGGGCCAAATGTAATTTTAGGACTGTATAAACGTAGGAGTAGTTGCATTTATACAGTCTCAAAATTACATTCGGCCCTTTGAAGGCAATCGTGAGGCTGGTGTGGCCCCCGGCAAAAAGGAGTTTGACACCCCTGGTCTAATTCTATGGGATTAGTGAGTCTCTACTCAGGAGAAATTTCTAGTAATCCAAACAGAAATATAGGTATGCTTGGACAATTCTTACATCCTTTGTCTTCTGTATTTCCTCTGGATTTTATTCATGGGTATATCCATCTCTGGCAGCTCCATTTCTTACTTGGTGACATGTACACTATGAATCTCCCAGACTCATTCCCTGAGCCAGGTCCCTGCCTGCAATGCTGCACTGCCTTGGGATCCCAAATACCATATTTTTCACCTAGGTTATCACCATTTGCTTTCATTTCATTTTGGTATTCTTATGTGGGTAGGCTGCTATTCCCTTTCAGTCAGTGTTGAATAGAGCTCTCCACAGGACATAGCTGAAGATGGTTATGGCCACGGTGCCCGTCATAACAAGGGCTGAGATTCAGTCAAGTGTACCCTCCTATGCTTTGCTGTTTCTTGATTTACATGGCTCACTTCGCACTCAAGACAGAGTGCCAAAACTGGAGCAGCAGGATAAATTGGGATGTTGGTCTCACATGCAAGTTTAGTCTCAAGGCTAATGTGACAAAATAGATCTGAGACAATTAAGAAGTCCTCTTCCTGTTTCTGCAGTTTGAAAGAAATGATCTTAGCAGCTCATACTGACAGAGGGCAGCTCCAAGGCAGAAGTGAGAAGTTTCTTACCTCGCTTGTGCTTAAATTCTAGACCTTTTATAGGACGTAGATTAAAGGGGAAGAATATAAATTACAAAACTTCAAGCCTGAATGACAGATGAAGCAATGAGTGACAGCCTCCTCCTTCCAAAAGCACAGGCTCTGATCCTGTGAACGGTCTCAAAGTACTGGTGAGGAAATCCAAACCCACAGCTGAAACACCAAGCTACAGCCTCCAGCGAGCTGCAATTGCCATTATTTTCTGTACACATGAAATGAATTTAGACCTTTATAAAGAGACTTAGTAAGACAAACCAGACTAATGCAGCTAATCTGCAGTCATGGTATTGAATCCATGTGCATGACTAGTCATCTTTTGTAGTGAAAAAACTCACTGTGGGGCATCAGATCTGCTCCAGAAAGACAGGTGGTAGTTCATGGGTAGCTTTATGTAGCCAAAATCTAGGAATACCATTTTGGATGTTTCAAACTAAGAAGGTAGTCTGTGAATTTACCCCCAGAAGCTGCCCTGCTCTTGGCGCTAGAATGGGTAAGCACAGCAGGATTATAGTAAACCACAAAACTCCCAGCATCCTGCGATTTTACCTTGCCACAAGAAGAAAGATTAAGGTCTAGCAAAAGAACTGCATGATGGATGCTGCTTGAATTTGTAGCCAGAAGACAAATTGGGGGAGTCAAACTGGAGCCAAATAAAAAGTTCAGTATAAATCAAAAGAAAAATATGTTTTACAGGTTGGAAAACTATAGCGAATGTACTAGATGTAGGTAAACAGACAGATGAACTGTCATTTTGGAAATATTTTTTGGAAAGGGTTCACAAGCGTTTCTAGTTCCTTCAATGGGGCCGAACTGAACTTCTTGAAGTTAGTATGTTGAAGTGTTTAAACAGAAATAAATTTCATGCAGCTGTAGCAATGATGAGAAATGGATGATTGCGACCTTATTCTAGTGCCTGAAGAGCTTCTTCAAGCATGGTTGGGCAGCTCTTCCTTTCTGCACTGTCTCTGCTTTCATTTCCTAAAAAAATGCCGTGATTTTGCTGTCTGGGATCCTCAGCATTTTGAAAGACCTCCGAGGCATCCACAGGCTGCATGAAGTAGGTCCTGAGACACTGAGAAGCCACTCTTGGCTTCACCCACATTGACATTGTCCTCAGTTCAGACAGCAGGACAGAACTCTTCAGACGTGCTTTGTGACTCAACACCACGCCAGCATCAAAGCAGACCACCAACACACCCCCTGATCTCCACAGGGGTGACTTTTATTTCAGTGAACCACAGGATGGTTTTTCTTAGCGGCTGTCTTTTGAAGTGTCTTTTTGATTGGCTTTGAGTTAGGCTAAAGCAGTAAGTCACTATTTATATATTTAGCAAATGCTATTGCATCGGCACTATTTTTGACAGTATGCAGCACAATTAGCTGAGTTGGTTGACTCCCCATTTCAGATGAGAAGTGCTGCCAGTGTGTCAGTCAGGCAAGGCTGCATGTCCACTGGGAGGGCACCTGTGGCTCCAGGGAGGCTGCCCCGTCACAGTGATCCAGACAGGGCCCTTGGAGGGCATTCCAGGCCCTGCTGTCCAGTCAGTACGGCTGCCTCTGCGGTGTCTTATAAGCACTCCTACTGCACTCCTAGGGAGAAAACTGAGGAGCGGCTGGTCCTCACAGTGCCCTCAGCCAGCCTGGTCCCTCTGGGAGCCTGTTCAACCCCAAGTCCTGCCTGTGAACAGCAAGGCACTGCCAGGGACACTGCTGGCAGGACACCCTGCTCCCCTCACTGGGCAGATCCACGTGGGAGCGATGGCCTTCCTGAAGCCATCCAGCACCACCGCACGTGCCGCATCTCAGAGAGGTTTGTGTTGGCTCACATCGTGCACCAGGCACGTCCTCAACATATGGTAATTTCTCACGAATATGCAAGTGGCAGAACAGGACAATAAACCTTTTGCCTCTTCAGGCCAGATATGAAACATTTAAACATCCATGACCCAAAATCTCATCTATCCTTGCAGCATGCTCAGATGTCTCCCAACATAGGTTTTTACAGTCTTTTTCTGGTTTAGGTACTTATGTGTCCCATGCTAACTGATTAAGAGATTTAAATATTTCTCATACTTGTCTCTATCTTGTTCCCTTTTAGTGTTATCATTTTTAAAGGAGTGGAGCAAGAAATTTGAAAGACATACTGGCAGGAATGGTTCCTAGATAACAGTAAATGTGCAGGATATCATTGTAACATTGAAGCTCCTTTGCTTTATTGGGACTGAAGGTGTGCAACTGTAAACAAATAATGTTTATTGGGAAGAAACTATGAAATCACACTATAACAACAGAAAATAGATGAAGATCAACTCATTGTGTATTACAAATCGGCATGCCAGTGTTTATGATAGGAATATCTGCTTATACTTTCAGTAAATAGTAAACAAGTGAATATAAAATGTTCTTGTTTTACCAAAGCAAATGTAATCAATGCTCTCATAATCAATGTGGGGTTTTTTTACCCTTATGTTGTTGGGTTTTTGTTGGGGTTTTGTTTTGTTTGTTTGGGTTTTTTTCAGGGGGGGGAATGTTTTTTAATATTGTCTTCTTTTTCATTCTGCCCTCACAATGTGAATTTCAGGCTAAATACGTAAGTTACTCATTCCCAGGTTTTCTTAGAAGCTGGAATAATGTTGTTGCTGTTTACCAGTATGATACAACAAAGAAAAATTCCAGCAGAGGTGGAAGAGTGGAGGGACACACTGCATTATCTTTGTACCTGTACTGATTTTAGACTGCATGGTACTAACAAACCAAAATTATTATTCTGTTACTGGTGGTTGTTGTTGCATGGTTCAGGTTTCTGTAGTACCTCGAACATTGACAGTATTTTTATTCTGAACCTGAATGGATTTATTCTCTCATCTGCACATGAGAGATTAATTCGTCACATTCCCATTAGCAGTAAGAGAAGCTACTTGCAAAGATCTCTTGATGACTCTGAGCCAGGTCACTCAATAGCAATGCAGGTCTAGTTCTGCTCTGGAGGTAGCCGCACACTGTCTACAAACCTCTGTGAAATGAATAAAAACGGTGTTATGGACTCAGTGTGCTGTGTTGTGTTCTTTGTAAGCCACCCTCTTGAAGAACTGAGAGTGAAGCTGTCTTAGCATTGAGGAGTGTTCTCTAAAATCAGCCTTGAATTTTGTCTTCCACATTCTTGTCTTTGTTGTACATGTTCTAAAGCTAGGAAAAACAGAGATATGGAAAAATAGTAAATACAGATAAGAGGAAATAGTAAATATAGAGAAAATAGTAAATAAATTTGTCCTGTTACCTCTTTAGTGAAACTTGCTCCAGTGAGAAAGATTTCATGGAACATAGAGAGAGAGCAAAATATAAAAAACTTCCCAGTGTTATATATAACTGGACAAAGGTTTCTGCTGCTTATCTAATACAACTTTCTTGTTTCTCTTCTTGGATAAGAAGCTGCTCGAGGTAAGTTCTGGAGGCAAAGTCATAAACTATAATCAAAATCATCGATCATCCCAATTTACCTAGTTGGATTTAGAAACTGGAGAACACACAATACATGAGAAGAAAAATTATTTTGAGCTTTCTAGAGAAAAAAAGTACAGGCCCTGATCCTGCCAGCAGTCTGTGAGGTGCTGGTGAGGAAATCCAAAGCAGCCAATCTGGATTACAACAAATCTGAGACTCTGACCCAGGGCAACAAATGTGAAGGAGACTTGGACAAGACTGACAGAAGCTGGAATGAATTTTTGAGCAGCTCCAGCCTGAATTTTAAAAAAGCTACTGCTGGTGATGTTTGCCTGGCAGCCACATGAATCACACCGACTTCCTAGAAACTGTTTGAAGGCTCGAGGTCAAACATAATTCTAATTTGTCATTGTGTCTTTTAGTATAAGCACTTTGGTCTATGTTGAGGGGCTTCACTACCAGATGCTTCTGCACTGAAGGTTTTAATAGACTGCCACATCATCCACTTTGCAAACTAAACAGGTTTTGTTTAGTTCTCACTTTCTGCAGGATGAATTACACATCTTTCATCTCAGAGAAAACAGGCAACATGGCTGCAGTTTGATTTGAAGCTTTCAGTCCTGAATCTCATGATAAAATTGAGATTGAATCTCTGCACTTTGGGAAAGGATGGTTACAGATGCATCCCTAAACTAGTCAAGACAGAGCTGCTAATTTTGAAGAGAGGAAGAGAGAGAATGGTTCTACTAAGAAAAGCAGGACATTGGCTTATGGCTCTAACTGATCATAACTCCACTAGTTGCTTCATAAATCCATCTTAGCATGTCTGCACAAGAGGACTACAGATCAGGAGGCACATGATCATCCAAGCTTAGGTACAGGCCTTCCAACTGACAGGGTCTATAAATATGGTATAAACTAGAACTAGTCAAAAGAAATCAGTTCTTTGAAGAATATTATCTCAGCCTTGATTCATTCTTACATGCCATTTTGCAGAAAAGCATTACCACTTTCAGAGTAGCCAGTACTTCAATACGCCTTCTGCCTCTAAGTGAAAAAAAAAAAGACCCTTGGTCTTAGTTAAACTGCACCTGGCATCAGAGCAAGCACTGTAAGATGGTACTGCCATCTTCATGAATAAGGAACATTTGATTTATTTATTAGTTTGAAAGTGAGAAGATTCTGACAATTTGCTGTCAAGCCAAAAGACTTTCTATTGCATTACCTGTTTTTCCAATTTGCATTAATGAAGCTGTGGAGAGAAAGAAAGTAACGAGTGAGTCTTTTACGAGCTACTGCCTCAGTTATTTCCTAGGTAAACACACAAAGTAATGGAGTCCTCTATGTTCATATTCCCTCATAGTGGATTATGGCCTAAGTCTCTTCAGGCTGTCGCCAGGTCCTAGGACACAGTCCCATGCAAGAAGTGCCCAGGAAATGAAAGTCTCCTGCCACCTATGTGCCAGGAGAAAGTGACAAAAAGGTTATTTCCAACTTTGTTTTCTATGGCTGGTCACTGTAAGAAATGAGTGAATACCCCATGTACCTTGTTGTTTATCATTTTGCCCATCAGGGAGTACAGCTTAAATGTAAGGTAGAATATTAATTTGAATAGTCCATCAGGGATGCTCTTTATGCAAGGCCTGCATCAGTTAACAATACTTTGCCATTCTGAAAGATGGTATTTTTATATTATATCAGAAAGTGTAGACCTCCTGCAGGCTGATGGAATACTTTTTATTAGTCCCAAGGGCCTAGCTGTTCAATAAATTAAGAGCAGGAAACCCAAGACATGTTATCTCTTCTCTCTAACACTACCTGAATTAATTGGGAAATTGTTCTCTGTTGCATAACAGGTGCAAAACACATCATATCCCACGCCTTGCTCCTTCTTAGATAGCCAGCTGAGGTGCCCTGTTGCTTTCTGTGCAGTGGCTCTTCTCTATCACATTTCAAAATTAAAATCTTGCCTTCTGTCTGTGGTGATGGATATCTCTACTGCCTCCTGCAACACATTTGGCAATAGGCTGGTGATGTGCATGTAGACTGTGGCATATTGAGAAATCCTGGGAATAAAAAGTGCCAGAAAATACAAAGTATTGCTCCTTGTTATTATGATGTATCTAAACAGGTAGTAAGTGAAATAACTGAATTTCATTAAAAAATCTTGCTTGGCAAGGGTCAGTTCCTAGTGCATTACAAACCAACACAAGTTTCACTGTTACCTTGAATGAGGTCGGGCTTAGGAGTGTAAATCTTAATAGATGCATCTGATAATCAGAAACCCACATCTGTTCCCCAACTAGAAAATAGTGCCATATCAAACTACCTCATACAAATATAGTAATTAGCTGTTCATTATGCGGATGGAGTACTGTTCTGAACAATCAGCCCAATGAGGCATCTTTCACATAATGAATTTAGGAGCTCTTTTTCGAGTCAGGTATGTACTGGTAGAAGAGAATCAGGCTCACTGTCCTTTGAGCACTTACAAACAGCAGTCAGGAGGTTTGCATTGCATGGCAAGATACATGGGTAAGATTTTGATTCTCTCCTAAGCCGCAGTCCCTTTAAAAAAAAATAATAATTTGTTTGTATTTGCAGAAAGTTTGTAGGCAATTTTCTGCTTGCTACACACAGCTCCTTTCTTTGGATTCAAGCAGAACTGAAGGTAGAAATCTGAGCTCAATTGTCAGATGCAAGCAGGGGAGGCAGTGGGTGGCCCTGCTCTTCGCTGTACCGCTGCGGTGAGCCCTGGCCTCAACCCCCACTGTTCTGATTTCTTTCCCTCTGCATCCCGTGGTGCTTGCTAAGTAAGGCAGTTGCCACAATCAAAGCTAGAACCTCAGGACACAAAACCATCTCCAGGAAAAAACAACTTCTTCCGCACTAGACAGGCTGATTGAGGATGGCAGGGCACGCAGGATAGCAGCAGCAGCCCTGACCTCCGCATGGCCTAGCGAAACAATAAAAAAATCACATTGTTGCCTCAATTGCTTGTGAAAGCCATGATTAACTAGTGTGTTTTAGCAAAAAGGGAAAAAAGAGACAGACTTGGCTTGTGCTGAGGATGTTCTCCACAGGAGACCATGGTAGGCAACAATAACAGGGTAGGCAGGTACCCTAATCCTGAGACCAAGTGGCTGCAGTGGGAACACCAAATATCCACAGCTGTGAACTGACCTGTGGGCCATCCAGTCCAGCATCAGGTCTCCAGCAGTGAGCAATTGCAGCTCCATCAAAGAAAGGTACAGGAAGCACTGTAACAGGCAAGGGTGGGATAAGCCAACCCAATATAAAACACCTCAGACTAATTCTCAGTTTGGCATGGGCTTCACATCTGAAATGAGAATTAGTCTAGTCTTTCCAAATAGTGTGTTTGTGGGCTCACAATTGTGTAAGGACAGGTGAGGGAGGTGGAAGAGGCGTTAGTTATTATAAGTTATTATATATAGTACATATTGATTAGATAAAGTGAACTTTATTATGGTTGCAAAGTCAAAAACAGTCATTAAGAGATGCTGTGCTTAGGCCAGACCGCATCTTGGAAAATCTGTTCTTCCCAGCACCTAGCTTTGCAGCAGTTAGTGAAACAGCCTCACCAGCAACACATTTCCACCCTCAATCTCTTACCCCTTGAGACACTGTGCTCTGGTGCGAAAACTAGTTCAGAGACCAGTTCACACAGGACTCTGTAAGGCAAAACCTGTCACCTGCATGATGCTCATAATTTAGGGTAGACTGAAATTAAATTTCACTTTGCATGATCCATTCCTCAGAGACAGCTCAGCATTAGCAGCTGCAAAGGCTGCTGAGTTTGAGGAGCAAAGTTTATGCCCCTCAGCATGTACCTTGGAGCACCTTCATAAAGACCATTTTCATCTCTAGGACTGTAAACTTCTACATGGCTAGATCCATTATGGCTCATCTGCAGTTTTGCTTAGCAATCCTTTTTAAAAAGCAATTTTAACAGGTAAACTAAAGATCCAATTCTGGCACTGAGGAGCAGCTAGACACAGTAACTGCTGGACCATTACACTAATTGCAACTTAAATGTTTTAAAGAACAGTCAGATAAGTTTACCTCAGCTTTGCAAAGGTATATTATTCAACAAACACATGGAGTACAGTCTTTTTTGTTATCTAGATAATGTAATGGAGAAAACAAGCTTTTTTGACTGTTGGCTTTGGGTTTTGAATGTTGGCTTTTTTATTTAAATCTTTTTTATTGAAACCTTTGGAGCTTATTCAATAATTCCCTTTACTTTGGACAATTGCCAGGTTGTTGTGACTTAGAGATGTCAAATACCATCTGAGGCATAAGTTTGTATGAGCAACACACTGACATAGAAATTATATATAAACTTATAAAATGCATTCTGTGACATTTATTTTAATTTTTTATAATGCCAACCGTAACACAGCACAGATAAGACACATTTGAGAACTGGGACTCTAGTTGGAAAAACATGGAGGGTTATTACGTTTGTGTTGTTTGCCTTATGTGTGTTTTTGACAGAACATATTATGAGGCATCTTCTTAAATGTGGACCCTTGATACCTATAGCAGCTTATATAAAGTACCGAAGCCACTCATTCTAGATAACTTATATTAGTCCTAAGAATCTATAAAATCAATCCATCACCATTAAACAGATTAGAAACCAGCTACTTGTGCTCTCAAAATCTAAGATGAAATGAAAAACCATCCTAAAACAGGTATATTTCTAATGGAAGTCTGTATCGATCACTCTTGATCCTAAATATTTTTTTCCTGACAACAGCTTGGAAGAAAAAATATTTTCTGATAAAGTTTGCAGCTAATGGGACAAATTGGAGGAGTTATAAATAATGGAGAGAGATGGTCATGGGTAGAGCAATAGAGACCACTTAGCACACTAGTTGCCATAATCAATATGCAACTAATACTTCCAGAAACATACTATTCTTGATGTTTTAACAGCCTCTCATTGTTTTAAATTCTTTGCCTTGATTTGAAGGTATTCTGAAAGAGCTAATTTACTGGTACCTTTCATACTTCAGTGTTTAAATTACCCTCAGTATTTAAAAATCAATGTTTTTATTTCAAAGAGTGCTCATTGCCTGGAAAGTCCTAATGACAATTTGGCTCTAAAGAAACGGTCGCCACAGAAGTGCTGGAAGTACTCTGCAGGAGTGGAGAAGTATCACCTCCTTTCCTGCGAGCAGCCGAGATGATGAGGCCATCCCATCATTCAGTAGAACGAAGTGTTGGAAATGCTACATACAGTTAACTGGTGGAGCACTGGGACATAATATGGTGATAAAGAGAGAGAAGAGGCTAAAAAACAGGATGGCACACAGCTTCTCTCCTTTTTTTTTTTTTTTTTAAATCTGTAATTTTTCCAAAATAAATGCCTTCTCTCAAATGTGTTTACAACAAACCAGAAAGGAGGAAAAGGAGTAGTCAGAAGGGGAGCAAACTGCAGAGCAGGAAAGCAGAGCTGAGCACATCTGTGTGCTGCTCACACAGCCAGGCATGGGCCCCGCCACCGCGTAATCCTGTTTGTGTCACTGTTTGCTACACTCCCTAACGAGATTAAAAAGAAAAAGAAGAAGACAAATCCAAATCCTTCAAGGGCTATCTTTGGAACATCCTCAGAGATTAATGACAGGCTCATGAAGAGGAAACTGTTTATAAGGCTCATATGCGGTGTGCCCCTGGATTAGGAAGCTGAGGAATTCATAACAGCACTGGCAGAATAAAGGAGAAAAAATGCAAAACAAACTTTCCAGGCTATTCTCAGATTATGCTGTCATTCTTCATTTGGGGCTAGTGTGATACGACCATCCTGACCCTTTTTTTTGCCTGAAAGAAAAAGAGAATTTTCTAGGGTTTATTTATTTGTATGATACTTCACAACTGTCTGGGATTAATGAAGTGTGGATTTGTGAAGAGTGTGAAGTCCGGCAATGTGCTTGCTACCTCTGGCTCCAAGGGGAGGATGATCCAGCTTGACAGCAAGCTCCTGGTATGTCTGAAACAGTGTAAAATAGGAAAAAAAAGGAGCTGAACAAAGAACACTTGAGACATTGTGTATCCATTGGAAGTATTCTGCATATTATGTGATATTCCAAACTTGAAATCGTCCAACAATAGTAATTTGAGTACTTCCAGCCTCCAATTTGCAAATCTCACAAGTCATAGCCCTTCTAAAATGACAGTATTTGCTTTAAAAAAACCCCATTGTATTAAAAAAGAAGGCATACCAAAATAAAACTAATGACATTTTTTAGGTTATCATGCTTTTCTATCTTGTTCCTGAATATTTAGATTACATTTTACAGTTCCTTACATGCTACAAGGATTAGAAGCTTAACTTTTCCAAATGGTAACCTCAATGTCCAGTTAATCCACAGATTATGGAACTGGTGCCCTATGACTCTTGCCAGGGCTACTGGAACTGGTTCAGTCTTGGGAAAAGTTGCTCTTATGTAAACCACAATATCTTTACTGCCTGAAATTTAACTCTGAACAACTGTGATGGGTGTTTGTGGGAACTGTGGACATGGAGAATCTTGTGTCACTAGCCAAGGCTGATTGAGAAAAATCGTTGTCAGGCAGAAGAAAAGCAAGCAAGTGACTTGGAGACCTACTGGTCAGGCAGATCCCATGTGCAATTTTCTGTAAAGAAATGTGTGTTTTCTGGCTACTGATCAAAACTGATTCTCTCTCCTTTTCGCTCACACAAAATGCCATCTATCATTCCTGGCTGACACTTTCATTTGTGCACTGTGACCCCCTTGGAAGCAGAAGAAAAGACACACTTGCTCAACACTGACCCTTCTTCTATCACCTGATATGGAGAGACCTCTATTTACCCCATTAATAAACATGGTTAAATGGCAGGACCTGGAATGCAATTAACTCAGAGACTGGATACTAGATGCTGTACAGCTATATATTATGTAGGAGCCTCTACACTGATCAGCTTTTGGGTTTTAGGACTTATTTTAATTCAGTGGGGAAAAGGTATAAATCACCTTATAGAAAGATTCTGCTAGGGTTTTTTTTTCAGTTAAAGGTCTTTTCAACTCTCCTGTAAGTACATACCAAAACAGCACAGATAATAACTAGATGTATATACTAAACATCAATTTAACTGCTTCAATTATCAATACATTGATGCTGCTTATACTTCATTAGTTCACAGTCCTATTTGTATTACAAAATACATTTATATTTAGTAATGTCGATGGTGATTTTTTTAGTAGATATTTTTCTTAATGCCAGACTGCTGATTACCTAAACCTTCAGGGGCTATGGAGAAATACAGCTGTAAATAAATACATAGTTTATATATTAAATATTGTTGTTCACTTGTATTGTGCGTAACATATGCACTGCTGCTCCAGGATATAAATGAGACCCTCCATACAACTGATTCAAATATATTTTGCAAAAAACTATAAGGTGCCAAACCTGAAATCTCTAAGCTGTTAGTACAAGAACTGCTGTATTAACATGACCCACGTGAGCAATATTACCACATGACTGGCATTTATTCCTTAGTTTAATTTCTTAATCCCATAACTATCAAGCCAGCTTCATGACTTTGAGGGATCTGCTGTGCACACTTGGAAATGGCAGTACTTCAGCCCCAAAACTTTATCTGCACATTTTCAAGATTGGCACTATACGCTACACCCCGGTACGCAGAAAGCAACAATCCTCAGATGTCCTGCCACCTTCTTAGTAGTTCACATCACTGCACGTAACACATAAGCAAAATCCTTTAAGGTTATTTTGGTGATCAGTGTGTTCCAAGGAAGGGATAAGTACACTCTCTAAGTAACTGCTGACACTAGAAGTCATTTTGTGATATAAATCCTCTCTGCAGTTACCATTCGGTCCCTGGTCTTCTCTCCTGTGATTGTTTACAACAACCATGGAAGGTTTTATATTTCAAATTTTCCAATAACTCTTTTCTTGGTATTAAAAAAAGAAAAAAAAAAAAAGAAGAAAAAAAGACAGGAGTTCGAATTGGGTCTGACTTAGGACTTTCTTAGGTGGAAAACAATACCTGCAAAACCCCAAAACTTTGCTACCCCAAACATTGTGAAGTAGAAACAGATGTAAGATTTCAACACGATGCCTTGCATATCATTGCTTGTATTTTTTTTTCTCTAATGGATATGAATCTATGAGTTAGGCTGCCACCATTTAAAGGCAATACTGTGCTAGATGTGCAGGTCCTGGGTCTAACAACAGGGGCTGATAGAATTACATTTTAGTGGAGAACTGTCAGTTTTCTAAATCAGTTCTACTTCCCAGAAATTCCCGCTTTTTGATTACTTAACCCTCATGTGTGCTTATGGGCTTGTTGGAAATAGTTTTGAAGTGGGAATTTTCAACATTTTTTGATTGCAGATTTAATTGGATTCATTAATTACCACAGAGCTTTTAAATTATTTTCCTTTTTGTTAAATGTTCTGTATTACACGTGCAGATTAAAAAAAATTAAAAGCCTGAAAACCACATTCTGTAAATTTAAAGCGATACAAACATTTCTCCTTTAGGAACAGAGTTAGGTCACAGGACATGAAAGAGCTGCTAAATAGTCACAACTTTTCATCTCCACTGATCTGGGTTGGATGTGAAAGGTTTTGTATCCTATTAACAATCTCCTGAGCTAACCAGCCCCTTAAATGTGATTACAAGGATCACACATCTAAGACCTTCAAAAGGGGTTACGGAGCTCTTTTGATCAACTGAAGAAAATATCTGGCAAACTTCAGAGTTGCTTCAGATAAATCTATGCATTCAATAAATACACTTTTGGGCATGCTTGGTACTTCAGTATGGTGGATGGTATTTATGATCAAAGGAATAATAAGCTATCTGTAGCAAACTCTGTGGTGGTTTTCCTAGAGGATATTTACTCAGGTGTCACAGGAACTATTGTTTCTCTGTAATAAACACCAAAAGGGGAGGAGTTCCTCATATTTGCTCCAGGCTGAGCTCAGTTAAGCAGCCAGAGAGGTCAAAAAGCAGTTCCCCAGAGAGGTAAGTTCTTTAATTCTTATAGTGGTGGTCTCTCTTCCGCTAGTTAAACACGCTTGTTTATTTTCTTAAGTTATCATTTATGCATCTGCTGATCTTTTTATGCATCACTTGTTATTTGCATATGTACATAATTAGCCATCAAAACACCTCCTCACAGGTATAATAGAATTAAAAGCTCAGTTATAAAGAAAATAGATGAGAAGAGGGAACATGTGTTTTAGATCCCACAAGCCCTCCATGGCTGAGCTCAGCCCAGGATTCGGAGCCCAGCAGCAGGAGTACCTCCTTTTGTAGGGGAGTCCACAGTGTCCAGCACAGTGGGATCCTCACTTTACTTGGGTGTAGTACAGACATTCACAACCCAGGAAATATTTTATTAAGTAAATTGATAGTCTTAATTTGGTGCTTTAATCACAAGAGCATCTTTTTTTCTTCTTGTCATTAGGAGCTTCTAGGAACATAAAAGTCTGAGTTTCTTAAATCTGAAGTAAAAGAGATCCATTCTACTTATGTATGCTCCTGGTCTGTTATATTTCAATGAGGAATAAGACTTATTCTATAAGCAGTTTTCTAGTGTGATCTAAGGTCGAAGATGTTCTGAAAGGGTGTCTGTTCACACTTTCACATTTCTCACATCATGGTTTAAAAATAGTTTTCAGATTTACATCCACAATATCTCTAATTCAGTTTATATTGAAAGGCAAGGAGAGAGTCTGAAACCAATCTAATCACAATCTGCTAAAAAGATAGTGTAGTGTAGATGCTGTCTTGTAGCATTAAGCACAACTTAACCTCATACCAGGTAGGGCTGGAGATGACCACACTTAATGTATCTTCTAATATATATCTAGATATTGTCAATAGATAAGACTGGCCCTTAATTATTTCAAATTTATTTTAGAGGAGAGGGAACATACACCCACATTCACTCAGAAACTCTGAAATCTCATGTGGAAGCCTTCCTAGAGAAAAGCAAAGCCATAAATGTTTGGGAAAAAAAGAGGGGCAAAAGCCAAGGCATCTTGAGATGGAGAAAGAGGAAGGTGAGGAGTGAAAATAAAGGGAAAGGAGTAGTGTGGCTAGGCTGCATAACCCTGAATGTCGTCGCCTCATGCCTAATTTTCCCAGCACAATCAGTGTCTATTCGACACATAGATTTTTCATTCACTTAGGGCTGAAACTCCCTGTTCGTTTAAAGAGTGGCTACCTTTACAGGCTTCAGAGGTTGGTTGTGACTTTTACTGGTTTAAACTGGCATTCTTTCTGCAGCAATGGGCTGTCACTACTTACACATCATTCAGGATCATCTAAACGAAACAGATACCAGTTTTTGGGAGTTTCACAGATCAGTTCACCCAAGAAGAGGGAGCGCTCACAGGGAATTTCAGGTCTTCAGAGCTAAGAACAGTGACTTCGGCACACAGATATCAAGAAGCAGACAGGGCGGGCAGCAGTGGTTTTGTTTTCAGCCAGCACTGCTAGGAGTTGAAGGGGACATATGAACTGATCGCTGAAGTTATTCTTTTCTGGCTCCTAAGATTGTGTCTAAGCACTTCTCAGCTCCTTGCTCCAGCTTCGGATGCATACCAGCTCTGTCCGGGAGGTGAGTGTGCACCGTCCGCTTTTTGCACCTGGGTCTCCACTGAGAGGTTTCTAGGCTTTTTTCATGGTGCACTGTGGTCAAGCTGCTGCATGATCGGAAAATGACTGTTGTGTTTCTGCATGTGACCTGCCATCCAGCCAGACACACAGCCTAAAGGCAGAGGGTGTTAGCTACTTGTAGGCACAACCAAAATCAATGAGAGCTTTGCTCAGGGAGGGGGAAGCTTTGCATAAATGCTGCTCTTGTAGCAATTCAAGCCTAAAAGTTATGGATGTTTTTACAACTGAAGCCCTATTCTGCTAGTGCTTCCAACCCCAATTAGTAAACCAGGATTATAAACCAAGGAAGATCATTTTGTATTTGTATAGGGTGTCAACCAGGGGAGCAGGAAAGATTATGAAGGGACAGAGCAGCCAGCAATGAAAGGAGTTAATAAAGACTATGTGACACCTTAAACCTTTCCTCATCAATTCCTATGTGATGCTCTGCATGGTCTAAAAATGTTAACAATTTTTATACAGTACGGAAGTAGTGTTTTGATGAAGGGAATTAAGGAGGCTCTTTGTCCTTACAAATATCTGGCTCACGGATGTTTAGCTTTGGCGTTTAAGAATATAGAACTTTCTATAGATTTTCCCACCGTGAGAAACTTTATAAGGCTTCTTGTCCATGCAATTTCTTTGATGTTTGGGATGGGATAAGCAGCCTTTCCCATCATGGATATATTCACATGGAAAGGCCATCCATGAATTATCTGGTCTCTGCTTTCAAGAAAAGATGTAGAATATAGACAGCTCTGAAACAACTCCCCTAATGTCAGATCTGTCTGAAAACAGAATCTAGATTCAAACATTATTAGAGAAATGGAAGGAGACAAACTCAGTGCTACAACAGAAGTCTCCAATGGAGGCACATGTTCCCTGGTGCTAAGTTTGGCTCCTTCTTTGCAGTGGATGTGGCAAGGGTCATACAAAGAAAACACAAGCAGCATAATTAAAGACTGGCTTATGTATCACATAGGAGCTGTACTCATAAAATTCATCCACTTCCCAACTTTTGGGTACTTTGTCTTGCAACTCCACCTAGCTATCATGTATTACACTTATGTTGTGCTGTGTAGTCACCTCTCTGCAACAGGTAATAACGTGAGCTCTGTGCACGTACCAGATCTCAATTATTTTTAGCAGACCAGGTAAGTCCATTAGGTTTACACAGGGCAGTGCGGCTATTGGCAGCCCCACGATTCTCAGCTCCCCCATACTGGGTCCCTGGGTGCTCCGCGGCCGACAGGTGCAGCGAAATCCCCCGCTGGGTGGATGAGGCCTGGGATCCCGGGTGGGTTTGGGCCATCCGGGCCGGCTCGGCAACCGCCCGTTTCCCGCCGGGAGGGGAGGCCGGGCCGCCCCGGCGCCCCCCGCCGCGCCCTGCCCGGGGCGGGCCGAGCCCTCCCGGCTTTGCCGGCGCTTGCGGGGGATTAGCGGGGCAGACCGCTCATCCGTCGCTGACCCCGAGGCGGGACCGGGCCGGGCCGGGCCGGAGCCGTCCGGACGAGGAGGAGGAGGGCGAATCCGAGGCACGGTCGCCGGAGGTGGAGCGGCCCCAGCCCCCTCGGCGGGGCTGGCTCTGCGGAGACCGGAGGTTTCGCTGCGGGTAATCCCCGGCCCGGGAGCGGCGGGCAGGGCAGGAGCGGGGTCCCGGGGCCGGTGACTGACTGGCGGCCCCGCCGCCGCTGTGCAGCCCCGGTCCCCAGAGAGCCACCGCGGCAGGAGAAGCGCTGCCCGGCAGCCCCGCCTCGCCAAGGGGCTTCGGGGCGGCCCGGGTTCCCCCGACATGGCGGACCGGCCCCCGAGGGTGGCGCGGCAGGCGGGCCGGGCCGGGCCGGTGCCTCCCGCCGCGGGGACGGTGCCGTGTCGGGACGGACGCTCCGGGAGGGCAGGCGCGGCCGGGCGGCGCGGGCTGGGAGCGATCCCGGCCCCGGGGGGCGTGCGGCGGCTGCGGCTGGCGCTGTCCCCTGGGCTCTCTCGTTCAGGCCCCTGGGTAAATCCTGCTTGTTTAATTTTTTTTTTTTTTTTTTTTTCCTTTGAGCGAGTTTCTGAGTGAGAAAAGTGTGTAGAGTGTTCAGGGGAAATGTCTGGACGGCTTCGTGCTTCGCCCGGGGGCTCTGAGCCTCCTGGCCCTGCCCGCCCGAGGGACACCGGGCCCTGCAGCGTGACTGACCGTGGGCCCGGCGGGACCTGCGAAACCTCACCGTGCCCACAACATCCCAACACGCGCGCTTACCTTGTAATTTCTTGCCTGCTGATGTTAAGTGCTAGCAGATTTACTTGTTGTCCGTAATGCCTTCCTTACGTTTCTGTCAAATGATTGTATCACCTTAATTTCAAGCCCTGCCAAAACTCACTGATACAGCTGCTAAATTGATTTTGAGTTGCCACTTTGTGGCTGTTAACGTTCCTGAGAAACAGGGACTGAGCGAGATCGCACCATATTGATTTTTATGGCCTTATAAAGTTTTACTGTGTTAAAATAGGAAAATTAAGTGCTGCTTTAGGTTTGAAAGCTAGGTTCTTTGCTAATGTATTGATCTAGTGTGTAGTCATTGAAAAATTATTCTCATCGCTTGCAGCGCCTCTCTTCTGGGAGCCACAAAATGAGCTGGATATGATTCAGTTCATGGATTGCTAATGTCAGTTCATTACTTCTGGTGGCGCAAGTTCCAAATACAATTTGATAATGACACCATTCTGCCTTCCATTATCAATCTTGTTTTTGTGATTGTAATGCCCTTGCATAAATATTTTCTGTTGGATGACAATTCCGACAAAAATCTTTAGCTCTTATTTGTTTTCAAAATATCAGAGCTTTTAGAGTTGACGACAATAATTAAATTTAGCATTTTGTTTCCATGTTCTTTTCATACCTTCTTCCTGTAACTAAAGGTTGCCTTCAAAAAATTGAGATCCCGTACTGATGTCATGTTTGAGCTCTGAAGGATTGTCATCGAGTGGGCAGCCCCTTTGCATGAGATTAACCTGAATGCTTACAGCCCTTGCTGATTTTGTAACCTGTTGCTTAAAAACAGGAGGAGGCTCTGTGAGTTTCCTGAGAACTGTGAACCTCAGCATGCAGTAGGACTGTGACTATTGCAGGGCATAGGGGGGAATGGAAGAAAACCAAGGTGGAACCTAACGCTGGTGTAGATCTCTTCCAGCAGCACCCTCTGAGAGATGCTTCAGAGAGTGAAGAGCTGGAGCATCCCATCCTGGGGCTAGGCAGTTCAGTCTGCAGCAAGTCGAAATGTCGAGATCAGCTGAATAATAATCAGCAGATGAAATGTCAGTGTGGACACCCAATATGCATTTATCAATAGAAGGAGATCAAGTACCAATACCACACAGTACTGTTTCTCTACTGCGTGCAGAAGTTTTACAAAGGTCAAGGAGTCCAGAGGCATCAAGTTTCTCTGAAAGCTGCCTTGCTTTGTTAGGAAAGTTGTCACCGGATAACAGTCAGCAAAGAGGAAAAGTGTTTTTAGAAAGAGAAGCAGCAGTTACCCAGCCCTTCAGAGAGTGAACACTAAAAAATGTCCTCAAAAATGGATCAATTTTTTCCTTGATCAGCCCTAAAGATTAACATATATACTTTGAATTGTGCCCAGGAAATACATTGTCTGAGTTTAAGCTAAATTTGTCACCACTCCTTGCCTCTGAATGCTTTAAAGTAACCATTTATTTCTGTGTTTACATTAATTTAGGGTTCAGTTGTTGGGTTTAAAGTTTGCTCGGCAATGTCATTGCATGGTCCTTGCCTTTTCTGTGCATCATCAGGCAATGTCCAAGTTGCCTGCCTGCTGCAAGGTGATGAGATGTGGCTGGCTTGCAGTTTCCCTGGCTGTAGCATGGAGCTCATACTCATTGTGTCAGTTGTCAAGCTATAGCTCTGTTTCCAGTGATTAAGTAGGATAGAATTAATTTCATCTAGCGTGTCTACATCTGAAGCTGAATAACTAGGTTCCTGTTATAGTCAATAGAGACTTGGCCGGTATAATCAAATCATTGCTGGACCGCTCTCCATCATCTTCGCCAAGTCTTGGGAAATGGGAGAGGTGCCTGAGGACTGGAGGAAAGCAAATGTCACTCCGGTCTTCAAAAAGGGCAAGAAGGAGGACCCGGGCAACTATAGACCTGTCAGCCTCACCTCCATCCCTGGGAAAGTGATGGAACACCTTATCCTTGGTGCCATCTTAAGACATATCAAGGATAAGAGGGTCATCAGGGACAGTCAACATGGGGGAAGTCGTGTTTGACCAACCTCATAGCCTTTTATGAAGACGTAACAAGGTGGATTGACGATGGCAGAGCAGTGGATGTGGTCTACCTTGACTTCAGTAAAGCATTTGACACTGTCTCCCACAGCATCCTCACGGCAAAACTGAGGAAGTGTGGACTGGACGATCGGGTAGTGAGGTGGACTGCAAACTGGCTGAAGGAGAGAAGCCAGAGAGTTGTGGTCAATGGGGCGGAGTCTGGTTGCAGGCCTGTATCCAGTGGAGTGCCTCAAGGGTCAGTTCTGGGACCAATACTATTCAATATATTCATCAATGACTTGGATGAGGGAATTGAGTGTACTATCAGCAAGTTTGCTGATGACACCAAGCTGGGAGGAGTGGCTGACATGCCAGAGGGCTGTGCTGCCATCCAGCGAGATCTGGACAGGCTAGAGAGTTGGGCAGGGAAAAATTTAATGAAATATAACAAGGGAAAATGTAGAGTCTTACATCTGGGCAGGAACAACCCCAGGTTCCAGTATAGGTTGGGGAATGACCTATTAGAGAGCAGCGTAGGGGAAAGGGACCTGGGGGTCCTGGTGGACGGCAGGATGACCATGAGCCAGCACTGTGCCCTTGTGGCCAAGCAGGCCAATGGCATCCTGGGGTGGATTAGAAGGAGGGTGGTTAGTAGGTCGAGAGAGGTTCTCCTTCCCCTCTACTCTGCCCTGGTGAGACCTCATCTGGAATATTGTGTCCAGTTCTGGGCCCCTCACTTCAAGAAGGACAGGGAACTGCTGGAGAGAGTCCAGCGTAGGGCAACAAAGATGGTGAAGGGAGTGGAGCATCTCCCTTATGAGGAAAGGCTGAGGGAGCTGGGTCTCTTTAGCTTGGAGAAGAGGAGACTGAGGGGTGACCTCATCAATGTTTATAAATATATAAAGGGTGGGTGTCATGAGGATGGAGCCAGGCTCTTCTCGGTGACAACCAACAGTAAGACAAGGGGTAATGGGTTCAAGCTGGAACACAAGAGGTTCCACTTAAATTTGAGAAGAAACTTCTTCTCAGTGAGGGTGACGGAACACTGGAACAGGCTGCCCAGGGAGGTTGTGGATTCTCCTTCTCTGGAGACATTCAAAACCCGCCTGGACGCCTTCCTGTGTAACCTCACCTAGGTGTTCCTGCTCTGGCAGGGGGATTGGACTAGATGATCTTTCGAGGTCCCTTCCAATCCCTGACATTCTGTGATTCTGTGATTCTGTGATTCTGTGAATAGAATCTGGAGAGCAACTCTTCTTATGCTAAGGTAGATGCTAATCAGGTCAGGTAAATGAATTTTTGATTGCTTTGACTGACTAAAATGGGATTATAATGTCTATCTTAGGTTCCAGTAGGTATATTGTGCACATATTAAGTGAAGTGAATCTCAGTTCTTGTGTCTTTCTTAGTCATGTAAGCACACAAGAGTGAAAGAAGTGGACTAATTATTAGAGAAGGTTGTTGATTTTTATTCTTTATCTACCATAACTGGGGCTAAAGAGGGTTTTTTTGCCTCTGGAAAGTTTCTTGCAGATGGGAGAGACAATTGTTCAGTTCTTGTAGAACGTAGGGGGATGTATAGAGAGGAAAGTAGTAAGCAAACTGATGTACAATCAAAGAGGATAATTCAGATACACACATGAATAGTACAAAAATCATGTAATCATGCAAAATTTTATTTTTGTTGTTATTTTTGAATGAAATTATAATGTTAAGTGTATTCAGCTTTTGACAGAAGAGGTAAAAAAGCCAGTTGTGTTCTAAACACTTGTTTGTAACTAATTGCCAAACTAGATAATCTGCTCACACTGAGCTTAGATTTGACTATAGTTCCCATTCAGATATGGGTCGTATCATCATCAAAATCAGAGGCCAGATATCTCCCAGAATTAAGTGGGGGTGGTATTGGGATTTCCAGGGCAAAACTTATTCTTTGATTGATCAGTGAGATAGTATGCTGCATAAATGGCTCATTACAGCTACATTTATACTAACTCGGGGTCTAAGCTGCAATCCATGTTCATGGTTGAACAATGAAATTATTTGGACATTTATCCAGGAAGTGCTAGGTCTTAGTATGATGAATGGCATATTGTAGCCTCATGCTTTTGGCTTGTCTTAAAAATTCCATGCTTACTAAGTACTTGTCAGTGTGGCATAAACTCATGAAATAACAGGAAATGTGTTGTGGGATTTTATTGTGCTATTATATTTAGTATTTCAGGGCCCCACCGTGCCTTGATGTCAGTAACAGACCAAAGATCTTATAAACTAGATATTGGATAGAGGCATCAGGTGACAAAAGAGTGAGGTGAGAATGTTTTTCTTCTTTGATGTAACAAGCTGCTGCAGTCCCTACATGTACATTGCCTGCAATTATTATTTTTTTTTTTTAAGACGGATTAATTTTCTGGTACCCATTAAGCAGAGGTTTAAGTTTCAGAATTTGAAGGAGTGCAGTTGTCACCTGCACAGAGGTAACAGACCCAATGGGCAATGTACACTAGTGTTGCTGGCTCCTGACATACAACTCCCATGACACATATGAAGATGTCTGGCAAATTACAGGGTAGGACGTGTGCAGGAGCTGTCTGGTTAAACAGCAGTAGTGTTTGCGATGGGAAGTGGGGAGCAATGTGAACAAAAAAAAACCCAAAACAGATCAAAGAAGGCCTCAGTAGGTGGATTTTGAACTGAATCAACGGAGATCCTGGTTCTAATTCTGAAGACCAGAAGATTGTGGTAGCCAGGAGACAAGATGCTGATGGAAACCTAAAGGCTGGATTCGTTTTAGTCACATATGAATAAGTATCTGCTCTGCTTATCACATAGACTCCCTTTATGGAGGATGAATGACATGAGGCAAGGTGTGTCTCATTTCATCAGCTCCTTATGGAGGAAACAGATATGCTTTCATCCACATGAGATGGAGATCTGTTCAGAAAATAGTGGAGTGGGGGAAGGTTTAGAAAAAAGTTGCAAACTTAGGTGGTATGAAACAGCAATAAAAATATTGGAGTACTGCATTCGGCTGAACATAAGAAGAACATGGACCTGTTGGAGCGAGTCCAGAGGAGGCCATGAAGATGATCAGAGGGTTGTGGCACCTCTCCTGTGAGGACAGACTGAGAGAGTTGGGGTTATTCAGCTTGGAGAAGAGAAGGCTCTAGGGACACTTTGTAGCAGCTTTTCAGTACCTAAAATGGACCAAGAAGAAAGCTGGAGAGGGACTTTTTACAAGTGCATGTAGTGATAAAACAAGTGGTAATGGCTTTAAACTGGAGGAGGGTAAATTGAGATTGGATATAAGGAAGAAATTCTTCACCATGAGGGTGGGGAGGCCCTGGAACAGGCTGCCCAGAGAAGCTGTGGATGCCCCATCCCTGGGAGTGTTCAAGGCCAGGCTGGATGGGGTTTTGAGCAACCTGGTCTAGTGGAAGGTGTCCCTGTCCATGACAGGGGGCTTGGAACTAGGTCATCTTTAAGGTCCTTTCCAACCAAGTCATTCTATGATTCCATGTAATATTCTATGTGAAATTCAGGTTCCATTGTGCTTGCAACCCAGCCTGCAGAAGCAAAACCTGTTGCTTTTTCCCACTTGACTCCATTGTCTGTAAGGCTCTGACACCAGACCCCCCTCTTAGAGGAAAAGCAAAACCACAAAAAAACCCAAAAAACCCAATCACACTGGCTTGTTGTCTTGGAACACCAAAACTATTTTTTCCCACCCCAGATACACTGAGTTTAATCACTGTGTCACAGTCCGTTTGGATTTCTCAAATTTACAGAGCAACATTCTTTGTGATTTAAAATGTCTTGAACTCATTAAGAAACAAAACAAACATGACAAACAGGGACTCAATTCCCTTTTTGCCCAAACTGGTCTGTCACATCAGTTCACTTATTCACCATTCAAGTCATAAGGTTTCATAACTTGTGATCCATAACTCTTAATTGGCGCACTTATGAGAAAAAAAGAGAAAAAAAAAAAAAGTCTGAGTGTCCTACCCAATGGTGAGAGTGCTCATCCTTCCTCCTCCACTTCAAAAGCTTTTTGGGTAAACTGGTACTTTATACCTTGCAGCTTGGAGGTTTGGCCTTTTCCATTTCCCTAAATTAGCAGAATCTGAGGAGTCTGCCAGACAAAAGAGACTGGTTGCATGAGACATCGATTAGCAGGAGATAATGGTGCAATAATGGCCCTTCAGCTCTTTCTGGCCAGCTGTCCTACCTAGCTGGTGCTCTGGCTTCGACCTCATGGTGCTGCTCCCAGCACACATCAAGCATGAGCATGAGCTCAGGCAGCCAAAATCTGAGCAGGAGTTTAGTGAACTGTCACGCTGAGCACATCAGAAGTATTTTAAATGGATTTTATAGAGGTTCAAGGGTACATTCCAAGCTCAGAAGTTTGGATCAAGTTGTAAGTTGTGTTTTTTAAAGTAAATTTTTAATGGTGAGGGGTATGATAAATTACTCAGTTGTCTGGGCATCCAGATGTATTCCAGAGACAGTCCAATTTATTGGTGAATTATGAGGTTTTATTTTTTGTTAATATCAGTTTTCTCAACCTCACTGGGATGTAATGAAACATTATTCATCACTCAGAACAGAACAGTTGAAATAATTCTATTTAATATATTTTTAATAATAGAAGTGGAAGCTAAACAGTTTGACTGCAGGGGCTTGTTCTTAAACATGATGGAAGTGAGGAAATACATTGTTCAATATAACTTTTTCAAGTTATGATTTTGAAGCTGTAAGTCAAAATACAAAGGATTAGATTGAATAACTCTTTCTAGAATAGCACTCTTAAATTACTGAACTAAGTATGACAGCTGTTGAATGCATTATTATTAAGTATGTGGTGAATTTTCTTAAGACAAGGTGATGTGCAACTGGTGTGATTTGCAGAGGAAGATGCAAACATATGACAGTGTCTCTAGCAGTCATTTTCTGGAGAAGAAGTGACTTTGCCTGGAAGTGTTGGCACTCCCAAGGCATGGGTAAATACTAGTGATGAGGTGGAAAGGTAATGCCTTGGGAAGAGACTGCAGTCAATGTCCTGGCTGAGTTGTGTCTATATGAATCCAAGGGGGAAGGTTGAACAGAAGGAAAAAGCAAATTTTGAATCTGGCATGGAAATTTGAGGATTTACATATTACAGCTATATGTCTTCGGATCTTGATCCTCTATCTTTACTTTGACCTTAACTGCAGTTTGTTTTAAGGGATGTTTTATTGTAGAAGGTAAAATTGGGTCATTTTGTTCCCAAAGCCCTTGAAATCAAGTTGCTGAGCCAGTACTGGGTGCAGCCCTTGGTACGCAACAGGCTGCTGCAGGTTTCCTGGTGTTAGGAGGATATTTATCACTTCACTGCATGAGCGGGTATAGAAGTTGGTAACAGTCATGCATACATTAAAAAAGGGCGGGAGGGGTGAGAAGAGTTTGAAGAAAACCCTGTCTTTTCACTCACCAGTGAGCTAATCAACCAAGAGCAGAGTGATGGGAAGAATCCTGAGCCCCATGTTCCCCAAGCAAGCCGGTATTATCCAGTAGAAAGTTAGTCTGAATACACGTGATGTGCCAGTAAGCATGTCAGATAATGGAAAGAGCTGGTACAACGTATGTTTGTATAGTAGTCCATTTCAGTTGCTTCTAGTTGGTATACATACTGCATGTATAGCGTATATACATGCTTCGTGTGTAGTAGATTGTATGTGGTTATATCAATAAGCAGATGAATAAAGAAAGTATGGCTAGTATGCTGGAAGCCATGGATGAAACTGAAATTTAAGCCATTCTCTTCCTTATAAAAAAAAATAGCGTAGTATCACGGTGCATTTTCTGTCACTGAAGTAATATAATATAAAATGTTTTATGTGTATAGATTTGTGCTGTTGACATAAAAATATCCAAGAATAATTACATTGTAGTCTGTTTATAAAGCGTTATATACAAATTTTTAAAATAAGTATGTGAAAATTCTGTCATTTACTGCATATTGTGTTCAGGAAGGACTTAAGCACTCAGTAGCTGGCTCATTTATTGGTTGCTTACTTAGTAAAGAGCTTGAGTCTGTCCTCTTCCCTTCCCCTTCTCTTTTTCAGTCTTGGCTCTACAATTAAGAATACGAGAAAGTAATTTTTAATGCATTTCTCTGAGTTTTTGGCCGTTCCAAACAACGGGTAAAGGTGAGGTTTCTGTTTGTTGTTGTTTGTCTGGGGTCAGGGTGTGCTCTGTTTTTACCACTGTAGCTGCTGGATAGTTGGTCACTATGAAGGCGTCATTGTTCAGGGCATGGGTGTAACCTGGTCAGTATGGATGCAATTGCATCATTGTAAAATGGTAATCTTTTACGGTATGTAAAACAGTTGTTTATGAATGTACCTCAGTGAACACATTTTCCATGGCTGTGAATGCTTGGCTGTCAGAAGATCATAATACTGTACAAATATCTGCCACTTTGATCTGCTTGACCTAATGAGATCTATATAAAAATTCAAATGGTAAGAGCAGGATTGTACAACTGACCATTTGCTGTAAAAGTTTGAATGAACCTATTGCTACTATTTATGTGGTGGTAGGTTGGTTTCATTTTGTTTTCCACTGTTTCATGCCTAACTCTTGGTAATGGAGCCAAATTCTTTTGGATTTCACGAATGTGACTCCCATTCCCATGCCCCTCAAAAAGTCTCAGAGTGGCATTATAATTTCATTGAAGTGCATGGGAAAGCTTCTACTGACTTCACTCAAGCCTGAAATTAGTTCAAATTATTATTTGAATTTGTCTTCATTTCATATTGTGTTGACTGCACGTATGTGTATTAAGTGCAGCATTTCTTGTTCATTATGCTTTCAGTGCATGCACACTACCTGCAAAAACGTTTCTAGTGTTTGAGACGGGAATGTATATTTCTCTTTGCATTTGTAGGAAACCAATTGCTGTTAAGCATTTATTGAGTGAACACTGGAATCTCTTTTTCATAGGAGCCATCATTTGAGATGCTTCCGTTGACTGGGAAAACAATAATATTTGATAGCTTTCCTGATCCTTCAGATACGTGGGAAATAATTGAGACTATTGGCAAAGGAACATATGGAAAAGTTTTCAAGGTGTTAAATAAGAAAAATGGCAGCAAAGCAGCAGTCAAAATTTTGGATCCTGTTCACGTAAGCTACCTGAGTTATTTGGTTTGTTCTTATCTAATTGTACATGAATTTATGTAGTCTTTTTTTCTTTTAATCTGGGTAGATCATTTGCATTAGAAGTGATAGTGAAATAAATTGCTTCAGCCTGCTAAGTATCAGGCTAGCTAGCAATGTGTTTTTCATATCATAAGTGATGTTGGAAGTGGTTGCGTATAGTAGAAGTCAGATATGTACCTGAACTTTGTTACTCTTATTTTTAGTTCCTTCTTGTTTATCTCTTACTTTCAGGAGCAGAGCTGATTATTTTCCTTTTCATTACCAGGAGTCCTAGCTTCTTCTGTTTTTACTGTTGTTCCCTTTTTTTTTTTTTACATAGTAGCCAGTAAGAAAGTTATGTACTTTTAAGTGCTTTAGATGTACCTTCAAGCATCTATTTTGAGTACATGCTTTTAGCTGAGTTACATGCTATGAGTGATACTTTAAAAATAAAATAGTGTACTTTATTTTTATTGTTATCATTGGCTCTGAGTTTTCAGAGTGTGCCAAAATACATAGATACCAAAGAGGGATCCATCTTTCCAAATGGAAAATACAAAGGCAATAGCTCCTACACACAAAACACCAGGTGACTGGGAGGTGGAATTATGATGTTGCAGAGTATGCTTTTGTTCTCAATAACTGGCATTTGTTGAGTGGCGGATTAATGCTCAAAGAGTAAGGAAGAACATGAGTCTGGTTCATAAAGGCAAATCCCACTGACTTCAGGGGTGCTGCATGTGGCTGGGGATTTTTCTCAAGAACAGTAACCCACAAAACACGGACGAGGAGCTGTTCCTGTGTCAAGTGGCCCCTTTGGGCTCATCTTTTGCGCTCCCAGGGCAGGGTGACGAGGCCCATGCTGCCATCGCACGGCCTCTGGGCAGGAGAGAAGCACAGGCCATGCAGGCCTAGACGCTGCAGCTCTGCGTGGAGCTGCACAGCCACAAAGGCTCTGTTCACCCCTGCGTGTCACACGGTGTCAAATTATAATCCCATGGCCCCTAAGACCATGAAACGTGTTTTTGAAAACATAACATCTTGCTTTATCTTTGTTGTGCTTCTTGTTGATCTGGTTTTTATTTCAGCGTGCTTTCAAAGCAACAGAAGGAGGCTCATCTCAATTCAATATCGTGTACCTCTCCCAGAGTGAACGTGATTTGCAGCCAAGTGATGAGGATCTCGATGAATTCAAATGCACTGCAAACTCTATTTTTGACTCTGTAGCTTTCTGTAAACAAGGTTCTTGTGCTTACAATGAACAGGCAGGACTTTCTTGTACACCAAGTGTTCATCTAAATGCCTGTATGGCAGGAAATGCTTCTGCTTTCATCTATTTCACAAGTGTTCAGGAATGATTTTTAAGTGGCAGGTGACTATGGCAGGGATTACTGAAGGCGTCGGGGAAACTTTCAGTGTTGTGTACACTTCAGATGTTGTAGCAAAAGGATAAAGGATGATGACAGGAAGACAGAAGAGGTAGTAAAGCTGATGCTAGAAGAAAGAGAAACAGACTAAGTACGATATAAGGGCATAGAATGACAGAAGAAGACAGAAGAAATACTGTGGATAAAGGTGCAAGATAAGAAATTGAAGGAGGGAAGAGGTATAGCTGATGAAAACAGATTCCTTATTTTAATGAAAAAATAAGTAATGCAGTCAATATCAAAGACTTGATTTTTTTTAAATGAATGCATTCTCCTTTTTATTCTAAGAATACTATTATTTCCTCCTTCCTGTTTTCAGGATGTCTGGAGTAGCTGCTGTACCTCCATATTACTGTTAAAATGGCAATCCTTTATTAGAAATAGCATCAAAGCAATAAACTAGTTCTTTTTGTTCAAACTGAAAGTAGTATTGATGGCTGCAGAGGGAGCCATTGCAATGAAGAAAAAGACACTTTCTGTATTTTCTTTTTTAAATTTTACAATTTTTTTTCTTTAAAGATGGTTTCAGAATTCTGCCATTTGAGAGGTGGACTGAAAAAAATAAGCAGAAGAAATGTCTTTTTTATCACTTGGTTTAACTCATATTTCCAAATTAAACTGGGAAACTACATTATCATGGGTGATATGAGACTGAAATAGGTATTTCATGTTTAATCCTTTAGAATTCTCCGATTCTTTGTGTCAAATGTCTAAGTTCACATGAAAATATTCCCTCTACTCTTTCTAAAAGAGGTACTCTTATGCAGGTAAATATATTAAATTCAACCAAATATTTCAGGTTTTCTTCCTTCATAAAATACAGAGGAAGATGTTTCTTTTTAGTATGCACAGAAGGAATATTCTATTCATTTAATTCTCTCTCTTTTCATTTCTCCTTGTAATAGTAAAAGTCTCATAAAATCTGAATACCCCTCAGGAGACGGAAACTTCTATTAAATCACAGTAGGACAGTGGGCTAATTCTCCTCCAATTTCCCCAAGGCAGCCAGGGCTATTGTCTGTTTTGTGTGTAGTTTTTTGGGCTTTCAACTCTTTGTTTTTTATGTTTTGTTATTTATGATCTATCCTCTTGTTTTTGCCAGATGCGTTTTCTTTTTTTTCATGTCTTATCTTCCACTCTTTTCCCTTTCCTTCCTCTGCCACCCTCAGTGCCATGTTTTTTTTCTCCTTCCTTGCATCTCTTTTTTTATTGTCTGTACTCTGTGTTGTGCTTATGGGAAAATTAACTTACAGTGAGTTCCTCCTTTTTTTGAAAGAGGAAAATTTCTACTATTGTTCGACTACTCCAATAAAAAAACGTCTAAACCCTTCCTTGTGAGCAGACTTTTTCTTGTAATCTCAATATGAAAGTGTAATGACCCAATTCCTAAAGATACTGGTGACAGGCCAAGTTCTTTGAGACCAGTCAAGCTGGTCTCAAGACAAAAGGCTAATGTGAGCAACTCGAGTTTGATTTAGCATTGTAGAGACCTGTGTAAGAAACAAGTGAGCAAAGTCTTCTCAGAGGCGGATACCCTTGGTGGTGAACAAAATGAGGAATCTGATTCATTGGAACACAAAGCACCTCTTTTGTCTGCCATGGTCATTTCTATTTGGCAGTGAATTGATTTTTCATTTCTATTTCTTTTCGACTGACTGTAAATAGCAAATTGTATTTAAAATATTTTATATCTGGAAACAAGTATGTTAACATTCTTTGAGATCTAAACAATGGGGGAAATGGCTGCAGCTATTCTGCCTTTACCTGTGGCCAAGACGGCTTGAATATTTTCTCAGCATGAGTGAAATACAGTTGGATAATGTCCCTCAATGAGCAATGCCAGTGCACAAGTGGAAGGGGTTACCTGAGTCATCTTGTGCCCACGGTTGCGAGCATCCATGTTTGGTCTGAAAGGGCTTTTAAGCTCCTGGTGCATGTGCTGGCAAAACTTGTCCCCATCTCTCACCTCCAAATGGACTTCCCTGGCAATATGAGGTCTGTTGTGAAAGACCCACAAAAAGCCGCAACTCTTGTAGCTCAGTAGGAGAAGCCAGAGAGATCATGGATGTCACCAATTTGTATGATAGTAGAAAATGAGATAAATTCCCAGGTGATTCTAGAAAGCAGGACAATAAGTGAGTAAGATGTGACTGCTGTCATACTGGTTTGTACACAGAGGAGTAGAGAGGTCATTCCAGCTGCACCGTCTCTGGCTGGGGATGCTCTTGAGACTAGAGAAATAATGTGACTTCCCAAGGCATCTGCATACCTACTCACTTGCGCATTGCACTGGCATTGCCCCAAAATGCTTCTTCCCTACTCTCCTGAGGGCTGTTCTGTCCTACCCTGTGTGTTCATTAGTTGAAATTGGTAAAGACCAAGTAAAAAACCAGATGACTGTTTTGTACTGAGTAAGCAGAACGAAGCTTTGTAGCCATGCAACTGGTACATTCATGTTCTGTGGTGTTGGGGTTTTTTTGCTTTGGATTGTTTCAAACTATGTTTGAATAGCCAGAAAGTGCTATATGTTTGGGTTTTTTAGTTGGCTATCATTATTTATTTATTAACTGCTATGTATTTCTCATTTGTGACACTAGGATATTGATGAAGAAATTGAAGCCGAGTACAACATTTTGAAAGCTCTCTCTGATCATCCCAATGTGGTCAAATTCTATGGCATGTACTATAAGAAAGATGTGAAAAATGGAGACCAGCTTTGGCTAGTTCTTGAGGTAAATAATTCAGAAAAATAAGAGTTTTCTTCCAGTTGGCATTCCTATGTTGAGTATATACACAGTGAATGACCTGCAAGTCATTTGTTGTTTTTATTTAGAGTGGTTGCATGTGAATTGATAAATGCTCTTGTTTAGTCTTTTCAGGATTCTGAATTAATGGTCTTCTCACTTCAGCATTCTTATTTTTATATTATACTGATAGTACTGTGCTTTTAGAATTAGGATATAAATTCTATTAGGACTTCATAGGATTTGCTACCTAAAATTTTTCTTTCATGAAAGGCTTATCATGGGGATCTTCCTCTGGTAGTGTTTCTTTAAATATGATTGAGATATGACATAACAGTTAAAGAAACCATTATGATCTTTTAAAATTAAACTATATAAATCAATTAGTTTAATTGTGGGGAGTTTTTTGTGCAAGTAAATGCACAAATAGGTAAATAAGCCAATAAAAACAGCCTGCTGTTGAAAGCAGATAATTTTCCTCAAATGAAGTCAGAGCAAGGTAAGGCCTGTAATTTGTGTGTTTCAGTCTTTAGTTTTGACTAATCTAGGAGCAAAGAGCTTGCTTGTTACTAAGTTCATAGATACACTGTAACCTATCCTGCAAAAAATTCCTCCTCTCCCTAGAAGAAAATGAAGAAGAATGTCTCTGACAGGAATAGTGTGCCTTTCATAACGATCAAGGCTCTTAATGTCTGATCAGTGCTTGATAAGGTTGATACTGAAGAATTGGTTGAATATTATGATTTTTCAGATAACTGAATACAAATCTTCTGGCAAATATCTCAAGGATACAATGGTATCTGATCCTGGAAACAAGCTCTTAAAATGCTTAAATTGTAAAAGCTTTTCTAAATTCTTCTGATTTGCATTGGGAAGATGGTTTTAAGAATAGTTTGCGTTGGAAATCATAATAAATGATTAGGTTAGACTGTCATCAAAAGATGTCAGCTCTTTCTGCAGTGAGCATTTTTGAGAATCTAGCTTCTGTTGTGTCTGCTGGGCATTTGAAACTCCATCTGTGAAACTTCTGGCCTGTAAAGGATGGATGCCAAACAGCCAGGATGGAACAGACTGTGAGGAAACACTCAAGTGTTTATATTTTAACTTTTATATTTCACATGGATTTATTTTCTCAATGTGAAAAACACAAGCATACATCTGGAGTGTAAGGTTTATGTTTATTCTTTACATGCCAAGCTGTACATGTGCAAGTGCTAGTATGGAGTGTGTGGAACAGTCTCAGATGCTGTCTGTCACTGCACATGTAGAGCCATGAAGGCAATGGATTTCAGTTGGTGTGTGTATGTGTCAATATGCATAAGTACAAAAATTAATTCCAATGGTGACTTTGGTGAAGCATTTCTTTTATTAAAAGGATCTGTGAAAGAATGCTGTCATGAAACAAATTCCTCTGTGGAAGTGTCACCTTCCTTTCAGCTTGTATGCAGCTTTGTAGGCCCATTGCAGTTTGTTCTTCACAGTAGCAATTCAGGTGTCCTACAGTTTGTAAGAATGAAAATTTTCAGCATCTCTGTTCTGTTTTGGTTTGGGGTTTTTTTAACAATAAATTTGTGTCTAAATTCATAAAGATAGTGCTTACAGAGACCTCTGTTTCCATTGCTTTGGGTTTGGGTTTTTTAAAAATTGTCATAAAAGAGCATTTTCACTTCGGAACTGTTGCTTCCCCTGAAGAGAGAATCCAGTCTTCAAATTTAGATTTGTGGAGTTTGATACCAAGGAGTAGAACTTTCTCATCTCCTTCTCTCAAAAAAAAGCTATCAACTAATCCCTACAAATTCTGTGCGATCCTTTGAAATGAAGAAGACGTTTTGCAGTCAGCACCTAGCCTGGAAATGTGTTCCCAAAGACTGGAAGGACAAACAGAATAGGCCACTGCAGTTTGCATAATCTGAAGCAACTTCCATAGTAGCTGAATACAAAATGATGTTAAGGAAGAAAAGTCAGGAATCAAATCCAGACTACTGTGCACTGTGGTATTCTGGATTCCTGCAAAGCTGCAGTGCCAGGAAGAGCTTGCACAGGCAGTGGGCATTGAAGGCAGAGCTTGTTGCTTGACTCTGCTTTTGTGTTCTCTGATGGGATCTGTGGGCAAGAGATTTGGGGGGAACTTGTCTGAAATTCCACTAGGAATGGGTTGTGATAGATAGTAAAACTTGACATTTCATGATGAGCTTAGAGCCACCAATGTAGTTTACCATCAAAGTTACTCTGTGGAGTGTTTGAATCCATGTATGTAGATATTATTAAATCATTTTTCCTAGAGGAAAAAAATCCTCAGCTCTCAGTGATGAAGTTAGGACATGGTTTAGTGCTAGAGTTAGGTTATAGTTGGACTTGATGATCTTGAGGGTCTCTTCCAAGCAAAATGATTCTATGATTCTTTAAGACATGTCCCGTGCAATATATCAACAGCGAGCCAGTCTGGAAAGAAAGATTGTTGCCAGGTTTCTTTTCTCCTAGTTCAGTTTTCAGCATTGGTTATATGAACCGTACTGTTCAGTTCTTACACCTTTTTCAGTAACTGTTTTCTATTGCACTTGATCATGTTTGGGTTTTGGGTAAAAGAGGCTAATCAGGTTTGAACTAGGCTGAGGTACAGTTTTGAGGCCAAAACTGCCCAAGTAACTAAAAAGAGTATCCTATAATACTGTAAAGGGTTCTTGAGAGATTTTAGTCCTGAATACTTGAATTGTAAAGTCGTCAGACCTCGTAAGTTATCACCCATTCTGAATACTGGAAAAGACCTTGAATGGATTTATGATGAGATTATTGCAGCCTTGATGTGAAATATTCCGGCCCACGTTCCATCTCTGTTTTTCCAAATTAATCTGTTCTTACATGATTTGGTACCTGTTGAACCTCTGCTCTCAAATTCTTAGACAATGTAGTTGGACATTTCATTTTTAACTAAAATTGACATTTCCTGCTGACTCTAAGGCATATGTCAACAGTGAGGCACTGCATGTTCACAATCCATGTTGAAGGGATTATCCTCTGTCTAGAAATCATTAAACCAGGTGACTATCAAGAAAGATTTACTTCCAACTAAATGGAATTTGGAGCTGACCTATTCGTGTGGGTCATCTGACAGTTTTGGTGTCTATAGAAACCCAAACCAGTTGCTTCAGAATTATGGAAATGATCTGTTACAGAATAATCCTGTGTAAATGTGACATTTCTTCCAAATCTCCTCACTTAACAATTGCCTAATAGGAAGTACCTTCGCAGAAAATATTTTTTTACAATTTGAAGTGGAATTTGTCATTTTCTACTGTACATTTGCATTTGATTTTCTTTGCTGGATTTTGCTGTCTCTGTATTAATGTGCAGATTACCTAACTTGTAAAGCATTTTGAAGTTGCAGTGCTGTGAGCTGGAAATACGCTTCTGAGAGAGTAGGAGCTGTTGTTCATTAACTATTTCCTGTTAAAATAAACAAATAATAAATAAACAAATAATAAAGTATCAAGAGATATGTAGTCAATCTCACACTTTGATTTAACCTTTCAATATAGTTAAATTTCAATTCACTTAAAAATGTGCATAGTGATTACTTGGATAAATAAACAACATTTTTGCATAACACACTGTGTGTGACACTCTAGTATAGTATTTATAGGAGAAGTGTAGAGTTACTGTGTTGTGTTCATCTTAACACATGAAGACCTAAATCTGAGGCTAGTATAGAATATGATTTTTAACAAATAAGTAAAAACTAGAGGAAAACTAATAATATGAGAGCTTTTAGCATTATAACTTCTTTTGGTAATAAAGTAACCTAACTTTCTTAGTTCAGCATTTTTAAAGAAACCACCTACAGGAATGAATGTGAAACAGGAATACATCTGTACAGAATAACATTAGTTGACTCTTCGTTCAGAAATGCTCTTCTCTCTGTAGGCTGCACTCAGGCTGAACATCTGCCCCTGTGTGGATGCTATTCTAATCATGCTTATAAGAAAGAAGACTGATGAGGGGAAGATTCTTGCCACGTCTATTAAGCCTTGTCACGTGTGTCCAGAGATGTAGGCAGAAGAAATTGGCCTATTGAGTCTGTTGAAAAGAAACCACTTGAGTATTTTACTTGGGATTAATCAGCATAGCAGTTTAATGGCAGCAGACATCAGCATGATGATGCAGCTAAGGCAGAGTGTGCTGTAGCCCATTTCTCTCTGCTCTGGGGGTTAGTTCAGAAGAGAATAGATCTGAGATAGATGGAAACCAGCTGATGGGAGATGGAGCAGAGTGGTAAACCATATCAGGCCCTATAGGTGAGCATGTAGGTCAAGGGCAGGTGGGGAGAACAAGTGGCACAGCCCTTGTCTGAGAGCTGGTGCAAAGGCCAACCTAGTCAAGACTGAGTGAAGGCTGAAAATTCCACAGCAAGGTAAATGGTAGGTCTTACACAGCTTTTACTTGCACTATAAGTCAGAGGCCAAGAATCATAATGCATCATATTTCTATTATTCATTTCCTACACAGATCAGGTAGAACTTCAAGAAGCATCTCAGTCAATTTACAAAAGACAAAGAGTTATGTATGCTATATTTGAGACAGGTTTGGGGTTGTGAGTTACATAAGTTAGTATATTTTATCATTATCAATATACTTTTATGCTTAGGAAATAGAGAGAACATCGATTATTTTTATAGTAAAAAAAGATTTTGTTTTCACGAGTTAAAACTCAGTTTGGTAGGGAAAAAAGTTTGGATGGAGTGAGTGACTTCCCACCTGAAAATACACTTTTGCATTTTGTAGAAACCTCTCTGTTTTCGGAGAGGTGTATGTCCATTTCTGGAGAGATGGAGGGAATTGCCAGGAAGTTATAGAAATAAACCTCTTTGTGCTGAATGTCAATAAGACTGTCAATCATTTTTCGGTGTTTTGGTTCTCCTAGCATGTACATGAACATTTCAAGAACATTTGCAGTACCCTGCAGAGTCAGACCAATGGTCCATGTAGCACAGCATTCTGTCTCCTGTGGTGGCACTAGAAGATACTATTTAGGAAGAGTCTGTCTGATTTTTGCAGTCCATTTCCTTCATATTCTCCAGCAACCATGATTGTCATATTGATGATGTCTCAGATCATTCTATTTAGTATCCATTTATGGACACAGTAAACCTGATGATGATACTGTCATGCTATACAGTCTCCTCTTAGATTCATTTTCACCAAGGACCACCGAGGACCACATCAGCCTTCACTACTCCTACATTTATACAGTCCTAAAATTACATTCGGCCCTTTGAAGGCAACTGTGAAGGCTGATGTGGTCCACGGTGAAAATGAGTTTGACACCCCTGTTTAGAGCATGCAATTTTAATTTTCATGTCATTGTTATATGCTTATTACTACATATAATATTCCACATACTAGAATATAATTCCGAATCAAAATATTTTTCAACATGTGGTTAAGAAATTTAGAATCTTGTTCATTTGAAAAGTAGGAATATGTTACAATTTGCAGTGGACTGCAAACTCTGTTTTCTGACCAGATACTTAAAAAATGCCTTCAGAAAAAATGTTTCAGTAGCTAGTGCAATCTGTACTAGTTATGCATAGTCCAGACTAAAATGAACCTGAGTCGTCTTGGTTCTTGGTTAGAACCTTTTCTTGTTCTAGTGTAACCTTCATCAGAGAAATCATGTGAAAGTGTAGAATAGCTTATGCTCAGAACCTGCTTCTCTGAAGAAGTGGTGCGTTAGCCTTTTCCATTCCTTCAGCCTTATGAGGTGGGAAAATAAATGCATTAAGTAAATCGGCAACTTGTATCATTCTACATTGTTGCAGGCAAAATGCTATACTTGAGTTCAATCTTCTGGGTGTTTCTTGATGTTGATTGAACTTGCAAACCAGACACTGCTAACTCAAAAGAGTTACAGAAAGATAATCATGAAGGATTATTGTGATCCAGTTGGCAGCTATGTTGCTAATTTAAATTTTACCTGAAGTGATTCAAATTTGTTACTTAACTTTGATCTTTTTAAGTTAACATGAAGAGGAAAAAAAATAAATGTACAAATATCTAAATTATCTTTTTAAATCCTTGGGATGCTTCTATTTGTGTAGCTTTTTTTCAGAAAGAACAAAACCATTAAACCCAGTAAATAGAAGCTCTCAGGATTCTGAATTAAACTAGAACACAGGAAATTGAAGTGCATCAGTTCACCTGGTCCTCTTTTCACAAGTGTAGACAAAATACAAACCCATGATGTGGATTCCATTTTGTCTGAGTGAGGACACTGTAGCCCCGTATGGAAAAAAGGGATCAAGTGCCAGTATAACAAGTTGTTGAACCAGGGTAATGGCAGTCAATTGCTATTAGATTACTTCTAGTGGCTTGCCTGGCCTGGGAAAGTTTGCCCATCTAGCCAAAGCGCTTTGTAATGGGGTGAGAGCTATGAGAGAGCCTACCTGACACAGACTGTTGCTGTGTGATAAGCACAGGGTAGCAAACCGGTGTTCTTCCTACTCAATTACAGTTTATAAGGGTAGGTACGATTGTCTGGTGAGTCACTTACATGCACTGAGTATAGAACAAGCTGAGATCTCTTGATACAAGTCCTTTTGGTTTCTATGCATATACTTTAGAAGAATTACCGTTCTTGAATTTGCACAGAGATGGAGAGCCCAGCACGATGTGTAGAGCATCAATTACTCACTCCTTTCCAATCCTAAAAGTGAACCTTCATAGCAGGGAGCTTACATCAAAGCTTTAAGCCAAACAGAACAAATGGATTTGGAAATGGAGAACTGAGGGGATAAAAGACGGCAGTTGTGATCTCAAGCAGCTGCAAGCATTTGTCAGCATTGCAGCACAGGAGAGTTGTTAAGGAGGATTTGAAGGAGGGTAGTGGTCTGGTCTTCTGTTTGTTTTGGCTGCTCCTTCAAAGCAGAAAAGAAAACATGTTGTGTCTCCAGTTAGCCAGTGACAGATGCCAGCACTGGGAGTTGATCAGAGGTAGGAGTAGATCTGTTGCTGCCTAGGGAAAGGTATCAGGACTGCTGCGGGTCCTGACAGTAAAGCAACTACCTCGGATCTGATGCGATTGAGAAGGGGCAGCCAGCCTGAGGGCTCAGGGGAAGAGTGGCATGGTCAGAGGTGGCCGGTTAGGGATCAGAACTCACCAAGGCCAAGAGAAGAAGGTGTTGCAGTAACTCCTGGGTAAAATGAAGAATGCCAAACACTATTTTGGCACTGCTGCGTCTGGCCTGGAGTCTGCTGTGATGTTGCATTGTTCTAGCTGGTGTTTGGAGAGGGAGTTTTAGTGCATCAGATGCCTTCACATGTTTGCAAATGCTAACTGTGGCCACAGAGAGCACTAGAATTCATGAAATATGTAGAAATTTTCCTCACAGATTCATAAATAAACAGTGACAGCACAATTTACATATATGTCAAATAGGGAAAAATGAATATAATTAATGCCCAGATCTTGTGTGGCTAATAGTTTTGGATCCTTCACTGACCTACTATACATGGAAGAGTTTCTGATCATGTTGCTGTTTTGACATCGCATGTAATTCTAATATTTGGTGTAATTCACTGAACTGCGTCTCTTTTTTGTTTGTATAAAGAAGAAGAAATCCTCTGCTCTGTTACATAATGTGCTATCTGTGAAGTATATTTATGCATGTAAAGAAGTATCAGTCTCAGCAGGTTTAGTTGCATTGGGGAAGGGAGATCTTTTCAGCTGGGAATTGAGATACTAATAGTGTAATTCTAGGCTGCAGTGTGGTTAGCTACAAAAGAGGAGCAACGACTGTCCAAAGTAATATTTAGGTATTGGTATTTTAAAAAAATTTGGGCTAAAATAGCTAGAAGCATAATATAAACTTCTAGGATCAGGACAACCATAACAATGTATTATAAAATTCAGATCCCTTCCCTACCTCTACTCACACAAAGAAAGGTAGAGATATATCATCCAAATAGTTCTGCTGCTGTTCTGTGGCTTAACATGAGAGGGGCTTCAGCTGTTTGAGAGCTGGATGGCTGAGTGATGTAAAACATGAAAAGAGACAAGAAACTGTAAAAAACCTCAACCAAGCATGCCCCCCTCCCAAAACAAACAAACCAACCAAAACCAAAAAAAACCTCCAAACAACTGAGAGAGATTCTTCAACTTTTACAGTCATCTCAAATTTTGCAGTAGGTGACAATATATTTACTTCCGACTCATTAATTTTGATTTTATGAGCTCTGTAGGGGGGCTGAGAAGTTCTGTGTGCTAGGTAAATAGATCAATATTTTAAAAACATCTGTTTATCTGGATTATCTTCCTTGACCAAGAATGCAGTCCCTTTATCTCAGTCCCATATCCCAGTCTAAAGAATCAAGGAATCCTCTAACATATATAGGGCATGGAGTGAGTATGGTTCTTGCAGCAAGAATGTGCTGTCAGCCCATATGGGCAACACAATGAGATGCTTCACAAGACACTTCTCCTTTTCTGCAGCCAGGCACAGACTATCGCTTCAGGGAGCTGTTTGTGCCAAAGGAGGCTGGGCATGGAAAAGAAAAGCTCAGAGCAAGGCAGGTAGTTCAGTCCTTGTCTCTTGCTGAGCTTTCCAGAGCCATGTGAGAGTCCTGATGACCAGCAGTAAGGCATTTTTCTGTCCCTTAGCTTGCTCGCTTTTCTTTCTCAGCTCATGGTGTCGTCACTCTTCATGGCACCTCTCAGTGTCTGGAAAAGGGAGAGAGGAACCGCTGTCAGTGTTGCAAAGCAGCTAATGTTTGTTCTTAATGTGGAAGGACTTTTGGCCGAAAAAACCTGCAGTGTCCGAGCCTGCAGCCTGACGGAGGGCTCAGGGCCTGGGGAGACGCTGATCGTGTGATCTCCTTTTGGGACGTTGCGTGGTGGGAGTGACTTAGACTGGTATATCTGAAGTTCAGCAAGCAATTTCATGTCACTGAAGCTGTTGGGACTTCAATTGTTGAATGCCATTCGAATGAAAATTTAGTCTTAAAAAATGATACAATTGTAAGGAATGGGTAGAAGTATGGAAAGTGGAGTTGTTCTTATTGCTGTGATAGTTTTGGCAAGAGCGGGAAGATCTGAATTCATTGACATGCATTCTTCTGTGAGGCCTGAGTAACAAGTGCTATCTGGAGTGAGTCCCACAGGGATCAGTGGGGCCGCCTAGAAACAGGACCTAGCGGTCTCATTTTGGTTTTCAAAGATATTAGCCTACCTGAGACAGAGACATCGCTCTATCAGTTGCTTCTGTTTTACATGAAATAGAGGACCTTGTGGTATGTACAGGGAATTATTTAGGATCTTCCTTCAGCATGTTTACAGTATGCTTTTGTTAGATACAGCAGTTACTATACACAGATGTGTTTCCATCTAAAGGAATAAAGGCAACTTTGTGGAGTTCAAAAAAAGCTTTGGATGGAAGTTGTTCTGTATAATGGAATACCTAATGAGTCATAATAAGAAAGCAGATATGTACCTTTTTGATATGAGATATTTACTATAGAACAATAATCTCTGGAAATTAGCATAGTGGAAAATAACTAGTCCATTTAGTTTTTATGGGGACTGGGGTGGGGCCAAGGGAGTTTGTCATTTGTCTAAATATTATCAGGTATTTTCAAATGGCATATATAGAAGAAAAATTCAACAATTGAAAATTGCTTTTTCGTATTTCTCTACATGGGTCATTTTTCACTAATGTTTTTTATTATAATTGCTCCATTCAGACAAACACTGAGTATTTTGATCCATTACACGTCTGAATCAGCCTTGATTTCTCCATTTCTAATAAGTCCCTCTTTGCTTCCCAATTATAGCAATTTTCCACTTTTTAATTATATCCTATTTTCTCAAGATCAGAGATGTATAGCTACAACTATCATTTGGTGCTTTGAAGTTTTAGTAAATGCTCGTAATTTCTGTGTGTAATGAGTACTTCATATTACATTGTGGTTTGCACAGTCTATATCTTTTAAACAGCTGGTGAGCATATGCTATGGCCCACCTTGCTGGAGAATACTGCATGTACAAAAAGCTGGTTCTGAGTAACATCTAACAATTTTTGCCACCATGAAGCAGAGTAAAAGCCCAGAAAAAAAGCCTCTGAGTTTTACCATTCCACTATGTAATTAAGTAGCCTCTCATGTTCTAATATTTAACATCGCTTTGCTTTCTGTACATTTTATTTTTGTTCACATCTTTACTACAGATGTGAGATTATTAAAAACCAACCAAACAAAACATGACAAAACACCACAACCCATATTTGTGTAGCTTTTGTTTAAATCCCAAATGTCCAAACCTCCTTTAGCTTTCGTGGGGGATGGCATCTGTCATCGTAAGAATACTTGGGCTAAGGCTTGTCTCTTTTTGCTTCAGGCATCTGAGGGTTAAAGTGTGATAGACAAAATAATTTTGCTGTGTTTGTTCTCAGTTTACATGTTGGGTCCCTTTATAAAGTGAGTGACCGGAGCAAATGGCCTCATGTGTAGGGATAAAGGTCTCCTCCTTCTAGTTCTTTGTTGGGCAGAGAGGGCTGGAGGCTGCAGGCTATAAGAGAAAAGTGCTACAGCAAGGAACAAAGAGCTGGGACGTGCAGAAAGCAGGCAGCCAGATGTCAGTGGTGACAAAAAGAAGAGTTTCCTGGGCTTCAGAAAGGATGTCAGCCTTAGCTGCAGTTCAGAAAGCTGCTGACTTCACTGAAACCAAATCCTGGAAGCAAGGAGCTGCTTTGCACAGACACAGGGAGAAAGGCAAGGTTGGTTTACAGAGCACACTAATTTCAATTCTGTCCGATCTAGCGTCTCTGAATTAATCATTCCAGTAGGTGATTTAAAAATGATAAAATCATTTTTTAAAAGGGTCTTTTTAGTTCAGTGTCCTTTTGATTCTTACAAAGTTCTTTGTAGGAATGTCTTTGTATGCCCTTCAGGATGTTCGTGCTGCTTCAGGCTCCCATGAGTTGCTGAGTTGCCGCAGCTCCTTTGGCAGTCACCGGAGAGAACAGGCAACTCCTGGAGCACTTGAGCTGAGCTGTCCCACACCCTCCTGTGAGGACAGGAGTTGCCTTTTGGCTGAGTCTGTTTCAGCTTCACTCCTCTTGGAAAAGGAGCCTTTAGACAAGCCCCATTGTTTGGATCTGTTCTTCCCTAGCCACGCTTTCAGACTCAATAGGGAGGATTTCTATTGCAGTCATTTAAATTACAGTGAATTATACTAAATTATTGTCTTCATCTAGGAACACAGGCATAAAATGAATTATGTGTAGCGTGGACACAATGCTACTTGGACTACTGTCTGAACCCTGAATTGTGTAGAAATGATGGTACAAAAGAGGAAGATCCTTTGAAACATTTCCCAGTTGGTGAAGAGTGAACAAAAGCAACATGGTTCCAAGCAGGCAGTAAAACCTGTGAAGTGCTCACTGTTACTGCAGGCTGCCCTATTTGCTTACATGGTTTTGTGTGTTTTCCAGAGCCTCGGCTAAGTTTGTAGGACTGGAAGTACTTCTGCTGACATTATTGATACCAAACTTAGGCTCCGCTTTTTCTCCCCAGCCAAATGAATGGTTTTGCACTCTAAATGTTTGTGTTGGTTTGTTTTCTTTTGTTTTCAGTATTTTGGGGGTTGGGGTTTTTTTGTTGGTTGGTTGGGTTTTGGTTTTGTTGTTTTGTTTTGTTTTACCAAAACTCCTTGTGTATAATAAAATTATTAATTGCAGTAAGTTTTCTGTATCAAAATGTTCCATTTTGATAAACCACCTCTGGCATTTGCTCAAAGTCCTGGGCTCTTTACTGACCAGTGACTTCCAGTTTCATAGTTAGGTTAGCTCTGATTCTGTAAAATGATCCTTCTGTTTATTTGATTTTTTAAAAAAATTACAGCTGTGTTATGCTGTCACCAGGCTGTGAAGCTGTAGTTAAAGTTCCTTCAGAATTTATGTTGTAAATATATTATCAGGTGATCTAGATCTCATTTGCATTTACACTGCATTACGAATCATAGCCTGATACCACTTCAGCTGTGTACCACTTTTATGGGAGGAGATATGGACAGGTGATACATTAGTTTCCTCAATAGCAGCTTCATGGGACTGTGAATGTGTTATATCATAACATAATATGAATTATGGGCTGATGCAATATGAAGTTTGCATCAGGACGAGCTAGCAATGCAATTCAGCTGGGCTGCGCCCAGTAAACCGTTTGTACAGCACTGTCACCTACTTGCCTTTTTTAAATTCTGTTAGAGACAAAACAATATTACAAATGTTTTAGAACAGATGAAATCCTTCTTTGAGGGCATTACTTCATTTTTTTTTCTTGTGTATGTAAAGCCTAGTGGCTTCAATTATGCTGGGTTTGAAAGAAGAATATTCACGAGTAGAACATATTTTGAATCCTGGAAATGTGATGGAAAACAGGATTCCTGTATACAGTAAGGGTCATAATGTTATGTTTGGATGACATGATACAGTCCAAAAGTACAAACGAGCCCTGAGAACTGTCACATAAAATAAGAAACTTCCATTTTTCGTGTTTTTTACAACTGAAAAGTGGTACTATGAAATAGATGCCTTTTTAAAGGCACGGGCTTTGTGTACAGGAAAACACAATATTGGCATCAACACAGCTTAAGCGTGAGGGGAGACCAGTGACAAGTGGTGTACCTCAGGGGCTGCTATTGGGATCAGCGGTGTTTAACATCTTTGTTTGTGACATGGACAGTGAGATCGAGTGCACTCTCAGAAAGTTTGCTGACGACACCAAGCTGTGTGGTGCCGTTGACATGCTGGAGGGAAGAGGTGCTATCCAGAGGGACCTTGACAGGTTTGAGAGGTGGGCCCATGCAAACCTCATGAAGTTCAACAAGGCCAAGTGCAAGGTCCTGCACGTGGATCGAGGCAATCCCAAGCACAAATGAAGGCTGGATGATGAAGGGATTAAAAGCAGCCTTAGGGAGAAGGACTTGGGGGTGTTGGTTTATGAGAAGCTCAACATGACCTAGCAATGGACACTTGCAGTCCAGAAAGCCAACTGTATCCTGAGCTGCATCAAAAGGAGTGAGGCCAGCAGGTTGAGGGAGGTTATTCTGCCCCTCGACTCCACTCTGGTGAGAACCCACCTGGAGTCCCACATCCAGCTCTAGCGGCCCCGACATAAAAGGGACATGGACCTGTTGGAGAGAGTCCAGAGGAAGGCCAAGAAGAAGATCAGAGAGCTGGAGCACCTCTCCTGTGAGGACAGGCTGAGAGAGTTGGGGTTGTTCAGCCCAGAGAGGAGAAGGCTCTGAGGACACCTTATAGCAGCCTAAAGGGGGACCAGCAAGAAAGTTGGAGAGGGAGTTTTTACAGGGGCGTGTGGTGACAGGACAAGGCGTAATGGCTTTAAACTGAAAAAGGGTAGATTGAAATTGGATATAAGGAAGAAAATCTTCACCATGAGGGTGGGGAGGCCCTGGAACAGGCTGCCCAGAGAAGCTGTGGATGCCCCATCCCTGGAAGTGTTCAGGGCCAGGTTGGGCAGGGCTTTAAGCAAGCTCGTCTAGTGGAAGGTGTCCCTGTCCATGACAGAGGGCTTGGAACTAGATGTCCCTTCCAACCTAAATCATTCTGTGATTCTATAATGATCTTCCATTTTGGCATGTGTGAGGTGGAGATATCTGTGTCCTGACTGAGAAAGATAAGAGGCTGTGAAGGCCAATATTGCATAAGATGGAACAGGCAAACATTTCCTCTGGCTGTCTGTCTTGTCAGTGCATGTGCATGAAAAATAAGAAGTTAAAAACCAAACTGAAAGTGAAGAAATCAGAAGCAACAAACAAACACCCGTGAGGCTGTGACTAATACAGCCCTGGAGGTGCTAGATGATGTAAGAGAGCAAAATTATGTATACCACATGGTTTGTGATCACTGAAGCTAAATAACTCAAGAAAGATGTCTGTTTCAGTGATACGTTTCGTTCATGCTGAATTGAAAGCAATCATCTTTACCTAAAAGTATAGAGCATTGCCGTGGTTTATTTTAGTTATGGGTTATGTTGTACTGTTGGTAGGAAAAATAGGAGCCACAGTGCACATCTTTCTTCCATTTGAGGTGAAATTAAAACTATACTGTACGGACAGGAGCTGTGTGTTGAACCATTTGGCCTATTGAAGAAACCGATTTGGTTCCTGAAAGTCTTCAACAATGACCTTCAAGTATTTGTGGTTGGCATTAGTAGAATATGCTCTTTGGTAGTAATAGTTGTGAAGACATGTCACACCACAGAAATAGGAATGGGAATTAGTCTGGTCACAGCTGACCCTGACTTTTTTGAATCACAGGAAAGAAATTCAGTAAACACATGCAAGGTGCTGCTGTCCATGGGAAGAAGAAATGGGATATACCTGACTAGGCAAAGGTACCGTAGAAAGGGATTCTCTGCAAAGTGGAGATACTCTGTTCTGGTCATCTTTTCCCAGCTAAGAAGACTTCCAAAGGAATTCTGGATGCAGTTTGGGGCAAAATGTGTCACAAACATCAGTGGCAAGTTGCAGGCAGTCTAAATTTAGGAAACAAAGGATGATTTCAAAAGGTTACAGCAACTAACTTTGTACAGCCTAGGAAAGATAAAAATGACATATCATGACAGTATTCTGACCCAGTTGATGTTAAATAAAGAATAATGATCATTTATTTTCAAAGACTACTCAAGGGAAGGGTAAAAATAAAGCAGTTTTATTGGAAGCAGAGAAGACTTGGGTTGGATTGTAGGAAGAATGTTCTAACTATCAGGCTAGTGAAACAGAAACAGGCTACTTAGAAAGATCGGTATCTCCCTCATTGGGAAATTTTTAGGAGCAGGTTAGACAACTGTCTGTCAAGGACCACCTGAAAGTACCAGAGCTCTACACAGTGCAAATGCAGTGGACTAAAATATTTCTTCAGGTCCCTTTTACCTCCTATGTTTCTATAGTTTTGTGACAATGAAACAACAAATCAGAATCTGTTGTTCTTCCAGCAGTCAGTACTGAAAGGAAGGTACAGTCAGCTAAGACACTGGCAGTGCTTCTGTGCTGCATGCTTGGTGGAACAGGTCAGATTATTGATCTGTTCTAAGAACAGAAAAAAATAGATTAGTGCCTGAGATGCTTTTAGTATTCTTATGTGATAACATTAAAGCAAAGTTGGACAATGTGACTTATGAAAAAATGACAAACTGTCATTTGTGCATGCCATAAGTTTTGCACATGTGGTGTGCTACCCAGTCAATTATGTCCGTGCAGCCTGTAAAGACAGGGAAGGTAGTAATTGCAGTTGCCCTGCTCTTCACATCCAAGCTACCAAAATAAGATTAAAGCACCTTGGCAACTGCAGGGTGTAAGCAAATATTACCTAACAGCTTAGTGCAGATGCATAAATCAGGAGCAGTTGGATGATTAAAGGCTGTAATAGCCCTAACAAAAGTGCAACTGATAGTTTTCTTAAAAGCAAAGCTGATACTGAATCCTTATTCAATGGGCATCAGAATCGAGAAGAGCTGAACAAAGAGAAATGTATCACCTGGGTCAGATGAAGAGTGAGTAAGACCTACAAAAAACACCTGGGCGACTGTGATGTCATGGCAATTTAAACTGACATTTCATGTGTTAGGAACATGCTTTTTTATAAATCTATTGCTGAAGATAGGTTTGCATACTAGTAGCTCAATTAGAGTTGTGCAGGATTGTTTGTGGCAGATGGGTGGGTGGAGGACTGTATGTCATCCCAATTTGAGTCTTTGCCTTTTGCGTGCCAGAAAATCGTAAGGGAGGAGCCCTTCGCTACCACTGTAGAAAAGTTGTAAGCACCTCTTCTGATACAGCTATGTATGGCCATCAGAGCTACAGACCTTTCAGGCAGGTTTTCACGTGGATCAAGCCTTCAGTCAAATTATTCTTTCACTTGGTCTGAGTATGCAGCATTTCCTTAGTCTTGTCACCCTGTTTCTGCTGTCTAAATACCCAAACTAGTGACTGAATATTTTAAAATCCAAATATTATGAAACACAGAAAATTATAGGTTGGAAGGGACTTTTGGAGGTTATTAGGTCCAGCCCCCTCCTCAAAGATGATTAATTTCAACGTTACAGGTTTGCGCAGGGTCTTTTCCATTGAAGTTTTGAATAGCTCCAAGGATGGAGATAACACAGACTTGCTGGGTAATCTGTTCCTGTGCTTAACTACTCTTGGTAGGAAAATTTTTCCTTTATGTCCGGTAGGAATCTACTATCTCGCAGCTGGGGATTGTTGCCTCCCATCCCTTGCTGAGTGCCTTTGGGAAGCATCCGTCTGTGTCTTCTCCACCCCCTTTTAGGTAGCCCAAATCGTTCAGTTTATCCCCCTTTTAGCTGCTTGTGTTTGCAGGTAATATTTGCATTCCATCAGAGCAGGCACTGAAAATACTGTGGGTAAAAAAAATACCTGTAAATCACAAGGGAACAATACAAGAAGTGACTAACAATCAATTGATGAAAATTGCATGTGTACGAAGTTATCAAGATGAAACTTTTAAATAAAATCCTCATGGGTGGATCACTAATATCTTCCCTTTCTGTGTCTCATAGGCTGGAGGTTTATGAGTCTGTCTCTTTAAATTAAGTTTATTAAAAGCTTAAAAGAGGATTCTATCTTTCCTTGGGAAAATGCAGCCTTTGGGGACTTCCTAAAACCAGTTCAGACTGAAGAGTTTTGTTTCTGCACGCATTTCACATACCAGAGTATGTAGTATCTGAGTCCCAGAAGAGCCCCTGTCTCATGACAGGTTGAAGGACGTTTGTGTTTGATGAGTTACTTTGACCTTCAGGGTAGGAAGCAACCGTGTGGCACAGCTCAGGTACACACGTAGCTTATTGCCTGTGTCCTGAGTTCTCCATCCGTTTCTTGGGTTTTTTTGCTTCTAGTGCCCTTCATCAAGGTATTCTGAGGAGATTTTGTCAAATGATGTGGAGTAATGACACTGATTAGCTATTTGGGCATGTGAGTGCACAGTGCTTGAAGTGAAATAATAGCTAGCAGCACCTTTCTCCTTTAGATGCTTCACTGGAAAACAGAAAGAACTTTAAAAAAAAAAATCTCTGTTGCCTTAGTGACTTCCTGTCATCCAAGCATTCCAGCTGGCTTAACTCAAACACAGTAACTTTGGTAAGAGGCTACACAAGTTTTACTGTGGACAGTAAACAACTAAGAAACAGCAGAGATCATAATTATAAGCTGCAATATTTAACAACACTCCAGGAAACCTCCAATTCAGCAGTACTGCTTATCCCATAATCTCTCATTGAAGGACGGTATGAGTTAAGGAAATCTGATTTTTTTTTTTTAATGGTTTAGAGTTTTCTACCCCTTTAACTTTTTATGTCATGAGCTAGATTCTGATCCACAACCCCAAAGATAATTTATCTCCCTGTCTACTTGGATTCCGAAGCAAGCATGGTCCAGCACTGCATTGGGCAGGAGTATCGTAGTTTTCTGTAGCTTCTTATTTTAAGAGGGAAGAGAAGAGCCTGTGATGAGAAGGACTTTTTGATGTGTTTATGATGAGCTTGCATTGAACACACATGCAGCTTGATCGCCTGAGTCAGGAGAAAGAATCCCCATTTGAACTGTAGTCATGTGCATGGTTATAGGGACATGTGGCAGCTTCACCTGCAAAAAATAGACAGTAGGAAATAGGAAATGAGACTGGATGCAACATTTTACCCAAGAGGACTTGTGTGGCCTGTAGAAAAGTAGAACAAGGATAATACTAACCTGTGTAATCGTTGTCGTCATCATTCCCCTCTTCTCCACCCTATGCAGCTCAGGGTACACAAATACAGTGTCTGCCGTAATCTCCTTTTCTAATTGTAGTTTGTATTCTAATAATCCCTGTTCCTCTTTACAGCTGCTTGCATTCTAGTACCTAGCCTTTTTTCCCCCCTCTTCCTCCTGTGCTAGCGGTCAGAAAAATGCAAATCGTCTGCTATAAGTAACAGTGCAACTCTTTGAGACGGAAGTAGCAAAAGTTACCCAGTGTGTGCAAGAACCTGTGTCTATGAGATCCTCAGCTGAACTCTGCCGAAGCAGCTGGCCTGCCTTGGGAGCTGGTGGAGGATTTCCATCGTGGTGTAGATGACTTTTTTTTTTTCTTTGAGACCTGCCCAGCTGACTTTTTATATACCCAGGTTAAGTTTCGGGTTGGTCTAAAATAATCACAGATTTAGTGTCTTACTTTATCTTATATTTTACATAAGTTTTATCTTATAATACAGATATTTCTCTCATAATAGAGTTTTATATCTTATAAGATGATTTAAAAAATTATTTAAAGTGACATGTTTAAGAAAGTAAAAATTAACATTGCTGACCCAGGCAAATAAAGTCAGTCTTGGCTTAACTGCCTAAATATTGAAGAAGGTGATTTCTGAGGTGTAGTTTCTTCCTTCTCTCACCTACAAAAAGAAAATATTCCTTTCTGTGTTAGTTTTCTCTATCTTGAACAGAAAGACCAACAGTTATCCAGCTTTATAATGAAAATGGAAGATCTCTAAGTAGCAAAATATGAGATATGAGAAAATATGAGAAAACTAGTTTGAAGAATGTCATGTGTGTAATTTATTCCACAAGTGGTTTGTCACTTGGCAGACAGTTTCAGTGCCCTGAAATGCAAGTGCATTAAATTAACCAGAATCATCATCATCCGTGGTGTTTGACTAAATGTGTCAGCGATGTGGCAAAGTTAAAACAATAGAGACCATGGAAGAATAATGTCATTGTAAAAGAAAAAAAAAGGCAACTAGAAAAGTCAATGGAGAAGGCAGACCAGCATGGCTAAAGACAGTAAATGAAATCCTGCTTGGGAATCTGACCCTGATCCAGCAAAGCGCTTAATCTTATCATCTAAGCATATGAGTTCTTCCCTTACTAAGCATGCGTATTGTCTCGTTGAAGTAAGGGTGAGATTGAGTTCCAAGATTTTTGCCATAGAGCTCAGCATCTATCAGACCAGAGCCTTCGTTGGCCTGATGTGGGACACGTAATGCAGCAAGACTTATATATTAATAGTATTTTTGTAGGTGTTCATGTGGTGCAAGTGCAATGCACCCCAGAGGTTCCAAAGGTAGTCAGAAAATTATTGTTATGTTTGGGTACAAAGGGCTATAAAACACTTTATACTGTAAGGTGTAAATCTTTTTGTACTTGCAGCACAGAAAAAACGTAGAGGTATAGGAGAACAGATTAAAATAATCATTTGCAAAAGTATCTGATATCTGGAGTTCTGCAGTTGAAAGGTTTTATTGATAAATTATGCCCTCGATTTGAATAGACTTCGAAAAGGAATTACTGTTTTGTGCTACATTGGTAAAATGTCTTATGTGGGTATTTATTTTCATATGAAAAGCTTTTGGATGATACAGTATAAAACTTACAATTTGTTTCACAGTTCTGTTGGAAGCAGCCACTCCTTTACAAAGGCAGTGGCTCTTCAATCAATGTGTATTGTTAGGTGCATTATGGATAGTTTAGGGCCTTAAGTACCAATTTCATCTTTACGGGTCTGTAGCTGCTACAGACTTAGTCACTAAAGTTACCTTGTTGCTTCTTCCTGGGGAAAAAATGTAAGTGATAAAAATGAGCAGATGAAATATTGCAGGTCTAAACTAATTTGCTGGTAATGTGTGCTCAATAATCTCTTTAGAGAGCAAGGCCAAACCTCTGCTTCCCATCTATATGAGACAGGATGGGGGTTTGTTGGAGTCTGACTGGACCTTAGACAGCAGAAGGGATTGTCCAGAGTAGATTGTGGCTCTGCATCTCGAGCAAGAAGCTGACAGGGTTGATGCTACAAGAGCTATAATTAGCCTTATACCTGTGGCAAACCTTGTTTCAGTGGGAGAAGAGACTTTTCTTTCCACGGTGCTTTCATCATCTCCCATGATACCCATCCCTTGTGTATAACATCTTCTGCACTAGGAATTAAGTGCTGCTTGGCAAAGAGGGCAGCTTTCCCCTTGGAAGATCTTCTTGTTGATGGAATTTCTCTGCCACCTGTCTTCTGATACCTTAAATCCATTTTATGTTGTATGTAGCTTTTGTACCTGAGAATCGATGCTGTAATAATCTGCATTGCTGGTGAGTTGCACACAATGAATGTAAGAAGCAATTAGGGTGCCCCACAGAACATGCATTCACAGCAAATGTATCGCACTGTAAGCTCCTTCTGATTCAGTGAAAAGCAATAATGTATACAAGAAAACAAAGAGATAGACCGCTATACTTGGGTTTGGGAAAGAAGAATTAAAAGCAGAAAGTAATGGGAAAAAACTGGCAAAAGTTGCTGTGTGTGTTGTTTCTATAAATGGTAGACATAAAGACAAATTTGTGGTTTGCCAGTTTAATAGATGCTCATTTGGCTACAAATACAGAAACTATTGAAAACTAAAACCAGGTGACTACCCCAACACTTCTTAATTTGTTTTTGTATTCCCCTGATGTTTTGCAGCTGTGCAATGGCGGGTCTGTGACTGATCTTGTGAAAGGATTTCTGAAGAGAGGCGAAAGGATGAATGAACTTATAATTGCTTACATTTTACATGAAGCTCTGATGGTAAGATCAGCTCCAGTGAAAGGACAGTCAATATTCAGGTCATATTTTTTTCTTTGAATGAATGAATATCATGTTCCCCCTAACACAGCACACTATCTTATATGAAAGCAGTGTTTAATGAAATCAAGGTAATGTGTAATTCAGATGGTTATTTTTGAACAAGCAAGGTAAAGAACAATTAATTTGTTTGTTTCATTATTAAGAGAATGGAAATTGATTTCTGACTGTGGTTTTACTTAATCAGTAAATACAGTTCTGCATCAAAATCGCTTTTCTTTTAAGAAATAGCAGAAACATATCCAAAATACTGTTCAACTTCTGATGTCTGGATCCAAGATATAGCAAAATGATCAAAAGATCTAGTGAATTCAAACAGTGCCACAAGAAAAAAAAAAAGGCTAATCAGGGTCAAGTGTCTTTCTTTTTCCTTGTTTTTTTGGTTTTTTAACCAGAATTTGCCTTTCTGCAATGGAATTAGTGATGGGCTTTAGCAGTTTTCTTCAAGTTTACAGTCTAAATGTATAATATGTAATGTAGATTTACAGTCCTTTTTTTTCTGTTCGTATCTTAAAATTTCTACTTGACATAAAGTGAGGCAATTAAAAAATATCTGTTCCTCGTGGTGTGCCAAGTGTTTTTCCTGTAAGATGGTCATCTCTGTGGTTTTGGATCAAATAAAGAAATTGGTGTAAGCTCTCTCGTATTTAATGGTACCTTTTTGTATCTGCAAATGTAATACAGAGAACAGACCTGTTAGTAAAAAGTTCACATTTACATATCACCTTCCAGGGACTTCAGCATTTGCATGAAAACAAAACTATCCACCGTGATATTAAGGGAAATAATATCCTTTTGACCACTGAAGGAGGAGTCAAGCTTGTGGATTTTGGTATGTTATATTTACTTACATATACAAGCATTGTGCTTCTGAAGCATGGAAAATAAAATAGAGGAAACGAATCAGAAAAGATTAATTATGTTAATTTTTTATTAAGGTTTTGAGTTCTTTGTTAAAAATCACTTGAATAACCAAAGTTACTTGATAGAGATAAAATATTCACAGACTCAATGTTTTTACAAGTTTAGGTTTTCCAGACATTTTGCTAATGCTGTTTAGATAGCATGGCTAACGAGTAGAAGTTATACTACAGTGTTAGTAAGTGCCAAACGCTTTGGGGCAGACACAGTAAGTGAAGTGGCAAAGCAAGTTAATAGAGTTCAAAATAAGTTAGTGTTTAGTTCTTCCAGGACCATGCTCTGGTTCAGTGAACTTCAGAGCTATAGGCAAAAGTTTCATGTTGTGTCTGAGAGGACCTGGAACTTATTAGATATTGTGAAGAATGGGAAAGCTCCACCTCAGTCACATATTCTTCATTAGCTTGGTATGAAATAAACCAAGAGATGCTACCTGAAGGCAGTAAAGGGGGAGATATTATTTAGTTAATCCCCACTTTCCAAAGTCGGGGAAGACTAACGGATTATTTTTGGCAAGTATAAAGCTAAGACTTGCTATTAAATGTAAAAAGGTCTGTTAGGCCTTAAGTAATTCTTGAATGCTGTCATCTGGTTTAACCACCAGAAGGCAAGAGCAGAGACACAGGTAAGTAGATGCAACCTGTTATTTATCAGGCATACCACAGTGGTTTGCCTTAAAAGTTGTTTTATATAAGGGGAGTATAAAAATTTGCAATGCTTGTTATTATGAACTATTATTCTTTGGTAGCGCACCATCTTCTATTGTTTAAATTCAGTTTATTGGTCACTACTTCACAGCATAACAGCCAATTGTAAATATCATTATTCCATTCAGTGGATGGAAATTCTTCATTCTTCCTTTTCCCTCCTATTTTGTTAATGAGATTTATTCAATTGATACATAACAATTGTTTAAACTAATAATGGGATTTTAACTCCCATTAGTAGTGTAGTGTCTTCATGCCAGTAGATTGTATTTATACAACTCTCATTACTACACACACAAACCCCCCACAACTATCAGGGTTACTAATTCTTCTGAAAATTCATGTATTTATGCTCATTATTTTATTCTGAGATAAAATCTTCTATTGAAAAGCCTTCCAACTTCCTAAATTATCTGCCATACACTTAGTAATATTTTCTGGTAGTCTGGAAATATAATGAGAGGCAAAATCAATATTTTTGCCTGCAGATTTTTGATATGTTGTGGATACTAATTTTTTTAAGGTGCTGAAGGCAATTAGAGCTGTGGAGAATCGATGCTTCTGAAAATTAATTCACTTACGCAGATGTCAAAACATACAAGCTGTAGGGATGAGGACCTGAATTCTTTATTCCCCAGTCACTGCAATCTACTGCTAAGGCTGTAATTGAAAAATAATCTTGAAATCTTGTGGGAAAAATTGTGATGCCAAAGCACAGATGAGAACGTGAGTAAGAAACAAACACATAATGCACACTTTTATGTGGGTTGAAGAGGACGTGTAATAATATCTGTAGTCCTTCCTCTCAAAGAAACATAGGAACTACATCTTAATTTAGGAATAGAAAGACACTTTCTCTTCCTCTTTTTTAAAAAAAATTCTTTTTCTCCAAAAAAACCCAAAGCCATAATGAGAAGTATCAGGTTGGAAAAATTTATACAGTCTTCACAAGATCATCATGGAAGACATACCATTGACCCTTCAGGCTGATGTTTAAGGTATTCAGCTGGGATTTGGGAGATTTGTGTCTTCTACTTAAGAGGATTTAAACCCACATTAATAAGATTCCAAGAGTATTTTTTAGCCAGGAATGTGAGTTTATGAAAATCTCTCATGTTGACACTGCTACAGACTGTCGTACATAAACATTTATTGGACTGGGGACTGAAACTCATAGCCATATTTTTACTGTATAAGCCGATGAATCTCTAAGCTACAGAATGAGATAGACACACAGGCACAATCTCTTTTTCTCCCAGTAAATACCCAGTGGAAGCAAACTTTTTGTTTTAGGTTGAACCAATTGTTACATTGAGCCAAACAAACAAACAAACCCAACCTGAATGATCATACAGCCCTTTCTAGCATGCACACAGCTTTTCCATTGTGGAGAAGGGAGCAGAAACAGTGCTCGAGGACTCCTTCAGCCACCAAACACGCTTGACAGAAGAAGTGAGCCCTTCCCAAGATAATTTTGACTGCACCATTCTCCTGCATGCTGGTCGATGATGAGGTGTTCCCAAAGAACCCTTTGCTTTCCTCCCCTGATACTCTTTATGGTGGTTTTCATTTAAACAGATACATAAAACCTGTATCTGAAAGATGGACCTATGAAGTGCCTCATGGAACACAACACTAGAAAAGGACCTGTTCTCAGTCTGTATGTGGTGTGTGTTCATATAACTTGAATTTGTGTCTTTCTCTTTTTTTTTTTCATTTATTTTTTTTAAAAAGTACAGTTAGGAACTTTTTAATAGTCATAAGAGAAAAAACAGTTAACCTTCAGTGAATTAAATCACCTTTGAGGATGCCTTTTCTTGCCTTTCTTCTTTCTGTACTCTGAACTTGATGTATAGTGTACCACCCACGTGAGTCCTTTCTTGCACGGCAATAGTGACTTTTATAGAAGCTTCATTTTGTGACAGAATTTATACACATTGCCTTATGCTTGTTGTGTCATAGGCATTTATGTATGCTCTGGCCATGGTTTCTGAACACTGCGCAGTCTACAATGGTTGACCTTTGCAACACTCTTATGAGGAAGTATATTATTATAATTCTTAGTTAATGGCTGGGAATCTGAAACTTTGAGAGACTGAGTTGCTTGAGGTGACACAAAAGATCTGTGGAAAAGCTCTCCCAAAGTCCAGGCGAACAGTCTGAACTGTTTGCGTTTCGTAGAGGTGTCGATAGTTTAAGAGATGAGAAAGACTTTGAAAGAATATCATAGCAGTGCCTCACCTAGATTGCTTTGAAGAGTGAAATTTTTGCTTTCCCTTAAAATTCTGCTGTAATATTCTTAGTCACTCCAGTAATATTCTCATATCTAAGAAATACTCAGTCCCAGTTGTCAGATTAATGATCAAATTAAGTAAATGAGTTTATAGTATCTCGAACCAATGCCTCTGGAGCTCAATTGCTTATCAGGGATCTGCCAGATATAAGTTTTACTTTAATCTGCCCAAGCCACAAGAAGTTTGAAATGCTATTACCAGCAAAGCATCCTCTCTCCTCACATCCATCCAGTATGTTGATTTAGATCAGCAGAGATGAACAAAATAGTTATATTTTTACTACAGATAATGAGTAACAGCCAAGTGGATCTACTCTAAGCACATCCCATGATCACAGATCGAATCCCTGAATTCATGAAACTTCTAGAGGCATTATAAAATCCATATTTTCCTTGTAAAAGAAGAAGGTTGACTGAAGGTAGTTTTGCTACCTGAACATTTGTGGGAATTCGCTGTTAAGCTCTTCTGGTGGAAGAAGTTCGGGGAGGGATGTTACACCTGAGAATCACAGCGATTATGCTCCAAGCAAGGAGCATCCTCTGCCATAGCAATAGCTACACTCCATTCAAGTGTAGCTGCTATATTTTCAGTATAGGATAGAGATTTGATAGAAAAATATACATTTACCTTAAATGCCCTGCAGCACTTTAAAGGGTGGCTGCCATATAATGTATAAAAAGAGCTGGAGGCAAGCAGGGTGTGAACAAAATTCCTTTTTTAATAAATGTTCTTAATTAAATTCACAGTTGCTTCTTAGTGCTCTGGGAAGGAAATCTTTTACATCTGTTTCTCAGATTTCTGGTTGTATGCAGTAGATTGATTTTAAATAGACAGATTTTGAAAGAAATTTTAGCCACTAAAGGTGCAGAAAAACACCTAATAAAATATTTAAAACTTCTATAACATAAATCCAAATTAATCTGATGCTAGATACCTTTTGAAAGTCTTCTGACAATGTCATCTGCAGCTTTTACTGCCTAAATATCTTCCAGTGTCTGACCTTGTTTCATCAATTAAAAAGCTGGCCTGAAGTCACTTGCACACATAGAACACCTCATCTCTAATCAAAATTCATATATTCCTCTGCATCTTACAATGTGTAACCAATTTCATAGGGAGCTGAGTGTATAACTTCTGCTTATGCTGACAAATATTTGCTGCTTTGAATACTCCCTCTCAATTCAATTTCTTTTCTTGAAATCAGGATGCTGCACAGGGCCTTTCATGTATTAAATAATATTAGTCTAAAACACAATTCTGGTTTGGAAATTACAAGGTGTCAAATAATGTACTGTTCTAATATGGGAGAAAAGAAATTTAGCTGTATTATTGTTGTTATTATTTTAACTTTGGTCTGAAAAAGTCCAAGTGACATTTCATTTTGAAATATTTGATGTGTTTCTGAAATCCCCTGCCATTGCAGTGAGTCTGGAAACTTGAAAGCCAGAGCTTTTCATGCTTATATGTTATTGAAAGAAGAGAAACCTAGAGGACACAGCTCCCTATCAGCAAACTAGACAGATTGCTGACGTGTGAGAGTCGTGGAGGAAAGAACCATTTTTCCACTAAAAGTTTTGAAACATCTACAGTCATATGGCAAGTGGTTCTTTTAGCTAAAAAGAGGAGAGTGTAGTGCTGATGGAAAATTCCTCTTCAGCTATGTTTTTGAGGGTTGACCTTGTACGCTGCTAGTCTTGAACGAGAGCCGAGGTAGCTCATACTTCTCTGTGACTGCTGAAGCCTGCTGTCACAGGCGGGAACTATCTCAGGATGAGCAGCTGTAGCCTCGGAAATCCCCAGAAAAAATGTAAATATAAATTGTCCTGCACCACTTAGGCAAATGCATAGTTTTCCAGTAGCACTGTTCCTTGCTGAAGGCCATGTCCTTCTGTGCATCAAATGAAACCATACTTTCATACCACATGTAATTAGACTTTTGACATTATTACCATGAAAGGTCATTGAAAAAAAAAATTAGACCTCTAGATGGACATGAGAAATATTCACATTCCCATAATGAAAATAAAATATTGGAGGACTCATTAAATCTTTAGAATTCAAGCCTATTTGTAATTACAAGAGGTACCTTGATTCACCTCAGTTTGCCTAATACTGTCCCTGTGGGAAAGGGGATATTGAAAAGGATTGGCACTGTCCATTTTCAGTTTCTTCTTAGGCATTTAATTAGTGGTATTTGAAACTCTTCATCATTAGAGTCTCTGGATAAGCAATACATAGGAAAGACCTAAGTTTTTTTTATAGGTAAAGCAGGTTCCAGTGGAAGACATGGGAAGAAAGTAATGGCAATCTCACTGCCACTGGCAGATGGTGGAAATTACCAGCTGTTCTGCATGCAGTTCAAAGAATAATGACTTTAAGGGTTCCTTTAGTACTGTGGATAAAGAGATTGCATAATTTAACATGTAGTGTAACATTAATGGAATATATAATGAAGATAAGATGATTTTTGTACTTCAGATGTACTTAGTTTGCATTTTTCTCCTTTTGTTTCAAATGTTAGAAGTGTTGCATTTTAAAGTTGTGTGTGAATATTGTCTTGGCATTCCAAATCCAGTTTCAGATACTGTACTTTGCATGTAGCCAGCATTGTTTTATCATGGATGTACAGTAGCCTGACTCAATTAGAGATTTAACCTAAGCGTGATTCATTGTGGAAAAAATGGATTGGAGGAGGGAATACTGTATCGCTTTATTTAGACATACTGAAAACTGATGTTGCTTTGTTTAGTACTTGAACTATTTATTCCGTGTAGTTTGGAAACTGCAGGTTGACAGAGGTCAGTTTTTGTGTTTGGAATGTAATAGCATTATTATTTTGTTACGGAGAGAATGATCATTCTTCTTTTAAGGCTATTCGAAGTCATCCAAAGTTAAAAGCCAAGGAAAAGTTAATGCTGATGTTTCTGGATGGTCTAATTATTAAAAATTGTAATTTGGTGAAACAAGCCAATTGGAAGACACTCTTTTTTTGTACTGTATTTTTCTATTAACTCAATTTTTCCTTTAAAATGTATACATAACTTCATTTAGGCAATACTAAATGCAAACATTAAGTTCCTTTCATAATTCAGTTAAGTTCATAAAATAAACTTACTGTTTGTTTTTTTTTTCCCTAGTGATTCTGCGAACATTCTCTGTTGTGACTCAGTAGTGGTGTGCTACTTCTTCCTTACAAATTATGGAATGCTAGCAGTGCTTTACAGCTACTAGTGATCAGAACCAATAGATCAACCTGAGTTAGAATGCATACGTAGGGTTTTTTATGTTATATTGCATGATATTGATGCCTATTCCGATACAGAAATATAGGACAAAATATTTAAAATTCTGTGACTACACTGAACAGGTTGGGTTTTTGAAGTGTAGATGAACCAGCAGCTGCTATAATGACAAAGCAAGAGGACTAAAATCAGTTACGCTGTACAGCATGTCCAAACGAATAGGTACAATCTCAAAGTAATTCATGAGACCATGGTAAGACTCCATCTTAATAGTTCCATCTGCTCACTTGCTCACCTTGCCTGGTTTTCTGATGCATGAAGGAGCTTTCTGCTGGTCTTGTGGGGAAAGCATCTGAAATCTTGGGTCAGAGGTTGAGGAGGGGACCACAGCATTAAGCATCATCCTTTCATGGTGACACCTGACCAGCTCTGGTGTTCCCTTGCTGTGACACAGTGCTTTAGCCTCTCTCTACCATGAAGAGGCTTGATAGATGCAGTTTGTTGGCTGATCACAGCGCAGCTTAGCCAGCCTCATGTGGCACAGAGCACAGCAGAGGGAGAGAAGGTTCACAGCACTGGGCTGCAGGACAGGTCGGGCTGCAGTGGACTGGGAGTCTAGAGCCACCTTGTGATCAGGGAATAGGTTGAGAAGTGAATTGTGAGTGATCCAAGTTTGAGTATTGGGGTATTTTGGGGAAGGACATTTCTTTCAGTCTCTGTCCCTTTTAGTATAAATCATGGCTTCCAGCCTTGCATGTCCTGGTGACATTGAAGAGGAGCTCAGCATGACCTTGAGTAGTTTTCCAGGCTTCTGTAGATTACTTATTCTAGACTAGTCAGAGTATCCTATTGCGTCTCTTTCTTCTTGCCCTGCATTAGCTATAAATGCTGTCTGAATCATTCTGCAAAAATGAAACAATTAATTAAAATAATTTAATTTGAAAGTATTCAAAAATAAAATTTTCTTTCTGCCCTTAGCTTACTTTAAGCAATGAATCATAGCAAGACTTTTATTTGCCTTAGTCATTCTAGCATACATCCATAATAAAGCTGTCTGCTTCACTGATTCAGATCAAAACCAGACTATTATTGTGTTGTCATTTCTGCATACCATATTGCATGACATTCACATGTTGCTTCTAAAAAGCATTTACTAGGGGACTGTGGCAGAAGCCAATCAAAGTAAAAGACTTTGAAGAAAGCTTTCTTCGTGAACAACTTGTCAAACTGCTTTGAACCCAATCAAAGTAATAACTCCAAATTTTTCAAACTAGGGTTAGCAAGGATAAGATGGATTGCATTGACTTGAGCTGTGGAGCACTTTCGTTGTTCAATGTTTAATTCTTTGTTGAAGGCTTAGTCCTTAAAAACTTATTTTATGGGCCATGTGTGAATGAAAACCTTTGTGCTGTCCAGTAACAACAAAAAGAAATCATGTGGCCAAATGCTGTATCCAGGATAAGCTGTTCACTTGGTCTTTCAAATATTTTCTTCTACTAATTCACATAAAGATGTCACTGATGGCTTAAACATTAAAGAAGCTTGACACAGAAAGCTTGTGCTGCATGCCAGAGACACAAGAAGCAAGAAAATAGCCCTTTCTGGCCAGCAAAGACTTCCTCTTTGTTTTTTATTGGGTCACAAAATTGTCATCTCTTGAGGTTTTTAGAAACCCTCTGGTCTCACCTGCGTATACTAAACCCCATTCATTTTTAACTGAAAGTTGAACCCAATGACTTATTTGTACTGAAGTATTCCAGTCCTTACGTATTTTAAATATTCTGTCCCATCAGCATAGATGTTGCCAGTAACCCAGATAATTTTAACAGGAAAACCATGTCATATAACAAGGAGAAAAATCTCCAGGGTTTTCCCAGTCATATAGGGGAAAAAAAAATCCTTTTTGCATCTCAAAGTGGCAGCCAGTTTGAAATCTAATATGTGAGGAAGGCAGCATCTAGGAAGGAGGACTTTCATCACCAGCATACTGCACCATATTGTGTGTAGCTGCACAAATCCCTGAGGCTCCAGAGAAGACTTGCTCTCCTATCTAAATACATCTGGCCAATTGTGCATCAGGAAGACAAATGTTCCTGTGCATCCCTTTCAGGAAACCAGCTGAAGCCCTGGAGCATGAGATTTGATTAAATTATTGGCCTCATGCTGCACTGAACTGTCGGGGGCATGTGGAGGGAAGCCCATGGTTGCCTAGTCTGCCGAGGGCCGTGGAGAAAGGGTGCAGCCAGAATTATAGACTAAGGGAAGCTCGAGTACACTGCCAAACCTTCTTGCCCAATCACCTGTAATACAAAAGTTCTCTGATTTCTTAAAGAAGCTGTATGAAAACTTTTTATTTCAGAGAGATTATATATCTCGTAAATGTAGTCAACATTCTGCTTTTCTTTTTAGGTCACTGTTCACTATTTTATTATCAGTATTTACTTTGTGATGATTCTGTATCCTGTTTAATATTTTCATTTCATTCCTTACAAGCCTAAAAATGCCTTTTCTTTGTCTTTAATCCTTATGGTGAGTTTACTGTGAAAGCCACTGGACCTTGATTCTTTTCGTTTCCATTTCTATTACTCTACATTTTATACTACAGATGCACTTTCTTATCCCCCTTTCACTCCATGCTTCTTGGTTTTGTAGTAAACACCATAATTTTTCATCTCCCAGGCTGTTCATATACCTGGTCTTCTTGGATACTAAGCTTTTGATCTTTCCAGAGTTGTAGAGGGCCATTTCAGTTGTAGAGAGCCCTATTTCAGCAAAATATTTGCATTTGCAATGTGTGTTTTCCTAAGTGTTTGGGAAACTAGTTTTCATCATTAAAACACTATGTGCATTATAATAATACATAAAGACAGCAAATGTGGTGAGAAAGGACATGGAAGAGGCTGAGGCACTCAATGTCATTTTTGCTACAGTCTTTACTTGTAAGGCTGGCCTTCAGGAATGCCAGATCCCTGTGACCAGTGGGAAAGTCTGGCGCAAGGAAAACTTACCCTCATAAAGGAGGATCAGGTTTAATAAATTAATTTAAACAAATCGAACATATACGAGTCCATGGGACCTGATGGGGTGCACCCAAGAGTGGTGAGGGAGCTGGCCAATGTCATTGCAAGGCCACTGTTCATAACCTTTGAAAGGTCTTGGAGACTGGGGGAGTTTCCTGAGAACTGGAAGAAAGCTACTGTCACTCCTGTCTTCAAGAAGGGCAAGAAGGAGGATTGAGGGAACTACCGGTGGGTCAGCCCCACTTTGATCCCTGGGAAGGTGGTGGAGCAAATAATCCTGGAAATAATTTCCAAACATATGAAGGACAGTAAGGTAGTTGGGAGTAGGCAGCATAGATTTATGAAAAGGAAGTCATGCTTCATCATAACGTAACGTAACATTAACGTAACATAACGTAACACCTTTCAATATAAAAGGCTGTTGAATATTCATATTTTTAGGCTCCTCATTTCAACTTTGTTTCCTATTTGTTTATTTCCATCTTATTGGTTAGAACCCAATTTTAGTTCTAGATTTAATTTGAGCACTTACCACTGAGCAGAAGTTCTCAAGCATGCTTTTCTGTCAACAGCTCACCAAAGGAAACAATATTGCTTCCATGTTCTTTTCATTTGAAGGTTTGCGTTTGAGTTAGTTGATAGTCTATAAGGAATTCTGAATATTGACATTGTTTGAAAAAGGTTCTGAAACATCCCTTCTAAAGTTGTCAAACCAACCACTTGTGTCCTTATAGCCTGTTAGTGACATTTTCTTTTAAATATCTTTATGCTTTCTATCTATGCTAAGTAATTAAACCTGGGAGAAGCACTCTGATTTCCCTGTACAGTCTCAGCGCAGATGCCACCATACCTGCAATACGTTGCATGTGGCTACATGCCTGGTCTGTTGTGACATTTGCCCTTTGGACTATCAGAGTTGCATTCTTTTAATCTTGTTCTTTCCCTGTTGTCTTTTGTCGTTAAGGAAGTATGGAGGAATTATATGTATTATTTTTTTAGTATTTTGTATGCATTGCAGCTGATCTGTCTGAAATGATCCTGTCTGGATGTGTACCATTACACAAATACAACCTGAAAGAAGGAAACACAGAAATGAGACGGTGTGAAAGATAACAGCGATTACAGAGGAGTTATGACTCCCACCGTTGTTGCGTGGGAAGTAGCTACTTCCCTGTCTGCATCTTGACAAGAATGGTGTCTTCTTCTCAAAGTGAAGCATAAGTTGCTAAAGGAAAACCTTGAACTGTTAGGACTTGTTGCCTCCAGATCTAGAAAAATGGTAGAATTGAGTGATCTGTGAGGGACTGCCTTCACACCATGGGACAGAGAGGCAAGGAAGGAGAGGCCACTTTTTGCAGCAAACAGCAATGGAACAGGAATGCCCAAACATATCTGCCAGCAGGCTTAAGGAGAATGTAGTGTAAGATGCTGCTGCTGTTTTACATCTGTTTCTCTAGGAGATAAAAAAAATGTTGTGAAATAATTCAAGGCATTTTAGCCTGTTTAGATCTGCAAGGGTAACAGTGTGAGCAGGTTTTGGTCCAGGGACCACCTTGCGGAATGATTGAGTTGGAGGTTGTTAATCCAAAGAAGGTGACGAAGAGGATGCTTTGCTAGGGAAGTGGACACTAAAGGCACAAATGCAGAAGGGTTATGGAAGAGGTAGCCAGAGGCAGTGTGATAGGCAGTGTAAACCCTTTGGCGTAGGGTCTGTGTTCTTATGTATGAACTCAGAGTTGGGAATGCAGCCTCCCTGCTGCACACCAAAGGTGAGTTTAGTAGAATTTGCTAGGGCTCGCCATTCCCTGTTAGCAGCAACCAATAAAATGTGCATACTTCTGTCACAGGACATAGCCATAAAACGGTGTTGTACAGCCTACCAATTTAGATCAGAACAGTGCCTACTCAGGTTGCACGCTACTATGAGACAAATCTTTCCTAATAATAGGTCATTTCTGCACTGTTTTTATTTTATTGAGTGCTAAGGTCATGAGTAGGTGGCTTTACTTTCAATATTTTTCCAGTATGCCAGTTTTTGCAATGAAAAGCTAGAATAATACTCCTGGTGTAACGCTGCTAATTTCCAGTTTTTATTAGCAAACTAACGAGTGAAAAAAGAAAACAAACAAACAAACAAATGAAAAACCAAACAAAACACTTTTTCCAGTTATATGTACAATATTTTATTTTGTGTATGGTGTGCATTGATACTATTAATGCACTTATTTATTAACCTCTTGACTTTCATAAAATTTACAATTTGCATGTAATAAAACACCATTTTGTGATGTGTATTTAGATTTTCTTAGGAAAATATTTGACTTATTTTGCAATAAAGCAACAGTAAAGTAGAAGGGGGAGGAGCAAGATGTTTTTGTTAGAAACTATACAAGTTAAAAAAAGCTGGCTGCTACATGCTTGGCTGGTTACTGAAATGCTGGAAGAAATGTTACTAAGTGTGGAATTACATCATCTTTCCTCTATACACAGAAAAAGCCCAAGGAAATATCATTTGTCATAAGATCTACACTCCATAATCTGGAATGCCACTTTACAGCTAAGAGCAAAGGGATAAAAAACCCCAAACAAACAAGCAAAAATTAAACAAAAAACCCAAGAGCCTAAAGAAAATAGTAGTGAACAACTCAAATTAAATCAGCTCTTTACTGAAGTAAAAAAGCAGGAGAAGGAAAAATCCTTCAATTTATTTAATAATTACAGTTCAAAGAGGAAAAAAAAGCAACAGTACATAGACAGAGAAGATTGTGCATATTAATATTCCTTTTATATTTTGTTCTGTATCTCTACAGAAAGTTATGATTATTCATAAAATCTGACACTGGAATGATAAACATTTAGTTAGTGCCTTTCTTTGCCTGCAGATCTGAATCCAGTTTCCTTGTCCAAGACTGCAAAGAAGAGTTTAGCACAGGAGACTCCCACAACACGTCGAGAGGGACGGGCCAGATTAGCCTCCTTTCCCTCCACAGCTGAGGATCACGTAGTGATGTCCATGTGCATTGCTGCACTGGTGACAGACCCGTGGTGATGTGTGCTGACTCCTCGCTCTCTGAATGGTGTGTTTTGCTGAGGGCTTGGAACAGCCGCAGGCTCTATGAGCCGGAAGCTGGACCTCAGACAACTCCTTGAGTAGCAGAAACAAAGGCCCTGCTTAGCTAGGCCCAAGCAGGATTGATGTACTTTGCGCTAAGACTCCCATTGTCCTGCTTCCCATGGTGCAAACACTGTGTGTTGGACTTTCCACAGGCATGGAGAGAGGAAAAGATTCAACCTCCTCCAGCCTGCAAAAGACTAGAGGGAGGAAGCCACAAAAGCAATGGTTGTGTTTGTCTCAAAGGAACAGGCAGGATCTTTCTTGCTGCCCTGTTTTCAGCAGTTATATTCTGTGATGGACAAATGCAGATATTTTGTGGATCAGAGCTGAACACATAGATTTAGAGTAAAAATAAAAATAGATTGAGCCTTCTGTGGTTTCTTGACCTCCACTGAAAAATACCCAAACTAATCAAATTCTCTCTAGACAGAGGTTTAGTTAGTATTTCCACTGGGCGGTTAATGTGAATTGCTGCTGTTATGAACCATCTGCAGGCTTTTCAGGAAGATAAGGTCAAGTGTGTTCAAATCAGACAGTACAGAGTTGAAACTGGCCAGTGGTGCTCACTGGAGCTTCTTCTATTTCAGAATGATGAAATGGCACTCACAGAGTGAAACTGAGGCTTTTTTTCTTTTTTAAAAGAAAGCAGAGATAGGTATGAAGGCAAAATAAATGAGCCTCAATGTCAATCAGATCAAGGTTGGAACAAGAGTAGAACACAGCACCTTTCTTGCCATCCATGATACCAGCACTTCAGAACATGCTCCTGGTGGACCTCACAGTTGGCTGTGACTCATAAATCCATAATAATTCAGGACATGCTAGCTGAAGGGCTGTTTTTCTCCGTGTTTGTACTCTCCCCTGTGCACACACTAGAGATATTCCCAACCAATACACCCTGGTTTTGTAAGGCAGGAGGTTGGTGACAGGCTGGTCAGAAGTGTGATGTGGCCCACTCAAATTCCTAATATTTCAGTGTCTTTTAATTTAAAACTGTAAGGGATCTTTAGACTTCAGAGTTCACTTTCCAGCTCTTGGCCCGAAATAGTTAATTCCTTAAACTACAGCTCATGTTACAAAGCTGATTTGCAGGCATTTGATGTTGCTTTGAGAATGTGCTTTGAGCATGGAGAGACTTCTGTTTTTGTAAGAATTTTTGAGGTTTTACTGTTTTGTTGCTTCTTTTTTATGGCAGAGCAGCTAAGAGATAAATATCTTTTATAGTGTTCAACCTGATGTATAGAAATAATGAAACAGAGGTCTAGTATCAGTACTGACCATTAAAAGAAAAAAAGAATTCGTGGAAAGTACAGTAGATTTGGTGGTGGTGGTGTTTTTTGGTTTTTATTTTTTTTGTTTTTCAAAAGTGCTTTTCCACTCTTCTAAAACAGGCTATAGAAAAACTGTAATTAGCCAGTCAAAATATATGGAGTCGGATTACTAATGAAATGCTCATTTAGAACTAAATTCTGGTCCTGCTGAAGACACTGGAAACAAAGGATGTGGAGAACCTCAGCTGAAGTGCTGAGTACCTTTCAGGACTGGGCGGCTCTTTCCAAAGAACTGGAAAGATGTATTTGAGATTCACCTGCAGCAGAGGAAGTCTTGGCATGACAAGACACGGATGGCACCATTTGGAAGGGCTCTCTTGGATGGAAATAGCAGTTGCTCTGATTATAGCTTCCCTTCGTTCTTCCAGGTGTGTCTGCTCAGCTGACCAGCACTCGGCTCCGTCGGAACACCTCCGTGGGCACCCCGTTCTGGATGGCTCCAGAGGTTAGATTCATGTTTCAAAACATTTTGGCAGTGGTATTCAAGCTGCCACATTCTGCATTTCTGCTCTTTGTCTTTCTTCCTGACCACAGGACCTTTCACCAAATGAAGTAGCAATGCCCTTTAAAAAAGTGTTTTAAACCTTTTTTTCTTATGTGTTTGCAAGGATTAAGTTAAAATGGGGTTTATTTTTGAAATTACAAGCTTATAGCCAGAGAGCAAGATGTTGAATTGCTTACTAAAATGTTAAAGAGAAGAGAGTGCTAGCGTTGCTTTTCTCCAGTCTTCTAAGCTCTGAAACTATGGGTATCTCCCCATGGATGGAAGGAGCCCTGGGTGGTAATGTGATGCATTATAGCTTTTACTTTTTGATTTCTGCACCTGGAAAGATTTCAATACCATATATCCATAGCTGACAGCAAGAAATGGAAGAGGTTATTATGAATAAAGAAGATGTACTATGTATCTTTGGAGATTTTTCCAGCCTGAAATTGAAGGATATAAAGATACATTTTAAGCTGAGGCAGGAAAAACATTTCATTATAAATAAGCCTACGTACTTACACTATTTGTGTGCATGCAAACACATGCATATACATCTATTTATAGCACATGAAACTACTGTTTATACACATGTATTTTTATAAACATGCCCTGTTTATACACATTCATCTAGCCACGTAGCTAATGGGATACACATTGCTTTAGACCTGTAGCTAATGGGGTGAAAAATTCTAGATTCATCCAGCATTGTGGATAAGCTGAAATGTATATGAAATTAAATATTTTTATGGTAGTCCAGTGGCTATCACATTGTCGAGAAATTAACTTGATCTTGAAATTGGCTGATTTGGCTGAATAAGGACCCAGTTGGAGACAGAGAATTCAACTCCTGCTCTCCTGCTTGTTTCACTTCATAGAGAGAGCAGTATAGCTCCATTAGTTATTTTGGAGGAATAATCCATAGAAAAGAGATTTAGCTGAGTTTCCTGCTACTTCCCTCAACCATAGGATGCAGTTTACCACCTGCAGCTGAAAAAGCCGAGGATTGGCACCCTTTATCAGATCGGGGAACATCTAGACAGAGAACCTGGTGTTCACGGACACCTGCTTTCTCTAGTTGAAACATTTCTTTTTTTTCAACAACAGGATGCTTTGGCTTGCTAAATGTATGAAAGTTTGTTATTTCATCCAATATCTCCATCCTTCCCCCGACTGTGGGTATACTCTTAAATTCAGACATTTGACCATCCAGTAACCATCCCAGACTTTTGCTCCAACAGGTGATTGCCTGTGAGCAGCAGCTAGATAGCTCCTATGATGCCAGATGTGATGCGTGGTCACTGGGTATTACTGCAATAGAGTTGGGAGATGGAGATCCACCCCTTGCTGATTTGCATCCTATGAGGGCACTCTTCAAAATACCCAGGTAATATCTTGATGTGTTTATTTCTTGCTGGGTTAGACTGAACTTTTTCTTGAACTGTTAATTTCTTCAAACTTAAACTGTGTAAGTATGTGGAGTTTCTTCATATTATTTATACTAGGAGGAGGTTAGAAATACTTTGTCCAGCTGTATTTTCTGCAGGATCTGCTTCAACCATGTGTGCACATTGAGAAGGTCAGAGCTAGTTGTGGCTACATTTGAGAAAAAGCCATAAGGCCTTCTCCTGAGTGGACCGCTGCCCAAGATACATGAGCACAGGCCTTAGCTGAATCCCATGTATTCTGTTACAAAGAATGACTTCTGATAGAAATATGGAGTCTGAATATGCTACTGTGGTGAACAGGCCCCATGCCTGTTCTCAAGAGTTGTCTCATGTCCTTTGAAGCAAAGTATTGTTCCACCACTGACATACATTTCGGTTGCCACTTCTCATTAGCTTGTGCTGTTCCTGGCAGTTCCAGTGTTGCTGTCCTTGGCCAGTGCAAATAGCAACTTGTTTTGTGTTTTCTTTGAAGCTGGAGATAAAAGTACCCAAAGCGCCACTTTCAGATTTTCAAAGAACATCAATCTCAAAGTCTGTAGGAGATGATCACACAGGGGTTTGTGGATGTCACTCTAACAGCTGGAGCAGTACCACAGCAGTTGAGACCACATAGTACACGAGTGCTTCAAGCCCTTTTCAGCCAAGTCACTCAAATTAGTTTAAATAACCTTCAGGTTTAAGAAATCTTGGCTGACTGGGCACTGAAGCAGAGCATGAATGCTCTTCTCATCTTTACTTGCTGTGGGAAAAGCAGTTACGAACCATTGTGGTCAGCAATTTCAATTAGGCCTTCAAAGAAACATCTGGCTTATACCCCTACAAATACTGGGCACCTTTCTGCCCCAGAGCAAATGTAAGATCAATACCCTTTTATTCCATTAGTAAAACCTGAAAGTGATAGAGTAAACATGAAGCAGCACTTAAAGAAGAACAGTTATGATGATTGATTGAAAATAGACAGAAAAGTCTCTCCATCTATAGGTCATTCCTTTTGTTTTCATGACTGTATTCAGTGAAAATGGCACCTCTGTTTGAATGGAAGATGACTGTTAAAACAATTTGAATCGCATTAACACTTAGAATAAACAGCTCTAACAACAAAAAAGAAAGAAGTAGTATTTATTTATACTAGATCTGTCTTGAGTTCTGATTATCTTTTGATGAATGAGAAACAGTTAATAAAGAGCTAGCTCATTCTGACACTTTGTTCAGCAGGTTGATTAATTCAGTCCTTCAGGGAAAACTTAAAATAGAATTTATTTTAAAAATTTCTCTTAAGAAAGTATATTCTTTCAAGTTTGAAAAGAGCAACTTGCCATTACAAGTGAACAGTGATTAATGGATTGTTAGTTTAATTTCCATTTATTGATTTGATTGAAAAAATTATAGTGATTCTTAGCTACGCTTGGCATATCATCTCCATGCTATTTCTCCTTGTTAGTTATGTAAAGCAGGAGAACCAGCGAGGCATTGTATCATCTACCCATGCTCCTTTTACCAGTGGAAATCAATATATTTTTTCAGTGGTCTTCTAAAACTCATTACTCAGCCTGCCTTCACACATTGTTTTTGTGAAATGAGTAGCTTATTAACTTATCATCACACCGACCTTTGCAGGAATCCTCCTCCAACACTGCAGCAGCCTGAACTGTGGTCACCTGAATTCAATGATTTCATTAACAAGTGAGTAACAACTGAGACCGCTGTAGCTGAATATGGAACATGTGTAAATGTCATGTGTAAAACATCTTTGCATTCTCTGTGGAAATCTGTTGTTACTAATAATTTCCCTTAAAAACCTAGTTTGTAAATCCAGTTTGACTTCCAAGTGAGACTCCAGATTTAAAACATGAAATAACATTTTAACACGCTTGCTATTTCTGTTTTTCTTAATTTAAAGAATATTTAATTTTAAAATGCAGTAACTTAATTTGTTGGACTCATCAATTCCATGAAGTCTTTACAATTTTCAGTACAGAACTGTTGTGATTAGAATGGATGTATTTATTATAGAGGTGTAATTGAACTACAGACAAACATTTCAAAACTTAACAGCGATCCCTCAATGATCATATGCTTTTTCTGCCAGCACAGGTGCTTGACTAAAGATTATGAGAAGCGTCCAACAGTATCTAGTCTTTTGCAGCATGATTTTATTAAGCAAATTGAAGGAAAAGAGAACGTACTACAAAGGCAACTCATGGAATTTATTGATGTTCATCAACAAATGGGAGTCACTGAAAAGGCAAGGTAAAAACAGCTAGAAAATAGACTAGTTGTGACAATTTTGACACTTTCACTTTTTCAGAACGGCTAGAACTTAGAGAAAGATTCACCTCTCGTAACTTTAGTTGGCCAAAAAATAGAAAGCTTTATCTTTGGGGTCCCCTATAGAGCCAATGGAAAGAAAGGGGCATCATGATTCACACGTGGGATGAAACAATCTTTAGAAGTGCCTCCCCTTTCTCCTGTGACTCCAGATGCAGATTAGGATCCCAGGTTTCAGAAAGCTAAGGTTAGGCAAAATTAATGTTTGGCATTTTCTTACATTTGCATTGTCAGCTAATGTTTAGTTTAAGCAAGTATGCTAAAAGTAACTAGTCAGGTTCCTGCAAGAATTGCATGCTACTGACTGAAAGAAGTGATACCAGACCTTGTTTTGCAAACTTCAAATCTTATGTCTTATTCAATAGATACTTTCTTCCACTAGTATTTAGTAATATCAGTTCTGCATGAATCACTTAGCACCTGATGGCTTTTATTTAAAACAACTGAAAATGGCGTGGCTCTATTTTACAATTTTTAAAAACCCCACTCAGTACACTGAAGTCACCTATCAGATGTGAAATGTAGTAGAAGATCAGTATTGATGTACTAGTGGCACAGCTTCTCCTGTGCTTCAAGGTAAAGGATAACTTTTTTTTTAATGGAACATAAAATTGAGTCTATATTTTGGCATTATCATCTGTAGGAAAAAAGCTTACTAAAATCTGCCACATTTCCTTTCACACATATTTATAGTAAAAATATATACAGCAGTCTTCGGTTCTAATCTTGGAGAATTTTCTGTTTACTCAATCCTTTGAAGATAATAATAAAAAATATATTTCTAATAATTTGTGATTTTCAAGTTTTCATGGACTTTGTGTAAGTGGTTGTAGGATAAGTAGTAGTTTCTCTTTTCTGGCATTTCAGTAAAAACCTATGCAGTTGGCTTAAATTTAAGCCTCAGACTGGATTTGTATGTTCTGTATGGTGCAGACTTGACATTTGCTTAATCTAGAAAGGTTCTGGAATTGAAACAAGCTTATTGGATGTCAGTGCTGAGCACTAAAACAGCAACCTACTCCAGACTTTAAAAAGGATTTATAAAAACCAGGCTTTTAAAAAAAAAAATCCTTTCATTTTTTCATTTAAATGCTGCATAAAGCAAATTACATGAATTTTTCCTATACAATGCAAAAAGAAAGTGAGCTGATTTGCATGTGCACAGAGTAGTCAAATGGCACAGGAATGGGATGATCTATTGGCACTTTCTCCATCCTGTTTAGACTGTGTTTTATTGACTGATCGCTCTTCATATGAACAGAGTTTAATGGAATGTTTTACTATGGGATGAAGTTATCTATGTTTTTACAGTTGATCAAGTGTAATTTCTACATAAATGTTCCCAAAGGAAGATGGAATTTTCTTTCTGAAAATAATAATAATTTTTATCTGAATCTATGCAAAAAAAAAAAGTCTTTAATTAAGGTGTAATTTAAATGTCATAGTTAAACCAGTAGCTTGGTCTGTAGTGTCCATATTTCAGTTTAGCAGTTTTAAATACTAACAAGTAGGCTGATACTAGTCAAAACCTCGTTTGCATTGATTTGTCCAAGTCTTTTCATACCTGAGATCATTGAAGGTAGTATGAAAGACTGCAAGTAAGAGTCACATTTTACCATCACAGTACATATAATCACCTCAGCTTTAACATGTTTATTGACTACATTTGCAGGAAGATTGTCTTTCATAGCAGTGAATGCATAAAAAGATTAGCCTTCTCCTAGAAACACTAAGAATACCCATCCTAATATCTAGTGCTTCTTTGTACAAGCAAGAAAACCAGAGATTATTTTCCAGTAGCTGAAATTGTAGTAAAGTATGTACATCACTTCACTTCAGAAGAAATTATAATTCCAAGCCTGTAAAGGATGTTACTACAGAATGGCATTTGCTTTTTCGTCTGTTGAATGATAAAAAGATTATACACAGTTCTCTGAATTCAGTAATCATACTTTTTAAAGTCTTTAAATACTAATCATATGTATCTTCTGACCTTCAGCCTGCACAGAGCAAGTGATGTCAACAGAAGTCTGTACAGAAATACCATGTAAATCTGATTCAGAGTCAAGACATAGGCTGTGTAGTGACAAGTCACCTGGAAGAGTCTCAGCTTAAAACCTCCTTGCTTTCTTTCCTTGATTATCCTGTTCTGGGACTGTTTTTACACTGGTGTGTTAGGGCCCTACTGTGAAATTCCTGAACTTTTACCCATTGCTGGCAACTTTCCTTGTAAAGTTCTCTCCTGATCTCCAGCTCACGCTCTCTTCATCCATAATTTGAAGGCATAGTTCTCCTGCTTGCTGTCACTGGGAGGCAGGTGATTTAAGGGATTAAAGAACCCTTCCTTCCACCAAGGCAAGAAATCCTCCTATCACGTCATGTTGTATAAATGGGCATGCCATATAAACTTGAGAAATTTAGTAATGTTGACTTAAAGCTGAAAGTAAGGAATCCACTTATTTTTGCAGTATGTTTCCCCTCCTCCTCAAATTATACTTTATTGATAAATATTTTGTATTTCAAAAGAAAAAAGTAAAATGTATGGAAGTTAATAGCTGAGGTCTGGCCACTGGGTCTCCCTGTGTGCACTGTTCTTGTGTTCAGTCCATATCAAATCACCCTCTTTGCCCACCGTGATGAGGTGTAATTTGGCTCTGACTGCCTTCTCCAGTGCTAGTCTTGTTGTTACAGTCATGATCTTGTCCTCTTGTTTGCTGACTGTGCAGTTGGTAAAGTTCAGAAAGAAGAGATCATGCTGGGTTATGTTACATTCTCAGAGGCTTTTGCAGAAGGCCAGGTCCTCAGATCTAATCTTTGTGTTCTCTGTCTGCATGGGAAGGGTGTGTGATCTCTAGGCACAGAGTGGAGCCACCCTACAGTCACTCTCATTAGCACCATTGCTCCTGAGGTATTTTCTAACATTTACCAGTCACTGAGTCATTAGAGCATTGGACTAAGCCCACTGAACCTTCCTGTTATTGCTTTAGATTATTGTGCCGCATCCTTTCCAAACACCTAGCAAGAGAAACAGAGCCCACCAGCCCCCTGAGTCAGCAGAGAACTCTCAACATATGCTGATAGAACTTTAAACAACAATATGCCATAGATCTGCTCCAGACTTAATAAAGGTGGTAGAAGATTGTGTTTGTTTTTCAGTAGCCTCTGAACAGAGTCTTATAGCACAAACATGTCTTGTGCTACTCAAGCCTCAAAAAAGCATGAATCCTAGCAAGGAGCTTCATTAGATTCCACTTTTTGACTTTGAGTGACTGCAATACATTTTTCTTTAAAGTCTTAACTTCTGTATGCTGAAAAAATGTGGTTACAACTTAACCTTTCCTAGCTCAGATCTCAAATTGGAGAAACTACAATGGGAAGAGCATGAGAAAATGTCCCTTGATAGATTAATATTTTCCCATAGCATCTTGACTGAAACATCTCTAAAATTTGCTTTTTGGAATGATGAAGTAAGCTATGGCAGATAAATTCATGTTAAGGAGGAGGTGAAGCAGGCCAAGTTGCATAGTAAGTGTATTTAATTTGTGGCTTTGTTGTTTAGCATTTGGGTTCTCACTGAACTGTGAATTCCTGGTGAGTGGAGTCACCTTCAGGACAAGGGCCTTGGGCTTCCGCAGGAGTAGGCTTTATCATGGCTGCAGCAAGCAAAGCCTGTTTCATTGTGCAACAATAATAATAAGGTGGTATGTGCCTCTTTTCAGAGTAGTTCATGGCTCATAATCATCTTGATACTTCTTTTCCCTCAGTACTTCCCAATTGTGGAACTTACAACTATTAGAAATAATTCTGTTCCATCCTAGTGGTATAATCTTGAGATTTTATACAAATAAACTTCATCCTGTATCTGTTACTCCAGTCCTTAGGACCACCTATGTCTTTAAATACAGTTTTTCAATTCTTTTCTTTGTTGATAGTGACACCAAAAAAATTATAATGGATTTTATTGCACAAACTTTAATTAAAAGAAGACATTCTCTAATAAGAAACAATAACCTCATTTGAGTCTTTGACACCATATCCCACAGCATTCTCCTGGAGAAGCTGGCAGCTCATGGCCTGGATGGGTGTACTCTGTGATGGATAAAGAACTGGCTGGAAGGCCGGGCCCAAAGAGTTGTGGTGAACGGAGCCAAATCCAGTTGTCGGCCGGTCATGAGTGGTGTTCCCCAGCGCTCAGTATTGGGGCCAGTTCTGTTTAATCTCTTTATCAATCATCTGGATGAAGGGATTGAGTGCACCCTCAGTAAGTTTGCAGATGGCACCAAATTGGGTGGGAGAGTTGAGCTCCTGGAGGGTAGGAAGGCCGTACAGAGGGATCTGGACCAGCTGGATTGTTGGACTGAGGCCAATTGCATGCCGGGCCCTGCACTTGGGTCACAACAATCCCAGGCAGTGCTACAGGCTTGGGGAAGAGTGGCTGGAAAGCTGCCTGGCAGAGAGGGACCTGGGGGTGTTGGTCAACAGCCAGCTGAATATGAGCCAGTAGAGTGTCCAGGTGGCCAAAAAGGCCAACAGCATCCTGGCTTGTATCAGGAATAGTGTGGCCAGGAGGACTAGACAAGTGGTTGTGCCACTGTACTCGGCGCTGGTGGGGCCCCACCTTGAATCCTGTGTTCAGTTTTGGGCCCCTCACCATAAGAAGGATATTGAGGTGCTGGAGAGAGTTTAGAGAAGGGCAACGAAGCTGGTGAGGGGCCTGGAGCACAAGTCTTATGAGGAGTGCTTGAGGGAACTGGGGCTGTTTAGCCTGGAGAAAAGGAGGCTGAGAGGGGAGACCTTATCGCTGTCTACAACTACCTGAAAGGAGGTTGTACCATGGAGGGTGTTGGTCTCTTCTCCCAAGTAGCAAGTGATAAGACAAGAGGAAATGGCCTCAAGTTGTTCCAGGGAAAGTTTATATTGGATATTAGGAAAAAATTCTTGACTGAAAGGGTTGTGAAGCATTGGAACAGACTGCCCAGGGAAATAGTGGAGTCACCATCCCTGGAGGTGTTTAAAAGGCGTTCAGATGAGGTTCTTAGGGACATGGTTTAGTGCTAGAGTTAGGTTAGGTTATGGTTGGACTCAATGATCCTGAGGGTCTCTTCCAACTGAAATGATTCTATGATTCTATGATTCACCTTTGGACACTGCTAAAGTTTCCCCTCATTTCTAGCCAATCCCTCAATCACATACTTACATTCTTGTAAGTCACATTGTAGCTGTTAAAATTTTTTAATTAGTGTTGAAAAAAATTATTAGAAATCAGTGCTGCAGCACATACTCAAACTATTCTAAAAATATACTTCTTGCTAGGCCAAAGGAGGAGGAAAAACTGCATTGTCAAGAGTTTCACTTTGCAACAGAAATAGCTGTCTTTGAAACGGCCTTCAGAACTGTCGCATTTACACCTGACAGTCAGGCTTGTGAGACTTTTATCTTGAGTTGTTCGGTTGTCTTAATCTTGACTGCTTTTACAATAATCTCTGCAGAAATATGCAATGATTAGTACAATGTGTATTTCTTGGGAATTATGACTCATTCCAGAATAAACTGCATTTGCGAAGGATATTCACTGCACCTAGATTTCAGTAACTGACTCCCCAAGTTAAGAGCCTCATCTTTATATGCCCTCTAAATAAATATGGGAAAGAGACCCATTCTACTGCAAAGCGATTCAGAGCAAGGGCTTTTGGGTGAGCTGAGTTATCCTAAGAGTTTGTCCTTTCGTATTGGTCATGTAGGGATAACGCTGAAATCCAGGGACAGGGTGCTAAACAGTTCTGTTTAACTATTTGGAAACTTCGGAGAAGTAGGTTCATAGAAGCTCATGTACAACATACACAAAGGTGGTTGTCAGTTTATTTATCAGCATTAAAAGCAGGGAGTATCTTATAGTTCTCTTCCATTACTTTCCCTGATTGCCCAGAATTATGTCACTTATTTTCTGGTTGTTCTGTCTTTCTCCCTCTGACTCATCCTGCCAGTGGAAGGCAGCTGATAGCAATCCCTCCGGCTCAGCTCTGCAGTGCAGGCTGTAGTGCAGAGTAGGAGATGACCACATCGACTTGACAAAGGCAGTATGAGGAACAGAGTAGGATAGCTCCCACAGGGTCCAGTGCTGCCTTGGTCAAAGTCTCCAGATGAAATGTTTGTCAGAGTAGGGGCTTAAACCTGAGGCTTTGGAGTTCCAGACTAATCCTGGAGCACTTCAGGCTACTTCTTCCCCTCCTGTAACTCAGTGTGGGCTTTGTTGTAGCAACAAGCAGCGTGTATTCTTGCACTGAGGACACTCCTGTGTAGGATGGTTATGCTGCAAACTGCTCTCGGGTTGTAGAAGCAATAAAGAGTTTCTGGCAGCAGAGGTCTTCAAATAAACAGATCTCCAGTCTATCTAATACACATCTCAAGAGTGGTTCCAGTCTCCTTCTATACAATGCAATGGGCAGCAGCAATACGTGAATGGAGAATAGTTTACCTCCTGAAGCAAAACAGGAGAAAGAAGTTCCTCCTGCATTCAGGACTCCCTGAGATTAATGCTCTGCAACTGCTACTTTATTGTCACATCAGTCCACTTGCTCAGCAGGTAATTTCTCCTGAAGGTGGGATATCTAACCAGGTATGGCTCACTTTTGGAGCTTCCCCTTTATCTTCTCAGTATGGTTCTGACTCTGGACCATGGGCCTGACTCATGAGGGCCATAAAGAACTAATCCCTAAGAGTCCTTTTAGAGATATTTTATTTGATTATTTAAGAACATATATTTTTCCCTGAAATTTGTCATGGATGCAGCTATTTCTTGAACCTGTTATGAAGGACCAATAATTTGCATTTTTGCAGGGCATGGTAAACCAGCACAGACTTTGGCAAACAGATTGTGCAGACCAGGACATGACCCAAAAGCCCCATAGCTCTGCTGGGCAGCACTGTGCTCTCAGCAGCTCTGCATAAGCTGGAGCCCAGCTCCCTGAGACTGCAGCTGGTTCTGTGCAATCATTTAAACACAGAAGGAGCACAGGTTTGTCTGCAAAGCATTGTGCAGATGCAGCTGTAGTCTATGAATACGCTTTCCTAAATTCAGGTACAGATTTTGTGTAGATACAAGACTATAGTTTTATTTAAGCATATTTCACCAGATACATCTATTGAAGACAAAATTTTGATTTTAAGTGTGAATTATCATTGCTCTGTGCAGCCTCCAGAGAAACAGAATCATCAGCAATGACAGATCCTGTACAGGTTTGTCTGTGCTGCTTCTTTTCCTTTTGTCACTTTTAATGGTATTTGTAACTGCTGGGAGGTGTACAGCTGTTCCCACCTTCACCTTACAGAAAACTTGATTATTTTTAGTTTCTTCTTTACACCCAGACTAAGGCCAGCCCTTTTCCTGTCACTTCTTAGTCCATACATGATTCTTCAACCAGTTTAGGCAGAGAGTTCAACAGGGCATCATGAGTCACACTTCCCTTTTCATGGTATTTTTGGAACTATCAGAAATCTTTTAAATACATTCTGACAATTTGAAGAAGAAAAAGCTGCAGTTGCCTCATTTTGATTTAACTGAATCTTGAAAGATAAGCAGGGGGGTGTGAAGGAGGATGCACAGAAACAATGCTGCCTTGACTCATTTTTTTGTCCATACTGGCTTGATGTTTCTGGCCTTTAGCTGCTTGAATTGCTTGTCGAGCGTGGCTGCAAGATCTAATGCCTCCAACAAATAATTTCTGAACAGAACAGAGAAACATGGTTATTTCAGTTCACAATGTCTATGTGCATGACAATAACACAATTTCAGCATTGATGTCAACGGCACTGATGTGGTTTTTTTTAAGTGGTTGGAGTTTTAGCAATTGAAGCAGTATAACTGCCCTTGAGGGGTCTGTGCCCTTTCACAGCAAAGCAGAAAAATATTGTGTTCTGCAAGTCTGCCGCTCTGCTGTACTCTTGAGAATGGAAAATATAATCTGGTTTAACAAGCGCTAGTGTTCTCATAATGTCAGCTGAAGAGGATTACAGGAGAATCAATTTTATGTAATTAAACTCCCTTGGCATAAATAGAGATCATTTCCTTAAAAGAAAAAAAAATAAATACAAAAGTCTCCATGACTGGAGCATTCCCCTCCCTTCCTGCAAGGCACTTGTTAACTTCTTACATTAAATTAAAAATGATAATTGAAACAAATCTTTGGAAATAGCGCTCTCTCACTGATAATGCAGTAACATTTAAAAAAAAAAAAAAAAAGTGTTTTCAATGTGTAACAATTCCACCAGAAATGGAAAGCGTAACTTGACAGATGTCTTGTTTTGGGTCTTCCTTTGGCAATGGCAAAAATAGAACAGCAGAGCCTGATGTAGTCCTGCAGTTCCACGTCTTTCCCTCATATGCACGTTGATAGGTCTTTCTCAAAGTCATGCTGATGTTAGATGCATCCTATGGACACAAAATGACCTTCAAGCAGAAACATAGGAAAAATTATTTCAACTGAACAAATTGAAACTTTCAACTTAAACTGTTGAAGTATAAATAGGAGAGTGACTTATAGAGGGGACAGATTTCTATTGAGGGGTAGGGTATTGCCTGCACCTCTGGCTTTGAATCCAGTAATATCCTTTAGCTGGTAAATGCGAATCAAGCAGCAGCAGCAGCTTGCAGCATGCAAGACCGAAGAGTTAATTTAAGTCTTAATATCACCACATCATTTTTAATACAACCTGGGGGTACATACAACCAAAAATTGTCTCACATTGTTATTGCAAGGACAGTACTACCAGAGCAGCTCTTGCGGTACAAATGTTTCCAAAGGAAAGGGAGGAAGAGATTGCACCTAGGAGAGGTCGATTGCTTTGCACCATCACTTCTGATGCTGCCTCTTGTGTTCCTGTGTGTTTTCTGCTTCAACGTATTTAAATACGTACCAAACACAGTCCAGTTACGGATTTATTGCAGCGAAATCCGCCTTTGTTCCCTCCCCACAGACATGCTCTCCTCCTGCATCTCTTGTTGTCTGCTTGCGCTGCTCATGTGGAAATAGGCCCACGCGTTGCAGGTTCCGTGTTGCACGGCAGCAATAAGGCTCTGGTACTGCACTGTGTAGTAGTCCTGTTGCTTTTCACCTCCATGTAATTCAGCCTCGCCACCATCCTTACAACTGCATCTATAACAGTCTTTTTTGGCCTGTAATAAATACTGAAAGAAATAAAACATTTGGAAGCAGATTGCTTTCCCATGCAGCTCCAGGTTCCTAACAGCAGTTTTAGAGTAGTCTGCAAAATAGCTGGGTGTAAAACTGGCAAGACGTGGTCCCTCTCTTCCATCAGGGCAATGTGGATCCACTTGATCCATACTGTTCATTGTGCTCCGTGGTCACTTAGCCTCCACACTGGGTATTGGGCTGCAGTATTGGCACAGAGGCCGTGAAACTATACTAGCTCTTGCAATGAAGTCTTACATGTTTGTGTCTTGATGTTAAGGTTGCAGAATCAGTCAGCTGTGGTGGGTGTGAAACTCCTACCTTTGCAGTATGGACAATGCAAAGACTCCAGTCATAGCTGGCACCTGCCTAAAGGAGAAAAAACCTGCTCTGCTACTGGCACCTGGGTGAGGACAGGGCACTCTGTCACCCTCAGGGAATGATCATTAGAGACAAGAGGAACTGGAAGAAGTGCTAGATTAAGGGCACTCATCCCTGCACTTCCATCATCTGGATCTTGATTGCACTCACAATTTGGGAGAGCATTATTTGCCTGTTTCTTCCAGCCCCATTTCAGTCCTGGCAGTCAGTAACTGATGGCAAGTGGGTGTCTGCCTGACTTTCTGCAGCTGCATCCCACATCAGTGCACAGCCTGCGTGACCTGAAGTAGCGCCCATGAAGTAGGTGGTGTTCGTGGAATGGATACGGCCCATTAAACTCTGCAGTAAATCTTACTGTGGGAGTTCAGAAGTCCCTTCGCTTGCCCTATCAGTGTGATGTTCATTCATTCTAACTTTACATCTTGCTACAATTGCCCTCTTTTTCCTGTCCTCTGTTCACTGTATATTAAAGTTGTTGCCTGGGTAGAAAACACCTGTCTGCTTTTATTCATGCTATATGTCCAATGTCAAAATTAAATGAAGGATTTCCCTGGTTTTGTCTGGAATCAAGGTAAAGAATGAGTGTGTCTCATACAACACAATTTTCCTGCTGTCTCAGTCTACCGAGGTATACGTTCAATGTGCTTGAGTGGTACCTTCCTATCTATAGTATCAAGGGGAGTGAGGTCATACCAGGAGATCACATTTACTTGGTAGTCTTTCTGTGCTAGTGCTGTATTGCACATCTGGGCTTGATTTAGTTTGTGAACTCAGCGCTGTTACTTATCCGGTTTCCCTTTCCCCGATTTTCCCCATCTCATAGAGCAAGTATAACTAATGCAAGTTGTAAACCTTGAATTCTCTCCTGCTTTTGCTTTGTTTAGCAATGCCTTTACTCTTGGATAAAGAATGATTCAAGTCTCTGGGAATTTTCTTGCTAATTTCTATAAGACTGCATAAAATTTTCTTTGGTTTGATTAAAAGAGAAATTTCACTTTAAGACAAACTTAATTAAAGTTTAACCCTGATAAGAAAAATATTTGAAAATGTGTTGCCTTATTCTGTATTATTTTTTTTCCTATAGAGTCCAAGAAATTTCTTCTTGGGCAGGATGTGTTTCACATACCCCAGTGGTTTTGTAGCACTTCGCTCTACAGTGTGGCCATCTCAGCCAGGCTTTAGAGGGTGGTCATTACTAAGCTAGAAATGTTTCCATCCTGAATGCTTTGTCTGCATCATCCTTGCCATACTATTTGATCATACACCTCTAGTTTGGTCCTATCCCTGATTTTTATCTGGGTCATTTTTCTTTTTGCAGGTAGGTGCCAGAGTTTGACTGTTACATGCTTTATAAATATGTTCTTCTTTTCCCTGTACTGCATGGCTCCAGTCCTGCAGCTGATGTAGGAGCGTGATCAAGCATGGGTCTGTACAGTAAAAAAGTACTTCATGGTATCAGTTGTGTGATCAAACCATAGATGTTGAATTATCAAGTACAGGTGTGCTGCACTAAGAGGCTATATCCTATCCTGTTATTGAAAGATTCATGTGTTTGAATTCTAACAGTGGAAAGCTGGAATGTTTGGGCTGAATTGCCTTCAAGATGGTTACAGTTGCAAGATCTGTGATTCCTTACATCAGGAAATTGCACATCTTTCTTTTCTAGATTTGAACGTATTCATACAAAGAAAGGGAACTACACAAAGTCACTAGTTTCAAACCAGGAAGAGGTAGATGATCTAGCAACCTTGGAGGTACTGGATGAGGTAAGAACCTCCTTTTTCACACTTTTCTGAAGAGGGATAATCGCATATTAAAACACAATGGTGCGCTATTGATTTTCAAGTTCAACTATATTGTCACACTTCAGTTGTGTAAGTAAGTGTGCAATGGCATTTTACTAGTTTATGCCAAATGTTTTAGATGAGAATTGCTGTTGGGAATGGTTCCACCTCAAAGCTAAAACACCCTCTACAGTTACAGCCTTAGACCAAGCAGTATTGTAGCACCATTTGCTTAACGGGATTTATATTGCTGGATTTTGTTGCAGCTAAATATCTAGTTTGTAATGATGTGTTAACCTGAAATTGGTCCAAGAACAAGCACCTTCTCCCCCGTTGCTTGGACACCTGGAGTAGTCTTAAACCAGCTTACCGTACTCTCCTAGGCTGGGTTCTCCCTGACTTGCTTGGTATGGGGATGCATTGACAACAGTTTATGTCAGCTGGGGCTCTGACCTGTCATCGCATTCTGGTGAACTTTTGACAAAATTACTGATACAAATCTCACAGGCTTGTCAAAGTTTGAAAATGAATCCACTAGGAGCAGGAGAACATAGACAATGGAGGGGGGAAGACCGTTGTGTTTATGCTTTAGGCTTCAAAACCAGAAAGAAGAATCAGACCACAGCACATTATCTGCAGGTCTTAGAGGCCATCAGTGGTTGTAAACAAGCTGTCATTCTTCTTTTACCAGGCTGTGCATAGACTATAATTCATATTCTCTTATCTGTAAAACTTCTCTGGTATATTGCATCTTCGTCAGTCCAAAATACTAAATGTGGCTCTTGCGCTGGCAAACTGCATCTTTATAACAGCTCACAGAACATCTTCCATCATCCAAGAGCGTGGTTATAGTAGCTTAATGTTTAGTTAATACTAATTGAGCTAATCCAAACTTTATCTACTGCACAAAGCTCAGATTTAAGCATTTTTTAAATATTGGGAATAGCTATATGCTAGCAAGACTGATTTTTATCTTTTGCCATGAAGCATATAAACAGTCTGAGCTGAAGAGAAGAAACAAAAACCCCAGATGAGCAAGAAGTATATCACATCTCCTCAGATGCAGAGCATTCTCAGGAAAATCCTCAGGAAGCCTCCACCTAAAGGCATCATTTGACTATATGATAGTTTACTAAATGCAATCCAATTTAAAACCTCTTTTGCATATGAGTGGTTAGAAATGAAGACAGGAATGTCTCATGGAAACTTTTGATTAATTGAATGAAAACAGTACTTATTAACTCATTTTTCTACAGCCACTTGTGGATCTGTAAGTTTATATTGTTCAAAGTGAGTTTGAACACAAGAAATTAGGAGTACCAGTGTGTTGGAAAGTGTTACTCACTTTCGATCATGATTAATTGCATTCCTGACTGTTTATAGCTTCTCTTCCTATCCTCACTGGTTGTAATTATATAAATATTTTGTACATTGTCCTAATATTTTTCCCCATGTGATTCAGCGTTCCTGTTCTTTCTCCATCAGAATACAGTAACAGAGCAGTTGCAGAAGAGTTATGCCAAGGATCAGATCTACAGATATGTTGGGGACATTCTCATTGCTGTCAATCCATTTCGGAACATAGATATTTATTCTTCACAGGTGTGAAAATCTAGGTTTGGTTCTTTTAAACTAGCTCTAATTTCCATTAGAGTATGAATATTTGTGTTAAGCATAAAGTAAGATCATTCTTGAGATTTACTTCAGTTCACTCTGAAAAACAGAATTACCAGTACAGTTGTCCCTTCAAGTGCATGTTGACACACATCCTTATTACATGCTGAATTTCAGCACAGAAATGAGAAACTCCAATGAATTTTATTTCTAATATCTTTATGTCTGTAGTGTAGATCATGTCTATATTATGTCTAAAGTGTAAAAAGCTATATCTAAGCAAGTTGTCCATTTTAGTCAATGGATAGAAGTAGGATTTTTGAGCTTATTGTTCTTCTAGTGACTTTAAACATTAATTCTAAGATGAGATAAATTGTGCTAAACTCTGTAAGATTTGTTGACCAGCACCCCACAAGTGCAAAGGCACTAGCTGACCAGAGCAGCTAGTTGAGAAGCAGTATCTGTACAGACAAGTGCGTTTTTTCAGGTAAATCTTACCCCTCTTTGTGGGCAGGAGCATTCCACTTCCCATGGAGAACAACTGTGAATGGCTGGAGGTAGGAGCTGGGGGCATTTTCTCCCACACGAGCTGGGGAAGCCACAGCTATTTAATTGATCAGACAGTTCACAAAGCAGCCCTGTAAAATTTTAACTTTTGTCAAGTTGCCTCCCCATTATACAAAAGGGAATAGATATGGAAGTCTGATAATACAATAATTGGCATTATTAATTATCAGATTCTACAGGTAGAGAAAAGAGCTTAAAATTTGACATCAATGTCATGCAGAAATACTAAGAGGATGTGAAGTACAAATAAAATGAAATTGTAAGTTGGTCCTTGATGTCTGGCAACATTACATTTTCTTCTAATAATTTGCGTTTCATAGCATAATCAGGGCTGACATACAAAATTGTTCTTCATCTTTTTCAGCAGTTCTTACAATACTAAGTACATACAGATCCGTGGTATAGTGAGTGCAGTAGCAGCTCAATCAGAAAACATCACTGCTGGTAACCTCAGCATGCTGTGCACTAATTTGAAGATAAACCTAAACTCTAAAAAAATGTTAAGGAGCACTAATAATGTTTTAATTTTTCTTACACTTAGCATTCCAAACTGTATATTGGAGCCAAACGGACTGCCAACCCTCCTCATATTTTTGCTGTTGCTGACATAGGTTATCAGTCCATGGTGACATACAACTCTGATCAGGTAAAGATGAGGTGTCTTAATTATATCCTTTGCTAGGCTGAGAGATATGTAATGAGCTCAGAGTCATGCTTTTGTTCTGTGCAGTGTATCGTTATTTCTGGAGAAAGTGGAGCTGGCAAGACGCAAAGTGCCCATCTTCTGGTTCAGCAGCTCACTGTCCTGGGCAAGGTACGTTTCAAAGGGAATGCTTCTGTCAGGCTTTGCTATCTTAGGTCTGACTGACTGGCCAGCTTGGGTCAGCTGTCCTGGCTTTGCCCCCTCCCAGCTTCTTGTGTACTTAGTAGAGCAGGGGAAGCCAAAAAGTCCTTGACTACCCACCAACAACCACAACACCAGTATGTCAGCAACATTTTTCTCCTACTAAATCCGAAACCGAGCTACTAGAAAGAAAATTAACTCTGTCCCAGTTGAAACCAGGACACTATCTTTTCACTTCCTTCTAAAACCAGATTGCTGTCAGTGGGACATGTTAATTCTGGGAAGTGACCACCTTAATTGTCTAAATAAAATGCCATTTTTGCATGTCCCAGGTGAGATTAAAGCAAACCGATCTATTGGTATGGTGCAGCACAGCAGTCAGCAGATGCTAACAAGGATCCTAAAAGCAGCCCAGCCGTCTCAGAGTGCTGGACCACAGAAATTTATTAGTTCTGGTGCTGTCATTATTATGTGTGTTATCTCTTCCAGCCAGCCATTAGTGCTGCAGAGTGCTATATTCTGACAGGTTTCATTATATGTATATGCCTTTCTTCCCAGATGATTCACGTGGTAATGGCTGCCCTGATGATGTCACACTTTACAATACCAACTAGAAGAGGAAAGAAATACTTGAAAATGAATGTAGTTTAATGATTAGTGACAATTTTAAGCAATATCTTTTTCATATCTAGGCTAATAACAGGACTCTACAGGAGAAGATCCTGCAGGTGAATAACCTTGTAGAAGCATTTGGGAATGCAGGCACTATCATTAATGATAACTCAAGCAGATTTGGAAAATATTTGGAAATGAAATTCACTTGTGGTGGCACTGTAGTAGGAGCTCAGATTTCAGAGTATCTCCTTGAAAAATCCAGAGTTGTTCACCAGGCAGTGTAAGTATAAAAATATATTTGACCTAATTTGGGGGTTATGGAGTAGGTCTATGCAGGAAATAATCTTGCATCAAAACATGAAGATGAATAACGTGTTGGGATTTTTTCCTTATAAATGATATATGAACAGTTTATAAATCTGTAAACTAGCTGAAAACTACTCCTGATTTTTTTTCATTGCCTCCTGAGTTATTTAAACAAATCTCATAAAAATGCATATGTGATATATGAAGTGTATCAGAACATGTAAAGAATTAAAAACTTTCTAATAGTTCAGTTACAAATTTCTTTGTGCAAGTTTGGAGTATCGTGTTAAGTATGTCACTTGGATTTAATTCCTCTACGTTTCCTCTAGTATTGTAGCTTTCTTTCTTTGTTTGTTTGCAAAATGCTTGTTTTCAATTTTGGAGTATCCAGTAGGGTTTGGTTATAAAGAGTTATGGAGCAAATGCAGAACAAATCCATCTCTATCGTGTGTATCCCTTAACATAAAATGACAGAAAAATTAAATGGCATTACAATTAATTTAAATTATTGACATGCATTTTCTATCCTAATATATAGCACATCCAGCTAAAAAATATTTTGCCGTAATAACAATAAAACAAACGGACTTCAAGACAAGGAATGTTGTCACCGATTTGAATAATTACCTTTGCTGATCTCTTACTCATTTTTACTCATTTTGTAGTTCGGCATGACCTTGTTGCCTGTCATAGATGTGTGATGTGAAGAACATCTCAGTATCACTTGGAATGTTTCGATAGACAATTTAAAGTTAGAGGCAATTTTATGAAATGGTTTTGTTTTCCTCAATTGAACATAAGCACAGAAATGGCTTTTTTTTCAGAACAGAATCAGCTTTTTTCTTAAAATATCACTTTTTTTCCATAACTTTTCATGCGTTTGTTCTGTGGCTGTCAGTTTGTATTTATATTTAGCCACATGCTGAGACAGGAAGCCGGCAAAGCATTTACGTGCTTCAAATGCCATTTATGTAGGTACATGGATATCTGAATTCACACAATGCCACTGGACCATTTAGCATGAGAGCCATGTAGGAGGTTAAATTTTGAGGCATGAACTTCTGAAGGCACCTGAAGCTGTTTCTGTTGAGCGTGTTTTCCCCTTCAGGGAGGTCTCGGTGTGGCTGGTCCATACGGCCGTGTCAGGGCAGAGAACTGGCATTCAGGTACCTGCATTGCCAGGGCCGTCTGTTCTGCTCTTCTGGGAGAACGTGACTCCCAAACTCACACAGAGAGTTAGGAATGACTTTTTTTCAGAAAGCCAGTGACTGATTACCCAGGAAATGGGAGACCCAAGTTCCAGATACACTTCAAGCCAAGAGATTTGGAACCTACAGGTTCCCCTACCTTTCTGAGAGGATACACAAGCCAAGCACGGCTCTGCAACCTCATGGTTAAGACACTGAGGGGGAAGATAAGGGATCTGTTCCCACTCCTTAAATTGGTCATGTTTTCTACTGCTGACTGTCCACAGTAAAATATGCAGACTAAGCTGGCACTGGGCTCTGATCTCAGCACCCCCATGCAGAGAGGAGTGCGCTGGGCTCTGATCCCATTTCACAGATGCCTGTAATGGTGCTGCTGAGACACACGCTTCAGCTCCTGCAGAAACCACGGGTTTGAACACAATTCCGTTTTGCCATTTCATAGTGACTGACTTGGCCATCTCAGGGTTTGGTGGTGGTTGCAAATTTCCACCTAAGCATCTAGTTCTTCCTCATAAGGTGCACAGGAACCTTGGATGCGCAATAATAACTCTTTTGTCCTGGGCTGGGCCACCTAAATTTTAGGCAAAGCACGCCAAGTCTTAAGGCCCTTTGCTGAATGTCTGCTTATGTACTTTCTTGGTTTAGGGCTAAAGGACACAGCAAATATACTGGATTCAGTGAATCGGGAGTGTATAGCTCTCCAATGGTCAGATTTTTAAAAAATAATTGGAGGTTAAGCAGCCCATTTAATGTGGGTGGGTGAGCAACGTGCAAGATCTCACCCAGTATCTAACAATTGCATCAAAGGCTGAGCGGCATTTAGCTGCTTGTAGCACTGGGCAGCCACCATGGCAGATTCAGAACAATGGCACAGAAAGGGTGTTCACAGAAATTTGTGTAATAAAGCTTCTTTCAGAGTCCTCTGTCAGTTTGCATGTCTTCCGTGTTATTAAAATAACATTTAATAATAGCATGTATGTCATTAGTAAATGTAACATAGTTATATTACTAAACCAGTTTTTTGTTTCTGTTGTTTCAGAGGAGAGAAAAATTTCCATATTTTTTATTATATTTATGCTGGTCTGGCAGAAAAGAAAAAACTGGCACATTATAAACTGCCAGAATATAGACCTCCCAGGTAACGCAGTTTATTTTTTACATAAATTGGTTACTAAGAAATGTGATGTTGTTGAATTCTCAATGTCATTTACATTCTGCATCCATCAACTCTTTCAGATATCTGCAAAATGATCATTTCAGAATAGTGCAAGATTTCATGAACAATAGCTTCTATAAGTCTCAGTTTGAATTAATTGAGCAATGCTTCAAAGTCATAGGTTTTACGCTGGAGGTGAGTGCTGATAACCCTTTTTTTTTTGTGAATTTTTATGGCTACCTTAAGCAGGAAAAGCTTGTATAAAGCATTCAAATAATCTCCCTTGTTATTTTCTTCATTTAGCAGTAGTGTGTTTATGTTTTAGGATATTGCATGGTCAACTTACTGTTATATTACCACGTTTAAATTTTTAAGGTTTCAAGGCATCAATACAGTAATAAAATGGTATTAGTCAACAAGATTTTGAAATCAGTGAACATAGCACAGCTGAGTAATTGAGAAAAAAAAGGCTTTTCAAAATTAAATGCATAGAAAATGGTGTTGAAACTATTAGGCTATAATTTTAGCCCTGTGAATATGAGGCTCATCTCTGTTTTAAGGTGAAGCCCATGGTGAGAGTCCTAAAAATTCATTGAGTTGATCTGAGTTTTGATGAACTCAATACATTTTCACAGCTCCAGAGGCAAAGGTGAATGAAGTTTTTACATCCCTTTGGAGTGAACCCCATCACTGAAGATTAACTGAACTCATACGTTCTTTATAATCCCATATAATTGCTCTACTGGCAATTAAACCCCTCTCCTTGGGCTGTCTTTAGTATAATTAAAATAAAAACAGGCCTCTGGATTTATAAAGTAGGATGCAAGGGAAGGAAATCCCATCTACACCCTAGTTCTCTCTTTTAGAAGAAGTGGTGCATTACAGCTGTATTTACCTCTGACTTTATTTATCACGAATGATAGTAGGAGTATGATCCATATAGTATCTGTGAAATATAGCACTAGTGCTGCAGAACAGATGTATGTTTTAATTTCCTTGACAAAATTGCATGTTGTAAGGAGCTTTTCACAGAAAATCGCTCACTTCAGTTGGATATTTCTGGTTTTCCTCAATGTAAATATTTGAATAGCTAGCAGAACAGATTTATTCATCTATTCCGTTCCTCCATACTCATTTTGCATGAAGTCACAGTAGCTGTGGAGTTCACAGTCTTTTTCTCCTCTACATGCTTGTTCACAACTACTGCACTTAGTAATATCCCACCTGTGATACCAGACATCCTTTCACACCTGTACTGTCACCTTTCCAGAAGCAGTGTGGAAGGATCTGCACAGTTCAGCACTCATAGCAGTTTTGTCACAGCACCAGAGACCTTGATAAATCCTAATTTATACCATGAAAAGCAGCAAGCCTGTTTTTGTTCCCAGTTCTCTTGTTCGCTGGGATGGATGGAAACAATAATCCTGATCATCCAGAAGAGACGACTTTCCTTACACATTGAAGATCCAGTTAGAGCTAGCTCACTGGCCGCATTGTGCAGTTCTAGCATGGATCTTCACTTGATTAACTCAGCAAGCCACCGGGAACTGAATCTGTGAAGACTTATTGACCCATAGAACTACCACAGTTTCAGAAGCAAGTTGAGTACCAGAGGCAATCTAACTGTGGTTCCATGTGAGCCACATCCATGTTATCCTGTCTTACATTCTCCAAAGGGGGAATTAGTCTGTCTGAGGTTGTGTATGCAAGAGTGAGGGAACACTGAAGTCCTCTTCCCCCATTAAGGTTCTGATACAGGATGCATGTGCAGAGACAATTTATCTTCAGTGAGAAAAAAGATACTGTAAGATGAGTTCCTTTTCTAAATTCACTTTTTAGTAATGCAGTCTTAAGCTTTGACATTTATCCCAGTGCACAGAGGAGGTTCTATATAAGCATGTTGCATGTCCTATTAGCAGAAAACCTTGGACAGAATATCTTCTCCACTTGAATTAAAACTGAGTCCTAAACAAGGCTTTATTTCTTTGAAATTTGTTTTTGACTGACTGGCAGGCTTTAATAGTAGCTACTGTCAGTACTCCCTGTCTTAAAATCACAGTGTTTTATTTCAGGCTGCATGGCCAAGTTAATAGGAAAGGACTGCCTGAGGTGAACAATAATCATGCTGTATGAGACAGATCAAGCCAGATTTCAAACACATTGGAAAAGGGCACAAAAATGTCATCAGCTGTATCTACTGTACAGAATAATGGCAGAAGTTAAGCTATCCATTTCTTAACATTTCTTCTGCGTTCCTAAGCTTAAAATGAAAAAGATTGCTTAAAACATAGGTAAACTGTGTGCCAATTATGCTGAGCATAATTTACTAGAGTGAGCTTATCTAGTTTGTCTTGCTGTCACTGAAATAATTATTAACTGCTAGATTAATTTCTGAAAGTGTTGAAAACAAGATGAAGTATTCTAGAGCACTTAAGGATTTTATCTGAGTAAATGATGCCTGACATGGTACCAGCAAACTATTGAATAGTAGGGAAAAAATGCTGTGCAATTATGAAAAGTCCATCGTTATAAAATACCAATCAAATTTACAAAACTGATTCTTATAAAACTGCTATAAAACTTATAAAACTGCTATTTATAAAATATACTATTACTGCATGCCTCAGAATATATCATATCACAGATTCCTAGCTTAAAACCTCAGAAAATCAAGTATACTGATAAATGTTCACAGTTCAGATGAAAATTCACGGTTCAAGTCTAAGTCAAACCTGCAATGAAAGCACTGTCTCATTAATTGGAAATATGACCTTATTTGCCATATATAAGTACTTAATTTACTGTATATATCCCTTCACTGTCAAGACTAGTATTAGCCCATTTTCAAGGCAGAATCCCTCTACAGAACCTACTAAATAATTTGAAATTTAAATATGTTTAAGTAAAATCCATACCAAAGTGCTTTGGTGAGTACAGAGTTCCTATGTGACATTTTGAAGGGTAAAGCGCTTTGGCAAACCAGAGATGTGAGGTCTCATTCTTCTCCCAGTTCAACTTTTTCTGATGATGTTGGTGAGAGCTGTTGCAGACCTGTTCTTTGAAGTCCCTTTATTTCCATGATCGAAGAAATATAGATACAAAATTTTTTATGTTTTGATCTAGGTATTACATTTTTAGGCACAGTTATGCCTGTAGACACAGTGAAGGCTGGATATAAATAACCTCTGAATTCCTTCTGCGTAAGAGGATTACGCTCACCACTGTTTTGTGCTTCCCCTGGCCCATGTCAGCCCTGTCCCATAGACAAGTATAGAAGAGAGATGAGGCTATAGCTTACCTTGCCCTTTTTAGGTGTCTTACACTTGAAAGACTATGCTGAGAAAAGTTTTCCTAAAAGTCATGGGCGAGAGGCACTCAAGAGAGTGACAATGATTGTTCCAGGCTTAGGAAGCAACACACATGCATGCCCATCGCACAAATCAAAGTGGCAAATCTGTCTGGCTATTAAGAGTTGCATTTTTCTTAATATATACTTTGCAGGAACTTGGAAGTGTGTACAGTGTCCTGGCTGCCATTTTAAATGTGGGTAACATTGAATTTTCTGCAGTGGTATCTGAACATATGATTGACAAGAGCAACATTTCCAATCCAGTAGCCCTTGAGAATTGTGAGTGTTTTTTCTTGATTTGAGATTGTTTTTGTTTAGTGTTTTGATAGCAAATTTCTTTTATTGCTAGAGAGTTACCAATGAAAATTGTATTCACATGGAAATTTTGCAGGAATAATTAAATGCTGAAGATAGATTAATTCCAAGCCCACCTGAATTCAAATGCAGAACGAAAAAGTTGTCCATGTTATGCACTTTATTTGACTAAACAGTTCACCAGCATTCAGGAAATATGATTAATACTGCAGATGCCTGAAAAGAAAATCTTTGGAGTTTTTCCAAAGTTATTTGAACATTCGATGGAGAACCTCATTAACACTTTGAATAGCTTTTCTCCCCAGTTTCTTTCTCAGATACTCATTACTTATGGCTCACCAATTCTTTGGAAGGGATACCTTACGTTATAGGCTGCAGGGAGGCAGAGGAGGGAAAGAGGCAAAGATTCTCAAGGAAGTTGCTGCTCTTTCAGAGTGATTACGGGTGGGGAGATAATGAAGTCTTCATGCTATCTTTTTACACATTTTCCTGCCATAAATAGAAAAATATTGTGCAACTGGGAAAGAAGCAGCAAAAGAAGGACAGCAGTGACTTATATGGATGGATTATAACTGAGAGAGGTATTCACACCTCACAAGTTACATGCTTCTGACATAGTCACCTTGATTTCTCCGTAGACAGTTTGGAGAAATAGCCCTCTTTATAAAGCAATTTAAAACCTAAAGGCCTCTGCTTTTAATCACTTACTCATTGACTGCAGTGGAAGCTAGAAGGCTGATGACTTAATTAGACACTGACAGCTGTTTGGTGTGAACACCCTTGTTAGTCGTAGTCCAAGACTTTGATTCAGCCCTTATTCATAATATGTTGCACTTGCAGCCTTGATTGCAAAAATGTGTATTTCTCCTTCCAAAGTCTGCCTCTGAGCCCTGCCTGTGACCTTCGTTCCCAGGCGCATCCTTACTGTGTATCCAGGCAGATGAACTGCAAGAGGCCCTCACCTCTCACTGTGTGGTGACTCGAGGAGAAACAATTATTCGTCCCAACACTGTGGAAAAAGCCACTGATGTCAGAGATGCCATGGCCAAAGCACTGTATGGGCGCCTCTTCAGCTGGATAGTCAATCGCATCAATACTTTACTCAAACCTGACAAACATTTAAGGTAAAAGAAGCTTTTCCATAATGGAGAATAGTATCACCTACAAGTGTTCTCATCTACTTTTTCTCTGCTACCTTTTTGCTTCTGACACCACCATGTTAAAAAAAAGGTTTTATCTTATCCATAGTATGCAGTGAAAATATAGTAGATATGGATAGCACAGGTGTCTTGTGCTTTCCTGTTTGACCTTACCTCACTTGACCCTTTGTAAATGACATATTAACTACTTCTTCCTTTATACTAATTCCCCTGGTACACAGAGTTGACTCTTGACATTTATGTGTTGATTACACAGGTGAAATTCTGCTCTTGCTGGTGCTTCTGTTGCTGTTCTTACGAGAGTGATTCCATACATATGTGAGAGTAGTTTCCAAACACATTCACTGAGGCTAATGTCCACTCTAACGTTATAGGGTGACATTTTGAACACACAGACGAGAAAGATATTGGGAATGAGGATATAACACATTTTGCAAATTAATTGAAGAAGTTATGTGGCTTACACTATAGATCCTAAAGGTCAGGGCCCTCTATGGCTGATAATAGCAGTGAAAAGGGGCAAACTTATAACTACCTGACGTGAAATATCAATAACAAATAGCTTTGGTTTGCAAATCAGGGTTTTCTGGATTTTTTTTTCTTTTAAACATCAGAAGAAAGCCAAGGCTGCAATCCTAAATTTTGTCTGAACTTTCAAATATTATATTCAAATCAGTAAATGATAGAATAAAGTGCATGCAGCACTGCCTGTTACAGAACCCTTTTGAAATTTAATACTTACTGTGCTGATGAGGGTGGAGAAAGTTTGACCTGAAATGTTCACTCAAAAAAACCCAAACCAACCCAAACCAACCCCCCACACACACACACACAAAGAACCAACCAACCAAACAAACAAACAAAAAAACCCAACACCCCACCACAGAAGTCTGCTCTGCTTTTGTGGGAGTAAAATGATTTGTCTTTGTTATTTTTTGTAATTAGCTCTGAGAAGGAATGAGGCAGCAAATTTCAGCAGTCTGTTCACAAAAAATGTAATTTCCAGACAGATAAAATGGTCACCAAAGTCAGGTCAAAATCAATAAACACCTTTGATCCCTCCACAATTAAATGCTTCAGTTTTTGAGAGGGACTTCTCAAAGAGTTTCAAGTACTATTCGTTAGTATCTTGAGGCTGGTTCTTCAGATTTGATTTCCTATACTTTTTTTTTGGGGGGGGAGGGGGGAAGTTGGTTTCAGTTAGCCCCTCAAAGGGGTTTTATAGATAGAATGTGATTTATTCTTTTTAATTTAGCTAGGAAAAAATGCTAATATCAACTTCAGTTTGATATAAAATATATCCTCCTAATCTTTTGTTTCAGCAAATAAAGACAAATATTAGAACTTCTATCCATTTGCAGAAATGACCACATGTCTCAGAATGCCTTGGCTAAAATTTCAGACTAAATTTTTACTAGTAGTACTTCTCTGGAATTTAAATTCATACCCACACTACAATGCTTAAAATAGTAATTTAGATGCATAGAAGGTCTAGCTATTAATTCTTTTGACTTTCATGTCAAAATAAGCAGTTTTATTTGTTATGAATAAATAATATGAAGGAATCATGTTTGATTTCAAGATGCTGGTGAGTAAAGCCTGTTTTGTTAAAAGAGAAGCAAAAAAGAACTCCATGTTGTTCCTGTACTGTAGTCAGTTTTTTACGATAGAGTAATAACTAGCCAATATTAGTTTAAAAGTAAGATTTTAAATCCTCTATACACTTATCAGTTGATTCAGTCATTATGTGACTTGGTGTATCTGTTTGGCAAATATAGTCATGTTTGAATTTATGTGCATTTATTGTTTTTTAAAAAAAATGGATTGTTAATTTAAGAGATAGCTGGTTTAGCAAAAATTATCCTGTTTAAATGGCATACAGATTTGGCCCATGATTTCCTTTTGTAGAATAATAATGAAGCTAGTCACTGTAAAGATACAACAATAGAAAGTTTATTTAATCTTTGCAGTGGAAACGATGACGGTTTGAACATTGGAATTCTTGATATCTTTGGTTTTGAGAATTTCAAAAAAAATTCTTTTGAACAACTCTGTATCAACATTGCCAATGAACAAATTCAGTTCTACTTCAATCAACATGTCTTTGCGTGGGAACAGGTATGTGTTGGTCATTTTGATAAAGCTTTAATATTGCTGAACGTATAAAACCTTGTCTCAAGAAATTACACTGTTCCTTCACCATAATAGGCTGTAAATTGCAAATTAGAACAAATGCTTTCCAAGCATGTATTATGTGAAGCAGTATTTGCTATTTGCGATTAAAATGCCCACGTAAAATGCATTAAACTTGAAATTTACAGTATGCAAGCAACATAACAGTGATAATCGGTTTGATGCAAATGCAGTGTTGCTTTCTTGAGGAATAACGTGAGTGATACAATGTATGATTCTATGATATAAAAATGAGTGGTAACATAATTTTTAAAGCGCAGCATTCATAATAGCTTACTAATAACCATAATGAACACTGAAATTCCAATATTAAAAAATTAAAGTCTTGCAATTATTTTGTTCTTATTCAGGAACTAGGTCATCTAAGCTAAATAATGATGTATTTATTCTAAATAATATGATGTAAAGCAGAGAAAAGGAATAAAATTGTAATTATAAAAGTTCATGAAATTGAAGTGGGGAGTGAAAAACCTCAAAAAATATCATCTCAACTTTGTAAATAATTCCATCAAAATTAAATTAACCATCTTTAAATCGTTGTTCAATATTGTTACTTGAAGAAATAACACATCTGGGGAAAAAAATATTAATCTTGCAGAAAATAGAAATATTCTAGAATTCGATATGAGCAGAACAGTCATTCAAATTTTAGGTGAAATAATACTTTCTCTCTTTTATTGGAATTATTGGCTTTTATGATAGATAGACGAAAATCCTCCTGAACACCAATTTCAATTATTAGTAGAAAAAGAGTATTTTGTCAGTTTTAATCACTGCTTGTTTTAAGGATGAGACATATGCAAAGTTGGAAAGTGTCTGTGTATGCAGATGTGTACATGCTTGTGTCAGTCTACAGGTTATACATCTATGTGTAAAATGGATTTTTTTGTTTAATATGGGTCAATGCTTTATCCTGTTTCCAGTTATTTCAGGAAATGTTGTCTTGCAGTCTTACACCTTGTAGTTGGTTTTATAGATTTATGTGGGAGATTTTCATTCACAACTAATTCCTTGTCCTTAATACCATCTAAAAGTCAGAGAGAAATTAGCATGAACTACTATAGTTACTTAGGCGTCTTCTTTCCAAAGTGCATAAATCCACACAAAAAGAGTACTTGGTCACTGCTGTTTCTAACAGCTGGCAGATGGAAACAGCACCTACTGCATCACTGGTATTTATTCCTGTCAAATCAAGGCACTGACCAGGTCCCGTGGACTTGTGTACATCCCCTTTGCTCAAATGTACCCTAAGTTGATCCTCCTCCACCAAGGGTAATTCTTCCTTGCTCCAGGCTTTCCTTCTCGTATCAGGGGCCTGGGATTGCTAGTCAAGACCAAGGCAAAGACGACATCAAGTATCTCAGCCTTTTTTGTGGCATCCACACCTGTTTAGCAGCAGGCCCACATTTTCCCTAGTTGCCTTTTTGCTGCTGATGGACCTGCCATGGCTTTCCTAACCCTACCCCTGTACATCCAAATATTGGCTTAATATTCCTTCTCTTTTTTAATTAAACTTGGGTCCTAGTCAGTGTGATCTGCCTTTACTTGTTTCTAGGTATCCTAATACAGAACATTTTGGCCAGACCTATGTTAATGCAGAGGTTTATGGTGTCACCATCCAGTAGGAACAGTGTTCTGCACACACCCCACTGCAGAGAGATCACGTGGTTGTTTTGCTACTGAGAAGGTGAGGGGGGAAAAATGAACCTCTGATTTTGACAACACATGGTTTACTCATTTCTTCTTGTAGGAAATTAGTATGACAATGAGAGACCTTATGGAAAGGGAAGAATCTCTAAGTATGTTGATTTCACCCGCTCCCACTCATTCTCTCATAGATTTCATTGACTCACACTCACATAGAAGGCACCAAGATGTGTGTGTTCAAGTGGTCTGACCAGGATCATTTGTAAGCGACACAGAGAGTAAGGGACACCAACTAGCAAGTCTTCATCATGTTTCTTAGATTCTTCTTGCTGAAACAGTTTTTGGACAGATCTCTTACATATTTTAGCAATCAACAGTTGTTACAGGGTGGTTCTTTGGCTCAGAACCTTACTTATTTGAGCCTCTGGAATCTTTAAGCAAGGTCATTTTTTGCTTGTTTGGAATATATGCATCATTATGCCTACAGTCTATTTCCTTGGTGGGAAAAGGAAAGGCTTATGTGATGTGCTGTAACCTTGCAGTCATCCTCCTGTTGTCAGATTTAGAGGGTGTTCCACTTGCTGACTGGCTGTGTGGGGTTTTTATACATGTGCAGGCCTTCTGGTCTTGATGTAAACAACACTTTCCTCAATTTTATTGCTGTGAACAAATGCTCTTCATTCAAATCACAGGCCATTCTTCTAAGACTCTTTCGGTGCTAATAGGCACATTTCCGTTGATATTTCATTTATACCAGTGATTATTACTATTATGAGCGTTCACATCCCGCCTTTAATACCAACCGAGTAAGATGTCTACTTTAATTTGTGTCACCAGTACACTAGATTATATCAAGCTTCATTATATTATCTTGTAGTAGTCTCCAAAGGTGTTAGTGTGGCAATCCAGAATGAGCTATATAGATTAAGTTCATGCAAGTGTGGGTGTAAATCCCCCCGCTTTCAAAACCAGGAAATGACAAATGTATTATTCAGCATTACAGCCCAATGGCAGGGGATGATTTGCAGTATGATTCATAGTCATTATAGGGCATAACTTTTCACTTATGTGTAACATGGTTGTTCCAGTTTTACATCATAAGAGCAGTCTTTGAGAAAGTAGGTGGCTTCGAAATCTTTTCTGTTCACTGTAAGGGCTCTCCTGTGTTAGCACCAGTAATGTAGTTTAATTGTAAATACAGGTCCTCCCTGCTGACAAATGAGAGAAATCTATTTGCAGGAAAATAATTCCTAATTTTCTATACATAAAAAAGGAAAATATTTTCAAAATCATATGACTGAAGTTAAAATTTCAGCAGATCACTGTTCTTGTTAATCATACAGAGTATCGGTTATGTAAAAGCCAAACAACAGGATGATCCCTGCCCTTCGCTGATGTGCCTGCCCGACTTTACACATGTGTAAGGGTTTGTGTCTTTAATACCAAAAGACAGGAGTTATGTTTAGAAAGCTGATGCCAGGAGTCACTTTGCCTTGACTTTTCATCAGCAGAGCTGATTGTCCTGCTGATGGAGCTATCCTGTTGCTGGGGACCCAGGCTGGCACAAGGTTTTTTTAGGTTACTACTAAGCAAAGCACAACTTTTGCTTCTTCAGTCCTGTCCTTCAAGGTGTTTCTCCTACATGTAAGGTACTGATGTAAGTTAATGCTCTGTCAACTCCATGATCTGCAGGTAACATTTGACAGCAAGACAACCTTCCCATTTCTTTCTCATTTGTGATTACTCCATAAAAAGTAAAAGATATTATGTCAAATACCTAAAATATTTTGGGAAGTGGCAAGTTTACCGTCAGTTGGAAGGCTGCTACTTTTTGCATTAAATATATGCAATGTTTATTTTACATTTATATGACAATTTAGTCTTCTACTTTAAGCTGGAAAATGTTCATTCTGAATAAGTCTCCAGTGTTCCCATTTAAACCGAAGTGTCATCATACCGTGGTCTCAGCAAAACGCCATTAACTTTTTTTATTAAACATGAAGACCATTTCCTTATGCATTAAGTAATTCTTTTAAATTACCCAAGCTAATATTATCTAGTTTTGATCATAGGAAAGATACCATGCAATATCAAGATGAGGCAGGAGCCCAAGTATTAGTGTAACTCAGTCATTCCTTTTGACATCTCATCCACAGGAATGCTTCCTAGTGGATTATACTTTAGAATTTCAATGAGCAGCTACTATTTTTAGGAGCTTTCTTGTCATAAAACATCATGGGGCATTACAGAATCCTGTAGCTGATTCAGCTTATTAATTCAAATAAGATCTATTTCGTTATGGTTTGATGATGTGTATCATTAAGGCTTTTATCCTTGCTGCTTGTATCCTAAAAATATGGTTGAAGACCAGTGTTGCATAAGAAAATGTAATGTGGTATCTTATTTCTGAGCCATCTGTCACACCAGTGCCTGGACAACTTGGTTATCAGTCATCCTCCAGGAGCCCATGGGAAGTGATGGAGTGAGCTCCTTCCATACCCTCCTGGGCAGACGGCAGCATTGCTGAAACCATCAGCGCTGATGCTCTTTCAGTTGTCAAGGTGCAGACACACAAGTTTGCATGGTCACATATGCTGCAGGCTTGGAGGTCAGGTCCCGCACACCAGCCAGGCGGGGAGGGGAGCAGATGCTGCTGTCACGGTGCAGTAGCACAGCTATTACAGAACTCCTCTCAGTTTGGAGGAGAACTCTTTTATCCACTCTCTAAACCAGCCTCCTGCACAAAGCATTTGAAAAAGTTAATCAATCATTAGATAGGTTGTCTGTGAGAGCTTGTTTGAGGATGTCTGAGTGTCACAGAAACACTCTTCTCTGATAGATTCATCCTGAGCAATCTCTTCCCTTTTCTCCCTTGATAACTGCACTCTTCATAATCCCAAGCAGTAACAGCTGGTTTCCTGGACGTACCATCTGTGTGTCGGCACAGCCATAGCCCTCGGTTAAGCTGCCCCTACTCTAGTGTTATCTTTGGGAGATAACACAGACTTATTCCCTTCCTGCCGCTAGCTCCTACAGATACATAATTAACTTCTTGCCTGTATCAGTGATGCATTTATTACTCTCCTGTCTTGTCCTGCTACTGAGGTCGTTGGTTAAAATAAAAAGCAAAACTTCACCTGTCCACTGCTCCATGGGAAACATGAATGAACTTAATGTTATGTGTCTGAGATGAGGAGCCCTCATAGGGCTCTGGGAGAGTCTTACTGCTTACACCCTTGAATGGGCATACAAACTGAGCCATAACTTATCCTTAGGGTGAAGAGTGTCCCGGGAAGTTAGATCAATCTGGATACTGGAAGGGTTTAGTTATATATTTTGTGTTCTCTTTCAAATGAATCAGCAAATTTATGTATTTGGGCCTCTATTTCCAGGACAGTGTTATTGATTTTATTAATTTTGCTGTTTCTCTCTGTCTTAGAGATTAAAAGGTATCAAGTCTAAGAACATCTGGTTTTCTGTTGTATATTGCAGTTAACTCCTTTTCAAAATGCTTAATGTAATTGCCTTCTTATTCAAACTCAAGTGAATGACACAGAAGGAGAGGTCTCTCAGGGTTAGAGGTCTTTGAGCTCATTAATATTAGCCATCATTCATGTTTATGACACTCTTCTCACAATGAATTCAGGATAGCACAACTGTGATGTTAACACCATACATTAATACAACACTTTTAGAGTCCCATCCTTTGGAAGAGGGATGATTTTTAAAGTAGATCAAAAGGTTCAGTTACGTGTTTCACAGTATAGCCCTGGCACATATGGGAGTGCGGTGCAGTGGTAACTGCTACTGCATTATGCAATGCCAGTGAGAATAATGGAGGGCTGGCGATCCATAGAGCATCCTTCTCTTGGTGAATCTATGGCTGTCCTCTGCCTTGCTGAAGGATTAAAGAAAGTCATTCTCATATTCTTCAGCTATAATTTGAATTATTTTCAAGAGAAAACCATCACAACACACTGTGGACACAGCAGTTGTTATCAGGTTTTTCCCAGTCTGCTAGGAATCCGAAGATATTTGCAGCCTTCAGAAGGAAAAAACAAAACAAAACAAAACACCACCAGCTCTTCTAATCACCAACTTTTCTATTGTTTTCTTAACCCTACTGAATACCTTTTCCTAGTTCCTTGAAAGGAGTGAAAATGTTGTAGATGCCAACCTTGGACAATTTATTTAATTTTTAGAAATTATGTACACCATTCTTTAGTTGTTAGAAAGTGTGTGCACCATTCTTCTCCACATAAGAACTTTTCCAGGTGTTTGAGGAAAAGGATTAAACAAGTGAGGTCTCTGTAATCTTTAGGCACGTTTGTAATTCTTGGCCACTGTACATCACATAGATCTGAGCAACCAATTGGGAATGTAAATGTAGCTCTAAATTATTAAGCAATATTTTTACGTTGCAGATCAGGGAAGTAAATAGGCACTGAGGTCTCCATCTGCAAACACTATATCATCTTCAACTCTGTTCCTTTAATTCTTGCATGTTCCTGGAAAACATCTTATTTTACCAAATATGCCACAGGAAGCACTTGCATATCCAAAATCAAATTAAAATCTATAGCCTGACAGTGTGATATATCCCAACTGACATTTGTTCCTGGAAAACCTTGGCGTCTTTAGCCCTGGAGCATACTTTTTCGATGTAGTTTTAATTTTTCACAGTTGACAGTTTGTGAATTATTTTCTGAAGTGGTTCTGTATACATAGACAAAATGTGCCTTCTCTTGCTTGTTGCAGAATGAATACCTATATGAAGGTGTTGATGCAAGAGTTATAGAATACGAGGACAACAGGCCCCTTTTAGATATGTTCCTGCAGAAACCGATGGGTTTATTGTCCCTGCTGGATGAGGAAAGTCGATTCCCACAAGCAACAGATCAGACACTTGTAGGTAAGTATATGGTTTATTTCACAGTTTTGCAGGGTGTCTCTGTGTTAGATTTCTGTTTGGCGTGTCCAGTTTAGGCTATATGCTACTTATGTTTTCAGTGATTCCACATTCCAGTGTCACAGTATGTTTGAGGGTGGCACGCATTCAGTGTGTTTGATAGAGAAGCATCACGAGTACCGATAACCTAAGCTGCTGATCCAGATTTTAAATTCTTCTGCCTTCAGGAATTTTCAGCTGCAGGGCTTGAAAGGTAAAGATCAAACTGAGTTAAAAGTCTAGGTTCATATGCTAAGAACACTATTTTCAAAGTTGAATCATGCTTAGCTCTGAAATTTTTGGTGAGCCGTATCTGAAAAAGAATTTTAGTGCTTTTTAAGGGTAATGGCTGCAAACCTTCCTCAGTGCCTTTCATCAAATTATGCTTCCTGGTTTATTCTATTCATAAATTAAAATTAAAACACCTAAATGTGTTGTAAGTCAGATCTTGAATATTTCAATGCTGCTGAGCAGTTGCAGTTAGAGTTGATTTAGTTATTTCAGTGGGGTTTCTGTGCAGATAAATCGTCATTTTACTCATTTTTTAATGTGGAAAGTGTCAGATGAGAGTTTTAAGCAACACCCAGTCACAAAACCTGATAACATCCAGTAATGGTGCCCATACTAAAGAAATTATATGACCTTATTGTCTTTCCATCCTCATACTATTTAGCCTACAGTACAGAGGCCCTCAGTCAACTGGTAAATGTTTCCTCACAATTCCCTGAGGAATCCTTAGGAAGGATTACTACATTATTCCATATATGAAGATCAAAAGCTTAGAAAGGCAAGCGATTTTCTGAGGTCACGCGAAAAAAAAATTGGTACAAAGTAACTGATCCAAGAGCTCCCATATTCTCTGTCTGGTGCCTTTTCTTACAAGACCATCATGGTATTTTTGTCCTTAAAAATGTCAGTCTGGTTTGTGTCTCTGCATTGTCTGAGAAGCCAGGCAATATCCTTAGAGGGATACAGCTTCACAAGACAATTATTGTACAGTAACTCCAGTAAGATAAGCTATGTGTTTCCTTTCAGAAAAATTTGAAGATAATTTGAAGTCAAAATATTTTTGGAGACCCAAAAGAGTAGATCTAACCTTTGGGATTTATCACTATGCAGGAAAGGTAAGAGACCTAATTATGTTAGTTGAGGATTGTGGACTGGTAGGGCTGTAAGGAAATAGAAGAGGTCACTTGGGTTAGTTCTTAAACTTCATCTATTCAGGGCTGACATGGAAACATTGGCAGTGCCTTGCACATCAAAAGTAACTTGAAAAGTTATTTCCCTCACAAAAAAAAGAAAAAAAAAGCAATAGCAAGAGTGTATTTTTCTTACATGTCACCAGATAAATGAACTGACTGTATCATAGAACCATTATGTAATGCAACTCAGTGTTCTTCCCCTTAGTTCCTCAAAGTCCTGGGCCATGCTTGTTTCCACTGCTTCAAATCAGGATCCAGCTCCATTCTTTCTACTACCTCCTACACCCCAGCAGCCTTATTTAGTTCTGTACTTTGTCATAAGCTAGATAGATAGTTCAGGCCCTGCTTTCTGCTTCATTTGATGAGCAGCATCTTGCCATCCTGGACAAGGTGACTTGCTGCACATGTCTTTCAAACTTGGAAGGAGTTGCTGATGCACTGCAGCAAGATACCACTGGTCACCTGAACCTTGCCTTGTAAAAGCAGGAGCTCACACCTCCTTTTCAGCTCTTTTCAAGGGTATGGAGTAGGTCTGTGCAGTGCTGGAGCAGCTGGCCCGGAAAGAGGCAACACACTGCTCATCACTGACGGAAGATAACTCGCACCTGGTGTAAAGACAGCCAGCTACAAAAGGTCTGCAGTAACTCCTCCAAACCTTATCTCCAGCTGAATTAGGCTTCACCAGCATTGCATATCTCACTGCTGAGGAGCAGAGAACCAGCTCTCTCTGTACCATTCCTGATACCAGCCGCTGAAAATGGGGATTCCACCGGTGACCCATCAGCCCTTTCCAGTGTTCAATAAGCTTTTTCATAAGGAAGTTTTGCCTACTGCCTAACTTATATCTCCATTCCTGTGATGTAAATTCATTACTCTTAGTCCTGTTTACTGTGGAACTGGAGAACAATTTATTTCCTCTTCCTCTACAAGCTTTATTTTTTAAATTTAAGGTTGTTACTGGGTTGTTTTGTGAGGATTTTTTTTCTAAATAAAATATGTCAGTATCTTGTACCCTTCTTCACAGGCCAGGTTTTGTTGTTCATCCTTTACAGCATCATTGAGATAGAGCCGTGGAGGTACATTTTGAGTTAGGTACACAGTTCCTGGAATTTTTAGAGATTTCAACTGTCAATATGCAGTTTGTGATTTTGCAAACTTCCTCTACAATTAATACAGAGACTTCTAGGAAGAGTGGTAAGTCTTGGGTCCAGTATAGCACGATATGAATGGGACAGAAAGACTGTACAATCATATGGGTAATCCTGTGTTATGTTGTTGAAATCAAGTGCATTGTTAATTGTGCATTTACACAGGTAGTGGTTTTAAAGGAGGACTGCAATACACTTGTCCTAGTGATAAATCCACACTGCTAAAACTGATATTAACATACCTACATTAGGGAAAATAAACGTCTCAAGGTGCTTTAGAATGATGGGTTTGCTTTTAGTGATTTTGCATCATAATGGTTCTCAGTATTGAAAAGTTAGAACTTCCAGTGATCAAAAGAATGGTAAGCAAGAGCAAAGCTGATAGCTGAAAAACTACTTGTGTATCTTGATATATTAAAAGCCACATGCCAGAGTGCTTAAATTTACAATTACTTTTCAAAAGCCCTGAAGATACATAAATGCATTTTTAAACAGGTTCTATATAATGCAAGTGGATTCCTAGCCAAAAATAGAGATACTCTGCCAGCTGATATTGTGCTGCTACTGCGATCATCTGAAAACAATCTGACACGACAGTTGGTAACCCATCCTCTTACAAAAACAGGTATTGCTGTTGTGGTAATCTTATTCTTCTCTAGCCTTCGTGATGACCACTGCTAGGTTTCATATGACCATTTGTTGATGACATTATACACTTTGTGGCTTGACTTTCCAACCCTAGAATCTATACAGAATGGAGCCCCAGCCATCTCAAGCTGCAGGGGAGGGATTGGTCTGGTCAAGTGCCAAGGAAATGGTAGAGGCTTCTTTCAGGGTCCTCTCTTCAGGGTAGGGGAGCAAGACAGGGAATGGAGTGCATCCCTTTTGTTGAGGACTGAACAGAAAGGATCAGGTAAGTCACTGGCCTTTTTTGGACAGGGCATATATAAATTGCCTATTTTCTCTCAATTTTTCTCTGAAGTAGTAGAGAATCAAGGTTGGGGCTCCTAACATCTGCTGCAAAGAGTGAGGATACACTCCTCTTTTTCCCCAGTCCTTTACAGTAGATAACTTACGGGGTCCTAGTAGTGAACCCTTCCTTGGGGAGTTCTTAAGTTGGGGTGGAGGATTATGACTGGCTCTACAGAAATTACTCCTTAGTTGCACCTTAGTTGAACACCTTATTTGAACCAGGCCTTTGCACCGTGTCCTACCTGCCATTTTAAGATAGTGGGTAAGTCTCTTTACAACCAGTTTGCTATTGTGTTGTATTACTCCCTGTGTGATGGCACTGATGCCATACAGTGCGTACTTTACAACGTTACTTTCTTGTACAACTACATGGGAGATGTACTTGTAGTAGAACAGAAAAGCTAAATTGGAAGAGTCTAATGGAAATTTCTCTAGAATGTTATCATAGCTTACAGAAACCGAGGTTTTGGCAAGAGTCCTGTTTTTCACAAAGGGAGCTTTGCTGGTGGAATGCAAAATTTGGTCTTGAAGTTCCATTATAAGTCATTGTTCCTGGAAAAACACTGAACTTGATGTCCTTGCCTGAACTTTCTGACTTTTTGATATCTGCTAAGATACTAAACTATAATTTCTGTAGAGCCAGATTCAGGGCCTAAATGGTCCCAAGAACTGATCACAAGTCTTCTGTCATGTTTTGCCAGATAACTCTGAAAGTTGTTCTAGTCTTCTTGTTAAATATTAGTATTATGAAATACTGTGTGTAGGCTTTCAAAACTGATCCAAACCATCCGGCTATAGCCAGCTAAAAGTTAAATTTCTGATCGCAGTTATTCATCTAGAATCGGTGGAAATGCAAAGGTTTACCCAGAGTGTGATTGAGGTGTTTCTCTCAGGATGGGATAAATCTCCTCTGAAGGTGCCTCTCTCCACTGAACACAGCGAGGATCCTGCAGACACCTCACTTTCAGATAGCTAAAGTTAGGTGTGAGTAATCATCTCTCCTTCCCACCCTGTGATATTCAGCTAAGCCCAAGAGGGATTTAGCACTTGATATCATCACATAATATATGACGCATTAGCTCGGCATGCTGTATATTTGCAGCTGTTTATCCAACTCTTATCCACCTCTTACTGATAGTAGCTGAGCACAGAGACATTACAGGCGCTCCCATTGGAGAGTGAGATTCCAGAGGTGTAATGCTATTAGGAGAAACGCGGACAGTGTGCAGCAATGGTTGGGGTTTATCAATATGGAGTGACATGATGGAAAGCTCCTCAGAATTTTCGTTATTCCTTTAGAAGACCAGTGTCTGTGTAAACCACTCCAGTGCACCCAGTCCTTCAAGTTACTTGCTTGATTAAGAATTTCAAGGTTAGAGGCTTAAGATTATGTCTACACTAGTAAACCAAACAGAGCCAGTGAACAGTAGCTGCAACACTCCGCCAGGATTGCCCATTTGGATTGTTAGTGTGCTACCCTGGGACAGTTTTGAACCATGTCAGCCAGTGGTCTCCCAGAAATGCCCAGGCACACTTCAAGAGAAAGCGCAGACCAGAAATGGTTTCCAACAAGCTCTGTGGAAAGATACAACCTTATTTTTACCAAGAGGTTAAAAGAGTAGTGAAATATAGAGTTTATGTATGTAGACTTGCATCATGCCATGTCACTTGCCCTTAGGGCCAGAGAAGAGTCCTAGCTTTTCTTTCTTTTTAACTAATATAAGTTGTAGCCTTAGAACCAGAATAGTGCAAGAACATCCTTAGGGTAAAACCACATGGATGCTCTAAGATGTGTTTTTCTTGCCTTCTGCAGCAGTCTGTTTATTTTTCTGCTCTAGTAGGTGACATAAGTGCTGAAGGAGGAAAATTCAGCCCATGTTCCATCTTCATGCAACCTCTTCAGAGCTTGTTCCATCCCAAGGGTAAAAGGGGAAATGAGGACATACTCCAAAAAAGTCAACAACCTTTATAATCATATGGTTACACTGGGGCATGAATAAGGTGGTTCAGCATAGTTTTTAGTTTAGATGAGATATAAGCACTTTGGTAGGTTGTTTTCTTTCATTTTCCCATAGGTAACCTGGCACACACTAAAAGCAAAACTACAATCAGTTACCAAATGTGGACCCCCCAGAAATCAATCAGTCATACAAAGGTAAGAAAACCAACTTTGTGATTCTGCATTGAACCCTAATTTAAACTAGAAAGGCAATACTGTTATTGATACTAAAAGTAAGCAAGTAACCCCTTCCTTGGTTTTTCTCCCTCTCTTATTTTCTTTTCTGTTTAGCTGGATATCTTTGTGTTGTGCAATTCATATCCCTTCCGTGAGGTAAAAAAACTAACGTTTCCCTTCTTTCTGGCTATAGTTTTATAACAAATTCAGGGAAAAAGTATTATTTCCTAGCTGTGTTGTAGCAAAAAGAGAAATTAAAATATTGGTGTGGTGTATAGTCAAGTTCCTTAGAGAACTACCAAAATAACAATGATGATAAAATAACAGATAGGACTTCAGACATTGTCGGGTTATTTGTGGCAGATATTTAGATGCCCCGTTATCAAGTTGTGTCCTCTGTGTGTGAACATTTGTGTATTGTGTAGCAAAGTAATGTAATGTACTGGTGTAAGTTATTTGTGCTAGTGATCATGCTGTAACTTTTTCTGTTTAGAATACTCTTTTTTAAATTAATGCTGTTCTCTGAGGGATGCTTTTTTGTGGCATTGGAAAGGACTCTACAGGCTCAACAGAGATAAAAAATTTCATTTTCTTTCTTCATCTTTATAGCATGAAGCAGGAGATACCGGACATCATCCAAGAGAGACAACCAGCATGAAAACACAGACAGTTGCTTCTTATTTCAGAGTAAGACATCAGATCTTTTAATAAATTTTTCTGGAGTAGAATCAGTGTTTGTTCTTTCACCTTTTCAAATGCATCTGTAGACTTACAGGCAACAGTGATCCCTTTAGAGTTTGTGAACTGCATATATGGTGCAGCGGTTTGTGCGGTACAAATATCTAGAGGAGATTGTGGTGTTTCACCTTTAATTATACTTGATTACATGGCCACGTTTCTGTCATGATGATATATGATGATCAATATTAATCTTTCACTTGCTTTTTTTTTTCCACCAAGGGAGATAAAGGGAGGTTGGACATTAGTGGTATAGCATTTCTTTAAGAGTTTAGGAAGCAAGAAGGCAAAGTCAATTTGGAGCAGGAGCTCCAGAGAAAGATCTTGATGGTCACTTCTCAGAGGCTGTCCTGAGTCCATCCTTGTGGCTTCTTCAGCAGTGCTTATGACCTTTCCAAGCACTGGCTTTGCTCCTGGTCCTGCAATAGAAAATAGCTGTGAAGAGCATTCTTTCCTCCAAAGTGGTACACAGCGTTGGTTCACTTGGGCTCGACTCTTACTTAGTCATATCTATCTCCCAGTAAAAACATGAAGGTGGCTGAGGTGATGTTCATGACCTCTAAGAGTTCATTTACATCTATCACAGAGAACAGTAAGGAGAAAGATCTCTGTTTAGTAGATACAGTTGGACAGCTTTCTGGACTGTGAAGGATAATTTCAGCCTAGGTATCATGGCAGTCCAAAGCTGGATGGTGGTTTAGAGTTCTAAATGGAAAAAATTATTGAATCTCATTCAAACCTAATGTCTCTAATTCAGTGCATTACTAGCCCATCTAGCATCAGAGGCTGCAGATGGGTTAATTTTATTTACACTTTTCTGTTATTATTTTCTGCAGTGAAAATCCCTGCTCAGATCGTGCTAGCTAATGCTCTGAAATGAAGATTCAGCTTCAGCCTCATTTGTTTACTCATATGCAGAAACCTAGGGGTGACTGAGAAAAGCATCTGCCACCTCAGACTGAGTGGAAAAAAAAAATTATCCATTAGTGTGTCCTACTTGTTTGTGTTCGATTGGCATACTAGTGATGAAGCTAATTAAGCATTTTGCTGCATAGAGCAGCGTCTGTCCAGAATGAAATTGCACATTTTAATAGGAAACATATGGCTCTTGACATCCTACACTAGTTTCATGTATCCAACCTACTGCTGAACTGCATTACCTCCTGGCTGCCTCTTTCTGTTGAGTCAGGTTGAATCTTGAGGAATGAGCCTCTTCATTTGTGTTTCAATAAGATCCTCTCACGAAGCAATTTTACAAAACACCAGTCAAGGTTGTTTACAGCCAGATTCCCCTCGGTTGGCATGGGGAGCTAGAAACTGCATCCCCTCTGCTAGCCTGGTACCCTGCTGAGGCAGGAAAAGTGCAACTTTGGAATTGTGATTTGTGTACTTCTAGTTTTGCCCTCCTCAGAAGTTTCCTCTTGGCAGGGTAGCTATGGTATCACCATCAGCCTACACAGTGAACAGGACATGCTAGATCAGAGCAGTTTAAGCAGCCCCTCTTCTGGGGTGGCCTGAGTTTCCTCCAGTCTAATGAAGGGATGGCAATGCTGGTCTTACACTTCCCACCCATAGAAGGATGATTTACTCTCTGGGTGAATTAGGATCTTCAAATAGATGGCAAGAGGAAAAAGTGGGCTGTGATTACCTAACAAGGCTCCAAGAGAAGCAAATAAGTGTAAGCAGAGTTTCTGTTGTATTTAGACATTATGGCAGTTCGTGAGAATGTTCTGTGTGGAATTTGGTACATCCGTATGGAATCAGTGGTTCTCTTAAGTAGTGTACACTAGTAACTTAGAGATCTTATCAAAGCTGGAATTGTTGTTGGGTGATTTACTTCATCTACCATTGAAGTACCAGCTTACTGAAATGTAAATGGGTTTGGACATGATTCTGATAGGATGAAATAAAATTTCAGCTACACATGGACCTATATACAAGTTTTATAAACATCCTGGTGGCAGATATCTTGTTATTTTCTTGCAGTATTCTCTGATGGATTTGTTATCCAAAATGGTCGTCGGCCAGCCTCATTTTGTCAGGTGCATTAAGCCGAACAATGACCGACAGGCAAACAAGTTTGATAAAGAAAAAGTGTTGGTTCAGCTGCGTTACACGGGAATTCTGGAGACAGCGAGAATTCGAAGACAGGGTTATTCACACCGTATACTCTTCGCTAACTTCATAAAACGGTAACATTGATGTGAAGAAGCCTTTCTCCTTCCTGTCATTGCTGCCTGGTGTTTGCTAAGCATCAGCAGTATCTTTGGTATCATCTTTAAAGAAAAAAGACATTTCCTGTGACGAAGATTACAGACTGGATGACAAGGAGCAGTTCAGGCACAAGATTAGTGACCTGTTTTGGGTTGGTGGGGGAAGATGAGGCATCTCAGGGTGATTGTTTCAGTCTCCCTGTGCATTTGGATAAAAATTGCCTTGCTTATAATCTGCAAGTTTTCTTCAAAGACTTGAGGTTTAGAAATTTAATGCTTTAAATTAAAGCCCAGAATTTGGAGCAATAGCATACTAGCTCCTGACATTCAGCACTGTGCAGCATCTGCTTGTGCAGGGTGGATGATAATTTGGTATTGCTCATCTAGGGCGGAGAAGTTCATTAAGTGCAAAATTTTGTTTAAAATATAATTTCTATGTATTAGTTACTTTTTAAGAAGAATAATTAACTCACTATGATTTTATAATTGCTTTTACTATCTCCTCTTCCTCCACCCCAAATAATTAACCCTGAGCACTTAATCTGTACTTCTCTCTTACAAATAAAGACCCTGAGTATTTGCCTCAATTGGAACTGAGCTTTATGGAATGGAGATCAAAACTGGGAAGAAACAACCGACACCCCTTCATACAGAGGCACTTAATAGTAATAGTGCACTAGCAACAGAGCCAGCAGCAGAGTGCTGCAGGTGCACGAGGACAAAGTGCAGGACAAAGTGATGTTTTTATAGCACTGTTTCTGGAAAGAATAATCCTGGGACTATTACTGTTTTGGAAGAGTGCAGCATGGGTGGCTTTGGTCACTGCTTTTTATAAAAAACGTTACTGTTTGGGTGAAAGAGAGGAAAGCAGTGAACATAACAGGGTAGCTCTCTGGAGAGGGTGCCCCTGATTGCAATGAGGCCGTGCAGGTCTCTGGCACTGAGGATATAGCCCTCAGACAAAAAGGGATCTTTATTCAGTATATCTCCTTGTCTATTTTTTTTAATAGCTGAGAGTTAAAAGTAGATCTCGGATAATGGCAAAATTATTTTGTTAGAATAAAAATAAGCTAAGTCATTGTGCAGTAAAAATAAAAAAAAAATAATCTGTAGGAATTGGTGATAATGCAGGAATCATCATTGTTTCTTGGTTTATTATTCCATGAGGAAATTGTTGCCTCTATTTAAAGCCGGTGCAACCCAAGCTTTGTGTATGAAGGCTGAATAACAAGAAAAAAGCAGGATGTACTGTCAGGAAGCACACATAATTCATATAATTTTCCTGAATTAAAACAAAACAAAACCAAGATAGGTATGGTTTATTTTGTTATGGAGCATTTTGAAAAGTCCCAGAACACAAAAGAACTTTCCTACCCAGCAGCTGAGCTGGTACGTTACAGGTAATTTTTGTGCATGAGCATCCTGACCTCTTTTCTTAGTCAGAATTAGTTCTGTGTAATGAGTTTGCCAGATTAAATGCTTACATATGATATGTCATAATGGCACATGTGTGTTCCAAAAGGATCTGCAAAGCTGAATCCAAGGAGGTAACAAGAGCTGAGATGCATCTCACATCATGTTACCTGTCTCAAACGTAGATGGTCTAGCACATGAGATAAGATTCAAAATTTTCATGACATTTCTAGATACGAAATAAGCTAATTTAGGCAGAAAAGCTTTTAAAATATTTTTATTTTGCTACTAAAATCACTTTCACAGAATGCAGAGAGCCAGAGCAGCAAAGAACTGCTGCACAACTCTACTTGGGTTGTGCACTTTTTAAAAGCCTTCTGGTATTAATATAGTATAAAACAACCCTCCAGGGTGTACAATATGTCACTCAGCCACTTTACATTGAATTTCTCAGTACTGCATATAAATCACAGCAATTTATTTCGTACGCTGTTTTGGTTTTTTTAGTGCTACGTTTTCTTTCATGCAACTGTTTCATTATTTAAATCAATGGTTTAAATATATTTGCATCTATTGCTCATTATTAATGGAATAAAGAATCATATATTTGTCTTTAGGTATTACCTCATCTGTTACAAAACAAATGACGATCCTCCGGTCAGCCCGGAAACCTGTGCTGCCATCTTGGAAAAAGCCCACCTTGACAACTGGGTTCTTGGAAAAACTAAAGTAATTTTTTAATATACTGTATCTACATTATTGCAGTATGTCATTGTTAGCTTATTAAGCAATTTGCTTTCTCACCCATTTGGGTGGGGTAGCTCTTGGTCTCTCTTGGTTTACAAAACACACCCCTTGCTGGGTAGTTTCCTGATATCTGGCTGAAATGCTGACCCTGTAAAGTGTTCAAATTCTGATCACCTTTAGCAAGGCCACACTGCAAAGCAGTATGTGACAATGACACTGCTTGCATTTTCTTTCAAAAAATGTGGTAGTAAGGATCCTAGCGAGCTAAGTGCAAGCTTTCTTAAGGAAAAGAAGTTATACTTCTTCCCTGGAGCAATCAGACCCACAAAGAGCCCCCTTTCCAGCCAGAGCCCCCTGTGGCAGACTGCTGAGCTCTGGGGAAGAGATAGCAGGATGATCCCATATATGTGAAGTGAGAGACAGACTTTATTATAAGAGAAACACATGATTGTTCATGGACTCTTGCTTTAGATTCTGGCTCACTAGTCTTTGCACTGTGCCAGAGAGGGACACCCACCCACCCACCCCCGACTGACAGATCTCAGGTCTGCCAGAGAAAAGAAGCGTCAGACAAGTTACTGCTCCAAGTCTCTCTATTTGCTAATGTAACAGAAGTGCCTGGGAAGGATATGGATAGAGAGGGAGATGGATCTTAAACTATTTGAAATCACCTCAATGTAGAAGGAGCAACTTCTGAGACATCTTCCTGGGTAGGTGGGACAGGAGCCGTGAAGTTACCCCCTCTTACATCTTTATTTCCTTCTGCTGACTTAGTGAGGCTAATGGGCAGCATGCAGCCTGAGGAAGTGGATCCTGAGATGTGAGATCTATAGCTTATGTTTACTTAAATTAGGGTTAACCTGTATTTGTACCAATGAGTGATCAAAGATCAGGGGAATTCTGCAAAATAAGCATAATTATTGTCTTAATTGCACAAGCTCTTTCTATTTCATCCTAATATACATCAGGAATGTGTTTGTATCCCTTGTGCTGGACTAGTTTTTCAGGGATTATACGAGCTTCATGCTTGATAAAAGTGATTTAGTAAATAAACAATTCCTGAGACTTAATTGGAAAGCAGAGAGGTTGAAGGTTCCAGATTTGGATCACATTTGTGTAACATACATCAGTTTTGTGAGGTTAGCAGAACTGTCAGCTTCATAGTTTTGAAAACAAGTTTATAGTTACAGACTGAAGTTCTGCACATCTTCCCATGGAAGCATGAATAAGCAGGGACTGACAACAGATGTTGAAGGGGAGAGCAAGGTAAACTAATACCCCAAACAATCAGAATGCTATCTTTAACAAGAATGATCCTTTAGATACTACAGCTAAAGATACTGTTCGTCATTTAAAACCAATTTGTAACTCCTGTTGATTAAGTGGATTGAGCACATACAGGACTTGGGAGGGCAACTAAAACTTTTGCTTGTTTGCCTACTCTTTTTAAGGTATTCCTCAAATACTATCATGTGGAACAGCTAAATTTAATGCGGAAGGAGACAGTTGACATGATTATTTTGATTCAAGCTTATGTCAGAGGGTGGCTGGGTTCAAGGAGATACAAAAAGATAAAGGAACAAAGGGAACAAAGTGCTATTAAAATACAATCAGGTAATAGCTTTAAAACATTAAACATTTTGCTCAAAGCTAGTGTGTGTGTACAGTTGATAGATGGATGTGCATGCTGGGTGTGGATTTTGTTATTTTCCTGCTGTTACATTTGACAAAATATCTTATACTTGGTGATATCTGTTCTTATGAAAAAAAATTTCTTTTAACTAGGTTATGACAATCTCTTTACTGAAGTTACGTTTATCAATGTTACATTTAAAAGGCAATTTAACAATCAAAGGACGTGATTGCACAGATGATACCGTTATTAATAATATTCTGTCATGCTCTGACAAGGTCGTATAATATATTATAATAATGAAAATAAAATGTATTAACTGGCCTAGATAATAAGACCAATTACACTGTTGATGGAGACATCAACTGAAATTTTTAATACATTTCAAACATCATCTTATTTTACATTCTGATCCTCTTGTGTTTTGTATTCATTTCATTCATAATAACTTTACTCACCAGAAAACATAGTTTTTATGTAGATTTACTGCTTGTGCTTGTTTGCCATTTTTTTTATATAAAGCCTGAAAATATTTATGAATATTTTAATGGAGGTCTGTCATTCCTTCCAAACTTTTTTTATTCTTACATCCTTTTGCGTACCTAATGGATTATTTAATTTTTGACATCTCTTTTCAGCTTACAGGGGTTTTGTTGCTCGTAAAGAATACACAAATGCAAAACATAATAAAAAAGTGGAAGAATATATTACTAGACTTCAAGCAAGTAAGAATTATTTGCTTTTGTGGCTTTTAGTGTGCTATCTCTATACAATATGGTGATCCAGACTCTTTGCTGCTACCTAGCTACACTGATTGACTGTGCTCATTTATGCATTCTGAGGTACAATTTATCTATTATATGGCTATATACAGTGGTTGAAGCAGGTCAATGTATTCCATTATCTGTACCTCAAAGTAGCTTAGAGACACTTTCCACAGATGTGAAGTTAAACTCCATATGAAGGTTTTTCACTCCTAGTCTGATATGTCTAAGTATTACAGCTGATATTGCTGAAGCCCGATATGACACTACATATAATGTGTGTGTGCATGCTATTCTGTTAGGAATAGGTTTTGTTACATATCAGTAATACTTATATTTGAGAAGTCTCCCACCTGTGATTTCACTCATGTCTTGCATTCTTTTTTGCCATCGCTCAGTCCAACCTAGCAAAATATTCCCTCTCTTCTGCAGCAATAATTGCCTTGAGTCCAGATGTATGCAATGTGATATCCCTTTTTCCTCCCTCTATTTCTGTCTCCCCCACCCCTGCAGAGATGTCCCCAAGCCAGGTGTATTCAAGGCAGCTGTGAAATCAGCAGCAGCACAACTAGAGAGACACAGGTCTGAAAACAGCTGGCACAAATCCACATAGCACTTTTCAGTAATTACAAAAGTGGCAACCCCAAATATAGGCTGGTGCTGCCATTATCCGGGCTACCTAGATTCACGCTACCTTAGAAAGATCTTCATGACTATCTGCTGACATAAGTGCTGGTTTTAATCATTGTCAGATGCATCTGTTAATGTTACTGTGTACTGAAGAGCACTTCACTGCAGTTGGTAGAACTTCATTGATGTAGATAACAATCTAAAACCAGAATAAATCCAGTGATGTGCCAAAAATAATTACACTTCTGAAAGTTGTCAATTATATTGGGATATTTAGCAAATGCAAAAGTATAAATTTACCACTTTGCTCTGTTTGTTGATCTCCCCAATGTTTCTTCTTGTCCACCTTCTCTGTCTTGTGTGCAGTTTCATTTCAATTTTCTTCAATGCATGAGAAGGCAGAATAAAAATGGAAGTCTGTTTTTATTTAGCTCTGTCGGTTCACGCACCCTTCCTCCCCATTTATCTCTAAAGCAATACAAAACTCCTCTTCCAGTTTGAAAACAAAACTAAGACAGCTACTATCTCACAACAAAGTTCTTGGGAAACTTCAAAAGTGAACTAGAATAAGTCTAAAAAGACCAGACATAACATATATTGGTATGTCCATTGACAATGTTACTTATTTCACGATGACTCCTGTTGAGTTGCTTTTGTATGAAAATGGAATGAGGATTGGCTCAGAAGTCCAAGAAATTCTAGAAGTGTTCCAAATGCTTTACAATTTGCACTTTTCTAAGGCCCTGTCAGACTGCAGTATAAAAACCAATTGTGCCTCTTCCAATAAATGTTTGGTCTCCTTTACTCTATAACAAATTATCAAGATGTAACTTATGTCCCATTTATACAGTACTTCTTAGACTGAACCAATGCATCTGGTGGCGCCCAAAATGGTCTAAATTATGAGTAGGGAATGCTAAAGCAAATAAAACCTAGCACCAAGTTAAACGAATGTGTTGGAATAGACTGCTTATGCTCCCTTCACATTCTTAAGTGAGTTTGACCTTTCCCTGTGATGCAGAATGCTCTCAGCAGAGCTGGAGTAAGAGCTCCCTTATCTACCAGCTCCTCGGGGTATTTAAATCACCTGAATCCTCTGTCTCCATAGCCTTGGTGCTGCATTTGGAATTGAGTTCAACAGAAATATTTAGACAAAATACTACGTTCTTTTTACTTTGCAAGGGATTAGCAGATTTGTGCTGAATCCCTGGAATTGCAGACTTGTCTAAATCAGAGCACTGTGGAGACTGTGCCAGTTTCCATTAGGGAATTATTTGCAAGTTCAGGAAATTTTGAGGCAACATTCTGAATGCAATTCAGTTTCTGATTAAGACACTTCAGTGTAAATGTCTAAAAGTGACCTAGGTGTCTAAACTCCTCTTGTAGTCAGCAGAACCTAGAGTTTGATTCATTTTATTCAAAGCCACCAATTGCTCAGCTCATTTGCCCCCATATTGGTATCTAGTGTCATTTGAGATGCCCTCGGTTATCTTGCCCGGCCTTTAGCTTTATGTCATGTGAGATACCCAGCTTTCTCTCTCCAGAATGTCCCATCTGTCTTGTTCTTTCTGCCAGCTCCACATAGATGCCTTGGCTATCCTGGAGCACTTCAGGTGGCACTAGATGCCCATGTGCTGGCAACTGCATCAAGCCCCTAGTGACTAGTCAGCACCTACACGTCTCAGGGAAGACCCATGTTTGAGTCCTTATTCAGACCAGAAACTTGGACTTATGCCTCCCACAAGGCACAAGCCAAAGTGCACCTGATCACTGTGGAGCTTAGCACATCTTCCAGGCTGAGCTTTTTTTATTTTAAATAATGAGTCTTTGCAAAGGGAGCATGAGCTAAGTCTTCTGTAACTGCTGAGCTATAAAATTTTCAGTTTCTCTCTGATCTAGTGGATGTTCAGCTAATTTCAAGCCTGTGCCAGAAGAGAGCCTGGTAATCTCTATAGGCTGATAATCAGGCATTTCCCAGGGAAATGAAAGACTGAGTCAAATCAATTGCCTGAATCAGACAAAGCAGGTACATGAAACTGAGAGCACTGTGTTCTAGAGGCACTTCTATAGCACTGTGCTTCTACATCATTCTGCCTCTTCCTGTATTTTCTTTAGTCCAATAAAATACAAAGAAAGAGCTTGTTTGTAACCTCATGTAGAAGGGGTACATCTTTCTGAAATCTCGAAAGGGTTGTGTGGGATGGAATAATTTCAGATTAAATGTAATCATAATAACCACCCTGGTCCATATTTTGTTATTGTTCTTTGTTTAACACTATTATCATTTGACTCTCTGAAATGTGTGGGACAGCCATTGCTTGTTGCCTAAGGTTGTTTTATATTACAATTTGTATCAGTTGCCAGAGGATACTTAGTCAGGAAGAAAAGAAAAGAACTAACTGAGACAAGAAACAAAGCAGCAATAACAATTCAGTCTCACTACAGGGGATACCAGGAGAGGAAGATCTTCAAAAGGAGGAGGTAGTGTTATTTTCAATCTCTTACGTCATTCAAATATGTCCCTTTTCAGTAAGTAGACTGCTGAAGAGCAGCAATGCAAGATAAAGATTGAACAAATTAGAGTTATTCTAGATATGTATGCAGAGGTCATGTACATTTATGTGGAGGTTTTTAACATCAGTAGCCAATTTTCTCATACTTTTAAGCCCAGGGAATAGAGAAAGATCAAAAATATTGTCTTGCTCAGACCAAACAGCTAAAAGTTAGGTGAGGTGAATCACATTCTAAACATCTCCACAATGTGGTTGTAGTCCCAGTCACTGAAGTGGAGCTAGTAGCACTTTGCTCATCACCATCATTTTTTCAATTATAGCATTTAAGTAGATGGACACTAGTCCAGAGGGGTGCAAAAGTCTGTGAAGGAATCCAGAGTCTTTCACAGGGAAGGAACAGGGTGGCAGGTTTCACCTGGCACTGAAGTTTTATTCATAGTAACAAAGACAGTTTACGGAAAAGGTCTTTTAAATTTGACCTAGACTGAGGATCATTCTTTTTTTATTTCTAGTGTGACTTGTGGCAAATTTCTTTCATTAACACATTTAGGATTGTATGTATTTATACATATTTGAGGTGCTAAAAAGTTTCTGCCTTATGTTTTTGTTAATATTTAAATTAATTATTTCCTGTTTTTTCAGCGGTCATGCAGCCAAGATTGTCCCCCTAGCAATTTTCCATGAACAGTTTAACAGGGATGTCCCTTTTCACTTTAAGAAATTATAATCGTCAAAAGACGGAGGTTGGTTTGCTGACTTTAATTCCAGCTCTATGCACTCTTTCCAGTGTTACAATGTATCAGATTGACATTTAGTACACAAACACCACCAAAGGTAAAGTTGTCATTCTCTTTCCTCTCCTTCAGCTATAATTTTTGTCCAAAACTCTATTCCATTCAGGGAATCACTTAGAAAGAAACAAACTGAAAATGTGCCATCAACTAGTGAAAAGGAAAAGAATGAAGAACTTGAAGACAATGAGGAAAGTCCAGCTGGAGTGAAGAGTGCCCTTCCTAACACGGAACAAGAAGCAGCTGTTGTTGTTCAGAGCCATTACAGAGGCTACAGAGTCCGTAAAAAAATAAAGGAAGAACACAAAAAAATAGCAGAGGAAGAATTATCTGCTGTGGAATTCCTTGAAGCACAACTGCAGCCAGCTCAAAATGATACACTGGAAGAGGCAGCAAATGAGGAGACTCAAGATGAAGCTGATGCTGTTACTGACAGTGGGTGCTCTGGGTACATTGACACAAGGAACGTACAGGAGCAACAGGAAACATCTACCAAAGGAGAGGGAGCTTCTGTGAAGCAGAACCCTTCAGTAGAACATGTTGGTGAAGGTGAAGAACAAGCCTCTTCGAAAGAGCTGTCTAGGAAATCTTGTGTCAAAATCACAGCTGAACCTTATCCCCAGCAAGAGCAAGATAATCAAGACACACTCAGTGCAAATGGGCAAAAACAAGAATCTGCTGTGGTCCAGCCCAGGACTGACAGGGATGTGGAAAGAAACCACCTGAAACATGAAGCAGTGGTGCCTACAGGACGTAAAGGAATTATAAGAAGAGAGTCACTAAGAGGCTCACGGGAGCAAGTTGAGGCAGAAAAACAAGGTTCAGAAGACAAAGAGAAGGCAGCAGTCGTTATTCAGAGCAGTTACCGGTGTTACAAAAGAAGGGGACAACTCAGAAAAGAAGGGAAACTACCTTGCAAAAGTCAAGAGAAAATTATAAAGGAGCCAACAGAAGCAGTACACGTTCAAAATAATGATCCCAAACCAACAAAAGACAGGGAAAGCACCAATACAGAGGCTGAAAACTCTAAGACGCTGAAGGGAGACTCAGAGAAAGAGGCTTGTGATTTGGCAGCCTTTTCGCGGCAGGTAAGAAGCTTATAAGCTACGTATGTTGAGCATAATACTCTGGCCAATCTCAGTATACTCTGAGCAATGACAGAATGGCAAAGTTATTTTACTGGCTTCAGTGGCAAAGTTTCACTCTCTAAACTGAGACTGAGATTTTGTAATGAGTGTTCTATAAAAATGCATATTTTGAGCTGCAAGAGAAAATACTCTTTTCAGGAAGCAGGGAAAAGCAAAGTTAGAGCACTGGCAAAAAAAATGATGCTAGTTTTAACCTGCTTTAGGTTAAATGTAGCAGTTTTGCCTTTGTTGAAATATGTGTTTACCAGGCAAGGTATTAAATCAGTAAACTTGTGAAATGTCTCTGTAAATTAAAATAGAAGTTGGTGTGTCAATGTCAGAGACTCACACAGGTGCAGAGAAGTATGCCTACAGCTATGGAAGCTATTTTGCGTCAGCAAGGCATCGTCTGCTCACATGCGTGACCCAAGATAAAGTACTTGCAGGACTGGGCTGCAGTGTGGAGTTTCCTACATGTCTTTTTTCTCTTCTTTTTTATTTTTTTTTTTCTTTTTAAGAGGAATGGGGAGGTAAGTGCGGTAGGGACCTAAATGCAGTAGGTGGAGCAATACCTTTTAAATTCATTCTCTAATCCACTATTTTACCTTTGATTGCCTTGGAACATATGCACTTATACAATAATGTAAAATCCTGTGTTACATTTTTCAGATATCGAAATTATCTGAAGACTACCTAGCATTGCAACAAAAATTGAATGAAATGATATTGTCACATCAGCTGAGGCCTGTGATGTTGTCCAAAGATAAGCAAGCTAATGGCCGACTTTCTTCTCATATTTGTCAGCCAGGTAATGTTGAACCTTACTGTGAGCCGAATTTTCATTTGTAAACAGGTCTGTCAAGAAGCAGCTCCTAGTCATGTTTTTAAAGGCTAGATGAGCTAGCTCTGGCTTCTTGTATAACTCAAGCTGTTTGGTTTTGTACTGTGTCAGTACATGTCTGGAACATAGTTTCCAGAGAAGTAGCCAAACTTGATTGTGATTTACATATTCACCATTTTTCTTGATATTTTGTTTCAGTATTGATTTAGATTGGTGAATGACGCATTGTCAGACCTAGACATAGCATCTCTAGAAATGCTTTTGTTTGGTAAAAATTCCTCATTGGCTCTTTTTTACTCACGTTGCTCATCTGTGTGTGCTATTGGTAAGATATGGAACCATGTTTTAAAAACAAAATATTTTTTTTAGGTACTGTGTCAAACAATTTACCAAAGTTTGTCACATTTATGCTGAGTAAAGTTTTAACTATCCCCAAATGCAGCTGAGGCTGTCAAAACTTGTAACCATGTTGGTGGGTATGTCCTTAAAATTGCAAGTAAAGTTTTATTAATAATTGGCATCCGCTTAACTCAGACACTTAAGAGGACATTACCTCTGAAAATACACTCTGAAGTTATTTATATTCCAGTTAACAGGGACAGTTAACACTTGGAGCAGGTTAGGCAGCAGTGGGCAGGAGTACTGGGAGAATCAAGGTGGAAGACATGGGATTCAGAGCAGGCAGATCACTAAGGCCAGTGCCCATGGGGAAATCCACAACAACTGACTGAGCTGCTCACGTCTCTTCAGTTGGAATAGACGTAACAAGAGACTTCCTCAGCCTGTGTCTTGGGCCACGGATGTGGAGGAATTTGAGGGCAAACGTGGCAGATGACGGGGGTGGGTCTCCATTTCTGCAGAGGGGCTTGTGCCAGCCCGTGCCACTGCACTGCCTCTGGGGAGGATCTCTGCTCCTCCCTGCTCGTCTGGGACCAGATCCTGGACTGTCCCTTGCTGCCCAGAGCTAACTGTACTATTTTCATTATAACATTGTGGATTCAGTTGTCATATATGCTGAAACTTCTATCTGTTCCCATGGCTACATTGAAGAGACCCTAAAAGTACTTCACCCCCACTTTGCAGTCCTCTCAAATAGGCAAGATAATAAAATGAGGGCCTGGTGTTTATAAAATCTAAACCTCTAAATGCAAGCTAGCTGTTAGTAGATAATCCATGTAGTCCAACCAGTTTCCAAAACCAAAGACTGCAAGAGAAGACAGATGTGAAATGGAAAAATAAGTGCCATTATCTTTCATTAAAGACAGAACAGTGCTTGTATTTGTCATTAATGGGTTTGTACTGAGTTCTCTATTAAATATTGCTGATTTTTGACAAGATAAACTTGAGGAATTCACGTTTTGGAAAATAACTCTTGGTTCTTACATATTTTCCTGCAGAAGCTAGAGAAGAGAGACAGATAGAAGGAAAGAGAATACACAAATCCCTGATTTATCAGTTAAAGATCTCACTACTTACACAAGTGAACCAGGTGAAAATATATCAGTATGTTCATGCCATGCGTAAAATTTAGCAAAGTCTACCCTTCACATTGCTATAAATTTAAGTAGCTCTACAGGAGGCAAAAGGATGCCAGAGTTTGTCATCTGTGCATGCAAACCTGCTTAAAGTGGTGACCAGTTAGACACTTCACCTCCCTTTATCTCTGAAATTGTCCCACTGCTTTAAACCTCTGTCATGTTATAATACAGTGTTTTGCCAATGGTAAAGTGTGTGAAAGTGCTGCATTGTATTCCTTTGAACACTGACATGAAAAATGTCATACATTTCTTTGAATGAGTCAAAATGCCTCTTATGACAACACTGAAACAGTTGTTGAGTTGCATAAGAGACCAGGTCTTTTGCCTCATTTTAATAAATAGAAGGAAATAAGATTTTTTTTACAAGCTAATGTTGTGTGGCCTTAACAAAAGGAGGATTTATTTTCTTTATGTTTTCTCATATGTCTGCATGTGCGACATGACAGCACTTAGCTCTTTTGTGCACCAGGCAAAATCTTTATAGAAATTCTGATGCCTTAGAAGTCCCCCACTTTTTCTCTTATGGATGCAAAAACCGAATGTTTGCTGTCTTGACTGCCTTTTGCAAAAAATGTCGGCAATACATGGCTCATGCAGAATTTTTGCAATCTTTTTTTTTCAAAATAAATATGGTGGACACACTTTGTTTTTTATTAAATTGGTGCAAGTTGGCATGTAGACAAGGTGGATACAGAGCTCAGGAGGAGCTACTCTTTTCAAAGGTGGCTGCATTTAAAATGGAATAGTGGGTGCTATTTGACTAAGAAACTATAACTGAACTCACTACAGAGAAATTGCCACTAAAGCACAGGCCAACTACAGTTGTCCCACCTGCTGATACCTGCCCTTAAACATCATAAAGCATGAGTTGGGCCCCTCTATCTCAAACCAAACTGGCCCTTGCAGCCTGTTCGCTGCTGCCCAGCTAGTCACTCACTTGAATGCTTTGCTCCAGTAAGTCAAACCACTCCAAAACCAGTCCTCATTCAGTTCTCGTTAGAACTCATGTTCCCAGTCTTTCTGTAGCAAACTGTCACTTGATACACCAGGCAGTATCACACTTGGAGCTGGGTCTGGCTCCTTGGTCCGTCTTGCCCCACTACTCTGAGCTGGGCAGCCATAGTTTGTGTTTCCTGGTTTCTATTGTTTGCCCAAGCGCCTTGGACAACTTGTGTGGCTACTCATTATAAATGTAACAAAGGTGACTTTTGCCAGACATTGAACTTTGAAAAAGTAAGAAAGAAGGCTGGCTGGGCTCCAGCCAGACATCGTGTTCTGCCAGCCTTCCTGGCCATGACATGAAGTTTCACTCACTGCGGCACGCTGTGACAGTGGGCACCAGGCTCAGCTGTTCACCGGGGATGTGGAGGGATGGCAGCAGGGACCCAGGCCCTGGTTTCTCACACATCCCCACAGCCAGATTTCTAACTGCTAACCAGTCCACTGGAAGACCTTTCTTGGTGTGGAATGTGAACTTTCTTTTTCTACATTTGAATGTAATTCGTACAACAGGAAAACTGTTTCCTTTCCAGCTCTGATCAATGCACGGGGTACTGAAGGAAGAGAAAACACTGCAGTAATTCCCCAGCTTGCCTGTGAGCCAATTGGAGCCTGAGCATTACAGAGCCCAATCACAAAGCTGTGTTGTCTTAAATAGAAGTTTATTATAGAAAACATGACTTAACTAGATGTAGAGAATATTTAAGTAAAAACAGGCCTGTGTTCAGTTCATTTAGGTTGTGCTGTCTACAGCACAGGAGTTATCAGCATTCTGAATATCATACTTTCTTCCTATATGCTATATAGGAAGATAACTACATAAAACAAATACTTGAGGTAACGAACTGCAGACTATCATGCTAAAGTGAAGCGAGTAGACACGGTGAGTGATCCACTGTCTATTAAACAGAGAGGAGCCTTCCTATCTTCTTGCCAACATTATGCGTTACAGTATAATCTATACACACATAGTTACAGAAGAATATTATTTTACTGCAGGTTTCCCTCTAGGGCTACCTTTGCTGTCCTACCCTTACGAAGGCAATGGTTGTTTAGCTTTAGCTGTTCTTTAAATCATGTAGTATTTACCTATTTGTAATTACTTTGGTCATTTACATTTATTTACACTTTTTCCTTAGCTTCACTAGTTTTATATGTCATTTTACAGCCATAACATGTGAATTGTGTTTTATAGCTGTATGCCAGATAGGAATACTCGTCTGCCTTCATCTATGGGTAGATGGCCATTGTTCAGTTTGAGAATTTACTGTCTCCTCTGATAAAATATTTTATTACATTGCTACCCACAGAAGGGGAGGAACTGTGGGACAGCTGGATGGTGTACTATGACAGATGTTCAGATTTCCAAAACTGTTTATTTTAATAAAAATGCAAAGCCTGCAGTTTAAAGAACATATGAGCAAAAGAAATTTAAATTAATCTTAAATCCACAAGGTTAAGTTGTTCTTAAGTTAATTTATTTGTATTTATAAAAATGCATAAAGCTAGCTGCACAAGTTTCCAGGAATAAACAATATTCCCTGTGGCTCGAATTTCCAAGTAGGTTATATTTGCTTGCTAAATGCATTCAGCTAAACATAATGGCTGCATCTCAGGACTGCAACTTTGGACTGCTAGTGAGCTTTGGATTACAGTGGTGTCAGAATAGATGCACAAATAGCCACTGTCAAGTTTTTTGAGACCAAAGCCTGAAGTGAGGAGAATTTGATCATTACGGTAGCAATTTTTTTCTTTTTTTCTCCAGATGAATCATGGCGCCCATCCTCATCAGTATTAAATGACAGTTCAAGTACAAAAATATCAGAAAGAGAATTTTCTATACTTAGAAATAAATTCACACAGTGCAAGGAACTCCAGCGCAGCTGGGGACGTTTTCAGCAACACAAAGCTGTGAGATGGGCAGGGTTTTCATCCAGGATTCCTCCTGCTGTAGGCTGCCACAGCACTGTTTGTGTGGGGTTTGTGGGCAGCCTTTGCAAGAAGGGAGCCCGTGTAGCCCTGGCCGAGCACAGCGGTATTCACGGGCTGGTCTTTCTTTGCGAGTGAGCCGTGAGCCAGGGAGCACCGAGGTGGGACTGGAGAAAAGCAGGGTAGTCAGGTGCTTCTGCTGTTTGATCATTCTCAGCTACTGGAGTGGCCCTTTGGACACCATGCAGCCAGGATGCAGAAGATCTGTGTGGGGAGCTGGTCAGATCCATGCGGAGCATAAGATTTGGGAGGTCACAGAAGAGGAGTACAGCCATTTTCCTTAAAGATCCTCTCCTAAATAGCAATAATCCCAGGTCGCCAGACACTCCGAAATGAGAGTTTTAGTGTCAGCCAGAGACTGAAACTGCTTCCCGCAGTGGGTCTCACAGGACTTAGGCACAAGAGATCCAGCACTCCCAGCTCCTGCTGGATGCAGTTGGGAAGTTCTTGGTCTCTTGCAGTTCCTAATTCTAGGTCTGTGCCAGAATAATCCCTCTGTTTTCTCCAGATTGCTAAATATTTGCACCCATCAACTGTAATTTCCAAATCTGGCTGTGGTAAACATCCCATGAATAAACGATACCTAAAAATTTCTGACCAGTAAGTTAGAGAGCAGTGCTTTTCTATGTGCAAATCCCAAACTTGAGTAACTAAATCCTTGTACTGTGTGCTATTAGGACAGTAAAAAGATATGCACGTAAATGTTGTAAGCAGTAGTAGCTGTTCACTTCTCATTGTCAAGTCCTGGAATTCCAGTTACTGTATTTACCTTTTTCTGTTACTTCCAAGTCCCACTACAAAACCCATACAATCACTGCTCTCACTCTTGTTTTTCTTCCCGCTTTATTCTGAGCCTGTCTTTATACTTCCTGTCCCCATGAGATGTGGAACGGCACTGAATCAAACACGTAACATTTCACTCAAATGACCTGAAGACAGTTTTATCTGTTTTGCCAGGTGGCCTAGTAAATAGAGACCTTTCATCACTTAGATACTTATCACAGCTGTAACCACACTGTTTCTCCAGTCTTCAGTATAAGATCTGTTGTAAGTCATACATTAATTTACATTAGCATCTGTGGTTGTTGATTCCTCAAGATTATTGTCTTCCAAGCTTATCGTATGTCAGAATGTGTAGACACAGTTCAACCTAAAGGGCTGTTGATACTGTCTCATCTTTATGCAAGCATTTATTGCTCATACTCGAATGTTTCAAGCACATGCAGCTCTTCGCACATGCAGCTCTCTTTCCATAGTTTCTGGCGGTGTTCAGGACATATGTATATTAAATGAGCTGGTCCTAAATATCCTTGTCCATTTTCTTATTTTTTCAGTGTATTTAGAGCTTTCAGTGAGGATTGAGTGTGAAAGTAGTCATACCTTGTAATTGAACACCGTAGAGTCCAAGGTTGTGTGTGCAACTTATGTAAGAAACTTTGAAGTGGTGTTAAACAAGATAGCTGAGATACTGATAGGAATAAGGAATTTTCCGTAGTTTTGCTAAACCTTCTTTAATGTTACCTGGCAGCCACACTGTGCACACTCCTTTGCTGACCCCTGACTCTGTAATTCATTCACTATCATGGAGAATGACCTTAACTTTTATAAGACTTCCCATCATCACTGGATCAAATGTATGTTTTGACAGTCTGCTTCAGGTTTGGGCAGCAGAGAGATGTCACTTCCTGCGTATGGGTTACAGCATGGCTGACGTTAACAGCATAGTTAACCTAACAGCAACTGTTAAGGTTCAAAATAAAAGCATCCATGTCGCAAAAGCAAAACCTATTTCTTTTGACTAATTGAGTACTGACTGCATGCACTTGGGCCGTTTGAGGAAAATCTTTGTCCCTTTCAACTTGTTCAACTCATCCTCCTGTTGGCAAAACCTTTAAAAAGGAATGTCTGTGTAGCATCAAATGTTTTTGTTTCCAGTTTCTCCTATGCGTTGCTTCTAAGGCACAGGAATGTGTCACAGCACAGACAGCACCTGTGCAGGTAGATGCAAGCGTAGGGCACAGGCTGGCTGCAGAGCCAGGAGCCTCAGCACAGGCCTTCGGTCCTGCTCCTTAGCCGTGCCACCAACTAACTGGGATGTGTCCTGTGCACTAGCTGTGCTACTGACCAGCTGGGGCATAACAAGTCTTGGTGTGTCTTGCTTTGTGTGTCTCATTTACCCTGCTAGTAGGATCAGGACGATAGTGCCAACCTGACGTTTCCAAAGTGCTCTGGCAGCTGCTGTTGTGAATGGTTTTCATATCAACGTTGTGATGTATGTAGTTAAATGTTTGTTAGATAGAAAACCTCAGTTTTCCCTTTACATATGAAGTACATGGCCAAATCTTGCTAGAGATACTTGAAGTCTTGAGGAAAAATAGGCTCTAAGATATTTTACTATGGAGAGATTGAGCTTCAATAGAAACCTCTTCTTTGTAATAGACTCTAGAAGCAACATAATTGGCCTATTAATAAGTGAATGGTTTTACTCCTGCTTTCTGCTTCATTGCCTCCTGCAGAAAGGTATAGGCCATCTGGAAAACAATCGCATCAAACTCACCATTTATCAGGCTTGGGTATCTAATTTGCCTTCCACCTTAAACTCCACTAAGTAAATGATTTCTGGAATTACCAGCAACTAATGAAAAAGCAAATTTTACTTTGCACAGTGAGTTATCCAATACAAGCAACTACCACATCAGCTTTATTTCAGTAGCAATGAACACAAAAATCTAAGTGAGGAAGAAAATCACAGGTTCACTTTCTGGTGAAACAAAGAAAGCTAAACCCATCAAACTATTTTTACTTACTGTGTAATTTGGACACAACACTGAGAATTGCATTTTCAGCCCTCTGCAATTTTATAAAGGAACGATGGAGGTCCAAGCTTAGAAGGCTGGCTGCCCCAACATGGTATTTCTGTCCCCTCAGTTCTTTTGCATAGCTCATACATATGTACAACACATAAGCTGAGATGAAAAGCTATTTTTACTGAAACTCTTATCATTGTCAAAATGATGGTTTTTGAATGTAAGAGGAGTCTTCTTTGCAGAGCATATATGCAACAAGTATACAAGTAACTTCAGGTGGAAAAATTGTAATCTAGAATACGATAATGCTTTGTGTGTTTGACAGTGATGAATTAAATAATGTAACAGCAAACATAGTGATTAATTCTTAGGGGACAATAATTTTCTTTTAGGTATTATGAGAGCCTTTTCCTTGGGATTTTCCAAAAGTTCCTAAGTAGGCTTCATTTTCTTTTTCCAGATTTTCATGCAGTCAAGATTGTTTATACAATTTTTGAAAATGTCATACAGACAAGAGGTTAAGTGCTTCTATTCAACTACGCTGGATTTTAAGGGGGTTTTTTTAGGCATCGTTTCCATCTTAGGCTCCTGTTGTGTTTAAAAATAAAATAAAGAAGATATGCCTCTGTCACAAATGGAAACTCAGATAACTCCAGGTGGCCCACTTGAAATGCAGCAAGGTAGCAACAGCCCACATAAGAGCACAGTCGGGCCTCCTATACCTATTCAAATCAAATAATGTAATTTATATTTAATGCAGGTTACCGAAATGAATTTATTGCATCTAAATTTCATTGTTTAACATGAATTATCTGTACCCTGGCTTAGAAAAACACCATTGTTCTCATAAGTGCAAAATGTTAAAAGTTATTTGTTCATTCATTACATGAGAAGCAGTCTGCATTTCAGATAAGGAACTAAAACAACAAATGTAATCATTATCCAGCTACAATTTAAATTAACATTATTAATCCTGCCTCCTCTGTATATCCATGACCTTTACAAGCCTTTATTTATCACGCATAACAAAAAACTTGCACAGCTAATTTTGCAGGAGTCAACACTGATGTATTACTGATCGTTTCTCATTTTAAATGATTGCACCACCTCCTTAATTAAAAAGATGCCTGATGTACATGGGAGAGTTTTTATTTTTGTCATGTAAAATGGTTTCTGATGGTCATTAGAGAACAAAATACATTCTTCCTTCTAAGACTCAACCACATGTAGTTAGCACATTGGGGTTATGGAGTTCACTTCATGTGAAAGAGGATTAGATCAGCAGAACACACTTCAGTAATTCACTGGCAGCAGATCCTCATTCCAGCCTCATACTATATTCGTTTAGGAGAAGGGAGATGTTTTTTCTCCCATGTCCTCTGAACACTTCTGTGATGGGACAGGAACAATCTAAAACCTCACCAGATTATGCAATATACCTGGACACATGGTTCACCGTGCCTAGAGCTTGTGCTGCGCCTTCAGTCATCACCCTGCATGTGTCCCTATGACCCAACTCTATTGCAGGTGTTCTGCTGCCCTGCAACCCCCACCTGCTGCATCACGAAGAAATTGCCGTAGCCCCCTATTAACTTCTCCTATAGCTGAAGCTGAATGTAAGGTGAGCATGCTCACCAGGCTGTACATTTGTGTTTCCTCCTGCCTCCCAGGGTCAGTTCTGTGGTCTCAGAATCTATCAGCCCGTGAACCCTTAGTAGCCCTATGTCTTAGAACCGTGAGAATTGCATATAGATTTTTAACAAGCAAATATCCAACACATTCATGTAGTTTGCTATGTGCCAGCCAGTGTAACCCACATGTCACTGTCTAACTCTGAGTTTGGAGACTGCCAGGGGACAGCAGTTCCATTTTGTGTTGAAATCTTGGTTTTGTTTGCATTAGAATGAAACTTTTTTTGCACGTTTGCAGAAAGTTTTTGTAGAAATAAAAGTTGAGTACACTAAACCAGAATACATTGGATGCAATGGATGTGGTCACACTGCATTGCCCAGTGGTACGTGATTTGGCTTGAAACAGAACAGCCTCAGCAGGAGACCCTGCAGAAAATCTACACCGTGATAACGTAGAGGACTAACCTCTGAATCAGAGGTCTCATGGCAATTCCCTCATTCGGCACCTTAGTGATTGACTTGAGTCTGAAAAAATATCATCCCCACCACCCAGGTCCCTGTTAGGAGATGGTAACCTTCCAGTAGCCATTACCTTTTAGAGCCCTTTTTGGACTGTGGAGCATCAGCCCTTTTCAGAAGGAGAAACCTGTGCCTGGCAGACTGCTGGGCTGACATTTGTTATGTGGCCTGTGTGCGTGTGGCAGTCAGGCCTCAAACAGTTAAACCCTTTCCCCTTTCCAGTCTGGTCATGGAAATGCCCCACTTGCTTTCTTGAGTCACTGCAAGCAGTAAAACTGGCTACATGGAATTGTTTGTTCTCTTTGGTGAAATTCTCTCCTGTTTTTGTTGAAGCCCCCCGTTCTGTAAAGAAATAAGCTTTGCTGTCTTCTGCTTTTTTACAGTTGCGGCCAAAGTAGAAGACTCTCGCCCAAAGCAGAGACCCCCAAGGAGGCCACGGAAGCCTAAGACATTAAATAATCCTGAAGACTCCACCTACTACACTCTAATACATGTGAGTTTAGCAAGCTTTTGTTGGCTAAGACTGTCAGATAATTCCTGAATAAACTGTCTTTCTTATTGCCCGATTCCCTGTATTCCTTTCTACTACAACATAAGACCTGTGTCCTCCGGAAAGGTGGCAGGCCACAAACTTCACATTTCAAACTGGATTTGAAATTATTAAGGTTCAAAGTTACCCTGATTTGGGCCCTAGGTCAGGCCAATTTTTAGTTTTGTACCTAAACATACACAGATTCTTTATATGCATAAGCAGCATTTGCACTTTCCATACTCAGATTAAGTGCCCGGTCTCTGTAGTTCCTTGTAAGTCACGAGAGAGAAACAGGTTCATTCAGAGAGCTATTTTGAGTGTCTAAATTAGTGCTTGATCTTGCAGAGAGAGCAAATATTAAAATAGGCTGTATTAGTATGCATACTGTAACTTCCTTTACAAATGTGTCAGATTGTGATTATGAAGGAACTGGCAAATACCAACAGCTCAGGAGACTAATGGATTTGAGTGTCTCTATATATAGCCTGTGGTCCAAGTTCAGATACCAAGAGCTGCTTTCCACTCTTGACGTCAGTGCCCTTAAAAGAAAAAAAAAAAAAGGTATGAAAGCAGAGAGAAAATGTAAAAGCAGCTCAGAAAGCAGTTCCAACAGAAAAGCAATTAAACTCATTTGCTCGAGGTGGCTGTATCTTTGTGACCTATTTTAACAGCCGGTGGGAGCCCAGCTAATAAACTAACCGTAGCAATTGCTTCTCCTTTCAACAGAAGGTGTCACCAAGGCCTTCAGGGAGAGCTGTGTCTGGCATACCAAAAAAGACAAATACGGCTATATTTTATTATGGTGGCTTTGAAATAACACAGCTTTGGAACCATGATATTCTGAAAATAAATGATATTCTTAAAAATAAATTGGTATGTAAGAATAAGATTTGTTTTGTGAAAGCAAGATTGGTGACGTAAAGGACTGAAATGAAAGGCATGACACTGAATTCTGTATTAGGAAATTTCCAAAGTGAAGTGTAATTCTGAAGTAAATTCATATTTAGAAAGCTGAGACTATACTGTCAGGAACATAATATTTTCTGAAAGCTAATTTGTTACATGACCAGCTCAATGTCAGAAAACAGCCATTGCATCAGTGCAAACAAAAACTGCGGTAATGCCAGAGAATTTTTAAACAAATTTTTAGCAGCAGTGTTTCAAGGTATTAATCAATATTAACTTCAATTAGTTGTGTTTTTCATGAAGCCATGAAAAAGAGAAGCCTGTCTTCTTAACACTGGTAAGGGAAGGGTTCAGTATAAATATCTATACACTGAAGCTTAGAAACGAGACCTGCTGGTTTTTATATTCTTAGACCTTGGCCAAGCCATTGAGCTCTAACTTGAGGGCAGTCAGCTTTTCCAGCTATCATGAATTTTCTACCTTATTAAAAATCTCTGTGACCTGCAGGTGTTTGCAGATGATTATCAAGCCCAGGAAAAAAAATGAAATGCATTTTTTGAAAAATTTCCTGTGTCTTCTGCAAAAACAGATTATTTCTCTCACAACACGTTACAGATATTAATTAGACACCTTGCCTTCTGACTCATCTCCTTACATATCAAATGAGCTCAAGTGGTGCACAGATACAAACGAAGTCTGACAATAGCCCATTGTTCATACAAGGCACTAAAAGTTTCTTTTGGGGTTTATTGCTTTAGATCAGCCTAGCATTTTGAAATTACGTGTCTTGTGCATTTACCTGCACAAGTGTCTGTCCATTTACCTGCACAACCATCTACCCATCAGGATTTCTAGTTCTCAGTGGCTTTGCAGGGGTACAATTCTCTAATTCTAATCAGTTTTCATTAGTTTGCAAGAAACACAAAAGATAAAAAAAAGACCATCTGCACTTAAAAATACTGCTTTTGAAGTGTGATGCTTTAGATGCTGCGGCATAGCATTGTTTTGAATGCAGGGACAGAGATAAGAAATTATTCATATTTCCTTTACATCTCTCTGCTCTGCATTTCTGGATGTTTTATATCCTAAAGGTGCTTTTGCCACGTAGTATATTGCTTTTTAAATGTCCATTCTGTTCTACTAAAACCTATGACAAGACTGCATTGACATTGATGAGAAGATTATACCTGCTCCTGCTGTATTGCCTGTATTCATGGAAATTCTCATGGCATTGCAGTAAATTTGCCTCAGTGAGATAGTGTTATCCACTTCATTAAAACAACTATAGATAATTGAAAGTTTTAGATCTCCATTTTGTTCTGATCACGATTACTTTAGCTTTTTTTCGCAGTATGGCAACTGAAATTTGGGAGTAACAATGCCAATCCCATTCTTAATCTCAAAGATCCTGAAAAGGGATTTTTCTGGGGCATTTGCTCAGCAAATTAAATTCTCTGTATTTTCTTTTTAACGCAAAATATACAACACTCTCCTACCTAACATATCGATAAATTGTATCTTTGCATAAGCTTTCCTTTCAGTATTTTTAATTACTTTGTATTTTCTTAGAAATCAATACAAGATGAAAAACGGAGACCAAGAAAAGAAAGGTAATTTTTTTCATTATTTCACTATTGTCGTTTTAGTAGTCTAGAAATAGTTCTTAGCTGTTCTTCAACCAGGAGAATAAAGCATTAAAAAAAGCCTGGTAATTTAGTGATTCACAGGAAGGACACCGTATACAAAGTTAAAATATGCAATTTTCAGTGACAAAAATCCATTATAGAATTCAGTCATTCAGTTTTCCTACAGCATGGCCCTTTACCATGGCAACACAAGCACAATAATAAGTTAAGATAAGGTCCACATCAAAGATAGTTCTGACACAGAAAATAATTGAAGGTGCTTAAAATTGCAGTCAAAGCAAATGAGCAACCAGTTCTTTTTTATTAGCAAAAATACAAAGGCTGCTAAAATTCTCTCCTAAAAAACAGATGACTGTTTGGAAATAGATCGTTTAAAAAAAAAAAAAAAGGAATTATTAATAACAGTTAAAGAAGAGTAGCTATTGAAATTTCAACCGGAAGTCTTTTCTTGACAGTATACCTAACCTATGTTGATGGATCTCTGCAGAAATAAAGCAAGCAATAGATAAATTCTGCCCTTCTGTATCCTTATGTGTGCTGTAGACCTCATTCACACCTCCTGACATACATCATAGCTTTATTTTATTTATGTTTCTATACTTGAGCTTTTTGGCAGCTCCCCAATGTTTTCTCTTATTTGGCCTCAGTTAGATTTCACTCATTTTAGATCTAGTTAACCAGTTCTGTGACTGCATCTTCTTTCATGTGATGACTCTGTATTAGTAGAACATCGCAACTAGAATCAATTAGTTTTTTCTGCTTTCTACCAATGTGAGAATTGAATTCGGAACCTTTTTTTTTGGTTGCTTTTAGGATATTATTTTTCCCCTAGCCATTCTAAACTGGATGTTGGGATTGTTTTTTTCTATACACATGATACCCTGGATAGCATTCATCTGACAAAATAACAGACATCTGCATTATTGACACCGATATCTGAACTAGTTGTTTTAGACTCTCTTCTTCTACTCAGGAAAAAAAAAATAGTAATCTTTAGGAAGACGATTCACCTCTTCTTCAAAGAGATATCTAAAATAGGTCAGGTGAATTATACCATGAAAATTACTCTCCATGAGTATAATGGCAAACCCAAATTATTTCAGTCATATATGTCTACTTTATGAACATCTAAAAGTATTTAGCATTTCAAAATTCTCGATATCTGCATCACACAGGAGTCACATTTCAGAGACTGATTTCTTGTGCTTATATATAAATATATTTCCTTAGATCCTCAACACATAGACACAACTAACGTTATTTGTTGCCTTATTTTTGAATGTCGAATATAATATTGAAAAGTGAAACTGTTAACTTAGTGTACTTATTTATTGACAGCCTGAGCAAAGTGCTAGATTTAGATATCTACTACCAAGAAATTTCATCTACTGATTCCACCTCGAAGGACAGCAGTTCTACCACAAAAAGGAAGAGACACCCAGCTGAACGCCGGACTTCCATTTTAAGAGATACTGAGCGCAGGACTTCAGTTTTAAGAGCTACTGAGCGGTAATTCATAAAAAATAATAATAGGAAAAAAATGTATATACTTGTTGTGATATTCAAAAGATTCATAAAAAGAAAGATAGACATAAACAAATTAGACATAAATCTATTTTTTTTCATGGAATCTTGTCAAATTATCTTGTAAAATGTGTGGCTGAAAATCCCCCATCTTTATGCAGCAGGGAAAATGCTTGCTATATGACTGGTGTTCAGCCTGCCTGCTAGTTTTTGACTTCCCAAGTGCCAGATGAGATGGGTGGACATCTACTGTAAATCTCTGATTTAAAATCAATTAAACTAAAGCAGAACCTAAAACTTCTATTTCTGCCTCAGCTGGGCTCTAAATCGGGTGGATGTGCACTGAACTTGCTGCCCACTTTCTGCAGACAAGACACCAGCTTGGCTGCCTCCTTGTGTTGTCCTGTGTCACACGTGTCCATCGCCTGTGGTGGACCCCACCAGGGTGGGCAGGAGGAGGAAAGCGCTGCAGGCCGGGCTTGCTCAGCTTCCTCTCTTCCCACACACTTCAGAGAGGGTGGTGTCTGCTGGGCTGAGGAAATTCAGGTTCTCACTCTTGCCAATGCACCCACACACATGGCACATGCAAATACATATCTACACATCTTTATATGTTTATATCTTCTTGTGTCTTCATATATGTAAGAAGAACTTGGAAAATATCTAGGTCAAAGGCTTAAGGGAAACACTAAGCCTGGGATGATTGTTGAGTTTGAAAATGTATCCATACTAGCAGAGGAAATGTTTGTGGAACATTTTGTGCCCCTTACGTATTTTATTTTTTGGCATTTTTCAGGTAGGATTTGAAATAGTTTTAGAAAGGTGTTGAGAAGGCATGTAAGTTAATAATAACAGGGAATTAGAATACTGTTTACATCCCATGGAAAATGCTGCATTTCTAGCATTGTTAATTACACCAAGCGTGTCACCCTTAGCTCTGGTTTAGACGAATGAGAATTTTGCTACTAAAAGGGATTTCTTACCTTCTACTGTGCGCTGCTTTGATTGCATCCTAATCAGCTACAGTGAAAAAAATTATGTAACTTTAACATTTACACTGTTACCTCTGAGGGCAGATGAATGCAATTAAGAAACATTTCTGCACTTCAGTAGCTCTTGAATGGGCTCATCTGGATCTAAGGACTATACAGTCATTTCAATCTACAGAACTGAATCACTGCATATTTTTTATTTGGCAGTTTACCTTTGGTGCTGGTGTAGGACCAGTGGTGGGGAGTGCCTCTAATGTAGAACACTACGATGTTTTGTAGTTATTTCAGAGTAATACACTTTTTAAATAACTGAGTTTTAATTTAATCTTGCTTCATGGTAACACTTGGTGCCAGGTCACCATTCCAGCCTGTCAGAGGTGGCTTCCAAAATGCAGCTTGCCATTGGGAAAAAAAAAAAAAAAAAAAGATGGACACGTACAGTGAGCTCCACAGGCAGGTTAAAAACAGGGCAAACACATTCATGGCAGCTGAAAATCTGATTCAGTAACCGTCAGGAAAACACTACTGCACAGCACCCTCATGTTCTCAGCATTTTAATATCCTTTTATTATGTCTCCTTTGTAGAAGAACATGTTGTTCTTCTGTGTTCATCCACTCTTAGTGTATAATGCGTTTGTTCCGAGGTGCCTGCTTTATGCAGCCGGGGAAGAGGCCTAGTGAAGTCAGTTGATTTTTTTTTCTGTCTCCTTTTATTTACCCCCCTTCCCTGAGGGAGGAGGTTAAGCAGTTGATTAGGCGTGTTTGCCAAGGTAAATATTTTGACTTTAATTTCTGAAACACTTCTGTGCTTAATCCCTAGGTCGAGGGTTGCAGAAAGCCCCCTGGAAGAGAATAAAACCGAAGATAATCCCTATGACTACAGACGGCTGCTGCGGAAGACCTCACAGCGCCGGCGCCTTATCCAGCAGTTCTAGCTGCTGCTGCTGCTGTTCCTGCTGCCATTTGGCTTTTATTAGCATAATCTTTTTTATCATTTTATACCGTGTGCTTCCTTTTTTTTTTAATCTCCAATGTTTCAAGTTTACAACGTGTGTGTTCATGTGAATATACTGTGGTTTACAGCCCAACACCGTTGCAAAGGGACATTGTCAGTCGCATTTCATATACTTTAAGAAAACATAGTGTAAAAATCAGATTTCTTTTGGATGCCAGTGCTACATCTTAAAATTATTAGACACTGAGCAGCTTAAATCTAGTTTACTTTCTTCAATGCATATTTCTTTCTTTTTTGCATTTCATCAGCCTCATCCAATTAAAATAGATCATTTAGTTTATAGTTCCCTTGTCAAGCTTTCAAATTCCCATATGCACCTTCAAAAAACCTTAGTTATTGTTCTTAATAAATTGTTTTACAGGAAAGAAGAATTACAAGAATGCCATAGGGGAATTTCTGTTCATTTAGGTTTACAATGCCTAAATTTTGGGATGAACTGTGTGGCAAGTGTCCCTCTAATGAAAACAAACATAAATGATTAATTGGATAGCATACTGTGGCAGTTTATTTCATTATTGACTTTACTGTAAAGCTAGTAGCCGGTTTTAAAGGTCAATATTGTGTGTATAATCCTTATGTTGGAGATGTCCATTTACAGGAAGTGTATCCAGCCCTCTCCTCTGCCTGTGGGCTTTGTGACTAATGATAAACTTTTAAATTGTGTTTGCTTTGTTTTCCTTTGCTTTAGATTTTTAGGAATCTTAATCTCTGGGGAGCCAAGAAAGAAATAGAAATATGCTCTCTGGTTGATTGCTGCCTAAATGTAATCATCATTCTTAATCAGTTCCACTAGAAATTAAGTGGAAATAAAAGCAATAGCCACCATGTTCAAATTTTCCCCCATTCCTTATTCAAAAGACTTTATTTCACAGAAACCACACAGATATTAATAATTGCTGCACTTCCTTTCAGGATTCATAATTGCATGTTCCCAGCTGCAAAGCAAGAGAAAGCAAATTTCATGATGCTGTATAGGGCCCTGATCCTGCTCCCTTGCTTAGCTCTCCTAAATACTGTGATTGGCGGCAGCAACAAGCTACCGGGGTTGGGTTCGTGTCTGTTCCTACCACACAATTGGCCCTTTCCCCAGAGACAGGTAACCATTGCTTCCTGATCTTTAACTAGTTAAAAGGATGTGTATCAGATTAAAATTTGCTGCAGTGTAAAATTTATGATAAATTGTTTAAATTTTGAAATCAGTTTTAAAGTTGCTTTCTCATGTATCATTAAAAGGTAAATAAAAATGCGCAAAGCCGTTATATGGTTGGCTGTATCTGAATTAACACCCAGAACTGATAAAACACTGGACTGAGGCGTGAGAGAGCAAGGCGGGGAAGAGCTCACAGCAGCCTCTCACCATGGAAAGCCTGAGTTACCATCTACGTGTCCTTAAAGCCAATGTGATCTCGAAACTGGAACAGACCTTTAGTTTCAGAGATGCCTGGACTGGTTTTCTTTTACTTTCCCATCAGGGCAGTGTTGAAAAACATCAGGACGCTGCCGTGAGACTTCAGGAGAACCTTCCTAGTAACCATGTGGGTGCTTGTAGAAAGCAGAGAGCGATGGCCTCGGCCAAGCACAGCCGGGGAGCCCCCCGGGCCTGGCTGTGGGGAGCAGTGCGGGGCCTGGGTGACCAGAGCTCTCGGCAGGACCGAACTCTGGACTGGTGTGGTCTCGCCTGCCCCACTCCTCGGGTTAGGGTTTGAAATCCTTCCTGTGCTGAGGGGGGAGGCAGCCACGGCAAGCAAGGGCATCGTGCTCCTGCGGGGAACTGGCTTGGGTGGAAGGGGCAGGTTTGGTTCCTTTCAAAAATGACGCCGGGAGGGAAGCAGAGCGGTTGTTTTTTGCCCTTCTCCAGTCTCACCTCTGAGACCTGCTGTCCCCACGGGGCTTGGAGAGGGGAAGGCGGCTCCACCGGACTCTCCATCCCAGGGGTGCTGGGGGGAAACCCCGGGAGCGGCCTGGGGATGCTCGGAGAGGAGTCGGGGCAGGCAGGTGCCGGAGCCAGGGGCCATAGGCAGCTGCGCAGGGCTCCTCTTGCCGCCTCCGCGGGCGCGCAGCCGGGACCCCTTTGCCCAGCCCGGGAGCGGGAGGAGAGAGCGGGAGCCGCCCCCGGCCGTCGCTGAGGGCAGGGCCCGGCCGGGGGGACAGCGGGGGCTCGGAACGGCTGTCCCTTGCCCGCTCCGGGACTCGCCCCCTCTTCCGCCACCTGCGAGCAGGGGACTCCAGGGCTGAGGCGCCGAGGTCCGGGCAGCCCCGGTGCAGGGGGTGAGGAGCGGGTAGTTTTCTCGGCGCTTTGCAGCTCACGGGATTGGGGACACTTCCTCGCAGCACCACGGACCGGTGTCCCAGCCCGCTCCTCGGGGCTCCGGGCTGTACCGCCGCGGCCGCCCGCACCAAGGCTCGGAAAATCATCCTTCCCCTGCGCCCAGCGCTCGGCGGCACCAGGGAGCTCGTCCCCCCGCTCCCGGGCTGCCGGGCCGCGGCCGCTTGGGCGGCGCGGCCGTCGGCGGAGCGGAAGCGGCACAAGGCACCTCGCTCGCCTTCTCCCCAAAGGCAGCTGCAGCTCCAGCCCAGGCTGCCCCCAGGGCTCGAGTCTGCCCCGAGCGCCTTCTCCCCCCCGCCTTGGTGCAGGGGGCGGGGGACCCTTCACAGCAGCCGCCGGCGCCGCTGCCCACCTCGCGGGGCACCTCCCCCGGCGCCCGCGCCGCCGCCCGTCCCATCCTCAGGCGAAGGACGGCGGCCAGCGGCGCCTGCTGGGACCCATCGCGGCAGCCTGGCGGAGCGCGCCCCGGGGGCGCCCACGGGAGACGCTCCCGCCCACGCGTGCCCCGGGCGCCCCCGCCCCTTCGCCTGCCGCCGCCTGGCGCAGACGCACGCACTTACACACCCGCACACTCACACTCACGCACACTCGCTCAGGCCGCCTGGGCTGCGGTTTGCCGCTCCTCGCCCGCCCCGCCGGTTCGCCTCCGCCATGGCAAGCACCGGCTCCGGCTTCTGGCCCTTCGGGGCCGAGGAGGGCTCCGCGGCCGCCGAGAGCCCCGGCACAGGTAGGGGAGCGCCGAGTAGCCGGGCGGGACCGGCCCGACGGAGCCGCGGAGCCGCCGCGGCAGCGCTGCCCACTCGCCGGAGACCTGCTCGGCCGGCGGGACGGAGCGGCGGGGACAGACGGCGGCTCTAGCCCGGCCCGGCGCGGCTCGGCTCGGCTGGTTGGGGGGGTCCTGGGGAGCAGTGCCGATGTCGGACGAGGCGCCCACGGCCCGCGCCCGTCCCCACGGACCCTCCGCTCCGTTTTGTCTTGCAGCCAGAGCCTGGTGTCAGGTTGCCCAGAAGTTCACGGGAGGGATCGGAAACAAACTCTGCGGTAAGGGCAGGGAGGCCCCGGCAGCCGGCGGCGGAGGCAGAGCTGCGCGCCCGCGGAGCGCTGGCGGGCGGCCGCGGGCGCTGCCCCGGGGGAGGGGGGCGGGGGGACGGGGTCTGGCGTCGCGGTGCTGAGGCCGTGTGTCCGTGTCGCTGTCAAGCCCTGCTCTACGGAGATACCGAGAAGCCCGTGGAAACCGGCGCCAGGGCAGCCCCGGGGGCAGCGGAGCCGCGGCCGGCCTGTACCTGCGACAAAAAACCCTGCGGCTGCCAAAAAGCGGAGGTGAATTACGCCTTTCTGCACTCAACAGGTAACGGCGCTCCCGGGCCACGACACCTCTCTCCAACTAAAAAAAACAGAGGTTCGTTCGAAAAATTGCCTCTGCTCGCGATGCGCGGAGGCCGGTGGGGCCCGAGGTGCGCGGCGGCTCCGCGGATCTCCGCGCCCCCAGCCCCGGCCCGCTCCTGCACGTCCCCGGCACCCGCGGGCGCTGGGCATTTATCAAACCCGCCAAAAAAAAATATCCAACCCCCAAACAAAAAAAGATCCTGAAAACAAAAGCAATAAAATCTCAGCGTGCTATTGCCTGCAGGTTGCTCTTTCTAAGGAACAGTGACAGCAGCGACCTTCTCGTTGAAGTCCCTGCGATGTAATTAAGGTTTGTGGGGAGGAGGGAGAAGGAGCGCTCTCTTCCTGATTTATTTTAATTCGAGGTGGTTTTGCACTTCATCTTTTCTGACCTTGGAGGTAGAGTCTCCACTATTCGGTAGATCCCGGCTCCCCGCAGAAATGCCCCACGCCCTGCCGTGCAGAGCTGCTGCAGCCGCCCTGCGCTGGTGCTGCTGCCCGGCCAACCGTTCCCGGGTTACCCCAAATTAGGGGGTTCCGCTACAGCTCTGCTCTGCCTGAGCCATCGCACTTAAACAAAAGATGTCGGTGTGTGCACTGAGAGACGGTGCAGTATCACCTCGGAAAAAGGCATTAAATTATCAACAAGTTACCTGCATTGGAGAGTCACAGGGAAGGTATTTTATTGCAAGGAAAATGCCGGTTTTTATGGTGCTTCTTGTACCATTTATTTCCTAATCTTTACTTTTCTTGAGATTCATTTTCCCTTTTTTCTTGTTTCCCTGCTCTCTCACATGCTCACTCACAATTAGTCTGAAATATACTGTGGGCAAAATTTGCTGGTTTAGATAGGAAATGAAAACCTAACTATCGTCTTTCTAAACAGTCCTTAAAATACAGTCTTACCAATTTACTTATTAAGTGAAAACAAAGTCTATTTGTACTGAACACAGTGAAAAAAGATTTCCTAAACATAAATGGGGGAATCTTTTCTCCAAAATCTGTGCATATGTTCATAAAACGAAGTTAACTTTTCATTTCTCCTTTCCCAGATCTTCTGCCAGCATGCAATGGAGAAATAACAACGATGTCTTTCCTACAAGACGTTGTGGACATTTTACTTCAGTATGTGGTGAAAAGTTTTGATAGATCAACAAAAGTCATTGATTTCCATTACCCAAATGAGCTGCTCCAGGAGTATAACTGGGAACTGGCAGACCAGCCACAGACCTTGGAAGAAATTTTATTGAACTGCAGAACAACTCTGAAGTATGCAATTAAAACAGGTAATAGCCATGCTCATTTTCTACCCCGTATGGTCTCATCCATTGATTAAAGGTGTCATTTAGTTTTATCTTGAAACGTTAAAGATTGAAGCAGCGATTGTATTTGGTCAGTTCCGAGCAATTTCTAGCAGAGACAGAAATCGTTTTCCTAAATGATAAAATACTCCAGCAGCCCTGTCTCTGTAGCTGTCACTGCAGCATCGCACGCCCTTTCCGATTTACAATTAATGCCTCTGTGCGTCGGAGTTACCGAGCGTGCCACTGAGCAGCCTTTTCAGCACCTTTGCGACTTTATTCGTTTCCTTTTCATCCATGTTCGTGTGCTGGGGGTGGCCCCTCGCTCCCTGCAGGGCGCGGGGCGCGGAGCTCGGAGGCAGCCGGGGCGGGGGGAGCGCGGGGAGGTCCCTGCAGGGGGGCAGCGGGGACCAGCCCATCTAGCAGACAAAATCGCAATAAGCGTCCCGTAAATGGGAGCTCTGAGCGGCTTTTTGCCGTGTCTTTCGCCTTACCTGCAGAACATAAAAATAGGAAAATTTGGTGGAACTGCCCGCAGGAGTATGGTGGTGTTTTGGTTTTGTTGTTTCGGGACTTTTTTTGTTTGTTTTTTGTTTGTTGTTGTTGTTATTATTTTTGTCTCTTTTTTTCCCCCACAACTTTAGGCTGAAGCAATAAAAACAAAGCCCGAATTGTTTTAGTAACCTTTGTCCTTGTTATTTTTCACTGGAGAGAGCAGGAGTGGGTTGAGTCCTGCCTGTCTGGGACCCCCAACCTGACCCCCCGCGTGGGGAAGCCCCCGGCTCCGCGGCCGGGGCCACCTTAAATAAGCTGCGGCAGAGCGGACAAAAAGCGGAGCTACAATTACGGCTGTGATTGAGAAATAATGTGGAGTGCAGGGAGCTCTTAGTGGGAATTTGAATTACTGAGAAATTGCTTATAAATAAATGTGTAGCAATTACTGAAAGAGACTGATTTGTGAATAGAGGTTGAGGGGAAAACGAAAAACAGGTTTCGTCATCTTTTGGGAACAGAATGGACTGATCCCAGTAAAGATTGTGGGTGATCTGTGTAATCCTCGTTTAGAGCTGGAAGTGTCCAACTGAATGTTTTTGATGCGTGAGTTGGGTACTGTCAAAATGTCTGTAAAATATTGGAATAAATAGTTAGATAAATGGTGTCCACAGGAACCAAGTCGATCAGTCCAGTGATCCATGCGATGTGTCTGGATAGGGCACAGGAAACATATTTTCACAAAATGCTGTGAAACGCAGAATCTGTGAGTCTGGGAAATCAAAAAATAGGGTTTCTTAAGCGATTTTCGTTAATCTTTTTTGTCATAGCCTATTTCACGTAATGGACCTATTTAATTTTATGCATCCAAAAAAGACTCTTTAAAACAATGTTGCCGTTTCTCTTCCTCCTGGAAATATGTGAGGCTTTCCTTTCTTAGTATTTTTTAATTCGTTTTAATTAAAATAATGTTTTCAAGGTCTGAGGGCGGGTGCGGGGGGGGTTGCGTGAGATGCGGCGGCGTGGCTGGGTTCCCCCACAGGGCCGGGGGCGCGGAGCCGCCTTCTGGGGCGGCTGCCCCAGCCCGGGGGGTGGCATGAAACGGGGCGGGGGCGCGGGATTTACGCCCCGGGCCCTTTGGCATGTGCTTCAGGGTAAAAGGCTTGAATTACCCTCAGAGGAAGGACAATGCAGTGAGGTTTCTGGCGGCGGGATCTGCATCCATTCCCGCTGCAGGAGCCCTTCGGACATGGCCCCTCCTGGGCTGGGGGGGGCCTGGGCAGCGTTTGGCTGTGTGACTGGGAAGCAGATTGGAAAATAAATTGTATTACTCAGATTAGCCTCACAGCTGGATCCCCAAGTCCCAGCACTGATCCCCGGTTGGGATTCAAGGAGCCGAATGGCTGATTTTTTGGTCGAGAGGCAGGTGTGGGATGCTCCCAGGTGTTGCCTGTGTGCCACGGCTTGCGGGGGTGTCCGGGGGCACCACACATGGCTCTCTGCCCCCTTACCGGCTACCAGCATCCACCCCTGGTGAGAATTTCTTCTGGGAGAATATATTATAGAAGGTAGCGTCTGCAAATGCAGGAAAAGATAGATGCAAAATTCGGTTCCTGTGCAATGCTCGCGGAGGAAATTGAAATGTGAGCGTTTAAAAATGGCTTGGAAAGCCCAGGAAGGGTGTGAGGAGCTGGTGCTAGTCCAGCCTTGCTCCTGGCGAGCCCTGCTGCCGGTAGCAGGCCATGCGTATGGTGGGACTGTGAGCAAGGCCAAACCCAGTGCTGCCGGCCATGCCTTTCTTCGTGCTGTCCGGCTTTTCCCAGCCATTGTCATTGCCTCCCTGTCGAGGCGGCAGACATTGCATGTTAATGATAGGGGATGTCTGCGCCTGAAACCAAGTGCAAGCGGAGCATGTTTGAGAGGAGGGCGCATGGGGCAAAGACGCGTCCTCGGCAGGGAGAGCCCGTCCCTGTGCCTCAGCCCTGGCTCTTCCCCATCATCTCTCAATTTACACTGGGATATACATGAATATGTTTTATATTGCTAAACCAACCAGTAAGCAGTAATCTCCTATTTTCACATCTCTCCCCTCCCCACACCCTGTCGGTGTCTTCCAGTCACCTCTTTGTTGGGTGACAACCACAGCAAAGGATGTGTGTTTCAGGCAGATGGAACCCAAGCAGTGATTTTTGAGAACCTCTCCCAAACTCTTCTTACCTGGCCGGTGGAGTCTGTCTTTTAAGCTAACCCACAATTTTCTGTGGCCATGTAGTTCAGGAAAGAGAGCTCAGGTGTCAAATGGATGGAAAAACCCTTGCAGCTGAGGTTGGGGTCAGATTGGGGCTTACATTTTCTGCTGTCATGTGCTAAAGCCACATTGCAGAAGGCACGGGCACTGAGTGGAGGGGGCCGTGTTACAGGTGTAGGTACTGGGCGCTCTGGCAGCAGCTGCCCCAGCAGCAGCAGCTCTTGCTATCCCTGTAGTAACATCTCTGTAGGGGTACAACGCTGATACACCGACCTTGCTCGCTCCAGGGCATGGCTGCCCCGACCCCTGTGTGCTGTTGGCCCCATTCCTGTGGTGGTTCCCAAAGCAGGAGGCATGCTGTGGGGTTTTCTTGAAGAAACAAGCAGTGACAACAGGGCTGTTGCCTGGGGCTGGACATGGAGCTCACAGAGAGCTGCTGAGACACTGCAGCTGCAAATACAAATTCTGCTATTCTCCAGCTTTTCAGTGCAGATTTATTTCCTAAGCGGGAGGTTTTCTGGCATCTTTGAGCCTTCCTGTGGTCCAGATTCATCAAAGGCTTTCAGCTCCTAATTTTGTGTTGTTTTCTGGTGGAATTTGGGACCCTGCTTGGACCCTGGCTATGAAATTGAACCCGAGGTATAAATATCAAAACTCTCTCAAAAATAAAATCCCATAATCAGGGAGATGCAGTCCTGTGCAGACAGAACCCCTGCTGTGGGATTGCTGTGGCTTTGGCAGTGGTGGCAGGGCACACACGTGCCCCAGGCCCACCTACCCCATTCTAGAGAGTTGCAGTGGGGGCCGGACTCTCTTCATCCTGCTGGGTCTCAGCAGCATCCCTCACTGCCTGAGGGGTTCTGGCTGCGTGTCCTGGGTAGTGTGGACCAGGGAAAGGTGGCAGAAGTCAGGCTGGATGGCAGCGGCGTGGGGCTTATCTCAGGTTAAGGGTGCAGGGAGCTGGATTTTGCGTGTGCACCCTCTCTGCCCCTTATCCCCTGCTCTGGTCCATCTGCACAGCCCGATTACTCTGCCTTTGTGTGCTGCAAGGTGGGAGCTGGGAGCAATTTCCCGCGCTGTTCTGCCAGCCATGTGTCCGTGCCTGATAAGGGGCCACTGGAGACCAAAGATAGGTTTCCTCTTGGTGCTGGGTCTGCATTTCCTCAATCATCTTGCTCTATCTTTTGTCTTCTGTGACGGCAATAACAGTATGTCGTCTGTGGGTCAGGACAGAGGTTTTCCAAGCAGAGTCTGCTGTCCTTTTGAGTCAGAGGGTGTTTAAGTAATTGTGAACCATCCATAATTGGTACAGGTAATTATACCACTGAACAGCAGCTTTCGGGGAGCAGCTAGTAAAAACTGAGTTTTAATGGTTCCTGGAATTAATGGCTGTAGGCACGTTTTTAAGAAAAACCTCTAACAGGATTTTAGAAAATAATCAGGAGCCAATTAGATTAACCAGGTAAATGGACTATCAGCTCATTGAGTATATTCTTGTGCATCATTCTGCTGGGGCAGCAATGCTGGTTTTCACAGGGTTTGTTTAAAATCACAGTTGCGAGCAGCCAGATTATTTGTAATTGCACTCTGACAAGGAAGAAATGACGAGGACCGCCACCTTTCCTGCCATCTTTGTACAATCATCAGCCTTTGAGTCATGTGCAAAGCAGTCACCAAAATGTTCCATTTTCTCATTTTGCCCTGTCTATTATAATCATTAGCCATTCATCACTGATGTTATATGTACTGGCAAGCCCTTCAGATGATGTCTCATGCATGCCTTTCAAACCTAGCCAGGCAAAAACACATTCAGTGACAACATGTGACACACTAACAGGAGCAAACAGCTATTTTTGCGAGGCAGCAATGTGCTAATTTTCAAGGCATATCGAGAGGATAATAGAGAATGTTGGAATTCATTATTTTGCGTTCAGTGTAATTACTCTGATTTTACTGAGTTTGGAATGAGAAAGGAGATAAATCCTTTCTTTTCCAAGAAATGTATTTATTGCTGTTTGCTTTGTTTTGTACCTTGAAAGCACTTCCTTCTCTATAGAAATCCAGAGGTAAATATACTGTTCAGCACTGAATAGTTTCATTCAGAGTCATCAGCCTTTTGATAACATTTTCCATCTTATGCAGGGCACCCTAGGTATTTTAATCAACTTTCAACTGGATTGGACATGGTTGGATTGGCAGCAGACTGGCTGACATCAGCAGCAAATACTAATATGTAAGTAGCAGATTTTTTTCCATATTAATATTTAATGTAATTTTATGGTTATAGTCTAAAATATTAGCTGCTGTAGCTGAATGAAAGAAAGGATACTTTTATGTTAAGGTTTCTGGAAAAACAATTGTCTGCTTTTTAAATGTTTGCTACAGCTATTTACATGAAGACTTTCAACACTGTCCTATAGGCTGTCGTCTCTAAAATTTCATCATACTAATATGATGTCAGTTTTGCAAACTCCCCCCCCCCAAAAAAAAATACAGAAAAAATATTTTAACAATTTGCATGCATAAATATGTAAAATGAAAGGTGTGCTAAGTGAGCAGTTGCATTCATGTAGAGGGGTTATGTACAACCCATACTCAGAGAAGTTAGAGCCATTGCTTTCTGTAAGAAAGAGGTGCAGAATTTGAACTATGGGGTTTTTTTCACTTTGGGACTAGGAAGCATTTTTGTGCACTTGCTTAGCTTCATGCACTGTCTCGTCATTGTGAATAGGGCTGCTGACGTGTGTGCTCCTAGGTGTGCACACAGGTTTTTGCAAGGAGGGGGTCTAACTACCCAGCAGCTCTTGTGCCTGGAAAAGGTGGGCAAGGTTTGTTTCACTGAAATGGCTGGAAATGGAGTCTCAAGCACTCTCGGCATTTCTCTTTCTAGATATTTGACATCAAATCGGAAGGAAGATTATCAAAAGTACCATAAAACAGAACTCTACCCAGTGCAAGATAGAGTATATTGTGGCTATAATATAATGTAATATTGGAAAAAGATGTGTTAGTATTGTAGATGAAAGCATTAAATATGGACATTACTACATTTCAGGTTCACCTATGAAATTGCTCCAGTGTTTGTACTTTTGGAATATGTCACACTAAGGAAAATGAGAGAGATGATTGGCTGGCCAGGGGGCTGTGGCGATGGGATATTTTCACCTGGTACATGATATTTCAAGCTTTCTTTATTTTTCAGACTATGCTATATGACATCCCCTGTGGTTAAAGACTAAACATAATTAAATATGCATGTTTGAGAGGACACTTGCCTATAACCACCAGGGGCCTCTTTGAGATAAAGTATTGCATGTTTATGAATTTTAGGGATGTGATTCTGAGGGTCTGTTTGAGCAAATTGCACTGCATTATGAGCAGCTGTTATGGCACATGGGAAACATAATCAGAAAAGACATTTGCCTTGCAGTTTGCTTTGCCCCTGCTTTTTACGGGTTACATGAGATAGAAAGAGTATTGTATTTATAATGGAGGGAAGAAACACAACGATGCTGTCCATCACTGCAGGGGAAATTGGAACAAAGAGGGAAAGATGTAGCATTCCTTTAAGTCATTTTAGTGGGGTTGGTTAGATACTGGCAACATTACAGTCTGCAGTTGGCTTTCCATGTGTGAGCTGGCCTGTTGGGCTCAAGGGGGTACTTGGGTGGGGAGTTAATCTGAGTGCTTAAAGACTCAGAAACCTGGTTCCTTCAGGGCAAGTCTATAAAGCAAAAAATGAGTGTGATTAACTGTAGAGAAATCATTAACTCCGACAAACCCTACATTGTTAAGACCTTTTTTTTTTTTAAATCATTCCACTTAGTCTTTTGATTTATACTCTGTCACTGTCTATCTTATTCTGGAACTTCATTGCTAAAAATGTTGGCCTATGTCACTGAATTGCAAAAAAATGGAAGAATTTACATTGGGTGTAACATCTTGGCTTGTCAAAAGAGAACAGACTGATAGCTGATGGGGAAGGAGCCCTTCTGGAAAGAAAGTTCATTGACCTAGTAGAGAGGGAAAGAGTATTTGGACTATCGAGCAAAGGAAAGACCTCAGCGATAACAGTCTAGGATGCTCTCTGAGGGCTTGAATGGTAAAGTTCATACTGTGCAGAAGATCAGGCAAGGCTTATCTTCAGCTTTTCACATCTGAATGTACATGTGGGAAGTGATGCAGGAGTTTTCTCCTGGACCTTTCCACAGAGGTGGAGAAAAAGATGAGAAGAATTTACATTATTTCTTGTTGAATCCTTATTTAAAAAGCACTGGGAACAAAAGGTCTGATAGCTCTCACTGTAGCGCTTAGAGGTCCTGAGCAAAACCGTGGCCTCCATCACACAGAGCAGTATCTAAAGAGGTATCACAAGCCCAGAACCTGCGGTAAAGTTCTTGGGAACTGGACAGTGCTTGGTTACTGTCCAGTCCCTGGCCTGACTCAGTACAGCTGGTCTTCAGTTCTTCACCTTGAAGGCTTGAGCCACAATAGCCTCACTGGGCTGGTCATGGACATTAAGAGGGGAGAGAAGAGCAATAGCTATGCTGCTGAGCCAGACCTGCTGGGCAGAGGCTGGGCACAGGCGGCAGGAGGGGGCGAAAGGCTCAGTGCAAGCACCAGATCTGCTCAAGTCTGGCAAACTGTGCTTGAGCTGGTGTGAGTCAGGAAAGATGGATGCCTCAGGAGGAACCACCGTCCCTCCCAGGTCAGCGAGAGGTCCCTGCCGGAGCTGGGCGCCAGGAGATTGCTAGCGTGTCAGGATGCTGGAGCTCACTTCATGGAGCTGAAACCTGCGTGGGGACGGACACTCTGGAAGACATGGACCTGTGCTGGCTGTTGGCACTGCTGCCCTCCTCATGCTTTCTTTCCCTGGTTTGTGCAAAGTACAGCTCTCTAATTCACTCTTTTAAGCCAACAATAACCAGTGTGCGGGTTCTGCTGTTTTAGGCAATAATTAAAATAATCTCTATGCTGTCTTCTCATATCAAACTGTCACAGCTTCAGCTGAAGGCCTTACTGTTGTGAAGAAAAGGTTCTTACGCTCTGCATTCTCTGGAATGAAATATGCCGTATCAATACATGCAAAGCATAAAGGCCTGATTAGATTCTCCAAATTCTGTAGGTGTGTTTTGTTGCCTGCAATTAGGTATGGATGTAAACACAGCTGCAAAATTAAAGGCAGAATGTGGGCTTATTAATAAGCTTAGGGTTAAATGGCTAGGTAATAAATACTAATAGGAAAGCATGCTATTGAAGAAACTTAATGTTTCAGTCTTGATTCTTTTGACACTGAGCCAATGGCTTTGGACAAGATAGGCCAAATTTCTTCAACTTGGACACCTTAGTTCAGTCACTTAAATTATCATCAGCAGCTGTTACATGACATCTGCATTTTTTAGGGACAGATACCCAAGCATTTCCTCTTAATCTCCCCATTTCTTGTTTTGTTATTTGTAAGAAGAGGTGTAGAAATATGTTCATATCTCTCAAGATAGTTGAAAGGGCAAGAAAGAATGTTATCTGAACTGACCCCCATGCCAGTGATGCCATCCCTCTGCGGCATTTCCCCTTGGATTTACAGGAGGACCAGTGGGGTCAGGGAGAGCCCAGAGCAGGGGCAGCCTCACTGCAAGAGGAGAGCCAGGACACTGATGGGAAATGACAGGCACAGTTTCTGTGGGCTATGGAACAGTATATATATCTCTAGTGGGATAACTACAAATCTTAGAAAAGTCAAAACAATGTTAAATTTGCCAGCACATACACCCTGCTGGTGTAACGTGATGTAATGTCACTGCTTTCAGCAGAGCTACCTTGATCTGCTCAAAGAGTGGATTTTGTCTTATCTCATCTTGGCTGCCAAGCGTTGCGTGTCTGCCCTGGGCTAGTTACCGTGGCTCCCATATATTCATGGGAGAGACGTGGATGCATTTGCAGGGCAAGTCATCCCACCCACCACAAGCATGAACTGAACCATTTTCTGGAAGTGTCTGTCTTGTGCTCTTCATTCCATTCTTAGGTGGATGAAAGTTCGGTTAGTTGAACTCAACCTCAGCTGCACTCTGACCTGTTCATTTAAGAGCCTAAAACTGTGATCAGTATACACCTTCGCTTTATATAAATATATGTGCATAAACATCAGTATGTATTCAATCTGTATATATGTATATATGTAGAGAGAGTATATATACAGGATAAAACTAGTGGATTTTATGTATACATGTCTGTGTGTGTGCGTTTACGTGTGTACATATGTAAAAGTACTTGGACTCTGCCTCAGGTTCTGTATTATATTCCCATAGTGCTCATGCAGCATTAATGTATAACCAAGCATTGTTCCACTGTAGACACAGAGGCTCAGTTTGTAAAAATCCCAAAAAGGAAAAATGAAGTGCTTCTTTTAATTTATGCATTGATAATTGAAATATGTGAACAGAATACTGTAGAGCTGTCATCTGATACCCATCTTGAAGTGGGTAAAATACCCATCTTGAAGTGGGAATTTTAAGTCAACGAATGCCAGTGATTTTGAGGCTAGTGTTAGGGACATGAAACCTTTTCCCCTTGCTCCCATCAGAGGACAAATAAAGAGAAAAATACTTGTTAGAATTACTCTTTTTCCTTTCTCTTCCCTCCCCCCACTCCAGTTATCCAGCAGATGGTATCTGTTGAGACTCACTGTGTGGGTTTCCTCAGAGCTGGGGCATGAAACATCACCCTAATTTGGGAGGGGTGAGCACAGTTGAGGTTGCACTTGGAAGCCCCCTGGGAAGTTGCCTTGTGGTGGCATCTGCTTGTGAGGTGGAACAGAGTGGGGATTATGTGTGTGGAAAGATAAGATTGGGGACTAAAGGAGAGATGGTAACAAAAATGGGAATGGAAGGAAACCCCCATCATTTTTTGCAGCAGTACTTTTTGCATAAATTGTTATTTGGGTGTAGCAGACCCTGTTATTACACAACCCAGCTGTGAGGAGCATCAGGAAGAAGAATCTGCCGTTAGGCAGAAACATGAACATTGCAGTTAGAAAAACTGTAGCAAGACTTGTCGTTTGTTCTGCAATAATATTACAATGCATAGAAAAAGTAACAGTGTATTACTGTGGACTCCAGGTGGTGCCATATCTAACATGTATGCTATGTTGATTGCACGTTTCAAGATGTTCCCAGAAGTTAAAGAAAAAGGAATGGCAGCTATTCCCAGACTGGTTGCATTCACATCAGAACATGTATGTGCTTCTGTTTTCTCCTATCTGTTACATCTGCTTGTATGAATTTATGATGAAGAAAATAGCTAAACGGGAATTTGTAGCTGGCTGTCTTCATTTCTGTTATTCCTTCACTGGAAACAAAAAAATGGGAAGGGGCTGGCTTTTGATACGTAGAGGGATGAGCTGTGTGGTCATCTGTGGCTGAAAGCCAGGGAGAGCAGGTTCTACAAACCACTGCCATTTTTTGCTCTCACTTGCATCTGTACAAATGGTAAGGACCACATCAAACAATGAGAGCTTATCATCAGGCTTCAGCACTTTCTGCCAAAATTGTCTCTTGTTTGGGTCACTGTAAGTCAAAATTTTTCTAGCTGAATCCACTCCTGCTGTTATTTAATGAGAGGGTGATAACATAACATGAAGACAGTAGCGTGGAGATGCTCTGTGTGTGTACAGCAGAGCAGCTGAAGTATACGGTGGGGAGCTGGGCTTTGCCGTGGGCTTCTATTTGTGAGCAAAAGCTTCAGCACACCGGGAGTCATCATGGGCACCAACGGGATCTGGCACAGCAAAAGGTGAGGGGAGGTGGGCCCTGGAGAAATCAGAGTGGTCCTCATGGAAGAAATGTGGGGTGTTTGGCTCTTTGAACAACTATCCAGGAGTCATATTTCTGTCCATATTATGAGGGTTGTTTTGGGTTTATGGCCATTTATGCCTCCCTGCAGCTTATAGTGGAGAATGTGTGTGCAAGAGAAAGGGGAAAAGGAAGGGTTATACCCAGGAGGGGCTGTGAGCTCTCTTCAGCATTCATGACCCCTTCTAAATTTCTCTCCAGCTGTGTGGGCTTGGCCAGAAAGGACTCTTTCATGGCTGGAGATCAGCAAGATGCTGTCCATGGGAGGTGACAACGTCCTCCTAGCTACCTGTTTCCACACAGAAGCACAAAATGTTAGGGATTGGAAGGGACCTCAAAAGATCATCTAGTCCAATCCCCCTGCCAGAGCAGGAACATTCAGATGAGGCTGCACAGGAAGGCGTCCAGGCGGGTTTTGAATGTCTCCAGAGAAGGAGACTCCACAACCTCCCTGGGCAGCCTGTTCCAGTGCTCTGTTACCCTGTTTTGACTTATCAGAGAACATGTGTACATGCTGTGTGAGTGTGAAGAGCAAGGTGTCCTAAAAACTGATCAGAAACATCTGGAAAGACATCTCTCAGAGGATGTCAGTAGAATGAGATGAGATACGCAACTGTGGGCACCACATTGCAGAATAATTGTCCCCAAAGCAGTCAGAGGGAAGGATATTCTACAAATGAGTAGCAACTTTCCAAAGTTGCCTGTACAGCTACAGATGCGTTATTCATATGGAAGTTATAGACCTAATAAGTCTTGCAAATAAGTTTCAGCGTGATTATTTAAAATAACAAATCCTATTAATAATTAGAGAATTTCATTGTATTCATAGTGATGAAATGTTAAACAATGAACCAAATTGTGCTGTCAGTCTCAAAATAATGAAATTAGCTTTAATAATTGTGTTTTCATGCCAGGGAAGAAGCAGTTCCCTTAGCAAATTAAACAGTCTAAAATCAAATATACTAGCAAATCCATAGAACAGCATCTGAAATCTGTTACACTTTTAAAGGATCTTGAAATTACAATTTTGTTGCTTACTCAATCAAGGTTTTTTATGAAGTATGTAGTGATGCATCTTCCAGGGAAGTTAAGAAACCATACTAAGTGAAGACAGGATCCTTTAACCCTTAATTGCCAAAAGGATATGGGATCGGGGTTTAACCCTCAAAATAGCAGAGGCTGCTACAGGAATTGCAGAGACCCAGAAGTATAATCCCTTTTTTAGACAGGAAATGTCATGCAGAACCTGAATAGACACTAACATATGAGAATGTCATTTGTCTCATTTATCACGTCACAGTGATTTTCTACTTCCTTTTAGTCTCCCCAGCCTGATTGTGGTTTCTCTCTGCCACAAATTGGATGCTTTTGTAAGACAATGGCCATGGAATAAGCAGTCTGTAAACAGAATACTAAATAAACCGTAAAGTTACTTTATGTGTTTGGAAACACTTAGATTTTTGTCTCAAAATTTTCAGACAGAGGTAGAGATTGCAATATCAGTGATTTTCAGACAAGTATGTCAGCATCACAGACTGGACTCTGCTTTAATTCGTACTGATCTAGAGCTTCCATTACTATAAACGAATGAAGTTATGCCACAATTGTCATCAATATTACTGTAATCAGAACCTGGCCTCAATCTGGTGCCATCATACGTTCAGCTGCCAGTGGGGGAGAAAGGAAGGAAGGAGTAATTCACAGCTCCTGAGTAATTCCCTTCCTAATTTAGGAGTGCATCATGTTGCTAAATTAAGAGTGTCACTCTCTGCACAATCAGAGAAGAGAGGCACCTCTGGAGGGAAACTCAGAGCATCCAATTTAGGAACCTCAATATTCCTAAATTTAGACGGTCTAAATCACCTTAGGGAGGGGTTCAGCTACTTCTGTGCATTGACTGTACACAGCGATCAGCCTCCTGACATATGCAACCTACATTAGGTACCTAAAATAGGTTATGAGACTATTTCAACCGTGCATGTTCCCAGTAAGCAGATCTTCCCTGAGCTGTTCAGTAAGACCGTGACTTATCTCTTACTCTGCATCTGTTTATTTGTGTTTCACCAGTGATTGTGAAGTACACTGTAGTTGCCTAGCTCAGTCTTGACACAGGTATAATTTCACCAAGATGCACTTGCTCAGGACTTAATTCTGTCCCCTGTATTCACCACTGCGTCATTAGTGGTTCTTTCATCTGCGCTGGTGCAGGAGCAGTGGTGTCCTTCAGGGCAGCTGTTCTGGACTGCATGTGACACAAGAGACCTTGACTCAGAGGGGTAGAAGCGATGCATGCTAGTTGTAAAAAAAACCTATTTTAGTCTGCCCTTTCAAATACACTGAAAAATCCAAGATGATGCCTCCTCCTGTGTCCCAGTGCATCAGCTTTAGGCTGCTGTGGGTGTTCAGCTGAGCACATCCCCTTTTCAGTGTGGAGAAAGTGGCTAAAAGGGAGAGCTGCCTCCTCAGAATATTTTCATTAATCCGTTTGTCTATAAGGCAAGTCCTGTTCAATTTTAACCTATTCCCTGTTGTGATTTTGACCTGGCCAACTAGCACTCTGCTAGACAGCATCCAGTGGTAGCTGGGAATAGCATGGAGCAGGGGTCACCCGTGACAGGTGAAAAGGACAAAGTCATTGTACTCTGAGGAGGAAAGAGGTGCAAAAGGGAAAAGTTTAGCTGTAGACAACTAGTTGGGTTCAGGTTAAAAACCAGTCTTTGGCCTTTTTATTTGATAGTATAAAAATAGCTGAACAGACTTGTGGCTTTTATGTGGACACCATGGCTATATGGACTCATTCCACAGTTCAGGGAATGAAAAAAAGCTGGGCATAATTGGAAAGACACAGAGATTTCTTCGTCTCTGCTGTTCTCCTACCCAGCAAGACTGTGCTCATGTAGTCCACATAAACTTTCCTAAATTCCCACCCCCTCTAGCAGCTGCCACGAGGAGGAACACCCTGTCAGCTGCTCACCGGGGAAATGGCAATACAACTCGTGTCTTAGTTTTGGAAGAGAAACCACAGAGAAAAAAATGGCAGTTCACCCAGGTAGAGTGCTGGAGGAACACAGAGGGGGTGTCTCTGCCTCTGGCATCCCCCCATCTGCACTGTTCTCGGGGCAAAACGGCTCCTTCCCGAGGCTTCACTGGCAGTATGGCAGCTCAGGTGGAAGGTGTCAGCACTGTAGGCAGCTGGACATATACTCAGAGGGACCTCATTCTCTGAAGGAACACTAGGAGCATCTGTGAGAGGTGGTTTGTCTATGGTGGTAGGGGAGCACCCTCACAGTCATAGTGCATGCAGAATCCACACATCAATTAGATCAGGGGAGGCAGTTTGCAATAAATCACTGCTTCAGCTTCTGGCACACTGATTTCCCCTCGTGTATAAGCCCCATTACTTGCAGGGAATACAGCAAACCGCACCTGTAGGTGTGGGAGAAGAGTGGCTTTGCAGAGTTTTTTAATAGTTTCTGAAATCTAAAATGGAGGTTCTTGGCACTGAGACAGAAATTATAAAGTAACTTCTGTCTCACAGCAGGCAGCTTGACAGACCTCTGTTTCATGCAGCTTGTGGAAGATTTTAGTTTGCTTTCTGTGCAGAATGAAAAGCTGATCAGTAGTCCCACCACTTTGTGGCAGGTAACATTGTCCTTTAGCCAGGCTGCTTAGGAGGCAGTTTCCAGGACCTGCACCCGCACGAAGCTGGCCAAGGGGTGACCTGTGTGGTGGGGCTTCCAGGGAAAGATTTGAGGAGCCTGGAGATCATATTTTCCATTTGGTGACATAAATTACAAAGCCCTAAGTTATATTCCTATGCATATAGAATAAGTAGGAAGTGTTTTCATTTCCACTTAAGAAAACTAAAAATCAAACCTGTGGATTCCTACATTCTTTCTTTGCATTACCTAATGCATAATAACCAGAAAATTATTGCTTGATGGTATTTGAAGCCAGAGGGAAACAGTGAAAAAGTTGGTCTTAATTTGAGGAGCAACTTAATTGAAGTAACTGCATTCAAATCAAAGCAAAAACATTTTCCAGAAGGGCAGTGCTCTAGGGCAGCCTGTTCCAAAGGAGACATTCATCATTTGAGCCTAATCCTTCATCTGGTCGATATCTCATGACTTTTACACTTTACAAGATCCTTCTGAACTCAGTGCAACGTTTCTTATCCACAGATAATGCTGTAAAACTATTGGCACTGGGGGAAAAAAAAGAGTTGTGAGTCTTGCTGAATTAGAAAAGCAGTGTGAAGTTATATGGTTCAAAAATGCAAAAGATGGAAATAGTAGTATGTTGTGCAAAAACATTTCTCCCCTGATATTAACAACTTTAAAAATTGAATAGCAGTAACTAAAGGAAACAATTGCAAACATATGTGTCATTACAGTGTACTTAAAAACGTGATGGGACACAGTATACTCTTTGTCGATAACTGAAGGAGGAGCTATACCTTACAATGAGACATTAAAGATAGGATTCATGTCACTTAACTTAAATCACCTAAACTGTAAACATTTAATCTGAGTTAGTCTATGCACTTTTTATAGCCAATAAAAAGAGAACGAGATCTGCAGAAGACAACTCATCCTTGTCTAAATGGGTGCCAAAGCCTTGAGAATGAGGTGCCTTCTGGAGATACCTTTTCTTCCCCACTATTGAAAGAGCCAGAACAGCAAGCCTAGATCAGACACACACTTTTCAATGATCAAAATTAAGAGAGAACTAGCCCAGCCTACAGCTCTAGGGATCCCACATTGTTTAAAGCCCAGGGGAGATGGAGCGGAAGGCATATGTGCTTGTCCTGTCCTGGCATGTGGTTGATGGGGTGAGGCTGGGGGTCCATGTCTGCAGAGCACCAGCTGCCAGAGACCAAACCTGCAGACCTTGGAGAGGTTTCAGCCGCTGGATGGCTTGGCTTGCTTGGCATTTCAGAACTCACTCCTTCCGTAAAGCTTGTGCCACTCTGGATTTATGTGAGCAGGGAGAAACTGCAATCTGAAAAACCAGCTGTGGCCTCTGGGGCTCGCAGCATTAAGATGATTCTTCCTGACAGATTCAGCCATGCCAGATTATGAGCAATTAATTTTACAAGCTATAAAAATAGAAGCGTCTGTATCTTCAAGCACTGTTCATTTAAGATAATGTCATACTTTTCAGCATCATAACATTTTTAATTATTCTAATTATACTTTTTCCAAAAGGCCTACTTATTATTGCACCTGTAATAAATTCACAATGTGTTTTTACTCTACATAGCTAACTATCAAAAAATGGCTATCTGGCAAACAAACTTATTCCTATCAGCATTTGAAATTTTAGACAAAGGGAAGATTGTCCTGGCTCAAGATCAACGGGTTTTTTTCCTTATTAGTAATATACTTTTGTCACTACTACTGACTAATGCTCTGTGCCTTCTCCTTCACCATTGAATTTTAACCACATGTCTTTTCCACACACCCATTTCCTGTGCGGCACCGCATGAAGGGAGGGAGGGTTAGAGCCGCAGTGACAGCCCACTCCCTTCTGTGTGTCCTTCTGTCTCTGATGAGCACAGGACAGTGGTGAAACTCCGGTCTTGCCATCTTCTCCGAGCCTGGTTTTTCCTTCAGGGCTGGGATCAGGCAGTCTGCCTCTGTCCTTCCTTTTAGACCCTGGTTCTCCCACCATAAGACTTCAGATCTGCGTAACTCCTACATGGCTGCGTCATGAAAGATGCTGTTCAAGCTCATGTCCTTGCAGGGCCAAATGGTCTGTAGCCCCACATTCCCAAAGTGGTCACAATTAATGTTGATCTTCCCCGTTAGCCCAGCTGAATCTGTCAGTAGTTCTGCCTAACCAGGCTTATTTCTGCAAGCCTTTGCTTCTCTTTGACCTTTATATTTCTCTGTGTTTACCTTTATATTACACAGGCAATCAAATTTTCAGCACCGTCCCAGGAATATTAAAATGAATTTTAATAACATAAACGTTAGGAAAGTTTTCTTTGCTCTTAAAACTATTTTTCCCATTTTCGCTTTCATCCTGGCTCTCTTAGAGCCTCTTGGGCAGTTGGAGTAATTCCTCTAATGTTACCCTGAGACACAAAAACATAACAGCAGTCATATATCTGTGACTGTATCCACAGAATGAGCAATTTCATATTCAAATTTTGTTTAGCAGTTGTAATTGCATTTACCCTTCTGTGCACAGACTTCTGTATTTCTTCCCAGTTTATCCCTAAACCTGTTTTTGTTCCTGGCTACTGAATTCCCTTCAATCTGTAAAAAGCCTTCAGGCAACCAAGCTATCAGTACTATATTCATTTTTTTCCCCCTCTATGCTGTATGAGCAGTGCCATGAGACTTCTCAATGAGACAGCTGAGCTTGGCTGTATTCCAGTGGATGCCTCTGAGTATGTGGGCTTAAATTTCTTCCTCTAGTAAACCATTCAGATCGCAGAATCACAGAATGTTAGGGATTGGAAGGGACCTCGAAAGATCATCTAGGCCAATCCCCCGCCAGAGCAGGAACACCTAGGTGAGGTTACACAGGAAGGCGTCCAGGTGGGTTTTGAATGTCTCCAGAGAAGGAGAATCCACAACCTCCCTGGGCAGCCTGTTCCAGTGCTCTGGCACCCCCACTGTGAAGAAGTTTCTTCTCATATTTAAGTGGAACCTCCTGTGTTCCAGTTTGTACCCACTGTCCTTTGTCCTATCATTGGTTGTCACCGAGAAGAACCTGGCTCCATCCTCGTGACACCCACCCTTTATATATTTATAAATATTAATGAGGTCACTCCTCAGTTTCCTCCAAGCTAAAGAGACCCAGCTCCCTCAGCCTTTCCTCATAAGGGAGATGCTCCACTCCCTTCACCATCTTTGTTGCCCTGTGCTGGACACTCTCCAGCAGTTCCCTGTCCTTCTTGAACTGAGGGGCCCAGAACTGGACACAATATTCCAGATGAGGTCTCACCAGGGCAGAGTAGAGGGGGAGGAGAACCTCTCTCGACCAACTAACCACCACCCTTCTAATCCACCCCAGGATGCCATTGGCCTTCTTGGCCACAAGGGCCCAGTGCTGGCTCATGGTCATCCTGCCATCCACCAGGACCCCCAGGTCCCTTTCCCCTACGCTGCTCTCTAATAGGTCATTCCCCAACCTATACTGGAACCTGGGGTTGTTCCTGCCCAGATGCAAGACTCTACACTTGCCTTTGTTATATTTCATTAATTTTTTCCCTGCCCAACTCTCCAGCCTGTCCAGATCTCACTGGATGGCAGCACAGCCTTCTGGCGTGTCAGCCGCTCCTCCCAGTTTGGTGTCATCAGCAAACTTGCTGATAGTACACTCAATTCCCTCATCCAAGTCTTTGATGAATATATTGAATAATACTGGTCCCAGAACTGACCCTTGAGGGACTCCACTGGATACAGGCCTCAATCCATACTTTCTTTTTTAAGGCATTTTGAATAGTTCTGGTTTCTATTAGAAAACCAAATTAGAGTAGTAAATCTATTTTAACTAGTATGTTATGAGGAGCAAAATTCATCAATGGAATGTCATTGACTCAAAACCCAGTGAAATATACCTGTGACTCTTCACTCATACATGTCTACCTGTATTTATATATTACACTACCCACATCGGTTTGTGTAATACATGAATAAAAAACTGATAAATTATTTTAAGTATATCAATTCAATCCTAGCTTCACATAGCAAATCAATGAACTGACATTATGCTGGCAATATTCTAGCTTTATTTCAGTTTTTTCAAAGTGTGAAGATATCTTCCTAAACTTAGAAATTTTTCATAAGCCTCCTGATGCTGGGAGCCTCCTCATGGCCTCTTCTCTCCCCTGCTCTCATAAAGTCACACCGCTGCACCATGGGGCTGAGGAAGATCCACAAGGTTGGGAAGACACTTCAGGATCTTCCATGTATAGAGGTTTGGGGATTGGTCCCAGTCCAGGCCTTAATTTACAGTGCATTTCTACTTGGGAAAAGTCCACTGATTTTAGTGAAGCTGATGAAGCTCAAGGAAATATGTGTGTTCCAAAATTCAGTTTCGTGAAATAAATTACGTACCATGAGAAATATCAGTGTGACGCTGACCAGGCCCTTGACGTTCCATGTGCAAATACTTCCTAGCACTTTGTGACTCCAACTAGAAACAGAGAAGGGCAAACTCTGTATCTGATCTGAGCATGTCACTAACCTGTGGTTTTAATAGGCTAGACAATAATAGTGTGTTAAAATCAAGTATCTACCAGTTTCCAGAGCACTGATGCCCACAGGTACTGTACACTTTCCACTCTCACAGACAGCAGATGTCACAGGGCAGGGTCCATAGGGAAAGGGAAAAAATCTTCTCACCTGATGTCGCTTGAAAAGATGAATCCTTCCAGGAGGTGCCTGTTTAGGCTGATTAGGCTAGCTGCAGTGAACCCAGGCTAATTCAGCAAAACACTGAAGGCACTAATCCCTTGTTGCTCATCTGAGCGCATGGGTATGTGTTTCATTTGATCATCGGCTTGCATGGAAGTCAGTCTGACATGTAAATGTTTGCATGTGCCTAATTCAGGGGCTAGGGTGGTTTGTTGTACTAGGGTCTTAAAAATGATTGTAGGTCTAGACAAGGTGGTCAATGGCTGTTCATTACGCATCATTGGTATACTGCAGCCATGCCCCATGGGGAGAGCTATACCAACCACAGCATTAAAAAAAAAAACTTTGTATGAAAAATACCATTCTCTTGAAGATGTATTTTTAAATTGTCCACGTATCATCAGTGAATCATGGCTCAAGAACTGTCTGAACTTCTCAAAAATGTCTGAACACGGAAGAACTCTATGAGCATCGTGAAAACTTAAGGCATCTCAGCCAAAACAGTAAGATACAGGCACATGAAAAAAGAAGTTTGGAGTGGAAAGTCTTAGGCAACTGTAACAACAGTAGTCAGGTCTGTTAATGATAATTACCCCCGAGTGATTTCTAAGACAAGGAAAAGGGTTTTACTTACTGAACGGAAGGTACATGTTGCAGTTTTACTCTTCTTCCTATCTCTTTCACAAAGTTGATTTGGAATTGATTTTCATTTGTCAAAGTGTTCATTATGCAGGAAGCCCTTAGGTATGCATTGAAATCCCGATGATTTCACGGCCTTTAAGTGAAGCAGACGTGTGTAACCGTCATGTCCATCTCTTCCCCTATAGCTCTACTGCTCTCATTACAGCTGAAACCAAATACTCACTTGACAAAGCAGTAGTGATTACTTCTCTGCTTTGTGGTCTGCTTCTCTACTCCCGCAGAATAAATGTCTTTGTTTCTTCTTTAACATCTCAGACATCTCAAAAGCCCTGTTAGATTTTTATCTCCTTTTATAGTGTTACATCCCGAGCTAATGGTACTGTAGTATATGCAAAGAATTTGCAGGTTTTTTGAGTTTGGTTATCTGTAGTTAAAATTACTTTGGACAATATTGTTACAGCTGTCTTTGAGTTAATAAAAATCAGATTCTTGGTGGTGTAATTTGATATAAAACTATTGCATTATCATAATCACTAGGATTTAAATTAGAATTATAAACCAGTACTGGCTAAGGAGTTAAAGTCATATGAGATAGAGAAAATTAGACTGACTTGCACTCCAGTATATAATTTCCACTTTTTATTGTGTATATACATATTAACTAATAGTCCTACTAATAGCACAGTTCTGATTTTAAACTGCAGTAGCTCTGTTTATTAATGGGAGTTATTACTGGCTTTCACTGGCATGAGATCACAATTAGGCTTCCTATCTTTATTTCTCTCAGTATGTTATTTGGCCAGAAGTTATATAGCAGAAGCACATCGCTCTGTATGTTACGAACTAAATGAATTCTCTAGGGGATAATTTTTTGTTTCAGTAAATCAAGTTCATAGCTGAATCTGTACAAGCAATAGAAGCTGCAGGTATGCATCAAATACAGAATTTGGGTCCTTCGTCAGCCACAGTTGTGTATTTAACATTCCAGATGAGAGTGATTGTTGTTTCACTAATTGACTGTAGTGACCTTATATGAAGCCTCAAATTACAGTGACTGGTTTCCAAAAAGTCTATGAATAGAATTACTGCCTGTGTGGGATTATTTGCCGAAGGGCCTGGAAGAATGTAGTGTTTTATATTAAATTGGATAAGGAATAATTATAAAAGTAATAAATAATAATAAATGTATTTTTTCAGAGTCACTTTTCTGTGAAGAAAGGAGCTGCAGCCTTGGGTATTGGTACAGATAGTGTGATTCTGATTAGATGTGATGAAAGGTAAGTAAAGATGCCAAACACAGCTCTCTTTGTCTGTACATAGAAGAAGATCATCAAGTGCTCAGCTCAGAGAGAGCATATAGGATGCAGTTAACAGTTAGCATAATTCATCATAGCACTATCATCTGTAGCAGCCTTACGGTGATTTATCCCGCTTGAGGAACTGGCTCTGTCAGTAGCTTCTTTACAAGTCGGTTTTTGGAGCTCATAAAAAAATCTTAAAGTTCCCATCCTCAGGGATTTCTGATATTTCTTTTACTTTATCCTGAAGTGAAACAAAAAGTTCAACTAACTATCATTCCTTACACATTCTGCTAAGAAATGAGGAAGAACCTTGTTTTGGTCAAAATGGAGCATTTCGACACTCAGATTTTGATCCATTAAAATGAACTGAAGTGAGCCTTTTAAAGCAGTAAAATATCGAGGTGCATTTGCTAATGTAATTCTATTACTTCATGTTCTCACCATCCTTCTCAGCTGGGCTGCATTTCCCCCAGTGCCCTTGATGGGGACACCCCTGCGATGGGAGTAGCACATCAGGCACCTAACCTATGGGTTCCATCAGCAATACAAAACCAGTGGTAGATAACTTCTTGTTTAACTCACCTGACTAAAAGTTTTTGATTCTCTATGAAAACCCATTTTGAGGAAGTAAAGGAATATTAACAAAATCAACATGTGCTGATGCAGATTTTCAGTTTTAGGGAAAACATGCTTTCTGTGGGACAAAAATTAATAAAACAGTCCTTATCAATTCTACTGAGAATCTTTTCAATAGAATATGCTCTTACCATGAGTCCTAAATATCATTCATATAAGGTATTGAATTATTTATGCCTCTAGCATAAATGGAAGGTTTTACTCTGCTCTCACATTAAAAGAACAATATCAACTAATTACAGTGCTAATCACAGTGCCTGCATATTGACTTATGGGCTTATTATCTCTTTATTAACAAAAGACTGAGCACACCTTGAAGAGGAATTAATGACAACATCAACACAACCAACACACATCAAAGTAAATCTCCAATTGTTCCTAATCACTAAACACAGACACGGATCAATGAAGTCATGTCTTCCTTTTCTTCTTGTGCGAATTCAGCATGATGATTTTCTGTGAAGACCATAATGCTTACCTTGCCCACTCTGAACTAAACAATGGGATTACTGTGCGTCACACCAAATCCCAGCAGATGTCACCAGGACAAAACGGGTTGTTTGCACAGGATGTGAGCTTGTGCAGTGGAGAGGGCCCTCTGTGAAGGTGTGGACCTGTGGGAGAGTGAAGGAGCATCACGAGATCCTTTTGATGTTTCCAGCATGACCAAGCATGCTTGTTGCTGGCTCTTCTCTTCCCCATCCTGACCCACATCTGCCAAGTTTGCCTCATTTTGCTGTATCATGGGACTATGTAAATGCGTGGTGAATTCCAAGCCAGGAGAACATGCAGAAAATCAAGTTCTTGCTCATACCTCAGACCTGACGACCATATATTTCCATTGCCTCTTTTACTACCATGCAGACATGTTGGTAGCGATAGCATATTACTTGCAGGTTTGGAGTCAAAACACTTTAGTATCGTGTGGCAACAGTGAAGATTGTACAGATGCGGGTAATACGAGAAGACTTTGACACCAACGCTTATTCTATCTACAGTGTCCTTTTGCTGCTGAGTCTCTTCTGCCTCTTCCAAAGCCAATCTACTGCTTACTCCTTGGTAAAGCTTGCCGTACTCCACATGACCAGGGTCTGGATAATCACTTGTCTTGATAAAAAATATTTGGCAACGAAGGGTTCTGCCCAGCTCTGTGTGTGTTTGTATGCACAAGCTCAATAAATAAGAAACCATTAAAGGCCAACATCTGAACTGTGTTTGGAGGAGGAAATCATTGCCTTCCTTTGGCATGCTTTTTTTTTTTTCTTTATTACTCTAATGATTCCAGAAACAGTTTTTGAAGATAAAACAGCTACCGCTTTTCTCTGAACATGTCATGTAACTGGGAGGAACTCGTGATGACCTGAATACTCTTCAGACCTTGAACTTCCGTGAGAAAAATCAGGGCTAATTTTTAGACAGATTTTTGCAAAAAACTCAACAGTGCAAACCCATTTCTACTGAAATAATTACTGACTTATTGTGAGCTGTGCAAGGATGAAAACTTATAAAACCTAGCCGTATCTTATTACAAGAAATTAGGGGTTTTTTTTTCATTTACATCCATGCAAATGTCATGAAAACACTTCAGGGTTTTATGTAATGTAAAAGTAAAACCAAAACAGATGGGTTTAATTGCTTCCCTAAAACTGCTATTTTGAGCTTTACTAAATGATTTTTTTATATAGCAACAGGAAACACTGATATATATATATATATATATATATATATATATATATATATATATAACAGTGACGGAAAAAAAATGTGTCCAACTATACTAAAAAGTGAAAAAGTCCTTCAAAGCACATATGCGCATAAAAATCTAAATGGACAACACTTAAATCCAGTGAAGAGTTTATTCCTGTATTGAGCGCAACTGTCGTGTTTGTATTGTGGTTATGCATACTCTCTTCTTAGCTAGTCTTTCTTGTGGCTAAAGCAAAGAGAAAACTTAACCTCAGTGTTCAATATTAGTGCTGTTCTACCTTTTGCCTAATCCATTTACAGGATTTCATAAATTAGCCTTCAAGCCTTATACTGCTGAGTCTGAATCTCATATGGATGATTCATACCAAGTATGTTGTAAATACAGTATACAGTCAATACAAAGGGCCTGATAGTGCATTTAATGTGTCCAGACTGGTAGCTTCTCCTATCCTGCTCCAAGCAGATGGGAACATGTAATGCACCAAGCTGTGGAATAGTTGCCCTGAAATGAGTTCATCCCTTGGATGGAAAAATGGAAACGACTGCTTACACCAGAGCCGAGTCACACTGCTCCAGGCCATGCAGCTCAGTTGGCATTTTTTGTCCCTGCTGAAAGGGAACCATGGGGTTTGTCACCCAGCGAGAGCTTCTTGGGACCCTGGGCTGAGCCTTTCTTGGGGAGCCTGGAGCATGTTCCAGGGCTGTAACGTCAAACAGGACCAGGAGGCTCCATGGAGCAGCATCAGCCCCTAGGGAGAGTGGCCACGAGATTACTTCTCTCAGTTACCATCACCATATTGATGTAAACTGGTTGACAAAGTAATTAGGGTAGAAGCAGACTAATGGTCAGAGTCTTTCTGTGCCCTTCAATGCTGCATAAGCCTTGGGCAAATGGTTCGCTTTGTTCCTTATTTGGGTTTCCTATTAAGTGAAGAAGTAACAGCAAGAGCTGATTTCACGATCAAATTTCTAATATAACTGTCTCTTGCTCCAGAGGGAAAATGATCCCATCAGACCTTGAAAGAAGAATTCTTGAAGCCAAACAAAAAGTAAGTTTACTAGCTTTTCTGCTTCCAAACAAGGGGAAAAAAAAAAACCAAACAAACAAACAACCCTCCAAGAATGATGCACCTAGTTGTTTTGCTTTCCTTGGTAAAACAACATAGGCTTGCCCATTAACTTTGGATTTATTTCTCAGAAATGTAGCCTGGAAATTAGTGAGGCAAGAGTTGCTGAGAGAACAGGTTTAGAGCTACTTTATATCCTCCATGAGATGTTTGGGCTTTTTAATGTGCTCCTCTGCCTAACATCCTCCTTTTTTATATTATCAGCCTCTGATGCAGTTCCTCAGCTGAACATTGGCAAAAACAGAGTAATCGTTTGAGTAATTTATATATCTTTCAATGTGTTGAAAGTATTCCTCATAGTCATCAAAATAATGGAAGATGAACTAAAATCCACACATCTCTAAAAATGCACTGCTTTTGTATGTATTCATAAATAGAAGCTAGAATTAAAACAACAAAGTGTACAATGAACTCAACTGTGTGCCTTAAACAACACTCGTGTAAATAATCATTAGAAACAGCATTCGAAGCTCATTAATAACACAAATATTCATTAAAAGCTTTCTTGGTCTAAGAAAAGCAATACAGTAGATAAAAATGAAAAGCATCATGGCAATAGAGTACAACCCAAACCTACTGACCATGTATTTCACTTTGCAGAGGGAAGTTCAGACCTTTTTGATAGTTTAAATCGCTGCAAAAAGTGTAGCCACTCTTTACCTTTGTTGTACTGACTACTGCTTATGGAGTCAGCAGAGCTACAAATTAATTTAAAATGAAACACTGGTGTAAGCGATGGCATGTGACGGACAGTGAGTGCTCCTCTGTGAGGCACAGCGTTTAGCAGAGGGAATCCAAGAGATGGTCCCTGTCTTCTCGCTCTGCACGAGGGATGGGGGTGGAGGTGAGGCCCACTCCTCCCCTCTGCACTGTCCCCAGGAGACACCCCCAGACAGGATGCTCCCACTGACAGGACTGGGCTACCACACGTTCAGACACTCACTGGGATTAAGTATATTATGGGCTAAGACACAGGTCACCCGAGATATTTCTTGCACTCTGATGCCTGGGTGAGGTTTGTTTTACACAACATCACGCAGAGCAGACCTTTTCGTTGCAGGCGGGTGGCATGGAGCAGAATTGTTCTTCTGAGCCCTTACCTGTCTCGTGCATCCTAATAAATGGAGGATGCTGGTTTGGAAGTTTGCTGCCACCTTAAGGTAGAAAGTATGATATCACTAGCATCATAACAAAGAGAAAACCAGTGTAATGTAGCGGAGGTGTCCTCTGAGAGACAATTGTGGGCTCGCTGTGGAGGCAGCACCAGAGGAGTGGAGGCTGGTGCAGGCTGAGGAGGGTGCAGCACCCTGACCCTGCCCAATACCTCTGTGCTTCCTTGCAGGGGTTCGTTCCTTTTCTGGTGAGTGCCACGGCTGGGACAACAGTGTATGGGGCATTTGATCCTCTCATAGCTATTGCAGACATCTGTAAGAAGTACAAAATCTGGATGCACGTGGATGTAAGTATCATGTGAGGGGCTGGATTACAAGGTGTATTAGCATTGGTTTATTCATTTTGGGCAGTGCCATCTACTACAGAAGCCATTGTATTTTGTTCCTGTAATTAAGTCTAACATTGAAGCACTGAGTTAGCATTCCTTGGAAAGGCTCAGCTCATGGGGACTTCTTAGGAGCTGTGACTGTATGGTACTTTTAGCAACAGGACACTTAAGATCGCCTGGTTCGAGTGCTCTTGGCCTTCAGCTTTATTTCTAAATGCCATTAGTAGAAGAAATACCCAAGAGCCATACTGAGCACTGGCTCAGCTTCTGCAACACCGGCAAAATAAATACATAAGGAAAAGGCTATGTTTGTCTTGAATAAAGCACCCCAAATTGCTCAACAGATTAATGCAAATGCTAGAGAAATTTATCAGATTGGCTACTTCGCTTTAGCTGGGCTCTTGCCAATAAATCTTTCTGAAGGATCGTCTTTCATCCCTAGAATCGCTTTTATGTCATTTTTGCAAATTCTTTCTGCAAATAGCCTTAGTAATTAAATTTCCGTAGGGCTAGGTATCTTGCTTTTGGATTACTGTGTCAGCCAAAATCACTCCAATTCAAAGGAAGAATTCGTATGTACCTTAAACTATTTCTCAGTCAGATTAAACACTTGCTTGTCCCAGATTTCTGTGAGCAAAAGCAAATGACTAGAAGGCAAGCAGTTGTGATCTGGAATGTGATGAAAACTCACCAGAGCAGCTGAGATCCCAGTCTGGTTTGTTATCATCACTTAGTCACTGAAAGAGAAAAGGCAGCTTATCCATGAGCAGCTCTGCAAGTCATTAATTACAGTGTGGGGCAGCCCGATGTGTCAGTGTCAGAGGAGGTGACGAGGGAGGGGTGAGCAGACAATAAGGAAGGTGGATGCTCAGATGATGGGCTATAAACCACTGCTTCCGAGGTGCTGGAAGAAAATTGCTAGTACAGCTAATGGCTCAGGCCCCATCTGCCTGGTCATTTTTGAACATGCCACATCAACAAGAAGAAAGAAAGGGCCTCAGACTGATGTGAATGCACAGATGTCATCACGGAGAAATGCAAAGTTCTCTTCTCATTAAGATAATGTATTTTGCCTTCTAGGGAGCATGGGGTGGTGGGCTCCTGATGTCAAGAAAACACAAATGGAAGTTAAATGGCGTTGAAAGGTATGATTTATTAATGTTAATTAAACACATTTATTAAATGCATTTTAACACACTTGTGATTACCATAACATGTCTATAAATAAAAGTAGAACTCAATGTTATCTCTGAGATACAGTATGAAGAAATTATGCAAACTGTCCTTCCAGTTGAAATAGCATTGCTAAGTGGCTTTGTTCGATGCTACAGTGGCACTTTGCTTTGCAGTACAAACAGCAGACATTACTTGTTTGATTTTCTCTTCCTTCCAGGATACACTTGCAGGTCCAGAGTAGTTTCTGCAACATTCTGTAGTTCAGCATCCAGCATGAATTAGCCATTGCATATCTCTAAGAAATGAATCTTGGAGGTCTTGTACACTGAAGTCCAACTATAAAAGGTGGATGCACCTGCAGTTTGGACAGGTGTCTTGGCAGTCACTGGCCACTGCTCTGTCATGTCTGGAGAGAGTACCTCCCTCCAGGCTGTGTTAATGACATCTCAGTAAATCTGTGCCTGGATGTACAAGGTGGTAGTCATGAGCTTCTGAACATTACAGATACATACAGATGAACGTAAGTGATGCCAGTCCAGTTCAGAATCTGGAAGGACTGAGCATAAACTTAAAAACAGCTGCTTATTCAGTTAAGCTTATTTAGTTAAGCTGTGGAACTCTTTGCCATAGGATGTTAAGATTCACCTGTGTGCAGGAAAGATAAACAAAAACCATTCAGGACTTCCGTGAGCCACGAATGAGTGGCAGCTCAAAGAGCATTTTGAGGAAGGTTACAAATGCTTGCCCTGTTTTGTGTTCTTCCCAGGCATCTATTTTGGCCACTTGCTGGAGACAGTATACTGGGCTAGATGGAGTCACTCCCACATTTGTGGATTTTCTGAAGCTCATGCTGTTTCAGAGTAAATTAGTACTCCCATCTGCCCTTTTTATCTCTAAACCAAATTGCTATTTCTTGCCAGTTAAAATTATAAACAATTTCCTCGTCCTATTACTGAAGACTAGGAGGATACCTTGATGATTCGGTTCCTTCTCATACATCTCACATGCAAAATTTGAAGATCAGACAATGGTTCTATTAATTCAATATAGTTTGGTTAAGACTACCTCCAGCACTCCAAACTTACATATTGTGCTTTAAAAGGCCATACATCCAAATGTCCAGCATGTTAGAAAAATCTACCCAGTTGCCTGTGAGGACAGAGTATGAAAAAAAGAGTTTGCCTCCCAAATTGCTGTCCAGATTCTGCTGGAATGAATTGTTCAGGTTGACTCCATATTGGAGAATTTTCCAAATAATGTGCTTTAGATCCAGAACTCCACTGGATTTTCTCTAGTGCTTTGGTAAGCACCGTCTCCATATGGTTGGAAATGAATTAATGAAATTTGTCATTTCCAATGCTGTTCTGCTGCTTGATGGACACAGTGGCTCATTTCAGTTTGTCTGGATTTCAAATGTGGGCTCCTTTAAAGCAGACTTACTATACCCAGCTTTTATGGATATTCCTGTTTTATAGTAGATATTAGAGTACAACCCAATCATTACAGGTCTGGATATAAGAGAACTGGAGCTGGTACTCATGTTTGGTAGGGAAGAAAGGGACAAGCAGGGAGCACTAAATGTAGCACTCTGTGCTCTGAGTACTCCTGTCCCTCTGGTAACAGACAGTCCTGCACAAATACTCCTGTCAAAGGCAGGAGGAGTTGCAGGACCATCCTTATGGTGCCCTTCAGTCCCCACATGGCAGATTTCAAGCTGGTCCAAGGCACTCTTGAAGGAAGCACATCACCTGGTGTCTGGAGCAGATCGGTCTGGCCACCGTCAGCAATTTCGGTCTGGTGCCCCTCTACTACAGGCTTGGGCAGGGGGTGACAGCTACGTGAGAAAAGCATGTTTGCAGCTGAATGAGTGCTCCCATGCAGGGTCTGAGCATCCTTCCCGAGGCTGCGGCTGGTCAGTGAATGCTGCTCAGTCTGTTTTTAATGATGGCTGAGGACCAAATTCTGCTGGTCTTGAATTTCTCCTGTGATCTATTTGAAATCTCTAAGGGAAAACTTTTCCTTTTTTTTTTTTTTTTTTTTTTTCTGTCTGTGACTCACAGCCAAAAAATCCCATAGGTGCCTCATTCTCAGTTCTTTGGGTGAATGTGAGATGCTTTAAAAACACATTTGCTGATCCACGTAGCTTTTTTCTTTCACTGTTTGTCTCAGTCAGCAATTTCTTCAAGCACATATTGATGGCTGAAGATCAGAATAACTGATAACAAATGAAAAATGGTGGATTTTTACTTTACATCATTATTTTGTTTCTGTGTGCAATAGGGATGTAATTGGGGAAATAAATGACCTAAGGGTAAATTAAATGGTTTAGGCAGATAATTAACATCTGGCTGTTGTCAGTAAATAATCCTTTTGCTTGAGAAAACCCATACCACTACTATTACCTAGGAGTCTTTTGAAGAATTTCTGCCTATCCTGCGTAGACACAGATAAAAATTAAAAAGTATCATATCAAAGGAAATTCATAGACCTGAATGCATGTTCAGAATCATTAGCTTTGGTGTTGCACTCAGATGACTGACTCTGAGCTGATTAAAAGCTGCCAAATACTTGAAAAACCAAGCCAAGTGGCCAGATGTTGCCTCTGGGAGACTGTTCCGTGCAGATTTTGCATCAGACACTTGTGTTGTCCCATTTACATAGCAAAGAATAAAGCACACAAGTGCTGCCCAGTGTCCAAGTGAATTTTGGAGTTGCTTCCTTTGAAGGAGTGAAAGTAATTTGGCAGGAAATTACAAGGACGTGCATAAACCAATAGTGCCATTTCCAAATCCTACAAAGGAAAATACTGTCAGATTCCAACCTACTCATCTCTGTTCACATAAATGATACCTGCAAGTGTGTCCTGGTCCTTTTAAGTTTTTCACATGTCCCAGTTAACTTATTTGTGCCATCAAAATTCAAATCCCTGCACCACATGAAATCCTGTGCACTATGCATCCTTGAGAGCCTTCCAAATAGGACACAGATGTATACATCAGCTAATCATCATATGTAATAATAGTAATTAACAAATATCCAGTCAAGCATAACACAAAATTAAAATAATAAGCAACTGGACAATCTTCCATTCAGCCCTTTCTGCAGTCCTAAATCTCTCTTCTCTAAGCTGTAGTGTGACAGGACCCTGTTTGTTCACAAGATCTGGGCTGACAGTTACTTTTGCAGTGAATGTGTCCTGAAGGAAGGCAGGATCAGGCTCTTTTGTGGAAAGATGGATCAGTTCTGTGTTTATTACTATGGTAGTTTTGGACCCAGTCCTTCAGTTGTGTGAATTATCATAGCCAAGCAAAAATCAAGGAGCTATGAAAATTTGCCATCAGCAGAGCAATGAAAAAAATTACTTGGGGCCAGGTTTTCCAAGTTACTCAGAGGCTTAGAGGTGCCCAGAAGTATTTGAAGGAATTTTCAAAATTGCCTATGGGAGTTACTTACCAAAATCTTACTAAAGGTGGAATCAATGGGAGAGAAATGCTGGTTTGCCAGCTTCCTATCTGCATCTTTAGTCAGCTGTGCGACTTCAGAAATTTCATCAGTCAGGCAGGTGTTTTTAGGAAGTTTGCCTCCTGTTTATGAAGGATAGATGACTCCCCAGAAAGTTTAATACTGATAAAGTGTAGTAGATAGAGCAATTATCCTGTGGTAAGTTGCCAGAATTGTCATCCAAAAACCAACTACAGTGGATTAAGTCCCTTATGAAGGCATTACTTTCCTAATATCTGCCATGATTATTTTCAGCTTTGTTTGCTCAGAAGAATGAGCGCATTACTACATGTTCATTATTATTCTTCTTATTACTAAATGTCTCCATGGTTTCACCACTGTAGTACAATGTCTGAGTTTAATGTGGTTTCGTGTCTCAGGGCCAATTCGGTGACCTGGAACCCTCACAAGATGATGGGCGTCCCACTGCAGTGTTCAGCCCTGCTAGTAAGAGAAGAGGTATGTCCCAATATACTCGATTTTCCTATATTTTCTGACATTTTGCTTCTGAAAATCCTGGATATTTTCTTCACAGTTTTGTCATAGCTAGTATTTGCTAGCGTGATGAGGATTATAAAAGAAACTGAGAAGTAGACCTCTAGTTATATGCTCAGGCTGTGACTGCAAAAGGAATTAAAGCAGCTGTATAGCAGAAATGGTAGATCCAATTAATGGCAACATTTCTACAGAATTCTGTGGCTTTCTATTCAAAATGTCCGTAGTTCAGTTGTGGGTGCATAGCTGTGTAGCCCCACTAGTTTCTGCATAGCATAAAATGTAACTGTAGGCAAACTCTAGTCCATGAGTAGTATGCTATACCTGCAGCATGACATTAGCTCCAGAATCTAGGCATCATTACACTTTCTAGACTTTTATGATAGAAATTCCAGCCCAGCTCTGATCCATATATCCACTTTGGGGAACATGGAAATAAAAAGGGAAGGCTAAGTTCACTTGAAATAAAAAGTAGGCATTCCATTTAGCACTAGAATTTGAATTACCCTTCAAGCCTGCAATTTTCATATAACCATCAGTTACTGGGACAGCTGCTATACAACCACCACTTAGTGGACCAGCTATCAAAAACCTGGTTGCTGTTTTGCTAACAGCTGTACAACAGATTGTATACAAAGTGATTGCACTTAGGAAGAGAGAAGCTGGCTTTTATTTGGCCTCTGGGTCGGTTCCCTGAGACAAATCCTGCCTGGTTAAAGTCAGTACCATCCTTGACCTCTAGTGAGAACAGATGGCTCAGATTAAGAGAAAGCCAATTTTTTTTCCCTCTCATTTTACTATCTCAGTTTTGAGTTACACATAAAGATTAGACTGATGATAAACAGCCAAGTTTTGATTCTTCTTGGACTGGAAATTGCAGTTTTAGGCAACAGCCCTAAGGTATACCTTAAACTTGGTTGAGGACTTAACTAAAGCCAGAACATGACTCTTTGCATTTCACTTCAAAAGTTAAAAAGGAAACCCTGTGCTTTCATGAGCCAGGTTTCTTCACCTTGTTGGCTTCTGGCCCTCCCACAAAGCTATCTCTCAAAATGATATCTTGCAACCCAGAAATAGCTCTGGCTGGCTGTTTAAAGGCCATATGCTCTTCTATCTTTTCAAAGCTTTCTATACCACTTAAGCATCCAATCTGCAGCTTGAGGGCTTTGCAGAAAAGAACTGTGCCTATGAAGAAAGAAAACAATGAAAATCAGAATTGTAGAGACCAAAGCAATTAGAAAAGTGGTGTGATACTACTTAGATTAGTCATCAAATTGGCTTGGTCTGACTCAACCAGAAAAAAAAACCTTCCAAGGAAGGGAGAAAGAGGAACCAGAACAAGAAATAAAAAGTGAGATCCAAAAATGAATTTATGCATAATGATGCTAGGAAGCACATTGTCCAGCTTTTTAAAAAAAAATGTGTTGGCTCTTTGAGTGGATTACACATTGCTGGGTCAGGTACCCAGGTGTCCTGGGCACTGAATTGGATATGGAGAGCTTAGTCCACTGAGCAGCTAAGTCTGATTTTGTCTTCCTTTTGCACCTATTCCACTGAATTTGGGTATTTGTCATTTTTTCCTCAAAGCAGCCCTCAAAATAGTAGTCACATCTGGGCCAACATTACTTTTTTGTGTCTTTGTTTCTATAAGGGATTGATGCAGAGTTGCAATCAAATGCATGCTTCCTACCTCTTTCAACAAGACAAGCACTATGACCTGTCTTATGACACAGGAGACAAGGCTTTGCAATGTGGACGACATGTTGATGTCTTCAAGCTATGGCTGATGTGGAGGGCAAAGGTAGGACTGCCTGCAGTATATCTGTTTCCATTAAAATAATGCACACCAGATACAGGGGTTTGTTCTGTAATCATCATTTTAGAGAATATCTGACCTGAATTTCCAATATAACATGAAAGAAAGAACATTATTATTTTCTGGTTTTTTATACTTTTAACAATTTAGCTTCAAAGCAGCGCACATGATTTTGAAACTGAACTCCATGGCTTTGCATAGCATTTGCTTTGTGTAACTGTAGGAGTCTTAACAGCATAAATCGTATACCTAAGAATGTTATTATGAATATTTCTGGAAATAAGATGTTTTAATGACATTCAGAATTTAAACATGGCAAATCAAGACTGGAATACCTAGTTTCATTGCATGCAGTAGATACCAAGTCATCTTTTAAAGGAGTAGAGGAAAACTGCTCAAAATCTGTTCTCTGGGAAATCTGAAAACACCAGCTCTAATGATTAATTCATCTGTATTTGTAGAATGTTGCTAAATAAGTTATTCCATATATTTATCCAGTCTACTATTTCAAGTTGCCTCAGGTTTGTTCAGAGGAGATAACATCACTGTTTCCATTTCCAGAAAGCCTTAAAGATCCTCCTGTGCTTCATTAAAACTCTGAAACCAATTCGGAGACAGACACCAAACGTAGCTGGAAGTGTGGGAGTCTGTAAAGGAAGATGCAGGTTTCTGTTGTTGCAGTAGATGTTGTGCTCACTGAGGTCTTCAGTGTGGCAGGCAATTTTAGCCACATGTGTCTCTTCAGCTCCAAGCCTTTCTCCCGGGGCTGTGCTAGCTCTACCCTGTTTTGAAATCTCTATACAGAGAGGGATAATGACAGGGACTTTTAAGTCTGTTCTGCGCTGCCAGACAGATTTAGCAGGGACATGCATCCGTTACTCAGAGACATTTCTCCTTCTAAACCGCATTTTTTCAATATGTCTTGTGCTGCTTTTTCTCTTCTCACACTCCACTTGTAATATTAACATTACAAAATAGGACGTGTATTTCTTAAACAGTTTATCTATTCCAGCTGTTTATTCCCCTTCCTCCCTCATAAAGCTGGATCCTTTGTTTGTGGTATCACAGCTGGTGATTGCAGGAACAATTATGATGTCACAAAGAGAGGATTATGACTTCTGCCAGAGAAGAAAAAGCAGGATTTGCTGCATCTCTTAAAAACACAGCTTCTGAGTTAATATGGTGTCAATTAGAAGAGGGCAAAACGTTACAGGGGCAGGGCAGTATCTAAACAAAACGGGCATTTTCACAGACATCAGGCTGGACTCTAAAAATGTATCTGTCCATTCTGTGTTTAACTAAAAAAGAAAAATTATTTTTGGAGAAGCCCCCCAGCATATCACCTCTGGAAGATTAAACTCCTTCTTCTGAAAATAGCAGGAGACTCCCCATGTCTGGAACTTAAGACCTTCTAGAGACCCTCCTCTGTGCCAGCCCAGGCCATCTGAAACCGTGCTCAGCCTCTGCAAAATCTGCCAACAAGGGCACCCTTCCTTGGAGGTGTGAGCAATATTTTGCTGAGAAATGAGCTAGGACCTGGTGCTTATTGTGGAGAGGTGGCTATAGGGGAGTCAGTGGCAAGAACTAGAGACAAATGAGCTGTGCTTAGCAAAGTGACCTTCATCTCACAGAGTCAGATCCTTCATCTGTCCCCCAGAGACTTCTGAGAGGTGACTTGTGCTGGTGCTTTGGCAGGTGCTGCATGGTTCTTTTGCTGTTTTAGTTCACAGAACAGATAGTCATGTAACTTTTTTTTTCTCCCATTGTCTCTGAAGGGAACCACAGGATTTGAAGCACAAATCGATAAGTGCTTGGAACTTGCAGAATACCTATACAATAAAATAAAGAACAGAGAAGGCTATGAAATGGTGTTTGATGGAAAGGTATGTGTTGCAACTTCTTTTTCCCAGTTGGTCAACAGCAGTTGCCTTAGTCACCTATTGATTTGCTACCAACAGGTCAAACCAAACAGCATGTTGACTGGTGGTTTGCGTGTAAAAGAGAAAAAAATTAAAAAAAATTAAAAACCCCACTCTCATTTTAGCTGCGTTCCTCCTATTTCTGATAGCTTTTGCTGTCTATATTTGCCCTGAAAGGTTTTGACTCTCAGAATGTTGCTCCCTGGTAGTGGTCACTTAGTGCGTCCTTGAACGCTCTGCAGCACAAGGATACGTGTTTCTTCAGAGATCACAGGCTCATGCACACGTGCTACTGTGTGATTTGTTTCCCGCACCTCACACATCACCACTGAATTTGGTCCACTGGGTCTGATGATGAGTAGAGGAACTGGCAGCAGTAGGAGTTGCTGTAACTCACATGTTTAGCATCCAGCAAAGAGGAACATAGCAAGGCAAGCAACTGTTGGGAGATTGCGAAAATGCACAAAATGTCAACTGTTCTTATTCTGTGTCTTTCTACTTGGTGCTCCCATTTAAGTTAAACTAGCTATTGTAAGACGCTGCAGTGCATGCATATTAATACAGCAGCTAGCTAATTCAGACTGAGAAGTAATAAATTTCATTAAATGTAAGAAAATCTTAGACTGTCTCATACACCACCTGTGACTCCTATTTACAGAACTAGATTCTATATTCCATCTTGTCATAAAAGTAAATTACATGATCCTCACCTCTAAATTATCTGTAATAGACTCTTGCCTTAGCTGCACAATCCCTTCAGCCTCTTGAGGGGACAGCACCTACAAAATCTAGATGCCTCTCAGTAGGGCATAAATATATTTGCACAGCTGGATGGTGTGTTTCTGCATCTGACATCCCAGGAATAAATGGCCTAAAATTATCTTTTCTGCATTAATAATGATGGTGACTCTCAGTGTACCACAATAATGAAAACCATTGACTGCTGTCACAATATGATGTATGAGAGGGGGGGAACGCATGAACTTAATTACAATTGAGATGTTATGAGCTTTTCTTACAGTGTAAACCATTATTATTCTGTATTTAGCCTCAGCACACAAACGTCTGCTTCTGGTATATACCTCCCAGCTTGCGCAGTATGGAAGACAATGAAGAAAGAATGAGCCGCCTTATGAAGGTAAGCAGCATCCTCCAGGACATCATGTAGTGAACAGTGAAACCCTTGGAGGCCTGAAATTCTCAATATTATCTCCTGGGGCACATGGCAAGGTCATGTCACAATATTTTGGCAAACGACACCTTGATGGTCATTTTACTGCAGGTTAGGTTGGCATGAGCTTATTCTGGTCTCCAAGTTCAGCATTGCCTGGGTTTGCCTCATCTCCAGGGGACTTATTTGCTCTGTATATATTAACTGAAGTTACTGTGAACTGCAATCGCTAAACCCAGCAAGTGCAACAAAAGCTCAATAATACCATGGGACTCCAGCATATGAAAAGAAGATGGAAAACAATTGTAACAATATGTTTTGAGCACTACAAAAAACAGCTACTGTGTGCCTTTCAGCAATATTGAGAAAGTGGGGGGAAAATTTCCAAGTGATTTTAAGAGCAGGACAAAGAAACAAGATAAACACAATGTCTTTTCAATGAGACATACAATCCTTAATGGAGGGTAACCTTTTAATCAATATTGGATGTAATTTTGGTTTAACTGCTTCTTGTAACTCTTCATCTTTTTTTAAAAAAAAGAAAACATACTCTGTGTTTTGTTATAATAATAATAAGGATGATGGAAATAATGAAAATAATGATATAATAATAATAATCCCCTGCTTTTTGTTACGCCGCAGGTGGCACCAGTGATAAAAGCCAGGATGATGGAGTATGGCACGACCATGGTGAGCTATCAGCCCCTGGGAGACAAAGTGAACTTCTTCCGCATGGTCATCTCAAACCCTGCAGCAACTCACCAAGACATTGATTTCCTGATTGATGAAATAGAACGCCTGGGACAAGATTTATAATAATCAGGTGTGAAAGTCTGTTCCTGGACCTCTAAGTAGACAATTAAGTTGTCACAAACTGTGCGAATGTATTTGTAGTTTGTTCCAAAGTAAATCTATTTCTATATTGTGGCGTTGGAGTAGAGTACAGTTTAAAATCAAGAAACATGGCTCCTTGAAAGTCCTTTCCTGAGTTTTAAAATACCTCCTTTATAATTAACTGCACAAAAAGCTGCATTGAAGCAAATAAGGAAGAACAGAAGATGCTTAAAATTTTATCCCCGATTTTAACACAGCATCTACTTTAAATTAAAAGCAATCCGACTGAATGATGCCAAATTTGCCTGAAGTGATGACAAAATCAAATTGGGGGAAGTGGGAGGGGGTGGTGAGAAGCAGAGTATACAAGCTGTATGTTTAAAAGTGAAAGTATTTTGGCTTTTTCGTAGTATTAGAACAGAATTTCTAATTTACCTATATTTCAAATGTATTTAAATAGGTATAGTTTTACAAAAGGAAATATATATATTAAAAAAAATCCTATTTTGTAAACTATAGATTTTTATTTTATGTGGGTTATAAAACTGCAAGGACAGAAGCTGAAAATTAACTAGGATTTTTTTTCTTTTGATGGAGGTGCCTCAAATATTTATTACTGTTTAATTTTAAAATACAACCCCATATACTACATTCTTAAGAGGTACCAATACCTCGTTTCTCCATGTCATATGGATTGTACATCTCCAGGGTTGATTACTGAAAAACCTCAAGAGTACTGGAGCTCTTAAAACCACTTAATAAGATCAATTACAGTACAACAATAGGATGCTATTATTCCTATTTGTTTCCCACTTGGCCTAACTAAGCAGACGCACAATCAATATATAGTGCTAACCAAGACTGAAATAAGGTTGTATTTGGATGTTTTCTGTGTTCTGTGGTAAAAAAGCCTATCCAAAAAAAGTCGTGTTGAATAAATGCTTATCTCATAACCATTTCTTCTATGAGCAGTCCAAAACTACATTGAAAATTGAAATTCACTGAAATTCTTACTAAAGAAATAGCATGAAACCTCATAGCTAAGTTAAGAGGCTAAAGACTTGAAGATGTGCAGGTCTGCCAGACAAGGCCTAAATTCAGTGTGACTGTGGTCTGAATGACAGGGGTGGTGTCTAAGCAACAAACTGCCTTATCAAAGGTTTCTCCCAGTGCTGGACTCCATCCTTGTACACAATGGCTTTTGAAATTGCAAAAAAAAATGAAGTAAGGCTACATCTGCTTGAAACATCCCACGTGGAGCCTCACAGCCTTTTTAGAAACCATGGGCATAGCTCTTGTAGAATTCATGTGTTGCGTCATTCCTTGACATTAGAGGTGACTCTGGCATGGAAACTGAAATTTATCCTTTTTCCCCAACATCTGGAAGTGTTGGTAAGAGTTGTGTGGCTAAGGCCTGTCTATTTATAACCCTCTGAAGTTTTGGTTTTAACTTTGCCTAAGTGGCCAACTTTTGTTTGTAAAGCAATATTGTTTTGCTGTCTCTAAAATACTTGAAGAGAAAAAGAAGTGCAATGAGGTTTTAATTTAATCTAAAATATATAAATGGAGTATTGATTCAATGTATTATCATGAGGACATGAAGTAAGAGGAAATAAATTGTGTCTGTAATTGTGTTGCCTTTATTATATTGATAGTACTGTTTTGTCACCTCAGATTGAGGCTGTGCACTTTAGTTTTAAACTGTACAATGTTGCAAATCAACATGTGTTGCTGTATAAGCTTGTACAATATATTATTGATATGTCATTATTTGTGTGGTAGTAGTATTGACTCTTGATATTGCAAGAACTGCATTCACGCCAGTCCCTCTACTGTACCTTTGCTTGGTGTTAACCTCTCCTCGTCAGCTTTTGGTCAGACCTCTCACCTCACTTCGGTAGACGACCATTGCTACCTATGATGCATGTCATGTTGCAAGTCAAGCTATAGAGGAGATACCAATTCTATCAGGAAGGACATCAATGTGACCTTTGCTAAACGTGTCAAAATCAGCATACTAATCACAGAAATACTGAGTAGAGAATAAATTATATTATTTTTTCTTGCTGGGAAAAAGGTGAGCAAAGAGCTTAAAAAATTAATATAATACAGGGACAATGATGAAGATGATCAGTAGTCTGGTTACATCTTGCATGTGCAATTCTGTTTTAAAGTGCTAAGTGCAAACAATGTATTTATTAGCTGTATGTGCCAATCCAAGATTTACATTCGGTGTTCCAGGAACACCAGCATCTTTTTTTCCACTTTACTGTACTTATTGCAGCCAGGAAAGAGCGGCATAGCAACCTGTTCTTGTGTTTGACCAAAGTATCCTGTCTGTGGTGTTGATCTAAATCCAAATAAAGGTGTAAAACGTGACTGTGGGTCTTTTCATTAGCAGCACTGATGGGCACTGTGAGCACTTATCACTTGTGCCATTTCAGAGCAAAGCCCCAGTAAAGAGAGTGTTTAATTGTGACCTTATACGTCTTATCTTTTCATGACAAGATGCATTCTGTTAATTATTGAAACATGAAAAACCCAGTTGCATCACCAGATCCGTTTTTAGGCAATACCCAGCACCAGCATACAAGTGTAAATCTGCCATCTGGTATGCCTTTACCTTATCTTTACAAGACAGATTTAGTTGCTTTATTCTCCTCAGACAGACTTAATTTTTTATGCTTTGTTTTGTCTTTTTATTCCACGAGTACTTATCCCCAAATTAACCATGTACTCTAATCAGCCTCCAGCATAGCAGTGAAAGCAGTCATGGCACTTTCCAGGACAGCACAGAGTATACGATGGCAACAATTTTAAAGGGCTGTGAAATAAAAAAAGGCAAAACAACCGATACAAAAATTAATATTTTAACCCTCATGTCTTCTGCGACCTAGGGCCTCATTCCTTCAAAATATGCCACCTGTCTGCTCTATTTTCCTTTTACCATCTGAAGTGCTGCCCAGCCTGATACCAGCGGCAGAGAAAGAAGACAAAACGATGCCATGAAAGCAGCAGCAATCAAAAAGCTTATGTCTGAAATGAGATTTTGTCTGTTATTTCTTTAAGTCTGCAGCAGAATTTGAGATTAATGCCTGTGCCAATATGTGGACCCAGAGAGAAACCCTCACCTACCTGACAGCCCACAGCCACATGCAATGCAAGTTTAAATACCAAGTTAGCTATATTAAACTGATGTTCCAGCATGGTGAAGCAAAGAGCAAAGCAAGATAGAGCTCAAGGAAATGTTAAATCTTTTCTCTGAATTAGCCAGGCTAGCTGCCAAGTAGAAAATCATTCTAGCTAAAAAGCAAGCCCTGTAGAAAGCCACAGGATACTGTCTTTAATGTGCTAATGTCTTAGGCTTACAATGTCTGAACTCTCAGCTTTCTACCTGACCAGCCTAACTAAAGGGACTAATTCAGCCATTAAGGGAAAGCCAAGTGCTGCAGCTAGAAGAATTACAGACCTGACTTGGCTCTTCACTGACAGAACATGGCACTGTTCATTACAGCACAGAAGGATGCAGGGGTATGGATTTTACACTGTACTTTGGAGCAAGAAGTCAGGTCTGAGATTACAGTCAGAGGAAAAGGAATATGTACCTCTTTTTGTATGAGAATAAAAGCCTATGTATGTTACGTTACAAAGAAAGATGAAAAATATCTGTTATATAAATTCTCGTTGCATGAACAGAGCAAAGCCTATTTTCTCAGGGCACAGAAAAGTCACAAGTCAATCAAGAATTGGAACCTTCAGTTCTCCCACTACTCTGCAACAGCTGCCCCATCCATGTTCACACTCCAGCTGATGCCCAGTGCCAACTCTTCCTAAGACATTCAGTTACCCAGCTTCTATGATGTGAACCCACATTGCTTAATGCCAGTCCTCTAGACTACTCACTTTCAGCCTGTGACCCATAAACCCCTAGAGATAATTTGCCAGATGTCTGTGACTGATAACTGTAAAGAACAAGTTTATGTACTGCTCTGCAGTATGTGAAATTCCTAATAGGGTCCTCACCTTCCACAGGAAGATTTTAGAGGCCCACGACTTGCAAACCACACCACTACGCAACCTTTCTTTCTAAAACAATTTTGCATCATAGGTAACAGGGTGTAGTGTACCACTGTCATCTGAACCACGCTGGGCACTAAAATCATACAATATTTTAATTATACAGCAGCTGACAGATATGTTCTGCACAAGCAGCATTAAACTAACATGCAGGACAGAGAGTATAAGAATACATACACATAATTTGCCCCATTGCCCTAGATACTTTTATTATTTTATATAATCCTGTATCAGTAAATTTGCATTCCTCACAGTTCTGCACTACCTGCATGATCAGCTTTTATTTTCCTACCTATCCTCCTCTGTCCTGGTAATGAAAGTGGTTCTGAAAGAAAGAACAGATGTTTGGGACTTGATGTAATCATGCTTTTGCTGCTTTGAGAAACTAAAAGGAAATGGCTTGTATTAAAATACTTAGCTGCAGACCACAGCTTTTTAAAGACAGTCTATAAAGACCGATGAGGCAGTGTGGTTGAAGGCTGCCCAAACCCAGTGACTGCCTGGTGGAGCTCCCCAGGTGCTCCTGTGCTGAGAAGCAATGCCCACCATGGGAAGTGACTCCACAACAGTCCCTGCCAAAAAGCTTACTCTGCTAAAGCTAATCCAGCTAATTTCCCCATTCAGATGAACCACTGCTGTTTGTATTACATTGGCAACCAGCTGATGCTCAAGCCCTGTAACAGTAGAAGCTGTAACACTGTCAGCTGGAGATCTGAAAGCGTGGAAGACACTTGGTGCACAGAATTTGTCTCAAGTCTTTGTCTCACATGATGATTTTTCTCTTTCACCAATCTTTCCTTCTGATCAGGAGGGACTGTGGAAATAAAATAAGAAGCTTTCAGGCAATTCTCTGTTTGGATTAATCTTCCAATGAACTTGACTTTGGGACACAAGGAATTCAGAGCTGCTTTGTTTCCTTTCACCAGTTGCTAGATGCATGACTTCCACCAGCATGTTTGCTAAATCTTTCTGGCTGCAGAAAGTCAAAGAAACCAGAACACCAACTCGGCACAGTGCCTGTGAAGAGGGCTCAGGCCAGTGAAGCTGTCCTTCCTGGGAGAGGTGGGACAGTGCGCCTTCTTCCTGCATTGGACAAGAGGTCGCACCTGGGAGCAGAACAGATCTAGACAAGTTATGAATCACATGCAACAGATTCACTTCAATATACCTTTCCCACACTAGATTCTATGGCTGTGGCTCTTTCACCAACAGGCAAACCTGTCTATATTAAATTTTGGAGACTGAGAATTTAACTGTATTAATTGTGCTACTAATGAGAGTTGGAGAAGATGATATTAATAAAATGCAGAGTGCCTTAAGTAAGCTCTTACTACTCAGTGAGATTCTTGACAGTTCTGAATAGGTGCTTCAGTAGGAATTTTTAGACTGCAAGATTATTGTTGGGTTATTTTCTGTAGTAATTTTGGATAAAAATATAGTCATTCCTGTTTGCAGTCTACAGACCAAATAAGTTGCATCAGCAATTAGTATCCAACAGGCAAATGATAAATGGCAGGGTTATGAAATAGTGCAAGTGCCTCCATATCTTATTCTGTCCTTTTACCTTTAATACAAAAAAGTGTTTTCCATGCTTAACCAGAGATCTGTCTATTTATATCTCGTGTTTACTAAAATTTCAGTAGATGTCAGCACTTGAAATAAATGATCACATTAAAGTGAAATACAAAATATGTACAATTAACAGTAGTGCTCAAAAATGTCAGCTGATGCACACACTTTACTTAGTGCCTTGTTTGTGCATAATATGGTTCAATTTGCATTGATTCATTTCTCCCTTTGCCATTTCTCTTAATTCACAGTGTCATATTTTTATAAGCTGGTGCTGCAGGAAAATCTACAAGCAAAGCACGTATTGTTGATATGACACTGGCAACCCAAGAGGTATGCATGGATCATCTCACTGCTTTGTCATTGCTTCTGAAACAGTCTGCCTTTTATTTACCACTGTGATAGACTTTGTCTTCTACAGATGACAGTTTGCAGTCACTTTTCTCCTTTTCTTCAGCTAGTTCAGCTACAGTCATTATGAAAAAAAAGATATAAAAATAATGAAACTCACAAAACCTTCCAGTGATTGGATCTGATTGTAGATGTCTCCGTTGAAATGCAGCTAAAATTACTGACGTATTACAGTTCTTGACAGCAATTTTCTTGCAGTAACTCCGGTAGGAATCTCAAATAAATTGTAGCTATTGATCACTAGCCTTCATATTTCCCACACACAAAGTCTGGCTCTTTGTCCGCATTGTAGGCAGCATCGCTTGCTCCCAGGCTTGCTTTTAGAGTGAACCAAATAATCCTTTTCTATGAGAAATCGGCATGTTTGGCAGGACAGGTCACCACAAAGTCTGATCCAAGCAGACAGCACAGAGGCAGACTGCACCAGGTTTGACTTCTGCATCACAGGGGATGTTGCAATTTTTAAAATACTCCTGCTCTCTCTCAAATACCCAAAAAATACCCTAGTGTCATGAATGAAGACTTCATTCTGCAGGCTGTAACAGAACCCTCTCAGAACTCATAGAATCATTTTGGTTGGAAAAGACATTTAAGATCATTGAGTCCAACTGTAAACCTAACACTGCCAAGTTCACCACTAAATCGTGTCCTTAACTGCCACATCTACACATTTTTCAATAAATGCTGAAGAAGTAATAATTATGCCTCAGGACTGTCCAATAGTACTCTGAAGAGACCTGGTCAAAGTGCTTTGCAGTGTGGATGTGGGCAACACGCTGGCCTTCAGCAGAGTGGGTACAAATTAGCCCAGCCAGCCAGCCCAGGGTGTCTCTTGGGTCAGTGCACAGAGGTACAACAGACACAGTGGCAGGACCAATGTGTTAAATGAATCTGAGCACTCTCCTGCTCCAGACAAACACCCTGTAGCAGGGGTTAGGAAACCCCAGGATATCTTTGTTCAAGTGCATCCAATAAGGCACAACAGCTAAATGGTGAGTGTCTTCATTTTACTACATAGTCATCAAATGTGAACTAACTCAAAGTTAATTCCCATGAAGGACTGCCACAGGAAGAGCAACAAACTGCAGACAGAATAAGCTGAAGATCACGAAAAACTCACAGAGGAGGAGGTCTCCCGTCTTGTTCAGTGGTTTGGTGGTTGCGACCTTCAGAAACAATACCATGAGGTCTCAGGTCCAAACTCTAGTTTTGTCTAATGAGGCCTGAATCCACACCAGAACACTCCAATGAAGTTCTCATTGGTACTTATAGGGGCAAGAAATGCTCTTAATCTCTTCTGCCAACATGTGGTTTGGATGAAGTTGTGATCAGGTTTGTACAAAACTGGCTAATAAATGCGCTCAGAACATTTTCTGTAGGTCAGACAGAGCGTGGCTCTGCAGGAGCCTGTACCAGATCTGATTTTGTTCAGCTTCTCACTAATGACTTGGATAGTGCAATATAGACTAGGTCAGTCAAGTGCCTATATGGTTTGGTACAAGCAGAGCAGAAGTCTAGGAAGAACAGAGGAAAGGCATCAGCTGAATTCAGTTCAGTCTTGACAACCTGGAAAAATAATCTGAAAAATAGGTTAAAGCTCAGTAAAGGCAATTGAAGGGTGTCACTTCAAGCAGGACTGATCACAGTCACAGATTAGGGGGGTGAGTTATGCAGCAGCCTTTGAAAAAAAGGAGGTCAATTATTAGTGAACTACGTCCTATCAGAGAGAAAAAGGATGTAGTCACTCTGGAAAATATGACTGGGAAAATGGCTTGCACCACAGACTGAATCATCCCTCCAATGTGGTCACCAGCAATAACTGGTACAGCCTCAACTGGGATGTAATGATTCAGTTTAGGCATCGCAGTTCCAGGAAGGCATTAAGATGACAGGAACAATAATAATTAGAAATCTAAAAACAAACAATCTGCAAAAAAACACTGAAAATCGAACTGTTTGACTAAAAAATATGCCAATAATTATGACTAAAGCCTTCTAATATCTAGAAGTTTGCTATAGAGAGGAAAGGACTTCTTTTTCTCTGTAGTCATGAAGGCTTAAATAATAAATAATGTGTTCGAAGTCTAGCAGAAAAGATTCAATTCAGTAGTGGAACTAGCTCTCCAGTGGTAAAGGTAATAAAGCCTTGAAACAGCTTACCTTGGGAGACCAAGTGGTGCTGGAGGTGTTCAGAAGAGGATGGGTGAATGTTAAGTGAGGAACAGCTGATCCTGCTTTGAGCAGAGGGATGGACCAGGAACCCTTCTGAAGTCCTTCCTACTGTATTTTTCTGTGACTCAAGGCAGCAGCCCTGGGTTAATCTGTGACTACCTGTAACTCCTTTCAATGACACTTTTCAAGACTGTGTCAGTGCTGTGAATTAAGATGAAGTTAATTTCTAGGAAATCCAACATAGCAAGCGAGCTGTAGAGATCTCAGGCAACCAGTGTGATAACAAATGTAAGGAACAGTACTGATTATCATTCTTTGGCAAAGGCAGTGACCTGAACTGCCAACTCCCCAGATCGCTGCTGCCCTATGTTAACCATACAGTTAGTAGTCTCCTCCTAAATCATTAAATGTTTCCAAACACAGCAGAAAATTCCTAAAAGTGATTCTCAAATCTGAATACTGTGAGAGAGGTCAGAACAAGAAGTGCAGATTACACTTGCAAATGGATTTTGAAGGTAGCAAAGAAAAAAATGGAAGAAAAAGAGAAGGGGGTGAGTTCGGACTCGCTCCCACCAGCTCTGCTGGAGGAGCAGCCAGGATGCTTGTCTCAACCCCTTAAAACCAGGACTGGGGAAAACAAAACCAGTCTTCTGTGCTCATTTCAAATTCACCAGTTTGTTTTGCCTGTGTATTCTCACTACACGCTGGCACATTTATCATGTGTTTATATAGATATTACAAGATTTTAAGTAGATAAAATGGGGCGTGGGGCTGACAGCCCTCCTACACCGGGCTGTGCCTTCAGGGCACAGGGAGGGAGAAGAGAGGGTTGGATGTAGGAGCAAGGTGGCTGGACAGAGGTTGTGATTTCCCTTGAGACTGGAGGAGGGGGACAGGCACTGATGCTGCTTATTGGGGGGACAAGCACTGATGCTTCATGTCACAGGACAGTCCTGGTCTAGTCCCTGATGAAATACAGAAGACAGATCTGGCTGGTGGTGACTTCTCTTTAATTCATCTTTCCAGCTGGGTGATCTTGGATGCTCTCTCACCCTGACTCGCCTTGAAAATTAACCTAGTGCAGTGGCAAACAGGTGATAAAATACCCTGTAGCCTTAGTTACTGATAGATATATGTTGAAGGAAGGTAGCTGTAAATCCTGCTCCTCTACACCCACACACACTGCCCCTGCCCAGGTCCATGGCAAAATTCCCACTGATTGCAAATGAACTTGGACCGAGTTTATGAGCCACATAATTTACAGGATGTCTTGGCTGCCTGAACTAATGTCCATCTGTTTCAATGCCATTTATGACACCTAACAAATTGGTTGAGCCTGGGAGCTAGACAGGGTCTGACAGGCAAACGCCAAATGGAAACCTGGACTGTCACTGCTGCTGCAAAACAGCTTTTTGGACACCGTCATTTCTCAGGGAGCTTTCCCTGGAGCAGCACTCGGGCTTGGTCTTCATCTCCCAGCTGAGGGGGTACCCAAGCAGGGGAATGCCTTGAGGGTCAGCTGGAGTGGGAGGAAGCAGCTGAGTATTCATCTGCACATCATCCCACCAGCTCCTTCGCACCTCATGGCAGGCACTGATCGGCAGTGAGCATTTGTCAGCTTTCTAGAGAGGCAAGACGTTGCCAAATCATTACAAAGGTCTACAGGATAAAAAAACTGGTTCCTGACCTGCACATACTTTTGGAGGTAAATATTCAAGTTTGTAGGCATGAGGGAATTAAAATAGGAACCAAAAACTGGGTAACAGCTACTATACTCTGGCATTCCAACTGAGAAAGCATATTTACCTTAAAAAACTAAGAGGGAAGAACTAAGAAATAAGAATTAAGAGACTTGGAAGAAAATTTTTTTTTTTTCCGTTCAGTGGTAAGACAAGGACTTTTTTTTTAAGTCTATTTGATTTGACCTGAAATAAATTTTTATTGCAGAAACAAAAAAATGTATATGTCTCCCCCCCAATTTCTGGTCAACCAGATGATATTGCTGGAACTAATGTTGTATTTTCTTTTGGGGTTATCTATCTTTTTAAACCTATTGTGTGAGAGTTTTTTGGTTTTCTGTTTGTTTTTTACGTAGGATAAAGTTTTCAGCAAAAACTTTTATTTCAAAATTAATGCCACATCTTCAGCTTAAAAATGTAAGAGTTATGTTTCTCAAACATGTTCGGATTATAACTCTTCTCTGTCCAGCATGACTATGTGACCAAAGTTGGTTTGGAGCCCACCTGGCCCTCTTCTCCCCACCCCAGAAGAACTCACTTCATTTCTGGAAGAGTTTTTCCTTCTCCCCACACACTTGCCAAGCCCTTGGGAAAGTGTATGTCACAGCTGGCTGTGAGGTGGCTGGGGACTGAGGTGGCCTCACACTGCCTCCTGATGGGATGACGTTTGTGCATTAATTACAGCAAAATGAGTTGGCTCTTTTGTGTCATTTTGCCTGTGCCAGACTGCTGAGGGCAAGGCAAAGGTGTTGGGAGAAGCAGCAGTTTAAACATGATGCAGCAGCCGCTGCACAGTGATGAGAGATGAGTCCGGCGCAGTCTGTGATGGATGCGGCTTTTCCTCATGCACATCTTCCGCCTGGAAACGTGAGGCTTCAATGAAAACTTCCACCAAAGCAGAGTTACTGCGTGTGCAAATTCACTCATTTCAGTCTCATCAAGTCATAAATTTGTTTCTCACTCCTTGCTATAACTATCCTGAAGATGTATTTGTAGAGTGTCGGTGTTTAACAGGCAGAGGCAGCCCGGCAGCCGCCCCACAGAAAATGGTAGATTTTGTGAAGCAGCAAGGTATTGTGTGACCATGCAGCCTTCCCTCCAGCCAGACCACCAGGTACCAGACCCAGCTGAAACGCACGGCGCAGACACAACCGCTGGCAGGAGACAGGATGGCTCAGAGGGAAGCAGATGCTCTCACAGTTACTGCCAGCTTGTTAGTACGTTTTTAACTCACCATGATTTTTTTCTACTAAATGGGGATGCCCTATCCTGACCTTACATGTAATGGTTTCAAAAAAGTCTTCTACCTGCAAGCAGTATTTTAGGGGTAAGACAGTGAAGTGCCAAACAGCAGTTAAGCCAGTGTGGTTTGACCACCCTGATGTGATGATTTCAGCTTTTTAAAATTTAACTACCTACATGCCTCATGTTCCTCACATAGCTCAGAGAAAGGTAGATGACTCTTCAAGGCCTCAGAAAAGGCTGAGCGCCAAGTCAGAGGGGCAGAAAATATATAGGTACACGTAAATTTATTTCATAAAAATGTAAATCTGGCTTTCCTGCAGCCGAGGGCAACTTACACTTGTACAGAAAGAGTGAAAGTGCAGTCCTTACAGTAGGGTGGATATTTTAAACATATAGATCAATTGCGGCTCTATAACACGGAAAGTGTAGATTTTTCTTGACCGTAGGAGTTTAAATTTAGAAGCAGAAAAAGCTACCAAGCTAAGATCTCTCTTTTACATGAGAAATTAAAATTTGTCATGGCACCCTGGCTATGGGGAGGGATTTTGCAGCCCAGTTGCTAGATGAAATCCCAGCCTTGCAGCAGTCAATAATAAAACTCCCATTTATTGTAAGTATTGCAGGATTTCCCTGAAGTCCTTGCAGCATTCGGAACTTGATTGAGTTTTGTCCATGAAAAGGACAGTGTTTCCGGAGTGCATAGTTATTTTCCACGTCACACAGCTGTGATCTGGTTGTTGTCACAAGAATCAGACCTCTAGTGAGCGGCAGGTTTGACTGCTTGACAGAAACCCGAATCTGACAGGTGAAGGGACAGGAAGCTGCTGTAGACACTAATGCAGAGCTCCACGGACCTAGCAGAGCGGAAGGATTCGCTTGTAACAGTGGTACCCATGCAGGGAGGCCACTAAATGTGAAAGTCATTGCCATTTAGAAGATAATTTTCTCTGTTAGTCTGTCCTGTAATTTCTCTGTACTTCGGTTGTATTAAGGAGACCTTATAATTTTTCCCCCAGTGCTGATTTAACAACTTGAAATGTTTTGTTTCATTCTCACCTTGGATGTCATTATTTTTAAAAATAGTCAAGCCGACCCAGGACTTCGCAATTAAATTATTAACTTTGTAAACAGACTAATAATACATTGGTAGCAGTTGGGATATACTTTGCCCTTCATTACTAGCTAGCTGGAGAAAGCTGCTGATACAATTAAACAGCATTTTAAGTATTATTACAATGATTCCTAATTTCTTTCCTAGTTATATATTTTCATCTATGCATTTCAATAACCATTGTTTATAAATTCATTAGATAAAACAACTGTTCTTCTTATCTTATTTTCTTACAAGTTTCTAATGCGTGAATCTGTGTCTCTCCTCAGTACCTCATTTTCTTACATTTCTTTTCCCTCTCATGTTTGTACCTATATCATGCTGTGCCTTCATTCAATTTTTACTGCCATGTGTCTATAAAGATAATATTTTTATCAATGAGGTACACATCAGAGATGAATAGCAATGAGAAATTAAACCTACTAAGTTCAGAATAAAATAAATCTTAGTTATACTTTGTAGTTAACTTTCTGCGTAGAAACATTTATTTTTCTGTAGAGGATATTTTACATAATATAGCTTAAAAAAGAAAACCTCAAAGCACAGGTACCTTGACTGGTTTGGGGAAGAGTGAGTCAGAGAGATTACAGCAGGGCATGAAGTCAAGCTTTCACATTTCAGGCATTAATTGCCTGCTAAGAAGGAACAGCTGAACTGTAGGAGGAGCGTTAATTTTGGTGGGCACTAGCAAGCAGCTGAGAGCTTCCTGGTGCTTTTATTTCTCAATCCTGCTCTAAGACAAATTAAGCCTGTGAAGGTTTTTTAAAAGTCAAGGCAAGCGGATGTGAGGACACTGCGTTGGGATGAGGAGATGATGTTTGCTCACAGCCTTACCACCTCTAGCCAAGTCTGCTGCTGCAAGACCCACATGCAGCAAAGCGGGGCTGGGCTGCAGCACGGCTGAGCACCCTGGTACATCACAGAGCTGGCTGCCAGGTGATGAATGCTTTTCTCCAAATCGAGAGAGTGAATGACAGAAGATGATTTTTTTAAAATGTTGCAGGCATTGGAGGTTCATTGGAGTTAACTCCAGTTCCTTCAACCTGATTCAGTTGGTGGATGAAATCCTGACCATGCTGGAGTCAGGGATGAAAGCGGTGCTGACTCCAAAGGTCCCAGGTGTCCACTGGGCATCTTTGCTGCTTGCTCCCACCAGGCCTGGTAGAGTTTGATGGTGGGTTTTGCATGCTGACAGCTGCAGTGACAGAGGGGCTGCATTTTGACAGCAGATAAGGCAATACCCGGCCAGACCCCGCGCTCCTCGAGAGGACAAGCCTGCCCCAGCTTGTACATTTCTGTATACAAAGAGTGGACTATACATGTATGCCCTCTTATTCAGCAGGCATTAATGATTGTTAGCTTTTACACAAACTCTATTAAGTCAGCTGCATTTCATGGCTATTGACTAATATGCTATTTTTTCTATCTAGAAATAACTTGGAAAATACTTAAAAGTATGCTACAGATTTCTTCCTCTTCGTGAGCTAAGACTACAAAGAAATCGCTACATTTTCTAAGCCTGAATTAAGAGAGAAAAAGAATTTTTTTTGCTTGATGACAGCGTTTCATTTATTCTTAGTATAGCTGCTTCTGTGAGAGGAGTAGTTTTTTTTAAAAAAAGACACAGCTGCATTTAGTCATAATGTTCAGTAAGCAAGAGGTTTTCCTACACAAGAACTGTAGTTTTAACAAACTCCCAGTTCTAAAATTCTGTAAAAATCCATGTGGTTCAGTTTTTAAATCGTGGTTTTAAGCTCATGACAGTTCTCTGTAAACCCCGTGAAGACAAGGATATTTCTGAAGTGGTTATGAGTTAGTTTGCAGAATTGTAGCAAAATTATAAGGATTTGGCTGCATATGTTGTAAATGGAAACTATTGTGTTGTTCTGATTCTAGTATGGGAAATTACTTTATCAGACATAGGTTTTTTTATTTTTTTGTAATAAATTTTAGGTTGTTTAAACCTTGACAAAGCACATTTGTAAACTAAACTATTAAGAAATGGTGAATGAGAAATATTTATTTTCAGATTCATCTCTATTTTACAACAAAAATCTATTTTTTTTCCCCTTCTTATTTGAATAAAGAGCCAGAAGCAAAATATGCTTGCAAAACTCGACACTTGAGTAATCATGTGGCCATTACTGTATTTAGATGGACAATTATTAACCACAATTATCTAATAAGAATAGATACTTTGTAATTGACACCCATAAAAGATGTTCAGGCACACTATGTCTATAACGCTTAACATGTTAAGAGTGCTCATCAGTCCTCATTTTCAGTCTGGTGCTTCATAGTCTTTAATATTCTTCTACAGATAGGAAGCAGACAATCTCTGCTTTCCTTAAGGTACAAATGGTTGTTTAAATGAAATCAGTAATGTGCCCCACCTTACAGCAAAACACTATTGATGCTTCTTACAGTTTTCCTTTCCAAGCACTAAGATCACGACATACTGAATGCTAAATTAAGTGGGACATTTTAATATTTGGCAAGAAATTCTCCAGCATTAACTCAGCTCATGTATTGTTTCTGAGAGGTTTTTTCTGGGTACTGCTCAGTATCTCTGGGACCTCTAGAAGATCTTGCTGTGGTCTGTGCTCAGGTGTGTGTTTTCACTCTCAGCTGGCGCGGTCATCCGCACTGTTGCTCTTTTCAGGATACCAATCAGAAAAGCTATTTCTTCTCACAAGTACAGGCTTTCCTGTTGAAACAAATGTCGATAATTTCAAAGCTATCAGGCAGCTGCTGAAATCAATCTGAAAAATGCCACATCAACTAAAATACAGGGTAGTGACAGATGGGAAGCCACAAATACCAGTTTGGCAATTTTTTGAAAAGTCATACCCTGCTGAGAGATGTATTACAGGCTCAGTCCTTCGAGGTCTGGGCACAGATATGGACTAGTGAGCAAGAAAAGCAATATGTGGGAAGAGCCGAGGGCTGGAGCGAGGACCATCTCAGCACTCCCTGGAGCACAACCGTGCTAGGGGTTGGAGCAGGTCTGTTGGGCCAGCTGTGCTGCAGCAAGGCAGGGTCTTGTTTTATCCTTTGTGCCAAAGGTTTGAGTCCCCATCCTCGGAGGATTCCCTTGTGGAGGGAGAAACTGCTCCTGTTCACTTAAAAAGCCACAGGAGATTTAGCACAAAGGCAAACAGCTCTACCCTCCATAACTCATACTCTTGCCATACTAAGGTGTGTTTCTATTGTGTGTCATATAAAACCACAGGCACTCTGCCCCAGCAGACTCCTGAGCCTTGGTTATTGTATTATTGTGTTACAAATGTTTACCCAAGGAGCTTATCTTTTGTTTCTGCCTCTGAAGATACCCCGTTTCACTAAACATCCCTCCCAAGCACTATCTGACCCTCTTTGCAATTTTACCCCTACTGTGATTCTCATTCCTGTATTTTTCCTGCAAATGAATGTGTCAAATTGCTCTGAGCTGGACATCAGCTTTTTTACACTATAAAAAAAGGACCCTTTTTAAATTTCAATTTCTTACTATTCTGCTTTAGACCAAGGTTAAGCCTCCCTCCTCTACCCAGATGATTTAGTCATACAACATTTTTTACTTTTGTTTCTTTTTTCCCTGGAATAGTTCCTAACACATACAGAGTAAAGTGCTGGAGCTTGAATTCCCTGGTAGCATGTCCTAATATTTTCAGTGTCTCTCCAGAAAGGTGTGATTAAAAATAGACGAAGGAATTCCTTTGTAGACCTCAGCATTTTCTGGTTATTTTCTCTCACTAACTGCTGAAGTTGACCACTAAAGCCAGGTTTACTGCCTGATGGGCCATTTCAGTGTTTGAAAATAAAGACACGTAGAAAAATGCAGTGGCCAGCTTTACCAAATCATTGTGTCAAACCTATATAAAGTCACCCTACCAAGAAATTTAATGAGACTGAACTAAATAGCCTTCTACTGATGCAAAAGGCTTATATTTCCAGACAGAGCAAGGGACTCTGTTATACCACACTACTGGCAAGTGTCTGCTTTTGTCTGTCATTTTCCTTCCCCGGACTCTGATTTTATTATCATATTGCTGTAATGAAAAGCACAAATCATCTGGACAGCAAAGGCAAGGAGCCGTATCTCACCGCTCTGATGTCACCAAATGACTATATTTCAGGGCCTTGTCATCATATAACTTGCGTGAAAAATACCGACTAGTTTGAGGACTAGCATGCAAATAAACAGGACCTGGCTCCATGGGTCTCCTCTGAGTCACGTCAGACAGATATTTCAGCCGTGCCTTTGCCTGTGCCCTTCACTCCTGGCTGGCTGCAGCAGCTCCCTATGGAGGCTCCTGTGCTGCTCCGCAGGGACCGGGAACCAGGCTCGGGATTTCCCCAGGGGGAAAGTCAAACCTCACAGCAGGGAAAGTTCTATTTTCCCCGTAGTTTCACACACTGAGAACAAGTGTTTCTTTGCTACTGCTCTATTCGTAATCCAATTACTACGTGTGTCACTCCCTCTCATCCAACAGCGGGAAATGCTGCTTTCTGAATTGCACACAGTTACTGCAACTTGTATGCAAAATTCCCACAGTAGAAATAGCACTGTGATATTGTAGCTTTTTTCAGGCTCAATTCCCTCTCCTTTAAATTAAGAAGGCACTGGACTGGAGCACTAACTCAGCATTGTTTCAGCTTTCTGTCGATATTCAAATCACCTCCCAGCAAACTAAGCCCACTTACGTGCTAAGAAACATCTGTGAGCAAGTCTTATTTGGGTCTTTGTGTAAAAAGCCACAGGATAGAGATCAAATCTGGAGAAACTGAGTGACCTTGCTTTAAAATACAGCTAAACTCTAGTGTCGTTAGATGAAACATTCCAGAAAAAGCTAGTGAGTGAGATATGTACTGTGATATCTGGAAAACTGACCCCAATTTCTGGTTACTGACCCTCATCTTACCTGCTACTGCTGCAGAAAGCTCAAGTAGCTGTGAAAAGGCAAGTGTGAACACGCTCAGGCTCTGCCAAAGGTAATGTTACATTTCTGCAAATAAGAAGAATTAAGTGACGAAAAACTGGTGGGTTTGCTTTTGAAAACATTTGCAAGTAACTTCTTTATTAAAAAAAGCGATCCAAAACTATATAAAACCCCAGTGTGATTATTCACTGCACATCTTTCTTAATTACATCATTATGAAAACAGTGTTTTGGGCTGAGATTTTTCTTCCTTTAAGTTGTTATTTATGCATATAAGGAGGGCATTTCTGCTTGCATTCCTGTGCTTCTTCAACAGCAAGATGGAGCCAGATGGGCACCAAGAAATCCTCACCCGTGAAAAGAATGTAGGGTAAGAAAAGTTTATGAGAAAGGGCAATATAAAAAACTCTACTTTCTCACCAGAAGCTGTATTAAGCTACACTTTATTCGAGTGACTCCCCAGGGGCTCTGTGTGTCCCCAAGGTAAGCACAATCCTGCCAGCAACAGCTGTAGTAGAATTAATTATCCAGCAGTATTACACGCTTGAGTCTAGCCAATGTGAACATGTTACATGGTGAACAGTGTTACATGAGAGGTGGCTGCTATACAGTGCTATCAATGGTGTTCCTGCACATTCCAGAGCTGTTCCAGGGCAGGTGTGCTCCAAGGGGAGGCCAAAATGTTGCATTAAATGCGTATCGTTAAAATCCTTTAAAAATCCATTGAATAATGACATTTAAATAATGGTTTCTGAGAAACATTAACAAAATATGACTAAATCTGATTATATTTTGAGCAGAGCAAATTACATGTAAATATTTTTCTTGTTAGTTTTTAACTAAGTACAAGGAGTATTGAATTTCTGAGTTCCTGAATATTGTATAGCTATTCTAACAGCTATTTGTGCTTTGATTATATTCACTGCAAAGAAACTTCTTGCCTTTAGAAGACACATGATCAAGTATCCAAAGACAGATTCTACCCCAGTAGGGTGGAAGGACACTTTGCTACTGATTTTCTTGGAACCAGAGTTAAGCTTTTAAGTGTTGCACTATCTTGTTTATGAATGGCCAAATTATAGATTTGTTTTAGCACCTCTTTCAAAGACTATTGAAGACAATATTTTTTTTTGTAAAAACCAGTCTTTCATCACAATATCTTAAAAGCTTACATAATTATCACCACCATGAATATCACCACTGTTTTACAAAGATACCCTGAGGCAGCTTTAGGAAGTAGAAAAGGCAAGTGCAAGGAGACTGCTGGGGAAACACACAGCTGTGTCTCTGAGGCATGTGTATCTCCTGGAGGCTCGACTGAAAAGGACTGATCAGAAGCAAAGACAGATGGAAATGCACGACTGGTCCACGACACAAGTCTTCAGATTCAGAAATTTCAATAGTTCGTCTACGTATCATCTGTGGCCTAATGCAGTTGCCCTTTGGATGAGTGAACGTTGATGCCTCTATCTGAAGTCAAGAGGAATTATATTATAGAGAATAAGTTCAAACCCATGAAACCAAGAAAATGTAACTTCTGTGATAAAAACCAGAAGAGTTAAAATCATATGCTGTTTTCTGTGCACTCTTTTAATACCACAGAATCTGAACATCTTCCAGCAGTGCAACAAGTGATGTAGCTAGTATTCTCTCCTGTTACCACTCAAGGAGTCTGTGTGTGTCTATGAAATGTTGTGTCCTGTATTGGTAGGGACCCTACCTGACTGGCCATTTAGCCTCCTTATTGCTGTATGCCAATTTTAGAGAAGGGAATGGAAGAAACACCCTAACAGAAATTCTTCCTGACTGTGTACTTTTATTCTTGTCCCCAGGAAAGCTCAGTCTTAATCTAGAAAATGAAGTTTACCACCCCACCACCTCATCAAGTTTTTAGGGTAGCCTTTCAGAGCCACTTTCAAACGGTGCCAATACTATGGATATTTTGAGGATTTATAGACACAGACACTGCAACTCTCCCAAAGAAAGCTCCTTTTACAGTTAATTTGTTTCAAACGAAATTTTAGTGTCCTCTCCTTATGATGCTTGATGGTCACAGCCCACAGAAAAAGAAAAAGTCTGTTTTAAATTTCTTTAAGGCAGAAAAGTCCTGTCCTTTAGTGAAAGCAGATGGGAAAGCCTGGGATTCCAGGCAATTACATACACGTGGTGATCCAGGAATAGAGAAGCTGACAATATTAAAGTCTTTCAGCCCTCTGGAATGGATGAGTCCTCTTTAAGGACAGACTTAAAGGAGGAATATTTTTTAAATTGATGGATTATAACCCTTAACAGCCACTTAAAAACAATAGGAACTTAAGGAAAACATAGCCTGAAGGCAATACCTCTTGGTACATGATTAAATTTCCATTCTCAATGTGCCTGTTATGACCCAACATTTTAAGTGGGCACATTCACAGAGAATGACCTAAACAGCTTATACATTGCCTCCATTGTACCCACTGAAATCTCTTTGGGATGTAAAGGGTTTTGCAGCCCCAGCAGCAGCAAAGGACTTGTCTTACCACTGCATGATTGCATCTAATAAAAGTAATTATAATCATCAACCACCAAGCATAGCAGGCAAGAAAAGCAGAAAATACTGTGAAGCACAACAGACATTTGAGATTTAAGTCACCTTTTCAGCCTTCTAACACTGAGCTGTCATGGACTGTCTAGGGTCATTTAAATTAAAGCAAATGAAGAGTTCTCCAAGGTGCAGAGTGTTGTGAACTGCTAGTAAGCAACACAAAGTCCCCATGTTCTTGATATCAAGCAACCCATTCTGGTCCAAGGTAATGTCCATACCTGGAGATGGTAGGTAATATCTTATGGCATATCGCCACTGAGTCTGCACTAAGTGATACCTGCTCTGAAGGATGATGGAGATTTTTTACTCCTAGGCTCCTCCAGATCTGCTTGTAAGGGCAAGAACTCAAGTGAAAGTGTCCCAGAGCTGCTTTCAGTGTACATTTCTAGGAGCCTGGCAGAGCTGACAGCAAAATCAGAGGTCTGGACACTATGACTGGAGGGAGAAGCATTTGAGGTCTGCCAACGAGAAGGTTGCTATTCAAGATTATTATTTAGAAGATGCTGAAATCATATGTCAGAAGTATAAGTTAATTTTATTAAAAATCACTGCTGGATTTGCAAGAAGGCAATTTTCTGAAAGAAAGTTCATTGATCTCCATACATGAGGGATTTTACATCTGTTTTAAAGCTCCTCCTTCTCCAAATAGTTGCCAAAGTCTATCAGCAGAAGGGTGGGTATGAGATGGGATGAAATGAAACACCTTTTTAGATGTAAGGGCATTTAAAGGTTTCTGGTTCTTTTTAATTTTAAATAAATTGAAATAAGCCATTTTAATAAAATGAAACAATTTCATTCAGGAATAGCCCAAAAAAAGAGCATCTTGAGGATAATCACATAGGTTTTTTTCCCACCAACAGTTCTGAAAGTCATGATGAAGTCATGAAACAACTTCGGGTTGCTAACAAATCTGTTGCTGGTGATAATGTGGTGTGATCAGATGTGCTGTAAATAACTAAACAGAGGTCTGGATGCTGCTCCATTTCCTGTTTGCCGCTGTGGCCAGTAACTGTTTATCATATAGCTGGACGGCACAGGTAGGCTGCATTCTTCATTCCTCATTCTTCATGTTTTTGCATGGATTTCTGTGTTTATTTCATGGACTTGCACTCAGCTATGACATTTATTGTGCAGCTACACAGTGCTGGCTGTGATGACAAAATTTGCCTCAGAAGTATGTACCCTGGAGCCTCTGGTGACTATTTTGAACATTTCAATGACCTGGTTTACAGCATGGCCTCAAAACCAGCCATAACTTCACAACTTAGAGGCAGTAAACCTCAGCATAGCACTGCAACACTTGCTCATGGCTGTTACGAAGAAAGGAAGGAGCTTCTTAAACCAGGTTTCACACTGGTGCCAGCACACAGGTTTGACTTGATTCCCTACAGAAATGCAGACCATCAGGCACCACATGATGGAGTGTCCTGGTCTTTTTATTGATTAGAGGCAATCTAGAAGTCCAGTCAGTGTGAAACATGGTGCACAGCTACAGCAAACTGTAATGTAAAGGGATGTGCTTCCCTGCTTCTCACAGTTTTGCCATGACCCAAATATAATGGGCTAACTGATTTGTATTGAATTTAGGACTCTGTTTCTTGTTAGAGGCAAGTCCACATTTGCTTTGTCAGTCCCTTGCAGAAGTGCCTACTGAATCCTGAAGCTCATTTTCACTGAGGTCTCTGTCACACTTGAGTCTTTCTCCCAGTACAGGGAATTGTTGTGTTTCCCCACATGGCTCTCATACTTCCGGAGTGTATTTTCCTCTGTAGATATACATACATGTTTTCCTACCCTGCCCTTCATTAAACATGTGTACCATAAGATCTCTTTGTCACGTAGCCAATACTTTCTTGGTACCCATGTCAAATGCGCAGAACATTCTGCCATTCTCTGTATGTTTCCCGTAGAGCAGCTCTGCTGCTGTGTCCATGCTCAGCTGTTTAAAACACCTGCGGGGCATGAAAAGCCCCTTCATAACTTTCAGAGATATTGATCATCCTTATCAAAAGTCAGCGCACCCAGAGACTGTGGATTCACATGAAATGGTCATAAGAAATGGGGAGGAGAGAAGTGCCACAGCTTCCAGGAATTTTAAGTCCTGTATGAAAGCCACAGAAAGTGTGTTTTTTCAGTTTGGATTAGTCAATCCTGAGCCATATCCTGGAATTAGACATCTATGTCAGTGCTTTCTCACAAACACGTAAGTAGTTTCGAAATAGTAGCAAGGTCATTTTTGCCAACAGCCTACTTAGAATGTTTTAGATTATTTGGTTTCAGTGGGTTCCTATACCTAAGGGGAATTTTGTCTGCCCGAAAAGGTAAATCCCCATTGTTTTTTCCCTCTACTTCATTTGTAGATATTATATGATTGTATGTATGTTTGCGTTTTTACATAAGCCACCTAGTTAATTAACTCACACAAAACACACTGAGAGAAGATCTCGTTAGAATCAAGGAAAATGATGTTTTATAAGGTATTGGTAGCATGTAAATTTGGAAGTGATTTATGTTAATATTAAAGTATGTACACTTAATTAGCATCAATTTTTAAATGGAAAATGGTCTCACAGGATACTGTAGAGCAATTCCTTATGTCTTCATTTGCAATAAAGACTACTCCAAGAAACAGATTTCAGTAGAGACCAACCTCTGTTATGCAAAAAGATATGTATAAACTTGAAAAAGGTATAACATGCACTGTAAGGAGAAACTGCTAGGATAATCTTCCTAGATCTCACAGAGAAATATCTCCTTGACCTGCCTTCAGTTCTTGCCAAAAACAAGCAAGATTCTCCATTCTTTTGCAGTTATTCACGTTCCAGATTTATAAAACGGAAGGAGATCTCACTGGCACTAGAGATATAATTGTAGAAATATGTTCACATAAACACTGAATGAATGGATAGATGTACAGAACAGACTTTGTGGCTCACATTCTGTGCTTCCTTTTCCTTTTGATCATAAAACATTTATTAACCAGAAATTGATTTTCATGTCTAGTTTAGCAACACCTTAATGCTCCTGTTTGGCACTTCTTCCTGGGACATCATCCCGTGCAAACGCACAGAGCTGCAAACCTGTTCATGAAGAGAGGCACAAGCAAGTGAAGTACTGGTTGGTGCAAAGAAGCCCTGGGGAACCAAGCTGCAGTGACATAGGTCCTGGGAACAAGCAGAACTTCAGAATTCAAACACGGATGCTTTTCAACCACTTTGTTGCCTATATTCCCCTTATAACTTTACATGGTAATCAGGCTAGACTGACAGTGAGAAGAGCTGACTTCTTGAAATCTGCAAGTTTTATTCTGAAATTACTGACAACCATTTAAAGAAGACATACTTGCTTTTCTCCATATGTAGGTTTGGATCTTTGGGAGCCACAAATTACCTTAATGTGCAGGAGTTCAAAGGACAACACAGACACTGGCTGCATTAGGAGGATGAGGCTGCACAGTTTCCGTGCTGTGGTGAGCACTTTTTCACATGAGCAGTGCTTGAGATTCCGTAGGCTATAAACTCCCACGCTGTCTAGAAACAGGGACCACATGCAGCTCAGAACTGCAGAAGATCTCTTTGCTATTTGTTTTATGCAAAGGTGTTCATACAACCATGACACATTTCAAGATAAACCTGTTAATATCACATATCTCTACATTGCTAAAAGGAAATCATTTATGGATAACATAAGTGAAATACACACAGCTCTTTCCAAGGAAGTGAACACAAGGTTATCACGCACTTATGCTGACTGTAACAGATGGCAGCACTAATTGTTTTTCAGAAAGTTCATGTTGTTTTAATTTTCTCAAGGACAATGCATGGACATGATCTGTTTCTATATTACCGCAATCGTGCACCACTTAGAGAAGCGCTGTTACTTCCCACCTTTGGTGGGGCGACCCTGAGGCTTCTGCTGTGGGCAGGGAATGGGGCTGGGCTGAACTCCCTCTCCATGTCTCCCCTCTCTCCTGCCTCTCTTTGCTCTTGTTTGGCCCCTGCTATCTCCACAGCAGAAAATACCAGTCTGACCCTTCTGAAAGGCAGCTCAGCAGAAAAATATTTTGTTTTTGCGTGAGGTTAGTTTGCTACCAGTCAACTGAACCAAATCAGCCTCTCGAAGGGGTGAGCATGTATCCTGATGGTAGAGAAAAAGCAGGGATTGCACCCCTGGGGAAGGAGAAGGAAGAAAGGAGGCAGAAAGAGGGAGGAATAGGCCTGCATCATTCAGAGCAGCACACTGTCAATGCAACAAACAGAATTGTTTTAATAGCAGAAAATGAATGGAGCAAAATGTGAGCAAGCTTCAGTAATGATGCTTGATATTTCCATGTACTGTGGAGTTCAGCTACAATGGTGCAGATGCAGAGGGGTTGTCAAGGAAACAGACATGTTTTGCTTCAGATGTGCAGTGAAGCACATAGTCCAGACATCCATATAGCCTCATTACCATGGCATCTGAATAGCTCATAGTCATTAATAACGAATTTTACCCTCATAACACCCTTGCAGTATAGTGGTGTTTTATCCCAATTTTCAAGGAGTGAAAGTAAAAAGATGGAGCCACTTATCCAGTCATGCCAGCACTCTGTGGTCGGACCCCTGGAATCTAAACAATAACATAGCAGTTTGTTAAGGAAGTTTCTTTTCCCTAGGTTTCCCAAAGCAGAGTCTAAGGTATAGATTCCAGAAATTCTTCTTAAGTAATTTATTTGAAAGGTACAGCAGTTTACGGAGCAGATTGAGCTGAGTGCCTCCACAGAGGGACCCCAAACAAAGAGAACCCTGGGCAATTATACCGTTATAATCTGTGTCCCACCCCGCACACACCAATTTGGGCCAATTGTAAAATTAGAGTCTGGGATCTCCACATTCTTCATTGGATCCTTTCACTTTTGCCAGGCAGGACATTTTTTCTCTCTGTGGGCAGCTGTTTGTCTTTCACTGTCCAGCCCAGATGCCAATCTAGGTGTTGTCCATCAGCTGGTATTTTACACCTGCAGCTGGGAAGTAAATAAAACCTTGGCAATGGCCAAAACTTTTGTAAGTTCTCACATTCTGCTGTTTCTTGTTTTCTGATGTGCTGCTCTGTTACTTTACTTATCTTTAGGGATACAGCTCCTGCTAATGATCAAAAACTCCCTTTTCTTCTGGCTTGAACCAACTCTGGGGCCCTTCTTTACTTCACTAGGCAGAAAGTTCAAAAGTTCACAGCTTGCGGCCTAAGGGCTTACAGCAAATTTAGTTACTTTTGCCAAGCGAGTTATGTTAAGCAAGTTCTGTATAAGCAGTTTCTAAGCAAGTTCTATAAGAAGCAGTATACCAAATAAGCTAAGGCCTGAGCACAGGCTAAGGCAGTCTATATTTCCTAATAAGCTGCACCCGTTTTCCAGCCAGTGTCGTGACTTTGATATGGGTCAACAATAAACTACTAGGCAAGAGCATAATGATAACAAAACTCTGGCTCCTGACACTGGCCGCCAGGCCATTGCCAGGGAATGGTGCCAGGTTCATTTCCAAGGATATGTGACGGTTTCTTCCCTGAGTGTACGATGGAAACATGAATGAGGTCAGAATCAAATAAAGGTATAGAAAATCTCTCTTATAAGAATACTGGTAATTTTATTAAAAATTCAATGTAAAGATAGAGTTAAGGAAATGTGCAGACATTCTCCATCAAAACCTGAATTTTATCGTGCTCCATTCACTTCTGCCTTCAAACCAGCACAGCTTCCTGTAAACTTGGAAGAGAAGTGAGGGTGAGAGGTTTTCTTTGCTTAGGGAAGATGAAGGAATGGTCCAATCATCAGCAAATAGACTATCTATTATGCTTACCTGCATCAGAAAATAGACTATCTATTATGCTTACCTGATGCTCAAACTGTATTTTCCTTGCCCTTTATTATAATTTTCTTTTGTAGTCTATCATATGCCCAGCAAACTTTGTTCTTATTAGAACAAAGAAACAATTAGAACAATTGTTGTTTCTCATTATTCTTATAGCAGAAATTGCTATGCTTGTGATATGTATTTTTCAGATTCCTAGTGAAGAAGAAACAGCGGAGGCTCTCAGGGTAAGCTGTGGATGACAGGTAATACACTGAAAACACAGGCCCTGGTAATAGACTTTCAGTCCCTTTTAAGAAATCTGGAGATAATTTGCAAGAGTACCAGAAAAAAGCTAAATAATTGTCTATGGTGAAGAGAACAGTCCATAGTGATTTCAGGATGTATGAAGGGTTTCGAGTCACTGTTACAAGCTCTGTGTGTCCAAGCCTTTCCTGAAAACCTGTTTCAAAGGATTGGCAACATCCTTTCGTCAAAACAGGGGAGTTGTCAAAGCTGTGGCTCAATTGCACAACCCAAGCTATGGAAAGGAAGAAGGGCATGGCATAGCATTGCTTCAATAGTCCTCAAAAAGGGAAAACATCTGTGTCCTAAAACCGTCTTTGAAGATGTCCGCTGTCTACTTTTAAGGAACTTCTTTGTCTGCCCATGAGAAAAATTTTTCTCAGATTTTTCTCAAATTTAAAGTATGAACAAGCTGCAAAAAGACAGGAATATATAAGTGTCAAAAATACAGAATCTCATCTAAATTGCATTTAGAAACATTCTTAAATACTTCTGCCATGAAAGTTTAAGCCCCAAAATATTTTCAAGGCCTGTGATATAGAAATTTTTCTTTCTAATAAAGCAGATCAACACACCCTGTTGTATCAAATGAGGTTTAGGGTTTAGCTGGAATCCACAGAAATTTGGAGAGTGAAGTGAGGTGACCTCCTCCGTTTTAATTCTTACATCCTCCATGTCTGCAGGATTTTCTTATGTCAGATTATTTCATTCTTTGAAGACTTCAGTGTTGACCTCAGGGCACCTAAGGCAAGTCAGTATGAATGTTCACATTCAGGACTCAACCCAAAAAGAAAAGCTACCTGACATGTAACATTTATTTTTACAATGAGTGGATCATTCAGAAATATGAGAGGAGAAATATAACAAAAACTGCATTGCTCAAAACGTTGTACAAGGCAAACTACAGACTGTGTATTCCTTTCCTCTTTAAAATGTGTATGTATGAAGGTTTAACATTCAATTACCACTCATCTAATTCTGTACAGAAATATCTAACAAATTATTACAGTGAATATCAGCTGATTCATATTGTGATACACTTAAAGAAACAGAAAAACAAAATTTGTAAGAACAAGGATTACAAAGAAAATCTATCATGAACTGATTGCAAACCAGAAGCAAATGTAACTTGCAATAAAGCAGTTTGAGGCAAAGACTTGTCTCAAACACAGCTGCTTAATGTATGGCACCAAAATCGAAAGATATCCTTTTGTTTGTGTCCGAAGTGCTCACTCATCCCTCACTTCCTCATCTCTGAAGGTCTCCTCAGAAGAAAAATGAGTTAACTATGAAGGCAAAAGATGCCAACAGTAGATGAAGAGATTGTTTTAACTACCTCAACTATGCCTACAGTAATTTCTTTATCATTTACCTGCTGCATTACCTACATTCATCTGATGAGCCCATCTGTCTCCAAGCCAGTAACACCTCCGATCTAGTGAGTAGCCATTTGTCAAAACCTTCCCCAGGGTTAGAAACCTGCCTTTTTACTGCCCTTATCGGCTAACTATTATTGCCACTTTTATGACTGCTAAGCCGAGGCAGTGATAAATAAGACCTTCCCCTGTTCAGAGCTTTTCACTGGAATGGAAAAAATCCTCCCTGGTAGTCAAACCTCCTACCGGCAGCCTCAATGGGCACAGAAACACGTCTGGTGCAACATGAATGCAATCAGCACCTAACAGCTCTGGAATCAGAAAACTTCTTTCCTGGCTCTGTTTCTGAACAGGCTGCTGCAGCCCCTCCATCTGCAGCTCCCCTGGGCAGGAGGGGCACGGGGCAGCCACACGCTGCTTTCCTCTCCACCTGGCTGGAGCGAGGATGTGCAACCTGGGGAGATGTTCCTGTGCGTGGGCTGGGGCTGCTGCGGCAGGGGAAACGTCGGTGACACATGTGCGAGCTCCTGTTATTGAATGAAGACATTTCAGGGTGGGGTTGTTGCTTTTTGTAAGGTCACACTCATGTACAGCTACTCGCTCTGCTGGTGTTTTAGTGACAGTTTTTGCCATTGCCCAGCTTCTAGAACACTGTCATTAATAGGGCTACAGTACTAGCTTGGTCATCTGTCTGGGTATTTTAGTTTTGAAGCCTGGATTGAGAGCCTGGATACGGATTGAGTAGCTGCCACTTCAAGCAAGGATCCAGACTTCAGTGATGTATCTTGTCAGTAACAGTAGTGCTACTGAAATGAGGATTTTCAATTTACCGAAAATACTGTAATACAAATACCTGTTTCACAGTGGTTATTTATTAGAAGAGGGCAGATCCATGTGGATCTTTGAGATAGCTGGAAAAAAATAATGACCGCAGAAGAGATTTCATAAGTTTGACTCCATAAATTTAGATACATGTGACTAGCAGACCTCAACACTTCACCATCAGAGTGAAGTACAATGAATTTATATCCTTTGGTTTCCTGGGAGGAACTATGGTATGTAGTGCATGCTTCAGATGTGAAGAGCTAGGACACGCACAGAATGCATGGTCTTCGTTGAGTTATGCCAGAACCAGTTTTTATTTCTCGATTGAGGACTATACCCACAAGATTACCGCCAGCCCTAATAGTGACCTGAGGCTGGATACTTGCATAGTTTAGCATGCCACACTGCTTGCTGTGCCCAAGGCATTAGCATCTCTTGGCAAAACACCTTACAGAACAGTAAAAAACAGAGATAAAAAGGCACAGTCAGGAGGTTGGACAAGTCTTTCTTTAGATATGTTTTCTCAGGCACCTGAAACAAGATAACAGGTAAACAAGCACATCACTATGTAAGTGCCTATATAAAAGGTTAGGATGACAAATGTTCACTTGTTACCTGTCCACCCCGTTTAGTCTCAGAAGGTACATCTATACTGCTAAATAAGAGATCCCAAGACCAAATGGTGTGGATAGATATATCTTTTCACTGCTTGTGTGAGCTTTCTCTAGCTGAACTGGCTGTATTCACACTAGACGAACAATGACAGAGCTACAGTAGCTGACCTTGGGTATACCCTGGGTGCTGTGCAGAGTGCCTGTGGCCCTAAGACCAGCAACTGAAGGCTGGACCCACCAGAGTGGCATTTTTTCAGTACAAAAATTAAGAGTATATGTTACAGTTCCAGCCTAAGTTTCCATTGTCAAGTGACATGTCCTGTGCCCTTAGTGACTTCTGAAAACTCAACCCACCTCAGAAATATCTCCATGCTATAGTGTCTTTAGTTTCTAGGCACTTTGCTCAGATATTCAAGCCAGGTTGGGCTCCTGGAACAAATTTCCCTGAAGTTGCAGTCAGATACAGCAACGAATCCAGGCAACCTTCCAAGCAAAGCATTAGTAGGCCCTTAGGACTATAGCAATCGGCAACAAATATGCTACAACAGCAAAACAGCCTCAACAACAAACCCGAGCCATACTTCAAGCTTAGCATTTCCCAGAGTTTGGTCAGGTCTCACATGCTCCTGCTCCTGCTCGGGCCAGGCTGCAGCAGGACCCTCCATCACACCGACTCCCCCGCTGCAGCGAGGGGTCCCTCCCGCAGAGCCAGCCGGGCCTCTGGACTCCATGTGCCCAAGTGGTCTCTGACCTGTTTCTGGTCAAAAAATATTGTGCCCAGCTTGGTCAAAAACAAAATTTCAAAGACTTTGATACCTGTGCTCTGGTTTAAATACTGGCTGCAGAGCTGGCCGAGTTCATTAGTCCTTGTGTCTGTAGGCAACATTACAGAGTGCTTTAACACTTAAGGTGCCTTTTAGCAAATCACAGTGTCAAGCCAATAGATCAAGGGTCACAGATCAGTCATTAAGTATCACATGCCTCCCACATTTGCCTTAAAATATTTGCAACTAGAAATAAAATGGTTTCTGGCATAACTTAAAAGCCATAAACTCTTCTAGGTGATGTAGCTGCCATAATCCCTGAGACCATATCTAAATAAATGGGGTTGGGAGAAAAAGCATCTTTATGATATTCACCAAAACAGCTTCTAGGAAAGGTATTTGTGACTAATTTGTAATACAAGCTAAAAAGTCCATTTTCCCAACCATGTATTGCAAATCTTAAAGAACTTGTCTTTCTTATTAGTCAGAAGATTAACATTAGTATTAGGTCATTTAGAATATTAACCTTATAGTCATAATTAAACCTGTTGAAGTATTTGAAGATTTGGATTACCTTGAAGTTAAAGATTATCAGTTCCGATTTGATCAGTAGCACACAAAAAATATTGTAGGTATTTATCAACATCTTACATGCAGAATAGGAAACACACTGCTTTGTGTTTTGGCCTCTGGAAATCGAGTGCTAGGAATACTGGACAAAAGCAGATCTTTTTTATTTAGTTGACTTTGGGGACAACTGAAAAGGCAAGAAGAGAGGATATAAGTATATTCTTAAGTGTACATGCACACATGCAGATCTGAAAGAAGTTTTCAAGGACATCAATGTTTCAAGAGCCCTACTTACAGCAAGGGATGGTACCAAGAGGTGTGAAACAGTGCAAGAGCACTGTTACAGAAACAGGTCATCTCTAGGTATGAAAAGCAGAACTATGGGAATCTGCTGGTGAATTTATATACTTCCAGAAGTGGGAACTGAGAAAATGAAAACCTCTCCTGAGAACAGGGCCTATGGGTGAATGGTGCAACGAAGTCCCCTCTGAATCTTACCCCAAGCAATGGAAGAGAAATGACTGCATGGTCTGTCGCAGTAGCAAGCACATTGTAGGCTCTGTATTGACCTTTATGGCTTACTTTACCAAATGTCATTTCCATAAAAAGTTACCGTTCTTAGGAGCCAAGTTGTACGATGTTGATGAATAACCTAAAACTGTGCACTTAATTTTTCCACATGTCACTTTGGGCTCTGGCTTACTTATTCTGCCTATGAAATGGTTCTTCAAGGCTCACAGCAGACTGGCAGGATCAGGCTTGTCAAAATGTTCCCAAAGCTTGCAGCACAAAGCACAGTGACACTGTACAAAAGAAAAAGAGTCTGTGTGCTGCCCTGGCTTGAGATACACAAATAACAAGTAGAAAAGCTGGACAGAGAAAAATATATATTTGTTCTCGGCACTAGAAGAGTGTTTACCTCCTATTTTAACCAAAGAAAGGAACTCCTGAGCACAGCCAAAACACAGAATATCAAAACCCAGTCTTGACCAGAGGACGGGTTTTGCATGTTTTCACTATCTGGTGCTCTTCACAAATGCTGCTGTTGACTCGCACCATTCCTGCATAATGCCACTACCCTGGTCTTCCAAGGGTGTAGGCAGATCCAAAAGGGACAAAGCATCCTGGCACATGGTGCTTAAGTGTCTGTGGTGCTTCACAGGTGAGTATGAAAGGGAAACCTACAGACAACAAAACAACTATTCAAACCACAGTCACCCACCGAAACTGAGAAAAGCAGAAGTAAAGCTGCATGTCAGGGGTGGAGATGTGGTAATGGTGGATTTTCAGCCTCATGGCTAACCATGCAAGGAGGTGGAAGGCAGAATGGCTGAAATCAGAGGAAAAGAAAACATTAATTGCTGATACAAAATAAATATTTGCAGCTTCCCAGGAAAGACAGCTGTCACCGAACTCCTCTAGCAAGGTCAAAAGGTGAGAAAAGCTTGACCACGTCGGGACAAGGGCTTCAGGAGACTAACAGCTGCTGCTTCAGCCAGAATCACAGGGCTCACATTTCCCAGGAGACTTGCAGTATCGGACATTATTTTCCAAGGATTGATCAGATGTATTTGAAATGTATTATATTAGTCTAGCATATGGGGAGGTTGAGGGGGGAGAAGAGGGCAGAATATCCACAAAGAGGTTTTAGCATGAATCAAGCCTGTACTAAGTCATTGATATGGCAGTAGTTCGAAGCAAAGGTTTAAACAAATCTAGGTACGTGTTCAAGAAGAAGTGAAGTACAGAGCATTTTCAGACATAAAGGCATCTTAAGCAATTTGTCTTATCTACTTGGCATAAAGCACACGTTTTCATTCTTGTCTCCTAATAAAACCAACAAATGTACTTCTCCTTCAACAAACAGTGTATTTTACAGTATATACTAAATCTTTTTACTTTTTTGACCTTCTGAGTATGAGGCTTTTGAGTTTGATGCAAAGCGTCTCCAGCTTTTTACTCAAGCCACCTGCATTTAATCTATGAATATTCTCAGAAGTTTTTTATGCTCTGCAAGAGAACGCTGCAATCGTGCAACTCAAATGTGATTACCAGTCTAAATCACTCACCAAGTCATATTTGCTTTGAAAGCCCATAACTGTCATATGGACTCCTGAAGCAATTTCAACCTATGATTTAAAACAATGAAACAAATCAGGAAAAACCAACTGTGACAAGAACACTCTGTCAATATCCCACACGTACAGAGATCCTGAAGACACTTAGTACATGTCTACATTATTGACTGCAGTATAATAGAAAAATACCCAGAAGAGGCTTAAATGAGCAACGTTAGGTGCCATTAGCAGTCAAGTGATGATAACGCGGAGCTCAGAGAAGGCTCATTTATATAATGAGAAGCAGTTCTCAATATAAACATAGTTAAGAGGTAATGATGAAAACTGAGGTTTGCATGCCAAAACCCACAAGTATATCCAGAGGTTTCCCAGTATAAGCTGGCACTTAATTAACCCAATTACCCAACTTAATGTTCCAGCTCAGCAGAATACTTAAGCATATTCAGCATACTCTATGTTACTGAAGTTCACAGAAGTTGGTGGGTGGCAAGTGCTTTGATGAAAAGAGACAGAAATTAAGCCAAATACAATAGAACTCATTTTCAGTTAAACAAATTTTCAGTTACAACTGGTTGAGAAAACAAGAATTTCTTTCAGAAAGTTCTGGAGAAAACTAGTTTAAATTCTCATACATTAAATTACCTAAACACTGGAGATTGCTTTTTCCTTCTCCAACTTCTCTCCCATTCTATCTCCACTCCCCCCACCTTCACTTTCTTGTTTTCTTTTTTCCCCTGTACTTTTCCAGTGGAAAAAAAGGCAAAGGGAAAGGTTGGATAAATTGTTTTCATAAGATGTAGAAACTTTTCTTTCTCCATAGTTCTTCTTTTAGAGAAAATGCTATTTAACCCAAGGATATATATATATTTTAACATGACAGGCTTTTACCTCAAGCTTCTGCTAAAGCCAGGCATTAACACCTTTCTAGGAAGGAAATTACATCCAGCCTTTTAAGGCTGCTTTCAAGAGATGTCATTTAACAGGATTGCACTAGAACGTCTGGAGAACAGTTAGTGTCTCTTCCGAAGAGCCTATACACAAAAGAGGCAGCCCTGCAGTGCCCAATGAAACACTGAAGAAAGCTATACAAACTGCAGCTGGCTAAGAAACTCTGTTTTAGCAGTAACAATTCAATTATTTAATGCAAACAAGAGTTTCTTGGTTGACCCAATAGCAGCCATTTGGCTTCCAGGCATCAAGAGCCAGACCATAAGACATGTATACATGTACAGATGTAGAGGTGCTGAAGTTCAGCAAATTGATAACACAGCCGTTCTGAGGCCCATTCACTACCTATTTTTCCAGGCAGCACTAGCCCAGTAGCATGGACACTGCCACTACCACAGTTAATGTCATCTGAGCCTTATTTTAAGGCAAACCCTCCCAACAGAGGAAGGGACACCATGCTTGGTCGCACAGCGTGCTTCTGGGCAGGTATGCATGCTGTACAAGTGAAGGTCAGACTCCTGAAGAGAAACACAGGGTGAATCTGAGAAGGACATTGAACACAGCAGCCAAAGATCAAGACGGGTTGGGCTGTTATGGAAAGTGCATAAAGCACATCAGCTGCTGAAGGCCAGAAGGGGTAGTTCTGGAGCCAGCCTGGAGGAGGCTCTCTTTTCACCAGTATTTCACAAATACCTTTCTTCTTCCTCTGAATTTCATCCTTGGCTAATTTAGGCTATGTTAATAATGTCTGTAATCCGTTTCTTACAGTAATTATTTATTTAAGCCCTTCAAATCAGTACAAATGCAGTTGGTGAAAAACACATCATGTAAAATTTCTCCTTTTTGCTTTTAGTGGAAAAGGCTGAAAGAAATTTCAAATGGTCTCAAATTGGTTTTTGGAGGAATCTGTTTCAAAACTATTCCTAAATGGAGGTCATTTGGTAGCACCTCTCTTTCATTCAGCTCTAATAAACTATAACGCCTCCAAAAAGAATAAACGGTTGTATAGTTTAAAATAACTGTAAAGAGTCACTGCTGGTTCTCATGAGCTTTAACTAGCACAGACCGTGGCAAAAGCATAATGGTGCTGCTGCAAAGGTCTGACCAGGACCATAACACTGTCAAAACTTCTACATGTGACAGAGAGCCTACAACGCACCAAGGCAGTACACGTTCCTTCTTTAAAAAAATGAATTCTCATTTTTCTTCTCTGCATTACTATGGTAACCATAGCAATGACCAAGATACAGACTGTACTGCTTTTCTGACACAAGCATTTATTACTGTAGTAGCGTCAAATGCCATTTTCATCTTCTCAGATCTACAGTTATGACAGTGAGAACAGAAAACAGGTAGACTAAACGATCTTTAGAAATGTATAGTATTACTGTCCTTGTTTAATGCCACTTCAGCAAATACAGGTAACTAATTCAGATTGCATCTGTGAAATCCTGGCCCCAAAAAAGTCAGTGGTAAAAATCGCAATAGCTGCAATTAGCCTTCCTCAGAACAAACATAAACACCCACAACACTTTATTGTTTTATTTATTTCAGTAAAGTTCTCTTAAAACATATTACAATATAATATTAACAGAGGCAAGCATCTAAACAGTTTTTTTAAAACAAGGTGATATTTCAAAGTAAGAAATTTCATAAAAAAGCACCACTTGAAACAAGTTTTCACAGTATACTGCAATCTGCAAAGACCACAGAACAGAGGAGGAATTCACAATATTAAAATAGACTTATCATATTATGCCCAGTTTTGACTTCACAGAAAGCATAAAAAATTGTATAGGTAATTAAATATATTCAGGTAAAATCTTTGAATTTGCAAAATGTTTCACAATACAAAATGATGCCGGTTTTTGTAAGCTAAATCCTTTTTCTTCTTGTATGAAAAACACTATACAGCCTAAATTATTTTCCTCTTGTAATGGTTAAGTTTTCTATACCAAACATTTTCTGCATAACAGATGTGAAATAACCACCTGTCTTCCTGGATGTATTCACTTCAATTCTTTCTGTACAGCTAGATTCTGCCAGTCTCATACTTACTCTATTACTTTATGAATACCTCCCCTGGAAACACTCTCTGGCAGAAATGATTGGAGAGACAGTGTCCAGATATTCTAACCATATTCATGAACATGGTATCAAAAGGTTCAAAAGAAAAGCTTTTAAATGAATTCTGTACTTCACGGTATTATATTGTGCTACTAATACAAACCATATGAAAAAAATGAATAAAGAAGTTCAAAAGTTGTAAATATAATTAATAAGATATACCTGTCAATAAAACATGCAATTTACTACAGCAAATGGGATAAGTGCCATAAAATTAGCATTCATTCTATATCATCTGATTCCTCTTGAACTTTATCTTCTTTAGGATCATAGTGCACCGCTTAATGTTGCATAGTATGAGGGAATATATATCATTTTCATAGATGCAAAGGCTATACACTATGCCATGAATTTGACTATCATAATTCCACACTGACTCCAACACACTCCAAATTCACGTTACTATAATCAAGGTCAGTAAGTGGCCTGAACTATTGATTCAGGCGCTTTTTTTTTTTTTTCCTGAAAGGAAGAGATGCAAAAGAGGCTCAAATTATCAGCCTTTTCTTGCTTGAAATAAGGCTAAGTTTGCTGTAAGTTGCAATTAATACTACATATGTAATAAGACCTTTTTTTTCATCATGTGAGTACCTTATCAAGATCACATTAGTGAAACAATATTAGATGCATTATCACCACCAGATGGGTGCAAAATACTGCATTTCTGCAACTGTGCATCTAAAAATCTACTCTGAATTTAAAGGCAATTATGGACACTCCCCCCAGAACCCTGAGAGAAGACTTACTACATTGAAGAATTCATACTCTGAAATCTCTCTTAGCTGTAATAATGTTCACTTGTACCTCCCTGGTAGTTTCTGCATCCTTGATAATGGTGCATTTAAATGCAAGTACCACCAACCTGTGATAATACAGGATTTGAGCATCAGTCTCCTCCATATTCAAGCAATTCCACTGATATCACAATCTCAAATAATGCGTAGTCATACAAATCATGCCACTAGATTTGCTATATGCTACATATAGGCAAATGCTTATTATATTCAAGTAACACCTGCATTTTGCTAAAGATGTATCAGATTATGTCTAACATCAGATTCTGATATCTGCTACACAGGTTTAAATAAAAAAATGGCTCTTAACTTGTCATTACACTGCAGGGTGGCAGCCTTCAACCCAACTGCATAGCGCAAAACAGCAAAGAAAAACAAAGGATTTTGTCTGTGAGAAAGAAAATTTCTTGACTTCCTCTGAAACAAAACCATAAGCACATCCTCTCAACACTGTCTTGCCCTGAAGTCTTACCTTAGAAATACCCAGGTCTGCTCTCTGCAGAGCTCCTCTTACACCATGTTCATCCTGGCACAGAAAGGAGCTGCCTGCTTCTCTGAGGAAGCCACTTGACCCACTCCTTACAAAATCACCTCTTTGTAGAGAGGAGTTTGTTCGAGAAGATATGATAGCCCTGATATCACCTAGGAATCATTTCACTACTTTGCCTTACTAAGCAGATGGATATGTCAGAACAGTTTAACTCCTGTCGCATTTCATCTTTGTTCAGTCTCAGTAGACTTCCAGAGTGAAACACCCAGAAAAACGGCTCTGCTGCTACATAATGCAGCTCCCCTCATTCTAGAAGTCTTCCTCTACCACTACAAAATATCCTCTGTAGCAATAACAGTATTTTGCAAATGTTGAACACCTTTAATATTAGCTTCACTCTATCCTTCCTTATGTCCTTGCCAGAACAAACAAGCCTGGCTACACAAACACACCAAGACCTCTGTCACAGACTTTGGGGACACCAGGATTGAGTTTACTGTGGTTTGCATACTTCTGCTGGCTTCAGCACAACACCCAGTAAGGTATCTTTTGATGGGCTGCTTAGACACTGCAGTAGAAAGCAAGAAAAATGACTGTTTTGTTTGGAGCAGGAGAACAATTTGTTCAAAGCCTGCATACCTTTGAGTATAAACTTAAAGAAAAAAGGATGAGGGAAGGACAACTACAAGTGTTAAGGACACAGCTACAAAGTTACAAGTAAAACCAGAACCACCAGATAAAATCTTGCATTTGGCTTCATGCTTCCACAGAAAATTCTAGGAGGAGATTATACAGCAAAAGCAGTGTGACAAACTCCAAAACAGGTGAAGAGCACAGAAGGTGCATATATTTCAGACATACATACTCAGGCAGACATCTACATTAAAGTTATATTTTGCATAGTATTCCTTCTTTCAGTAAAGCTGATGTAAGGCAGCCTGTGAGTGCCTTATTAATGCCCTCCTTCTGTAATTACATTATGTAACATACATACACCTGTTCTTTAGTAGGGATGGTGAAAGAGCTACATGACAGGGCATGCCATTTACTCTTAGCAAAAGAAATTAGAAAGGAGAGTGAAGCAGCTTTTGTGGAGGAGAGAGGAGAAAATGAGAGAAAACACTCTACATTGATTGGAAAAAGAAAGAATAGTTTGAGGGAAGAGTTGGAAGAAGACAAAAGTCAGTGTTACTGAATACATCATTTCTTTTTAGAATTAACTGAGTGATTTAACAAAAAACAACAACAAATTATGTACCTGTTCAGCAAAATAAGTATGTTTGTGAATGGCGTTCCTTTTAGGTCATAAAAATATTTTGTCATTTATAAGAAACTGAATAATAATTTGTTTACTTTCCAAATGTCTAATTTTCAAGACATTGCTTTAATACTAACTTATTTTCTCCTACATACTCTTACTTTTTAGAAGAGAATTCCTTCCTTCCCATCCTGCAACTTTTCAGTGGCAAAATCTAAAAACAGGAGTCTTCCCAAATTACTTAAATGCAGATTATTTCCAAATGAAATTAGAACAGTCATTAGTTCTAATGTTTTTGTTGAGAGCAATTATTATATTTTGTAAAAACAATGTTCCATTTTTGACCCATTTCTATAATATTAAGCCTGCATACTCCAGTGTCACTATAGTATAACCCCTAGTTTGAGGCATGTTCTCTCCATTTATAGAAAGCACAACATCTTATAAGATGTAGACAAATTATCCTCAAAGTGCATTTAGTTTTGCTATTAGCCTGCTGCAGTAAAGAAACTGAAAGCAGGTTTCCATTATTTGGCTGTGCTGGTTTCAGTTGCAGTACTAAAGGTAAATATTTACCCTTACCTGCAATTTCTTGTGGTCCAGAAATAACTCATTTTAAGAGACTGCTGAATTAAAAATAAGAGAGTTTGACCTGAATCCAAAGTTCCCTGCCTGAAGATGTTAAAAGTAGGAAAATCTTGGAACACTGAAAGCTCTCTTTTCTTTAAATACTGATAATTCAATTAAGATTATATTTAAATATTCCTAAAACTGAAAGCATTTTAGTGGGACAATCTGCTCATGTCAACACAGTATAAGGTGTCAAACATGTATAAAATCAGAGTAGAATCCAAATGCAATTTAAACTCCAGTTCTGTGCTAACTTGACTGTACAGAAATTAAGATGAAATCCATAAAATAGATATACCGGTTCCATGTTCATGTGTGATCTGATTGATCCTTCCACGCACACAGTCAAGAGAAACCGATATCAGTGTTCCATTATGTACTTCAAAAGATGCACGAAGGGACACGCTGGTCCAAACGCTTCCCTCTGGCATCTGACCTGCAATCTGCTGAGCAATTGCTGTGGGTTGCATGTGATCCATGGTCAACTGATTCAGAGTCATTTTGAGCACATTGCATGAGTGGATTAACTTTAAGTTAAATGCTAGGCTGGCAACTCCCTTTTCAGTAAAAATGAAATACTTCTGAGCAAGCTGTCCAGAAGAAACCAGCTGCATCTGCTTCTCATTGGATGAGACCTGGGTGAAATCCAGTAATTTGTTTCTCACAGCTCCAGTAGGCAAACCTGTAACAGAAACTGTGGCTGATATGGCACTAGAAACTGCCGAAGGGATCCAGATGAGGCTAAACATACTAATGCCAGAACTATCTCCAAAATACCGAACATTGCACTGCGCAGGAGAAAGTATCTCAAAGCTAATCAGATCTCCAGCACCAACTTTTGTCGCCCCAGAAGCAGATATTGATGTGTCTCTGTAATTTACCCCAGATTTAAATACATTCATTAATTCTGTGTTCGTACCATTCCTATTGATATAAGAAATTAAGGAGAAGCCCTCCCGGACACATGCATGACCCATGGAATACAATGCCTGGTGGAATACAAATTTGACAACACCAGTTTCAGTGAACTTTATAGCTCTGCCATCATGAGATAAACTTAGCATGTAAGGGTCGGAAACAGATATTATTTTAAAGGTAGGTCGATAGTTGGTTTGGTAATGCATTGCTGTTGACATCTGTGCACTGAGTGCCACAGCACCCGTGTCATGGGACAACCAAAACAAACTGAGTGGGGTATTAAGATCATAAATACTTAAGTCTTTACTTTGATTGCAGAATTGATTTGGGCTCCTCAAATACACAGAAAGAATTTGGCTGGGCTCCACTTCAGCAGCACTACTTAAACTAGTGCTCTGGAAATACTTTCCTTCTGGCTGTTCAATTCGAACACCGCTCAGTTCATAGCCTTCCTCACTGCCATTTAGCTTTAAGGAAAGTTGCAAAAAATTCCTGCAGTTGTGTTTTACTGCAAAATTTAGGTCAGTCCACAACAGACCATGTTGCCTGAATACCAGGCTGTTATCTTCAACTGATAGGATTTCACAGAGAAGCTTTCCCTTTATCTTCAAGTTCAAACCAGAGTAGACCTGAGAGATGCCAGACTTCACAGAGGGTAGAATGATGTTTGCAGCCCAAGACTCTGAGAGTTTGTTTTCACTGGTTGCTGAACACACCGTATCACTGACAGTGGAACAAGGCATGGCCACTATTCCATCTTCACATTTTAAACATGCCTGGCATTCCTGCATTTCCTTATTGAAGAAATATGCCTCTCCACACAATCCCAAAGCTGCATCTTTCTCATCAATTCCAAGGCATCGGAAACCACCTGTTCACAGGAAACGGAGAATTTTTATTGTCATACCTTTAAAATAATAAATCTAAGTACTCTATAGCCCCACATATCAAGTATCTTCAATAACAAGTGTAATCATAAGAGAGAAAACAGAAGACAATTATGTTAGATCACGTTGTGCTATTAAAGGATGCTTGATAGAAAAACAGAGGAAACACTAAGGGTAACTCACTTTTCCAAGTCAAATCCAGTGGTTTAGAGTGGGAAAGGAGCAAGACAGGGCTGCATATGGGCAATTCTAACCAAACCCTGTAATGGATCAGATACAATGATGTTGCTGGAAGGACACTCTCACCCTTCCCCTAGGTGAAAGGCATGGTGACTAACTGGTGCACTGAGCAGCAAAGATATTTTCAGCTAATGGAGAATTCCCCTATACAAGGAGAAATGTGTGCTTTCTGCCCAGCCATGTTACGGGATAGCACTGCTGTAGCTGCGATTGCTAAAGCAGTGCTTTTCAACCTAAGGGACATGGAACCCGGGCATTCTGTGTACAATTTTTAAAGAACCTGCAAGAGACAAGTAGGAAAAACAAAATTGTAAACAGCAGGCTTAAAATTATTATGCAGAAGTCCACGCATCAAAAATATTGAAAACCACTGCCCTAAGACACAGGACAACAGTGGTTAAGATAGTCTAAAGTTAAAATAAAACACTGCTACAACAAAGAGAATATCTAGAGGTGCCATTTGAAATTACTTGATTTGACATAAAGCAATTTTCTGCTGTTAAACGGTACACCATGACCTCAATGGATCAAAGAAGGCACATCCAAAGAGCAGATTTTAAAAGCAGCCTGTAATTTTCTGTGGCAATTTTCCAAGAGCACCGCCAGCTGCCAATGCCTCCAGCTGTAGCAACCAGTGCCCAAAACCTTTGTGCGTGGAGCCTTTCAGGATCTAAATCAACACACAAGACTTGAGGCACCCTAAAGAATAACCACTTGCAGTTTGTGCCTCAAAGCTTAATCACTAATGCACTCACTTCTGCTTTTTTACCACCGTAATCAAAACTCAATAACCATCTTTCTTATAGCTCTTCTTAAATGTTCTTTACTATCTAAATACTGTGTCATACATTTGCTTTATACCTCAGCTGGAAAGTTGCTAGATCTGAGCTGGGATTTGCTCTGAGACTGGGACTACAAGTACATGACATGAACCCCAACAAGCCATTTTTCTCCATTTCTGACCCCAGGGTGGAGCTGGCTATGCAGACTGCTGATGCAGGCAGAAAAGCACGACGCACGTACGGCAAACTGCAAGACAGAGCAATACACACGCACCTGGCCCACAAGGGATGTCAGAATATTGGCTAAAATTCACTTTTAATACTACATTATTCAGCAGAGAACAGCAGACACTGTGTTCATTTATACAGGTTTCATATATTCACTCTCATATCTCTTTATCTATTTATGTTTCATTCACTTAAGCAATGATTCTCCACTAACACTGGTATGTAGGACTACACAATTTACGACGTGAGAACATTGTTTCTGAGACCGGGTACCGTTTTCTCAAAAGACTTCATTGCAGAACAATAAGATTTTTCCATTTGAAAAAAGTCAAAAGAAACTTAACACTTTGTTCCCCCTGAAAGTGTCTGGCTTTTTTTTTTTTAATGCAAAACAAAAGCCAAATAAGTAAGATCACATTTTTTTAGCTGAAAACATTCTATAGGGAATATAGAAAAAAAAAAAAAGGCGCCCAGGCAAACTTTCCTTTTGAAATCAGTTTTCACCACGGTATAATTGTTCACATGACACTTCTTAATCACTTCTGTTTCTCATATCAATGGCTCCCTCATCACTGAGAAACAGAGGATGAACTGCTGTTGAGTACACAAATACAGCTGCTTCACATAGCAGAGAAGATCTGCAGTAGTGCCTAGAAATACTTTTTATTATATTTGCTTCTTTAAAATATTTTCATGTACATTTAAAGATTTTTATATATATATAAAGTTTTACAAATACATGTGGTGATTATTCTCACCAATTTGCCGTCTAGCATTTTATTGGTTAGATCTGCAGCAGGTGTTCCCCTGGATGTGCTTCAAATAGGTGACTTCAAAGCCACACACAGGCCACTTTCTGTGGACATGGTGGCAAGAGCAGCATCCTACCCTTTGCCCAGAAGAGGTCATGCAGCAAATGATGGCCAAGCATCAAAAAGCCAGCATAGCAACAAGCCGTGACTGCTTCATATTTCTCTTTACTGCTTAACAACCTCTCCCACCTCTCCCTGGCTCCTGCTCTGAGCACTGCTGTACTCAAGCTGGTTTTGTGAAATTGAGTTGCAGCATATTTACCAGCCCTCGCCATCCATGGAGGCCAGGCAATTGCAAGGCAATTAGAGTAAGCCATGCATATATTTTTCTGCTCTTACTACGCATAACTGCGTGATGCAAAGGTGACAATCAAGCAGATTAAGTATGGGAATCCATCACTTTTTAAACACTCTATGTCAAATTTGGACCATCACAAATCAACACAGCTAATTACAAATCAGGGCTATCTGTCTAGGTTCTCGTTCATCATTCCCCTCTATCCCAGACTAAGTTTTACAGCAAGTACTCTTAAGCTTGCATGGCATTCTGGGGAGGATGCCTTTGGTTGACTCTGCCTGGGGGGTTCACACCAAAGACAACAGTCTGACCGCTCTCCTGTGATTGCCTAAGAAGGAAATGATGCACCTCCAACTGTCATCACTCCCTGATGACTAGCCTTTAATCAAATAATCTAACAACTCTCATCCCAGATAAAAGCAAGAAAAAGTGTGGCAGAATTCCTCATTCGCTACAAAAAAGCGGCAGGGGAAGAAGGTATGATGCAGAGGAAGGTGGAAGGGTGAAGAAAGAGAGGCTCTTAGTTGCATGTGTGTTTGTTTTTATTTGCTCTGTCTCCCTTCACACTGTACAGCGAACATGAGTTGCTACAGATGCAACAACTTTTGCGTGCAGCTCAAGAAACCATATACATCTTGAACTCATACATTAGATCACATCCCCATCTCCCCTACATTACCCAAAACAGACATTCGGTTGTAGTCTCCCTTTTGACAAGTTAATTGCACTTGTATAAGATAATGAGCTATCATGAACAGGCAGGCTGAAAGTAGCAGTCCTCCCTAATAAAAACTCAAAAAGAACCCTCTCTCTTCCATGACACATGGGGACAACATTGACAAGACATTGATTCCTGATCCAGGTGATGGGAAATAGTTTACGTTCACACCTTTACAAGTCACCATTAAAACCAGGAGAGGAAGAATCAAATACATTGCTACTGCCTTTCTGTTGTCTGACACACCACCACTATCCATCTGTTTCTTGGCAGTATTTTGCCCTCACTTACTTTCCTCCAGCAGTTGTACAGACCCACTCTTGGACTAGGTCCTCCCACCACAAAGCACACTAGATAAATTCCTTACAGCTTTCCCTCCTCCAAGCCACAGACTAGAGCAGCACCAAATGACTATCACAGCAGTGGCTGCGCTCCTTTCTTAGGGCTGGGGCCTTGTGGGTTTCCTTCCACAAAACCACCAAACCGATCAAACCCAGCATCTTACTAAAGATGAGACAAAGCCTTACACCTTTCCAATGCTCTGTCTAAAATGTTGTGCCCTAAGATGTCTTGCCTCGAACAACCCACCACTAAGGCCGTCTAAAAGCATCTTGCCTCTTACTTTGCAAGACTGATGGTACCTCCTCTATAGCATTTCCCACAGAAGGGAAAATTAAGTGTTCTCTTCTTCTAGTCATTTCCAGTTTCCTGTGGCGCTTGTGGTAACACCATCCAACGCACCACAGTTCCTGCCCAGAGGAAGTACGGACAATGTAAGTGAGCCCATGTCCTCTTTTAACCCTTTCCTAAGACCAATTTCCTCCCATTTTTTTCTCCACCAGTGGCAGGGCAGGCATAGTACAAAATCCCTCATAATCAGCTGAAGACAGCCCTTGCCCCTCTTTTTACAAGTAAGAAGTCTAGAGGAGGAAAATCATAAAACCTAATGAAGCTGTCCCTCGGTTACTTGACTGGGACCCCTCAGACAGAGGTCACAACTGGTGAAATGCTCTATTTGATCACAGAGTTCAAGTTATTTTGGCTGACCAAAAATTAGACAAGTAGAAAGAAACCTAGTACCTGGGTATAATTTGCTCAGTATGCGTATTAATTTTGCTCTTTTGTGTCTAACTGCCAGGAGAAGTAATGAAGGCAAAGTCTGCAGTGCACAACTCCAGTCAAATCTGCTCTTAAATGTCTGAAAAATTCCCCTAAGCCCCCACAAATGATGGAAACTGTTGATCGTTCCTCTATGTTTGACAATATTGTTGCTGAAGTAGAATAAGATTGATGGAGGGAGGCCTTATAAGAACCTTCATTAGATCAAATCAAATATCTACCCTAGTGCAGCAGAAGGAAAATGACAACTATTTTTCTCCATTAGGGATAATATCTTTGATTTTGACCCCATCTGCACCAGCATAAACAAGAGGAAAGTCAGATCATAACTTAAAATTAAAACCAAAGCACATAAAACCCCACGAAAATAAGTTAAAAGGGACCAGCCAAAGCTCCCAGTGGATATTATGTCCTAAATAGCCCACTGTCCACAAGAACTGCTATCAACTTAGAGCTGCGTGTTTTTCCACCCCTTTGATTCTAGCAAGCTGAGAATGCCATTACTCACAAATATACAGGCCTGATTCCTCATCTATCTCTTTGGCTTGTTCCTGAAGATCTTCATTATTTAATTATCAGAGAATATAACTTACCTGGAGTATTCAGGCATTTTATCCTCTCACCACAAATGCTTGGAGATTCAGTGCATTCATCTCTGTCCTGTAAATCACAAGAGTCATATTGAAACACTTTAACACTACAACTTGAATTTCAAACATGCACTTCTTCGCGCTCTGTGACACCCATCTGCTAGTAAAAAGTGGGGATGGTGAGGAGGCTGATCTCATAAGCGTGTTGGAGCAAGAGAACTTGTTTTGGATTTGTCATCCATTTTAAAAAGAGATCCAAAAAGACTGCGTGGTGGCCACAGAAAGGTAGTAGTGTGCAGATGATGACCTAAATGGATTGGTTGTACAACTAACTCTAGTTACAATGCACAATCTGTAAGACAGTACCACAACCCTGAGAGCAATGCATCACTCCGTTGGTCTTAAGGATGTTGTAACAATCAAGACAGGGTTAGGAAAGGCTCTTAAAGACATTTAGTCTGGGAGGAAGGTGTTAACCAAAAAAAAAAAAGACACAGGGAAGGTAAATGATAAAGTAGTATTTCCTGTCAACAAGCCCTCCTTTCAATCTACAGCAGGCAGAGGGGAAAGAATAACAGGCTACATTTGCATTTAAATGGTAGCATTAAAGAAAACTGAGACTAGCAGAGAAGGAACTGGACAGACCCTTTCAGGTTCTCTTCTCAGTGACTTGGGCTTAGGTCACCATCTGTTCAGCCTCATGTTAAGCTAAGAATTGGGGGCAACACTTCACAAACAAGAAACTGCTTTAAATATCAAGTTCCCCATATATCTTAGGACTTCCAAACCAGAGAAAGCGATCAAAGAACCACTTTATTTTGCTTACATGCTGGTTTTGTATTGTATCTTAAAACATATTTTATAATAAAATGTATTTAATAATAAAAGCATCCATGTTCTATATTTTTATGTTTGTAATGTTTAATCTGTAATGATTTTTTAGATTCGTTTTAACTGACAAGTTCTGTTTCCAAACTTATAAGTAAATATCTGACCTCTAATTTTGCTTAGTAAAACTTTCCTCTGCTTTTCAGAGATGTCTAGAAGCTCCTGTAGAGTGGACTGGGATTAAATAAAAAAATTTAGCATGTATAAGTATACATGTTTTAGGATGCCTTTTCCTACCATAATGAAAAGAATGAAAGTCCTGCCAGCTGTCAGGTTTGCGAAAACATCACATCCAACAGGCACAAACTGGTGCCCCATTTAGAGTAGTAAATGCCAAAGAGAAACCACACAAAAAACTTCAGGCAGACTTTGAAATGCCAGAGACCCATTCGGTAAAACACAAGCTTCAAACTGGATCTTTCTAGCTCTCCAGGTAGTTATTTCCAGAACATTATGCCAGTATGTCCAACACAATACTTCATGAGCAATAACTGAAAGATACAGAATTATATTTCACCTGGCAAATCCGATCAGAGTTTGAAGAACACTCGGCCATTTGGAAAAAACCAGCAGGACACAATGTACATTTTTCACATTGTGAAGGTGTCTTTTGGAAATTGCAAAATTCATCACTTTCGCAAAGGCCACAGTCCAGCAAAGACTCCCCAACATTAATCACTTTTGCATCCACTTCTACTTTATGCACAGAGTACGACTTCTGGAGATGATTTCTGACCTGGTTCTGAAGTCCTTGAAGATGACTTTCAAAATAACTTTGAATATCTTCTTGCAAACTCTGAAATGACATTTGTTTCACTGTGTCAAAAAGCATGCCATACTGGACTTTGATCAGATCCATTTGCTCATACATTTTTCTTTGCTGTTCAAGAATCTCCCGTTGCTGGCTAACCAATATGTGCTGCTGTTCAGCAAGTTTTTGCTGCAAATCGGCAATGATCTGTTGTTGGCTTTTTAGCATTTCAGTAAATTTCTCGTGCCCTTTTGCAAGGTGCAACTGTAGTATTAGGGCATCTTCAGATGGAACTTCATTTTCTCCTGAAATACAAATGATCAATTATTGTCCAAGAAAAGTAATTTTCCAGTTTGCTGTATTATCTCTTCAAAGGCATTCAAATTTTAATAAGTTAATGAAAAGTCTCACTAAATTCAAGTCATGATTATACGGCCAGTTCCTTCACTATCTTTGTAGCCCCTTCATAGGACCACAAGGTCTTCAATTGCATAAGCAACAACATTTATAGTGGTAGACATTAAAAAAAGTCATAATCAAGGCCCACGCTTCAGGGCATAAATAAATCATCACTGGGGTTCAATAACAGATTAATCATTCCTATGTACATGTTCAATTACTATAAAGAGTAAATGGTCAGATTTGACTGTAGAGGTGATCAAATGAAGTGATAAAACTTGCTGAGAATACTAAGCTATTAAGGGTAGTAAAAGTAAGGATCAATCGCAAAGAGCTGCAAAAGCAGTCTATGACACTGAGTAGCAGCAATAAAAGGGCAAAAAGAAACTCGAAGGAGATGAAGGTGAAATGAGGCATCCACTAAAAAAAAAAAACAACCCTAAGCTTTTTATATCAAATGTTGTACTTGTAGATTATTATTACCACTTGGAAAGTATCTTGAGGTAATACACCTAGATATAGATGTTGGGCCACAGAGCCATGTAATCATCAGTTCAGTGTTCAACAGAGGTCAAAAAAGACAAATAAAATGCTTGAACTAATTAGAAGAGGAATACATAACAGAAGAAAATGTATCATTATATTATATTAACCAATAGAGCATCTTTAATATGGCATGCAGTCCTGGTTCCCCATCTCAAAAAAGGGCACGGAAGAACTTAAAAAGGTCACAAAAGGGCAGCAAGGAAAATCTAACGTATGAGACTACTACAGTATAAGAAAGTATGTAGGGATTTTCAGGCTTGGGAAAAAACAAACAAACAAACAACAACTGTGCTATACAGACATCCTAAAGCAAGCAGATATTGAAAGACTCTTCACTCTTTCTTCCAATATAATAATTAGGGGACATCAAATGAAGGCAGCAGTTTCAATACATGTTAAAAGTTCAGTCACGTCCAGAAAGTTGCTGGCCCAACATGTAAAACAAAATCCGGTTGGGGCTAAAAGATATACAGACATCAATCGGGTTCAGGAAATCTGAGCAACAAACTGTCAGAGCTGGGAAAATTATCTGGGTAAATATCATGCCATGCTTTCCACAGTATCCACTGCTGGACACTGCCTGAGAGAGAATCCTGAATCAAATACAGTCACTCGTCTGTTCTTATGCACCACTGTATTTACTTCTTTTAAGTGCAGAACATCAAGGATGAGACAATGAAAAACACCATAACCAGTTCCTATTTATGGTTCCTAAAATATTTTGTTGTTCAGTTACTTTTACTCATGGCATAAGGCAAACATTAATTTTCATTTTTCAGTATTCACTTAAATATTAAGGTAGTTTGCAGGGTACTAGATTTGAGAAAGTAAAGACCAGGATCCAGAAAAGGCCACATTCACCATCTGAGTTGGAAAATCCAGATTTTTGAAATATCTGGTAAATTATACCCCCAGCTCTCCTTCTGTCTGACATGAACAAGCAGTTCTGTGAAGTGGCTTCCATTTGACTGGCTAAATAAGTAGCGCTACCTTTGCTACCTTTCTTCTTCAGAATGCAGAGGAACAACCAAGCTGCTTTTGTCCTACCAGCTGGAAGGATTAACAACTAGATGCAAACTTTCAAATGCTCATTTCCACTCTCTCCTCTCTTTAATCACCTCTTACAAAGTTTATACAACCTTGCCTACTTTTAGTACGTCTGCCTGTTGTCAAATTTGCCTTGAATCAGCCCATAGGTTTGACAGATACTGGGCAGCAAGATAGTTACAAGCACACTGTGATTGCCCATCAAGATTTTTCATCGACCTACATGGGCTCCATTTGTGCTTGAGGCTGGAAAGACATTAACAAATTTCTTTTCACAAAACTTTTCCTCTCAGAAGTCTGGCTTACAACAGAGAATACAAGCAGAAGAGCACGGGTCCTTGCCAAGTATTTTGGCTGTACAGTTAAGAACACAGTGCAAAAGGACTCCGCCATGTACCAGCAAGAGTTATGTCTTCAAAGTAGATGAAAAGTCTGTGAGGAAAAGGGCAGCTCTTACCTGGCCAAAAAAGCATACGCACCTAGAAAAATAGCTGATGAAAGCTGGCATATTGAGGTTTTGGTTACCATACTGACTACTGTTACTTGTTTCTTGGTAGATGTGCCCATACGTTTTCTGGCCTTGTTTCTCCGCATTAACTATGTAAAGGTAAGGCACAGTGAGCATGTCAGATGAGGATGTCTCTATTGCAGTTGTCTAAAACTGTGAGAAGAATTCCACTGCAAGTGATGCACATTAGTAGATGCCAGCAATCCCACTTACATACCTTTCCACAACACCTAAACAAGCATCCAACAGGTATACCACTAGCAACACTCAGATGTTCGTATGACCACAGATGCAATACTACTTTCCTTGCACACACATGCCACACACAGCCATGGCAAGGTCTGTTTTGCAGACATCAGCTCCATGCTTCCAGGATCAATCCATGGTGCAAACATCATATCACATACAAACCTCTGCTACATTTCCCTTGTATGCCTGGAAAGAACATATCATCCTGAGGGCACGCAGCATGGACAAGGCAGCCCTCAGGCCCAATCTGCCACTGCACAAGGGACAGAGTCGAAAAGCGGGCAGTCACCCTACTGCTTGGAAGGGAAGGTGAGATCTTGATTGAGACTAAAGAGCACAGGGCCACCTGATGGTGCCAGTCACTCCTGGTAACCACAGGAGATGAGAGCAGTGGGCTGCAGGCACTGCTCAGTGCACAGGTAGCAACTGCATGAGAACCTACAACCTTGTTCACCAGGTTTGGCAGGTATGAGATACAGCAGCTGCACATTATTTTGCCCAAATACAGGTGTTCGCAGCTGCAGAGAAGTCTGCCCAAAAGAAAACAAAAGAAAGACGGGTCTGATGGGAAAAATTAAGGATTTAATGGCAATTAACTAAGGAGGAGAGAAACACAGAGGAATACAAAATGTTAAGACAACAAAACCAGGTCCTGTGCATTCCTTCTTTTGGGATGCCAGTCTTTCATCTCAAGTAAGGTGTACTCATGGTGCTGCTGAGAAATCACAGTGACAAGCTTGCAGAGGAATGCGCTCATCTGATTTGAAAAGGGAATACAAGTCTATACTCCAGTATCTTCACCTGGCCAACAGAAGTGGTGGTTCAGCTGCAGTTGACAGGAGTCTTCCAGATAGTAGCTGTGGTGGTGGTGCTGGTGATACTAGCTGCAAAGCTGATAAAGATGTTTGTGTGATCCCCACAGAAGGGTTGTGCTGGTTCTGGCAGGCAGTTGGTGGAGAGTAACAGTCACCTGCCTTATGCAGATACGCCTGCAAACACAGACACGGTGCTGGGAATCAGTTGGAGCCCCTGATACTGGCCTGTGTCTTGGAGGGCTGGTATCAGACATGGTCTTCAGCAAGCATTCAAGCAGACTGCACCCCACATGAATAGGGCTATGCAACAGGTTGAACAAAAGATTTTTCTGCTCACCAAAACACGGCTTTCTCTACCAGGTAAACTGGAGGGGACATCTCTCTGAGTCACTGAAGAATCATTGCACCTCTACTCATGCACTGTCACAGAGCTGGTAGTAATAGGGTGGGGTAGGCCACGAGGTCTCCAGCCGTGGATGGTGAATTAATACAGGCAGAAAAATGGCCTTACGGTCACCTAGGCAATGTATTCCAGCTCTCCTGCTGTCTGAAGAGAGGACAATGGCAAAGAAACACCTCATGGGGTTGGCCTTAGAGTGACGTGCTGAAATAGTAACCAGACAGAAATGTTCCCCTAAAAACAAGAGAAAACAGGAACAGTCTTCTTGAATAGATGGTTTCCTCTGTTTTCAGCTACAGCACCTTGGATGTGAAGCTGAAGGGCCAGACAGCCTTCTGTTTCTTTCTTGCACCAGGAACTAAATGTACCTTCATTCTTGATCTAAAACCACTAGAAATCCCCAAGACAAATTCTCTGCACATGGCTACCAAAGAAATACTCTCTTTTGGGGCAATAATTATGGAAGAATTAGGAGGATGCATGAGGATGTAGAGGTGGCAGATAATGTCATACACTTGTGTTCTTTCCGACTGTGTGACAAGTTCCTGGAGGCTAAAATAAACGTACGATTGCTTTGACTAGAGGCATACACCTGCGCCGTCCGTAAAATGTATAGAGATCATCCTGCAGTCATGCAAAAGATGTACCATGCACAGGAAAAGAAAAATACTGTGATATTTTCTTTGCCTCCTGCTCACTTAAGTCACAAGCTGAGCACACAAGCTGAGCCTTATCTCACCAGAGGCTGCTGCACTTAAGAAGTCCCTAGATTTCCTTCAGAGGGACTCTTGATGGTCTCCACATGCTACTGAACACCACAGGCAGTGATCCCTGAATGTGGTTCTTCTCCATGAAGGTACAACTGTACTGCACATCTGCAAGACAGACTCCTGTCACACTTGTATAATGAAATTTATCCACTAAATTTAATGACAGCAAAGCTACCATGTCCACCATACAGACTGGGCATAGCTCTTGAGTGAACTCTCAGTCTCCCCTAGCAGGGCTCTTTAGAAGACAAGAACTGCAACAGGCTCTTCATGATCCTTACATGCACTTGCCCTGTCATGGTCACTGCACGCTGGTTGAGTAGCAGCTCACCCTAGACACCCGTAAATACAATTCACTTAATCAAGTGTCTCATTACCACATTTTGTTGTTTTGTTTGTTCTAGTAGACAAGCCACACTGGAATTGCTATAGAGAACCATATTCATTTCCAAGACCCACCACTCCATCTGCAAATGGAGACTGAACAAAGTATTCTCTGCACTAATGTGGGAAACCCACGGACCTGTGTTCAAAAGAAGGTCTCAGAAAAATGCAGAGAATGTTACAGGTTGCAGGCAGAGCAGAATACTGGATGCTTGCCTGTACACTGACTTGAAGGAAACCAAAGACTATCAACATGGCTTATTTTTTCGTTTTGGATGCCAAGAACATGGAAGTTCTGCTGGATGTTGATGAATCTGGTACATTATTCTTCCACTCCTAGGAGAGAAAGCTGCTTTGTAAAGGCCTGGGTCCAATCTTTGGAATGGGTGAAACAGGTATGTATGTCCTTTGTCCGGTCTGGACAGAACTATGTCTACGGCAAGTCTCATCCACATCAACTGCAGCCATGATTGCTGCAGCAGGCCTCAGTCAAGGCTGGTGCCAGCCAGTGTCACTTGCTGGCCACAAGGCAGAAACAGTGAGCGGGAAGAACTTCTGAGGGTGCAGTTGTCCTCATCTGAAAACTCTGTCTCACACATAGAAGTTCATGTGTCATCACAGGTCTGCTCACTGCGTGCTTCCATGCTGGCAGTGCCTTCCATAAGATGAGGCGGTTTAGTGGGCAGTGTTGTACAATGCTTTCCCTCCTACACATAGGATGCCTCTCTCTGCCACCGGAAGGATTTGAATGCACAAATCCATGACTGCCACTGGCCATAAGGTATAATCCATTCTTGATGCATTCAAGGATTTTGTTAAGGGAAACTTCTAACCACACTTCTGTTCCTCCAAGACTTCAGCAGCAGGCCTGCAAAGAACATAAAATTCAAAGAGTACAGTGAACTCTGCATTGAGTCTCCAAAATCCCCAGCATCTTCACTCTCTGACCCTTTTGCTTTAATTTCCCTTATTCTGTTTTCCTCTGACCCACATGATAGGGGACAGAGGACCTAACCCTACAGCCTAGGAGACGAGAGGTGCATGTAACTCACCATGTTAGCTGGAATGGCTGGTGGTACTGGAGACTGGGCAGCACAGACTGATCCAGGATCTCTAAAGATGGCCAAAGAATAAAAGGATGTTTGGAGAAAGAGGTCATGCTGAACTGGATGCTCTTTGTAAGACCTTCATGGAGATAGAGCATGTCTGCTTTCAGCACTGTCCAATAAGTATTAGTCTTTTGGTCCATGCAGAATGCCCTTATTATTTGCCAGGGCTTATGTTACATAGAGATGGATTTTGATAAGGACAAAGAAAATGCAAATACCCTGGGTCCTTTTGCAAAAGGGAGGCATGGCAGTTGTGGTGATAGCACAGAGTACACACAGAAGCGAAGAAAATGGAGGCTAAACACACTGACTTCTCTGTTTTGTGTCCACTTTTGCTCACAGAGCATACAGAGGTTCTGTAAGACATCTGGGAGCAACATCAGGCAAGATGAAGACGGTGTCACTACACTAAACACAGGGAGCGTTAAATCCCAGCCCTGGGACTGGAATTGTCACTAAGTGCTGGCAGGAGGCTTGGATCGCGCTCTGGTGTCTGAAGCTGTCACAGTCCTCAAATGAGCCACATGGATGTGACAAAGTTTAAATAACCTTCTTCACACTTTCCATTAGCTTTTAACATCAATGGGGAATAAAACATATCGCTCTTCGTCATACATTTTATATATTTTAGATAAGGCGTTAAATGAGAACCCAAACTGCTTTGTGGTCATTAAAGATCTGCTGGTGTTTTTCGTACAGATAAATCCACATGCCAGGCAACTACACACCACCTTCTGCCGACTTGTGAGTATAACCATGGACATACCTGGCTTCCGACACGGATACTGAAGTGACCAGAGCTGTGCTCTCATCAATTGACAGACAAGTGCTCTGAATGAGGTGCAGTAAGAGAGGCTCTGCATTTTTTTCTGGCTATTACAGCAAGTTTCTTACCAATGACATCAGTTCATCCATCCTAGCTATGGAACATACACACACCCCACTGAAGCTTTGTATGACATTGCTATAAATTAAAACCCCCAGAAATACCAGACTGTGAAGAGAGGGAGAGTTAGAGGTCTTACATTTGTTTAAAAATAGCACTAAAAAAAGATTTTGCCATGTTTCCTCTGCTGTGGGTCTCCTATGTGTGCATGTGTGTGTGGAGGGGAGATGAAGAGGAGAGGAAAGGAGAGCCAGGGCAGCAGTTCCCTCACGCATCACAAAGACCAGTTCCAGATTCGCCTCCTAATTCTCCCCGAATCAGGAGCTCACGGCTGGGCTCCCAGAGGCGCTCGATCCCCCTTGGCTCAGCGCACCCCGCCGTCCCACTCCCGCCCTCCCGGCCCCGTCAGGGCCCCGCACCTGGCTTGACGTCGCAGGTGAGCTGCACTCCCAGGGCGCCGCCGCCCAGCTCGGGAGCGGCGTAGGCGAAGTCGTCCCCCGCGAACTGGGCGGCTCTCTCGGCGGCTCGCAGCAGCGCGGGCTCGGGGCAGCCCTCGGCAGCGGCAGCACAGCCCTGGCCGCGGGGCCGCGGCCGCAGGCGGGGCAGCAGCCGGCACTCCAGGCCCGGGCAGTCGCGGCGGGTGCCGTTGGCGGCGCAGTCTCCGCCGGGGCAGGCCTCCGGCGCGCCCCCCCTAGCGGCGGGGTGCGGGGGGCTGCCGGCCGGCGGGCGGGGCGGCGGGGCGGCGTGAGGGGCGGCGGGCGGCGCCTTGCCCTGCGGCGGCCGCAGCGGCGTGGCGGTGTGCAGGAAGGAGCGCGTCGGGCGGCCGGCCCTGCCGCCGCAGCGGGCCCCGCGGCAGGGCGGCGGGGGAGCCTCGCCGCCGCAGGAGGGGCCGCGGCAGGGCTCGGTGCTGCCGCCCCCCGCGCCCAGCAGCGAGAGGCAGACGCCGAGCCAGCAGCGCGCCCACCACAGCCGTCTCCCCGGCATCTCCGGCCGCGCCTGCAAGAGAAGAGAGGCCGGGGCGGGTCAGGGGAGCTGCCCCTCTCCGCGGGGCGACCCGAGCCCGCCGCTCCCTCCGCCCCAGCCCGGGGCGCGCGCAGCCCCGGACCCCCCCGTCCCTCTCCCCCTCGGCTTTGCAGGTCCCGCTAGAGCACCACGAATCCGGGAAAAAACTTTTTACAACACCCACCCGCTGCCTCCCGCCTTGTCCCGTCCCTCCGCGGCGTCTCTCGGTGTAACCTGCGGGAAGGTGCGGGGCAGCGCCCGGAGCAAGTGCGGCCTCGGGGTTGGGCTCCTCGGAGCGGCTGCCCGCAGCGGGGACTGACCTCCTCCGAAAGCTGGAGGGGAATGGAAATGTGCAACATTCCTGGGGCTTCGTTAGCATCAGATTTCCCAAGCGCCTCCCTTTAACTCCTTCGCTCCTCCAGCCCCTCCCGGCTGCCCGGTGCGGCGGCGGGGCGGAGGAGGGAGCTGCCCCCCGGGAACCACTGCCCGCCGGGCTCCGGCTCTCCCGCGGGCCCCGCCGGCCTGCCTTCACAGTAAGTGCTATCCCAAGGTCCCCGGCAGGGATACATGTCTTTAATACTGGGCTTTCATTCCCAGTGGTTTTATTTCTCCTGAAAAATAATAATAATAAATGACCCCAAACCAACAGGAATAAAGAACACGCGCGGCGCAGTTTCCAATAAAGAAAATTTCACGGGGCTGGAAAAAGTTACTGGTAGTTTGGATTTCTTGGTTCCTGCTTTGATCGTCAGGAACCTACATCAAAGATAACCACGCTTGGCAGCTGCCGTTTTCTCTATAGCCACAGCGTAAGCCGAAGCAAAGGACCCATTTTGACTTTAAGTCAGCCATGTGGCTGTGGTGATGTGTACTGCTTTTTGATAAAGCAGCTTTCCTAGACCCGTTCTGGCAGGGCTCACACCGATGTGTGAGAATCAGCATACCTTTCAAGTGCTCCGAAGCGTGAATAACTCCCCGCAGCAGGAGCCACCTCACTTATCTAATCTCTTCCACATGCTACTGGGGGAAAGCGACACCAAGTATGTGTCCGCTTCAGCACTAACTGCGGTGCTGCAGTTTGTTTTTGTGAAGTTGGCCAGCACGGATACAATAGCTATGGGCAGAAGAACAATTACAGAAAATACTTTTTATTGATTCATTATCTTCAGCTTCCTTCTGTCCACGGGCTCACACTCATGTAAACCGCCTCTCACAGTATCTTTGCAATGCTCTCACACGGTCCCTTTGCTATCACTTACACGGGAAAGAGGAGAAACAGCACTTTGTCCCTACCCCCTGCCCCCCATTCTGTTTGGAACTTGTTGGGAATCTCCATTTTATAATCCAGACTGGCCGATGTACTGTTTCCCTTGCTACAGAAAAAGCATAACAAATCACTTATAACTGGCTGGCCATTTTTTGACTAAGCATTATTTCTTTTGAAAACACCAGCTTGTCAAAACTGAAATGCTGTGCAGCAGCAGCAGCAGAAAAGGCTCCAGATGCACAGAAGGGTGGTACCCCCATCTGAATTCTGAGGGGCTGGTAACCTGCCAAGTTGCAGGGTTCCTGCCCGGGACAGGGAACCGTGGAAGCCCTGCCAGACTGAGTCCTACATAAAACACCCAACAGTTCCTTGACTCTCTGCCCTGACCTTCAACTGAAGGACTCTGGGGTCAACTACTCCTGGAGGGGTCCTAGGTTTTCCTATGGTTTCCAATGGCTCTACCACAAAAGGATGTGGAATAAATGGGGATAAACCTCCAGGATCTGTCCCTCCAGGGAATCTACAGCCCACTTGTGGTATGATGGAGCTTTGCATGAGCTATTTTTTTCTTCTAAATTAATACCTCTGTTTTTTCTCAAGTTCCTTGATAGGCTTTGCAGCTGGTACATTGCTACTGCAGCTGTATTATTTTGGGGAGCCATACCAGTGCATATGAAGCTATCTAAGATGTAAACTCATCTTTGGATCATCTTCAGAAATTACATAGGAAAGCTATAGAGTTGGGGATGATTCCCAGGTAGCTACACCTGCAGTCTAATAATTAATGAAATTACATGAAACATGTGATGTCCTCAATCACAGCACAAATCAAGAGCAACTCTAGTGAAATTGAGGTGTTTATGGGAAAATTAAGAACATAATTTAACTTGAAATGTGAATCTTAATAACAATATTTTTGCAGGAAAGAAAAGCACCTTTGAATAGGCAAACAGCATATCAGTGATAGTGCAAACAAGAGTTTTGATTTTGGAAATGCCTATGCTGCAGGATGCAGCAGTGTGAAATGCTGCCATCAGTTTGACAAACAGCATAAAGATGTGTATGCTGTCCTTTATGATTGAAAAACCGTGCATCAATTTAATGGGGGGGAAGATGTTCTTCTGATGTCTAGCACATGGCATATAAGCTATATGACACCATTTGTAGGTACTGTCCACTGGTACATAGGTGCCACAGAGTCACCCAGCAAACCTGCCAAAGATCCAAACTGGAGTCTGTGACTTATATGTCAATACACATAAAGGAGTACCTATAAAGCAGTACCTATCCAGCTCTTGCTTTCCTTCCCTGCACTGGCTCTGTGTAAGCAGGGAGAGCCCGTACTTCACGTGTTTGCAAGATGGTTTGGTGCAAGGTTTTTTGGTTGGTTGTTTTTTTTTTTTTCTCTTCATAGCATTTCTCAGATTGGCCGTGTTCACTAGCACAACAGGAGTGCTTCAGATCAAAGAAACAGGTAAGGAGGCCCCTACATCTATACTATATGCATTTTAGGGAGGGAACTTCAGACTTTGCAGTGACTGAAACTCATACAGAATTGGTCTAACCCCTACATCCCTCTTCAGATGCTGGTGCCCATTTAGTGGTTGTCCGGAAAAGAGCCTATGCATTAGGTTCCTCCAAGAGGGACATACTCTGCAAGCACCAAAACTGAATGCAATGGGTGAAGAAGACTGGGATAATTGCTTCAAAACCGCCGTGCTGCTCCAAACCAGCACACGAACCCAGAAAGGACTCAAAATCAGCGTGCTCAGCGCCATCTTCAAGCAGAGGCAGCGGCTCTAGCGCGCCCCGCGAGCGGGAGGTGGGCTTGGACCGTCTCGAAATCCACCTCAACGATGGCTGAGCCCTTTCACAGACCCTCAGCATCTCCTCAGGGCCGGCCGGAGCCCGCCGGGGGCTGAGGGGGCCTGAGGGGCCCTGAGCCCGCCCGGGCGAGGCCGGGGGGGGCCAGCAGGGGGCAGCAGGAGCCCGCGCCTGCCCGCCAGCCCGGCCCGGCCCGGCCCGTCTTGGCCCGACCTGTCCCGGCCTGTCCCGTCTGGTCCCGGCCTGTCCTGTCCCCGGCCCGAGCTAGGAAATCGCTGCTCCCGGACTTCCCCGCCTTTGCCCTCCGGTTTTGCTCCCCATGGCCGGTGGTTTGGGGTCTCTCGAGGCCGTACAGCGAGACCCAGACCCCCGCACCAGGCTCTGAGGGCGCCGCATTTGCTTTGTCAAACCCTGAGCGGCACTTTTTTTTTTTTGGTGCTTGTTTCCTTGTTTCTAACCAGTCGAGGCAGCTGGATGCTGCAAAATGTTCTTCTTGTGTGTGTGCTCTCTACCTGAGACAGTATTTTGCAAAAGTCCAGACAGCCTGTATCAAGCATATTTGAAACTGGACAATATTTTGCAATACGAATTAAAAAAAATCCAAAGCAGTCATACATTAACATGATTGCTCAATATGATTATTTTTTCTTAAATCCCTAGCTTAACCATGCAGTAGTATGTGAAAAATTCCATGCCAGGTGCCATCTAAAACCCCATTTTGTTTTTCTGCCTTTTACAATCTTTTACAATAGCGATGTACTACAATTATTTGATCCTACGGGCTTTACAGACACACCTAATTTAGCAATCTGAATTACTAATCAAAGTATAGATGAACTGATTAAGAGTACGTGCTTTGGGATTAGCAGGTTTCTCCTAAAAAAGCCATCGCCTACAGTTGCTGATACAGAGTGGATAAACCTCAAGCTTTTATTTCTTCTTTCCTTGAATGATTTTATGTCACGTAAAATGGCATGCAATTATATCCATGATGACTAATTTGCCTGTAACTACCTCAGAGGACTGAACAACTAGATAAACAGAGGAGAGAGCCATGTCACTGAAGTAGTACTTCCCTCTGCTATGTCCTCCACAAAGAACTGATATAAAATCTTCTGAGATGATAGCAAACATCCCTTAGATGTCTAGACTGTCATCCCTTTACGGGTAACAGTTTACCATCTAGTTGTTATGGGGAAAGAAACGTAAACTCACACCTGTCCATGGCAGAATATGCAGAAACTCCATTGAATAACGACAATAACGAAACCATAGCCCCACAGAGATGCTAGGGTTTTATGCAAACAATACAAAATGAAATAACATAGTTCAAAGGATATACTTTACTGTTGCTCAGTTTCACACAAGAAGTCAAGTTACCTTGGCACGTGGGTACTAAGAGCTGGAAAAAGAAAAGTTATTCTGTGTGAGAAGATCAATGCCATAGATCTCAGATGACCCGTGCTGCCAACTCCCACCGCCATAGAAGAAATAGCAACATTTCTGCAGTGTAGCTACAAACAAAAGAGGAATACCTCTAAGTAAGTTTAGGAATTACCAGATTACCCAAACAATTTTAAGGAATCACCTAAAATAATTTTTGTATAAGTTGATTTAAAAAGCACATCAAATTAGGCTCGTAGTACAAATTTAGTCTTTGTAACTTATACTTCTATAGTTAAAATAGTACAAAGGTGAGAAATACAAATGTATTTCTCCAGTTCTTGAGAGAAAAGTAGATCCTTTTCACAATGTAGCTCTTAATTGTATTGAAGCTGAGCAGGGGAATGCACACACCTCAACTTGAAAGGTTACTGATACTATTTTACTGTTTCCGCAACCCAGTGTAGCTCGCTGCACACAGTGTGCTGTGTCATATTGGTGTGCGAATTAGCTCATCGCTCGCTCACAGGGCTGAGTAAAGCTCTGCAGATGTGCTCTGTGTTGCAACTGCTTCCTCTAAGTGAGCTGTATGTGCCCTGTGGATAAGCCTTCAGGCTCTCAGACTCTGCCTGTTCTAGGATTTTACAGCTGGAGCATACTACAAATACTTAAGAGGTTGCTCACAGTTAGAATTGCTCACAGCTCAGAATTTACATTTTCTGAGAAACCTCACCACTTTGAAATATTAATTTGTCCCAATTTAGGATGAAAACAGTTAAAACATTTCCTAGGAAATAGACATTCCAGTAACACCTTCATTCGAGAAACAAAGATCCATAGCATTTCCAAAAAACAATTATTTATTCTAGAGAAGTGGAGCCCTGAATACCAGGAGGTCCTTATATCCCCTGGATCCCTGAGGCTAGGAAGAGGCCACCACACGTAGATCTCACTAAATGGAAAACTGGCAGCTGACTCGCCTAGCAGAAAACTATCGAAAGTTATCTGTATTCCATTATAAGGCTTGCTGAGATAAGCTTTCATGAAATGTTTCACTCTCAATGAACCAGTAACTTTTGACAGAAAACATTCCAACAGAATGGCATTTCCAAAGAGATGCATTCATAGCTGGATGACACAATGATAAAAACATCTCAGTCTTGGCTACACTAGCTGATCAGCATTAGTTTGGCACTACAAGTCTCAGCGTCTTGAAGTACAATCTCTGGGTCACCTTCTGTTCTGCTAATTGCTGCTTGCACTCCTCCAACAATGCCACGTAAGTACTAGCAGCTCAGCACAGAATTCTTGTTGATGTATTCATGCTTGGAGAGAGACAATCTCTTGGACAGGGATTTTTGCATTCTACTCTGAAGGCTTGTAGCTAAATACGGATTACTAGGCTGCCCAGAAATTCTCCTGATCAAACCACCTTAACAAGGAGTCTGTCTTGTTCCACAAGGTCCCTAGATCATGGTCATGGGAACAGCATGCAAGTGATGAGAAAAGATTTCTCTTGAGCAACTCCAGAGTTAAGTTTTGGAAGACCCTATTGTTTTCACGAGCCATCATACAGAAGGTCTTTTACCAAGAGAGATGCTTGAGGTATATCACACTAATGTACATTTGGGCTACCATGAACTGTGGAGCAGAGTCTCCTGCTGGACATAAATAATGTTTTTAAATAAACATCATGTAGTGCAAGAGGTACCTAACTGTTCCATATTAACTGCTGCATTTCCTTCCATATGTTGTTTCTAATGGCTAGAGGAACCTCAAATTTAATCTGCTGTCTCTCTTTTTCATTACAGGAGTAGCAGAAATTAATCGTTTACTAGTAAAATAGTCTCAGATTTTCCCATTACAAGATCTAGTTTGAGTTTTTATACTTTTGCCAATTTTTAACTGTTCGGACTGCTACATACTCAGGTAGGTTTTTTGCCTCTGACAGTGGTCTGTGGAAAAAAGTGTAGAGGCCAGATGAAAAGCTATATACTCTATGCAAAGAATGTGACAGAAATTAATTTACATCAGCAGTCTAATTCTGGCATTTCCTAAGTCATAAAAGTTTTATTTTGCAGTCTTAAAAAAAGTTTTGGTTTTGTATGTGCTTGTGTGTTAAATGTTTGCTATAAAATAAATCACTGGCAAGTTACCACCTATCAAAACTCCATGGCCCCTGCAAAAGTAAACATATGTAAGTATGGTATAGGTTGGACTAAAGTGTACCAGCTACTCTTGGAACATCAAAGAGCCCTGAGGGAAAAGAGATGGTGGTTAAAGAAAATATTTTTTAAAGTTAATACAAGTGAAAAATGAGTAAAAGTTCCTGGATCCACTGAAGTCAATGGTAAAGCACCTAGAGCTATAAATAGTGTCAGGATTTCATGCAGAAAACCAAAGCAGAAAAAAACCCCAAGCCCCTAGAAAATTTGGAGCTAGCTGGGTGCAAGACCGGATTCCTTATCTTTAAAAGTCTTCAAATCACAAACGAAAGTTTTTCCAAAAAAAAAAAGTATTTGGCCTAGTACAGGTTGTGTCTGTAGAGGCTTTTGACTTGTATTATAAAAAAGAACAGACTAAGAAATCTAACATTCACTTCCAAAACTTCTGAACCAGAACTTGTCAATATGGAAGTACAACAAGATGGTCCTGTGTATATTTTACTTCAGTTGCTGGATTCTGTTAAGATTAGTCTTCTTGAAACTTAACCAAAAAAAAAAAAAAGGCAACTTTGAAATTATATACTTTTTCAAAAGTTTTTGGCAACATATGTTCCTTCTTATCAATTTATGTCAAAGAGTCAGAAACAAGGACTATGTCAAGCACTGGCCAACAATGAAGAAATGAAATCTAACCAACGAAAGTGTTAGCTGTGAAATCTTCCAGTGAGCACTCCAGACTAGAGACACATCAGGTATGAATCCAATAATGTTTCTACTTTGTTTTAGACAAGTGTGCAAACACTGTTAAAAATGGAGGCTTGAACCTGGAATTCAAAATTACAAAATCTTGAATGTTGTCTATATTTCACTAATGCTGAAAAATATCACCATTCAGCCTCAATGCTGCTGAAGAGAACAAAAAAGAAGACAGCTAGATCTCAGATAATTTTTATGCACACAACTTATAGGACTGTAATTTCAAAAAAGCCAGGCTGCAGAGTTACAAGAAAGATGGGAATGCATCTTCATGCCTTTTGCCTTCAGCGTGAAAATGGGAAGAAAACTGCAGTTGTAGTTATTGCTATGTCCACTTTTTACCTTTCTTATAATTAATGAGAATTTCTAGTTTTCAGACTAACAAGGGGAGAAACAGCACAGAAGTGATTCCATGGAGCATTTATAGGTTTCCAGTTATTTATCTTTGTTCATTCAAGAACAACTGAGGTTTTTCATATACAGGAAATTTTTTTTCAGACATACCCAAGGAAAGGGTTTTGCCACAAATGGCTTCTGTAAAGATAGGCAGCATTGCAGCAGCTGACAATTTAGACATGTGCATTTCCACGTGTAAACTTAAAATTTTCTAAAAATGGGGTTTATTCTCAGAAAGATGACTAAATTAAGACTGTTTAAGCTATTAAATACTGTAGACTTGATCCTCATTCACCCCATGTGAGGGAGCTTTACTACAGATGTAAATCGGGTGCTCTGTGTGTGTTTTCCAACCTATTATAAAACAAACATCCCATATTAGCTTATCTTAGTGCCTTTCTATCAATAAGAAGAACTTAGCTTTCTCCTTAAGAGAGGAACTACACTCTTGCTGTATAAGAGAAAAGTAAATTATCTTCCTTGGTTCCTAGTACAGAATTCTGCACAGTAACTCATGAGGTTCTCAATAATGCTCCAGTGTCTGGTGGTCTCTCAAATACCCTTTGTAAACAGTTTACACTGACCTTTGCTCCAAGCTGTGAGATGTTTATGGATCTTTTTTCAGTATGGCTATTTGCCCACCACCAAGACCAAAGACCTTATTTTGGAAATCCTAAAAATAGTCTAGGATCAATTACAAAGACTTTTCCTCAACAATGTAGTTCTAAAATAAATTTAAAGCCTAAGATTTTGGCACAAAAACACTTCAACACTCAAACTGGAAATGTTTCAAACACTGATTGATCAAGACCCAGCTGAGTTTATTCTACTCAAGATAGATTTTCATCAGACAGTCCAAGAAGAATATTTGGTTTGGCCTCTGTTTCTAGAAATAATATTAACCTGGCAAAAATGCTGTTTCTATAAAGTGAAAGGTTGTTGAGCAGGCTAAATATCTGTGTCTTTCTTCTCGTGTACTACATTAGTTTCACATACATCCTGTGTTTGCTCAGTATTTTCATTAGAGTTTCTGTGCCATGGTTAATCACCTATCTAACTCTCTGAGATACATACCTGGCCAGAGTTTCTGAGGATGTTACAGTCCAATGTAGGTATGTTCAGAACACATCTGAGACTTAAAGAAGTGTTCCCTTCCCGTTCTTCACCCAAAATGATTTGATGCATAGACAGTCAAGGTGCAGATTTCCAGGCATTTAGGCACAGTCACATAGTTAATGGCACCCAAATATTTTTTTACAATGCGAGGTGACATTTAGCTCTTTTGACATTTTTACGTGGCTTTAAATGCCTTTAGCAACCTGGATACAAATGTCCAGTGGCAGACTCGGAAAAACAACTCAGGTCTTCCACACCCTCATTTAGCTTGTTTACCTCACTCTCTATTGCTTTATTACCAGTCTCCTGTGCTGTAAGGGACAGAGCAGGCTTCCTTACCCTCTACAAATGTTTGAGGCAGAGACATTGGAGAATGTAAGACCCAGAGATACTAGAGGAAAAGAAGACCACAGAAAGATTAAACCTATGGAAATTTTCATTTTTAGTTGAAGAGGATTAGACTTTACATTTCATATGACCTTTACAAAGGAAAAGTGGTTGTCAAGCAAGACTACCCTCTACTTTATGAGACAACACATTCACAAAGTTGTAAATGTTTAAGACTTTCTTCTGGAGTATGTTCACATAAATGAGACATTCCATTTTTATGTCTGTATCATAAAGCAAGGAATGATTTCCTCATCGGAAAGAAAAAGAAAACTGAATACAGAAAAAATTACAATTAAAGATGCTGCGTTGGTCTCTAGAAGTCCTATTACCATTACAACACTCTACCACCAGAGCAAAGTGTAGAATTTGCTTTTCACAGTCTTCACAAGTAACAAATCAAGTGCATACCATGTATGTGACAATACTGACTGCTTCAAAAGTCAGTGCATGTCAGTTGCTGAATTTACTTGGAATGCACATTTATATGTTCCAGGTTCACTTGAAATGTATGCTTTCCAACTTCTCTCTTTATCCAGCTGTCAACTCAAGCTCAGGATGAGCCAATGAAGAGATTTAAGAAAATATTTGCTTCCATATGCTTTCCTTCCATGCTGTAAACTGGGCATCAACTTTGACTCGGACATACGTCCAGATCCTCCCAGATCAGCTGTGTCTGGCGATTGCTGATTGTTTCTTTGCAGCACTAAAATGGGCAACCTCTTTCCATAGGTCAAAGCTTGAAGCAAGGCTCTCATTTCATATTCCTACCCTTGGTCTCCAGATGTGGTCTTTCCCTTCTCATTTATTCTTTCTTGTTCTGAAGATCACCTTCTAGGCTCAATGCTGTTATTGTATCACTAAGTCTCTGCATTCCTTAGCCGGCACTGGCTTTCCACTTATATCAAACACAAGCTACTGATCTTCACTTTGAAGTCCCTCTGTAGACTTTCAACATTCCACACCACTTCTCTTTCACTACAGACTCATCAGCTCTCATCTCGTGTGTGTCCATCTATTAAAATTTACAAAAGACTTCATGTTCTATTCTTCACATCTGAAACTTCTAAAAAGCCTCTTCAAAAGGTTTTTTGAAATCCAGGGACAGTGTACTACACATACCTGCTACTTTACTGCTGCTACTGGTACTTGGAAAAGTCTCTGTCAGTTGGGCATAATCTAAATGCAGCTGCAAAGGGTTTTCATTTGAAAATTAGCAAAAATAATACTGAAGAGTGAAATGTGAAGAGCACACAAACAATTTGAACTATGTTTGAGAATAATCCTAGAGATGAGAATAGCGTTACTGAGGCAAAAAAAGTGAGCAGAAACAGAAACCTCAACATGAATAAGAAAGCACAAACACCAAACATGGTGAGCTGAACACGGGTATGGGACAAGCACTTCCTTAATTGTTTTGCTGAAATACAGCCATAAACCAGAACACACCCCTTTTCCAGAAAATCCTGGACAAAATTGGTTAAGAGCTTGAAGTTATTTGTTAAGTCTATTTGAGAAAATAATCTTCTTACTTTCAGAGAAACAGCCAAAAGATCTTTCATGCTTATCGTATCTTTAGAGGAGAAGGAACAGTTTTCTCAAAGGCAAGCTACATTATTTGAAATACTTTCTGCAAAAATTTTACCCAAAACCACATCCTGCCTTAATGCGTCCTGCAAGAACCTCTTATAATTGCCACTGACATAGATAATTAGTACATAGGAACCCTCATCCCCAGGATCGTGAAAGACTAGTAAAGCCTATGATTCTGGCTGGAATACTTAAGTTGTATAATGATTTTAACTACTGTTGCTGGGTCAAAGCTTGCTTTACCTAATTCTCATAGAAATCTCTGTTGTCATCAGCAGATGGTTGTGTCACTAGGCAAGAATACAAACGTTCAACAATTGGACACTCAGACTATCATATTAAAAAAAAGACAGTATTTAAAATTTTATAACCATATTGTAAAAATAATACAAACCATACATTGCAACTGTGCAGTGTAGGAACTTGAGTTATTAAATGGAAGAGGAAGTGAGAATTCACTTCCTCCTACTAAAATAAAAATTAGAAAAAGCTACCAAAGGAAGCACAATGCCACTGGCAAGTTCCTCTTTTACATATTATTGACTCTATTAAACTCAAATAGAACTTGTACTTTATGGAAAACTGTATCATCAACATCATCTGGAAAACACTGTTAGCTTACTACGTCTTTCTCAGTAAATCATTCATTGTCTTATGCTCATGTGAATCATGTGAGATGCTTGTCTTGAGTAAAAGTGATGCAACTGGCCACAAGTGGGGTGATCTCATTTCTTTGCAGAGTGGAAGGAGAGTCTCACGTTGACTCTTGCGTGGCTCATAGCACCAACTATAGGCCATGGAGAGCTGTAGAAGATGACAGAATAGAAAGGTCAAGGTCTCCAAATTCGTAATAGTAATATTCAGAGCTCATATGTACATTCTTTGACCAGGATATGTACTATCCTTCAGAAAATCTACAATTTCATGGAGCCACATTTTTATGGACTTAAGTGAAATACAAAAGTTCCCTGGCAATCCTATTTATCAGCAGCAGTGTAAACCATCCAGCAGGAGCTGAAACCACCGCTGCAATGTGTTAACCTCTAGCAAGTAGCTTTTCTTTTTGCATTCACCATACAAGATTGTGGTAGGGTGGAAAGTGATGAACAGTTATTCACTTAACAATTGTCCTGTATCTTACACAAATTTAACATCATGTTCTGAGGTGGCCATGACAGGACAAAGCTGTCACGGTATGACAAAGCTCTTAGCCTCAAATTTTTGTATTACGTGTACCTTTTCTGTAGACTTAACTTGCAGTGCTATGACATCACTTGGTCTGGCTTACTGGGACCTACCAGGAAGGATTGTCTGTGTACCCACATTCATCTGATAATTTCATATGCATGAGCTAATTTTATACACTCCTCTCTTCTAGGTGGGGCAAGAAGATGAAACTCTACCAGTTTTCCCCATCTGCTTCCATATTTAATTCATGGACTTGAGGCAAGTTCTGCCTCCTCCTTTGTCCCCTTATGAGCAGGAAGGGCCACACACCACACACCTCACACCTATTCTGCAGGAACTATTGGGATCTTCTGTTGTAGAAAAAAAATAGGTCTGAAGACTATTTCTGAAGGTTTCCATCAGTTCCTTGCAGACAGTGCTTACATCGATGCGAAACAAGGGATCGTGCAAAACCTGCAGTTCTTACTTCTTCACAACAGAAAATAGAGCTAGTTTGTAGTGCTACTTTCCTCATACTACCCCTCACCCTATACACACATTATGACTGGCCAAATGCTATACATTATACATATACTGTAAGTGACAGACATAAACAGCAGATAACTTCGCAGCTTAATATTGACATGCAGCTACAGAAAATCAAATGCAGGTGCAAAAAGATGTAACCTAACATTTGGACTTGAAAACTACTCACTGAGATGGAGAGATGAGGGAATACATGTGTGGATTTGGGGGACACTTTCTGACAAGCAAAAAATACTGACAAATATTTCCATAAAGCTTTCTGTAAAACACTGTGAAAACAGGGGGAGTGGGGAGGAGGGCAGGGGGGATGAGAAGAGGGGATATACAGGTTTATTTTGAACCCTGAATAGCAGCAAAAAATCTCAAAATAAAGATGTTTCCAACTACTATTATGTAGTTAAAATAAGACTGTTAAGTGTTTCAAAGGCTTTCCATGGGGCCTCCAGGCAATGGGATAAATTTTAATATTAATGTGAATGTAACGAGTCAACAGGGAGCAAGCAAAGGAGAACATTTAACACTGATGTGATCAGAGAAGCAACTTCAGAGCTGGCTCTCACATGAGTTAACAGAGGTTGACCTTTGGATGGAAGAAACTTCAAATGAACATTCTACCTATATAAATCATGCTTACAGTGTTTTAACAATCAGGGGAAAAAAGTGCATAGGGAAACAAATCACAGAGGAAAGAAGTGAGTAAGGGTTGAACAGCTTGAAACAGGTAAAATACATCATTAATTTACTTCTATTAAGGGAGCCAGGTAATTCCATCTTCTTTTGTCTTCAAAAGCCTTTTATATTCACTTCAGTAAGAAGCTTCAAAACCTTGCTCATGGCATGCTTAGTTTGTCATACATGTGAAGTCTAACATACCACATTAATAAAATCAAATGTCCAGTTTAAAATTATGCTTCTCATAAAACTAACTTTTGTACACCTTGCTCTGAGCAATAGCTAAAAGCCTGATCTTGTAAAACTAAAGAAGTAATGATAATAACTGCTGACATTTTCAAATGAAGACCCTTCAGGTTACAATTTTCTAGTTAATAAAAAAAAGCATTCTGAATAATTTAGATGAGATTTCAATATTCCATTTCACAACATTTACAGGTTTCATTTTAGGGGTTCAGACAATTTAATTTTATTGCAAGATTAATAAAGATAATAAACAAGATACAGTAGTCAGGCTTTTCCTATCTCAGCTGCAATTTGTGTTAGATGCTCAGGTCTCATAGTGAAGAAGTGGGCTGGCTTGAACGGATGTTTTCGAAGAACAGAAAGTGACACATATTCACTATGTATGAACAGTCACAAGAAATATGGATGTACACAGACTAGTATTTATACATGAGAGCTGGAAAACTCAGGCTCTCATCTAAACCACATTGAACCCAGGGAAAAAGGCTCCCTCAGGCATCTCTGGCTTTTGAATCAAGGCCTTTGAAATTTTAAGAGTGTAAAGCCTGGACATGTAAATCATTGCCTGAAAATATTGTATACACAGAAATGGAAGCCACTGACCAACCTGAGGCCATACTGTACTCAGAGGAAAAAGGAAAACGGCGGAAATCCATCCTCCAATCATCATGGTGGGCATAACTCTAGTAACTACACTTTGATCATAAACTTTTCAGAAACACTTCTGTCCTAATTCCTTGCAGTTAAAAGTGTGAATTTGCTAGCTTCACTGCTGACATCTCCAGATGAACTTAGAACCTCTTCTTCAGCTTTTCATCCAGGTTGAGGTTTTGTTTTGCTTTTGTTTTTCCACTGTGAAAAACAATCCATATAAGCTTTCCTATGACTAGTTATGGAGAAAGAATTGTATTCCCAGTTCTGAGTCACTGAAACATGCCACCAAAAGGATGGAAGGGCAGATGGACAGAAAGAAATTGATCCGGCCATATACCTACTCTTTAGCACATTGAGTTTTAGCTTCTTCATTTATTATAATTTTAAAGAATTATACACCATGCACTTGTTAATTAGCCTCTGTATTCAATACAATTGTATTTAAATTCTGTTTACTGTGATTTTTCAAAAGATCTTTTTGGTAATTTCTTCCATATAAACTCCTCAATGAGAGCTTTCCATCTTTGTAATAGGAAGTTTTACAGTTTACAGATCTTCCACAGTATTGCACAATCACAAAGGAATATATATATATAAAACCCAAACCAAACCAAAACAGAAACAAAACAGTGTCAAACAGAATTAATTCTTATTGGAAGAATATACGACCTATACTTGCTACGTGGTTATCCCTATACTTGCATCTTTTGGCTTTATCATCTAGGAGGGTGCCAAACAGAGACATTTTTCCAGAATGCCCTGACATCACAGCCTGATGCGGTGCTGTGATTCACTTCACACTAATTGCAACCTCTTTTAGGTTTCTGGAAAAAACAGTGTCTTGGCACAAGATGATCACTCAGCCACCGCACCAAAGGTATTCACAGTGTCTGCAGAGCACTACTTGAAAAATGGATACTCCATCCTTATAGGTATCACTTGCCTTAAACTGATACTTTTTAATCCTATTTTGTAACTTGTATCTATGCCTTTGACCTCTATGATCAAAATCTTCGTTCTTCCATCATACTGAAAGTTGGTTTGTTTGGATAACAACAAACCAAATAAAGCTTTCAATTGTATTTTATATGTTTCGCTATGACAAAAGATCTAATTAATATACTGATTAATATTGATTTTCCTCTTTTTACTGTTGACCAGTGGCACAATGGCTTAGCAACATTTTACGTATCTGCAGCCTTTCCACTCACAATGCTGAGGGCTATCGGCTGATCCTGCATTTCTCTGGGCAGGTAAGATCTGGGTTGGTGTGATGTCACATTTAGCCCGTAGAGCAAATGAAGGTAAGTCTCTGAAGTCATGTCATTATCAGTGTATAAAGTGATGTCAATTAAACTTACAGGAGGGCATATGTGGTAAAACATTACTTTTTTTGCCAATGAAACTCTGTTTTCCTGGCACTAAGAACATATCTATCTGTCACCTTTCGAAAACAGATGTTCTACTCTAAGTTATCTGCTGCTTTACAGAAACTGACATTACAATGAAATGCAATCCACAAGGACTGTGGGAGTTAACAAAGCTCCCTCCCACATTGAGCTGTGGGTGTATAATGGCAGCATATCTACCCAGTGATCTACTCTCCCATGATAAGAAAAGGAAAAGAATGATTTGTAATTGCATGTGTTAGATCTTGAGTCATGCAACTGCTGTGAGACACACAAATGAAACGTGGGTGGGGCGCGTGTCACTTCTTTCCATTAGAAAACAAAAAGCTTTTGGAGAAGAGCAGAATGGAGGGCTGGGATTCAGGGGAATGATTCTGTTCCACATTAATTTTAGCTGAGAGAGGATAAAACAAATTAGGAAGCATTACATATTTCCACCTGCTCCTGCCACAAACTTTGCCTCTCTCTGAGACACACGCTGTTAATCAAGTCCATATCTGCTAGAGCGCTTCCCTCACCACATTTCTTCCTTATGAAGACATAGTGGCCTCCACCCATCCCACCGGAGCACAATGCTCACGCTCCTGAATGCAGCTGAAAAAATTTTCAGATAACATTACGGATTTCCTGGGATTTCTACGATTTTCTCCTTGCTTTCTAGAGATGCGCCATTCTCATCTCCACTGTTGCTCTTAGAGAGATTGATGCCTATCTGTTACAGCCAGGTACAAGGAGAGCTGGAAAACGTTGCCATTCAAATTTCTCAGCCTTATTTCAGGATGCTCTGAGAGGACAGGAACAAATCTAGACACAGAGAAAATAAAAAGCTCAATTGTACAAGCAGAATGGATGTTTTTTTACATTATCATAACAAATATCTTGGTCACACATTTCAACAACAGCAAAAATAAGTGCAAAACCACTAGTGTAATCAGGGTGTGGCCATTTTATGGATAGGTCACATATAGAACTGAAATAACAGTTTCTGACTACAAAATACACCATCAAATATTATTCTTTTAATACATGCAGTATTCACTGCAAAGTGCTGATTTGAAAAATGACTTTGGGATAATTAAAAAAAAGTTAACTGCCAATGAATCTTTTGAAATGACCTCTTTCCTTGGCACCACAATGCTCCCAAAAGCCAAAAAGAGCAACTGCAAAGAAAGTCAGCAAAGAGAATATGCAGTATCCATGGAATCTCAGATTCCCAAGCTGCCAAACTAACAACTGTTTATTAACTACGTGCGTGATTTTTCAAATGCTAAGAAGTTTGCCAAATTCAGATGTATTTTCACGTGCCTGACCAAAGACACAGTTCTGACCTCAGCAAAGTCTCTGGTAAATTTTAGCCAGCTTCTCGGTGAAATAACTTAGGTTTTTTTAAAATAACATGAGCAGAACAACATGCTATTCCCTAAATGCATTCTTAAATATGGCTGAGCTGTTTCAGCTGGAATTTTTCAAAGCAATTGCCCCTTAAAGTATCGAAACATATTTGCTGTGCAAAACATGGTGGTAATTTAAGATGCTACCATCCTTCCACTATAATTATTTTATCTCCAGCAGTGTTGGAGGAACAGAACATGGGATTTCTTGGCTGCTTTGATGCAAAACCTGATGCTTTAATATAAATTGCCTGTAAACATAAGATTAAGCTAAACGACCCGATGACTTTTCTCAACTAGAGTAACAAATAGGAGATGGTGACATCTTCACCTCCATTCGCACTGTTAGTGCCTTAGATATCTAAGAAAACATTTAGCAAAAAGCATTAGTTTGGCAAAGTTACGGAGAATGAAAACAGGATTTGAGATCAGGAGAGGGGTCTCTTTGCATGCTGCCTGCAGCACGTATAATCTCATATTTTTAACTTGAAGACATTACTCCCGCCAAGGCTACACTGAATTTTCTAACTGACCTTTGCCTTTTTAACTTCAGATGGAAACCCCTGAATATTTTTTCTCCTTGTCTTTTTGTGGAGTTTAACATAAAATTATTTCTACTCAGAGAAAAAGAAAAAAACAAGTACACTTCAAAGCAGCACTTTGCAATATTACAAAATGATGTAAAACCGCCATAAAAGCAAGTTGCTGCCTTGTGGCAGCATTACTTAAAAGAGATGTAGAGTCACTAAATGTAGTGGGGTAGGAAACACATTTCTGTCTGAAGACCAGAGGGCACCCGACAGCACTGCCCTGCCAAAAGCCACCGGGCCGAGCTGAGGTGACCCAGGTGCGGTCGCAGGAGAGGAGCAGGGGAGGCAGGGCTGGGCTTGGCTGCCCAGGGGTCCCGCCTCGGCACCGCTTACAGCCTCTCCGCCTGGGCCTCCAGCTTCCCAAGCCTTCGCAGGCCGATCCTCAGGCTCCATTCTGGGGACAGCCCAGGTGCCCCTGAGGCTCTGGGGAGGAGGAGGCCTCGGTACAGCACAGAGGGGACGCGGCCGCCCGGTTCTCCACAGCTCTCGGGTGGGCGTCGAGTCCCCGCGAGGGGCAGCGGTCACAGGGGGGGCCAGGCTCCCCCTGCCCTCGCAGAGGGGCTCTCACGGCCCGGAGCCGTGCGCGGGCTCTGCGGGGCGGCTGCCCCCCGGCCCCAGGCGGAGGGCGGCGCTGCGTGCCCCGGGGCGGCTCCCGCGGAGGTGGCCGCGCCGGGGCGCCCGGCAGCCCGCGGGGCGGCCCCACTTCCCCACAGGCTGAGGGCGAGCGGGGCCGCGCCGTGCCGGGGCAGAGCCGCCGTGCCGGGGCAGAGCCGCCTCGCCGTCCCGCGCTCCCTGCTCGCAGAGCCTCCGAGAGCCGGCGGCCCCCGCCGCCAGCCCGCCAAGGTAAGCGGCACAGGGAGGGAGTAGCCGGACCCCCGAGGGCTCGCAGCAGTAGCGTGGCGGGGAGTCTCCTACTCGCTGTGGTGAGAAACCGCCCCGGCAGCTGCCGGTGCTGGGGGAGAGCGGCGCCGCCCTGCAGAGCGGCAGCCCGGGGTGGGCAGCGCGGAGCGGAGCCCGGCAGCCCCCGCCGTGCCGCCCGGGAAGCCGCCTCGCACACCGCCCGCTCGCTCGGGGCAGGGAGCCTTCGGCGGCGAGCGTGGCCCCCGGTGGGCTGACATGGGGTGTAGCGTTGCGGCGGTGGGTCCCGGTGTTGGTTGTTCCCTTCGGTTGAATTAACCTGAATCAGACCTTCGCTGTGCCCAGAGCCTGAAGGGGCCAGTGGGAGATTCATCGTTTGCAAGGCAGGATTGCAAAAGCTTCCTCTCAGCCCGGTGTGGCAAGTGGGATCTCCGGGGACGCACAGGGCCTGGCTTTCGGTGCCTGCCTCGGCGAAGTGGAGGCAGGCAGGAGAAAATGCGGTCCAAAGCTGCCAAAAAATACACCATGTGAATGTGCTAATCTATCAATCTTAAACTAAGTATGTAAGAAGGTGGTGTGGTTAAGGCAAAACAGCCAGTACAGACTTCCAAGGAAGGCAATTTACATCTCTCCACTGGTGGTATTTTTGGCCATGTGGTTTAGGGAAGAAATAAATGTGTCTCCTGACTTTGAGAAGGCCTATTCTGCATGGTAACCTCATTGAACACCATGGAGAAGTAAAATACAGTCTCCACAGGCTTGGGCTGATTTTTCAATCCCTTGTGCACCAGAGGAGAAGTTATTAAATCCATTCCTTGTCACACTGGGAAGATGTATCCGGTAGCTCTTTTAAGCAGTATATCATCCAGCCTGTCTAAACTGTCATTAAAAATTTGGATGCAGGAATACAGCCTGCAAACAAAATATGCGGGGTGCCACCAAACTGGGACAGACAGTTTGGCTTTCTGAGGTCTCTTCCTGTCCCACATTGCTCTGATTCTGTGATTGGCCTGGGTCCAGCTTGACTCTACCCCTCAGAACTTCTGTTTGCAGGATTTTGGCAGTCATTTTTTGTCTTTGGTTCCAGTTCCTCTTTGTGACTTACATGATATACATGTTTTGTCATCTGTTCCTGCTTGATTATAAAAAATACTAATTTCACAGATGACTTGATTGATATCACTGTTAACTAATTATCCTGCTGCTGCACAACAGTGGTGTAAATGTAGTATTTCCAGGACTCAATTTGGTATATTTGTTTCATTAGAGGCAAATAGGTAAGCCCCAGGGCTTCAGAGGTGTATACTGGATGACCTGTTCCACCTCTGTAGGCTCCAACTCATTTATCTTCATTAACTTTACAAAGTTTTTTTGTTCTAGAAACTTTGTGAAGAACATGAATTTAGGTTAAAACTTTCTGTTTAAAACAGAATGTTTAACTTTTTGCTGAACCTGTTCAATTCCGGGTTTACCTGTGGGCTTTCTAAGGAGACTATTACATTTAATTGTACTTCATGCTTTGTGCAAGCATTGCTTAAAAATGGAGATAATTTGGTTTGATATATGGATTACAAATGTCTTTGGGAGGTTTAATCAATGGAGCATTGCAAATAGTTGAATGATCTTTGTTTTCTGTTCTCAGAGAATTCCATCTGGGAGGGCACATAACTGCAAAAATGTACTGTCTCTGAAAGGGGTGCTTTTAATCATTTCCTGTGTCTTTTTCTTCTTTAAATACCTCCTGTGGGTACTAAAGTCTCTTCTGGTGTTTGCAGGCAAATATGACCGAAGGCTCAAAGTTATTATTGAGTAAATTGTGTTTTAATTGTCCATGATGGAATTTGTGATTATTTGATGCGCAGTATCTTCAACAGAGTATGATGCCTTGGAAGTGCTGGTTTATTTTGTTACCAAATGTATTTATTCCAGCTAAGTTGGATTTTTATAGATCAAGAGTTGGATTCTCACTATACTTGAGCAGTGTCTACTAGATAACACACTATAACTCATGCACCTGTAAATTAGGCTGTAAACTTGTTTTTTTTTTTTTTAATTCTTAAAGGTTTAGAGACTAGCACATTTTGGAGGGTAACAACTGCCACAGAGGGTGCAGCAGTATGAGCAGAGGGGCCAGCTGGAAGCTGTAACAGCTTAAATTAGTACTGTGGTCTGAGATTTCTTAGGTTTTAGAATTTACCCAATCCACTGAGATTTTGCTTTTGCTGTGTTTCACCTTTTCTGTTAGAAGAAATGTCTCGCAGCAATGAGAGCAACAAGAGGCAGAAAGCTTTCCTTCTCTTGCTCTGCAGCTTGTGGTGAAGGGAGAGGTAGGACTTGGGTAATTTCTGGATGGAGGGATCAGCTATTGCATCCCTTTGGCCCTACAAAATATCTGAAAAAACTACCAGTCTGGAATACTGCTGGAGCTGAGAGGAGAGGTTGCCGTGTTCAAGAGAGGACCTGTCTTGTTTACAGATTCATGAACATCTATCCTTTGAGAAGATGTGGGAATGTGGATTTTCTTGGCAAGTGTTTATATTTCAGAGGTGGCTTTACAGGAATGTAGCTGAATTTGATTTTCCTGTACATCTTTCAGATATCAAGGCCCCTATCCTTTCCTTTCGCGCTTTCTCTGCAAACTGCCTGTATTTTTCTTTCCCACAGATCTTTTTTTCATCTTTCATCTCAGTACGTTTTGACTTGTTTTGTTGTAGGCCCATCTGAGCTGTTGTGATGATGACTTCACATGGTCAGGTGTGGATCTGGGGTGAAAATGAAAATAAGACCTCTTATTTGCCTGCAGCAATATAGAAACTTTAGCTTATTTCTTTTGGAAGGTCTCTATAGTGACAGGTGACTTGCATCCATGCAGACCTTCCGAAGCACTTCTTGGACTTTACGGGCAGGATCCTGCTCACCCAGCTTTAGACATTGGCATTTTAGTCAGCTGGGGTTCTGAGTCACCTTTACAGTCAACGGAGGGAGATAGGTACTGCTAAAACTTGGTTCAGCTGCCCAGTTTTAGATGGCTACCGTGAATTATGCTCTATAAAATTGCCTTTCTTTCCCTTCATTGACTAAAAGAGCCTGGGATGACCAGGTCAGAGGCAGATGTCATAGAAACTCCACCATATGACTTTTCATGATTAGGAGTGATCCATGATGTAGCAAAATTGCTCTTGGAAAAGCAGACATTTTAGGCAGTTTTCCTTATCATCCAGCCTGTTGGTTCATGGGTATCTCTAACCATTAACAGCAAAGCTGCCAGTGTAGAAGATAGTATGTTGCATTGTGAAAGAAATAAGCTAGGTGCCATGTTCTTCTGAAGTTTCTGTGGGAGACTTTTGAGCATCTGCGTGAGCATACATGAATGTGTGTTCCTCGCCACCCCTCAATATTAATTTATAGCATTGCTCCTGGACTGAATGAAAAGGAAACACAAATTGCTTTCATCTGACTTAGAACTTTAATGTGGGAATTCACAAACTAGTTTGATAATGACTGTTTAAAAAGTTTAAATCTGTCATTAGTTTCAAAGCCTTTCTTTCAATAAAGTGACCTTTTAGATCTGTGCCTAGCTAATTGCTCTCATAATTTTTGCTACCAGAAGGTACGTCAGCCTGCACACAGCACTGTTTCTTCTTGTTGAGCATTGATCCAACATGCCATGAGTTTAGACTCAAATAAATTAGGGATACAGTTATTGGGAGTAACAGGAATATTTTGGGGAATAGGGGAATTACGAATCCTAGAAGAAAAGGAAGGTTTATAGATGAACCAAATTTTTCTATGATACTCTGTTTAGAAATGCATACAGAGACATTTCTGGTAGAAGTTTTGCTCTGGATGCATTTCCTCGGTCCATTTCCATTTTTTACTTTCACTTTGTATTTGCTTGTAGTTTAAAGAAGCGGATGTAGAAGTGTGACATGTTAACACTAATATTAAAAGATGAAGCTCCATGTGTATCTGCTATCAGTGATGGGCAGACCCTGCATGGCTGATATCACAGACAACGGCAAGTTCTCAGTTGTTCTCAGACAATCCAACTGATAATATGAACATTTTGGTGAAAATGTTGTCATTGTACATACACCTATCAGGAAGAGGGGGGATGTATGGGGAACAGATCTGCTTCTAGCAGCATTGCTAATACATCAACCATAGGGAGAACAGCTGGGAGCCAAAATCAGAGGCACTCAGCAGATGCTTTTGCTGATAAAAATTGCAAAGAACCTTCTGAGTCCCTAGTTTTAGGCAAAATAAGGTGTCTGCCTAGAAGGCAGCTCACCAAGAGGGTGGGCAAGCTCTACAGAATTGTCACCTACCTGCTGACATCAAATCCATATAGCCAGCAAATGAAAACTTGCTCCTCAGCGGCCTTAGCTGACCCATTTTGGTATTCTCACTGCATCTTCAGATAGGCCAGACTTCAGACACATGATTACTTTTCTTCCACTTCAGAGGAAGATTTTGGTGTACTTTTGAAGATTTTCTAGTAGTTTCTAATACTATTAGAAGCCCCCATTGTCTCACTTGCTATGGGAATTTCACTGAAGCACAGAAATAAGGACAATGTATCAGCCCAAAAAGTGTTTTTGAAAGTTGATGTGTTTTTTGTCTCTGATTGCAGATTTTAAAAAATAATCATTTAAATAACAGTCAACTCTACAATTTGGAAGATCTGCTGTACACATGGCTTGGGGAGCCTAAATTGGTGAGATAATCCTGAGCAAGTGAGAATACGTGCTAAAAACGTGAGCACAGATACTATTCCCAAATACTTGTTGTGGTTACAGCTTAGTTTTGTACTTTGGTAACCACATCTTCATGACCAAAGGGAGGCCAGCACACCTAATGTTTGAGAGAGCAAATACGAATAAGCCATTGGTTTTGGGTGTCTGTCCCAGGAAGAGATTCAGCATGAATGTAGCTACAGTTTTGCCCCATGGCAACCATGTTCTTCCATGAAATTCAGCAAAGCCTTTCATATCTGTCACTAGATCAACCTCCTTTGTCTCCCCTGTGTCATGACGGAGTTGTTCTCTCTGACCAGATCAGTTATCCCATCGCCCCTCCACTTGGTAAGGGGAAAAGAGAGGGAGGCAGTGGCATTTGCTTCTCATGGAAAACCTTACGGAAAAGGAATAATTACACTGGAAATGTCACAAGGTTCTTCTCCTCTTGCTGCGTTTTTTCCCCATAACTGTTTCCCTTTGTGTGGCTCAGGGCTTGCTGGGCTGTGGCAAAGCAGCCGCAGACATACTAATGTAACGTCCCATCTGTGGTGACTCCACGCTTCCACTTTCCTTATGGATCTTCATCAGAAACCCAATGATTATAGCTGTTTCTGATTACCTTGCGTTATGTAGACTGAAAGAAACAGGTTTTCTAGGTGGAAAGTTAATAATGGGCCTTGAAATTGCACCTGACTCTTCAGTCAGTAGTAAAGCTGAGCAAAAGGTTTAGAAAAAAAGTCGTCATTTAGTTTTCCTACCACTCACTATGGTACTGAGCACTGTATTTCACTGCAATACCTATAAATTAATTTTAAAGCATTAGTTGCTTCATTTGATTTTAATACATGAGCTGTGAATGAAAGAAACAGATGGGTTCAATGCAATTTTTACAGATTTGTTTTCACCCTTTTGCTTCACTCTTATATGTTAGAGAATTTTATGCTAGTGTCTTTTCCTCTTTCAGTCTTCCTTTCCCATACTATGTGTGTCCTCCCTTAAACATTTCTGGCAGTAAAATGAACCTTTGATTATAAGAGATAAGATGGTGACTTGGAGCTTTTGCCGATGACCAGGGCCTAGGAAAAAGTTATTTGTATGGATAGACTGATCTGTCATGGACCCTTATAGCACATCTTGCACTTACCTCTAATGGCTCATTACGGGGGGAGTGAATGTTGGAAAAGATGAGCCATTGACTATTCAACATAGCAGCTCCTGCACTTCAATTTCGTACTGTAACTTTTCATTCATTTTTTCCTCTTCCTGACTTTGTGCTATTATTTTCATTATTCCACCCTTAACATCTCTTGATTCTATGGGGAGTTGGGAAGGGAAGTGATTTTCGCCTGTTGTGGATCCTGTATGCCTTCCTCTCTCAGCTGTGGGCTTCCTTGTCTGCCATTTTCTGCTTGTTAGACAGTATGCCCAAGTGGCATCACTCTACCCTATGGATTGTGAGACTAAATATCAAAATCTTCATTTAGTAGTGAGCCATAAGACACAGTTCCTATAGCTCAGTGACCTGAGGATAAGAAAGTTCCGGGAATAGTTCAAAAGTAGCAAATGGGAATGAAATGTTTATAGCCCATCTGTGCCATTGCAGGGTGGATTTAGGCTGAGCATTCTGCTGAATCAAAAAATTATTAATAATTGCACTATTCTCACTTGCTGGCAATTTTTTTTTGAAGTACAATACAGCCTCTTGTTACATAAGTTCCGTATAGCGATGTTGGGTAACTGGAAGAAACAAGAAGGAAAATGTTAACCAACATCAGCAAACTACAAATTATGGGAAGGAATGTGGAAACAAAACAAATTTGTGCTACTCAGGCTTACATTACTCTCTCACTATTCTGCTCTCCCATCACGGCTTGTAACCGACATTCGTATTTTCTGGTAACTTGTATGTCTGCAGTTGTTTATACCTGAGTGCTATCAACACAACACGGATGAGCCTTGATCAGCTGGTGGTTCATGAGCTGAATCCAGCTCAGGGAACACACTTCCATCCAACTTTCTGCCTTTCCCACGAGAAGATAAGTTGAGGGAATGGAAATATTGTTCTTATGGGCCATTTATTTGGCACAGAGTAGGGAATTATTTCTTCTACCAATCTGTGTGAAGACATAGGACTGGAAATACATTGCCTGCTGTTTTGTTCTACACGGAGGGTTTGTGCTGCCTCTATGGCTCATGGGGAGAAAGTCCCCAAACTGGACCATTCTGCAGTAAATAATTCTGTGACAAAGGAAAAAGAAGATGACCCAATCTATAGTTATACAGTATTTCTGTCATGTTCTTAGACCCACAGGCCGGATTGAAGCACATCTGCTGGGAGGATACTATATAAAGATGAACAGAAGTGTCATTGCTTTCCAGCTCTATAAAAGCAATCCCCTTTGGGAGGTGGCAGGAGGCTACAAAGTGAAGGTCTGTTACATGGAAATTGCTCCCCAGCTTTCTCCTCCCTGAGTTTGTGCTTTACACTGACAATTCTTTTTCCCCTTTCATAAGGTGCTTTTAACTCATAGTCCCCAGCTGCTTGAGTACATTTAGGGTACATTTTCTGGAGCCCAAGATCCAGACTCTGTGTCTGGCCTGAGAGCGATTCTGGAGAGGAATGAGCTGTCTTGCATGTAGCCTGCATGCCATGTCCCTCTGTACTCCTTTTCCACAGCCACAGCCTATGCTGCCTGTCGCTGTTTAAATGTTCTTCATCTTAGCCCGAGAGCCCTTTGCTAACACCCTCCTCTGGCCTTGAGTAACTTCCTCCTGACACACTTCGGGTAGGCTTTTAGGTGGTCCCTTGCTCCCCTCAGTCTCTCTTAACGGAGCCTCTGGGACCACTCAACAATCTTGCCATCCTGCCTCACCCAGAGAACAGCACCCACAGCTGCTTCTCCCAAACACCACTCGCAGCAAGTGGGGTAAAGAAGAGACTGTGTTTGGGGCAGAGCGTGGGAGAGAGGGGGAGGCCGGGGACCACTGAGGTGATGGATGCTGAGGCAGCAGCATCTGAAGGACAGCCTCAGACCTAGTGTCCTGTGCTGCTTTACAAACATGCTAAAACTCTTCCTCTCTTTCTCTCTCCAATGGAAAATGAAGTGCTCAAATATATATCACTGAAAAAGATGGTGGTGTACTTGCGCTCAGTTGGTGTACTCATGTGTAAGAGTTCCTGTGGTGTTTAATCATCATTGGCTTGGAAAAAAAGGATAAAATACAACAACTGTCGTCATTAAAGTACAGCAGAGTAGTGTTCAAGCCTGTGAAATCTTGGTCTTTTGGACTAATAAAGACATCTTCCAAATTCACTCCTAACTGCAGACTTGCTCCTGTGATACAAGTGAGTTAACTGTGAACGTCCAAAACAGCAAAAAAGGGAACAAGCTTTCAAGATGTTTAATTCTATAAATGGCATTGTTATAAATGACATTTCTGTGAAACAGAAGTGGGATCTGTGAGTTTGGAGTGCTCTTATCTAAAGATGTTTGTGCATACATCTGTGTGGATGATTCTGGAGTTAGTAATGAGCCTAAATATCAAGTGTGCCTTTAGTCTTGCTAGAGTCATTATGAGCAATGTGATACCAGATAACAAGGCCCCTGGAGTCAAAATTGGTTCTGCACTTTGTGTAAAAATGTGTCTGGAGCAAACAATGGAAAATGCTGTGAAGTGGTTTTTGTGGCATGGTCACTTGAAGATGCTCTAGTGCCCCAGGTTAGCCTTAGAAAAGGATTCTTACACATTACTGTTGTTTTTATTCTAATACAAAGCCAATGTGATTTAATTTTAAACTAAGAAGGATATGTTGGAATTGTGTCAGTCTTCCTGCAGCATCTAGTGGTTTAGGGTGTCACTGTCATTCCATCATGAGTGGAGTTGTGACATGTCACACTCATCCCTGAGATAAATATGCAATATAATTTCAGCTGCAGATAAACCTACAGGCGTTGGCACACAGGATTTCCCAGAAAAATAGGTGATATGAGTAAGAAACTGCTTTCAGAGTTATCTATGTGTACAAGCTTTTTCTTGGAAAATGCCATGCTTGTGTTAGGAAAGTACAGTGCTGGAAGCAGTCTGAATGCATTTGATCCATCCTTTTCAAAGTATGAGTTAGTATTAGAAGAGAGTTACATGATACAGGGTCATCTTATGTAGGTACAAAAGAGAAAAGTCTTTGGATAACGCTAATTACCAAATCTGATTGTGATTTTGAAAGCTTGGGGGGAGCTGCCCTTTCTCCTTTATTACTCCAAAACTTGAATTTCTTTTCTTAGTACCTACTAGAATTAGGAACTAACTGGATTATTCTTCTAGGCTGAATTCTGCAGAGATAGATGTTTTCTTATTCTGCTTCATAAAAATTGACCTAAATACCTGTTAGGGGCTTTTTTACTAGACATGATCCAATAGCTGGTTAAGGAACTTCCATCCTGCCTTGCTTAAGTATTTAAGAGACATTTGAGTAGACAGATTTTTTCTTGGCACCTAACAGTAAAATCATTGTAAGAGACCTAGTTAGATCTATTTCAGACCTGCAGTCACTTTGGCCAGCAAGTTGTCTCCCACACCAGGTGGCCTCACATGCTTCAGAAGGAGGGACAAGAAATCCTGTGCTGGAAGATATGGCATAACTCGTTTATCATGAAAGCTTTGTTCTGGTTGCAAATTGGTGAAGCTTTTGTTTTAGGTCTTGAAACATGAGGTTCATCATCCTTGTCTGAAACTCTGAAATACTGACACTTATTACAAATGCTTAGAGAGAAAACCAACTCGTCAGCTTGCTACCTCACCAGTTTTGATGATGGGTTTCACAATTACACTGTGCGCATTTCCCTGGAACAGTTGTGCAGACTTTCAGTTTCATTAACTATCCCATTTATTTTGTGTTATAAGCCAGGATGAAATGATGCCTCAGTAACTTTCTTCTAGGTTTTGATGTGTCTTTTTATCACACTACTTTCACATCGATTTCCTGTGACAATCACTTACCCTCTTCCCAGATTTGTTCTTTATGGTGGGGCTTCTGTTACTTCCATCTCTCTTCTCTGATCCTTCCTCTTTTATTCTGTCTTTGATATGGGATGATCTACTTTGCATAGTCTGCTGTAGGTAAGGGCGAACCTCTGATTTGAGTGATGTAATCACTGGTCTACTGGTAGGTGTCTCTAAAATGTTACAGATTTCTTCCTTCCACTCCAGAAAGCATTTAAGCATCAAGCATTAGCAGGGAGTTACAGTGCTGGTGGTGGCCATCTGGGTAGTCAAACAGCTTGTGTTCATTTTGGTGGGCTTGGTACTCCAACGCTTACACACTGTAGTACAGGGACTCGGAGGTGAAGGTGTGCTTTTGGTCTTTCTGTGTAACTTGTAAAAATATACTTAATGTATTTTTATCCTTGCTATTTGCATATGTAACAGTTTAAGAATAACATCAATGCTTTTAATTTAATGAATGTGTTTGTAACTGTTCACCAGATCACTGTGTGGACTGGTTCCTAATACTGTTCATAGCATGAGACCACTGTATGTCTTTGTTCTACTGATATGACGCCGTTTCTCATTTCTTTTTTGTTTGTAGTCCTTAGGTTGATTAAAGTGCATCAACTCAACTGAGACTGCGTTGCAGAGATGATAATCTCATGTGCGATATCGTTGGTGTTTCCTGTTCAGTGTTGCACAAGGGCTTTGAGCTTGTTTTCAGACTGCAAGTGCAGAAGCCTTGTTACCATGTGACTTAGACCATTCTTCCTGTTGAAAGGGACTGGCTTTTGGTAATTCTCAGAGGTATCAGATATTAATAGTTCAAACTCTGTGTAGTATAGTACCATGCCTGGTTTTTTTGAGCTGCACCATATGATTACCCTGTCAGCTTTCATGATATTTTTAATAGTTTCTTTTTCAAGCAGGGCGAATTTTGTGCCATTGTTTTACTAGTTTTTCTGTTAGCTTTCTGCCAAGTGATAATGATTCTATCAAACAATTCAATTTCCTATGTATTGTTCATAGACATAATGCTGTTGTCTTATGTAAGAGTGCAAATCACGAAACTTTCTTCATTCTTTGAAAAAATAGAGTTGTTTTATTATTCTCTCTAGTATGCAACCATGCAGAAATCATATCTAGATTTTAATTACAGAGCTCATATTTTAGAGTTGGAAAGGCAGTTCCTGTTTCACCTGTCAGTACATGGCACTAAATAACACAGGCGAGGTTCTACTTAGTCCAGGTAAGATTGTGCATCTTGAGACTGAGTGCAAGGACTGCTTCTCCATCTCGCATCTGAGCAAGAAACTTCTCAGTGTTTTTCTTTGGTGCCCTTGAATACTGGGCCGTCCCCATGGAAAGACAGTGTTGTTCACTGTCAGCAAAGTCCGTTGCTCATGCAAGTGCAACAAGTTGGACCAGGGAGTGTTTCCCATCCATCTCTGTGGGCTAGTTTTCTTTCTGTGCATCTGCCAAATTTCTCTGACGTTGGAAATGAAATAACTTAATTCCAACCTCCTAGCCCATCGCTCAAAAAACATAGAAATTTACATCTCAATTTCAAAATAAGGCTATATATGGAGTGGATATTTAGGAGAGGGAGGAAGTTTTGTGTGGGTCTGTTAACAAGTTTAGTGCACAGGAGTTTTGTATTGTCATCCAGGGAAGCAGGGCTGGTTCTTGTGAAAGGCAAATGGTTGGAGGTTCCTCACAGGGGCACCTGAGTGGATGCAATAGGTATTTGGAAATGGCAACAAAGTGTGTGACAGAGAAAAGACAGATGCTACAAAAGACAGACACTAACAGGCAAGGAGAAGTAGGAACAAATACACAGCAACTGTATTTTTTAACTGGGTGAGCTGAAATACAAAGATGCTAGAAGGACAAAGACTACAATAAAATACAAGAGTTTTGCTATTCACATCTCTTAATTTAGGTTTAAATTATTTTTATCATCAAAGAGGCTGCTAAATCTGAAATTGAGAAGGTAAAAAAATAGGTCTAGTAGGTCTGGGGGGACTTCTGGTAAATGGTGGAGTGAATAAATGTGTTGATGAGTCAAAATACAATGAGTCGATATTTATGTGTTATATAAACCTGTGTAAACTAAATAGTGAGACTTGGTGGTTAGAATAGCAAGCTGAAGAGAAAATGCCCATCCCCTACAGTATGAGAAATGTGGGAGGTTTGTTTTGTTTTGTTTTTTAAAAGGTGTTTTCATGAGAGCTCAGTGAAGATTTGAGAATGTGAATTTGAGAGAAATAAAAGACAAGGAATACCTTTGGCTGCATGCTTGGTGTTACTTCAAAAAGTGGTCTAGAAGACATCAACTTGAAAATCAATCACTTTAAAAATAGGTTGGGTTTTACATGTATGTCTTCCCACAAGCCCCTCCTTACCATGTTTATTCTTGACAACCGCAATTTCCTCTGTTTATTTTAATTCTGATTTTTTTCTCTGCTTAAAATCTTATATATAACATGGGAAATATTGTAAAAGTACTATCTAATTTTTCTCTTCAGTTTATTGTAGTTGATAGTGATTTTTAGAGTTATTAATATTAGTACTATATAGAAAATCACAGAAAAGTTACTGTTTAGTGGATATAGAGGAGGACTGAATACAAAACTCAGTATTCTTCTGGGGACTTTGGTAAACCTTTTCTCCTTTTTTGTTAATAATAGCTCATACACCTGCAGGTTTCACTTTGAGTTTCTGGTTTGAATAAGTTCAAGGCTGTTTATAAAAAATCAAAAGAATTTAGTGGTCCAAAATGCAGCAACATCTTCCCTAAATGGGGTAGTTCCCAAATCTGTGTATTGTTTTGTCTCTTTGTTCCTGCTATGGCAATCAAATAAAAAAATGGAAATGATTGTGGAGAGGAATCAAAAAGGAGGAGAGTGGATGGACACTTCCACATTTTGGGAATTTGTTTTGCTATCTTTTGCTTTTCCAGCTCTTGACAAAATCCCTGATGAATTTGGAGAGTTCTCATATCAGCTTAAGAGATCATTCAATGTGTTTTAACATAAAAAATATTTTCAGGCTATTTGGTGATTGTGATGCTAATTTTGTCTTCCTAAACCAAATCAATAAAAATTCAAGGGGGAAAAAAAAGATACCAGTGGAGGGAATGGCTGGGTGACAACATGGCTTTATCAGCCTGGTGATAGCGAGGGATGTCTGTTCATTGAAAGTGACGCTTGAAAGGGACACAGACTTATTTCCCTCTCAAAATATATGTTCAGGCCTTCTCCCTTCCCTCATGTGCCTAAGGTCAAAAAAACCTTAGTGTTAAATGTCGTTTATTTGAAATGATAAGAAAAAGCCGTCAGTGACTAAGTGAGCTCCAACCTACAGTGGAAATTCTAACAGAATTATTTGCACATTGCTTTTTCATAGGTTTACATTATTTTCCTTATGAATCAAATGTGTCTGAAGATTCAGGACATCATATAACTGCAAAGAAAGAAGCTCTAAATTTACTAGAAGCTGTAAAAATCCTGTAATTTGATGAAAGTGTTGTATAATCCAATATTCAATTCTCTTTTTTTGTTAACTATTGAAGAGGTTTCTCAGGGCTTTGGTTTGGGTTTGGTTTTGTTTGGTTGGTTTTTTTTCCTTTTTAGACAATTCTTCCTCCTCCTCTTGATGAGGTCTCCTGATTGTAACCCAAGAGTAATTTTATTGCCATTTTATAATATAGCAAAGGAGAATTTCAGTTTGTCAAGGGAACCGGTATGAAGACTTGTTCCTGAAAGTAGATCTAGCCAGTGCTTAAAAAACCCACAAAAATGTACAAATGGCTAGAGCTGATAAGATTCCCCTGGTAGATATTTTGTTCTCCTAAATCACAAAGCAGGAAAACATGAAATTATTCAGTATTGTTTAAGCACTAATGAGATGCTTGTCAGTGTGAAGCGCAGCTCCATTTTTTGTCACGTAACAAATCTGGCTTTATTCTGTCTGATCAAATAAGTGCCATTTTATCTATCCTTTTAATGAAAATTGATTCTCCAAGTGCCAGGTGTGGAGGAAGCTACACAGCTGTTGATTCAAATAAATTAATTAAGATTCAGTAATCGTTTACTCAACCAGTATAGTGCTGGATCTACAGAAACAGAATTCTATATAGAAAGCTGTGTATAACTATGATGCATTCAGAGAGAGTGAGCCATCCAGTGTGGGTTTGTCAGCTGTAAGCGAAGCAGATGAGATGACTTCAGGTCTCCATTCGCTCAGTCACATGTGAGGCGTGTTCCCTGCTCCATGGGCATAGCTGTGGGCTAGGGGTACCCTCAGCCCTGCCTGCCACATCCTACTAAAATGTCTTTAACAGCATTCAGTTCCCAAATCTTTCAAGTCTTTGATTTCTGGGATCTGAGAGAACTGTGAAAGCTCCTGGTTGCCTGTGCCTTGTTTAGTTACACCAGCTACAAAAAAAAGTCTAAAGCAGGTAGAATATGCCCCAAGCCTGACTGACGGAAGCTGCATGTGCCTAATCCTAGAGAGCTGTGGTGTCGAAGGTAACACAGGCGGTAAGAGAACAAGTGGAAATCAGGCTGGTCTTGCTTATGTAGATGCCAGAAAGACCAAGTCCAAAGGAGGCAGAGTAGCTCAGATTCCTCCAGTATTAACTATCATATTAAAGACACGCTACTAAATAATTCTCAAACAACAGGCACTGACTTTAGTGGTTCAGTGGCCTTTATCCACTTATTCCATAGTTACATGACTCAAGATGCTCTATTAAAGGAAAAGCACTAAGATTGAAGAACAGGATACTTGCTGGTCTTCTTTTTTTGCCAGTCTTTATAGTTATTGGAGTTGTTCCTGTCCTCAGGTGATTGCTTTATTTCATCAGGTTGGTCCGCATTCTCTAAGGCGCTGTTGCTGTTGACCTTGGCTGGTCAACCAGTTGCTCCACCAAGCTGCTCTATCACTCTCCCTTCTCAGCAGAACAGGAGCAGAAAATATGATGGAAAAGCTCATGGGTCAAGACAAGGACAGGGAGATCACTTACCAATTACCATTGAGCAAAACAGGCTCAACACAGGGAAATTAAATTGATTTATTGCCAATTAATAAAACAGTAGGATAATGAGAAATAAGAACAAAACTAAAAACATCTTCACCCCACCCCTCTATTCTTCCCAAGCTCAGCTTCACTCTCAACTCTTCTACCTCTTCCCCTCAAGCAGCACATGGGGCTGGGGAATGGGGATTGTGGTCAGTTCCTAACGGCTTGTCTCTGCCGCTGCTTCCTCCTCACACTGTTTCCCTGCTCCAGCATGGAGACCCTCCCATGGAAGACGTGAACTTCTCCAACATAGGACCTTTCCACAGCCTGCAGTTCTTCAAGAACTGCTCCAGCGCGGGTCCTTTCCAGAAGGTACAGTCCTTCAGGAACAGACTGCTCTGGTGTGGGTCCTCCATAGGGTCACAGGTCCTGCCAGAAAACCTGCTCCATGTGGGCTCCTCTCCACAGGCTGCAATTCCTACCAGGAGGCTGCTCCAGTGTGGACACACCATGGCCTGCAGTTTCCTTCAGGGCATATCCAGCTGCTCTGGTGCGGGGTCCTCCATGAGCCGCAGGTGGATATCTGCTCCACTGGTAACCTCCATAGGGTGCAGAGGAACAACTGGTTTCACCATGATCTGTACCATGGGCTGCAGGGGAATCTCTGCTCTGGCATCTGGAGCACCTCCTCCCCAGATCTCTGACCTTGGTGTCCTGCAGAGCTGTTTCTCTCACATTTTCTCTTACAGCTGTGGTGCAGCATTTTTTACCCTTAAATATGTTGTCATAGAGGTGCCACCATCATCGCTGATGGACTCTGTTTTGGTCAACACCAAGTGCATCTTAGAGCCAGCTGGAACTACTGTCTCTATCTGACATGGGGCAGCTCCTGGTGTCTTCTCACAGAAGCCGCCCCTGCAGCCATCTCACTATCAAAATCTTGCCACGTAAACCCAATACAGGTGCACACAAGCCCAATGAACCAGTAGCACTATCTATATGTTTAAAGTTTGACCCTAGTTTTACACCATCAGAACCAGAGTTCTCAATCACTTGCAGGCTTGAATCTCTTAAAAAAAAAGTTATTTATAGTTCTTGTCTCTGGCAGTGTTCCATGTCAGACAACCTTCAACACTACTTCTCCCCCTCCAAAGGAACACATTTATGAGAAAGAGGAAGAGGATTATTACAGAAGCTGCATCTCCCCAGTATGTCAGCACCAGCAGCATGTGGTGCTGCCCTCACACCCCCCTCTTGCAGCAGGAGCCACCATTTACTGTCATGCAGCATGTATCCATTCTCTTTGTCTCAGTGCTCTCCCTCAGGTGTCTTGAGGTTAGGTAATGCTGGAGTTCTCTCAGTGCACTGGTATTTGAAAGAAAATAGGGAGAAATATTGAGACAAAAAGTTGGTCACATACCTAACTGTAACCAGGTGCTGCACTAGATAACACCTAATAAACTCTTGTATTAGTCATCTAAGCCAAAGAAACAAAGCTTTCAAGATGAAGCATGCAGGAATTTCTCAGCCTTAGGCTTTGCTTCCATCTCTTGCTAGCTACATTTCTTTGATATTTAAGATACAACCATGGTTTATTAGCGAGTGACTTCATATGAGATGTAAACAATACAAGGACTTTGTAGGAACTCCTAATGAGTGTAGAGCCCAAGTGTGTGTTCAAGCAATACAGGATTGAGATTCTGATCTGATAGTAGTTATTTCTCAACTATGGATGGAGGGCTTTGCAAGTCATGAACAGTTGTTTTAAAGGTAACTGGGAATGCAATATAAAAGAATATTGTGTGTCCTCTGGTTTTGACCATTGCTGGCTTTGAAAGGAACTTGCGGTGATTCCTTGTCTTTTCTTTCAGATGGAGCAAACATGTGATGATATAGATGAAATGTTCAGCAATTTACTTGGGGAGATGGACATGCTGACCCAGGTAAATAATTCTTTTTTTCCATCAAGATTAGAAAAATAGCTATTATGTGTTAGAGAAAAGAGGCAACTTTTCTACGTTTTTAATGTGCCTCCACTCTGAATAAATACAGATACATTATTTTGAAAAACCTTCAACTAAATTTCCCCTCGGCCTTTTCCACTATTTCTGTGTGCTTCATTTTAAAATTTTTTTAGCATTTCATTTGTTTTCTCTTGAATTTCCCTTTGTGTGTACTTTCAGGTTTTTTCTGGGCTTTTATGGCCATTATGAGATGTTACTTCTTGTTAGATTGGTAATGAAAGTATTTCCTTAAGCTTCAACAGTCTGTTTCATCAATACATTTTGTGCTCTCCCCCCTCCTTTTTTTTCCTTGGGCACCATACAACTATCTCATGTGCTTCATTTCTTCCTCTTCCCCTATTTATACCAAGTCTATTTTTATGAGAGTATTAACACAGAAACAGTGTTTAAAGTTATCACTGCTTGGGTTTCCAGTTCTATCTAACTTCAGAAGAAACCAACATGTCCTGAGTGGGAAATAGGTGAAAAGAGCTGCCAAGAAAAACTTTTGCGTTAATTTTCCTGGAAAATGCCCATCAGTTTCAGGCAACTCTAAGAAATGTAAATGCCTCTGGTACAAATTGAGTGAGCATGACAGACATCTCACAGGGATGTATAAACATGGATATAGCTTGTAGGAAATATGAAGTAATCCTTCCATTCTGCACAGCGTTGGTAAGACCTCAACAGGGAAACTGTGTCCAGTGTTCGCACTGCATTTTAGGAGAGGGAGGGTCAACTGGAGACAATCCAGAGGAAAGCAATGGGAATGATGAGGTAGAAAAGAAACATGACCTATAAGAAAAGATCGCATGAGGTTGTTTCATCTAGGGGAGACAGAAAACAATCTTAATACACAAAAGGCATTGTCAGAGCAGAAAGAAGTACTTGATTCCTCATGTCCATGGAGAGTAGGACAATAGGGAATGGTCTTCAGCTGCAGCAAAGGAAGTTTGGATGAGCATCACAAGAAAGGTTTGATGGCAGGAATAGTGTTCTTGGCAGCGAAGCAGTCAAACAGATTGCCAAAGGTGATGATGGAATTTATCTAATAAAAAGCTTTTTAAATCAGGTCAGGTATACATTTTTCAGGTGTGACCCAGGTATAACTGACCTGCCTTGGGACATATGCATGGTCTGGACAGACCCTTGAAATTCCTTCCAGTCTTGTCTTCAGTGCTTATTAGAGCTGTCACCTTCCTCATTGTGGGAGAATTTATCCTTTTTATCTCCACTGTATGCACTTTTCCTAACTTGTGAAGCACTGGTTCCCTGCCTGCTTCCTGAACAACAATCCACAAATTAGGAGTTCTCTATTTAACTAGGCAGATTTGCCGTTTCCATTGCAAACAGCAGCATTTTTTGTTGTTTGTTGCGTTTGGGGTTTTTTGCGAACAGCATGAGAAAGCAACAGCTTGGTTACATTTATATTAGTAAATAAAGAACTCTGGAGTAAGTGGCACTGTGTAGCTCAAACGTGTACACATACACAGTTAACTCTTTCAATACCCCCCTTCCTTCAAAACAACCTAAAATCAATCTGATTTTATCCACTGTCTCTATAAGAAACAGCCCTGTGTTCTGTGCCCTACACCAGGCCTGGGTGTTACCTGACAAGAGTTGCAGTTGGCATGGGTCAACATTGTATTGAGAAGTGTGTAAACCATTAAACACTTGGTGTGACTGTGAGATGGTACTTGTACCCTTGTCCTGGTCCTATTTAATTTACCAGTCTAGGCATAATCCCAGAAACTAGTGTGTCATTGTGTTCGTGGAAGAAGAATTGATTTTTATTAAACAAATTCAGATAATTGATCTACAAATGTTAACGTCTGTAATAGTAATTCTGTCATCAGATAAATTTCTTTTTCTTTTACCTTAACAGAGTTTAGGAGTGGAGACTGTACAACCTCCGTCCCCCAAAGTGTCCAACAATGAATTTAGCTTTACAGTTGGTTTTAAAGATTTAAATGGTAAGTAGCTCAGTGGACTCTTTCATGCCTTTTATGCTTATTTAAAATACCTCACAGCAACAAATGAGAAGAAAAACTTTGAACACCCTTGATTAAAAAAAAAAATCAAACCTGAAAACAAACTACAACAACAACAACAAAATGTTTTGCTAGAGGGGAAGGTATATTTGTACATCTCAATGTAGGAAACTTTGAAGGGGCCAAATTTTTTTTGAAGGGACATTAGTCAGTCTTATATAGGAGTCAGACTTTTTAAATGTCTGAGTGTAGAGGAAAACAAAAGTGAGAAGTCCCTCAAATTACTTTCTAAAATGCAACTTTTTAATGTAAAGATTTAACTTAAGACAAAGTTCCTCAGTGTGAGGTCAGAACTGCGTAAACATTTTTGTGTGGTGGAAGTACCAGCTTCAGCTGCTTCCACTTTACCGTGCTTATTCTCATTCTGGTTGGCACTTGTAGCTGCTTGTTGAGGCTGTGTGACAAACCAAAGGAGCTAATTTAATTTATCTGTGTGTAAAAAAAATAACCCTCCCTTTTAATTTTGTGCTTTGTTTTGTTTTTCTTTTTACTGAGAGCTGGTTGTTTGCATTTGTGTGAGTTGGTTTTAACCTGTGCTTTTGTCCTAGACTAAGTTAACTATTAAGTTACCTAAAGCCTCTACCAACAAAGTGAGTAGAGGTATATAAATAGAGGGGATCATAAGCCAACTTTCCCACTGAAAAGAAAAGCTTATGAAATTACCATATTAGCATAACAGGTAAAGCAGAGTAAACTGAGATGGTCTAGTGACATGTTCACACTTTGGCTGATGAATGATCTATTCTTTCTTGGACTAATCAGCATTTTTGAATATGTAGTGCAATGCTCTCCATCCCTTTCTAAAATCCCACTTAAAGCTTTCCCAATTTGTGACTTTTTAAAATTAGATTCTTTAAAGAGATTTAAACCACTTAATCTGTTGGTTCTTAAAGAACTCTTCTAGAAAGCTAAATCATCCTACAGGGTGTTATTCTACAGGATTCCTTATATCATCACTAGTTCAAACAACCAAAGAAGAAATTGCATATGAAGTTCCAGTACAGGATTTTGTCTTATACTCTGGCAGAGTAGAACACAGAAAGCAATAGTTACAATATTTCTGCCTTATTAGTGCTTTTGAAAAAGAGACTGTCTTGGTTTGTTCTTTTGTGTAAAGGATCCTCAAAACCCTGCATATCACGTGAAGTATGTCACAGATGTTGAATACACAATTACTGATGTGCTACAAATGATGCCATACAATTTCTTTTGTCTTTTTTTTTCTTTTTTCTGTAATTCTGCTTCATGTTAATTTTAGAGTTGTAGAATAGTATTAATATATGAAGATATTCTTGATCTAGGCCTCAGTTACACGTTTTGTTGTGTGCTGTACTAAAACTTGCTAAGCATTTATGTATGAACTTAAGTAAATAGCCTACTGGGAGCTAATGGAATCTCTTGTATCCATATCACTTAGCATGTGCCCAGAAACCTTGCTGGATCAAGGCCAGGTTTTGTAACATCATAAGGGCCTGAGAGTTCCTTGTACTCTGAACTTCAGTATGACCAGATTAATAGCTATTCCTAAAACGTTTGTTTTCTCGAACTCATTTAAAATGTTGTTTCCCATAACCCTTATATCTTACAGTAACTGTGCCTTTTGCAATTTAATCTCCACTGAACTGGAAACAGAGTGTTTTGCATTGCACTCAATCTGACACATTTTGTGGTTTTCTTTCCAGAATCCCTAAGTACCCTAGAGGACAAAGACCTGGATGCTTTAATGGCTGATCTTGTGGCAGACATAAATGATGTTGAACAGAGAACTTTACAAGCCCAGAAAACTACTTCTGGCAACCAACAAATTGTGGTCACTCAGCCTTCAACAGGTTTGGATAGTGACATTTATTCTAAATCAAGTCCTTGTGTTACCATTACTGGACAATTTGGGGATGATTTGCCCCCTCCACCTCCAGAACCTGATTTAGACCTTCCTCCACCACCACCACCTCCTCCTCCTGAGCCCCTCACCCAGGTAAGCCTGTGTGGAACCTTGTTCTAAGCATTCAGTACTTCTTGTAATTTTGCAGGTGGTATTCAGCAAAAAGAAAGATCTAATAGTATCTGTTTGAATATTCATATGCATAGTAACCACAATGGAGAGAAATTGTTTCCACTTAGGGAATGGGAGAATTTTAGGGAACATGGAAAGTGTTCTGTCAGTCCATGTAGAACTATCTTGATCAGTTTTGCTTAAAACCATGGGTTATTAATTGCAATTTAAAAGTCCACAAAAACTGAATATGAATCTCCTCAACATTACTGCTGCCTCTGTGTTCAGCGTCATACAGCAAACATATTTAGTGAAAGGAACAAAAAATTTGGTGGGAAGAGGACCTTTCTGATTATACAAGAAGCGATTCAGTGTATAAAGCTTCATTTGCTGCATGGGACCTTTCAGTGCTGTTTGAAGAGTGAAAGTTGTAAACATGTGGGAGGAACTTTGCCATTTTTCCATATCTCAAAGATAATAGTTAACTTCCTATCTTAAAGGAACATCAACATTTGCAAAACCTGCAGCTAGATAGCTTCAGAAGCTCAAGTATTTTATTTAACTAGTATAAATGATATAGAAGAGATGCTGTCAATGTGAGTTTTATCCGTTGTCCTACAAACATGTCCCCATTTAGACTTAAGATCCATAAGGAAGTACCAAGCTTCTAACTAGTATGATTTGGAAGCTGAGAAGTACAGTCTGGAAGGGTAGCTAGTTAGGTGGGCTCAGACTGGCCAGACTGCCTGACTACAAGTGTAGTAATCAATGGCTCAGTGGCTGGCAACAGGTGGAATCAAACTGGGATTCATATTCCTTAACATTTTCATCTGTGACCTGAGTGATGACAGAAAAAATCACCTGCAGATGTGCTGAAGATGCTTTTAATTAAGGGCACTGATGGACAAGACGAATGACAGAGCTTCAGTGCAGGGAGACCTTGAGAAATATGAGGACTGGGCCAGCAAAACCCTGAGGAATCCAGCAAGGTACAAGGTCCTGCACCTGCAGTGGCACAACCCCATGTGTTTTTACAGTTTGAGAGGCAACAGACTGAGCAACAGCCCTGCTGCAAAGGAGCTGGCGGATGCCACATTAAATAACAACCATGAGTGCAAGGTCATCTCAAAATGGGAAACTGGCTTGTGTTGGGGGTAGAATGGCCAGCAGACTTCCTCTTGGCACCGGTGAGGCCACACCTGAAGTACTGCACCACATTCTGGATGTGGAGATACTGCAAAGTGTCCAGCAGAGAGCTGCTAGGTGGGCCAGGGGCATGGAGTGATCAGGGACCAGTGAGGACAGGCTGATGCTGAGGGAGCTGGGCTTGTTTAGTCGGAAAAAGGATGCTGGGAAGTGATCTAATGATGGCCTAAAAATACTTAAAGGGCAGCTACAAAGCTGATGGAGCCAAATTCTGCCATGGTTGTATTAGGTCATATAACAAGGGACAACAGCTACATTTTGTAGCTTTGTTGCTTCTGGCAGGGCGTAAGGAAAACTTTTCCATTCCAGGCAGTGGTGTAGCACTGGAGCAGGTGACCTAGAGAGATCACAAATTCTATTTCTTTGGAGATTTTCCCAACTTTGCCACGCAAAAAGTCATGGCTGACCTGATCTCATGTCAGTGACAGTCCTGCTTTGGGCAGGGAGCCAGATTATGAATATCCAGACCTCTCTTCCAACCAATACTTTCATGGTTGCTGTGATCTAAAGCTTAATGAAATCAACATTACTGCACAGTTCTTTCCCTTGTGTCTTGTATTGTAATTCTCTCTTAGCTGGCATCCTGCGTTACCTGAGAGTCAAACAAGATTTCTGAGTGAAAAGAGGATATGCTTGCTAAACACAAATGCAATTCTGTATGCAAAAACATAGCTGGAAGTCACCTCTGTCTCCCTCAATTAAAGCGTTCCTCTGAGACTGTGGGTAAAATCTCTAGCAGTGTTTTCTGGCCTCTTTCCAAATACAAGGAAAGGGCAGCAAAGGATGGGAACAGGAGGTAGAAGCATTTTTAAGGAATCTGTCTGCAATAGTTGATTTCCCCATTAAGGCACTGGTTCTGCTTTCTCCCATAGCCCTTGCCTCTTTTTCTGATACAGATTGTATTCAAATACTAATTGCATACCTGTTGTGTGGCTTACTGTCCACAAAATTGCCTATTGGGCTGTTACACAAGTTGCAGTGTGAATGATGAAAGTAGTAACCATTTAAAATTATTATGGAAAGAACTGATTTCAAATTAGTGTTTGCTGTCTTGCTTAGTATTTGCTTTGACATTTCTTCTCAGTAGAATGAAATGCAGCTCTCAGTGGAATATCTTTTGTTTCATCGAAGTCCATGTTCCTGTTTCCCAGGATTCTTGATAAGTGAAACACTCCTTGTTGTCTGTAGTCAGATAAGAGTAGCATTAATTATTCCCAATGCATCTGTGATACTAAGACTCCATTCTCTAACCTTTAAGTGTGCCAAAATAAAAAAGTACAGGGTTTCTTTCAGGGAAACATAGAGCTGTCTCCTAGATTTCCATTAACTCTGATATTTTTTTGAACTGTTCTTAAGCTAAATAAGGCTTCTACATTTTCTGTGACATTGTCTGGATGACTATTACCTGTTTCTGTTTGACAATGCAGAAAATGTGGTGATGATACTCTAGTGGGAAAAAAAATCTTTTAGTCTGTCAAGGCATTTCTCTAACAGTGCTAAAATTTTGCATCTGATAACATATTTACTTTGCATCATTTCCTTTTCCTGCATTAAGACAGACGAAGGTTATGAAAACATGAAGGCTCTCAGGTGAGAGCTCTGTTGCACAGATTTGTGCAGTGTGTGAACTCTGTTCAACACAGGTCGCATGGAGGTGAAGCCTGAGTTATACTTGCCTAAAATTCTCAGCGCCTGCCTGCACCACACTCTTTGGTGAAGATGATTTTCCTGCTTCCTGCAAAGAGGTGTTTTGAGATGGGAAGGGGAGGGCCATAGTGTGAGAGGCTGTGTGCTCTTCCCTCTGTAGAACAGTCAGCAAAAGCCACTTTTGTCCAACATCTTCTGTTCAACTACAGAAGCTACTTTTGGATTCTCAACTTAAGCATCTCTGAGCTGTAGCATGCAAATTTCCATTCCTGTGGAGAAAAAAAACAAAACCAAAAAACTGATTGCCTGGTATTTATACTGGAGAATCTGACAACAGCAAACATGCTTGAAGCCATCTCTTTCGGGTTGTACACATCACCTTGTATTTTTGATGTCCTAAAGGATGCGAGTATCCAGGGGAAGCAGTGATAAAACAAAAGATGTTTAGTTCAGTGAGAAGGATGTCAGTCAGGAGAGAGAGGCGTGATATTGATACAGCTGCTTTGTAAAAGAAGAGCCAGGCGACACTGAGATTTTTAGGAATCTTAACATAAATTGCTGACCTTACTCAAGAAGTGTACCAAGTATGTTGTGTCTTTTCAGGAAGAACGAGAGGCACAGGCTAAAGCTGAGAAGATTAAACTTGCATTGGAGAAACTGAAGGAAGCCAAAGTTAAAAAGGTGAGCCTTAAAATAGCGAAATCCTACCATAGGAGCTACCAGCTAAGTATTTATTAGTGTGCTTTGCAATAATAAAGTTCTTACTAAAGTCGCTAGCCTTTTTCATGTCTTGTCTGTAACTTGAGACATCTAAAGATATTCTGTGGAGCTGTCTTGTCATGTGCCATGAAGAGAAGTCTCCAGGAGAATGCTACCTCTGAGGGACTTCTTTTTAAGAGGACTTTTTTTGCAATGTTAGGGCAAAGTTCAGTGTTCTGATAGATTGCTTTAGAGAAAGTGGAATGTACATTAAAATGTTGCTTACTTATGCTGCGCTGACTCCAGAGTATTAAACTTTTCTTCTGCAGTGGATGTGGATTTAGCTAATCCCAATTAAATTAATGAGGGTCTTCTTGCTAAATCCTTTCACAGCAGTGTAGTAATATACAAGGGTAATAGGAATTATTTTAGACCAACAAATTAGAAAGCTTCCAGGCAGTGTCTGCTCAGTGCTGCATTGTGTCATGTCATTATGCCCGCTCATCCTAAGCCAGTGTTCTGGCCCAACTCAACAGAAGCTGCAGATGTTCAGTAACTCTGAAAAATGGATGCAAAGAAAAAACAGTCATGACCTTTCAGGCTTGCTCAAACAGGAGATGGGAAGTGCTGGAGATCAGAACCTGCAGGGCTTCCAAGAAGAATTGAAATTTCCAATAAATTTGGGGGTGTTCAGACTTGAGATTGTTCCCATGGAACACTTTACATTTATGTACAAATGCTACTTGTGAGAGAATGTGTTGGGAGGATTTCGCCTGTGTTGTCTTTGGAAAGCTCTATAACTAAACTTATGACTGCTCACTGGTCACCCTCTTTTTCTTGCAATGTTAGCAATTCTTCTTTGGGAGGAAACATTTATTTTGAAGACTTTTTTCACTTTCTTTTTTCCACCCTGAATGTTTGGAACCATAGGGCAGAAGTAAGGCATAATCTTCTTATGGCTGTGTCACTATAATGAAATTACTATGTCACTCTTGAATTCTAAATTGACTAAATAATTGTCAAGAATACTAGTCTTCTCTCTTCTATGGAAAGCAGAGGGCAGAAGCCAGGGAGGATGGTGAAAAGCAAGCTCACAGCCCTGGACATCAGGAGAGCAGGCTTTGGCTTCTTGAAAGATCTGCTTGGAAGAGTCCCATGGGATAAGGCCCTGGAGGGAAGAGGGGCCAAAGAAAGCTGGCTAATATTCAAGGAGCACCTCCTTCAAGCTCAAGAAAGTTCTATCCCAATGAATGAAGGTCCATGAATATAAGTAAGGAACTGGAGCATCTCTCCTGTGAGGAAAGGCTGAGACAGCTGGGACTGCACAGTTTAGAGAAGAAAAGACTCTGGGGGGATCTTGTCAATCTATAGAAATACGTGAAAGGGCAGTGCAAAGTAGATGGAGCCAGGCTCTATTCAGTGGTGCCCAGTGACAGGACCAGAGGCCATGGGCACAAACTGAAACACGGGAGGTTCCCTCTGAACATCAGGAAACACTTTTTCACTGTGAGGGTGACTGAGCACTGGCACAGGTTGCCCAGGGACATTGTGGAGTCTCCCTCCTTGGAGATACTCAAAAGTCATCTGGACAAGGTCCTGGACAATGGGCTCTAGGTGGCCCTGCTTGAGCAGGGGGTTGAACCAGGTGGCCTCCAGAGGCGCCTTCCAAACTCAACCATTCTGTGATTCTGTGAGGATGGAAGCTGCATCCGTGTTTCTGAGCAGTCCACTATAACCAGACAAAAATACCCTTTTTTTCCCTGGACATGTTGTAGATTATGCATGTACAACATTTCTTTTTCTCTGTAATCCGCACTATGGCTCAGTTGCTTATTTTAGAGGGGAAGATACTTACGAGGGTTGGAATCAAAGCAAGTTCATGTTTTTTGTTACATTTGCTTTTACTTTTCAGAGATAGTGTAGATTTTCTCTTGGGAATAATCACTCTCTGCTTCTACGTCAACTTCAACAGCGATTGTCTTTATTGGGCCAAAGCTTCTTATGCACATGTTTTAAAATCAGGGGCTATTTAAACAAGATTCTATGGAGAAGTCCTCCCAGCTCACCAATTTAGTTCCAGTTTCAATGTACAGATCCTGTAGACAATTTTTCTTCTGTTTTCAGTACTAATGGAGCATTTTAAATACTTTCCTTATAATGTATTTGCAGTTCTTTATCACATTTTACGTACTTCGGCATTTTCTTGCATTATTTCTCTCTGAAAAAGCGCACAGTTTCTCATTTAAGAAGTACTTTGCAATATGAAGAAATAATGAGTATCTCAGTTTAATTTGGTCAATTTAAGTAACTCATCTGTTTGCTTATTGATGGGTGTTGGACTACAGCCTATCTCTGTACAATCTGACTTCAGGTTAGTCTATTGCCATGGCAAGATTCTCCATTTTCTCATTTAAAAATAAACCTCCCATATTTTCAGCTTGCATTAAGGACACTCTGTCCTTTTGTACTTGGTTTCCCTATCAAGTATTTTCCTTAATTGAACATCTAGTAGATTTAGAGAAGAGATTAACTTCTGTTTTTTCTCCACAGCAATTTCACCTTTTCTGAAGTCATGCACAGAACAAGGTTAAATTTCCTTTTTTGAGAAAAGGTCTTTATTTTGGTGGCAATGTAATGTGAAAGCTTCCAAGCTGTTTCATTCCCTCAGCTCACTGTGGGACAGGGTGCCTTTGAATCAGTAATAACCTTCAGCCTTAATCTTTCTTATCTGTGTTAGCAGATTCAGACTAGCCTTTCACTTGCTTCTGAAATTAACTGACTCTTCTGTGACTCTGTACTCAGCTTGTTGTCAAGGTGCACATGTACGATAACAGCACGAAGTCACTGATGGTGGATGAGCGTCAGGTGACACGGGATGTTTTAGACAATCTCTTTGAGAAAACTCATTGCGACTGCAACGTGAACTGGTGTCTGTATGAAATGTACCCAGAGCTGCAAATTGGTAAGTGGCATGAAAGAGCATATAGCAAATAGCATAGGACACACTATATCTATTGGTGATCTTGAAAAGATAATTAAAAACATTTCTTCTGCCCATGTGTCCGCTGGTCCGTATGTCCAACATCGCAGTCCCTAAGCTGAGGGATGCTGCAGGAATGTACTTGGGCTGTTCTTGCTGTAGAACTGAGTCTTCCATTTATCTGTGCTGTGAGCTGTGGAAGGCTCCTTGCCCACCACCATTTCCATTATTCTGTTTTACACAAAGCGAAGGGGCTGTGTGAATGTCACTATGCTTGTCAAGGCACTGACAGACCCAGACACACCAGTACTCAACTCTGCTCTTTGAAGAGAGGATGCAGTGCTGAAGTGCTGTCAGCAGGTTGTTACACACTGACCAAACAGATATTGTAGTTAAACAGGACTGTCTGAGAAGTGTTTCAGTCATTTCTAATGCTTTTCACTTCTGATAGTCATTTTCTAAAGTGTAGTTGTGAACAGGATGTTGCTCTCTGACAGGGCTGCAGCTCTGCTGGTGGTACCTGATGATTTAGGATGTAACTAACCTGGCTTCCAGGTCCCTAGAAAACAGCTGTGCTAAACTTACGTATCGTTTGGTGCAGCTTCACGAGTTCCGTTTCAAAAAGGCTTCAAGGCCTGATTAAGAATGGAGGGTTTTCTAACTGTGAGTTGTTTCAGAATCTTGATGTTGTCCAAACTGCAAAGGTATTCACATCAAAAGGAAAAGGAAAATTTCCATAACTTTCTTTCAGAGTCACATTTGACCTAGGGAAACGGGAAATTGTCAAACAGCCTTCAGAATTTGCAGCTTACAGACTCCCAGCATAGATGTAAAAGTGCATAAAGAAAGTTAAGTATCAATATCGCACTTTAAAAGAGCCCCAGGAATAATAATCCTGCTAAACTAAAACAAAGGCATGTAAAAATAGCTGGAAAAAGCCTGACTGCTCATGAGCAAGGAGATACTCATCTGCTTGTAAGAATGGCAGAGATGTTAACTGCCAGTCTGTTCTTTCTACTTCATTAAGGTGATACACGAAGCAACGTTGCTGCATGCTTTTGTACCCGCTTATCTTAGCTAAGGAAAAACTTGAAATGTCATTAGACCCTAGAAATGTCACAAGTGTCATTTGAATAATTCTAGTGTTTTCTTGTCTTGGAAAGTTGCTCCCTCTGGTCCAGTGTGACTTGGACAAACATTTCAGAGTGCTAGGATAACAGCATATGAACAGATGGTTTTCTGAATCTCCATAATCATTAAAAATAATGTACTTGTGCTTCCTTATAGTCTGGATAGACATTTTTAATTCTCTATCACACAATTAAAACTGAAGACATCAGGGAGATTGTATGCTACAAACATTGGGGTTAATGGTTAGGCCTTTTTTTGTAAATAAAAATTACTTGTGTTACTTTAGCTCCAGCTAATGCCAGTTGCTTTGGGTTAGGGTATTGGTATGGTAAGGAATTACTCTCATAATGAATAAGAACTATTTTAAAAGTCAGGACAGAAGAAGAGTAGGAAATGAGGTAAATCGGTAGTTGGTTCAGTAGAAAAAGAAGTCTATGAACTGATGCAGAGCTCTGTCACCCGGTCCAAATCAACCGGGAATGGAGCCTTTTTGTTTGCAGAAGGGAATTTCAATATGGATGGAATGATACATATTCTTTCTTCTGCTTCCAGTGCACAGCAACATGCAGTTAATTTTGTTCAAATTGAAACAATGTGAACTATTCTTTATTCTTGTCAGTATACTTCTTGTCAGTTCCAGATAGCTCTGTTACTATCAGCATGCTTAGGAGATAGGCTTTCTGCCTGCTTTTCCATGTTAGTATTCAAGAGAATAAAATTAATTTACTTTTAGAAGTAAATCTGAGTAGCAAATATTTCAGGCTGAACTGAAAGTCCAAGCCAGTTTTTTTATCAGAAGATCCTTGACAGAGTATCTTATACATACTGTTATTTTGAAAGACAATCATTACAAGTGAAATAAACTACAGTTTTAGATTAATTGCATGTTAAATATCACAAATAATCTGAGTAGTGAGATGGTGATATAACACTGGTCTGTACATACCAGCATGTATTTTGCAGTAAAGAGTATTGTCTTATAATAGGCATTGAAACTTGGCCTTTTTTTGGTAACAATAATTATAAAAAGACTCTCCTGAGGATGGTAAGATCATACCTTTTATACAAGAAAAGCCTGGTACTAGAAATGAACAAACAAAAGTGTATGTGGCAAAAATGAAGGTTAAATAGCTAGTGCTACAACCTGACAATTCTTTTACAGCTGTGCTGGACTATAAGATGCTGTTTACCCTTCAAACTGTGATTTGGATTTTATATAGTGTCTTGCAGAAGTATCAGTTGCTAAATGAAAAGCATTATGTTGCTTGTGTTGTTAAAAGTTACTGCATACTGAAGATTGGAGCTGGATGAATTCCCTGCCCAATACTGAATTTGTAGAAAAATGCAGTTTGGGTCCTTCCAAAATTGCCTGTCAAGTTATGCTCAATTCCTTTTCCTTCCAAAGGGGGTTTATGTGAGTGTTCAGCTACTTTATACAAGTGAAACCGCAGAAGAAGAGATCAGACTTGCCTAACCTCAGTGTACCCTGTGGCTTTCCTGGGTGGAGGATCTGGGTTCAGAGCAGCTCAGGAAGGGAGGGAAGTGACACTAGGTCTCCCACATCTCTGGTGAGATTTTTAACTACAGAGATGCTGGGTGAAACAGTATATCTTCACATCAGTTCTGTCTTCCTATTTCCTCTGTTTTGCTATTTCTGTTTTTAAATACAGTTGCTTGAAACAAAACATTTTCTTTTCAGTGCATAGAATTCTTCCTGCTGACAAAAAGCAATTTTTCATTTGTTCCAATAAGTAAAAAGGCAAGGAAGGAAGCTTTTACTGTGTTGGGTTTTTTTTTTTTCAATTCAGTAGCCAAAGTGAATATATTACCCCCTCCCCTCCCCATCATACTGAAAACCTTAAAAAACCAAAATGAAACAAAAGCAGAAAGCCGTTGAGAGACATGGGTGTAACCATCTACTTCAAGGGGGTCACCGTTTCCATCCTTCGCAGACTTTGGGCAACAGCACAGAGATGCAGGAGGAATCCAGGATCATGCCAGAGCCACATGAGGCATCCTCTGTAGGTGATTTGCCCTTCCACATGACACTGTTTTCGTGTGGTTTTGCTCCCTTCTGTGGAGTGGAAAAGAGTGCTGGGCTTTCAAATTCTGAGCAAACATCAGATAATGATTACATTCTTACACAAGAATTTCTGCAGCCTCAGGAGAGGGGAGACTTTGAGTATCTTACATTACCTTTTCTGTCTCTCCAGAAAGGTTTTTTGAAGACCATGAAAATGTTGTTGAAGTGTTATCAGACTGGACTCGTGACACTGAGAATAAGATTCTGTTTTTGGAAAAAAGTGAAAAATATGCTTTATTTAAAAATCCCCAGGTAAGCTAACATGGTATTTGGGTCAGAGTCTAAAATTATGTCATTTAGTCTGTATGCTGCCTGTTGCATTATTAATTTGCTTTCAGATGTGTCAGTTCAGAATTAAAGAAAGCGAAATTGCAACAAAAGAAAAACAGAATGTTGAACGCAAGGATTTTAAAATTAGTGCTTTCTGTTCTTTTCTGATACTATTTTAAAGTCCCATCTGCAGTGGTAAAAAATGAAGCATGTAGTTCTCCACTGGTAGAAGCTGTTGCTTAGGCACAGCTCTCAGCAATGGGGTGAGACGGCACAGCGATAAGAACCTGGCCTGGGTCATTACTGCAGTTTCTCCAGTCCTACTGATGAAAATCAACATTTCCTTGAAGGTCTAGTTTTTGCCAGTTGTATGTGAAACTCGATAAAGAGTGTGCTGAGTACTACAGAGAGTTTATCTGGATTTCATTTAGACTGAGGAGAAGAATTAGGTGAACAGTAACTCGCGTGCACTAACTTTGTAAAAAGAGGGTCTGTGAGCTGAATTGCGTCAAATTATTCAGGATAGATATATACACAAATGATTTATTTCTTGTGATATGTGGTCAAAACTGTACCCTAGCATGTACATTTGATGGATTCTGGGGTACTAGATCTTTTCCCCTTACCAGTGGTCTGTTAGCTTACTGAGCATGTGGTTTACTCCTGAAGGCAATAAGAGAAAAATGAGCAATTCAGCATTGCTGAAAAAATGAGTCAAATATATAATTTGGCAGCCAATCTCACCAAGCTGCTCATTAGGAACTTCTTTTTCTTTTTTTTAGAATGAGCCAGTGTTTCAAATAAAACTTGCAAAGAGGAAGTTTCCTTCATTGACATAAAAAGTATCCACAGTCAGGGAAAGAAAACTTACCCTGCAGTGTACATGGATTGATGTTGATTTTTAATATGAAACAGCAAAGTCAAGTTTGGAAGTAAAACGTACATGATGGCTCAAGATGTCATAGTTTCTAATGCACATAAATATACTCAGCAGCAGAGGTTCAATTGTACGTTTGATTTGGACACTAATGGTGTTATTTGGGCGAGTGGCTTAGGGCAAGTCTGGGAACGTCCCACAGGAAGTAAAACTTTGAAGATTCTGGGCATTTTGAGTGCAATGAACTTTAGAAATAAACATGACCTAAACCAAACCCAGAATTAGAGTGTAGCTTTGTCCTCTCATCTCAGGACATGGTGAGCTTGATCTGGGCATGTCTGCAGTCCTTGAGCCTTTTTGTGATAAGCTCTGAAATGAACAGCCTAAGGAAACTGGATCAGCTGTGGCTATCACACTATTGAAATATTTTGCCAGTAATAAAGTGTAACCATCTGTTGGGCTGAGTAAATGCAAACATTGTGAGACAGGCAGAATAGTACAGTCATATCAGCAGTTTGTCTTTTTGGCAGAAAATAACCAGTATTGTACAGAGAAAGCTCACACTAGATAACGAAACATGGTAAAATACATGATCTGGAGTGAGTCCCTGAAAAGGTAAACTGAGCGGAAATGCTGAGTTGGTGGGGGGCAGGGTGTATGATTACCTAACTAACTGCTTACGGAAATTATGGTGTAACCCATGGGAAACTGAAATCCAGTGCTCTCATACTGTATTCTAAGTATATTTGGCCTCCTCCTAACTCAGTCAAAGTTGCTTTGTAAACTCATTTTGTGAGTAAAGAAATTGCAGAATGTTTGGGTTTTTTTGACATGGTCAGTAGTAATGCAGCAGCAGTTGAATTCCATGTTCTTATTTAGTGCTCATTCTGTTAGGGGCTGCCTGTGGAGATTTCAGAGTTTTGTAATTTGCAGATATTTTTCTGGAAAAAAGGAGGCAAATTCGAAAGGTGGCCAGGTGCCTACAGCTTATTGTTAGACAAATTAGTGACACTATATTTTCATTACAATGATTTGACACAATGACATGCTTTTAAAAAATAGTTATGAAGATATCCATATGCATTGCTAAAACAAGTAGACTTCTGGAGAAGGTCTATGACCTGTGCCAGTATTCATTGTTCCTTTCTGTGAACTAGTTACATACCTGGTATAGATTAAACAACAATTAATTAAACATGTTTCATTTTCTAAGGAGGAACTGACATTTCAAAATGCAGGATTTCTGCTCTATGCGCTAGCAACATGCTGCTTAGCTAATGCCAGTGGCTTTTTTTGAAGATTGTCATTCTTGTCGTGTAGTCCTCTAATATTTTTCTGCAGCTTTGTTTCTGAAAACAATTTCTTAAAGTATTTGGAACACATTTTGGAAAAAAGCATTTGCAAAATCCTCAGGTCTCCCTGTCTTCACAAAGACAGGTACACTTTTGCCCTTTCTTCACCATGATATAATTTACCCTGCAGGGAACTCACAGTAAAAGAGCATTCCATGAATGGCATCAGTGACTCATCTGCAGAGATGGAGCATCACAAGTTTGACTAAAGAGTGAAACAAAAATACATATTGGTTTGTGTGCAAATAAACAAAACCTTTAAAACATAGGAAAGGTGTTGCTTTGTCATGCAGTTGAGTGATACTGTGCCTGACTCTTGAAAGGAAAGTTTGTTGGGTCTCAGCACCTCTTTTCAAAAAGCTCAAAGAATAATTCTCAGCTGAAAAGACTTAAAAAGAAAGAACAAAAACCAAACCAAACCAAAACAACAAAAAAACCCAAACCAAAACAAAAAACAACAACAAAAAGAATGTAAGAAATGCTTTTTCTTCATTTAAACAAGGTTATTTATAAGGAGCAGCAGAATCAAAACTCCTGACTCTAAATGCTAGTCACTCTCTTAGAACACTGTATTTGTTTTTTGCTTACATGTATTTTGATTTCCTGTGTTTCTCTTTTTCTGATACAAGAAGACACGATAAATTCAAACAGTGCAGGTGACAGCACGCACATGTGGATGCAGAGTGTGGTGGTTTGTTTGGGGGTTTTTTGTTATTTCTGGACAGTACTTTTGAAAATAAATGAAAATCTGTTCAGTGAGTACTTTATGCTTCTTCTCCCTTATATGTAAGCAAGACCTAGACCCTCCAATGGAGAACCCATACACTGAATTGACATTTTATTTCTTCCGAAAAGCAAGAGTACTAAGTAGTGTGAGATGGGTGGGTAAGAATTTGTAATGTATTTCGTAACAGGACAGCTATAGTGAGTTTCACGCTTCAATATTTATTTTGAAGTCAGTGAAACTGGGCTGGTATCCACCAGGTGATACTTTTGGTTTTCACCATTTTGGCCACCTTTATAAATCAAGATTTTTCTTTTGTCTCCACTGTTACCCAGTGAAGGAGTCATAGAAGGGTGGCAGGGAACCTGATTATTGAGTGTGCTGGCAAATGTGGAAAGAAACGGAAGTGAGAAAAGGGAAGTGGTTTTCACTGTACTCCCACTGTTTAGTAATCTTAATTTATTTCTCTATTAGTGTATCTTAGACCATGATACACTTTGGGGTTGAAGATACTCCTTAAATAATATTTTTTCTTTTTCTGCATTGGGACTGTAATGCAAAAATAGTCTTCACACTGTTGAACCATTTTGCATGTGACTTATAATCAGCCTATTAAGTGCTTTGCTGTTAACTGCATCCTAGCTTATGTACATCTTTCATTTGTTCCATGTTCCCACCTCTTTGATGATGAAGACCGTCATCCTCAGGGCATGAAAAATCACATGTAGTGGGTTCTTCAAACATTATAAAATCAAGTAAACAGAGTTGAAAATCGGTTTTTAAGGCTTCAGAAGAGCTTTGCCTTTAGCTTCAATTATTTATTTACATTTGTCATCTTCAGAGCAATTATAGGTATCTTCTAATATTTTTAATGTGCATTTTTTTAGGGGACACATCACGATCTAGGTTGCAGATATGACTATGTTCTTTATTTTTTCTGCACAAACTGTGGTGCAGTCTGGACACAGTTGCAATGGGCTGACATGGGATGTGAGCCAGCCAGTTCTTGCCTCATTGCGAGTGCATTTTGGATGAGCGTAAACAGGCAGCTCATTGCACAGAGAAGACAGTCATGAGTACAGAGCAGCTGCCTTGTTTGTTGCACCATCTCATCTGTGCTGTTGCAGACCTTCCACATCTTCTGGAAAAACAGTTCCAATAGCTTGAAAGGAAAAATATAACCTTAGCGGAAGGGGAGGTAGAGGGATGATGCTGCCTTGAACACCTGTTTTTTTGCTATGTACTGGCAAGTAGCTGCTGCATTCCAGCTTGGGTGGGGCTGTGTATGAAAAAAGATGAAAGGTATGAGAGAGGTGCTGTTTCATTTAGGAAATTCTTTTTTATGAATATAGAGACATGGAACACTGATCAGAGAGCTTGGCAGTGTGGTGGTTAAAGCTACTGTTTCCACCATGATCCAAGTTTGGTTTGCTTACGTGCCACCAGAGATGTTCTTTGAAACTGTGGAAAACACCTTCTGTCTTCCACTGTTTGAGGGTTATACAGTGGAGAGGGATACAGCCTTAATTTTTTTACCTGCCTTTCCACACAAAAGGAGATGGGTGTATCTCTAAGTGGAAAGGTTGTATGCATAGAGCAGTGCTACTTTACAGTACAAACCACAAAATTGTCTTAAGCTGGTTATAAAATCTTTACAGGGTTTCCTTTTGTGCATATAGAATTCCCTGCTAATGCAAAGCTGCAGATGGGTCATCAGCTAATTTTGCCAAAGTCCTGCAAAGGACAGGAGGAAATGCTGGTGTAGTGTCTCTTGAAGATGTCATACCTACCTAGCATTACATGTCAAAACTGCCAATGTAGATCTGCATTAGTCTGAGTCAGGCAGAATGACATGGGAGAGAACTGCCTTTGTGTCAGTCTCAGCTCGTCTGGGGTGTGTAGGCACAGGGAATAATGCAGGAAAAACACTCAACTGCTCATCTCTGCAGCAAATAACCCAAACAATGCGAACAAAGCAAACCCAGTGACAAAATCTGGCAGCGTATTTTGTTTTGTTTGTTCAAATAACCCTTTATATTTGCTTTCTTATGTTATCAGCCCGAGGGGATGAATCCATCCTGTTAAGTAAGCTCAGCTCTCTATCAAGAGAAAGACATTGTCTTTTGAATGTAGCAAATAGTTAATTCTCAGATCTGTACACCTATGCAGAGATCTGCCCTGTAGCCACATCTTGTCCCATTAATGGCCTGACATCCCAAACCAAACACGCGTTTCCCAGTGGTGTCCTCAGACAGGAAAGAGCTTGCCTTTTATCATGACCTTTGACTACTGGACTTGGAATGACCTCTGGTGGACACATGTGGTTTGCCTCCTGTAGGATGAATGCTTCTGATCAAAAATAGGAGACCACACAATGATAAAACGAGTACAGTGTACAGTCTGCTCCCCAGGTTTTTAGCCACCGACAAATAATAAGGACCATGTACTTCCAGATTTCATGGCAGAGACATAAAGGAGGTAATCAGTAATAAATGAAATGTGTGTTGACAGGTGAAAGATGACAGTGTACATCTGTGTAACGTTGGCTTGAGTGACAGTCCTGTTTCCCTAATGAAAAAGCTGCGGTTTTGGAGATCCAGCATGGATATCATTACCACCTTTCTCTCTTTACCATTGAATATGTCAGTACAGGGTGGTCTGTGTTTCTGCTAAATTAATGCCAGATGCCAGAATGGGAATCAGTTGTAATCAGAGGAGCTTTGTTTTCTTATTGTCAGTGCACTGAAGGCCGACTGAGCCAGATGAATGCTCTCCCAACTGGTAGAAAAGCTGATGAGCCAAGCCTTGTTGAGACAGTGATAAGGTGTACTTGCCTTGAGTGAGAAATCTTCTTTGTGTATTTTAGGGGTTATACTATGTTTTTATAAAGATCTGTAGAAGAAGAGGGCTTACAGCTTGCTTGTCCCCTCTACTTTGCAAATCCATCCCAGAGACTGAAGGCCCAGCCCAGCCCAACAGTGCCCTCTGAGGTTTCTCTTCATACCTTCATCAATGCAATAGTGGGTAGGCCAACATCAAGCCAGCAGTGCTGTGATAGTTGTCCCTGTCAAGAAGAGCTGTTGCACATGGACAGGGGACTTGGCTGCAGCTGCTCACAACAGTAGCTTTTTTTCCAGTGGGATGAACGGAGCATTGTCCCTCAGACCTACAGTTTTGGACTGCATAGGTAGGCATCGCTACATGGCTTCTACTGAGAATACACTTCCAAGCAGGTTTTGTTTCGATCTGGTTTGGTTTTTTCCTGCTATGAATACTATCTTCAGATGTAGCCATGGGCCTGTGATCCTTAGTGTTTGCTTACCTTCATCCAGGGACTAAAAATGTGCCCAGGGACTGCCTGGGCCAGCTGGAGCCAGCTATGTGCTGCTGCATATCCTAGAGAAGAACACTGCTGTGTTTTCTAGCATAACTGTCTGATGTATTGAATGTTCAAGTTTGCTGGTGTTCATACCACAGACGTGGCATCAGCATAGGCCAAATTGCAGGTGGCTTTGTGTCTGATGTCCCCTCTCTGACTTAATGTGAACTTTCAAGAAAGCAGTTTTTAAAGAACTGTTTTTGAGATCATCCACACCTCTTCCCCTTCCTCTCCTGGTGCCCCTCCAAAAACCGTCTGCTATGAGGCTTGTGTTCTGGCAGACAACTGTTCACAGCGTGGCTTGAAAAAGACGATGTGGTTGTGTGGAAGAGCGGGTTTCACTTAAGATAAACCTCCTTGCTGTAAACAAGGTATGCTGGCAGGGCAGATTTGCTGTTTGTTTCTTTCTTACACCATAGCAATAGCATGTTCCTTCATTTACACAATTCTCATTTGTCTTTTGGTAATGTTTATGTTCATGTTGCAGTTTAGCCCTTGTGCAGTTCTAGGCACGTAAATTCGTTGCCACATTCTCATAGTCTTGAGACATGAAAAAATGGAGAGAGATGAAAAGTCAGATGAACTCTTAGTTTTCTTCCTACAGAAGTGCTGAAGAATTACAGAATTAGGAGTAATTTTTAAATGGATAGCTTTCAAAATTTGTCAGGTTTCTACAATTTTGTCTATTTCCTAGACAGTGGTGTGTGTTTTATGCCCTTTGTTCTGCAGACTTAGCTTTTTGACTAATTCCAGGGAAATCAGTAAGACTGTCCCATGCATCAGGTATTTTCCAAACCCAAGCTCTTCTTCTACGTGTACTTTTGTTTAGAAAGTGATAAAACACAAGAACTTTGAGTGTGTTGTCATTCTGGCCTCAAGCCCATGAATTCAAACACTACTAGATGCATGGTCCAGCTCCTTGATCTGGCTGCTTCCTTCACACCCAGCTGCCTCGCCGTCTGCAGCAGCCGGGCTCTGCTTGCTGCACGCTCTGCCCGCTGTGCGCGCTGTGCTACACGAGCCCTAGCATGCTCCAGAGCTACCATCCCACTGCCTGAATTTGCACATATGCCCAAGTGCTGTCCTTTTGTCCATCTGTACAATGCAGATGGATACAAAATTGGTTTAACAGTGGGTGAATTTGTTTTGAGCGGTAACTGTGTGCATGAGGCACTGTGCTGCCTTGTTTGCAGGGGCAGACCGGCACTGGGTCCTCTGAAGGTGGCTGCAGCTTCCCAGCCCTCTGCCACAGAAGCGGAGGGTCATTTCAAAATGTAGGCTTTTGTTTCAGTAGGCTGGAGCACATGTGCCAAGACCTCATGATGATAATTTCTTCTGATTTCTTCGAGATTTTTGAATACCTTGTTCATTGCATAAAAATACTTTGCAAAGTGTAAGCAGGGGCTTGAAAGTACTAACTTTGGATAACGGCTTTGGCACATAAGCACTTTTAATAAAAACTAAGAGCTGAGTTATATTCAGAGTGCTAGATATGAAGCGTGCAAATTACCAAATTGGGTTGCTAGGAAAAATGCTTTCTAGCCTTTTGATACTGCATTGTATTCATCATACATCAGCATGCAATAAAATGTTATGTTCTCTACTGCCTGCAATAGTATAGAAAGTGGTGAAAATCTGAATGACAAAATCAAACCCATTGATCCAGAAAAACAGCCAAAAATATAAGCCAGTGTTTTTAAAATTTTGAGAGGCTGTATATACATAGGCAAAATTAATTTTGTATTGCTTTGGAATTATATTCAAAATAAAGAATTAAAACTCATAAGAAGGAAGCCGTGATTAAAGTTTTCTCTAAGAGTCCATAAGCATCTGCCTCGTGCGTCTGCTGGCTTGAGTACTCAATATTGAAAGACTGAGTAACTATTGAATGGGCTCGTAGTGATCTAGTTACTTGCATTGCTGTCTTCATAATGAACATCAACTTCTTTTGTGTCTTAATCAGAATTTCTACCTGGCAAACAAAGGGAAGAATGAAAGCAAAGAAATGAATGATAAAATCAAAGAGGCTTTACTGGAGGTAAGCCAGCTTTCTAGGTTGTTGATGCAGATGTCACCAGAACTCTGCCACCATCTGCATCTCCTCTGTAACAACTGTGTTTAGTTCTCTGTGGGCAAATGTGTAACAACAGGAAGTTCTGTGATGGTCGGTGTCTTTGTGTCTGCGGTTTAATATGTGGATTTTCCTATGCATCTGCTGCTCACCATTAAAAATGCAGATTGTACCCCCTATCAGAGAAATTAAATCATGGAGAATTATTTTGTTGTTACAGACCCCAATGCCATGAAATGTTTTTACTTAGTGTTTCTATGAAGGAGTGATGCCATGATAACAATAAAGGCAGTGTTATACAAATATGAATAAAAGAAACAGTTGTGCCACACCCTTAGGCCAGCCCTTCTAACTTTAGGTTGCTAGAAGGGTTGATCAGTAGCAAACAATCACCTTTTGGGTTAGAAGTAGATTTACTTCTCACTACCTCAAATTATTAGCTGTACTACAACAGAAAATGAACCTTTGCACTTTTCTGGAAAGATTGCTTAGCCTCTTGACTTTTCTGCTGAAGTTGTTCTTCAGTCGTATGTCGGAGAGAGAAAAATCCAGAGCTGTGTGAAAGAGAAGATTATCACAGTTCGCTTGGCAAGCATTTTGACTTTGGTGAAAGTTCACAAAGGAAATGCTGTTCTCAGGTGACTGAGGATTCCCATTTCAAAATGAGTGATCTCATGAAGGTACCAGATGTCAAGCAGCAGAAGTCCTGGTAAATTCTAAATGAAAACATTAAGTGAGACGTGTTGGCATTAAAAATTACCCAACGGTAGGTCCTTCAGGCAAACTATGAAGTATAATAATTTGTTTAAACAGTGCAGGAAATGCTAGCATGTATTTCAAAGTGAAAGCAGAGATTGAGGGGGTCTTTTTTCTGTAGCTGTTTTTAGAACTCTAAGCAGTCTCTAGAGATTTTCTCTACAGAAGTGTTTCTCTGTAGAACCTATAAATACAGAAATAGAGGAAAACCAACAGCAGCAGTACCAATCATTCTGTTTTATTGCTTCTTCTGAGCACATCTATGAGCAGTTAAAACCTTTTGTAGGTTTTTGCCTGACCTTTTAGAGGATGCCGGTTTTGCAAGCTGCCTTTTCCAGTGCGAGCACCCAACTTGCACAGTTGAGTTACCACATTAGCTTGGAAAAGTTTCCTTTGCCTGTCTAAGGTGTTCATCTCTCTAGTAACTGCATTCCCCATGTTCATATGTTCACTGTCACAAGAAATGTCTTTGTTTTTCAAGGGAGCATTTTTTCTCCTATTTATTAATATGGTTGTGCTTAAATCGATTTATTTTGTGTATTATTATTCTTGTTGCACAGGAAAGCTTCTGTGGGGCATCTGTCATTGTGCCAGAGCTTGAAGGGGCCCTTTATTTAAAAGAAGACGGAAAAAAGTCCTGGAAGAGACGTTATTTTCTTCTACGAGCTTCTGGAATTTATTATGTACCCAAAGGAAAAAGCAAGGTCAGGAAGCCAAATAATCCCTTTAGCAATAAAGCAATTCATAGAGGTGAAAGTGAAGAACTCCCAAGGTGACATTTTAAGAGCACTGTCTGGTGCATCTGAGAGGGTTGGGGTTTTTTTGTTTAACTTTGACTACACCACTTGTGCAAATATTCGGATGGAGTCACTGAATCCTGTCACGTTTCTCTCCTTTTGATTTCTATGGATAGATAAAAGCATTAATGAAATAGTGGTCCTCCGGAAGCCAGTAGGGGAAAGAAAAATAGCATAGCGCCATTCAGCTAGTGTCATGCTGCCAAAATGCTTCACTGTTATATGGGTTTGCTGTGGAAGAATATTTTAAAAGTTCTCAAGTAAACTAATATCACAAAAAAGGTGGAATTTTATTTTGTTTGGTGCTGACTTTCTGTGCCAGTAACTGGCATGCAGAAATACTATACATTTTTTCATACAGTGATCTTTACCTAGAGAATGTGTTGTGCCTTTTAGGGCTTTTTAAGACTGCCCGTTCTGTAGAAACAAGTGAGGCAGAGCATCTACCTGACCAAATCAAACACACTGACATTTAGTATTGAAAAATATTTAAAGAGTCTGAGTTGCCAGCACTGGAGAAGCAAAATAGTCCTGGACATGTTGCACACAGCTGGCTTCTTATTTCCACAGTGATGAGGTAGAATGGTGGCTTCTGGGACTGGTGGTTTGGGGTTTTTTTATATTGTGAAAAGCACTTTTTTGTATTCTGTTGCCACGTACAGCTCTGTTGATGCTTCATATTTAAAAATTCTGGTGCTGCTGATAGAGCTTTATTGTTATGATTTGTGCTGTGAAACTTAACTGTGTGTTCTGCTATTTCCCGACTAAATTATAAAGGGAAAAAAAAATGATAGCTTGTAAGGGAATGCTGTGCTGCTGCCTATGTCCATGCCTCAGCCACTCCAGAGGAAGTCAAGTCTCTTAGCTCAAATCTGTGTTTAATGGTGATTTCTGGGGTCTGTGTTGGAACAGCTGAGGCTCAGGTACATGTCTTTTGTGGAGAATCTCTGGTAGGTGAGCAGGGTGAAGTGAGGCTGCTGAACATCTTAAAGCACTGCAGCAGAATTCAGTAGAGCTCTTCAGCCAAAGCCCTTAAATTGTGAGAGTTCATCCCGCAGGGCGGTACGAAGAGCACACGTGTACCTTACTGCAGTCATTCAGTTGTGGGTAGAATGATCTTTCATTGAGGTACAGAAACTAACAGCTGGTGGGCAAGAATATCTTCAGCTGCTGCAGCTGTTTTGAAATTCATCACGTAATCATGTTTTCACTTGTTATAAAAAGGCAAAGAAGTCTGGTGTACCTTTGGCACTTCATGTTGGCTGTAAAACACATTGCAAATGTGCAAATACAGAGACACATTCAGATAATTTTACACACATGCCTTGGTGCTTTTTGTTTTTTGGTGTGGTTTTTTGTTGTTGTTAACAAACCAGGCACCAGTCAGCACTGCAACTGTCTGAATTTCTTTCTTTATCATTACTCCACTTATATCCCATTCAAAAACATGCTGTTAATGGACAGAGTCACAAAACAACAGAATGAGCGTTGCAGATTCAATTTTAAAATTTGTTTCTGTTAATTGTATTGCTTTGTTAACATTGCAGAAATACTACCAACAAATGCCTTTGTCCCTTGCATAAAAATTTGTTCCTTACTTGGAAGAAAATAACAACTGCATTCATATTGGTCTTAACTGCCATTACCTGGTTCATAAAGGAAAGGAATAACTCATTGTATTGCACAGATTTGAGCACCTTTAGGAATTTACAGTGTTGTAAAATCCTAGGTCCACACAGTCAATGACAAAATCCCTGACATCATCTTCAGGGGAGACAGGGGTGAGAGAGAAGCAATATGGAGTGTTTCCTCTGCCCACAAATCTTACTTGCAAACTCAATTTGTAAATAAACCCAACTCCAGAGCATGTCATAATGAAATTTTCAGTAACAATGAGAACAGCATAGAACTATCTTATGTAAAAATATAACTCCATTCGTAGGGATAGAGAGGGTTCGTGATTTGGGGTTTTTGAATTTTTTTCACAATTTCCTGATTTCTCAGTTTAGCTAACAGTGACCATGTGAGACAGCCATTTTTGCATTTCCATTCACACGATTGCAGAAGTTATGTGTTGTATGCAGAATTCTGCACTGAGAATTGTGCCAGCAACAGAAACCTTGTTACTTCAGCAACATATTGTGAACAAGCAAATATTATGATAAACAGAAACAGAACGATGCCAGGAAATTTGAGAAAATTCAAAGCAAAATCAATGCAATGTGTGCTTATTTCCTGATGAGAGTTTATGTTTGTTACATATACCAAAGAAAATCAAGCTCCTGAAGCAATTTAGAACCCCAAACCTTCTTTCTGCACTCACAATTGTCAGGGTGTGCTTGCAAGGCCTATTTCAATTTTACTGAAGTTATTTCTTATTATGGTGTTCTATTTGGTCTTAGCAGCCACAAGCCAGAGTCTACACACAAAGCAGTAAAGCACAGCAAAACCAGAAGAGCAGCAAAATGCTGCACTCTGTTATATATTATTCCTAATATATACTGACCCTCTTCCAATTGTTAGTTTAAGAATGCACACACTTAAAAATCACCTTTCTTCAGTCAACTTCATAACAGTTTAAAATGCCTTGGCAGTCATACACTTGAAAAAAGTCCTATTAATGAGTTTCACATTAAAATTCAGTTTGTTCTAACAATGATGTGCTTGGTTTTCATTTCTAGACATCCCGGGATCTGGCATGCTTCATTCAGTTTGAAAATATGAATGTTTATTACGGTTCTCAACACAAAGCAAAGTACAAAGCACCTACAGATCATTGCTTTGTCTTAAAGGTAATGTACAAAAAGAAGAGTTCTGTAAATGCCATACACAGTTTCTTTTATATGTAAACATGTTTAAGGCTGAAACTTCAAGGGTCCTGAGGAGATAGCATCCTCCTTCAAAATCATGTCTATTTTCTTCTTTGCTTCATTGTTGATCAGCAATATACCTTTAGAACCTTAATTTTAAGGACTGGTAGTCCTATTATATATGTCTACACTGCATCTATAAAGTTTTCTTCAAAACAAGACTGAATATGCTTCCAGTGACTGGGCACGTCTGGCAACTGGCACACATGGCAGATGTATGATGAGAAGACTGGCAGTCACCAATGGTGACGTGATGAGCACTGTGGACTATATACTAAATGTATGTCTACTTTTTATTTGCAGCATAGTCATACCTGTTCAGCGGTTTGTTGAACTGAGATGCAAAATCTTGCAGGAATAGACAGATGGCATATTTTATTGCACAACTCTTTGTGGCAGGAGGGCAAAAGATGATGTTCACCCACTCATGAAACTCAGTACTTGCTGTTGAACTAAATATCTCATTGCTGCCTCTCCAGGTAATAGCACTGCAAATAGGCTGGGAATTCTGCATTCCTCTCAGGAAAGGGAAAGAAGCCCATGCTTTTCATGTAGTTCAGATAGCAGAAATGAAGCTCTGAGGTTGCAGTAATCAATCAGGCCTTTTTTGCTATTTGTCATTAATACAGATTTTCCAATACAGTGAGATTACTGTGTACAAGACAGAAGATAATCTTGTTGCTGTTTTGCTGTTTAAAGACCTGCAGTGCAAATGAAGTATTAGAAAACTCAGTATCTTGCCATCTCAGAGAGAAAGTAGAAGAAACATTCATATTAGAGGTCTCTTATAGTACCACATTTCTGGCTGTAACTGTACACTTACAGTACTTTTTTATTCAGTTTCAGGATTTTTGAGGATGCTTGAAATATAAGCCCTACTCCAAAAATAAGCCCTAGTTACAGTTCATTAAAAAAAGTCAATTTAAATAGCATCCAGGCAGCTATACATGTAAAAAAGTAAGCACCTTTTGGAGCAAAAATTAGTGTAAGACCTTGTCTTATTTTCAGGGAAACAGGGTAGTCTAATTTACACACGGCCAAGCAGAAGTGGTCTATAGACTCAGACTTATTTTCTGAAGCAGATGTATCTAATTAACATAGCTGAGCAGTTTTAATACTATGGTTTTCTGCAAAATGCTCTGCAAAAAAAATCCTTTTTTGTAAAACGGATGAGCCTTCTGAAATTAACAGGTAAGCTTTATTTCTGAAAAATACAACGTCTAAATGAAAAAAAAGGAAAAGTGGAGTTGATTTAAAAAATAAGGGGAAATTGTTTTTCTAAACAGATGACTGGTCAAAACAGTATCTGACTAATAACAGTTATTCACATTATATTCAGATGAAAATAAAAGCATGATTTTTTTAATGTGTATGTAGCAATGTGTTTAACTGTTCACAATGATCAGGAAACCTTTCTGGATTTATTGCCGTATTTTGTGAAAAGAGGTACGCTATAAGGAAGAACTTACACCAAAAAAAGTCACCATTCTACTAAAATAGGTGCTTTATTGGATGCGTGGTGTTAGCACTGTAGTCTCAACATGAAATGTGAAGAACAAGAGCAAAAGCTCACTAGGGCAAGCTTTATGTATAATAGACTTATAAATGCATGAAACCTACTCAGCAAAACTGTTTGCTCTGGTGCTTCCAAAATATGTTGCAGTATACTAGAACAAACATTGTATTGATAAGATCATTATATCCAACCAACGCTACTTAGCCATGAATAGATTATGATACAGTGATTGTTCTTCATTTTAATTGCCACAAATCAGCATTCGGTAGATTCCTGACCGACTCAGTTTCATACTTGGCTTCTTTTAACAGTTGTGTCTTGCAGTCTCTGGAGTTGGTCAGGAAGGGTGGCCAAGTATTGATATCTTCAAATCTTCTGTTGTTTCAAAGTAGAAGCCTCTCACTTAGGGTGGCTTTCTGAGGGTGATGCAATGGAGAGTTTCGTATTTGCCATAATTTCTGTACATTAATTTGAATTCTGTAGATACCTTTTTGAAGGCATGTGGCTGAGTTCTGTCATATCCTTCTCTTACCTTTGGAGGTTGGAGCTGAGTAATACATCTTGAGATCTGTGGGCTGAAGGAAAGAGTAAAGTTAAATGCTGGTCTCTCTGATTGGATGCTTGATGAGACAAAAATGTGTGGACAGGGACACAGAGCCATTTATTACACTTAGTCACGTTTTGTTCCTATCTGTTTTTATATGGAAGTCTCCTAGAAGAAAATCTCTCTCTTGCTGGTAGACACTTGTCTCGAGATGTCAAAGGAAAACAAACCATCATCCTTGAGATATTTCTCATCGTGCCATATTTTGAGGATAAAGTTCTCGAGATGAAATGACAGTACTTTTGCTGACAGGTGCAGTGAGCAAAAGGCAGTAGATTTAACAGGTAAACATTTGTCTTTATTATACTGATAACCTAGTAATTTTGGAGGAATTTGGATGCCCAGCTGAGTCCAAGCCAGATGGAAATTTCTCCAGAGCCAAAGCTGCACTGCTGTGTCTTCACAGCTCTTCCATTCCCCTGCATGTGTCTCGAGACAGTGAGCTCTGCAGAGCTTCTCTTCCAGCTACTTGTTTGTGTTGGCTGCAGGAGATGATTATCTGTCTTTAAAGCAAATGGAAGAAAGTAATTGAAAGAGCAGCAGGCATAGCCCACGCTAGCTATTCACTGACAATGGCTGTAAACCAAAGGAGCTTTTCACATTTTGGAAAACAGGTTAATCTGCAGCCCTTATTAGCTCCAGCAGGCTGTAATGCCGCTTGCGAAATTTTTGAATAACAGCACACCACTACGTTTTTTTAAAAAGAATTGTTGCTTTCAGAGGCCCCCCTTAGGAACTGCTGTCTCAAAACAGTGAGTGGTCATCAGCCAAGTTACTTGCTCTGCTGTGTTTCAAATGTAACAAAAGAAAATGCCCAGCTCAGAGGCAAGAGACCAGCTTGTAGTTTACGGTGCAGGAGAAATGCAAGGACTTAGCAGCTTCAGCAGTATCTTGCTTCTGTGCTAGCTGGAAAATTGTGATGAATTCAGAACCAGTCATAATTTCACAGCTTTGAGCATCGAGTTGAAAAAGTGTTGTATTTATTTCTGACTGGTTAAGCTAATTGGCATCCTTACTTCAAGAACAGGGGAAATGCCATTTGTTCATTCAAATGGCAGCAAATGGCCAGTGAGGTGGGCTGATCTGGAGGTGAACATGGCCTCATGCTTGAATGAAGCATCCCTTCTTTTCCTCCAGTCCCCATTTGAATGATGAGCCTTCTAAACAAATAATTAGGCTAAAGCCAGTAACATTTATGCCTGCTTTCAAAGTTCCTGTCTCATATTAGCAGGGAAAAAAAATATTTATTTTTGCGTCCCCCCAAACTTGTTTGTCTTTATGGTGTGTCTTTATGGAGGGAAGAGCCATCAAGAGATATTATAAGAACAAGCAGAACATTCCTGACATTTTTACGCCTATCTGCCAGGCATCACCAAGAACTTATGGGAAAGAGGAACCCTATATCTGATGTTAATCACAACCCCGGTGGCTTGGTTTTAGCTAGAACTATGACATTTCTCAGCTTCTCTGCCACTGCTCTGAATTATATGGACTTTTGCGTCAAAGTCTCCATGATGTTTCTTTGAATGTTGCTTCTCCTTTATCTCTCTAAATGGGATGTGGGCTTTTTGTGCCGTTTCTTCTCTTGGGCTACAGTCAAGTGAGGGGCTTGCAGAAACAGTGAGCCTTTGGTGCTAGTGCCTGGCCTAGCTAACGATCCCATCACTGGGAGCCAGCTGCTCCCTCTGTCCTGTTTCTTTTTTAATCTAGCCATTTGATTTCAGCTCCAGTGGTCATACCTGGGTTACGTAGCTGATGCTGGCTTGGGTACTGGTGTTAGTGTAGCAACAACAAGATCGTGCACATCATGGGCAGGTTGCTTTGATACTTAGCGAGAAGCTGAGGTAGGTTTTGCAGCCTGTGATGTTGGAGCTGCACCTAGACTGGCTATTTTAAACTAGCTCAAATATAAACATTCGTGGCTGCAGATCCATCCTGTAAGATGCATCTCTTTCAGCTAGAGAAGCATGATGTGGTGTGGGTGCTCCATCATTTATTTTCATTACATCAGGACCTCATTGTAAATACTGTAGCTCAGATCAAAACTGGGCAGTTTTTTGCTTGTTTGTTAACCATCAAGACACTGAGGGATAATGGGGGGAAAGGGTGGCGTGCCAGAAACAGTTCAAAATCACATCACAGTGTCTACCAGCAAAAGAGAGCACTTTGCTGAGCTTACTCAGGAGTTTTCTTTCAGGATGATTCAGGAGACAACTGCAGTAACTGAACAAAGCAGCTGTTTCCTCATATCAGCTCCTCTCAGGCAGCAGAAAACCCAGCTGGGACCAACCAGAAAGCAAAGCTGGCTGGTCAGTGTCAGACAGCAGGGTCGCCTTTAGCTGTCCCTGTGCAGCAAACCAGAACCAATGTGGCTGGGACCTGAGGATGAGAGTGCAGCCTGGCACAAAGGCTCCAATGGAGTTGGCTTTCAGGAATCTGTAGGCTTTGGGGCAACTGTAAAGCTTGAAAAACTGTTTTATTTCCCAGTATCTATTTGATCTGTGCTGAGCTATAACCTTCTTAAACTGAATTGCTCTATACCAGTGCTAAACAAGCCTTCCTCTCCCAAAGAAAGTCCCAAATTTAAAAAACAAAAAACAACACAAAGAACCCTCAACATATTAAAAATAGCGCCTCCACTTTTGAGGCATCCACTCTTGTAAACATGCAGATTCTTCCTATTTTCTACTCAGCCTAAATGTAACGCTTACAAAAATTTAAAGATCCCACCCTTCACTGACATCAGGTAAAGTGAGTTTTTTCTAAATAGAGACCTGCTGAAGGGAAGGGAAGGGAAGGGCAGCCAAGTGTGAAAGAACACTCACACTCAAACCTGTGTCTGTCATGGTGAGGTCTGTCCCTCTGTTCCAGGCAGAGGTGGGAGAGGGAAGCAGCACGGCTCTCTGCACTGCCCTGCAAAGAGTGCTGGCCACTTCTGGGAGAGGAAGGGCAGGAGAACAAAAATATCTCTCCTTCACAGAAAAAGTAGTTTCACACACTGCACACAGCAAGTGTTCAAGTTGGAGTGGTTTGGTTCCTCACAGTCGCCTTTGCATTTACAAATGCAAATTTTTATGCACAGATCTTCTCTTTCACCACCTACTACATTACATGGGGAATGCTGTGGAAATGGATGAGATCTTTTGTGGTTTATTTCATATTCCAAAGCTAAGACCCTTCAAAACCAAAAGATTCCACTGTGGAGGAGGGATCTGTTCATCGTACTAGTGACAGCGTTCATTGCACTCAGCAGATATTGTGAACATAATGAGGTTTTTTGTGCATCAAGATAGTATATGTGTGTGTGCACGTGCGTGCACGCATACCAGTCCAGGAGCTGGTTTTGTCACACCATGTTGAAAAATCTTTCAAAGAAGACAAATAGCAAGGTAATCTATATGCAAATTTGCCGGTTTAGTCTGATGTGCCTGTGACAAAGAGTGGATTTAATTATAGTTTATTGGTGCTGGTTGTGCTTGAGTAATCTGGAGGTAATGGTGCATAATGCTGAATTAATCTAGGGTGAAAAAAATTGGTTTCCTGGGGATAAACTGAGACAAAGGCAAATCATCCTCTGTTTCCACAGCTGGGTACATTTTCCCATGCAATCTAAACAGCTAAGATTTCCTGGTGTCATTGGGAAACTACGATTTAAAAAAAAAATTCTAACTATCCAAATAATTTTGGAAGTAATTTTTCAAGAACAATAGCTTCTGTTTGCAGCAGTGGCATCATTCTAGCAGGTAATTCAGTATTTAGTCGCTCAGCTCCCGATTCCCTCCTCCCTCACACCCAGTGTGCTCAGTCGCAGACTGAGTCATATACATAATGCATTCAACACAATGAAGGTAGAAGGTGAGAATTAACAGTGTTTGAGATAGAAAATGCTAGGAAAAAGATATGGAACAAATGGCTAGTGCAGGAAATGAGGATAGAAAACTGGAGATTTTCTGTTTCTTTATGTGACAGATTTGAAAACTGTTGTGTTAGCATGAATGCTTCAGATAAATATTTCAGAGTAAAATTCATTGCCAAAAAAGCAAAAGCAGAAGTATTCTTTATTAAAAACCACTTTCAGATATGTGGGATTACAGGCATATTTATGTGCACACAGTTTTGCAAGATGAGTGCATAAGCATTGGGGAGAACAGAGACAGAGAATGGACAGTGAGAAATGGAATATAATAGCTTTGGAAAATATTACGTGCTGCATAAAGCTGTCCTGGTTACAATGGCTATTACATGTATTTTTAATGACCTAAAAGTTTTGCCTCAGTCATTAGAGAAATGTAGGTCAAAAGGGTAATTTCCTTATAATAGGACAGTTACTGTTTTATCTGTACAGTTCACACCTGTCTTCAAAAGATCAGTTAAGCCTGGTCATGTTAATGCAAGGAGTGCATAGCATCACAATTTGACCACTTTTACTGGTAGATGGAAATTTCGAACCACTCCAGTGTGATTTTTGAAAGGTGCTGAGTATTAATTCTACTTGCAGTCATGGAAGCCAGAAGAGTCTCAGCTTTTCTGAGGAGCGAGCTCACCATAAGCACAAGGTCATCGGTAGAAGATAAGGTATCCAAAAACACTGACCATTTTCTGAAAATCTGGCCTAAAGCCAAAGCTTTTGATCTGAAGTTACTCTATTTATGCTTCTGGCTTTTGTTTCTGCCTCAGAGACTGAGCAAGAATGCATATATTTTAGGGCAAGGAATCCAATGAGATGCCTGAATAACTTCCATTTACTTTTCATCTTCAGTGTTGGAAGAAGGCAAAGAAAAAGACCATTTTATTGGGATAATTTCTCATTTCATGCACACGTGGCCTTTAGTCATTTGTTTTGGCACAAACCATAGAAACGGCATCGTTTAGTTCCCATTTCTTCAGGTTTTCAATGTGTTCTACCTTTTTTTTTTCCATAGGCAAAGAGCTTACTTTTTATCTGAAAATGTAATCTGTGCACAAATATTTTTTAATCCTCTCCAGAAAATAAGGTCTTTGTATTCAAGTGCTTCTGCGTTCTTTATCTTTAGGCAGTTGATACTTATAGAGGAGACAGTGGGTCAGAGGAGAACATTAGATGCTGTTCCAAACCTTTTCAGTGCTTTTCCGGGTGGTGCACGGCACATTCTTTTGCAACCTGGCGTTTGAGGTGCTCCGGCCTTAATAAGTAGCTGGCCAGGTGTCCAAAAATCAGGCCTGATGATGCTACTAATTCATCATTATTAAGAGTTTTGACAAAGACGGAGAAAAAAGTCCACTGTAGTCAAATTATGTTGTATTTTAAAACACTGTATTATTTTTGAAGCGCTATTCCACGTGAATGTTTTTTTCTGTGAGAAAAAATCTGGAGTCCCTGTCTACTTGCATATTACCACTTTTCATTCAAACCATGAATTCTGGAGTAGTTGCTTTTTAAACAGGTTTTTTTTTCGTAATTCATTTTGGTGCTGCATGTTTCAGAGGCAAAGGTGATAAACCTTTCCAGAGGAGATGTTTTCACTTTGCTGTCAGATGATTTTAGTGACCTTTTCGGGACACGATATGCACCATGTAACAAAATAATTTATCTGTCTCTATGTGTGAGACATGTAAGCTGTGGCATACTGAAGTTAGTGTTACTTTGCTTAAAAAAACCCAGTATTTCTCACATGACTATTGTGATGGATATTGTTATGACCTCTGTTTGTCTCACAGAGAGGTTATTCCAGGGACTATGAATCTAGTTTAGCAAAACCAGACTTGCGTATTGACTACAGCTCCCTGCGTCTGTGTGCTGTGCTGAACAATACCCTGAGACGCTGGAGCTGTGAAAGGAGGAAACTGGTTCAAATGGACCTTCACACCAGGTCATTGTTTCCGGGGATTTTCAGCCGTCCAGATTGTTCTCTGAATTGATTATCCTGAGTCAGCATTTTTATGTCCTACCTAATGGATTTTGCATGTGACCTGAAGTTTTTAATGGAGAGTCAAGCTTCTAAAGGTCACCGTCAACAGCAGAGACTTCTGCCATTTGCACTGCCAAAGCAATTTGACTGCGGTACGCTCCTTCCCCAGTGAGCAAGCTGCTGGGGTGGGGTGAGACAGTTCTTGGCTGAAAACATTATCCCTTCATATCCAAAGTAGCAGGTTCCATGCATCTAAAAACCACAGGAAGCCAAATGCCTCCGTCTGAGCGACTTTCTAATAATCTTTTACAGGTATAAAGCTTCAGCATTAAGCTTGGTGCGGCTGGCGTTTGGTGCCGTGGTCTGGCCTTGCACGCAGCTGCAGAAGGCAGCCCTGGCATGGGCAGCATGCAGCGGTCCTCCTGACAGCAGAGCCAGGGCCCAGGAAAGGCAATGGGGATATTTCCAGCCAACCTCAGTACCAAGTTATGTTTTATGTGTCATTGGTAAAGTTACACATAAAAAGAGAGCCAGTGCTGCTGGTGCTTCTCAGAAAGTGAAAGGCAACACAGTTCTTAGCTGTCACAACATGAAGATCCAGGCTGCCAGCATGGCTTTGAGGTGTTTAACCTTCCTACAGAGCTCGGTGTTCAGCAGCTTGCTACTTTGGACCCTAATTGAGAGAATACACTTGTGACTCTGCGTTTAATCATGGTTACTGATGGGAGTAATTTAATCAAGGAACTGATTGGGGTAATTTGGAATAGGCCCCACTGGTGAATGTCAGTAGTTAAGATGAATCGCCCAGTAGAGACAATAGCTAGTAAAAGATAGGGTAGAGGGTAGGCTGTAAATAACTCCCATGTTTCCGGCACGGGACACCCTGGCCTTGTTCATTGACAGTTTCCTCTCAACTTCTCAGGACGGCGAGAACCCCACAGTCTCAAAATATTGACAGAGAGGGTAAGCAGTGAGCTGAGGCAGCTTGCTGGTGATGCTACGCTATTCAGATCATTGAGGAAAGGGCAGACTGAAGAATTCTGGAATGGCCTTGTGAGGCTGAGGTTCTGGACAATAAAGTTGTAAAAAATACACAGTCTGAATATATACATTATAATGTGCATAGGGACAAAAGTGATCAGAACTTCCCCTGTGGAATTTCTAACTTTGAGCAGATCTATACCATTCAGGAGCGAGATGCTCATGTGGTATATACCTTGATAAAAGCTTTGTTTCAGTGCTCAGTAGTGATCAGATATGTAAATTAAGTGTTAGGAATTATTAGGAAGGGCATAGATAATAAAACAGCGAACATTGCCATACTGTGGCACAAGTCCATGGTTTCTTCTCACCTGTGCAGTTCTGGTCCTCTCATCTCAAAGAGGATATAATAAAGTTGGAAAAGGATCAAGGGAGACGCAACAAGGATAAACGAAGGTGAGGAATGACTTTGACTTGAAGAATTACTGCAGAGACTAGAAGCCTGTAGGGTGGAGAAGAGACAACTTGCCAGGAATATAACGCAGATCTGCAGGCTCAGGGGTGGCATGGAGAGGTGTGGATAGGGGTCAACCATTTGGTGTCTCTTCCAAAACAAGTACATTAAACAACACTAGTAGCAGTCAGGTTCAGAGCAAAAGGAGGTGGTTCTTATAGCATGTGCACCACATCTGGGAAGATTGTTGCTAGAAGACGTTGTGGATGCCAGAACTCTCTCTGGGCCCAATAAAAAGCTGAAAAAGTACCCGGTGGAGAAATCCATTGAAGAACCTAAATATGGAGAAACCCTATCCAGCTCTGAAAATCCCTGGCCTGAAAATAGTTGCAGACAGGGAGAGTACAGAGGGGGAAGTGTCAGAGGGAAGTATCATATATGCTTGTCTGGTTCTTTCTCTTCCCTCAGTATCCATTTGTGGCCACTGTCAAAGGTGGGACACTGGGTTCAGGGACCTTTGATCTGACACAGTACAGGTGTTCTTGTGAAACTGGTGTTTCTGTAGGGTGCCCAAGAGGAGAGGTCTGCAGCTGCCAGTCTCAGCTTCCCGCAGCAGATCCCCGTGGCAGGGCTGTGTCTACGTGCGGCACCATTACCTGGCTTGCTGTGTGCTGCGTCCTCCTCTGCCTTGTTTATGCAATGTGCACTTTTGTCCAAATGTTTACATAGATTATCTGTTAAATTATAGGATTTTTTTTTTCTTGTAATAAAAAACTGTTGGCAGGTGTGGTGGTTGAAAATGAGGGAGATACGTAGACCCATTGGACTTAGTTGTCATGAAAAAGGAGGGGTTTTTTTTCCTTCATTTTTGAAAGCTTTGGGTGCCACCTGCTGGGTTCAGTAGGACCTTACACATAGGAGTGAAATTGCTCATTGCTGGTTGAAAAGTGCTTGAAGAATTTAATTTACTCAGGGTTGCAGTGCTTTTGTTTGCACCTCCTGGTTCTCTTGGCTCCGTTGGTGATAACATAACGCAGGTCCGTGGGCTGTGCTGTGCCATGCAGAGAAGCGCCTGCTAATGGTTTCCTTTCAGTGATACCATTCAGACTGAATTCTCTACCGGTTTTCACTGTGTTTAGTCACGTAATGGAGAAAGGGTGGAAGGAAAGGAGTGTCTGGCATTGTGTCCTGGCCACGTATTGCAGTAGTGGAGCCCACTGTGAGCAGCGTTCAGGCTGACCAAAGATGCAGGAGACAAGGACAGGGACAGGCAGGCACTGAGGAGCTGGAGGAGGCGGTTTGTCCAGGGGCCCTGGTCACTGCCGCTGTGTGACATGTGACGCGGGTGTACAGCAGCAAGGTACGGCTCTGTATGTTGAACCGTATGACGGGGTGGTGTGTGGGTGTTCCAGGTGGGTGAGGCACAGGGCCATGGGGTGGGCATGGCGTCTGCCCCGCAGTTCAGGCGCCTGGTGACGGTGAGCTGGCATCTCCGGGCTTGCAGTGTGAGATGTCCCCGGCACTCACCTTAGGCACCAATAAGGTAGCCATGGGCCCTTCCGGAGGGCTGAAGCAGACTTTGCATATTCGCAGCCCAGGGGAGATGGCCGGCTCTGTGCTTGCAGAAAAATGGCGAACAGTATGGCTCCTTCAAACACGCTGCTGCAACACAGTTACCCACAGCACTGCCTTGGGACACGTCTGTCACTAGGGAACCCCTCGAGAGTAATATCCCTTTGCTTTTTTCTTCCCCACGGTTATGACCCTGGCGTGTTCACTGTCACTTTGTAACTTGATGGCACAGGGCTTTGGCAGCAATACTGGCTTGAATGATCCTGTTCTCTCATCCATCCCTTGCTACTTGTTCTCTCCCCAAGCCACAGCGCCCCTTGTCCCCACACCGTATGTGAGGCTGTGCTGCGTACTGCTGGCTTTAAAAAAAATAAACCAAAACTACGGCATGATGAAGTGGGTTATATTTAACTCAGACCGGTTCCCTTTTTCAAATCGCAGTGTGGCCTCATAAACAGTTGGGTCAGCGCAAGCAGGGGAAGCCTGGCGTCTGCAGCACTGAGCGGGAGCAGGGACACGGGGCTGAGGAGCGAGACCTCTGTGTTCAGCTCTGCTTTTGAGCCCCTGGATCAGCCGGCTGTGGTCAGGGCTTGTCCCAGGCAGCAGCGGGTGTCTGTGAGGAGACGTCTGGCACCTGTCTCAGCCCTGGGCTGTGGAGCTGCTCACGGGCTCTGTGCTGCGAGGGATCCTGCTGCAACCCCGCGCCCAGCGCCGCTCTGCTTTGGGGGCTTAACGAACCTTAGAAAACCAGGGTCCTTGCTGCTAGGTGGAGGTATGCTTTGAATTTTCTACTGCGCAGGCTGAATAGAGAGTTCTTTGGCAATATCCCTGGAACATATTTGGCTGTTCTTTTGTGCATTCACGATGTTTCACTAATGGTGCACCTATAGTTTATACAAAGAGAAATGAACTTATAAATGGGGGATAATGAACCCTTTTCCTTCGGTTTCATTCTTTTCCGTGTGTATCAAGAGATGGCAGTATATTATTCCATCCAAGCGACTAAAGAGCCTTCTCTGCTGTATCAGGGGAATTACATTCCTTCAGAGTCCTAGAGAGGGTGTCCAGTCTCAGGCAAGCAGGCAGTCTGGCATTTTGGTGACCTTTGAGTTGTACTGGTACGTCACCACATGCCAGTACGGTGTTGATCAGTTAGGGGAAGAGACCCTCCATTTTGTCCAAAAAAAATCAAAAAAGGTTTAAAAATTGTAAAGGTTTCCAGTACAAACCAAATGAAAAAGATTACTTCTGATGGTGTTACATTTTGAATGATCCTCTGTCTAGAACATACATCAGCTTTACATAACTGTTGGCAAACAACAGCAAGAGTAAAGCAGAATAAAAATGTATAGGAAGAAAGCTAGAACTCAGCCCAAAGAAAGGCAGGCAGTTAGAAGGAAAAATCTGTTGCAGATGGGAGTTTATGCTTAAACAAATTTGACATACTCTTTGGAAACTAATTATGGTCAGTGTTCAGTCTGGATGCCTTATGTATGACAAACCGCAATGAGAAACAGACTTCCAGTGTTTATACACGGAGTATTAGACCTTGAACCGTAGCGTCTGTAGACTTCATTGAACTCTAGATCACTATTAGACTTCTGTAGCCCTTGAACTCATATTACAGTGCATTAAAATTATTTCAAGCAAATGCTGCCAGTGGCAGCTCATGTATAGCTCATAATCACCATCTTTTTTGATATTTTATTATAGTCTGGTTTTGCTTTTTTTTTTTTAATCATCTTTATGTTAACATGATGCCTATAGGCAGTGTTCTCACCAAGGTCACTTGCAGTGCCTTTGCACTTTTGTATAGTGATTTGATTTCTGTGTTTGTCTTATTTTATGAATTAATATCTTTCAGCACCCCCAGATTCAGAAGGAGTCACAATATATCAAGTACTTATGCTGCGATGATCAAGCAACCCTGCATCGATGGGTAACAGGAATAAGAATTGCTAAGGTGAGATTAAAAGTAAATTTAGTTAAATGTGTTTTCTGAACATTCTTGTCTTGCTCAGGTTACTGACTGTTATCACCTCAACTAGAAATATTGTGACAAGAATGGACATTCATGCTGATTTTACCTTAGGAAGAAAGAGCAGAAGGGCATGACCAGGATGTTTTTTCTGAATATTCCCATTCCCTATTTATCAGTGTTTTTCTCATTAACACAAGGGTTGAATTCTGTAGCTATAAAACTCATGTAGTCATAAAATTTACTCCAGTTATCTGGCATAATAATAATATGCTGTGGCTAAAGATGTGCAATCTCTGGTCAATACAGCTGTGACATTTTTCAGACAGTTCTGCCCAAATTTTCGGCATCACCCTCTTCAAAAATATCCTGACTCGCAGACCATTTTGTTTTGCACAAAACATTAAGGGGGATGGATTCATACGTAGCCCAGTATACTGGCTATACAGACCTGCTCCTGTTAGGTATTCTTTTCTGCCAGTTCTGCTGCAGGACAACATCCAACAAAGGTGTGGGGTGAATGTGAAACTATTTTGTGTCTTACGCTGACAGAGCTGTTTGTTCTACAGCCCAGGATTCAGTGTCCTAAGTCTCCAGTCTGAAAATGTCATACTTGGAAAGCATTCGAAAAATATATTTATTGAGAATAGTTGGGTTTTAAGCTAAGTTTCACGATGTTTACAGATACTGAAATGAACATAAAGGGCGAGAATGGTATCAGTAGGGCCGTGTTTGGTCACGGGGATTCATGCTTTATTGTGCTGTTACAGAGATGCTTTCAACCTGGCCCTATACAGAAACAGACACACCACTTGTAAAAAACTACTTTTTCACAAAACTGGCTAGGAAGGAATGGGGTCAGAAAAGTTGTCCAAGAGCAAAATGAGTGCTTGGCATATTTAAAGCTTAACACCACGCTTATTGTATTGTTTTGATTGTTTTGCAGTATGGCAAGACGCTGTATGATAATTACAAATGTGCAGTGAAGAAAGCTGGCTTGTCCTCTCGGTGGGCAAATCAAGGGACGGTGGAACCAGCTGCCCCTGCAGAATCCCTATCAGCAGGTACTGATGCCGCCACAGCAGTTCAAATCACATTTATTGCCCACTTCTGTCATCATCAGTGTTGCACATAGTCTTTGTTCAGAAAACTATCTCATTGATTCAGCAAGATAGTAATCTTGTTCTAGACAGCCCAGTGCAGCTCTGATCTATAACCAAGCTAGCAGCAGAGCTCTCATTTTAATGTTAGAACCTGAAGAATACAAAGACAGCCCACCAAATGTCAGTTTAAACCTGCATTTTTCTGTATTTTTCTGTTGGCATCTGAATATAAATCCTTTATCCTCCCTCTATGTTTTATGGACTGATGGTCCATGTCTTGAAGTTTTCTACTGGCTGTATTGGTGCTTTTCTTCCAACGAGTAAAAGGGATGAGTGGGATATTCTGAGAATGATCATTTCAGAAAGAGATTATTATAGGTTGAGCCACTCTTTTTCCTAGCCTTTCACTCATTTGCATAACAATGTGGGTGTCAGAAGAAGGACACGGAGGCAGAAAGGATTAGGTTACTCTCTACTTTTCCAGTAGCTTCATCACACTGCTGTTACCTATGTTATCATTGTATGGATACAACAGTGCATGATACAAGATGTCGCTTACATGATTGCTTTTAGTTTATGTGCTTAAGGTATGTTTTATTTATTAGGAAGGACATGATGGCCAAGTATTTACTTTCATAAGACAGGCAAAGTAAAAATCAGTGTTGGCAGTTAATGTTCTGACTTGTCATGTAGACAACTCAAAATCATCCAAACACCTCTCCAGGGCTTGTTTGCCTTTTCTCAGTACACATGACAAAAAAGGTCTCTATACTATTCCTCGGAGTCAAATCATGGTAATAAATGCACATTTGGGATGTAGAGACCGAGTAACAGTGTTTTGAGATCAGGGCATTTTGTGATGGTTGGGTGTGGAGGTACTTTAGCAAGGGTGGATGGGACAGTTGTGAAGCATTTTGTGTTCTGGTGTTGATGGCAGTAGAGGGGTGGCCGGCCAGTGGGGCTCCATGCGGGTGCTGCAGCCTGTACTGGACACGGGCAGGATCGAGGCCTTATTAACTATATATATGCATCTGTATAACTTTAGCTGCTGCCTACAATCCAGGAACACTGCATGTGGTCATAAAATATACTGTTAATCTTGACTAATGGAGCCCATTAAATGGTTAAGTAGCCTGGAAAGATTTTAGTCATGTGTTTTGTCACTATAGAAATATCTCTGAAGGATCATTAGCATTCTAATTGAGGCAAGTCACTGTGATTTCTGCTGTCTCACAGTTGTCATTACTGCCCTGTTGATACAGGTTTTATAACCCCAGGTTTTACAACCTGGGGCTCGACTATAATACTATAACCTGAACTGCCTGACTGTGAGCAGTTCTTGGCTCACGTTTTGGAAATGGAACAAAGCATGTTTTCTTCGGTTCTGTTTTCAAAAGGCCATGTAGCCATTGGTATGGGCTGATTTCAGCGTAGGCTAAAATCTGTGGCAGCCAAAAGCTGGAGGAGGCAGGTGGAAGTTCTGCTCTCACATCTCCTGTAGCCTGCATTCCCTGGCCATGCTGCTGCAGCCAGTGTTTGTGTGTTCGCCTGTAGCCCAAACTGTATCTTGTCTGTCTCTCCACCTCACTGTCTGTGTCTTTGGATACTGAAAAAACAGTGTATGTTGTGTGCCAGCACAATATCGTGGTGTTTGAAAGATGAAGGATGTTGCTTTATTCAGATGTTCTGTATCACTATAAGGCTCAATATTTTGCATTATATATTTTGGGTATGTATATTTTGCATTATATTTGGACTACTTTTTTTTTCCTTAAAATATTAATTCATTTAAATTTAAAATAAATCTTGAGAATAGAATGCAGGAACTCTGATGTTAGATTGACTGGGAGTCCTTCAGCTGGCTGACTGTGTAAAGCATATATGCAGGTATGTGGCAGGAGTTGATACATCAAATGTTGCTTTCAAGTCTTGCACAGCTTATGAAACTGAAGACAACATATTACCATTTAGCCATGTCCCAGCTTCCTGGTATATCATATTTGTCAAGTAGAACACTATACCCAGCCCTATATAGAGTGGATCTCTCTCTGATCTCTTTCATTTGGTTAAATCTCAGCAAGACTGAGGGCAGCAAAGTCTTTGAGCAGCGTGAAGCGCAAACTCCTGCTCTGCTCTGGAGGGCGCGGCCACGGAACCCAGGGATTTACATCTCTCTCTGCTGAGCACTTACAGCCACAAGATTGGTTTTAGCTCTTTATTGGACTTCTATGTTAGTCCTTCAACAAACACAGGCTGTACTCTGAATGATCAAAATGGTACTTTGGATTAAATATGCTGAACAACATGCAGGTAGAGGCATAAAACACAAGGACTTCAGACCGCCTTCTGTCATCCCTTGAAGCCTAAATAGTCCTAGTAAATTCAGTACACCACAGAGTTTGTCTTACTTCTCTGTCAAGTGTGTGATTTGCCAGCATGGCAATAAAAATTATTTATTTATTATCATATTAATGGAAACTTTTTGCTAATAAGAAAAGTACATGTTGAGATTAAAACCGTCATTGTGCTTAGACTTACATTGTAGACAGCTAAGGGCTCACTAGCATCCAAGAAGTACATGAGTGGAACTTTACTGGATCTCAGAACTGTAAATTATAATAGAGCTAAGGCAGTCATGAACGTTTACAAGTGTATGTATCTAGGCACCAAACACTATCTGCTATTATCCTTTGACGTGTGCAGCTTCCAACAACCCCAGACTAAACGAGAGAGTTTCTTTAATCCTCATCAGACCGTACAGGGGCTGTGGATTTTTTCCAAATTAAACTCACAAATTTGTCCTTTGGTCTCGCATTCATTTACTCCATTTGCAGTACTGGGTTATTTATGTATATCCATCACAAACACAGTAATGGTGGGCAAACATTTTGCAGAGCTTTAACTTAGCTAGCAGATCTAGACTAATCTGAGAACACAGTGAGGTTCACAAATCTTCCACAGTTCCAGGTGGAGGCAGAAGTTTCTGAGCCCTTAGCTCATTTACCAAGGAAAATGGATCAGCCTGCCTGTAGGATTTCAAACCTTCAGCTCTCATGACTCTTTTTGATATGAAACTATAGTGCTTGCTTTTAGTCTTCAGGCTAAAGGAAAAAAACATGCAATAAAACTGAGAATGTAGTAATATTACAGCACACTACAGACTTCAAAACGCTGTTATGAGCGACAGGTATTTAAACAACAGAATGCCAGAGGGTGGGTTTAACTATGCCAGTTTTATTTCTGCTTAGTTCCCCATCTTTATTCCCATGGCAGCCTTTATGGTTGTCTTCTGTAATCACCATTTCCAACAGTCAGAAGAAAAAGCTCTTCATTTGTCAACACCTTTATACACTCTGATAATTTCTGTCTTTTGTCTTCATAATTCTGCCACTTGCTCTGCCTGTAGGATTGTCAGCTACAACCATGGAGGCCTGTGGACAGGTATTAGTTGTAATGTAAGGTATTATGTTTATTGTCCTTATGTAATGAACTATGAAAAGTCACAAAATAAACCTGAAGTAGAGGACAGACATCCTCATGGATTTCACTGAATTATGTATAAAACCTGTAACGAGTGGTTCCTTGCTGGAAGTTGTAAAGATGTTTTTATAGCCTTATTCTTAGTTTGCTATTCCCTGATCTGGTTAAGATCATGAAACTGTAACACTCTTTTCCTTCTGTCTCCTCCCCTTGTCACAGGTGCTGTTCAGGCAAATGGACAGATTCCTCAAACTGTTCGTCGTTCCAGTACAGAATTTCCAGAGACTCAGAAGAAAGTGGATACATCAGAGGCACAGGTCAGCAGTTACTACCAATGCACTGGTTAAATGTTACCTGTGAACCAGTTCTCCAAGTTTGTTTTTCTTCACCTGCTGTCTTCTCCCCTCCAAGTCCCAGCGTGCTGTTGTGACAAGCATTTGTCTTCTGGGCAAAAGGGCTGGTTCCTTGCTGCCCCTCCTCATGCTTTACACACTGCAAACAGTGCCCGTGGCACAGAAGCGCAGAGGTGTAGGCACAGCCACCTGCCACTTTTGTTCTTCAGAACAAATAGGTGTGGGTTCATGTAGCAGAAACAGGAATGTGCCTATGGGGACAGTCTCAAAGAGTCTGTGCTGCCAGAGCCTTGGTGCTGGTTTCTGTCTCTTGCCTTAGTAACACAAAGGCTACAGTAGTGTGAACACAGGGAACACTGTGCACAGCTGAAGATGAGTGTGTAAGTAGAAGTGTGAAGAAGGGCAAATAGTAAATGTTTTCATTAGGCTCTAAATACATTCCTTGGTTCAGCTTCAAATTTTGTCTTCTTGCTCCATCTCTGGCTGTAAAAATATCAGTAGGGTACAGTGTGAGGACTTAAAAACATCCTACAGAAAAAACCAAAAACAAACCTGCATTTTTTTGCAGTACATTATTCAATCCCTCCGTCACACATAAAGTGCACAGGACAAGTGCAATGAAATTCCCAGAACTTTTCTGTCACCTGCATTACGTGTCCTATGCCGCTTGCTTATGACTTTGAGTTCCTCCTTTAAAAAGATGTTTCTCTATTCTGAACCTCGCTTCCTCTGGAATAGATCACGTTCTCCGAACTCAGCCAGTGGTTCCCTCCACCTATATCTCATTTACTTCCATCTTTGTAGGCAAGGAGAATGAGGAGAGGGCAAGCATGTTACACTTGGCTGATGCCAGAATTAGTACTGCTGATGGCAGGGTTGCAGAGCGCTTTTCTCTAGCAGAAGCAAACATGTCACTGCCTTCGTCTCACAGCTTCTACAAGCCTGGGACCAAAGGATCAGGGTGCGCTGTACTACAGTTAGAGCACTAAGCTCGCTGGATCTAAACTGATAGATTAGCATAACTCGAAATGAATGTGTTACAAAGCTTTGTTTTCAGGAGAGCAGATTTCTCCCCAGGTTTACAAGAATAGATAGTGTGTTTGTGTAGTAACTGTCAACAGCTAACAGTTGCTACCTGAAGAAAAAAAAAAAAAAGGCAAATTATGTTCAGAATGTTGACTAGCAAACACAATTTGAAAGAAAAGCCACCTAAAAACTTGTCAAAATAAACATCGCCATAATGAACTGCTACCCTACATTTTATTTAACTTGGATGAGGGATGCTTTGATTCATTTTTCCTTCAGCAAAGTTGTCAGAGGGTTTGAACATTTCGTGACCTTGCAAACAGGGCTGGACTTAGTGGCTTCAAGGATGTGTTTGTCACACTGTTGGTTCAGAAGTGGAGGAGGTGTGTGCATGTGCCTTGCCCAGAAGGCAGAAGACCCCCTTCCCCATGCTTAGCAGTGGCCCTTGCCAGGTCACTGGTGGATGATCTTTCCCCTGCTGTACCCCTCCCAGAACTGGGACAGACGCTTTCCCAAGCGCCTCACTCCCCAGCGCTTTGCAGTGGGCCCAGGGCACTGCCCTGCGGGTGGGTGTGTGTGACACCGTGCTGTAGAGCCGCGGGCACGGTGAAACCAAACACAGAGGCTTGAAGTTCCCAAATAGCTCCACCTTTTGCCCAGTTCACTGCTGTTGTGCCTAATTTGTTTGGCAGAGATAGGTGACTTCATTATTTTAGCTTTATCCAGAGATCCATCGGCCACAGCTAGCGGGGCTGGGAGCTAAAACTAGACCTGCTTTGTATGTCCTCAAATATTTTTCTTTTTTTTTTTGGATGTAAAAAAAAAAAAATCTGTGGTTTGTTTTTAAGTCATGTTCTCAGGGAATTAGCAGCAGGATGGACACATCAAGGAAGTATCTTTATATGTCTTACTAACTGCAATTCTTTGAAATCTTAATGCACTCATTTTCTGAGGACAGCACTCAAAGAAGCACTATGAATAGTGTCAAAGGGGAGATTCCCACTGTCAAAAGCTCTGTGGGCAGCTCCAGAAAGAAAAAAAAAATACTATTTGCGCTCTTCAGGCAAAACGTACTCTGCTTCATTTCACTGTCTGTCTGCTGCACTCTTCTCATGTATTTTCCTATTTTTTCTACTGTTCTTAGGCAGTGGCATTAGTTTGCACATGCACTGACTGTATCTTGTCCTTTTATTCCTTTCGCTTCTTAAAGGCTAAGCCAAATAACGTCAGCGCACCTGGCCTGGCACAGCCAGCGATGAAGCCACAGAAATACCAGAGTAAGAGGAACTCACTGCTGCCTCCTCCTCCACCTGAAAGGCGGTCATCTGCGATTTCTGTTTCACCAGTCCTACCCTCCAAAGTCAAACGAGACAGCGGTGTTTTCCTAACAGAACCAGACAGCTTTCCAGCACCACCACCTACGCTGACGATCGATTTACCACCACCACCATCTGATTTCTGTGAACCTCCTCCTGACTTTGTGCCTCCACCGCCGCCAGCCTCCAGCAGCGCTAACGGAGACCTGCCGTTACCCCCACCCCCTCCACCTCCACCTGTCTCCATTAAGCCGCCACCTCCGACAAAGAAACCTGTGCCACTTCCTTCAAAAAGGCCAGAAAACACAGGACAAGCTGGAGAGCCACGGTCAGCTGGGCCCCCCCCACCTGGGGGTGGAGGGAGGCAAGCAGATTTCATGTCTGACCTGAGGAAAGCTCTTGAGAAGAAAAGGGGCAGCACCTCCTGAACTCTGGGAGCAGGTGGACTTCAAGCCATAGCTGTTTGTGGAAGGTCGTGCTGGATCAGGCTCCTCCAGGAGGAATTCTCCTTCAGAGTTCCTCCTGGGGGTCTCAACAAGTAAGGTGGGGTGCCTTCTGTCCCCCACTTTGTTCCTATAACCTGATGCTTCCCCCCCACACCCCACCCCCCCTCCATTAACAACCATCCCAGCATCAGCCCAAGGTAAGAACCAGCTGCAGAGTCTTGTTTCACTGCATCGGGCCAGCAGAGATGGTGGAGCAGCACTCGCAGAGCCGGCCAGCCAGTGAAATGCATCTTCTATGCTGCCCCTCTGGTAGAACTGGATCTGAAGGAAAAAATACAACAATGTCCTCATGCAAATTTTGAGAAGTGGGAAGATCCCTTTTCACAGAATTCCTCTTAAAGGTTCTTTATCAGAAAACCCCCAGTTGGTGTGTGTGTGGGGGGTTTCAATAAAAAGACTCCAGTTTTTTCAAAAATAGTCTGTCTTAAAAAGTAAAAACTCAGCTAGATTATTCTGAGATACAAGGCAGGACTGTGGCCATTTCCAGACAGTGTCACTAAATGTTACACACTCCTGCTTCCCTGTGCAGCTCCAGTCATACCTGTCAGCACTCACAGTTGCTGGCTTTTAATCTTGTTTATTTAGTTAATCTTAGACAAAGAAAAATTTTTATTTCCAAATCTACTATGCTCCCCTTGGTAAGCAGGGATTTTTTTTTTCCTGCTGGTTAACATTTGTCTTCAAATTATACCTAGAAATAGCCTGTCTTCTGAAAGACTCTGTAATTATCTTGTACCTGATATGTCTCCTCCTACATTTTTTTCATTTGTTCTCCCATTTTAGTTCTCCGTTGTTCATTTAGGCAACATTCATTATGAGTTCTCAAATAAAAATAGCTTCTATTCTATATCTGCACAAAGTGTCATAGTTCATCAACAGACATTTTACTGGTAATTGGTACCACTTCAAATATTTTAAAAGTTTTTGCCTCTCGCTTCTAGTCTTTATTTTTATTTCTTCCAGTCTTTGCCTCTTCTCATGCGCATGATCTTCTAAGATACCATAAGTAATATATTTCTGTATTTTGCAATACAAAAAGCATAAACAGCAAAGCGTGTGGTCTGAATAAACAAATACATAAAGTAGATGACAGAGCAGGGGGCCAGAGCGCTGCTGTTTGTCAAAATGGAGCCCTAGGTCCAGAAGCGGTGGTGGGAGGCAAGGGAATGACACAGCCTGGGGAAATTTTGGGTCATCTCTAGTCTTATTTTTGGCTTAAGGTTGGTTTGTAAATAGCCACGTACCTGTATAACAGCCTCGCAGAGATATGAAGGCTGTAACCACGTCTCTATAAAGCACCTTTCCTTTTGAAATGACTACCTTATTTTTTAAGGTGAAAACACCAATGACGTTATGAACCACACGCATTTCTTCCTGAAATGATTTTGCTTTAAACACTGGTAAAGCCCACGGCTGTGTCATCTCTGGTGGAAGAAGTGGCTGCTTGAGGCCGAGCAATAAGCGCATCTTTATGTGGGCAAAGGTGGTTGTAGTTAATATTCCTCCCTGCTTTTGAACTTGAAAAAAACTGTAAAAGCATTTTAATTACGAAGTTTACAAGATTGTATGTATGAGAGATGCTAAGAGCAAGATATGTATGTGCCCCTACCACACCTGCATGTTTTGGTGGCTGCATGAGCGTAGTCATCCACGTGACAGCACAGACCAGGCCTTTGCTATGATGAAGCACGCACCAAGAGCAGGCAGGACTGGGGAGCCAGACCTCAACAGGCAGGAGCAATGCAGGGCAGAGCACGCACAGCGCAGCGCCGGGAGGAGCCGCAGGGCCTGCTCAGAGCAGCAGGAGGGGAAGGACGGGCACTTGGAAGGAGCCAGCAGCAAGGGTGGTGATGGGCACAGGAAGAACTTGGGGATGCACAGAAGGTGTTTCAGAACAGGGATGCTTCAGCCAGGGAAGCACCAGATGAGTCACTAAAAAAAGTTTATGTGACATCCCACAATTTAATCTGGGTTCAGTTGAGACAAGCTGAAGCTAAGGGATGTTTTTTTTCTGCAGTAATCATGCCCATCATGCCTGTCTCAAGTGACTCTGGTGGAGCCATATGGGGCTGGGAATGTCTTAACAACTGCTGTTAACCATTTCTTTGCTCTCCAGCCTATGGCTGAGGATCTAGCATTGCTAGCAAGATGCTACAGCTTGAACATCTGTGTGCCTACTGCAAAATAAAAGAGGATGAGGATGCAAGCTTGAGTGCTGGCCTAGTGCTCACCCACACTGCCAAAGTTGTCCTAAGCACGGTCCCATGCATGACTCAAGGAACTGCCTGGGCTGGGCACTGTTCCCAGAAGACAATATGGACAAGTCTAGAGCAGGTTTCACTCCCCGTACAGAGATCTCATGGTCCAGCTATGGCCAGTCAGGGTACCAGTTCATGGGCCAAGAGACTAGTTCCTGGCCTTCCTACTTAGCAATATAGACAGAGCCCATGCAACACTCACTAGTGTTCTAGCTCCCTTACTTTCACTGAACTGAGCAAAAAGCTCCCACCAGGAGAACTATGTTCACCAAGAACACAAATGTTGCCCAGAAGTTTTGAACTGACATGCTAGACCGTTCAAAAGGAATCTTATTCTCTCCAAACAGCCAAACAGAAATGCTGTCAAGACCAGTGCAAGGCTTATAAGGTTAGTACAAGCTCTGAGTGCAGGAGGAAAAACACTAACTAGCTAAAAGTAGGAGGATTAAAACTATGGTTAAAAAAAAAAAAAAAAAGAAAAGATTAATGTTTCTCAACTGCTTTCCATATGTAACTGATGCAAGCATTACACAGAATCATTGAACACTAAAGTGCTGTGTGTCATTTTCTGACAAGGTATTAGGAGTTCACATCTTCAACACACTTAAGTGACAACAGCTGTCTGCTATCCAACTATTCTTAAATCAAATTAATTTTCTTTCATGAAATAAACACCCAGCATCAAAATAAAGCAGAACATGTCCTTAGAAAAAATGTTGCACAATAAGCTAGTTTCTCTGAATTCACAAAGACTTCTACATGGCTTTCCCAGCATTCACTCTTCTTGCCAGAAGGCTCAGCCTCCTGCCCTGTTTCCTCCCTCTTCTTTTGTTACAGCACAATAAACTCAATTTTATACATTTTACATCTGCTGTCAATCATAACTCATGCACTTAATCTACACAAAAGAAAAAGTTGGGCTTTCTTCAAAACAAAAGAATCAAAGCCTACAGAAAACTCCAGAAATCCATTTAAATGCTGTGATGATTAGACCTCTATCAACCATTTTGTGAATGTACAGGGCTGCATTGATTTTTCTGAAATGTAGGTATTCAAACTCTCCAAAGAACAGAGATAACATCTTAATGATACACAATTATCTGGCTTTATTTGGCACAAAAAAAGATGCTGCAACATACAAAAATACCTTCTTTGCTAAGATTGTAAATCAAAGCCTTTGTAAAAAATAGAAATTAATCCTTCACCTTTATCTAACCTATTGCCATATGAAATTGTCTTATTCATATAGACTGAGGTAGTGTGTACATTACTAGTGGTTACAGTATTTTAGTCTGAAAAGATCTGAAATTGCAGCATGTTATTTTTAACCTTTCTCTTTATCTCAAATGGAAGCAGTCTCAGTGGTTGTCATCTTGTTTGGGCTCTTACCTTACTGATATGGAAGAAGGACCTTCTGCAAGCAATCACTCTCCTGTCAGTTCCGAGGGTGAGACAGGTGAGAATCATGGGGATAAGTCCACCTGTGGGGCATCACCACTGCAGATGCTCCCAACTGTCCTCTGAAAGAGGAAAACAGTACAAACAGCTGTTTGATTAACAACCACGGTATTTTTATTCCCCATCTGCTCTTGCAGCACTGCTGTGTTTGTGTACTGTGAAGGAAGCGACAGCTCTGAACTGCAGGTGGAAGCCAAGGATTTTAGGAACTGTATCATGAGACACAGCATTAATGATTACATTGTCATAAGAAACCATACGATTAGAAACCAATGATTAGAAGTGGAAAGGGAGGTGGTATCACAGAAAATGCTGAGCATGACGTGGGCTCATTTCTCTACTTTTAAAAAACAGTTAAAAGGCAGTGTTGTGATAACTGTATTCTTCATGTGTTTTTCACACACTCTTTTTTCAGGAACTTTCAGAGTGGAAGAGTAGGAACTTACATGGATCCTGTGGCAGCACTACAGGACAGAACTGTCATTTATGGTTTATCATTGACAGTCACCCTGTAACTGGGAAACAGGCATATTCTGTTTGAGAGAGACACACAGAAGAGATTCAGTATCTTCAAGACTTATGAATTCTCATGGCTTTGCAGCAAGAGTTACTCCAAGGTAGTGTGATCACCATTAACAGTCAGCACTGACTAGTATGAAATTGGAATAGTCAAGATTACTAAAACCAGGTGATATAAATTGCGTTATAAAACTGGGGGTGGGGGGGAATGGAGATTTCCTTTCACATAAACCAAGGAAAGAGTACATGGCTGAGTCCATGAATGAACTCCTGGAGAAGAGATGTAGCTCACCTCATGCTCGCTGCAGCCAGAGAAATACGCAAAAACAATTTTCAGGGCTTGCCTCCCCGTCAGATGCTTCTCAAGAACCTGGCAAAAACCTCACAATGCACATCACTGCTTGTCAAACAGCTGCGTTTGGGACGTTGTGTTTCTGTGTGGAGATGCTGGAGGCTTTCTTTCCTTTTAACTATGGGTTAACATACAGGTCCACTTGCTACTGTTAACAGGCTTTAACATTTATAAAACAATTTTAAGAAGAAAGCAACATTAAAATGCTTTGCATTTCTGTCATTATTCCATGAGGTAAAGATGTACAAGCCACCATGTTTGGCCCCCAGACAACTTACCCCATGTTTGGTTCAACACAGAGTTCCTCACCCCTGATGGGAAACCAGGGCACAAGTTGCAGAGCTGCTGTATTTACCCTGTAGGCACAAATACTTTCATGTTCAAATAATCACTTCCTTGCAGTGTAACTCACTCCACTGCAGGTGGTAATGCTGACATGCATTTCATCACGACATGCTATTTTGCTTGTAATTATCTGAGAACAGACATCAACACCAATGTTTCAATAGGTTGGGAACGTCGCCCAGTGTTGAAGAGCTCCAACAGAACCCCCAGCAGATACACTCCTTGTACCTGGAGGTGTTGCCAGCTACACCACTAACCCCAAGGGCTGCAGAAGAGCAGGTACTGCCTGCACCAGGAATGGTCACCAGGCTGAACTGGTGTGAGCTGCTTCAACTTCAGACTGGCCTTTCATTACGATACTGCTATTTACATTTGAACAACTGACATTTACATTGGAACAGCTGTATATCTGGCAGGGAACCACCCTGAATCATTGTGTTGATTATAGTTAAAAAGCAAAGGCATTCAAATATTTCTTTAGTCACAAAAAGATTTCTAATAATATAAATTTTTCCCCACTAATTATATTTCTAGAAATAGATTAGAGAAATGCTAATTATGCCACTTAATAGCAGAATCAAGAATTTCAGAATCAATTGGCACTCAAATTTGGAGTTTCTAAACCAATCCACTTTGGATTTGGGAAGAGACGAGGTAATGTCAAAAAGTAACAAAGCCCCCAAATAAGTAACTTTTGCTGTAAACACTCGAGCATAACATTGCACCTGACTGCTTATGTATTCATTTTGGCTTAATTATACACGAAGTTTTGTGATGTGGAACTGGAGTGTCAAACAAGGCTAAGTAACAGGACCCAGGACTCAAAGACTAGACTTTGTTACTCAAAGCACTTCTTTGTAACAGCTTCAGCTAAATTTTAAAATTAATACTTACCCTTGCAAGACTTTTTAAGTCCCTTACAGCATCAAGTGGCTGGTTACAAAAGGTATATTGACCTGACTATATACATAGTGAGATACTTCCAAGAAAGTCCTTTTCCCTATCCAACCAGTGAAATTTTTCCGAGGCATTATATCTATGCACCAACAATCTTTCTACTACTATCAAAAGATATCCTTTAAAAGAGCTATGGGCCAGGCTTGATAGGCACCTGACTCCAGCAAAGGCATCAAAATTATTTTGGAGCAAGTCACTCTCAAGACAGACATCTTTGTTCACTATTTAATTGAATTTCCTTCAAATCTTTGTTGGCGGTTGAACGGAACAAAACAAGGCCAAAAAGAGAAAAGGTGGCAAGGTTTAAGTGTAAGATAATCCTCTGTTTCAGCTCTGGAAAAGACTTAAGAACATTTATGTCTTCAGAATACAATTGTACAGTGTGTAACAGCAAGGAGAATTTTCATCAAAATACTGTATGATTAAAACTAGCTTAGATGTATTTTAAATTGACCAGCCATTAAAACTTGCTGAGACACACACAATCAGCCACGAACTTGAAGTGGCTGTGACAGTTTGGCAGAACTTAAATATTGAGACTCAAATTAATGCACAGCTGAATATGAAGAGCAGTTATAAATTCCAGTATAATTTGCTGATGCAACCATACATCATGGTCCATTTCTTTAATCTTTAGACCTTATAAAGTTGGTCAAAGCTTCTTGTCTAACAGAGTAGCAGATACCAGCCCACAGAGCATCAGGGCGAGAAGTTCCTGTGGCTTGATCCATTAATCCCATTTGAAGGACTGAGCTCCGACGCTGATAGTTTTTCTCGCTTGTCCAAACTTCTCTCAGGATGAACAGCTCACTTTAAGATCCCTGGCCCAAGGCGGGGGGCGCAGGGAGTAGCCAGCTTTCTCTGCAGCCTGCTGCCTCTGGAAGGGATGGTGTAAAATCTGCTGTAGGAGATGAACCTGGAAGCAACTAAAATGGGTAAGTTTTTATACAAACATTTTCCTGCAAACAAGAAAAGTCTCTGCCACTTCATATTATGCATCCTCCTGGCTCCAGGAAGTATTCCAAGAGTTGCTTACTATTATTAGTGCTACTATTAATATAGTCACTACTATTTATTTTATAATTAACACTATTAATAGTTTTCTTACTATTTTTAATAGTAATTTCTATTAATAAAATGTTGGTCAAAGTGTAATATAGTTTCGAAGTGTAAATGCAACAACTCTTTCACTAACAATTATGCCAATTATTAATAAATATGTCAAGAAAGAAATAATTTTACCTCTGAGAAATCATTCAACTTAGCTTTTTGCACTGCTGACTCTGCCATCCAATTCCTAAGTATGTATCTAGGATTAACAGCTGAAACCAAAAGAAAATAATGTTAAATTTAGGTAGATTTGTTCAACAAAAGCAAAACAGTCATTGAAATGTGTCATTAAAATCTTCAAGAAGGTTTGATTTCCAAATCAAGAACAAAATGCACAAAAAGTAAAAGGAATGAATCAATCTGTTTATTTTTATGAGCTGCTAAAAGGACTTTTTAAACTTGCACAATCAGTAATGCCAAAGTGTGAAACCAAAATTAGATCAGTATAGAACATCACATTGATACACAAAGGATTTCCTGTTATGAACAGCAGCAAACTTTTCAAACGTGATGAGTTTACCATGGCCTGGGTTCCTGCTACATTGTTGGAAAGCATATTCCAATGTTGTCAATACATTCTTGGAGATCAAAAAAATGGATATTATATTACTTAATTTAAGAAGAACTATTAAGATATTCATTAAAATATATGTACTTAGATATTCCTTCCTATCATATATCAAAAGTTTAGCCATAAAAGCCTTTGATGTGGCATTTTAGCTGTATTTTTAGCAACTGCTTTTTCAACTTTACTTTTCATTTCTGGGGGGTGCTGGTAGGGGGAGGTTCCCCAGTTTTTTCCGCAACTGTCTGCTGTATCTTTTTGGAAACCCCCCATGACAGCTGCAAAGCTTCTCTGGCATGGAGGTTACAGGTACATTGAAAATGAAACTGCTGAATTAGTAACCCAGGCTGTATCTTACAGGACGGCAACTAACGACTCATAAAAGGAGTCCTGTCAAACTGTATGCCGAGGAGAATTCTCATAAGCACATATGGCTTTTATTACCAATTTTTTAGCAGATAATGTCAATGCAGCTCTTATTTTTGCTCTGCAATTAAAGCCTAGGATTCTACTTCAGAAAGTTTTGCCTCGAATTAATGATCAAAACAATGTTACAGATTAATTGTAACAATCATTTCAAGCTTGCATTGAAAGTCTAAATTTGACAGTGGTCTGCATATTTTCCCAAATTCAGTAGCGGATTATTACATGAAGAGAATAATTACTGAGACCAGAGGCATTTCACCCATGGACTTGAAAACAAAAGTCTGTGATTTATCGACATACACAAACTTCATATGTTCCTCCTATTTCCATTGATCAGAGAATCATAGAACATCCTGAGTTGGAAGGGACCCACAAGGATCATTGAGTCCAGCTCCTGTCCCTGCAGAGGACAACATCAGAATTCACACCAGGGCATCTTCTGCCTCCAGTTCACACAGCTCTAAAGGGTTGGTTGTCTCACCTGGCTGCCAAAACAAACTTGGGATCAAAGAGCTGGTGGCAGAACCAGCATTAAAGGGAATGCTGCAATGAGGGAGATCATCTCAGTAGGTTTTGGTATTAATAAATGTTCGTTCAAGCCTCATACTTTATATATTTCTTTCAAAAAAAATCCATGTAGCTTTAGAAAATATTCTTATAAGTAGCCTTACAGTATATTTGAAAGAGGCAATTAGAGAAAAAGCAGAGTGTTCATCAAAATCACCATCCTAAATTTCCTTCTACTCAATTCCTCTAATCTATTTTCCTCAAGTTGCACCAGGGGAGGTTTAGATTGGATATGAGGAAAAATTTCTTCATGGAAAGGGTTGCTGGGCATTGAACAGGGAAGTGGTTGAGTCACCACCCCTGAAGGTGTTTAAAAGACATGTAGATGATGTTCTCAGGGACATGGTTTAGAGGTGGACTTGGCAGTGTTAGGTTAACAGTTGGACTTGATGATCTTAAAGGTCTTCTCCCAAAAGCCAATAAATACAACTAGCTATTGGGAACCCTGAAAACCTCTACACAGTCACACCACCACTTTGCTCTAACTGCTAAAAAAATTGTGTTTTCCCACTTGGCAAAATAATTTGCTCTGGCCAAGTATTTGATTTAATCCAGTAAATGGGTTTTCAAAAGTAAAGTATGATAACAATATAAAAGAATATTTCAAAGGTGAAAAAGTTAACATATGAATCACACAAAAAATGATAATTCACATAAAAATCATGACTCATATTAGCAAGAGAATATTTGTCCCAGAAATATATTCTTAACAATTGCAAATTGACAAGTTTCACAGTGGCATTAAAAATATCTGTAATTAACACAAGTGACAAGATAATTATGAGACAATAAGACAAGCCAGATAAGAAAAGGACAAAGCAGAAGAAATTTTGTGCCCTTATGAGCATTTTATGATCCAGTCTACAATTTATTTTTACATGCTTCTTTTATGAAGAAATGCAATGACAGACTTGTATCGGGATTTGGATTGTCAAAACTTCTTTATCAACTCCTGAGGACTTATGTTTAGGCAGTACAAGACAAAGTGCTACTGAGGTCTAAAAACTAAATGAAGAAAGAAAAAAATAAAGATGATGAACCAACTTCAAATGCTTCAAGGAAATGTACTTTGGGACATGAACTATTTACCAGACATACTAATGATGAGAGAAAGGTGATGAATAATATAGTGTTAATGGCAATATATTCAAGGTCAGTCAATACTAAGGACATCAATAATAAGAAATTTAGTGGGACTTACCAAGCCATAAAAAAAAAAATCTAGAGAGCCCTGACAGTTTTTTCTTTAACGTGAAATGCTGGGTAAAAATGCACAGTTGACTGAGTTGAGCCAGATTTCTGCTGCAAGTTGTACTGACAAGGAACAACTGTCACAAGCAAATACTTAAACAAAACCCCCCAATTTTAAAGAGACCAAAAAGGCTGTCTGAGAGATATATTTAAATGTATAGTCGTAAAAGAGAACAACAAAAGAACTCTGTAAGAAACTTCAGTCACACTGTAATATGGAGCAGCTAGCAAAAAAAAAATTGATGATTTTAAAAGGAAAATAGATTTAAAATAGAACAATAACAAATCAGTATCAGTAGCTTGCTACAAATTTCTATAGCTCTCTTGCATGAATATACAGTGATGACCAATTATATGGAAGAAAAGTTAAATAACTTTACCATGAATCTTTGCATATCAAGTTTTGGAAGGCTACCAAAACTGAGACCACTAGCACAAGTGTGGTCCTGGAGGCAAAATCTTTTCCTTGTCTGTCTCCTGTACTAGAAGATCTTCTGTAGTGCATATGGAAAAACACTATGCTGGTTTGCAGAAGATAATTCCCAAACTAGAAGCCTTTCTGATCTGGAACTCAGAACATCATGATTTTCTCTAAAAGAAGACTCAAAATACCATAGAAAAATAAGAAGTGTGTTTAGACAGTTTTCAGCATTAAATTTCAGCTGAGGAAAACAGAGGAGCTCAAAACCTTGAAAGAGTAGTTGAGCTAAGAGCATCAGAGTCCCACAGTTGAAACTTCTTAAATCTACCAAAACACAAATAATAAAACTTGGTAACTGTTTTCATATTAGCTTTCTAAAAGTACAAGTAAAATTCTAAGAAGTGTTCTTAAAAATTGATGAAGCCTTCCTTAGAAAATGTGGATGCAAATTTGAAGGTCCATGTGATGACGAGTTGTGCTTTATGTAGTTTTTACTGTCTTACTACTGAAAGTCAGTGCTATTCCTGCCATTTTCCTACTAAATCAGTTAAAGCTTTTGAAGAAAGCGGCCTATCAATATCTAACAAAAGACTACAGTCATTTCCACTGGAAATGAGAACAAAACACCCTGCAAAGCAATGGAACACTGAAGCTTACAATACCTCTCATGTAGACTTTATCAGATCCTGCATTTCCTTCATTTCCTTTTTGGCCAGAGATTTTCAGCCGATCATTGTCTTTAACAGGCAAATTTCAAAAATTACCACAGGTTACTGCAGATCCAAAAAAATCACTCCCTGAACAACTCTTAAAATATCATATCCACTGTTTCTGCTGTGCTAGACAGCTAAATGCAGTACTTCTACCACTTGTATTTAGAATAAGTTGGAGAATTAAAGTACCTTCCTTTCATGACTAGATAGTCCTTTCACAAGTAAGGAGTGGGTGCCTATCAGAAACCTGAATTCTTTCTAACATGTAGGAAGGATTTGGACATATGTGAACACTCAGACAAATCTCAGACCATTGAGCCAGAACAACATGCCTCCCAAAATCTTGCCTGATGTTACCAAGTGTTCATCCCCAAGGAATAACAATGTTCTGAGCAATGCAAACTGACACATTCACAGACTGCTGAAGGAAGGAAGTACAGGAGAAGATTATTCTTGCACTCAGGAAAAGCAGATATGCCAGAAGAGGAAGGGCAGCTCTCACAGGGAAACCAAGTCCGAGGGGCCCTTTCAGGGAGCACCCTACTTTGCAATGAAGAGTTACAACCTGGGGAGCAGCCAAACCATGTTCACCATTTCAAGACACTAAGGTAAGGCCCCACTTGAGACATGACAAGATACAGACAACCATGTTCCCGCAGGCCAGTAATTCTTAAGTTCTTAAAGGAAATCAAAAGGGAAAAAAAATGAATCAAGTCCACAAGCACCAAAGCATGAGACAAACTGGAAGCCTGGCATCTCCTAAGCCCCTAAATGGAAATTGTAAAAAGGGGGATTTAAAAAAAAGTAAGAGAAAAAAGAAATACAGAAAGGTAAACAACAAATAAGGGAAGGAAAAATAAACAAGTAGGCAAATGAAGATTGATATGGTATAGACTATAGCTGGACAGATGAGCTGGATTGCTTCAATGTCTATATTCACATATCGTGTGATGCAGGTCAGAGCAGCCTTTGTGGACACTCACAGGAGGAAAAGAGCTTTTCATCACTTGTGATTCCAATCACTCGAAATATGAATGGACACGTGCTCTGTCCTTCAAAACCAGCAGAATCTAGAGAAGAGCCACTTGGACTAGTAGTGGTGGCACATTTGCGTGATCTCACTCTTAGGCTTCAGTTAACTGATAAGAGTATGACTGTATTACAACAGATGGGGTTTGGGCCAGACCAATTTCCTCATAAATGCAGACAAATTAAGGATTTTTAATTTTTTTTAAGGAGGGAAAAGGAAGGATCCCTAAGGAGGAAGAGTGCCTCATAGCCCAGGATCATCTTGATCATTTAGCTTATATGAAAAATATGCATATATTCAAAGTCTAGCCATACACATGTGGCTAGATTCTAATCACAAGATTGGGTGAAACTGGAGATAGCCACAGTGATTGGAAAGTATCACCAGATTTACAGCAATGTAATGAGTTTCTCCTCTCAAGGAGAACTAAAATGTACTCTTTTTCCAAAAAGGAAAAATAACTAACACGGGAGAAACATATGTAAATAGATCGTTGCCATCTCCAAGCATATGAATTCCTTTGGATTGTTTTACTCACTTGTCATTCTTGTTCTTCTTTTGGTGTCTGAATCACCCTTGTTACTATACAAGAAAAACAAACCAAAAGAAGAAAAAAGAAAGTGCTTTAGCTAATGAAGATTATACTTATTTATTTTTAAAAATACTTTACTTGACTTTCATTAAAATCATTAAGTGTTCTGGTTTTGTGTTCAGTGGAAGCTGGTGTGAATCTCTAACAATGATTAGACTTGGAAAAAACTGCACACTTTCTTGCAGGTTTTGTATCTTGTATTCATTTTTTCCCCTAAGATTATATTTACTGACTAAAACTTCCAGGTACCTGATATGCACTTCTATTCACTACTATCAGCCGTGCACACCATATATAACTAAGAAAAACATGTTACATTCTTCACTGATTTAAGACAAAAGCATTGGTAGGAAGTTCTAACATGCATGTCCCTATCTATGCAACACCAGCAATTTCCAAACACAATCTGTGTATTCACAGCTGTTCAACTTCCACCTGCTGTCATCCTAAAGCAATCTTATTACACAGTAAAAATATATGTTTAACCAGTAATAAAACACTGTTCATTCCTATGTCTTTGCAAAGCCTGACTTTCAGATTCTTGGACTGAATCTGGTATTTTAACAAAAATTATTAACCAAAGAAATCTGATCAGATTAATGAAGGACAACAAATACAGACCACTCCTCCCATGTAATTTTTATGTACCTGTGTGTCAAAATAGAATGACTACAGTAATGATTATGGAACCTAGCACAACCTAGAACCATAAAGACAAAAAACCCCCATGTTTGGGCCAGTTTACCAGACCCACTATAGACCAATGAAAATCACTGCAGATTAAAGTTGCCAGCCTCTGGAAAATGCACACCTTGTGTTATTTTTCACTTGAAACTGCATCAGACTTACCGACTTAATCTCAAGAGGTACATAGAAACCCACTCTGAAAATAACTTGTGTTTACCCAGATCCTGGAGAGCCCAGAACTCCTAAAGAGAAAGAAACAATTGATGTCAGGTGATCAGAATTTTATTCCTGTTAAGCAAAAAACAAAGTAAACAAATGAATATTAAAAAGATATGAGGGAAACACATAATGACCCTTCGAGGAATTTACTCCAAAAAAATTCCACTAATATATTTTCCTCTGTATTTAAATTATTTCTTTTTGCTAGCACAATATGTGAATATTAATCTGTCTCTGTTATGGCAAATTCTGCCCAAACACCTCCAGCACTTCACCCCTATTTTTCCTTGGCTTATTGTCTCACCTATTTTATTTTTTAGGCTACATAATACAGGTTTTACTTTTTTTCTGAATGGATCAGGTCTGTTTGTAGAGACTTTTTTTTTTCCAAAATTGTGGAATAATGAAAATAGATTGATAAAGAAAGATAGAGTGTAGAGAAAAAAGGAGACGTAAGGCTACAGGGATAAGAGAAAACTGAGAAGAATCGAGACAGTAGGAGAGGAGACAGAACTTGGAAAAGGCAGAGGGAAAACAGAGCCTGGGGTTACTGCCCCCAGTGTTGGCCAACAACCACCACCACCGAGGCCTCCCTGGCTGACCACACCGAGCCAACAGCTGCTTCATATTGCTTGGCTGAGAGCAGCCAAAGCTCAGAGACAGAAAACGAACTTCAGAGAGAGAACAGATCAGACAGAAATGGACATAGATAAAAGGAGGTACACAGCAGATGTACAAGGCAAAAAAAAATGGGCAAAAGTTAAGTAAGGGAAGTTATAAGCCAGACCAAAATGAAGTTTTGAACACATCTGTGTTCTTTTAAAGGAATGAGAGTCAAAAAATGTAATTAAAACCACATTTGAGTAGAAAAATGATTTAAACTACAGAAGTGACTAAGAGCTGAGAGACAACAAGGTGGATAACAGGTGAGTGTGGGAGTCATGCATTTGTTCAAAGATGTGTGCAGGGTTAGGCTGTTTTAGGAGGCATTTCAGAATGTTTCCAGTTGATACTAAATATAAGGACTCCTGCAGTGTTCCCAAAGGGTTCTGGCATTTTTGGGTCAATTTTGGCATGCAGCTGAAAGAAACATAAGTGATCTACAAATCAATATGAGAACTGACTTTGTTACTGACAAAGTATTAGTGTGTGAACAGACAGCACGTGAAATTAATATTGGGAAAAAAAAAAGTTAAAAAAACCAACAACTTTTTACAACCATACAATTGCACCTGCTTTACCACATCAATTCTGGGCCTAGGAGATTGTGGGCTAAATAATTTCCTTGTGTAGGAAAAAAAAAAAAAAAAAGGTCAGCTGCTACCAAGTGAAGACTGAAAATGACCCTTGCTGTAGTAGCAGGGTCACAACTACACCATGATCGTTAGTTCCTCGGCCTGCACCTTCAAAGAAGGGGAGATGTAGTTGCCATAAATGCCATGACTGCAGAAATCTGGGACTGGCTCCATCCTGCACGAGGGTGGCTTCTGCTCTTCCTGTTGCACACTGGCTACTAAAAAATTGAAAAATCCCTCGTATTCTATGACAAAAATACCTTATCTTACAAACATGCCCATCCTCTTATCAGCCCTTTTGTACAAATAACGAATTCCACAGCTATAGCTCTTTGTATTTTTGTTGCTTACCACTGGAAAATCTCAACTTTTTAACTATTAATGGTTTCCAGCTCATAGGAAGTTCTGGCTAGATCTCTGACTTAACAGAAGAAAACAAGGAAAAATAGATAATTTGGTCAAAAATCACTTAATTATCTAGGACACAACTGGAAAAAGAAACAGTAACTCCTCATTTTAATTCTATGTTTTACACACAGTCATTCTGCTCCCTAAAACAACCTTGTAAATCCACCTGCTGTCATTTTAAATTAGATTCAAAGACAAAGAGAAACAATTCAGAAGATACAGGAAGACAATGAAGTTTCCCAGGCAAAGTAAATAATATTCCTGACATGGAAAAGGCACTGTATTAAAGAAAAAAAAAAAATCCATTTTGGCTCTTGCAAAAAGCCTTCCTTTTTTTCCTTTCCAGAGCAGATACTTAAAAACTTTCCTTTCAGAATTTCCCCTCTACATGTTATCCAATTATTATTTGTCCAACATCTCACTCCAGTTCAAACATTTCAGCCATATTTCTATGTCTAAAGGTTGCACTATATCCAGGTAAGAAGATGATCTCTTTTATTTTAATACTCTCGTCTCTTTTTTGACTATACTTGGTTCTGAATAATAAGTTTAGGCTGAGTTTGCAGCAACACAGGCTGAGAGTCTAGCAGGAGCTTACAATGAGATGGGATCTCACTTGTCATTAGATACTGAGATAAGCTGACGGCCCTGAGAGCAGATATTCAGGTCACCTGGAAGACCCATGTTAGGAATAGTTGAATTGAGCTGAGGTTGAAATTTTCCTTATCAGCCCTGTCCAAGTTCTTTTGTGTCTTATGAAATACTACCAGAAGATTCCGAATCAAAATGATCAAAAAGAAGGGGTGGGGGGAAAGAAGGAATGTTCTTCCTAGCAGACCCATCTTAAATGTGAAAAAAAAAAAATCACATTCCCACCTGTGTATGAATCTGACTACTCACATTGGCCTTGGACTAGAGGCTGAAAATTTTACTTCAACAATCTTCATTAATGTATCTTTCATCAGCACTTGTCATTAATGTATCCTTCAGTACTAGACACAAGCTTAACACAGGGTGGTTATCATGACACAGATATATTAGTCTCCCTGTTCCTTAATAATGCTAAAACGACACGTTTCCTAGGCAAATCATGGCTTGAGACATTCTCTATTACACTAGGATATGTCCAACCCAATTTTCTCATTTTACATTTAATATTCCTAAAACTAGGTGCTTGTATGAATTAATACCTCAGGAATATGGAGCTTCTTTAACTGGTCTTGAGTAATTTCGCTGAGCTGTCGAAATGTCATTGTAAAATCAGCCTTTGTATCTTCCATAAGCTAGTGAAAAAATATATTTCTATCAGAGTTTTTGAAGTATGGGGTACCAGTCCAGATGGTTGCCAACAAAATTAGCAAAGCAAACTCACTTTTAGGAGGAAAGCAATCAGATAGTTATCATCCTCATTCTTCCCAAGAAGACCCAGTTTTGTTTTGAATAGTTCTGTGAAACTGAAAATAGTAACCAAGTACGGAAATTGTCGCATAACATAATTTATAGTATTGAGACAACGAGTTTGAGTTCTGGGACTGCATACCGGCTATAATAGCGCTCACCATATCCCTCCAAAATCTGGGAAGCTCTGCAAAAACAAAAGAAATGTCAAATTGTATGGAACTACAATACCACTGTGGGGACAATCCTGCTGTACACCAACCAATGAAAACTTCTTCTGTCTGATATCTCACAAACATTGATATTCTGAATATACTGGGATCTGTAATGGGAAAAAGACTGATGGGAAACATTTTAATAGGCTTCAAAAACATAAATAGCTGCTACAAAGAAGAAAAATACAATGCTCTTCCCTTTCATATTGAGTAAGAAGGCGTGAGTCTAAACCGAACAGAAGATTCATATTAGGAACCTTTACAATAAGATATTAAAATACTACCTCATTATTTCAAGAGGATGTCTAGTCTTCATAATTAAGCACCTTAAAGAACAAGCTAGACAAACCTATAACAGAAAGCTACAGGCCTGGGTCCTACCTTAGGGAAAGGAGAATGGACTATACAACATCTAGGACAGCCTTCCTGTCATTTTTTGCTACTATTTAAGCCTGACAAAAATGTTCCTCTCCTCCCCTGACCTTAATTAATTAATTAATTCAGAATCCATTTCCACTTAGAAAAAAATATGTTAAAAGCTAATCTCTTTCTTTCCTATGCATATGGTGATTAGAGCATCTCCCATCTCACTAGCTCTTTTAAGAGTTAAGATATTTTAAGGATTACTTACAGCTGCTTTTGCCTGGGATCCAATAAAGGTTTTAGAGCTTGTAACAGCTTGCTCAGATTAAACAGCCCAACATTTGCCTGGTTTCCTATTTTATACCTCCTTTCATCATCAGATGTATTTGGAACAAAATCTGTTTCAAACAAAACATTACTGAAGTGCATTCATTTTTATACTTAAACAGTAAACTAATAAAAGCCCTAAAGTTACTAAATATTTAAAATCAGATCACAAGGACACTTATTTACAGTGACTATTATTTGCAAATTCAAGGAATACATCCTTCACAGACAAGTTCCTATATGTCAAAAGTGACATTTTCCTACTTGAAGATACAAAATAAATTTAGATGCTTAAACGGAAAAAGACCATTTTTGTGCTAAAGAAATTGTCTTATTCAATGTTTTTACTATATCTAGCGCTACTATTTGGCACATAGACTAAGCAAACAACTGTACAACCAGAATCAGGATTTATAAGTATTTTTTGAAAAGTAACATGTATAAACAGGTGTATATATAGCCCACCTAAGGAAGATTTGTTTCAGTTGTATAAGCAAGCTTTAGGTATGCACATAACAATTATGGCTAACATGTTCCAGTACGCAAATCTATTATTTGGGAGATAATAAATATCTGCTATGAAAGTTCCAGGTATCCAGCAGAAAACTGTCTGCACACCTCCAGCAGCAGGCTCTGACTGGCTGCAGCATGTGCCTCTTGCTCAGATCCAATGCAGATAAGCTGATCAATGCCCACAGCACTGCCTCTCAAAAGACATCAATAACAAATGGAACGTTAAGGAAGCCTGTGACACGTGTCAGATCTGGTAAGTGGTTAAAATCTGAATTTTAGCTCCAAAGCATTTCACCTGGTTCTGGGGTGTGCTGGGTCTGGCTGGGACTGAGTTAATTTTCTTCCTAGAAGCCTGTTGGACACTGTGTTTTAGACTTTTGGCTAGAACAGTGTGGATAACATGCCAATGTTTTAGCTATTGCTGAGCAGTCCTTCAAGGCCTTCTCTGTTCTCTCTGCAACACAGCAAGTTAGGCTGGGGGTGGGCAAAGGGCTGGGAGGGGACACAGCTGGGACAGCCAACCCCTATTGACCAAAGAGACATTCCATACCATATGGCATCATGCTTAGCAATAAAAACTGGGGGTAGTTTTTCCAAGGCAGCTGTTGCTTGGGGACCGACGTGGCATCAGTCTGCTGTTGGGAGGTGGCAAGTGCATCACTCGATGCACCTTTGCATCACTCGTTGATGTCCCCCCCGTCTTTTTTCCCTTCACTTATTCAACTGTCTTCATCTTAACCCATAAGCTTTTTCTCATCTTTGCTCTTCCAGTTCTCTCCCCCAACCCACAGCAGCAGAAAGTGAACGGGTGGCTGGTGGGTGCTTAATTGCTGGCTGGGGTCGACCCACCATATAACAATCTAAAACCAGGAAAGTCCTATTTTTTCAATACAAAAGAAACAATATGTCATTTATTCGCATGAGATTTCTTTAATTTGAGGATGCAGTCTCATGAAAACAGATAGCAAGATAATCACTGCTAATTCCGAAGTGCTCAGATGCAACGTCTAAAGCAGGGGTGTCAAACTCATTATCACTGGGGGCCACATCAGCCTCGTGGTTGCTTTCAAAGGGCCAAAAGTAATTTTAGGACTGTATCTAATAATAGTCTAATCTATCTAATAATAGTCTAATAATACACATTTATGTACATATTGGACCTATATCTATCAATCCTGGACTGAGTTCATACTTTCAAAGAAAGGTTGCCATGACTGGGGAGGTTTGATTTGTTTTCTTCCAACGTATAATTAGCTGCTGAGACTACAAAGCTGGAGCATGATGTGTACAGCTACCATACAGCACTTTTGCTTTTGGCTGCTTAAAGCACTGTGCAATTTTTAGTTTTCTACGTTTCTGTTGCATTATCGATTCAGTTGATGAAGTTCAACTGGAAACATTCTCATGAAAATGGGTTTAATAGTAATATTTGATTAACAAGACTTTTAGCATTTGAAATGCAACCCGTATAGCATATCAAAAGCTGGCCTCTGAAATATTTTTTTTCCCTAAAACTCTTCAAACAACACACATGCTCAGGATTTTTCTGCTAATAATTTTAAGAGTTTTCATGCACAGAAAAACTACATAAATTAAAATTAAAAATTATTTTAAGTAAATAAATAATAATTAAAACCAGGTGTCACACTCACTTGGGTCATACGAGTCCATAAATCCAAATGGACCATAATCTATTGTTATGGATAATAAACTGAAGTTGTCTGTATTGCACACACCTAAAATTAAAGAATGAGGAGAAACAAAAGTTAAAATCCCACCTGAAGCCTGTAGTCTCTAGAAAATTCCCCGTGAAATAGATCAACTGAATCCAGAGAACTTTGGAGCGGTTACCTTTCAGAAATCAGACTCTGGAAAACAATCTCCTTTCTTACTCTTGACGTGGCATGCATTTGAAGTATGAAAATGAGAAACGATTTGCTACATTATCTTGCATCTGATTTGTATACCTAGGTGGCACTGTTTCCTTTTCCTTCAGTGCTACAGGGAATTGAAATAGCATCTTGCAAACTGGTTATTAGCTGCTTTCTAGGAAGCTGGCTTTGTGTGCTGTATTAGCATGACAATGCTTTTTCATAATATAAATCTGAAGAATTTACTTAGTGGTGGACTCGACAGTGTTAGGTTAACGGTTGGACTTGTTCATCTTACAGGTCTTTTCCAACCTAAACGATTCTGTGATTCTGTCAGATATTCATGTTTTGAAATATTAGAAAATGTTCCTAACTCTGTTACAAAAGCCTTGTATTTTTTATTAATGCATAACAGATGCTGCTGTAGGAGAAGATATCAGAAGAACTGAAGAACAAAGTGACAGATAAAAGCCATCTTTAAGTGTATGACTATGAAGAGTCACTCCTGTAAAGCCAATGCCATCAACCACAGCTTACCATGTGCAAACCCCACAGACATCCACAATGCAATCAGATTTGCCGTCTCTGATACGACTGTAGAGAAAAATTCCTAAAACCAAATACATCTTTTACTTCAGCTCTTTTGAATCAAAAATATGGAATACAATAAATAACATAAACCTTTGATTCACTTTAGAAATACATCATACATTTTATTTTTAAATATATATCTCTGTCTAGACTTTTCCTTCACATTCTAAATGATCTGACTGCACAGTAATCTTGTCCACCAAATATAAGTACATGCAGATGCCCTAAAATAAATTAAAAAGTCAAAAACAGAAACAAAGACACCATATGTACTAATGTATATACTAGTATATACTACATATACTACTTTTATACTAGCAAAAGCATAATTCATGACTTCATGACCACTGCTCACAGAAAATGGCAGCTTCCCAATAAACATTTCCATAATGAAAAATGTTGAAGAATGTTCATATTTTACTTCAAGAAAAAAAAACTTCAAGCAGCAGATTTTTACTGAAGAGAATTAACATAGTTTTGCTAACAAAACCTGGAAGCTTACTTTAAACTTTAAAACCTTTTAAAACTTTAAACTTTGGAAAGCTTTGTATAATTGTTGTTCACATGCTTGTGGAACATAAAAATAAGTTTTAAAAAAGACTTACCAGATATCTGTTTGAATCATCCATGGCTATTGATGGAAAATGTTCCTGGATGATAAAATCTAGCAATCTTCTGTAATATGAGAGGCAGAATTCTTTAAACAAAACTGGTACTTTCAGAACTGATCATTCAAAATTCTTCTTTCAAACAGCTAAATGCTAATCTACAGCTTGCTACAAACGGTTATTAGAAAACTCAATCTATTTATTCTGATGAGCCTTGGATTAAGCCCCTCCAAATGCTTAGAGATAAAACCTAAGGTTCCAGTCAAATATGACTGGAGGTGGTCACACAGAGTTAAAATTATTCCCATGTGTTAAACTTTCAGAACACACCAGGATCTTGTTTTGCATGCAGCACTATCAATTATTTAGGGGGAAAAAAAAGTTTGCATATCCAAAAAAAAAGTATAAGATTACACATAATAATTCTACATCAGAATTCTCACAAAGAAAATTTTATGGCTGGATTCTTATAAAGTAGGGTTACTTGCCGTGGTAACAAGCCATTCCCAAAACAGTGCTGCATAGTCTTACAAGACCAGCTCAGGAAATTGGGATACATGCATTACAAATTACGATGCCTGTCAGATGTATATCTCTGCTGATTTAAAGCTTTAAAGTAGAGTGGCTGGCATTTAGGACATGTAGGAGCTCCCTGTAGGATGCTCCTGTGGCCAGAGCCTGCCAGGGCCACTGGCCTGGGAAGCTGGAAGCACCATCTACACGTGGGGTGGGCAGCCCAGGCAAGGGCTGGACCTGGGCAAGGGCTGGACCTGGGCAAGGGTTGTGTGGCTGTGCACACAAATATTTAGGTTTTACCTTGTGATCAGGTTGTTGGAGCAAATCACTGAACTCTCCTCAAACTGTGATGGCTTTAGCAGAGTACCTAGCAACCTGACTTTTAGAGGGGTGTCTGACCTATTGCCTCTGAATTCTAGCTGGTTGCTCCAGGACATCCTCTTTCAAGAGGATCTTCTCTGAGGAGGAAGCACAGAGAGTCACACCAGCCTTGACCTGCTCTTGGCCACTCTTCCCTCCGAAACAAGCAGGAAGGAGTCGGCTATTCCGCATGACTACAACTGGTCTTTACATGCTCTTTAAATCCAATGGGTCACAAATACCTTAACCAAAAAGAAAACCAAACCAAAACTTAAAATGTGTTCCTTAATTTGGTCTTTCAGTTTTACAACAAAAATCTGCTGAAATTTCAAAAAAAACAGGGAAAGAAAGACAGCACAGGGATCACGCAGGAAGCGTAATTGAATTATCAGTTACTACAACATACAACTGCTATGAGCTCTTGCTTGTTTTTAAGCACCCCAGAACAATGTCTACTGCTAGTGATTATGAACCTCTACATTGCTCCTGAGGAGAAATGACCAACTGTTAAATATTTACAGTGGAATTAAAAATTTGTCATGCTAATTGCTTGAAGTGGCATAAAACACACAAATTAATATTGCTAAGAAGCTTAAAACCATGCAATCATTTCTTATATAGTACACTTCTCTGGTGCTGCATGTTTCTGGAGAGCATACTTTATATAACACACTTAGGCTAGTGATTTATTTCATATTTCTGTTAATTTAGCTTCACAGGCAACTATGAGAAATGTAGGAATTTATACTCTAAATTCACAAATCTTTCCGAAACAAACAATTCCTCCCTAGTGCTTAATTACCAGATTTATTTTAGCTATAAAACCTTTCTCATTTGTAAGATCCAGGTCTTCAAAAACATCTAGAGGGTTTTACCCTTATGAAGTAAGACTGCTTGTATGCTTGTAGAAAAATAGGTTATCTTCTTAAATTATGCAGTCTTCCTTTCTAAATAATATATGTCTAAATTCCAACTGTATATATGCATTCTAATACATATTTGATTGTCAAGAAAACTAATATAGTTCCTATGAAGATTAAATTCAAACCTTTGTAAATCCAGTTCCCCAGCGTGAGCTAAGATTTCTAAGGATCCTATTCGAAACCATGATTTGGCAAGACGTAGCACTATTGCACCTGAAATATAGACACGTGTTTAAATGTAAACAGAGTATCAGCAAAATAAAATAGTCCCATAGTAAAAGCTGTCCTGTGTTGTTTCTATAGACACAGAATTTATATATGCATAGTTGATCTGGTATTATGCTCAACGCATAACATTGTACAATATTACATGTATAATATTACTTTACTACACATATATTTTGATGATAAAGCTTAATTTGCTATACAAGCAAACACAGGCAAAATTCCAGTACTGCATTAATATTAGAATTACTCCAAAGATACTACCAACAAAGAAAGAACCAACATAAATAGGCTTTTCCCCAGGCTGTGCTGTCTCACTCTTTTTCAGAGCAGGTGTAGATGATGTAGCAATGGCACAGCCACAGCAGCATTCCCAACGTCCTAGTATTGCTATCACAACAATGGAAAACTTCCCTAGTTTTCAATATCATTTTTGTACCTACAATACCTATCCCACAATCACAGCAGACCTGCTCATAGGGCTTCATTTCTTTAGCTAAGATATGTTTGAGACTGATTTTGTCAGGAAAGGTTTTATGTCTTAATAAACAAAATGAAGCCTATTTAGTACCTTTGTTACACATATATGACATTGAAATGCATTTTTGCAATGGAGAATTAAGTTACAGTGTTGCAACATATTATTTTGAAATGTGTTCATTACCTCTTTCTTTCCTAATATTTCCATTGTAAAACTGGTCTCTCCACACATCATCATCACTTACAATTAAGCTGTAACAAACAAGAAATGAACATATAAATGTTATCTCAGGAAAAATAACTTATTTACAAATGACACAGGCAATCAGTAAACTGAGGCTTACCAAGTTTCATTAGCAAGATGTAGTTATTTTGTATTCATATAATGTTGCCCAATTTCCATTACTTACATTGTTCTTGGGGAGGTGGCTGCATTCAAAAAAAGTGTTGCACTCATTTGGAACCTTGGGGACTGATTACTGTGATGATAACATTAAATAAGTCACAATTTCCTGAGGACAACAGCAAAATTAGATGGACAGAGACATTAGAAACCAAATTGTTTTATCAGATGGAGGTTGCCCTTTACATAAGCCAAAACTGTTGTCTCAGGAACTTGGGGGACAGATCTGGGACCCTTAGCAATCACGAACTCTTCAAATAGTATCAACACAAAAAAGGCATGATTTTGCTAATACATTGTAATTATCCCTTTCTTCTTCACTGCTACTTGTACTTGGGTTTTTAAAAAAATCTCTTCCTTTCATATGCCTTCGAATTAATTTGCCTTAAAATTCTGCATGTCCTACAAATTTTCATGTTTATCCAAATATTGAGATTTGTGAGTACTTGGAACAATTTTGCTTGCTCTAAAGTATTTCACAATTTACACTCATTTTAAAAATAAAATACGTAATTTCACTGTATTTTCTGTTGTATCAGGAAAATAAAATGGAATCAATCCTCATGAACTATGCAAGGGCATCATATTCCCCTAAGGTTAACGTGCAGGAAGTTCTCTCTCCAAAGCAACTGGGATTACACTGACAATCCAGCAGAACTAACGCTTGGTGGTATCTGAAAGACGTGTTGTCCCCTCAATAGGCACAGAAGACTTCTTGTTCAAGCCCAGAAGCAGGAACATGTAGCTCATTTTGTATGATTCTTCTTTCTGTTTGCTTACTGATAAGTGGAAAATATTCTTCTATTCCAATTAGTTGGGTAGCATGCTATTTGAAAATCAATGCAGCTACTTACAGCTGCTATCTATTAGGTAGTTGAAGACTTCACCAAGAAACAAACTTCCCTTGGAGGTACACAGAAAAGGACAAGAGGCAAACCTACTATTCCATTCATAAACATGACTGAAGACAGTCGCAGGGTCAAAACAACTCCCAATCGTTAAATTTTCAGAGTAAACTAGATTCTGATTTTACATACTTTAACATCGAAATTTCAGAAATAATTTATCTGGACTAAAAGCATGGGGTATGCACGTAAATACGTACCAAAACCAAAGAAAATGAATGATTTGTCTGAATTCTTAAACAGTGCAGTTGCTTTCAACAGTAACTGTGGCTTTGAAACTAAATTATTGTTATTATATTCTGTATTTTTGAAGGTTAATGGTTATCCAAACTGAATGTTCTCTGTCAACCGCAAAGAACAGGCAGTGAATTGTACCAGAAGGAGGGGAAAAAGTATCTAGAAATCTATCTGCTCCCATTACTGGAGCTATACTGATACAGGCAAAATTAGCATTTTTTTGCAGAAAAAGACTCTTTTGGAAACAACCATATATGATTAGTATGTCTGTAGGAGTAAGTACAAAAAGTGCTGACATAAATTAAAGGGAAGAAGAAAAACTCAATCCTTCGAGAAAACCAAAAAGATTCAAAATGGGGAATGAACCCCAGACACTAACAAAATAGCATTTGCATCAGAGCACTAAGGGAGAGGAGTCAGAATAATAAAGCCATGAAATTTTACTGTTTTGAACAGACCTCTGCCAGAAGGGTTGTTTCTTTTTAGACTACGTAACTCTTAACAGGCTGTCTGCAAAATTCCTGCAGAATACCAGCACTTCTCTTAGTACTGACACAAAAAGCACGACGATTTGGTTAGTTACCAATACAAGTTAATGGATGAGCAACATGTAAGAGCTGGCCAGATAGTGGAGCAGCCACATAAAGATAGCTACATTTGCATTATAAAAAAAAGTTTTTTAAAATGGTCCTTGTAGTTGGTAAGTAGCATTACTTAAGAGAAGGGAGCAGGAGACCAGATGTACACTCAACCACAGGTAACAGAGCACTGAAATTGTTCTCACCCCAGAGAAGTTGGAGCGGCACTCACAGAAGGACGAATGGATTACCTGGCTCTAGCTTAAGGGCTGGACTTTACCCTTCCAAGTGCTCTGCTTGCCGTTCTGCACAAACATCAAACCCACTACAAGTAAAGGCCACTCTGAAAACTGCATATTGACTCACTTTTTTGATCTTACACATAACACTGCTAACTGGTAGTCCCAGTATGTGACTGAAATGGCACCATATGAAGAAATGTTCTTTATCTGGCAGTAGTCATAAACTGTAGCACCCCATTGGGAACACAGTACTTAAAATTAATAGAGCAAACCAGCCTGCTGGGTGTTCTGGGATAGTTTGTAAGGCTTTTCCCCACACTTCTGCCAAGACTTGACAAGACCTCTGCAAATGCATCCCACCAGCGTCAGTGCAACTGCTCCCCATTGGGAAGAATATGGATATCAGCTGGGCTTTTTCCAAATGAAGTCTTGCAAACAGCGAGGAGAGCTTGTACAGCAGTTAAGAGAGCCAGGCATCTAACCAATTTGCCGGCAGAGAACTAAAGCACACTGTGTACTCAATAGCATTTGTGCACAATTAAGGAGTAATTTCATATTGGTTTTGCACTGAACAATTTGTTGAGATGACAGCCAACAAAGGCTATAACCTTGCCAGATGCTTTCCTGTTGATATTCAGACAGATTTAAAGTTTGGCATTAACAGCCAACAGCAGAGGGTCTCAAGGTGAGGTCAGTAAATAAACCATCAAAAATGTCATTTACAAACGCTGCACTTCAACAGAGTAAATGTGTTAGAATGAATATTTGAGAGATTTGCAGACACTTTGCAAATACAGACACCTACCCATGTGGCAGCTGAGTACAGGCCTTTTCAGCAGAACATTTACTTTCTTTAAAGCCTGAAATGCTGCAGTACAGACATGAGACCAGTTGGAACACAAAATGAACTTGACATTTTAAACACCATAATCTGAAAGATTCAGTTTACTTAACTCTGAGAAAATAATCCAAATGAGTGAATGTATTAATATTAGTCAAACAGAATTAGCTTTATATTACTTTTAACGAAATTTCCTTCTCTGCTCAAGGGGTGTTTGCACAAATAAGGAATTGAGAGCAACGGCTTACTTTCAGTACTACCTCCAATATTAATGTCTATTCATCTGACTCACAATTTTTCCTACCAGTCTTAAAAATTGCAACTAGGTGACTACGACTATACAGAAATAGCCACTTCCAACATTTTCCTACTTGGCCTGACTCTAGAAAAATTCATCCAAATACTTTAGTGTCATAAAAGACTCATTAACCATGTAAAATTTATTAATAGACTAACTGATTATCCACATAGACTAAAGGTATTATTATTATTTACAAGGCAGGAATCTAGTCCTGCTGGTTTGCAAATCTTTTGGTGAGCAACAAGGGAGAGAACAATTTCATTTTTTTTAAAGAGAAGAAACTCTTGATTGCATATCATAAAAGCTGGAAGGGAGTTAGTGTCAGACATAATAATTAAATCTAACTTCCACTTATTACATTCTTTACAAAAAGAACCAGATTTCAAATTAAGGTAATTCAGTTAAGACAGTCTTAGAAGTGAACAACAGCTGTTCACCACAAGACACAGACAGTACAAAGTATTGTATTTAAACAGAGTAGTACTTTAAAGCATACCAAAGACAAAATTGATTAATTTCTGGAGGTCATTATTACTGGAAAGCTTTATCCAAAAATCTATGAAACTGGAGGGATATGTTTTGTTCTGATTACATACATGTGAAAAGAAAGATCTATCCTCTTGGAAACTGTCTTGCTTTATTGATGCTCAATGAATCTCAGTCACAAAATTACCCGTAAATAAAGATAATATGAAAAAGAAAAGAAATATACCTAGCAGCTCTGCTTGTGGGAATTCCAAGATAGTGCATAGCCTCACTACACAAAAATTCTCGCACAGAAGAGCGAAGCACAGCTCTTCCGTCACCAGTCCTATGGAGAACACAGAAATAAGGAATAGGTCATAAAATGAAAGCAAATTTCAAAAAGAAAGCACCCAGTTTTGGTGTACATAGATGAACTGCAACTCACCTGGAGTATGGGGTCTTTCCTGACCCCTTTAACTGTAGTTCCCACCTCTCGCTATGCCTGCAAAAATACAATTAGTGTTTCAAACAGTACAGCTCAGGCTATATGTGAATCAGCTAAATAGAATAGAGTCAGTCACTTAAAAAAATATCACACCTGTTTGTATATATTCCGATCAAGTGGGCTCTTCCGTCACCCAGCTGCCCTGCCCAGCTGCCAAACTGACAAAAAAGAAAATAAAATTATTTTCCTCTATCATTTATAGCATTTATATTTTAAACAGTACAAATTACACATAGGTTCTCTGTGATCTACACAATATAATGACAGGTTTGCTCAGGTAGTCATTAAGATATTGATGCCTAAAGCTGTTTTCCACACTCACACCAATATTAATCAGAAAACCACAGAAAAAAAAAATTATGCCAGTAATCCCCATTTTTTTCTCTACCTTCCGGCTATGACATACAGCTACAGGCCAGTCTTTTCTGTATAATGGGCCTTTAAACTGACACAGCTTGTAATTTTTTTTTAATTGCAAATTACAGATCAAATCCTAGCATTATTTTCCATGAATAATCTTAGTAATTTCAATGAAACTTAACTCTTAGTAATCATGGTATTGCTGAGTGCAGTAAGGCTCTGTCCTTCTTCAGTCCTCTGAGCTGATAATACCTACCATGAATCAGAGCTCGTCAGGCTGCCAGGGTGCTAAGCAGACTGCAGCTAACAGAAGTTAAAAAGATAATTTGCTTCTGGCATAAACAGAAGCAGAGGAAGTAGACACGGTACCATGAAAGAATATTATAGTTCGCTTCCACTTTCAGCCCTTTATGAAGAACAGATCCACAATCGAAGTGTCCATAAGCGTTCATATACTTGTGGGTATATACTGATACACTTACAGATATAATCGAGATTAATATAATTCACATGAAAAGACCTACATAATTCCACCTGGAAGAACAAGTGTTATAGTCACCTGATGACCTCCGTATCTATGCGCCAATGGAACAGACCCAAATATAACTTTCCCGCCACTGACGAACTGAAGAAAATCAGATGTTCCTTTGACAGATATATCAAGATCCAAAATATTTTCAAGAACCTCCTGGAGAAAAAATAATACAGGTAGTACTTGAATAGGATAAAATACTCAGTGGTAATGAATGTGTTTTCTCTACCCATTTTGCTAGTAAAAGACGTATCACAATATGTTTTATATGTTCTATTTGTTTAAAGTATATATTGATGTGATGGTTTCACAATAAAGAGCATATGAATATTGAAATATACTTTAGTGCATGTACTAACAATCTCTTTTAATTAGACAGGAGCGAAAAAATAATAGCCAACCTTTGAAACAGCTACAAGACGAACTCTAGATTTAAAAGGGGTAGGATAGACAACTGAAAAAACGCAGTTTCTCACATTACGGACATAATTTTCCTGGATCACATCAATTGGAAAGGAATCTATCAACAAGAAATACAGAAGAAATGTTTTTTAACAACAAAACCAAAAAGCAAACGAACAAAAACCCCCCAACGATTAACCATTCTTAACAGCTCTCCTCTTAAATCAAATCAAAATACTTCAGAAACAAATCCCCACTCTTTACCACAATGTATATTAAACCTGCATGAAAAGCAAGCCAAAATAAATTCAGGATTTTATTGTGTTTGGGATTCTCGAAAAGGATTTAATTCCGCAGCTGAAGAAACTGGTAGAGCACGCCAGTTTTAAGATCTGAAACATATTTAACCATAGTTTCAATTAACTGTGATTACAACAGTCTCAGGGCAGTTTTATTTTGCACTCAGTTATGTGCAACCCTAAGCGATATCTGCACGAGACAGAAAAGTTCAGCTGCCATCACAGCTGAACGACACGGTGCAACAGATGAAGTCACTGTGCACCAGTAGCTGTGGTATACAGTCCACAAGCAGCGATGATCACCAAGTAACCTAAGAAACCAGCTCAAAGTCTTCTCTGAGTAATGTAAACAGCGAATGAAAGGGTCAGAAGATGCAGGTCTCGCTGTATTGTAACATATGGACTCAAAAGATGAGCTCAACTCTTCCTTCAGAGCTCCTCTGCGCCCTGAACCGTGGCAACAAAGGACTAATACTGTTTTAAAATACTGCACTGTGTTTTAGCATCTTTATGGATTTTTGCTTGCAATGGCCTCGTGATGCCATGTTAACTATGAAGTCCCTCTACCTCATAGTCAGTGTTCTGTAAAAATCCTAAGTTACTCTAGCATCTCTGGAGACTTGCTGCTAGCTGTGTTTCTCAGTACCTCTAATGACAAACCCTGTTATTCCCAGTTGCCACAAGATTTATCACTGACTATGATTTCTTGATGCTTGCAAGTAATTGCATTAGCCAAATAAATTATTTCTGTAATGTTATAATATAAATTACATTTATTATTACAGGCAATTCTGTATATGCCCAAGAGCTACACTGCTTTGCGCACTTCCAATCAGGTGTCAGGTTATCAGTTTTGCATTAACACGTAATTGGGACTCACATGTCTCTCCATCCCGATAAATCGCTAATACTAAAAGAAAAAAAAAGCTCCTCACAGCAAATCTAGTTTTAATTTTAAAAGTAGTCTCTGACTGTGTATATCAGGTCTCCGCCACACTGAATTCCCGCTTTGGTAGCTGCTACCCCCAGCGAGCAGCAGCAGCAGGCCGTACCCAGGAGGCTGTGCGAGGACAGGGGCCAGGCGCACAGGTCGCTGGCGCCCCGCGGGCACCGCCCCGGGCCCGGCTGCGAGGCGTTGGCGCCGGGCGGCGCCGGGCACAGCCCGCGGGAGGCGCAGAGCGCGGCCGGGCGCCCGGCACCAGCCCCGGCGGCCCAGGCCAGGCAGGCGGCCAGCCAGGGGGGCCACCACATGCTCCCCTCGGCTCGCCCTCACCAAGCCGCGCACGAAGCCGGCTGGAAGTCTCCCTCCTCCTGTCTGATCTCTTCACAGAGATTTCAGGGGAGAGCTGGTCCCTCTCCGAGCGGCAAGGGCAGAGCCGTTGTCGCTGAAGCCGCAGCACCGACTGGGCCGGGCGGGCCGCCTCCCCCCGCGCCCCGCAGGCGGCCCGGCAGCGCCGGGTGCCCAAGCCCAGCCCCACCGCCGGGGTGCGGGCCAGGCCCTCAAAGATGGCGCCGCGCCCCTGTCCGGCCCTCAGCCGCGCTCGGCGCCCCGAGGGAGCGGCGGGAGGCGAGGCGAAGGGGCCCCCCGCCCGCCCGGACGTCCTCCCGGCAGCCCTCCGAGAGGGTGACGGCGGCGCCGGGCTTCCGCGTCCGGGTCGCGGCGGTGCCGGAAGGCGGTGCCGGCGCGGCGCGGCTGGGGGGACACCATGGCCTTGCGCTGGTGGTGGCGGTGCGGCGCCTCGTCCCGCCGGGCGCCGGCGCTCGGCTCCCTGCCGCGCCTCCGCCCGCCGGGGCCCGGCTGCCGCAGCCCGCCACCGCCAGCCCCCGGCGCGGCGGTGAGTGCGGCGCGGCGGCGGGCGCCTGGAGGTCACCGGGAATGAATGGGGCGGCGGGGGGGCCCGAGCGGCCGCGGCTGCCCCCGGCTCGGGGCCGCCGCCCCTTCGGCCTCTCTCCGCCCGCGTCCTCCGTCCCGCCGGGCAGCGCGGGGCCCGAAGGCGGTTCCGGGGTGCGAGGGCCGGGCGGGCGGCTCCGTGCCCGGGGACCTGGCGGGAGGCAGGAGCGCTCTCGGTGCAAGGTTAAATACCGGCTGAAGGGCTTTCAGGGCAGGGGTGGTTACTCTTGTGGGGAAGAACCTCTTGGACTCGTCTCTGGGTGAGAGCAGGGAAAGCGATTCCATTAGCGTGAGATTTTGAAGGTGTTTGTGTGTAACTCAGCATTACGAACTGTAGCTGGGGGCAGCTCTCACACCGCATTCGTTTACACCGTCCTCACAAGGCCCAGCCACTGTTCTGACCCGTGGCAAAGTGTTCTGGCTGTGGTGTGTCCAGTGTCGTGCGTGAGCCAGGCTGACAGCGTTAAGCAGCAGTGTAAAGGAGAGTCTGTGCCCCCACTGAAGGAAGAGTAGGAAGAGTGGCTATTTTTTAAACAACAGAAAATGGTGAGAGGTATGAGAGAGCAAACTTATTATGGTCTCAGCCATAGGGCTGGGCACTTAAGTCAGACAGCAGCAAGCTGCAAATCTATCATAAGTTAGGGTTCTTCTCCTTCTTCTTCCTCTCTTCCCCTTATCTCCTTACCTGACCTCTTTTTATCCCATAAACAAGGAGGACGAGAGGGTGCCCTGGAGCCTGTGCAGTGCACTTGTTTCTCTCCCTGTGTCCAAGGAAAGTGACACTTCAAGTCATGTACAAGGAGACACTGAGGCACGAGGGGCAAGCTGGGGGAACTCTTCTTCAGTTCTAGGTCTCCTCAAGTGTTTCTGTGCAGGCTTTTGGAGAGTCAGTGTGGTGAACATATGGGTTGTGGTGATTTGAGGCTGGGTCAGCCCAGCTGGGGCCGTGTGTCAGCGTGTGCTCCAGGGCAGGGCTGGGTGGTTCTCAGCAGCTGTGCCAGGAGTGGAGCAAAAGGTGTGTTTCCTTTCTCAGCCTATCCCTGCTGGAATGGTGTACCTGGGACTGCACCTCCTCCCAGGCTCCTGGGCTCTGTCTGCAGGGAGGCATCACTGGAGGGATTGCTGGGGTTAGGTTCTTGACATCTGGCAGGGAAGATGTGCAGGTGTAAATTACCATAAGAAGCAAGCTGAACTAAAATTGCCTTAGGGGAAAACGAGAACATGGGGTTTTTCTGTTAGTGTAGTAGTTTACAGAAAGGGCTCTTGTCCTTTTCTATGTGACTGGTGCAGTCCAGTTTTATCTGTGAGAGAAGGAACATTTGAACATTGCCCCTCCCAGGAGCACAAAAGCAAGGTTTCACTAGAGCAGTTCTGGGAAGTTGCCTGATATGCCTTCTGGGCTGGTCCTGTGAGGGGAGAAACTCCAGCGTTCCTGAGCGGGAGAGTCCGTTTTATTGGCAGTTACATCTCACGTGATATGGAAGGAGATTAGGAGACTCCCTTTGCCTCTGGGTTGTTAAAATTGAGCAATAAAGCAGTGCTGATGAACAGACACTTAATTTTTGTAATCAAATGTTTTCTGTCAGTTTGAAGTTCTGTTAACCCCGATTTTTCTTTGTGCAGGTGTGTCACTTTACCCAAAGAAGTTCAACTTTTTCATTTCCAAAAATATGTAATATATTTCGGCGGTAAGTTGGAGATTCATATTGTTGTGTAATGGGTAAAGACAAAGATATTGGGTGAACTTGGTGAGCTGTAAAATTTGAAAATAAGTTTATTTGCTCTAGTCGGATAATTCCGTATAGACTGTTGCTATGGTGCTGAGTCTGAATCTAAGTCCTCTGTCTGGGAGAGCAACAAGCAAGGCAAGAATGCCCCAAGAAAACCCACCTGGTTCACTTTGAAAAAGGAGGCATAATAAGAGGGACAAACTTCAACTCCAGGGAACATTAAAAAAATCAGGCCTAAGCCTACCGTATCTTAATGCATCCAGGTGGAGCTTTCACTGATGAACTTCCATAGCGTCATCATGCTACCTGGAAGTATTGATTTAATTTGTAATGTTTAATGTAGCTGGATGTGTAAAGGAAAATTTTCAAATCCAAGTCAGGAATATTTTTCCAGGACTAGGCAGGAGAGGGAAGAAAGTAACAGAATAATTGTGTAACTGGAAGATGAAGACTTCATCTCCAAATGTACACTATATTATCAATAATGTATTCAAAAGGAATACAGTGCGAGCAGGTGTCTCAGAAGACTTCTGTAATCTGGTAAGGGCGTGGAGGGGTGTTATTGTTAGCCAAATGCTGCTCCTAAAAGTCTGCGATCATCAGTACACAGCTGTGCTGCCCTTGCACCATATTCACTGGCTGAAAAGAGTATTTTGATGCCTTCTGTTTTTATTTTAGCCATTTGGTTAAATTTTGTGTGAGGGGATACGAGGAGGAAATGCTTTGAAATGTTTCTGTTTGGGACATCAGGGAAAGTTTGCTTTTAACAATGTTACTCTCTTGAAAAACACTGTCACCAGGTTTCACCATACCAGTATGTCCCACTTGTGCAGCTGCAGTAAGACAGCTAGTGATGAAAAATACCAAGACCCTTTTCAACTTGGTAGAAAAGACTTGAAGAATCTCTATGAAGATATTAAAAAGGTAAGGGATTTTGGTGACTACTCTGGGATGTTGTGATGATTCTGATTTTAATAGCAACCATCTCTTTGGAGGGTAGTTATTGAAAGAATATTCTTTATGTTCATGAACAGCTGTCTGAAACTTGAACTGAAGGCAAAGAGAGCATTTCTGCATATCAGACCAGACTGCAATTTTTGTTTTCTCCTGATTTACACTGCTAGAATAGATCATTTATGTTTCAGTTTACTCATAGTAACTTAAAAAACTACTTCAGCTTGCATTTGGTATAATGAATACAGGCAATAACCTTATAGATGCATGATGTTTTGCTTACACTAGACAGATTGGCTTTGTGACTTTTATGCCGATATATTATTTTCCTTTTTGTAGGAATTACTTGTATCTACAGCAGAACTTAAGGAAATGTGTGATTATTACTTTGATGGGAAAGGAAAAGCCTTTCGACCAATGATTGTGGTGCTAATGGCAAGGGCTTGCAACATTCACCATAATAATTCCAGGTGAGTCGGTCACTTTTAGATATACAGACATATATTGTATTTGAAATGTCTCATTCTTGTGTTCCCAAAAAATATGTCTAGTAACTTTTTGAAAAGAAAAAACTCCTCAGTAAAACCTGAATTTAAGTTCCATTGTGAAGCTGTGGTTTTGTAGTTAGCCGTGCAAAAGGAACTACTGGGTTTATTACATGATTCTATGTGTAAAACTGTGGACTATATTGCAGTTGTAACTGGTGATGGATAAATAACATTGCCAAAGTCTGATATTTGTGAGGCTTTTATTCAATTTTAGCCTCTTACACAAATGGTTTATTAGAACTTGTAATACTCCTCGAAACTGTATGAACTTAATTAAAAATATTTTTCATTTGTAACCACTCATGTAGCTATTAAACTTGTCACAGGTAAGAACTTTGCTGCAAGAAGAGGCTTCCGTAGCCTTTTTTTTTTTTTGTAATTATGCAGAAAAGCCATTAAACAGGTGGCATGATAATATTCAAAGCTGTGAGACATTAAAAACTGTCAGAGATTTTTTTTTTCCCCTCTAGGAGCAAGTTTCCACACTTAATTGTAAGATTCTAATCTTAGAGCTGGTGTAATCCTCATGTTCTTCAAGTTACTTGTCATTTGAAAGCAGTTTTAACTGAGCAGAACATCGTGCTCGCCCCGTACTCTGTGTCACTCTTTGCTCTGGCTGATTGCAAATGCTTCTTTCCACACTTCCCTATCAGTTACATTTGCATTTTGAGGAAAGATGTTGGCCAGAGTGTTCTCTACCTTCCAGCTACGTTTCCTGTCTTCCCGTGTATAGAATTTCAAATATGAAATATTTGGTCCTTTGCCAAAAGTGTTTCTAGACTAATTCATCAGCCTTAAGGGATTTTTCTCAGGTCTTGCTCCATATTTTCCTTAGCGGTAGGTTAATGCCTTGTTGGACTTGATTTCTACTTCAGAGCATGGCATGTACTTTGCTGCTTGTTATGGCATCTCTCCCAGTACACTCCCTTCTGCGTGAATATAATTTTGAAGAAGAAGGCAAAACCTAGTTGGCAGTGTCCTGTCCTGTGTGTGCCAGTTCCTCTTGTTTTAGGAAAACATTGTCCAGGACTAAAGAACTTCATTCCAGCCTGATTCTGTTCTCTGTTCAATACCACTCATTGTCACTGTTTTTGAGGTAGCAAAAGGTACAATATTGGTTATGAGACTCCTCAAGTATGTCCTTTGTCATAGCACTGTTTGGCTTAATATAGCCACGAGTGATCTTGATATGAAAAACAGGAGGGTGATGATGTCACTTTTTGATAACAGAATCATTCTTGATGACTGGCCATCCATGGTGTAATGAAAGGAAGCACAATAAACCAAAAGTTTCTGCTTGAGCTTGGAGGTTCATGCATGTCCTGTTAGGGTGTAATCCCCATGTGATCTACAGCCACCTTCTCCAAGAAAAACCTTAAAGCAATCCCAGCATACATCAGCCATAGTATATCCAGTTCAGCTACAGGAGTGCTGATACCCTTGTGTAGTACTTTGTGAAATCATCAGCATGCCTGGTCCTTGTGGTCAAAAAAGGTAAGTCCAACCAGCTTCAGGGATGGACTGCAAAGGTTATCAGGGAGAGTGAGGGACTTGTGGTCTGCAAATTTATTGGAAACAGGGGCAGAAGGAGCTATTTAAGACAAAGGACAATCTTGCTAAGAGGATGGAAACATAGGAGAATACTCTTAACAACTGGGACAGTGAGTTTTTGGAGCATCCTTCTAGTCAGAATAACGGGAGCAATAGTTTTATTTCATTCTAGTGTAGCATGAGAAGCTTATGAACGAAATTAGGTACTGTACATGCAATACCGTGAAGGCTGGAATTGATGTCATATAGTGTAGGAGGTGAGCAGTGAATCAGAGAAGAAAGAGCTGTAGAAAGAACTGAATTTGCCTTTATATGCTCAAAGCATATTTGCTGTCTTTTGACATACACATATGCTCACGGACGTGTTCTTGTCCACGCGTTGTGCTGTCTTGAAACCACCTGGACCAGTTTTCAGACCTGCCCTATGCCATGAGAATGTGTGATCTCAGGGTTCAAGTGCCACATATGCCTGCGGCAAGTGTTTGCTTTGTAGTAGTTGACTCTCAGCATAGAGCGCTCTGATTTATAGATGCCTGTGTCATTTGGCAGCTTTTGTACATCTGTTGCAGCTTTTGTCAGCACCTCCAAACCATGATGTTTAAAAGCCTTCTCATTAAGCTGAATGTTCCTTATATAAGGACAGACTGAGTCACTATCTCTGTCATGTTGTTTTTAGAATGAAATTTTGAGTAAGGAGAACAGAAATGTTTCAGTAAAGGAAAATAATGAAATCCCAGGGTATTTACCTTCCTCTTCTTTGCCTCATGCCACTTTTCCCCACTTTGTAATTAAAATTCACGTATGTTTATACAAGTCTTCAGTGTACTGCTTTTTGGTTCATGCATGATGACCAATGTCTTTTAAGGGTTGGGTAGGCCATGTGAAAAGAATATACTTTCTTATTGTGGATACCCACTTACTGTGAGCTGATGAAGTTTTATGGGCATTTTCTTCTCTTTTGCTTTTGAGCTTTTTGAAGCAGGCTGGGTTACACCTGCTTTGTCATACATATACTTCTTGTTCACACTAATATCGCTTTCGTTATTGTTGCTTCTTAAAGCAGCATTGCTTCCAGGTTACAAATTGTTCTTCCAACTTATTGCTGTTTGTGTGGAAAATTGTGTATGTAGAGAAGGCAACACTGCAGATTTGTAACTCTGCTACTGACATAGGGGGAAAAAAATACTTGCTTTCTATTCTGCTTCTCCTGACATTTTTGAAGATATTTTTCCTCTTCCAGCTTGTCATTTCCCTTAAAGCATTTTGTCATTCTTTTCCTCAGTTAGTATTGATTCTTTTCCCAGACTTGTTTTTCTTTGTTGAAGCTTTAGTTCCTTCATATGCAATCAGAGATACTGGCCACAACATCTGTAGACTTGTAGGGCGAGCCAATATCCTGTGGTGTTCATCCCTAGCATTTCTTTTGTTCTGCCTCTGGTGTTTGTGTTACTGATGTTGAGTTTCTGCTTCATCTCACTACCGTTCTCAAATGTCATATAACTTGCTGGACACAGCATGCTTTTGCCTGTTTTTTCATCTGTTGTTGTTTTCTGTTTGTTTGTTTTTGTTCTTTTTTGTGCAATACTATTACAAAAGGTAATATTCTTCCTTGTTTGGCTGTTAAAGTAACAGGATGCAACTTTGGAAGGTTATAGGTCCTGATCTTACAAGGCAGATCACGGACACCTTTTTTTCTTCACAGAGCCTCACCAGAGTAGTTGAGACTTCTCAAGTGGATGGAGGGGAACACGCAGGTAGCTCTGCTTACAGTTTAGGGGATATCATCTCTATGTTTAGATTTGAGAAAGGAACGGTATTTAGAATGCCCTCAGCAAGTTAACTGTCTGTCTAGAGTGATGTCACTTCACTGTAGTCATAATAAGGAGAATGACAGTTTTATAAAGCATCTGAACTATTACAAAAAAATACAAATGTGTGAAGCATTCAAGTTGTTCTGTGCTGGTATGTTGATATTTTTCCCTTGAAGATCCAAGTGTCAGAAGTCCAGCCTTGAGTCCTTAGGTCCCTTGGGCAATGGCTTTTTACTTAACGATAGCAACTTACCTTTGTGCAAGAGTGAGAATTGCTGTAAAGAGTTTAAGCGGTGGTCATGCAGACCTTCAATTTCACACATCCTCTGGCATTTCTTCACATACCTGTGTGCAGAATTTCACAGAATTATCACGTAGCCTGACTGGACCTAATGTTTCTGTTTCAGGTGTATTCTCCAGAGGTGTTTGCCAATAGTAGTTGTTATTTCTATTTCTGCAGCAAAATGAGAGAGACAGACAAATAAGAAAAGGCCAAATAACTACAGAGGTATCTCAATAGAGAAAATAGTGAGCACAAAAGATTTAGGCGGAAAAAGGGGAATAAATCCATCAGAATAGTGCAAGAAATATTTAAATATAATGACCTGGCCAAACTTCAAAGAATAATATTTCCTAAAGATATGAGGACCTGCCAGCAACTTTAGTCCTCTTCTATTTCGTTTCTCCAAACCATGGTTGTCAGATGCCTGTACTGTGCGCTGGTTTTCAGCTGTTCTGTAATTTGCTCCCATGTTAATGCATCCGTTCTCTGCATTTCCCCCAGTTTGCAGTACCCTTCTGTGTCACAGGCTGTGTTCCTCAAATGTTTGTTTCTTTCAGCTACAGGCACTTAACAGCAAAAACTGAGGAGAGTGGTCATAACACAGAAATTTTGCAAGTTCTTTTGCAACGTTTCCTGTCTTTAAGCTAGCAATATTTAATTACTGGCAAACACATTGCAAAGCTCTTTGTTGCAGACTATAAATACTGTTTAAATACTGTTTAGTGCTGGTTTGAGTTCCTCCTCCCCGCCCCCCCCCCCCTTTTTTTTTTTTCCTGAAGAGGGATATTTGGAGGGAGAGGTGTGTTTGGCTTTGGTTTTAACCTGTAAGATCAGCCTTGATCTTGTTCAGTGTGAGACAAGTTCCGTAATGGAAAAGACCTCAGGGTACTGTAGGTCTGTAAAAACTTATTGCAGAATCAAGCAGGGGGTCCTACTGAAAAACATAGAACACGATCAAGGACTTGAAAATGAATGTAATGCATGTGTAAAAAAGATTGACGTACAGTTGTATAAAAATTTTGTGTAACCATATATCGTCTTGAGGTGCCTTTACTTTGAGAATGACCTAAAATGGCATCTTTCCACTTAGTGGACTTGTGGGGACCTAGTTATCTATTGACTTGAGTTACTGCTACTTTTTGCTTTTGTTTTGCAGGCAAAGCAGAATGAAAAATGGCAGGGAATCAGAAGGATCCCATTTCTTGTGTGTTTTGCCTAAAATAGGCATGCTCTGTTTCAGAATTACTGTCAGAAGATGTTTGTAGGAAACTTATAAAATTTTTTGCCAGAGATGGGAAGAACCTTGCTTGAGACCTTACAGAAACAGTAGTTTAAAAAAACCCAACCTCTTCAGGGTAAATTATGATGTTTGATATAACATTCTGGGAACCAGACACATGAACCATGAGAATTCCTATGCCATTTTTAGTCATTGTCAGAGATGAAATGCACTATAATGCAGAACTCTTTGAAAACCTGCTTTTGAAGTGTCTGTCCTTGTGCTGTCCTCATACTACTGAAAGATTTTGGTGTGTCGGTGAGTGTTGCCATTTACTGCTACTTCCCAGCAGGAAGTCCAGTCTGCTGACATAATTAAAGAAAAAGGGAGTCCCCAAAAGGAGACCAGTGCATGAAAGAGGCTGGAGACCTTTACAGTTTTTTTGAAGGTAAGTTCTCCTACTTAGTAAAAATAGTTTATTTTGGAAAACTACTTACACTGAACTAGCATTTGACTAAATTACTAGTCCACAGTAAAACTTACTTTCAAACAACCGTGAAGGTTTCCAGCTCTTACTTTCTGTTGTTTAAAAGCCACGTTTTCACAGCCTATGAGCCACACATCCTGCTATTGTTCAGGATGTAGAACTCCCACCGACAGCAATGCAGTGTTCTGCATAGAGGTAGGTGTCAGAACGCAGTGTTATGTCAGCAGACTGCAAGATGTTCTTTCATTTTGTGATTAATCACTGGATTTTAACAGACATAGGCAATGCAAGAAGATTTTAAATTCCCTTGTTCTGAGCTGAAATGATTGTCTTTTATTTGTTCTTTTTCTGTTCTGCTGGAAAAATTGTGATTTGCTCTGTTACCTGTGTACCGGAAGTAAGGCATATCAGAAGGGTTTTTTTGTTTTGGTGTTGGTGGGTGTGGTTGGTTGGTTTTGTGTGTGGTGGTTTTTTTTGGTTTTGCTTGGTTTTGTTTGGTTTGGTTTTTGTTTGTTTCTTGTTTTGTTGGGTTTCTGGTGTTGTTTTGTTTTGTTTTTTAACATCCACGTGGGCTCCTTACAGCCGTAAGGCAAGGCTGACTGGGATAGCCATTTCTGGGATCCTGCATGCAACCTATGATGAAAACGGGTAGAGAAAAAGATGATACTAGAGCAAGGCAGTGGCAGTTGGATACTGGGGTAGATGGTACTTTGTGTGAGCTAAGTCGGCTCTTATGTTCAATTTTACCAATCTTGATCCCTAGATAATTGTTTCTATGTTCTTCCATTACCTTCTTTTCACCTGGTATAAAAAATAAAGTAGGTGTGAACTACTGAGACTTGAATCATCAATGTTAGATCTTCCCAAAGGCTGAATTTCAGGAAGTGTTGGGTAGTTGGTGTTTACAGTCCTAAAGTGATTGCAGTATAATTCCAGCTAATTCCTCAGGCTTTGGAAGAACCTCTAAGATCTTAAGGTAATCAGAAAAGATAAAGGATAAGATCCCTGAGTTATGCCTTTCAGATGTAGAATGCAGGTTTTTGTGCCTGCTGGTCTCTCCAGCTGGCTGCTCTGTAGAGTTCACCAGCTTTGAAGAGTTTGTGATGCTGTGTCTTACAGGTGGAGCAACACAGAGATAATGAAAACTTTAAAACTCTTCTACAAAACTACCTGGAATTCTTTTCTCTGCTGTTTTCCAGACTTCCATCTCCTTGGAACCAAGCATCCTTGCTGCTGTGCTATTTATTGCAGTCTGGATTTAGAGGGATTAGAGTCAGTAACTCTGGAGTTTTGCAGTACTGTTAATCCAGCAAGGCAGAAACAGGCCGCATAAGGATGGAAATTTCCCATTGCAGTTACTGTACTAACGTGACCTTACTTTCTCTTGTCTTCCTAATTCCAGGTTTGAAAGATGGCGTTCAGACCATGGAAAAAGTGCAACAGCTGTTTTCAGAGAAACATTTTTAGTTTGGTTTTAGTAGAGATTTCTTTTAGTGTATTGCAGCACATATAATCGATTTAATTATTTGACAGTTCTTGTCTTTTTATTTTAGGGAGGTGCAAGCAAGCCAGCGCTCTGTGGCCATAATTGCTGAGATGATCCACACAGCTAGCCTCGTTCATGATGATGTCATTGATGATGCAAATTCTCGCAGAGGAAAAATGACAGTCAATCAAATCTGGGGAGAGAGGAAGGTGAGTTTGCTATTATGTGCAAGACTTGCCTTCGAGTTTCAGCAGAGCACAAATACCTGGGGGGGTTGTCACATTACTGTCCTTAGGCACAGGCTCGGGATATGCCAGGAAAAGTATGCAGAGGTGTGTAAAGATTGTGGGTCAGACAAATGTGTGTTCCTTTTCTGAACTGCTGGAAGCATTACATAATGTCTGATTGCAGTTTGATTCTTACTGATTTTACATTCCCTATGCCATTCTCTGCAGTGCTGTTGGAATACTTTGAATTTGTACCTCATCCAGAACTCTATAGGTTACCTTGATTCAGTAGTAAATGCAAAAAGGTTTTCAGTCAGCATGAAAACTTTTTGAGAGAAGTGTTTCTTCAGATAGCATTAAAAGGAAGGTCTTAGTCAGAAAATGCAAGGAGATGAGTACACTGCCGATGCATCAGAACCTATCATGGCAATTCAGAGCTGACATGGCATAACAGTCACAACAAAATGGTCAAATAGAGAAGTAATGTTCAAAAAAACTTCACAGGTAAACGTATTCAGATGTTGCAAACAGGGAGGACAGTGCTGATATAGAAAAATATAAACAGCACTATAAGACAGGGATTAAAAAATGGTTCCAATTTTAATATTTGGTTATCTTCTGTTTTCTCTCTGTTACAATGAGATATGTATGCTTTGTGTAGGAAGATTATGTGATGTGAGTAGACCTGCCAAATAAAGGAAATTGTATTGTCTGTACCAACAGGAAAAGACTTAGAAGATAACTTACTTTTTCTTTTTTTTTAGGCTGTTCTAGCTGGTGACTTCATCCTTTCAGCTGCTTCCTTAGCTTTAGCACGAATTGGAAACACTACTATCATCTCTGTTCTAACTCAGGTGATTGAAGATCTGGTGCGTGGTAAGGTCTTTTTCTATTTTTATCTTCAGATTTGCTTGCCTAAGCAGTAAACCCACAAATAAAAACTCCCATCTGTGCAACTTTTTAGGTGAATTCCTCCAGTTGGGTTCCAAGGAAAATGAGAACGAGAGATTTGCTCACTACCTCGAGAAGACTTTTAAGAAGACTGCGAGTCTTATAGCAAACAGTTGTAAAGCAGTATGTACGTCTGTCTCTTCTAAAGTTAACCTACCATACTGTAAGCTTCACAGCTAAAGTCCCAGTTACTGCGGTTTTCTCTGGAGACCCTCCAAAGCAAACCCTTAAAATGGTATTCTGCCAGAATGTGAATGGGTTTGTGATTGTGCATTTTATCACAGTTCAGCTCTGTAGCTCCCAGTATTGCTTCTCACTTTCTTTTCTGTTTTATATTCATACACAAATTTATTGTTAATCTCATTTGGATCAGAATAAGGTTCACAGTGGCAGCCTTAAATTTATTAAATTCCGCAACATTGAGATAGTGTTTTTAATCTCAGTTGATAATTCTTGAGCCTATAATTTAAGTCGTCTTTGACGTCTGATTCCACTCCTTGATGCCGTGTGGGACCTTAAATGATAACAGTGGGAGGAAACAGTTGTTTATACTCTACACTGTAAAAGAACAGAAGCATGTGTTTCTTGATTTGTTTGGGGTTTTTAATTATCAATTGCTATATCCAACCCCATCTCTCATTCAGTTCTGTTACTTCATTACAAAAAGAACCGATTGAAGATGATATTCGTATTCAAAAAACCATGGTTAGTTTTAGTGCGGAAAATGGAGAAGGTGGGCAATAATCTCACACCGAGGTGTGTTGTTTTTTTTATTAAAGGCACTATAACTGGTGTATCCTATAGCAAGAGGGAGTTCTAAGCGAATTAGACTGAAAATCTGTGCTAGTGTTAGTCATCTTCCTTTGTTCTTGGAGAACTGGTACATTTGTGCAATAGACAGCAGTTGAAAATTGCTTAAATCAAAAGGATCACACAGAATCAGAGACATAGATTTTGTTGGAAGGGAAAATATCTTTCATTCTAATTGGAGGAAAGCAATTAAGTCTTCTGGATTGCTCATATTAATAGCAATATTACCCTGGCAAGAATTTCCCTTCGCAAGTCTCCATTTATATTAGTGGCCAACTGGACTAGTAAGGAACATCACATTATTCTGCTACCCCAATAAAAACATACAAGTTTTTGTATTCACTTTGACAGTCTTCCTAAAAGAACCTTCACAGATAGAAGAAGAAATCACCTCACTGGCTGGATTCTCCTTACAAATGTGCTATTTTGAGGTTTTTCCTTTTCATAGCTCATAAGGATTTAAGAGCTTCCCTCCAGGTTGTGCCTGTGATGTTGCTGTTTGGCTGCTTTTCCTTTAGTGGTTGGTCTGAGTTGTTCTATTGCCAAAGTGCTGGAATTTTATATGCAGTAAAATTTGTGTTATAAAGGAAAAACCGGAGAGGGGTCTGTCTTTATGGCAAAATCATACTTATTGCATACAGTAGCAATGACTCATATGTATATGCCTCTCTCAGTTTCTTTCTGCATGGACTAGGAGAACTCTACTGATACCAGTAAAAAGGGGAATTTTTGTTGGTTTTTTGGGGGGCGGTGGGTGTTGTTTTTTGGTTTTTTGTTGTTGTTGTTTAGGTGGTTTGGCTACTGAGGAAAAGGATGGAATCAGATGGGAGTTTTCAGTAGTGAAAATTATAAACAGGATCATCAGTTCTAGCTTGAAAGCAAATTCACTTGGGGAATCAAGTATTCACATTTTCAGGGACAAAGCAAAGGAGAGACATTGTTTTCAGAACATCAGTTACAACCAGGCTAGTGTGCCATTACGAACAGTTCAGTTCCTGTTAATGATCAGAAAAACCAGTGGTTTGTATTTGTGCATAAATAAAAGTTACTAACTGGAAAGAAGATGTCAAACAAGTTCAGGTGGCATCTTAAGAATTCTATAGAGTCATGCTTTAGAGATGGAAGAGTAGAGTATTCCTGGAAAAATGTCTAAACAAGGTAATAGTCTGTCAACGCTGGTTAGTCACTCTGTTAGATACCTTCTGCATTTAAATCAAAAGTCCTTTAAGTTAGCAAAATAATTTTTAATGGACAGAACACTCTGTTCAAGATGTTGGAGCCATCCCAGTCTCTAGTTTATTTCTACAATAGTTCTGCATGGGGGAATGTTACCGAAATTGCAGTCAAAGTGATACGTTGCAAAAGGAAATGGTGGCAGATGGCCCAGAGGGCCAGGGAAGCCTTAGTTACTGAAAGGCATTTTTCAGAGAAACATGAGAGGTGACTTTGGTTCAAGAATTCAGAAACAATAAAGCTGAAGTGGAATTTCTATTAGTCATCAGGCAAGCTGGAGATGGCAAAATAAGCTGAGCAGGTTCTCTTTCTGTCTTTTTTTAAATCCTGCTGTAATGTGAACTCCTAACCTTCCCAAAGCTGTTTGTATTTTGCATAGCATACTTTCAGAAGAGGGATTAAACCATGCTTGCTTTGAGATAAGTGTAAAGTTGGACTAGAGATTCTTGATCATTAGGAGAAAGCACGCAGCCTCCTCGTGTAAGGCGAGGCTGCGTCAAGCCTTAGGGACTGAAGAAAAGGAACAGTCTGCAGATCCGGATCTACCTGTGAGCTCCTGCTTTAACTAGTTCATAGTTTGGTGTGTGCACAGGGCTCCATCAGAAGAACCTACCAGGGTGTGGAACTGGTGTCCAGGAAAATAAGGCCTCTGATCCCCTCAGCCCAAGTAGGCATGTGGGGCACAAGGACATCCAGTGACAGATGTACGGTAATAGCATCAGTAGTATCAGGTATTATAGTCAGCCAGTAAATTTCCTTATTTATTATTTAAAATACAGTAACTCTTTGGGGGGTATTTCTTCTTCATAACATTTGCTATGAAAAATATTAGAGTAAATATATAATAAAAGTACAATTCTTCATAAACAAGTACTTGGTTAACATGTTAAAATATTAATTACTTGAGGAAAGGTCAAATGTGTGAAGGTGCAGACTCAGGACAAGATAGTTGTCTGCTGGGGCTGGGTAGATCTCTTCCTCCCAAGAGTAGTTACCAGAAAGGATTTGAAGAGCCTGGAGAAGAAGTGAGCGCTGAGCCCTGCAGCAGTGAGTGTGGCTGCATTGCTACCGGCGTAGCCAGCACATCCAGGGAAGTGACTTCTCCTCTGTTCAGCACACGTGAGACCTCAAGGCGGGGCTCCCTCCTACCAGACAGATGTTCACATTGTGGAGTGAGATGAGCGAAGGGCCACTATGATGGCTGGGGGCTGGAGCAGGTGATATGCCAAGAGCTGGTTTTAGTGTGGAGTAGAGAAGGCTCAGGGGGAATCCTCTTGCTGCCTCCAGCTGTGTAATAGGAGGAGGTAGAGAGGATGGAGAGATGTGCAGTGAAAGGACAAGTTGTACCATGTTAAAATTCAATTAGCTATTAGGAAAACTTTCTCCATGAGGTTGGTCAAATGCTGGAACAGGTTGTCCAGACAGGCTGTGGGATCTTCATCCTTGGAGATGCTCAGAATTCAAGTGGACACAGCCCTGAGCAACCTGATCTAGTAGTGAAGTAAGCTCTGCTTTGAGCAGATGGCTGGACCAAATAATCAGAGTTCCCTTCCAACCTAAACTATTTTGTGATTCCACTGGAAAGAGGAACAGTGCTCCTGTCTGGAAAAACGGTGGATGAGCCATGAATGAGAAGGCAGGATCCTGACTGCTTCAGAAGATGGGCGTGGAGGAAAAAGGCTGGAAAAGGGGAAGATTTTGGAGCCTTTTCCTTTCCATAGTGTCCGCAGATGTAGGAGTGTGAGAGCAAATATCTCTTGCACTGTTGGTACAAGCCTACCCCTGCCCAGCAGCAGGTTTTCCTCTCTTACAGGGCACTGGTATAGACATGCAAGGGCTTTCAACTCCTGCTGCTCTATTCTCACATGATAAATAACGGAGCAGGATGTACCTGCCCGGAGCTGATGACAGAATATTTTATAGATGTGAAATTCAGTAAAGAGGCAAGATTGGTTTATAGTCTCTCATGTAACATAAAATAATAGAAATGATTTTTTATTTTAAAAAGTGTGTTTGAAATAATGCCAAGCAGATTGACTTGCTTTACTGAATTCAAAGAACCTTTCTAAAGAATTTGTTCCACTTGGTATTAGGAAGGATTTTTCATCAGGATTTAGTGGAGGACAAGTCTGACTTCTTGCAAGATTAAATTTGTAATCAAGCCAGTCATATCAGGGGAACTATAGGATGTTTTCCAAGGATGAGCTTTATCATTTAAACATATATCACAGAATCACAGAATGTTTGGGGTTGGACTGACATTTTTAACCCGATTTTCGTTTGTCAATGCATGCTGGTACCCCAGTATGGCTTCAGTTAAACCATCGCTCTGAGAGCAAGCGGCTGGCAGGAAAGACTGCGTGTCTGCATCCCAGCGCGTGTCTAGGCGGGGGCAATAATCCACACTGGAGAAATTGGCTCCTGAAGGAACTCCCTGGTAGATAAGACCCAGTCATGTTGCAGGTTTATGATGTGGCCATGGTCAGAGTGTTGCTCACTTGAGGTGTGATGGGCACAGCAGTCTCCTGGATTTTTAATTTTTTCTTTTTTTTGTCTTTGGAAATGTTCGTAACCTGCATAGGAGCCATGAAGGTCTTCTCTTGCAAAGATGCAAGAATTAGTTTTGCATTTATGTATTTTGCTTATGTTACGTTTTGTAACTCGGGCTCCTATTTTTTTAAACATACATGTACTGCTGCGATTCTCTATATAGGTAATGTCTGTGTCCCCAGAAAACTCCGCACCTATAGGAATAGCTCCGCTCTGACCTTTCAGATTAAATGAGAAAGCTCTTCTCTTTACATGGCACTTCCTTGCCCACCTACCAACTCGTGCCCACTCTGACCCTTGGCCACTAACCAGGATCTTGTCACTGTTCTACTGAATTCTGTATTTTAATTCTTCATATAAAATGCAGTGGTAGGTAAAGATTTCATTGAAACAAGGTGGATGTAGTCCTCCTGCCTTGCTGATGTTATTTGATTTATATTACAGAAACAACCAAAAGTTTGCTAGGTATGGTACAGCAGTAGAAAACATTAGCTCTTTGGGGCAAATACTACTATTTAAGAGACAAGCATCAGAAGGAAGATAAAAGGGGAAAATGTTGTAGTTTAGTAGTCCCTAGCAATGTCTATTTAAATATCTCATATTAATATTTGCAGCTCACTCTGTTTTAATAGCCTTCAGGATTTTGTGTGATTAGACATAAGTAGCATTATTTTCCTGCTATACGATCCTCCTCTTCTAAATAAAATTGGGAAATGTGAGATGCTGTTAATGCCTTAGGCATCCAGATTCCTCTGGGTGTTAACTATTATCCATGGATGCCGGTTATGAGTGGGAACTGTTCTGATGTTCAGTTACAACATGCACTGATGCATGAAATAGTCTCTAATTTTGTGCGAGTTGCAACGCATTTATTAGTATATAATGTTTTTTCTCATTTCCATCTTCACCTTCAGTGCTACTACTGGACTTGCTTTTAGTTTGGGATTGGTTATTGTTGTTTTTTGTTTGGTTGGTTTTTTAATTATCCTACCTTACATAGTCTTAAAGAGAAGGTTTTATATATGTATACATATTTTATGTTGTGTGGTTTACCTAGCATGTATTTTCAGTCTTACATTAAGTAAAATGTATCTTCACTCCTGTGAGTCACAGCACATTTGGAACGTCTGCAGTGAACCAGGATGGATTTTTGTTGCCTGTTCCTAATTGCTTTATTGAAGGCTGAAATAAATCTGAGTATTTAAATATAACCAACCTCATTTTGCAAAGTGTCTAATCAATATATGCATGCAAAAGCATAAATGCCCTTGCTTCAAAGCAAGATATTAAGTCTCAAATCTTAGTTTGTGTCCAATATTTTAGCTTTGTGGAGTTTATTCAGCAAAACTTTTTGTTTCTCAAGTAGTCGATTCCTTTATCTGTACTCAAAAGATTTTATTTTTTATCTCGGTTTAGTGATAACTTTTGTTTAGCTTGGTATACTTTCCTTATTCACTGACTTGTCTTTGCCACTAATTATCCCTTGATACCTCTGTCTGCAAGCTAATCAGCTCATCTTCCTGAGCAATTCAGTTATAGTTAACATCACCCTTAAAAATAATCTTCCTTATCTCAACTGTCCCTCCTATACTGGGTGCAACACATAAAGTTTTGTGAATCTTTTATGAGGCATATAATGTCCATTTATCTCTTGTCTGACCTCCAATTATCTCCTGGCTGATTTATATATGTAATAAATTTAATTCCCCTGTCACTGGACTGTGGATGACTACTAGCCTGCATGTGCAGTGCATCCACGTTTCTTCTCTCTTCATCCTTGCATTATAATTTCTAAGTCTGATAAATATTTAATAAAGCTAATCTCTTTCCAGCCCTGAACATATTTTTAATACTGCACTGCTCTTCAGCCTTGTTTTCTAGTAAGCTTGGCTGTTTGTGTGTATCCGTGAACTGAGATAAGCCAGACTGTGCTAGTGAGTCAGCTTATTTTCCTTTCCCAGATCCCTACTGTCCATGCTTGCCATGTCACACCTGTGGTCAGAGACTAAAAGTGGATGCTGACTAAAGCTTTCTATTTACCTGGCTTTTTTTTCTTTTCAGGTCTCAATTCTAGGCTGCCCTGATCCCAAAGTTCATGAGATTGCATACCAGTATGGAAAAAATGTTGGCATAGCTTTTCAGGTAGTGCTTTTGTTGAACTTAAGGGAATCTAAAATCTAGACTTTTCCAAACTGCCTTTGAAATCAAAGTCTTAATCCTTTCTATAAATCTTCTCTTAACAAAGAGTATTCTGTGTTTAGTTCTCATTTAAAAAAAATATAAAGTTTTAAAATAATCTGTATGTTTATCTCTTCCCAGCTAATAGATGATGTGCTGGATTTTACATCATGTGCTAACCGTCTGGGGAAACCAGCAGCAGCAGATCTCAAACTCGGATTAGCCACAGGCCCTGTCTTGTTTGCCTGTCGACAGGTAAGTCAACAGCAATCTATTTCCTCAAAGCAAAAAGTGTTCACTGCTCTTCACAGCACACCCAGAGGTCCAGCTGAACACGTGAAGTCAACAGTGTAAGTGATGAGCACAGCCTGGGCAGGTGTGAAAAATCAATGTGTTCCAGATCAGCTGGATTCAGTTCTTTCAGGCCAAGAAACAGCTTACTACACAAGTCCTCTTAACATCAGGTCCTTGTATCAAAAGCAGAACTAGTGTTCTTTTGCTGCCTTAGTTCAAGTGCTTCACCTTCGCAAAAGGGCAGGTATTCAGAGAGTTTTTGCATGTTTTCTGCAGGATATTCCAAAGTATTTTCTTGCTTATGTTCTGGGCTTTGTATCCATCCCAAGGCCAAGAACTTAAATCTGCCTAGCTTTTAGGTGGGCACCTCTGTTTATTGGATTTGATCTCTTCATCTCATTGTCCTCGAGTCTTATCCAGTTATAAACACTGGAAGCTCTCCCTTCTGAAGGTAAATGTAATAGTAGTTGGGATAACAGAAAAAGGAGTATCATAAATAAAATAAGCTTAGAATTGGTGAAGATTTTTAGTGGAGGAGTACAAGGAAAAGAGAAGTACCAGCAGCACCAAAAGAAACACTGAAATTAGTGCTAATCCATAAAAGGGGAAGAAACTAGTTTAATGTACCTTGCTCAAGCTTCTGGTTCACCCGAGGAAAGATTTGGGACTCAGAAAGCAGTCCTTCCTACCAAACTTCACAGTATAATACAAAACCTGGCACAACTAATTCCAGTAGAGCTCTAGTCTCTGATCTTTCATTGGAATTGCTCAGAGCTTGACATGGGGAAAAATGTTAACTCATTGGGAAAAAAAAAAAAATACAACTTCATGACATTTACTTCTCCCTGTTTCTTAAGGAGCCTGGGGTGGAGGGAGGTGGAACATACGTATGTGTTTATTTCCTCATCCCTTGCGCATTTACAAGGACACGCGTCTCAGAGAAGACAGGAAAGCAAAGAGCATCAGGCACTTAAGAATGCAGACGAGTGCATGCTGAGAGCAATCTCCTCCATGTTCTCAGTTCCTCCCCACAGACTCATCTGGGGGATTCAAAAACTTATGCTTGAATCATTATTTCAGAATTTGTTGATAAGCAGCAGGATCTTGTTAGTCATCAGCAACTGGAGTTGTCTAAAGAACAGCGAGAGACTTAGGCACAGAAAGAGGTGCAACTGTGAAATGGTTGGTTTGTTTGTCTGTTAAAGCTATTTGTAGAGAGAAACAAGGACATGTTGCAAATACTCTGATTTTGGGAGAGAATGGGTGACACTGTCTTGTGGGTGTTGAATATTCCAATTTTTTAAATTAAAACTATTCTTTTATTCATTTGTCTGGGTTGGCTGTCTCTGACTTCCAACTTCATCTATCATTTAATTAGCCTTAGAAGAGAAATGAGTTCATAATACGGAAATACAAGAAAAGAAAATCAGTTCTATTTTAAAATCTTACTTATTCTTTGTAGGTTGCTTTTAAATGCTTTTCCTCATTGATAGATGGGAAGTGTTATCTTTTTGCATTGAAAGATAACTTGACCACCTTGTAAAGTTTTCCACATTAACTGGAAGGCTTCTTTGCTGAAAATTTCCTGCTGTTTTCAAGAAACTGGAAGAACAGCACTACAGACTTAAGTGATACATAAACAAAGTATAAGTGCTAAAAAAAAAAATTGGAGCTTCAACAGACGCTTATCTGTGCTGCTACTAAAACATGTTTCATCTATTTGTATCTGAGAATAAAAAGTCCTGAGCCAGGATGTGCAGATAGCCCAAAATGTAATTGTTAGCTTCAGGCTGTCTTTTATCTTGAAATTAATATTACTGCTATCCTGCACACTCTTCAGTATATCTGCTAATCCTCATGCTGTCTTCTTGACAAACATACTTTAGTTCTCAATGTGCTCTGAATTTTCAGTGACAGCTGCCTTTTCTTCTTGTCCTCTCCCCTCCCTCTGAAATATATCCTTATGCATTAGAATATTAAGGAGAGGACTTCATACAAAAAACGTTTGGCTTGATGCAAGGCCTATTTATTCAGTATTTATAGTTCACTCAGTAAAAAAAATAAGGAATACACTAGTATATGCTAAGTCTAAAGCCACACTTAAACTAGTAGAGCAGAAGAATGACAGTTTAAGCATTCTTGTAAATGCTTATATACTGCCCATTAAATCTGTGGAACTGCTAATAACAGCTTTGCATTACAGGTTTGGGGATTTTTATATCCTTTAGTGCTTAAATGTAAAAAGTGAAAACATATGCATCATATATTGATGTAAATAGGAATAATATGAAAATGGATTACATGAACATTGTAATTAAATTGTCATTACATGGGAAGAAAGCTAGGAACTAGAGAAAGCCAAGTATGAATCACTAATAAGCTTCTAAATGTATCTTCCCGGAAGACTGCCTATGAGTAATAGGGAGATGTCACAACACTGAGGAACACCACTTGGTTCCTAACAAGTTCATAGAGTTTCAGGACCAAAGGTGTGCAAGGAAAGCAGATCATTGTTTACAAGCGTATGGCAAACTTCCTTTGGCTATAACCCTTTCAAATAAGATGAACAAACAACTCTTCCCTTTAAAAATAATTCTTCTGCAGAGAAGCTGTCTTGAATTGTAGTCTTTGTTAAGCACCAGGTTTTTCTACTTCTGGACTGTCTGAAGAAAGTGCCTGCACATTTAGATAAGTGACAACTGACTTTAGTTATCTACCTGATTTGTAGGGACTTGAGTAACTACGAGTCCAATGTGATTGAAGACAAAATACATCACAGTTGTTATTTTTCTCTTATTTAAAAAAAAAAATATCTGTCCAGAGCAATGAAAATCATAAGTAGATGTAACAGTCAAGGGTATCATGAAGGATTTTACAGGTTCAACTCTACAATATAGATATAACAAACCTCCCAGGTTCTCTGTTGTACGTGTGGGGGAAGAGGTGCTGCTTCTAGGTGTGCCAACACCACCCTTTGTTCGTGATACAGGAATACCTGAGCTAGATTACACACCTGGAAGTAGCCACATCAGAAAGCGCCATGGCAAGTGCTGACTTTTGTTGCCAACTGCCTACAGCTAACAGAGCCAGCCAGTTTAAGTTTTAAATGCTTGGGCTTTCCTGTGCAGATTATGGGCATTAACCTACAGCTATAGCTGTAGCAACAACAGTGGCAGGGGAAGAGGTCTGTGCTTTGGTTTCTTTTTGACCTTAGCGCAGCAGGCAGCTACACAGAAAACGACTCCTAAACATACAAAACCTTCTCTCCTTGTGCTTAGTTTCCAGAAATGAATGCTATGATAATGAGACGATTCAGTAAGCCAGGAGATGTTGAACGTGCACGGAAATATGTGTTGCAGGTAGGACTGATACCAAATATTTAATTCCTGAAGTGCTGTCCCTGCTGAAGTCTGTCTGAAAGTCATTGCCTCTGAAGTAAACCAGTAGGGCTGCATTTTCAAGTCCAAGTGAAGTTGCGTGCTACGTGCAATACCCAGTTAGTACTCTTCAGCTATCTTACTGGCACAGTGTTTTAGCAGAAATGCTAGGTACTGAAGCACTCTTTTTCTTCTTTTTTTCTCTCCAATAGCATAAAATCCACATAATTAAAAAAGCTCATGCATGAACTCAGTTCCTTCAGCTGAAGAGTAGCTGTATCCAACAACTGGTGTAAGCAGCATACAATTACCAGTCAGTCTTGTAACTGCAGTGCACACTCCATATCAGTTTTAATTGATTCCAGTCTGAAAAGACTGAATAATTGTCTGTGCAAAATGAAAACCTATTTATTTTTTCTGGAGACCATGGGTTTTTTGTATATCTCAATTTAAGGGAGGATGGGAGGTGCTAAACCATTAGTTTCTAATCCTGCTGAATAATATGTTATTAATACCAGTGTTGTATTGTAATTATACTTAAGTTTAGCATGCATCAGGTTTAGTATTATGAAGCTTTGGGGAAGAGATGTAGGATCCAATGAATATAGAATTTCCCCTTCAGAATATAATTAAGTGTTCAGGGTACTTACTACTGACTTGGAAACTTCCCCTGTAACTGGAAGAGGCAAAAGGCAGGAGGGAGGCTGACCAGTTACCCATTGCCTTTAACTGTCTTCTTACACAAGAGTGATGGTGTGCAGCAAACAACCTACCTCGCCCAGCGCTACTGCCATGAAGCTACACGGGAAATCAGTAAACTGCGGCCATCCCCGGAAAGAGAAGCCCTCATTCAGCTGACGGAAATGGTACTCATGCGAGACAAGTGAGAGAACTCCTTCCACTTATTCTGGCAGCTACTTACCAGACTGTGCCTAAATTTACTTCAAAAGTTATTTGCTTCCAACACAGGCTACCAAAAATTATTTTTTTAAAACAACAACTTTTTTTTGGAAGTTCTACTTTTTTTAAAAAAACAAAAGTTTAAAGTGTTTTATTGTGGGGAGCCATACAATTCAGAGCAAATCAAATTGTGCTGTACAATTGTTTTAGTGGGGGCTATTAATGGTGGGTGGGCAGGGAAGATGTTTACATGTTGATGCACAAAGGCCACAATGAGAATAAATATAAATCAGTGTATGAGAACTGAAGTTGCTCCAAATTTCACTTGTTCACACTAATAAACAGAGCATGCATGTTACTATCTGGTAAACTCCTGCAAAGAGAGATGTCTTGAATGCTTTCCTGGCTGTTAAACCTGGAATTGTATACATGGAAATTGGTTCATTATAAAAGACTATATGTAGACTTGAATTGGTTACATGCATACATGAGAAGTTTTCCAATTCATATGAAATACAGATATGTTATTGGTTGCTACTTGCTAGCAGTTAACAAGATGCAGAATTTGAGATTGCTGCAGTTAAAATGAAAGGCTCAGTATTTCTAACTCAAACTAAAAATGAAGGATTCAACAGCCAGTCAAAGCTTCAATTCCCTCACCTTCCATCACTCATTTATATTCAGTACCATCCCAGAAGTCAGCTTTGAAGTCCCTCTTACAGGAACCTTCCAGCACTACCACATTCCTTGTCAGGTTACTTAAGCCACAGAATCTGTAGAACAGGGCAGTACCTCATCTCTTATCTCCACCTGTGGTCCCTTAACATGCTGGCTGAACACATCACTCCATTCCCTGGAAACAGAATCCACATCCTGTCATGTTTGTTCCCCTTTGTCACATTTTGAGGGACGCCTGCCCTCTCTGCTCAGCTGGGCACAGCACCAAGCCACATCTAGTTTCCACTAAGAAATGGCAGTTGCAGATGGTGTCCAACTTGCTGCATCTAGATCGCTAGATACACTCAAGAATCCTTGCCAAAATTAATTTTGGGAGAAAATAACTTTTTAAGAGTATGTATAAGTGTGTAATTCAGATTTCATATCTAATTTATTTGCCCTCTGTCAGTGGTAAAGTCACATTACAAACATTTGCTTTTTATAGTACATCGCCTGGGATAACACAGCCGGGATTTTGCTACGTTAGCGTTCCAAACTTCTTTGCCAAGCCAACCAACAAAGTAATGGACAAGACCTTTGGTTCACTTATATATTTATGAATGGAAAAAGTCAATGTAAATTTACTCATTAAAAAAACTTGGGTACAAATTACACATACATAAGACCACCCATTTTTTGATTCACATGGACACCTTAGACCCGAACAACTCATTGTAATAGACTTTAGTGAGAATACTCCAGGTAAAGATTACAACAATTGGAAGCATCTTGGATTTTTAAAAAAGTATATTTCAATACATAAGTTTGTATGCATGCTTTAAACAAATATAGTTCAAGAATGAGCAAAGAGTCTAAACAAAAAGTAATATGACCAGCACTAACATTAAACTTCTCATCCAGATTTTAATATGTTAGTCTAACGTAGTGTTAGTTACCATGCTGTACTGAAAAATGTAATGGCACAATCTGATCATGGTTCATTAAATATTATACCCTACTTCCCCAGAATATTTAGGCTGGTCATAAAATTAACAATGCATAAGTAAATAAGTATAACCAGTTATAGACAGTTGCTTGTTTTACAAATTGCCATCAGATAAGACATACTGTCTCCAGAGACTTCGAGAGATGGACATTCAATCATACCATTAAAACAGTATGGCCTGAAGAAATGGGCACATTTTTTTTAAAGTATATTAAGACAATTCTGTTAGCTTTTTAGTTACCCCTTGTAAGTAATCATGGTATGACTGAATACAAGACCCAACTTTGAAAAGCAAAGGATTTTAATCGGCATAGTGCATGATTGATTCAACGTAATTCCCAGGAAACAAGCCAGTTACTCGATTGCAAACTCCTTCATACCAGCCGTCATCGTTCTTCTTTATCACATAAATGATTGCACCCTCCATAAACGACAGCTCATCGTCTTTGTCCTTTGTATAGTCATATATAGCAACAACTGTGGATTGAACAGGGACACGTTTAGCATTTTCTTAATAGCACCACTATTAACATTTTTTGAAGCATAGTTATTTTTTTAAGAGACTAGTTTGCTATCGTAGGATTTTCCATGCTTTCCCTGTTGAACATTAATTTCACTTTTCTTGCAACATTAGCTACCATTAAGAAGTGAGTGGTGACTACACTGAACATTCAGTTAAACTATTGACAGAGGTACAGTTGACTGTGACACAGTAAAGCGGAGCATACAGACACTTAAAAGCTGGAGTATGAAATTACTGGCTCCATGAGTGTGGCAGTCATTTCTGGTGAGATTACCTCAAAAGCAACAGGTCCCTGTCTAGGGATCTCTTGATTAAAGAAAGCATAAAAAAAAAAATACATAATCCTGTAGAAATGGACCAACAGGAAAAAAAAGAAAAAACAAACAAAACCCAACCAATCCTACACTATGGCTCCTGCAGCTTTATGGTACGTACTTCAGTGTATGATCTCGTCAACACAACTGCATAAAGCCACTGTACACAAGTGGATGGGCTTGGCTACAGAACTTCTGTGTGATAAGTTTTGGTGCTACTTTTCAAGGAGCTGCACTGAATGCAGGTGTAAAAGTTACAATTGAAAAAGTAGAAGCAAATTTACAGCAACATCAGCTACTTTCAGTACCTGCTTAGCAAATACGTTACTCTTACTAACCTCCAACTCATTGTGTGCAATTAGAAAGCAGAGATCTCCCTAAGGAAAGTAAATGTCACCACCAATACTGGAATTAAGAACTACCACTATGAATGCGCTAACTTTGGACACCACAGCCTTACGCTTCAAAACAGCTAACACGGATGTATGCAATTGATCGGTTTTATGAATTCCAAGAACCTACTAGTCTACATATATATTATCAGAAATCTGATGTCTTAATGCCTAGCAAATAATGATGTGGTGTATCAGCTATTTTCATCCCATGGGTATGTCCTGCGCACAGTCCAGCCAGGAGCGCAGGTACCCTGCCCCATGTCACACGCCCTGCAGGTGCCAGCCGGGTCGGGAGAAAACTTGCAACGTTGCTGTTGACAAAGTGGTCACTGGCAGAACACAGACAACTCTCCAGGCAGGAAATGAGCACGTCAATTATTCATGGGAAGAGATATTTACTGTATGAGTTCATACCTAAGCACAGTTTATAGCCTGCTGATCTAGAGACACTGCTAAGTCTCCAAGGAAGCCGTGCTACATTTTACAGTTGAAAGTCTAATGATCCACTCCAGCTGTCTGGTTTGATGGGGTAAACAGAGCTCAGACTTTCTGGCGTTTTTGCAGCGCTATTTCTAGATGATCTCCCAGCAATCCTGAAGAAGCTACAGACACAGGCCAGCAGCTCAGCAAAGATGAAAGCCATCCCATTTAAATCTGCTTCTCATAACTAAGGATTTTTTTTAATCCACTCTAGAATGCTTGAAGGTATTTTATAATCCTTCTAAGGAAGGATTATATTTTATCACATTAGGTGTAGCCACAGACAAACTAAGAAAAGAATGGTTCGAGTTCTGACTTAGCAGGGACAATGACTGTTTTCATCAGACCCAAGCTAAGTCCTTCATTCCCTTCAGACACCGTTAATCCTCTGATACCACAGTAACAGAGTTGCAACGCTTCTCTTACCTTTCTCTATATAGTTTTTAGGTGCCCAAGCAGGATCTCCGTCTGCGTAGGGATCACTGTACTGCACAACAGCGGCCTCCTCATCCTCATAATCCACAGGGGGTGGGGGCGGAGGAGGAGGGGAGTCATCAAACATCGGCATCTCATCGGGAGGCGGTGGTGGGGGAGGAGTCGGGCTATCAGCAACTAGAAATGTTTGGAGATTATTTTTTCTCTTAAATCAAAACAGTGTGGAGATGCAAACAAACCTGAGGCTGTACACTGTAAATAAAAGGGGTGGAGGGACAACACATACAGCATGCACTATAATACCATGCACCGATTAGAAACAGAAGCTTTGTATTAACAGCTACAACATACGACTACATTTGTGATTAGTGGTCAAATCTATGTGTAAATGCTACTAGAGTCAAAGCACATGCCACAGGGTAAAAGCTGAACGCCAGCGGAGAGGGGGCGAGCTGCAGCGGGAGCTATGGGAGGACTCCGAGCGGCACCCTCTGAGCCAGGCTGCAACAGGCCTCTGCACTGCACCAGCAGCTTGATTGGTTTTGAACAAATCCCTTGCCTATAACAAACCAATTGATTTCTGAACACTGCTTCCTTGGATTCCTTCTCTCTCAGAGCTCACATTAAGGGGACAAAAAGATCTAGTGTGGATCATAAAACAGGGAAGAGACTAATGGTTAAGATTTAACCAGGTAAGAGAAAGCCAAGTAATCCCTTCTGCAGAGGAAAAACTTTGCTCCTTATCTTGCCGACAAGCTTGTGTGTGCACACATCCAGGATTCAATTAATAAATGGAGAACTACAACAGGCAGCTGCTGCTCTTTGAGAAAAAGTGCTCAAGGAATTAAGTGTATAATCCAGAATGTCGAATCCCTGCCCTGAGATTCTCCAGTCAGCACATTTACAAGTTGCTTTGGGAAAGGGAAAAAGAGAAAGACATTATGGTACAAATTGCTTTTAAAATCAGTTCATCAAGTTAATTTTCAGCACCATTCACAGCAGCTGTCAGCAAAGGAGAGAGGGAGTACACTCAGATGCAAGACATCAAGTCGCTTATCCTATTCCTTGGGAACTGTGGTCCCCTATACATGGAGCTAGGTGTAACACTATGAAGCCAGAAATTAGTGACAGTAGCTTCCTTTCAGCAAAATCAACTCTATTGTGTAGCAATAGAGATTTAATTACAAGAGATTTGTTGGGGACTCTGCACATTGAAAATAGGCTGAAAACCACTGCTCTAGAAAGGGTTTGACTAGAAGGAACCATCAGGTTGAGCAAGTGCCCCAGAAGGTGCAGCTCCAGCACACTACACTAATTCTGAGCAGAAAGCCAACCTGCAGGGCAAGGAAAGAACAACACCGAGTGAAGCTTTAGCTACTGCTAGCTACAATGGCACTGGAGATTAGAAATAAGGTTTCTCTTTCGTTTAATGCTCTTTACTTTTGCCTGGCCGCTACTCCAGCGGTGACAAACCTTTGCTCTCCAGCCACGTACCCCTGACAAGGGGCTTGACCACAGCTCATGTGTCCTGGCTGGGTATGACCAGCTGTGCAGGTGTGGAGAAGACGACGAGGGGCAGCAGGAGCCTCAGCCCGGGCTCTCAGCCCACTAATGCTGCTCTTCACCTATGAGCCCAGCTGAGCTATGTAGCCCACAGCTCTCTCCATCAGTCAGACTGGCTGCCACTGTGTTAGTGACTCCTCTCTCATACAGAAGCCCATTTATGTCACTTGGAGACAGACTAACAAAGTCTTTGGCCGAGTGAGCACTACGTCTTGCCCGTGTTACTGAATAACACTCACAGGCAGGCTTCATTAACCCACCATAGACAAATGACAATGCTGTTTGTGAACGGATTGGTTTTGTACAGTAGTTTTGGCACACCTTTCACAAAATGTGTTTTTCCCCTTAATATCTGTCTGCAGCCAGGGAAAAAAATACTATTGAAACAACAATCCTTTGAGATCTTGAGAAATCCTTACTTTAATAAATGCAAAAAGTTGTATTTGTTCAACAATGAAGTGGCTTATTTGAAGAGAAAAAAAAAAAGAGGGCAGGAAATGCAAGTGTGAAAGTGCAAACACATGCCCTGAGATGCAGTGCAGAAACTGCATGCTTTATGGGAAACATTTAAAACAATTCAATTTCACATTTAAACAAGGGGAGAGAACGGAACAGAAAATCAGACAAGTGCCACCCCACGGAAGTATCCCCCTGCCTCTTGGATTTCAACCTAGACTTTTCCTGGTTCTGACCTTAACACAGGCAGACTCTAGAACAGCATTACTTTTCCTAGGGAAGGAAAATAAAAGCATACAAAACCCCACACTAAATGAGAAGGGGTAAAAGGACCAGTATTTATACAGCTCCAAGTTGATACATCTTCTCTTGTATGTATTCACATCCCTGTTCTTTAAACAGGGACCAGCACACTCCTTTTGAAAGGACTGGGTGTGACAGTACAGCGATTTACATCCAATTGGATGTCCCCAGGCACTGGACACACTGGAAACCTCTCTGAAGGAGATACCCCCAGTTTGGGCACAGGGCGCAGGAAAAAAATAGGTATTACATAGTTTCTAAGCCCTCTGTCCTTGTCCTCTGGAAGAAGTCCACAGAGCAGAGGATGTTGCTTTCCGAATCCACAGATCTTTATAAGTAACAGTCAAGGCCACCCCATGTTTCCCTAACTCCACTCCCCTGTAGACTTCTTGCAGAAAATGAGGCAGATGAAAGTCTAGCACACGATGCCAAAACTCAACAACAGCCTCCAAAGCCCATTTTGCTGAGCGTATGCGCAGACTGCCGCACGCACCCCTGCCTCCCAAATGAGGCGGCAGCAGCTCCAAGCCATACTCGTTATGTAACGCTCAAACTCAAGGGACTGTTAAAAGAAAGAAAATAAACAGAACAATTCCTAAGACCAGATTTCAAGCTTCAGCTATTTTTGCTGCAATCTCATTCACAAGTCAGCTTGCATTTTGTTGTTGCACACACAAATAAGTCTGTCCCTTTCACCTCCGCTCTCCCAAGGGCTGTGTTATCTCCAGGAAGACAATACTTGGAACAATTCAGAAGCAGGTGTCAATTTTCCCAAGTTTATCTGCAAGTGAAGACATTCTGTAACCTTCATCTTCAGTAGATTTACCTCTATACTTCGAATTTTGGAAAGGTTCATCAACACAGTTTTGTGGCATACTATTCTACATCAACATCATTCTTACTATTTACTTAACACAACACCAAAATACCGTTTTGAATGAGAACCAGAGGGGAATGCTCAGAACAGGACCACTTAAAAGCTCTAATGGGAATGCGGACAGCAGCGCTAGTCAGATCTGGGGGCCCCTAAATGTGTACTCGAGCTACGCAGCTACTATGTAGTAGTAGCCCCTGAGATCCTAGAAGACTTTGCTGTGGCTCCCAAACACTTTAAAAACATTTTCTGCTTACTTCATGCCCTATCTACATTGCATCCATTCTGTTGTTTACAGAACTGCAAAATACTCCTATAGCAAAAATGTCCCCAGATCAGGAACACGACTTTACACATGCACCAGCATTTGGGACCGTAACACTCACCTGAAATGAATCAATGAATCAAGCAGTAAAGGTAAAAGCAGAGTTACCAGTACAAAACACCTTGCAGCACAGCTCATAGCCTGCGAGCAAATATCTTGCAAACCTAACAAGCAGAGCTATGCTGCAAGAAGCTCAGTAGTGAAATCTGGCTAGAGAACGCAAAGAAATAGAGAATGAAAGGCTTACGAGAGGAGAGATACCTTACAAGCTCCTTTGTAATGGCATTAGATCGTGCGACTGCACATTTTCAATTGACTGTACAGCTTCCTGAAAACTACTACAGTATTAGAGTCAATGGTTACACAGTACATATTGTGACAGTCTACATAAGCCTTTTTAATAAAAACTCATCAGTTATCCCTAGTGAAAAAGCCTCAAGCAGGATGATTCAACATGAAATTAATATTTTTAATTAAGATACATTTCTATATTCACATCAAGCAGATGCCCCATATTTCACACTGTATTTCTATAATAAATTTGCAGTTCAGAACTTAAATGGGTCAGTAATAATCATGCATGTTATAAAAGTATTGAAGAGTGTGCCCTTCAGCTCCAATAGCGTATTGACACTAGAATGCAAGATGGTATTAGCTTCTGGAAAAGGAAACAAAATAGAGTCTGACTTGCCAGCCATGCATGCTAGAAGAAAGTAGGCTCTACCCTTTAACAGCTCAGCTTGTCCAAACTTACTGTTTTCCTGCACCCTGGCCACGAAGCCTGTGAGAGGTATCTGTGGAGTCAACTGAGGCATAGGGGGAGGGGGTGGAGCAATAGAAACTGGTAGCAACACACACACCATATCGGGGAAAGTCAAACAGACAAAGGAAAAAAAAAAAAGAAACACAACAAAAGTAGCCGTCAGTAACGAGGACCACAAAACAAAGTATGTAAAGAACAACAAGAACACATACACGGAAGAACCTTCTTCAAGCTTGTGCTTCCAACAAGGCTGAATTCGTGGTTGGCCAATCGAGGATGCAAAAGCAAAACATGCCCCTGAGTTCAGCCGAACCAAAAGCTGAGCGCAGCTGTGCCTGTGAAGGGACTTGCTCCTTCACTTGGGGAACACACAAAACTGAGCTTTCCCTCTTACTGCCAAATAGGGATTACTCAAATTTAGTAGTTATCTTTTAAAAGTACGTGACTAGAAGTAGAGATGATGTTTCGCAGGATTCCGGACTCTAAAATAAGAGTGGAGTGCTACCTCGAGTGCAGCAAAGCAGCACTGGCACACAGCAAAACCAACTGCTTTATGGGGGAAACAATGCTTACTATGTTTTTATTTTACATAGAAAAAGGGGCCTTGTTGCTTGTTGGTAGGAAAATCAGATGGATTTAGAGCAGAATGGAGCTTTATTTTAAATTAAGTCTTCTGTGGTTAGAAGGCACTCAGCAGCCTGAGAAGCTGGCAAAGGCTTCAGCAGCTACAACTGGCTCACTAGTGCCCAGGGCTCTCCAGGAAACACTTGCAAGCTCATTTTCTCTGAAGTGTGTACCTAGTTGGTGAGTAATGAGATATGAGACACGGCACCAGTGCTCAGAGATGCTGGGCTGACGGCTGAGATGTTCGGCTCTTCCCTCTACAAGTAGGAAAGAGGACGGGCAGCAGTCGAGCAGACCATTCAGACTATCAGCTCTGGAAGGACATCTCCCCATGAAGGAAGGGGGAAGGAAAAAAAAAACCAAACACCCACAAAAAACCCAGCAAAACATCAACTCATTTGTTCATAATGTGCCCCTTCTCAGTAGAATTTTTATTGCACTAAAGCAGAGAAATTCCTGTGAAGGTGGGAATTCAGCAGGGTAACCCAGTTGGAACCAAATTTGAAAGAGGTTCTGTACTTCCAAGTAAGCAACAGTTTTAAATAAAGCCATAACTAAGATTAATATTTGATGAATAAAAATGGAGCATTTAGTTCATTACAAAACCAATGACCAAATAAACTGTGTGGGAGAAATGATCAATAGAAGATGGAGAACAAACAGGTTTCTCACAAAACTGAAGTAAACATCTGAGAAAAAAATCAAAGTATTTGTTAGCATGGAAAGTAAAACCTTACAGAACCATGGGACCTGGATTTAATGTCAAGACAGTAGCATTAAAAAAATTTAAAAATCACCAGTTACAGAAACAGAGGAAAACAGTTTAAAGTAGAAAAACACACCCATCAAAATACTGTTTAAAAAATGTTGACAATCAGTATTTTGAAAACACCAGAGAGGCTAGATTAAGGAACAGCACCTGCATTTGAGCAAAAAATTGCTTTGGACAAATGTAAATGTTCAGAAATGGTGGTGTGCATAACATTTAAGACAACTGAACTATTTCCAGAAGATCTGTTTATTCAACAAAACACAACTATTGAAACAGGAAGGGGTTTTGTTGCTATGGTGAGTTAATTTGGGGGAACAAGAGTGTGGAGGAAAGCGAAGGGCCAGTATGGGTGAGAGAGGAAAATCAGGATTGGAAAAAGTAAAAATAGATAGGTACTGCGTCTGCATATAAAAATGCTTTCCAACAAACATAATACTTCTAGACCACTGAGAAAACTTTTCACCTCAGTGTCTCAAACATTTTATATGCATTCCTTCCTTAGGAGTAAGTACACAACAGCAAACACTGATCCAAAGTGATCTTCAGCCCAAACATCAACATTTCTTTTTAAAAGAAATAGCACTCCAAAGTTTAAAGAGTTGACATGCTGAAGAACATCACGAGAAACCATTAGAGGACTATCATGCCTCTTTGTGTATCGGGTCAAAATTTATGGAAATAGCAAGGAAGACGTTTCTGGATAGAAACAGCTTTCTACCAACCCTCAAGTAGATCCTCATTTTGCAGATCTTCCTGCAGTGAACCTCGCTTGCCCTGTTGGGTTGGTGGGCAGGATGCTGCTGACTGAACCCTGCTCACTTGCCCATGGCATCCATCCCATCCCTCATTCATCTCCATCTAGACTGCTACTAGTGTGGAAGCACAGTGGAGGAGTCTGCTAAAGAGAGAGAGACTGAGCTCTTACTTTAACAGTCAAGCTCAGAAATAAGAACAAAGGAGAAACTTGGAATCAGGAAAGAGACAGAAACAGGGAGGAACAGTATAATGAGAAAAGTTTGTTCCATGAGCACTGTGCTTTGCCAGTACTCTCTTGCCACTAGCCCAGTAGTGGAGGGACTGTAGTACTACAACCATATTACGACTCCTGCAAAAAAAATTTGGTTTTAGTTTATGTTCTCCAAGCACACCTGAAATGTTAAGTGTAACGTGCCTATAATTAGATAGGCAATCATAATAATTTCTTGTCACAAGTAACAGCAAACAAGTCAGAGGGGAAAACAGTATAATTGCATAGAGTGCAATCACTGTACAACTTCAATATGGTTTTTCTTGTTTGTTTTCCTTCTATTTTAGGAAAGAAAGCAGTAATCTGATTGATGCTCTTCATAAATCAATTAAAATGCCATGCATGCCTTTACAATAATTTTGCTCAAAACAGTTTGTGATTTCAGAGCTGAGAAGCTTACTTGAATTTTGAGAGTAAAGAGGCCCGCCATTAACATGAGGTTGAGCAGAAAATGGGGCAGTCACAGAAGGATTCCGTCTGTATCCACCAGAAGATGTTGAAGAAGTGGTAGAGTTGTGTCGCGAGATTTGCCTGGTCATTGTGCCATACTGGGAACCAGGAGCTGAACCCGGAGCAGCTGAAAAGCATTAGCCAGAGGAACCGAGGAAAAGACTTAAGCAGAGTATTACTTGGGATAGAATGCAGAAAATAGAAAAAAGCCCAGACCATGGGAAATACTTGATTACAGGTCTCCAATAATTTAAAGCCAGTAACAGGAGATTAACTGATTACAACAGGTATGTTTGTTTTTCTATAATGAGAAAAAACACACAGGACATAAACCAACACTCATACAAAGGGCATTTGAGAAATGCTGAGAACTATGAGAGACTGGACTGGAAAACTGAATCAGCTTCCAACTCCTAAGCATCTCTCAATTATTTTACATGCAATACCCTTTATTAAAAAGCACACAGAAAAAAAAAAAAATCAACATTCTGCTCAAAGCAAATGTTTTCCATTGTGAACCAGAACTTGTCTCCAAACTAATATAAAAAGACGCTCTAATAAAACAGTAAAACAAATGTAATGAGCTTCAGACACTTGGCACCTTTATCAATCATATTTGCTACTTGTGCTTTTATATTGATGGAATTTGCATTAACAAATCAGAAACACCAATGCCAGATCACAGAAAGACACGTCACTCATCCTTCACGATGAACACCCATTTTTACCTTCCACATGCTTGCTGCACAAGCTTCAAGGTTAATAAACGAATTTAAGTTCTCTTTTGGATTCACCTCTCACAGAGAAAAGAATCACACTTTGCAGACCAATGAATCTCACATGTTAAGGTCACATGGATCAACGCAATTTTTAAATGCAAAAATTGTTTTGCAAATGGTTTGTGTTTTTATATACATAGGTATATATCTTAATATAAATATATATAAGTATATATGAAAGTGCACACATACGTATATACACAAACAGCTTGTGATCAGAAGTTTGCAGTCCTGTAATGCTATCCAAAGTCACTTTCACTTAACACTTCAGTAAGTGAAAATGCAAAGGGTTACGTGGGTCAAAGCCTCCAAAGCTGGTTTCATAGCACAATCAATGAACTTTGTCATCAGCCTGTGACAGGAAAAGGTGGGGTATTTTTTCCTCACCTGTTTTGAAAAGTACTACTTTGAGATCCCATCCTAACAGCTGTATGTAATGCTTGAAGCAATTTTTCAAGAACTGTTAGTTCATGTCCCCAAGTCTTCCAGTTTGCCACCTGCCTGCAGTGTTACAGAATCAAACCCAAGCCACCGTGACAGACACTCTGCTTTTTGGTCACCTTACACCCACAGGACAGAACACATACATCGCCCTACACATCAGCTACCATTTGTAAGCCAGAGCGCAACTGTTGTGACTTAGTTTCAGCTGCAGGAGTGATAAAGCAGAATGCCAATATTCAAGCTGATTTTGAATTCTTATAAATCAGACTAATTTGATCTGAGCTTTACTGAGAACTGAGATTTCAAGCAACTGTCAACCTTCTCCCTGTACCTTGTGCATTTACCTTCAGAGGCTTTAACAGCAGGAAATTAGTGGTGATTAGATTTATTTAAAAACAAACAAAAACAAACAAACAAAAAAAAAATCCCAGAACTGATTTTTATACTAAAATCATGTAGACTCCACTACAGAAGAAAAAACACCCTCATTGAGTCCATTAGGAAGAGATGATTATTGATTATGCAGCATGACTGCAATCACTTCAGCACTGACACAAGTCTCACCTATCAGACTGCCCAGCGGGAGAGGTGGTGGCAGTGGTGGTGCTGGCGGGGCTCCGGGAGGAGGAGGAACAGAAATGTGTGCTAATAAAATAGTTTATATTCCCAATTAGGCCATATATTTTAAAAAGAAAAACAAATAAAGCACAGGCACTTCATAGGCTTTCCAAATAAACACAGAAATTCAACATCAGTTAACTGGTGCAAACTCAGGCCTTGATCCCACACAGGGTTCTATACCTGCAGATCTTTATTTCAACTGATTTTTTACGGGATGCCAGATACTAGTAAGATTTCATGCCTATTTTTACTACTGCAGGATCACAAACCCCTGGGAAAGGAAAGTCTACATGTGTGTAAAAAAGTGAAGACTTGTCATCCAAGGAACAGAGATTTGAGAGGTGCAATATCAAAATTACGCTACACCAAAACTCCACTGTTTTCTTGTGCAAATTAGCTTTATGTGCTTACAAAATGCACAGGTAGTAAAGAAGTGACTGAATTAGTTTACTACCAAGATAATAATCCTGCCAGGCTTATAATAAAGAAGGATCCTACACATTCTCACCATTCATCATTCATAAGACAAGGGAATACGCATTTGATACCAAGAGATCCTGCATGGTTCTTTTTCATTGCTATACTATTTTATCCACACTAGTTCTCCTGCCTCACTCAGTGATCTCCATCATAGCTTAGCAACTTCAGACTGTAATCACAGCATAAACAACACTGGTGGATAAGCCTGAATTCTACTACTACCAGTGGTTTTGTCATCTTCTGCATTTTATTTGAAGTAAAGAATTTTATTTAATTAAAAAAAAATAACAAGTACATACCATCACTAGCAGATGGTAATTTTAGCAGGCTATTGCAGAAGATGTTTCCCATCAAACATGCACATAGTTGCTGCTGCTGCTTCTCAGGGCATCCAGAAATGCCAAATTGTAGATAGGCATTTAAAGATAAAGTTTAAAAGGATACACCTCTCTCCTTCTATCCCCTCCCCACCTTGGTTATCTTGTAAAAACATGGACCAACAAAGGTATTTTAACCATCTGCTATTCTATAAGTGATTGTTCTGCAAGTACTTTTGGTAAAGAATTAAAACTTTAGATGGTCCTCAGCATTCATAAGAGATTTCATGAGTAGGATGGTGCTTCAGGACAGTTTCAACCCTGTTATATTCAGTCCAAATCCCTCTGCAAACACAAGTGACTGACATTACAGCCTTAAGTGAACACGGGAAGAGTCCCACATACCTGGTCCAATGGTTGGCGGCGAAGGGGTAGGCACGGCAATGGGAATGCCAATACTGCTGCTTCCACTATTCTCTCGACTGCCGCTTCCTCCACTACTACCGCTAGAGAAGAAAAACACAAGTATTAGCACAGCATTTCCTACCAATGCCTGTAAAGAGTCACGCTCTTTGTGCAAGCTCTGCTAGCCTAACTCGATTTTAGACTGTTGGAAAATCCCCTATAAAATGCCTCTGTCTCTACCTGCAATTGCATACAGCTAATCAAGTCTGGATACATTAAACTCCTAATAAACGGAATATAGCTAAGCTGATCAACATCACTATGCATGAAATATCGAATTAAATGCTTTAAAAAATAAAAAGGTAAACAATCATACCAGTTCTAGGCAATGGAGTAACAACTGCAGGAATAGTTCAGGGCCTTGTAATAATTTAAAGTAATAAGCTAGGGATGGATGAGTTCATATCTAAACTGTAAGTAATTACTTAAGATTATTTATGCTGTTAGCTGAAGGAACACTTCCTCCACTCAGAGCAGAAGTTTAGACTGAGAACTTTTGAACTGACAACCACCATGATAAATCAATTCGGATGAGGTGTGGTGTGGATAATTTTCTGTGTATTTAACACTTCCCCCCTGCCCATGCACACACTTTTTATGTATGAGTTTGTTTCTGAGATAGTCTGAAAGGTAACACTACAGCCAGGTCACAATTTGTCTAAGTACCATTATATGATATGCAAATTAGAGGCCATCATTACAGATTTTTAGAGAACATACTTCCAGTGAACTACTGTAAAACATTTCTACACGTGCCTTTGGAGGTCATAATATTTCTTGTCATTGAAGGAGCTGAAAAAGAATCAAGGTTCAGGCAGAAGCTGTCCTTATTTTTATCCAAGAGCACTGCTTAGGCCAAGGCTTGAATTTACATGGATTAAATGGATAATATAAAGAGAAATAAGCATTCATGATATTTTGAAGTCAAAACACCACTTTAAGCCATCCATGCTAATTAAAGAGTACTCAGTGATGTTATAGTTTATTTACCATTCCTGGGTAGCTACAAATCAGTGCTGTCAAGACTCAAGACCAAATCATACAGATATATGTTAAGAAAATAACACTGTTACAAAAAAGAAAAATCAGTGACGCGAAATGGAAGCCAAGATAATTCCTTCAAAATTAGTGTTCTGTATGTTGAAGACCTTGATCTTGTCACCATGGTTGCAGCTGAATTTCTAACTGCAGTCTACATAAAATAAAATCTTGTGAGACGAGAGTAGGAAGCATTCACAGTAGCCAGCTAAATAGATTAACAAGATCTTGGTTGCAGCCAGATTTAGGAGTTATTACATTCTGACAGTATCTCATGATCAGCTGTGTCCAAAATACTCTCTCAAGCTCCATTAGTGACCTACTGTGTTTAACTGCCTACAGGAGCTTAAAAAAAAATTAAGAATGAAGTTCTCAAAAATAAGCTAACATTTACTTCTAACTATATTGAATTCTTTCATCTGTTTTTCCCCTGCAGTTTGAAGTCCATGATAAAAATCAAACTGAAAAAACTGAATTCACTCAAGAGGCTCAGACAAAGATCTAGCCTTGCAATTTGAGGAAAAAAAAATGACACTAAAAAAACCCGCAAACAACAAGGTACAATCTGAAATGCCCTTCTCACCCAAAACACACACTCCTCTTTCAAAGCCCTTAAGCACGTGGAAACAAGCGGTTGGTGCCAATACCTGCTCTGCGAATTGGTTTTATTTTCTACTTCTATTATCCTAGCACTGATTATGAGCATTAAGTTCTACTAAAAAGAAAGCAATCGGCTCTTTCAGACTACCTTAATCACGGCGTTTCTAATCAACAGAAATTTCCCTTTGCAATTAGTGGTCTTGAGAACAACAATAAAAACCTAAGTGTATTTTAGGCTAAGGTTAATAATGCAGTTTCAAACTCATTAGGACCCATCACTACCCTACCTTGCAACTGCATAAATTTTAAAGTTTTGCTTATTCTTGGGAAAGAAATACCATAGAACAAAATAAATTTATTATATAAAACAAGGCCTGTGGTTATGGAAGTTGCCAGGTACAATGATGCTTCTATAGAGTATGAAGACAGTTTTATGTGCTAGAGAAGTCAACAATACAGTCATGTTCCGTTAATGCGGAGTGGCAGAATAACTCACCTTTTGCCTCTCAACAAAAAGCCAACAGGCACAAAGCTGCAAAGCTTTTACATGATTTTAGTAAGCAAGAGCATGCCAGGCAGGAAAGAGTTACAGTGAGAAGACGCTCTACCTGTGTGTTCTTGGTCTCTGGTTCAAGGAAGCCGTCCTTCCCGGACTGTGCTGACTGCCCAGTCTGGCAGGACTGGTCATGTAATCGTTGGGGACTGTTGGCGGTTTGACCGGCTCCAGGGTTTTGTAAGGAGTATTTCGTCTGGTCAACAAAAAAAAGATTTGAAGACAGAGAGATAAAGGAGCAGAAGATCAAAAGGATAAATGAATGAAGTAGTGAAGCCATTTGTTTCCTTAAGTTTTCATAAGAGATCACTGCACAGTGACCCACATTACTGTATATTAAACAAGTTCCACCGGGCAGGGTAGACAGGTCACATTCAACTCTCTTAAGTGCTCTTATGTAGATCCATACAAGTTGGCCTACAGCACATAAAGTAGTTAAAAAAACCTGAAGTAAATTTACCACCCAAAATATATTATTTGAACTACATAACATACAATAGTTACATCTGCATAACATTCTGGAGTTACCTTTCAGTACAGTGTTTGTGAGAAGCTCTTCCACTGTAACAATATCGTATTTCCTCCCTTCCTCTCCATCCCCCCCAAATGCTTTCCAAAAGTATTCTTGGCTAAAGGTATTCAACTCACTGAGACAGGAGTCAGGCTGAAAGATTCACAGCTACATTTGCAATCACCAATGCTCTTCCTAGTAGCATCATTTCACACAGTAATCAAGCAACCTCATAGCACTTAGGCAGATCTTAAAGTGCCTTGGATGAGCTTCATTGTCTCCATTTTCCAGAGACTCCCATAGTCACCTAGCAGACTGCATCCAGTCAGAAATATAACACAGATCTTTCGAGATCTATTTACCAGACCCATTACTGCCTTAAGAACAGCATGTTTATTGTACTGAATTGCAGAGCTCTTCAGTTCTCACCAGTAGCTAAGAGATCCCTTGCAAGGCACAGAATGTGGCAATGCACCAGCTAAGCAAAACCAAAAATACTTAAGTATTGGCATTTAATAATTTCTTCAGTTACTGGTTTTAACTGAGCTGATAAGTTGCACAGCTTCCTGGTATTTTAAGAAACTTATTGACGTTTTTACAATATGGAATGCAACAGCACTAAATTTTAACTATAACATTCTATTATTAAAACCTCTAAAGGAGAGAAGTGGAAATACCATAATTGTTTGCATGCGCTGTAGTGTTTGTAAATTAGTTTGTCTATATAAAGAACTCCAGATGATTTTAATATGCACACCACCACCTATAGATCTGCCAAAAGAGATCAGTAATGGGAAAAATAAATATACTTTGTATTTCAGTCATAAGAGATAGAGCTCTAAATACCATCAAATAAAATTATAACTAAGGAAGATTTTAAATATGCTTCCAACAGAAATAACCTTGAAAATGTTTTAAGGTATTCTACCTTGGAAGGTCCTGGCAATACTATTACTCAGGTCTGTAGCATTTATTTTGCCTGGACAATTTAAAAACATTGTCAAAAGCAAACCCCCACTACATCCTCAGGTTCAGCCATGCCTCAGTTTCTCCTTGCTCTTCTCAGCTTCATTGAAGAACTCAAACTCTTAAGCACCAGAGAAGTCAAAACCAATTTCTTTCCATCACTCAAGTCCAATCCTTCCCTTTGCTTCTCTGCCAGCCCTAGAGAGGATAACCCTCCCTCCTGACACTGCCCAGTGCTCCCTGCCCCGCTGTCCCCCACGCTGCAGTGTGGCGTGATGCCCGTTGCCACCAAGGAGAGCCCAGGGAGCCCAAGGCCTTTGCTCTGCCCCAGCACCCTCAAGGCACAATGGCTACTCCCTCCATCCAGCTCCAGCAATTCACTCCTTCTCCTGTGATACTTCCACCCAGAGCATCCAAGCTTTTCCACAGTCTCTCCCGGGTCCAGTGAGGAGATACCTGCTTCCTGCAGCCCCTTTCCCTTTTCAGCCCACACGATTTCTGTGCAGGACTCCATCCCCACCATATTCCTTCAGTTAGTCCTGCCTCGGAGGGACAAGCTGCACAATAGGCAGCACATACTTAACGGCCCGTTGTTACACACCAAGCTCGTTCTGGTTTTACGTTTTCTGGATCAAAGGCAGAAGAGTAGTATCCTTGTGGTTTCTAGCAATTTTTTCTGCATCTATTAGGGAAACAGTCATGCCTATGATATTTCATGCTTTGGCAGAACACGGATGCTCAAGACAAGAGCTGTGCTTCCTGAACAAGAAGGGCAGATAGAAATCTCTGTTACCCACCCACATTATTCCTCCCCCTCAGCCAACTGCTGTCTCTTGTCAAGCTCATCTGGAAATGACGTTCAGCTGATTAATCCTTATCAGGCATCAGCTAAGGCAACCAAGCAGCTCTGTCTTGTTCAGGGGAGAGCATTAGAGAGAGGCAGCTCACCAGTGCATCAACACTGCTGTTTCAATAGTAAACGTCCAAGAGGACATGAAAGCGCTACCCAGCTTGCCAGGGCTGATAAACAACTCTTTCTCAGCTGGCATAAGAGACACAATTGGAATACTGATTGCATACCCTTGAGCAATGGGAATTTTCACAAAACATGCTGAGGAAACCTCCAGGGTAATTTCTCTGCAGAACATGAAACAAACGCTGCCATGGTGAAGCAGCAAAACACCAAATCAGGATTATAAATAAATAAATAAATAAATAAACCACTAGTCTTTGACAAAAGGAGTCGCTGCTTCTAATTTTCCTTGACTACTGCTGCCGGTCCCCCATCCTGTTCCATCTCTTCACTCCTCATTTTTCCAGCTCACCTTCTCTCTCAGACAACATACCTGAGCCAACACAACGTGGCGGATAGACTCGATCCCCCCACAGCCAAACCGGCAGCAGTTTGGCCCAGGCTCCAGAGGAGGGAAGGGCCTGAGCCACGGCCAGGCCAAGAACTCCTTCCAGGAGACCCACAGGGAAGCAGAACGGCACACTGAACGTTGGTGGCTTGTGGGCACAGGGAGTCTTGTGCAGACTTTTCCTACTGTATGCAATTTGACTACGAGTCATCCACCTTATTCTATAAATATGACAGCCTGCATGAGCCCACTCTGAGCTCTCTCTGCTAAATAAGGGAGCTGTATGACAATGGTTTTACTACTCACAGGTCAGTGTATGAGCCCAATTCAAGTTCAATATAGCAATCATTTAGCTTAAGTAGATGCATACTAGATGTAATGAATTATTTAGAGATGTAAGGTTGTATGATTTTCAATATACTCTTTGCTTCATGTTACTTAGCTGGATTTGCTAAAATTTTAAGCTGTAAAGTTCTGCTCATATTTACCAAAAGCAACTACAAACTACACTGAACACTTATAAGATAAGGCCTATTTTGCACTTCGCTGAGAAGAAAGTATTTATTCAGACAAAACAGTATCTGCAAGGCTATGGACCATAAACAATGTCTACAGCTGAACAAAACACAGGCTCATGTGGAATCAGAGAAAAGAGATCCAATGAGAAGCAAGAAGATCCAAAGTGAAATATTGCTATTGGACTGAATCATGGTATGAATGGCCTGTAAAGATACAAAAGTTTGTAGTTTTCTACGCTCAGAGGGACCTCTGCACAGGTACCCAGCTTGAGCCAGCCCTTCTGCTATTCTACTCTATTGCATTTTTTATTTTCTAAGAATTTTGTCTCCTGAAAGTCTGCTCTGCATATGATTACCAGGCCTTGCCTGAAAGTTTGCCTCTGGAGTTCTAAAATACAGACTCTGGAGCGAACGTGCCTGAAAGTTTGTTTCATGAACGGGTATGGGCACCTGGAGAGAAGGTCAGCAGCATTCGGCTTGGCATATTTCCTCCATGCAGTAAATAATAGAGTGAACCTGCCACCGAACTCTTCTAAGTCGCACTTCTCTTAAGAAATCTAAACATTGTTCTGCAGTAAGCAGAACCCTAAATTACTGCCCCCAACACACAACCATACCACAGCTTTACAGTGCCTCAGTCTCCCCCCCAACAGCATAAAGGAAAGACAGAGTGACAAACAGGTAAGACGGGCTTGTTTAGGATGCCTTTTGGAAGCTGTTGCACAGTTGGACATACAAAACCATATATGGCACCTGCTCTGAGTTTCTCAAGCATTGTTTTGCTCTCTAGCAACAAAACTACTTGCTGGCACGTGAAGATAAGCAGATTTCATTACCCACAGGTCCACAGCAGCAAAATAGATGCTACAGCAGGGAACTCTGCTCACAGAAGCACTTGGGAATAGCAAAATCCTTCCTCATTTAGGCATAAAAATAGAAGTGCACAAGCCTGAGAGAATCAATGTTGCCAATGTGTTCACAATGCCACTAATTTTGCTTAGATAATGCAACAGATATGGCACCAGACACTTCATACCTCTTATAATACTGAAAAATGAGTAGACAAGAACTTTAACAATAAAGCCTCTCCCCCACTGAAGTTAAAACCTCATTGATATTCTTTTGTGTCATTAAGGATTTCTCCCCCAAAATTGGGAATAACAACCACCCCCTCATTTACCCATATGTACAATAAATCCTTCCGCCATGAAAAAAACATTCTTTCAAAAGGTCATAATGAAAATAAGAGTTAATGCAACTGAAAGGGTTTATACAGAAAAGGTAATTATGTTTTTTGCTTAAGAAAATCAGAATTGCCATCTATCCACGTATTTAAGAAACACCAACACTGGCACAATTAAAACTATTACCCAGGCGGGACCAAGTAGTCTTTATTCTTACCCCAGAGTTCCCCGGCCTGACATGGGAGGACTTGGTGGTTTTTGTGTAGGCGGATTTGTTCTTGACAAGGTGCCAGTTCTTGCAGGCTGGTTATTTCCATGCTGAAATAAGGGAAAACATGATTTTATAACAGAGCAGCTCTATTATTGACAGCTTTTTTTTTTTTTAAGTGTAAGAATATGAAGTGAGAATTCCCAGACAGCTGTCAAACAGCAAGTTTTCAGCTACACGCAAGACAAACACCAGTAAATACAGAGAGCCTAAATACAAGCTTAATGTTATTTTTGCTATTAATTTACAACAGACATCAGAAAGGTAGGAAATTGACAGGTTCGTGCACAAATCTTATATCCTCTTTTCTTTAAAGGGAAGCCACATTTCTGTTCATCTCCATTTGGTTATTAATAATTTAAATCAAACTTTAACGCTGACAGTACAATACAGTCAGCATGGGCCAGAATTTCTCAATTTGCCCCTGCTATTTGACTAGCAGAGTCATTCAGGTTGTCTGGGAAGTCTCCTGCAAAAAAATGTAAGTGAGGGGAATGAAGGCATCTACTGAATTCAGAGCAAAGCACTACATGTGTTAGAGAAATTAATGTATCTATGTATAAATGCAGATGTCAATGTATTGCAGATATATTGACACACTGTAAACACTGTAAATTAAAAAAATCAACTAGAGCATTTTTAATCTAAATATCCTATGGAAAGCAGAGGAGAGATAAGAGAGCGCTAGTTTTCAGTTTTAATGGCTCTGCAGCCCCTACTATCAGTCACATGAGGCACTGTGGGTCAAAGGAGAAATAACACTTCTTACCTTGGCTTTTAGCCACTTAACGTTGGCAAAAAAAGGGGGGAAAAAGGTAGAAATTAATGGCAGATCCATCACAACTGATAGGACAGGTTAAACTACAGATTATCACATTTCAAAAAAGCATTTCTATCTACTGATAATTAGCTGCACCCCAGTACGCTAACAGAGATTTTAACAGCTCACTTCGTCATTGAGAGTTCTGTGTCTAAGTAACCACAGGAAAACCGCCTGTGTCAAAATTAAATTTAGCTAAGCTTTGCCAGATTTGTTTGCCAGGCTTGTCATGGGCAATAAACGGTTGAAAAGCACTTTGCTGACCATTCAAGCCCAAACCCAAATCAATGCTATTTCAATGGCAACATACACTTAAGAATTTGTTCACAAAACCAGTTTCAGCTATATGATGCAGAATAGACTTGCCTGTTGTTTTGACACTTAACCTTCATTTGCTGTGAAGAATTCTTAGCAGCTGCATCGAATGATAAATAAAGAAAAGGGCTTTCTCAAACAGGATGAGCAGCAGCGCCTTTCACCTCTGGCTTATTGATTGAAATATGACTCAAGCCAGCACAGTGCTGGCTGCTCAAAGCTATGTTGGTAGTGCTCTGATGATTGTTACTCTGAAATTTTAGATCTTAGAATCAAGTCATATAATGACTCCGCCATATCATTTTGACACGCTTTGTAATTGCAGAGGGAAAAAAAAAGAAAAAAAAATTGGCATCATAAGGAAAGTGAATGTAAAACTTTAAATAAATTCAAGTTCTCTAATTTTATTCAGGGGGGAGGACTCAGGATTTTTAATGGGGAAAAGGATTAGTTTCACTGACTTAAAAAAAAAAACCAAAAAAAAACAACGAACCAACCCCAAGCAAACACAAAACCCCAAAACATAAAATAGTCCAAACGCTTTTTTTGAGGTTGTTTGGAAATAAACTGTCACATCCAGAACAAGCCTTCTAATGCACAGGTTTTCAAACTGTGGTTTGCACCTTCTCCTCTTCCAAGACACTAATACCAGTTTAAGGGTCTCAGAAAAACTCAGAAAAATAATTAAAACATGCTATACAGCAATGTGCATCTGTGAGATTTCTGACAGGGTCTGCAAAACCACTGAAAAACAGCTGGAGTTTAATAAATCAAAAGAGGTTGAAAGCCACTGCCCTTAAGTTATTCATATTACAAGAACAGAAACAAAAAACCTGCTCCAAAATTCAAATTTAAAAGTTTAGCTGTGGTAAGTTTGAAGGTTTTGGGCAGAGGTTCATCAGCAGAGTGGTAGAACTAAGGCATTTAAACCATGCTGTCCACACATACTCATTTCATGGATAAGCATGAAGGTTCAGTTTCCAGGATGCCAGGGTAGTCTCCCAAGTATTGTATTTTTAAAACAGGCCTTTAGCAATGGAACTTGCTTTACCCTCTCACAGGAATATGTGACCCTTGCCCTTACTTCACCAGTTGCCAAGGGCAATGGCATAATACAAGGAATTTGTTAAAAGAGACCAAAAAGCAAAACTCTTGGTTTTGTCCCTCCCTAGCAGCCATAGGTAGAAACCTTTTAAAGGCTTAAAAGGAAGGGTGGCATGCGTCCCTACCCAGCCTCTACTACTAAATACAAAAATACAAAACCCAAAATACCCAAAATACAAAACCCCTCAAAAATACAAAACCCAAAAGCTTCCTCTCTTTCCTTATGCAGCATCACCCAGCACTTCCAGTGAGTCTTCCACCTCCTCCCTAATCACTGTTACATTCTGCCTCTGCTGCAGCAACACGAATATCAACATCTAGGAATGATTCAGGAATCTTCATCTTATTTCAAACCTTTCTACTGCTAAGTATTGTTTAACATACTGAACATGTATCCAAAGTCTGAGAGCTCTTTACCTTTCTTCCTGTCTCTCTACCACTATATCAGGTGAGCTTCATCTCTTTTGCTACCAGTTAAACAACATGCAGACAGATGTACACATTTCTTTACTGTGCAGAATTACTAACTGCTGTCACACTGCTTTCTAGAAGTAAAAAGCTCTGTACATGTCCTCTCTGTTACTGTCAATACAAACAAGGGTCATACGGGCAGGAAAACACAGAAGGAAGGAACACAAATGGAACAGGGATCCTTATGGGAGAGGAACTCCTGATCCAAAAGACAGAAGTAAAGGAGGAAAGAGAATGAATCGAAGCAAGATGAACCATATGGCTATTTAATCACAGTTAATAACCTAGTTAGCTAGGAGGAGACATCTTCTTGTATTTATTGGCTGAGCTTATGAGGTCAACCTTGCTGCATTTCTTGGTCTGAAAACTGAACATAATGCTTTCTAAGCAATTAAAAAAATTGCTCGGAACTGGGAGCAGTTTAGGCAGCAGGGTCTAGACATTTTAGGAAAAATGGGAAAAGAGAGAAAAAAAAAAAGGTACATGTTTAATGCAAGTTTGAGCATCTCTACAAAAGCCTCTATGCCAGCCAGCCAGTTGGCAGAACATGACCATCACCAACTGCTTGATCGGTACCGAGAAGGTCAGAGTCAGGAAGGAAGGAAACGCAGGGTGTGAAGAAGCGAAGCAGCAGCAGTGTGCATAAGGTTCACAGCTTGAAGAGGGAAGAGACTGTTCTGAGAGGGATCTATAAAATAAGAGATAGGAGGTGCAAAAGGAAAAAAGCTTGGTCAAATGAAGAGCAGCACTGGGGACTCCCATAGAAGCTGTAAGGAGCACGACTCCCTTCTCCTCCCGCTAGCTGTATTACTGGACATGCAGGGGACAGTTTTCAGTCAGATACCGGCATCCTGGATGACATATACATCCGAACAAAAACACAGTGTGTAGGCTTGCTCTGGGGATGCTTGTGATGCAGAGGCAGAGAACTAGACAGATCAGGTTGTTCCCAGAAACAAGACAGCATGGTAAGCAGCAGTATTGGTTGGGGTTTCTTGCAAGCATCAGAGCAGAGAGATGTTTTAAAGAAGCAAGCAGAACGATTTTGCCTTTCCAGGGAAAACCTGCCAAGCATGTGACAGTCCCGGATAATTTTGTGACAACCCTTAAAACTTTAAGAGAATGAAACCACAGTCTCAGGTTCAAGAAGTAGGAGTCAACCTTGCTGCACTTCCAAAAGATCACAGCTAGGGCAGCGGCACATCTGATGGGTTCTGACAGTGTGGGAGAGCAGGTCGGCCAAGGACGAAGAGCCAGCATTGGGCTGGAAAGGAGTAATGCAGTTAAGACAATTGCCAAAACAGGTGTTTGCAACAGCCATGCAAGGCATTTATCACAGCCAAAAGTAAGGCTGATTCTGTAACCGATGCCAGGAATTCAGAGCACCTGGACGGAGAACTTTAGCTGTGGGTTTGGACAGGACAAGCAATGTCTTGGGACAGTCAAGCATTGACTCTAAGTACCAAGTAAGAGGCTTACTTGCTTAAGGCAACTATTTCAGCAGTTCCGGCATGCTCAGTTCTGGTGTACTAAACAGTACAAAAAGACCTGCCAACAGAGGGAGTGCTGCAGGTGTCGGTAAAAGGGGCCAAAGGGACGAGACCAAGCACAGCATGAAAGGGTAGGGTGTGACGCAATCAGAACTATCTATTGGTGGCCAAAGGGTGTCCAGAGATTGGAGGGACTCTGCTGGCTGGCCTCAGGAGGCAGCCATCTAACTAACTGGTTTTAATAATTTCCGTGCCAAGTAACAAGTCATAGGGGAACATTAGTCATGATTCAGGGAACTAGAAAGCTATTATTTGAGCTAGGAACTGTGTTCAGAAAAGTAGGGTGAAGGACATTACACACAACTCGGTAAGCAAATGTATCTAACACAAAAGGCCACTTGCACACATGAGCAAAATCCTTATCACGCTGACATCCAGCAAGTTTTTCCTGCACACTTCAGCTGTGAACTCGCCAATTTCAGACTGCAGGCACAAATCTCCGTGCAGGTTGGTTGTACTGCCCCTGCTATATGTCACTCACTACTTCTCTGACTGCTGAATTTAAAGAGCCAATTTCACACTATATCCTGCCATACCTGGGATCACTGAAAGTCGTCTTTAAAGACCATCCAATATAAATGCTGACCAATGGAAACAAAGGTTTAAAACTGTGCTAGTCTAATCTGCATTAACAGTAAGTGCCTGACAAACTCACAACTTCAATATGTGTGCTCTGTAGAAGCAATAACCACCCTTAGATCCGTTACCTTTGACCAGTAATCACAGTCATCAACCACAATAGAAAAAAACCATGACTGCTTTTGATGACTCTCTAGTTAACCTTACCTTTTACTTAAAAAGGTATTTCCTGTATTAGTCAAGTGAGAATTACCTGAGACATCCCTACAGAAAGGCAGCAGGCCTTAAGACCTTTTAAAGTGCTATTACGGATCTAGGGCTAGGAAAATCCATTGCCCCACAGGCACCCTCGGATTTTTGCACAAGGTTGCCTCCTGTCACATCAGTGGAACATCTGGAGTACCACAAGATGCCACAGTCAGAGAAGGAGAGGCAGCTGGAAGGGCACTTGTACATGGAGGTATGGGATGCCTGAGGAAAAGATACAGTAAAGCACCAAGTCTAGAACATGGTTTCCTTACATAAATCAAGATAAGTAATCAAAGATGTTTTTCAGAAGGCAGACTGTACGTGGGTGTCAGACACTCTGGGTAACATGCTTCTGCCACTAGTTCTGTGCAGTTTTAAAGAAATCATTCCTTTGTCTCAATTTCCTTATTAGAATGGGTCAGCAGCCTTTTTTAATTCTTTATTTCTTTATAGTCTATTGCAAGGCAGATTATTTTGAGAAAATTTAGGTTCCAAATCAATATTTCTTTCAAAATTGAACATGAGTAGGTAAGTCCCCCTTCAGTGTATTTTTACCTTTATCTTTTAACTGTGACCTCTCCCAGTATTACTTGCAACCTAGTAATTACATTGTCTTCTCTTAACAGTAACCAGCTGAAGCTTGTCAGTATTGCTTCCCTTTTTTTTCTTGTTTCCAAACTAAGCAGGCAAAATTTTTCATGTCACATTTGACCTTAAAACGTTTTAACATATTAAACTGCTATTAACATATAAAAAACCCACTAATACTGTAGCCATGTTCAGAGAAAGATACCTAGATTCCTGCCTTTAAATACTTCAAGCTTTTTGAATTCTTTGAGTTGGTAGCTTTGAATCTAACTACAATAAAATAAGGTTAATGTAAAAAAAAAATCAAAATTAGAAAATAAAGAGACCTCTTAGTTTTCTTTGCAAGCAGAAAGG